>NW_027203381.1:64031993-65404493 GCF_024711535.1 Dipodomys merriami | reverse complement strand
TAGAGCCCAAGTTTCAGATGAAAAATGCAGAGGGTGAAGTATTTGGCCTCTTTCCAGACTCTTTTGAGAGAGAGATCCAGAACTAGGAGGAGGAAAATGAAGTGTCAGAAAAAAGCATTTCCGAAAGAAGCGTGATTTATCTTGGATGACAGCAAATAAAGCTCTTGGAGCAGTGCTACACTCTATTTGACCATGTCGCCAAAGTTCTATGTGCCTACTTCTGTACATTAGCGTCTACAAAAGCCCAGCCCAGATGATACACCTGCCATTCAGCTGTTTGCTTGTTCATTTTGCAGATCTTCCAAATCTATCATTTCTTTCTTTACTAACACTCATGCCTATTCTGAATTCTTTTTATAGTTACTAAAAGTAATCATACAGGTTGGACACCAGTGTCTCATGCCTGTAATCCTAACTAGTCAAGAGGCTGAGATCTGAAGATTGCAATTAGAATCCATCTTGGGCAGGAAGGTCTGTGAGACTCTTATCCCCAATTAAACATCAAAAAGCAGGAGGTGGAACTATGGTTCAAGTGATAGAGTACTAGTCTTGAGCACATAGGCAATGAGTTTAAGTCCCAGCACCAGCACAAAAAAGAAAAGAAAAGGAAGGAAGGAAGGAAGGAAAGAAGGAAGGAAGGAAGGAAGGAAGGAAAGAAGGAAGGAAGGAAGGAAGGAAGAGAGGAAAAGAAATGATATAAATCAACTAGATCAGATCAATGGTTCATTTTCTAATACAATTAAGCTCCTATATCCTGAAATCTAAAGACTGAGATGCTTTCAAATAAAACCTCTATGATATGATAGTGATATATGACATTAAATGATGTTAGAAAATCCCCTTGAGCTTATGTGAAAAGTCACAATCAAAATGCAGGTACACTGAAAATGTATAGACAAAACATATATGAACTTTGTGTTTACACTTGGGGTCCTTCCTCAAGATCTCATTGTGTGCACGATAATATTACCAATTGCAAAATAGTACATAAGTCAAAACACTTCTGGTTCTTCAAATTTTGCATAAGAGGTACTAACAGTCACCATAGTTAGAATTTAGTTCTTCTTGAAACATTTCTAATATTGAGGATTTTACTGGAAATAATTGTCTGAATCACCTCTTTATTGTTTCTTTTTGGTAATATATGATCTAGTCAAAAATATGTTAATTACTCTTTGCTTGGCACATGGTTTGTGTTGTAAAGTGTTTGGATGTTGTGAAGAATAAGTGAGTATTTTTTCCATTGTCATCTTTATGTCTATCTAATTCTTATTAACATCCACATCCACATTTATCTTCCATCCCATAAAATGATACCTAAACTGTAATAATTGCTTCAAAAATATATATGTATATAGTTTTTGGTCGGTTGTGGGGCTTGAACTCTGGGCTTGAGCTCTATCCCTGCGCTCTTCAGCTCAAGGTGAGTGCTCTACCACTTGAGCCACAGCACTACTACGGACTTTTCTGCCCGGGCTGGCTTTGAACCATGATCCTCAGATCTCAGCCTCCTCAGTAGCTAGGATTACAGGCATGAGCCACTAGCGCCCAGCTGGACTTCAAAAATATTTGCAAAAATTATTTCACACAAAATCTCATTCACTGTTCAGCACACTTAAGTACTGCATGTTGTGACATTGATTTCTATAAGTGAATAGCGAGAGTCAATGCTTTCACACTTTTTTTCTCTCCAAGTTAGTGACTATTTTAAATAGTTACAACAATATAGTAATGCAAACAATATAATTGTTAAAGTTAGAAAGTGGCACAATGACTCAAACCTATAGTCCTGCCTACTGAGAAGGCAAAGATCGGGGATCTTAATTCAGGGACAACTCAGACATAAGAGTTTATGAGACTCTAAATAACTAATAGACGAGTGTGGTTTCATGCAATGGTTATTGTGGCTACTAGAGATACACAAGGCTCAGTACAATGGCATGTGTCTATCATCCACCGCAACACAGGGAAGCACATCACATGTAGGCAGATTACAGCCCAGGCTGACACAGTCACAACACACTCCAGACGCTACCTAGAAAATGACCAATGCAAAAAGGAGCTAGAAGCGTGGCTTCAATGTTAAAAGACCTTCCTAGTAAATTTTAGCTCTATCTCCTACTTCAATCCCCAGGATGCAAAACAAACAAAACAAAAAATGTTTGTAAGTAGAGAGAAATAAAAATCATTTGGTTCAATTCCTACTTTCTTTAAATTACAAAAATGAATCAAGAGCCTAGACATTTTAAATCCTTTAGTCATCCAGAGCTCACTCATTTTATTTATATCTACCTCTTTGAAAATGTCATATTGTATAATCTGTGCAAGTCATGTTTTAGTTTCTTACATGGTCTAGACCTTTTGGACCATACCATATATAGTTGCTCAGAAATACAGAAATGGAGATTTGGAGTTCATTCATGTGCCCCTTAGAAGCCTATTTTAATTCATCTGAGATTGCTTTAGTTTAAAACATTCATTTCTTCACAGTTTTTCTCTTATGAGCATTCTGATGGGCACTAAAACAAGCATACCTGGTTTCTTACATATAATACACACACATACACACACATGATCTTTGTTTTGTTTTGATTTTTGGTGCTGGGGGTACTGGGTTTATACTCAGGGACTGGGCACCATCTCTTAGCTTTTAGCTTTTTCACTTAAAGCTAGTAATTGACTCTTTGAGCCATACCTCCACTTCCTTCTTTTTGTAGAGAGAAGGTAAATGTCTCAGAGACTTGGACTTTCCTGCCCCAGCTGGCTTTGCAGCTGGAGCCTCAAATCTCAGCCTCCTCAGTAGCTCAAATTAGAGGTATGAATACTGTCCAGTAAATCCTTGGTCTTCACTGTGTTCCAAAAAAATGACTTGAACTAGATTCATTACAAACTGAGTCCATATTAAGTACTGCCTTAGTATGAGGTGACCAATGTGGTTGTCTTGGCATTATTTTTATTTATTTATTTATTTATTTGTTTGTTTATTTATTTATTGTCGGTCATAGGGTTTGAACTCTGGGCTTGGGCGCTATCCCTGAGCTCTTTAGCTCAAGGTAAGTGCTCTACCACTTGAGCCACAGCGCCACATCCGGTTTTCTAGTGGGTTACTGGACATAAGAGTCTCATGGACTTTCCTGCCGGGGCTGGGTTTGAACTGTGATCCTCAGATCTCAGCCTCCTGAGTAGCTAGGATTACAGGCATGAGCCACCGGTGCCCAGCTCTTGACATTATTTTTAACATAGTGCTATTTTCTATAAGTCTAATAAAGTTTTTATGTTTTTCTTAGGTGTGTAATATTCTTCTAATATTTCTTTTTTCCCTGAGTGGTTACAATCTTAGAGAGCATTGCGTGTATTTGCTTCCTATGAAATTAATAAAAGTCCCTATTTGGTATTCTTACTGGGTCCATACAACACTGAAGCTTCAGTAGTTTTCTTTTTCTTTTTCTTTTTTTTTTTTTTTTTTTGTTGGTCATGAGGCTTGAACTCTGGGCTTGGGTGCTGTTCCTTAGCTCCTTCAGCTCAAGGCGAACGCCACTTCCGATTTCTGGTTGTTAATTGGAGATAAAGGTCTTATGGAGTTTCTTGACCAGGCTGGCTTTGAACTGTGATCCCCAGATTTCTGCCTCCTGAGTAGCTAGTATTACAGGTGTTAGTCACTGGTGCCTGGCCTTTTTGTTTTTTTGGTTGGCCACGGGTGGGCCTTGAAATCAGGGCCTGGGCATTGTCCACAAGCTCTTTTTTGCTCAAGGCTAGTGCTCTACCACTTTGAGTCACAGTGCTACAGTTTCACTTTTTTTAATGACAAAATTTTCATTTACAAGGCAGTATCTTGAGTTCCTATAAAAACAAAACATCTCATAGAAGGTATCTTGAAGAACTTATCTGCCATATATATATTCATATGTGTCTTATAAGCTCATTGTTTTCTCTTAATTTCTTTTACTACTGAGCCATCTTCATCATCAGTGTTCATTGGTTCTGTAGAAGTATAAATTCTTTGAATTTTTAAAATTATCTTTAGGTGTTCATAGGAGTTACCATTCACCAAAGCAGATTATGAATACAGTATATCTTGATTGATGTCACCCCTTTCAAGTTAGTTAATATATTGGACTGGTCAGAAAAAAAAACATTCTGATTTACTTGAATAGGAAAATAGATAAGGCTATCACAAAAGGATTCACAGCTTCGGTTTGAAATGTATTTTATCGCCTCCTTCTTTTCATTTTCCCTTTTTTGGTGGTAATAGGAGTCTTGCATTTGCTACTCAAGCACTTTGCCACAGAACCACAGTTATCAACTTTTTTTTTGGCACTGATTATTTTGGAATAGGGTCTTGAAACTGCCGTTCATTTGAATATTTCACCTTCCAACTCCAAAAGAATTAAAACTGCACCTTCTGGGACTGTAATGACAACGTCTCCATCTTTATTTTCATGAAGAAAGAAAGCTCCTACTAATTTTGGGTCTATGGAAAATCATGATCCTTGAATTGGAGCTATCCCGCTCACCTGTGTTTTCTTCTTTTTCCTTCTTTTCTGTCAGAGGAGTTCTTGTTAGTATTACTTTAGACATCCCCACGTTCATTATTGTATTCAATTTAAATTCAGGTGCTAAGATAACTTCAAACCTTTCAGCAAAGACATAGCTTTCCATTTACAGAATGGGCCTCTTCATGCCAATTTCGCAAATATTACCTTTCACATTTTAAGAGAGTCTGCGTCAATGATTCTTTATAAGTGTATATAATTAACTATTGGCCTTCTCTTCCTGTTTTTTTCTCCCTGACAGCCTCAGGCTATATCTGTTCCTCCCCCTCTTCTCCCACATATCTACCAAAGGCTTTTAACCTCTGGGAGCATTTCATTTATATCTTATAAAGAGAGTATTTCCTTGGCTAAATCTTTGGTGGTGGTTTTGATGCTTCTCAGCAAAAGGATGCCCTTTTCTTTTTCTTCTCACTGGGAACAGTGAGCTCTAACTCATCAGAGCTGGAGTTTGTGGCATATTTGTTCATTTGATGGATGGGATGACAGTAGTAAGTCGATTAGGACTTCTGTGTGGATGGTATGCAGGAATTTCAATGTCTTAGAAGCATTATTCTAAATTACTACAACTCAATGGAGTTACCTTAAGCAATAAAGGTCTTCCCAGCTTAGGTTCCTTCATAGAAATCTCCTGTTCCCCCTCTCCTAGGCAGGGGATCAAATCATCACTCATTGGATAGAAGAACAAATATTCTGTTTCCAAAGGACAATGCTTTGGAAGGACTGCTTCACTGAGCATACTATAAACAAACTCAGGTTCATATTTTTGTGGTGAACAGGAAACTGGTAGTTTAAGGGAATATTGGAAAGCCTCTTGGAAAGGAGTTAAGCAGAAACAAATTCAGCTCCATGGGAATATTAGGGAGCTTGGGATGAACTCCAGTGCCCAGGGCTGTGTCAGAAAGCTGTGGAGGATTAGTGAGGATTAGAAAGGATCCCTTTCAAGGGTGTATTTTGAATTGTGCAGCCCATTCCTTAGAAGCCATTTAATAGGAATTATAACTCTGTCCAACTTAATGATACCTTAATCTCAAAGCACTGACAAGATGGAGTGAAAATGATTTTCAATAATTATGTTAGTTGAAATTTTTGAATAGTTACTATGTATTAGGACCTTTGAAGTTCACTCATTTAGGCATCACAATGATTTCCTAATCATGGCCTTGTATTATATTCCTTCAACAGGGAGTGGGAATAAAGATGAAGTAAACCTACCCCCAAGCTACCCAGATGTCAACTGAAGCTATTAACTATCTTAAATACTGTTTCTCTAATAATAAAACAATGTCAGTTAGTGTTTACTTATGTGATGCTGGATAGTTTCACAGGGCTTTTATAGCTGTTACTTCTGTGATTAACAGCACCCCTGTGAGATGTGTTATGATAGGCAGATGTATTTATCTTTTTAGGAGCACAAAAAACAAAGCTCAGGGAAATTACCATGTCTAAAACCACATAGGTGGTAAGTGATAACATGGATAGTCAACTTGCAGCCTACATATGCCCTCTATGGCATTTTGATGTCTCTTCATAATTTAAGCACGAAATGACATGCCAATCAAATTGTCTAAAATCTAATAGTTTCTGGGACTTGAATATTTAAGTTTCACTCTCTTTGTACCTTATATATTTACCTTATATATTATAGGTTGCCAGATAAATGAGATGTCAGAGCACTTAACAGCAAGGATCCTTGCTGCTGGTGTTTGATTGGTTACATCTGTTGCTAGGGGGAGCTGCAGGCTCTAGGCAGCTACCAGCTGCAGGAATTTCTTAGTGAATCTAAGCCCAGGTTAACTGGTCGCAAGAAAAGAAATGAGTCCTCATCTCCCAAAGACAGTTTTTAAGTCCATGTTTATCTATCTATCTATCTATCTATCTATCTATCTATCTATCTATCTATCTATCTATCTATCTATCTATCTATCTATCTATCTATCTATCTATCTATCTATCAACCTATCTGTCTATACCTACCTATCATCTATCAACTAGGTTAACTAAATTCTCGTTGTTGATGCTTTGCTTTTTATGAAGCCCATTTTCTGTGTTCTTTCTCCTCACTTCTTTTCCTTTTTTAAACTTGACTGCTGATAGACCCTATTTATACAACTTACTAAAAGAATAAGCAATTTCCAATTAACATCTTCAATGCAGATTCCAATTCTTATTCTAGTGAAAAAGTTGGTTTAAAAGAAATAAGGGCTGTTTCTTCTAAATAAGGTCACTGGGCATGCATCATTTTCTGAGCAATTACAAAAGAGATTTAAAAATGTTCTCTTTAGGATTTTGATGAAAAGGATGGGAATTGTTCGATTTGGATGGCTTCCCATGTTTAAAATCCTGTTTATCTGCAATGGGACAGAAATAGATGCTGGGCAAAGAAAAGCGTTATGTTCATTCTTTCTCTTCCTGCCTTTACACATGATGATAGGCCTGCATGGAATGTTCTTTATCCTGTTCAGCTAACTCTTTATTTTTTTCAGGCTCATATCAGGACTTGATGAAAATTCTTTTTTTCAAATACTTGTCTACTAGTAATGCTTAGTTTGTAGTATCCTCAAAATGCTTTCAATATTGGGACTTAGTGATAGTAAGTTATCTTTATATTCTCCATTTTCTGCATGGCTATTATCATTACTATGTTCTATGTTCTCCTAAGAATCAAGAATCACAGTTTCTGCAGTTTTGAATTTCTACAAGCTTGTATTATGCTTGGCCCTAGCAAACTTCATTGGAAATCCATAGCACCAGCCCCAAGCTGTACGGTATATTATACTATATCTTTCTTCATTTCCAGCTCAGACATCTCAAATATTAAACTTAAAAGGAAAAAAATGAATGACTAAACCCTCCATCAACAAAGCCATCATTATACCTCTGCCTCTGATCTTACCCTTACTTGGAGGCATCTCTTGATTATCTATCAAACCTGGATGTCTTCTAGTTATGGAGTCTAGAAATTAGAACACAG
Organism: Dipodomys merriami; assembly: GCF_024711535.1. Classification (NCBI taxonomy): domain Eukaryota; kingdom Metazoa; phylum Chordata; class Mammalia; order Rodentia; family Heteromyidae; genus Dipodomys; species Dipodomys merriami. The sequence goes on along the minus strand of NW_027203381.1, from coordinate 65,396,969 downwards.
CCTATTTAAACCTTTCTTATCCAGCATTGTTGCCTCCTCCTTTGTTTTTCCCCTACCATCCAGTCTCTCCCACCTCCTCCACTCCACCCTCCCACTCCACCCCCACCTAAATTGTAAAGTTTGTTTTGCAATGTAGCGTCTTATATACCTCATTGTTGCAATGGGTCAATCTGTATCTCTATTTAAATTGCTTATTTTTTATCTAAGCTAGCAGTTGAAATAAATGCTGGGAGTATGGCTCCTGTAGAAGAGCACCTGCCTAGCCATCAACAGGACTCGAGTTCAAACCTAGTACCATCAAATTCAAAATAATAATGATAATTATATAAAGTTAAACTGTACTATTTCTTCCAAACAAAAGCTTTGCTGAACTTTAACCTATAAAAATCAGCCCCCGTGGGAGATATGTTCCATCAGATATCTAAATTTGTTTTAAACAACCTTAAAATTGTACTTACTGAGACTAACATGGATCAGTGCAAGTTACTCAGCACTGCCAGTTAGCTACTGGAAGGGGAACTGTCATGTGACAGAATGGGTCAGGGCACCCTGAAGGCACTATTAGGTACCAGTGTCTTCCTGAGCATGCTCTGGGGTTCACAGAGGGGAGCGTGTGTGCTCCCCAAGGCTTTGCAGGAGATTCTGTTGGCCTGTTGTGGGATATGAACACAAATGAAAGAGAAAAATAGGCCCCAGTGGGAAGGGTAGAACAATGAGCACATGGAAGAAAAATAAAGAAGATAAACAGCTGAGACAGCTTTGTGATTGCAATACAGTGATGGAGCTGTTCTAACAAAACATATCCAATAGAATCAGCACATCTGATAAGAATCTTGAGTTAGAGATAGAAAACTGCATCCACACACTGGCTAGGCCTTGGTGCCTTACATATTGCATTCAAGACCCTATCTAAAACTTCATAAACAATGCTTGTTATCCTCTAATCTAGAGTCACCCGACTCCTCAGAAATTGTGAACACATCAGAGAATGTTTGATTTAGCCAGAATGTATTGAGCAACGTTCATGTGTCAGTACAGTCAAGACATTGTTTTGGGGACTACACTATATCCTGGATAATGCCTAGAATACGGGATAATTCCCGTAGGCTTATTAAATGTTTCCATATAAGTAATTTTGGTGTGCTATATCCAGTCTTTCAGTCTGATATTTGAGAGAGACTTTAAAATTCTTACATTTTTAATGTAATATACATTAAGAAATAAATCTAATCTTAGGAATATTTGAAATACAAAGAATAAGCTGCATCTTCAAGCACTGTGAAAGCACACAGTTACACACAGCCAATTTGTATGGTAATCACAAGCCTTTCTCACCCAGCATTTTCTCAGGAAGGGAGCTGGAGTTTAGCAGGCTATAGTCAAAAGTGATATGATTTCAGCTGCAAATTTTCCTAAATTGGTGCGAACAGGAAAGCTATTCGTACAGCTTGGCCTTCCCTCAGTCTGGTGTCTTTCCCCTTGTTTTTCTGCCTATCATATTCATGTACATCCAAAAATGAAGTCAAACTACATTTTTTGGTGGATCATGGTTTCACATCCTCTCCTACATATTTTTTCTTCTGCTGTGTCCCAAATCTATTTTCTATTAGTTCAAATCCCTCCACTTATCTACCTACCAGAAACTGTGAGAACTATAGATTTTTTTCTCTTATTTCTGTACTTTGCAGATAACAGAACTCAATGAATAATGATTGGTTAAGAGAATGAAGGGGTGAATGAAGCTAAGATATATTAGCCCTTTATTGAATAGAGATTGTGGGAGTAACTCCTACTGTGCTCAGTTTTGGGAACCCTGTGGACACCCCCTTGGTGTCCATGAATGTAAATGCAGAAAGGAGTTCCACCATTTTGGGGGAAAGTATGGAAAAATCTGTTACTCTTCTAACAGTTATTGAAGTAGAGAAGAAATAGAGTGAACCCAGAGAAAGTGTGATTCTGCTATCAAGTGTCTAAAAGACAATAGATATGTGAACCTTATCAGAACAACACTGCTAATTTGGGGGATGCTAGAAATTCTATTTCAGGCTCAAAACATGGAGTCTTTTTTTAGTTTTCTCTAAACCCTGTCTTGCTTGAAATTCTCAGATTTATAATCCATTACAGATTCTTGCCACAAGTGAGTTTTGTGAGGATTGTTTATTGTAAAGCACTTTGCAACTGAAAGACCCATATACATCTGAAGTGGAGTTGTTAGGCTGTAGTGGATGTACAGTGAGATACCAACAAAAGCCTTCCTTTGCTAAAGGCTGCCTTGATGTATTAAACTCCTTCCATAGAATAATACTTCCAGGGAGCCTCATATATTCTTTAAATGTGTGAATTGCTAATTAAAAATAATTATAATGTAGTATTTTTGTCATGCCCATCAAGAAATCTGCATTGACTAACATAGTATGTGGTCTTCATATTCCCATTCCAAAAGAGTGAGCTTTTCTCCTCTTCACCTTTCAACGTATTGTTTCTAAACCAGAAAAGTAAACCGAAAGGCAGTTTCTTTCTCTTTTATTAAGTTTTTTTGTTTTTTAGCATATTTACCAAACAGTGAATAAATCCGTCCTTAGTGGACTATGACTCAGATCATGGGAGAAGGCTAGCCAAAGATTCTACTTTCTTTCTTTTTAATTTTGTTTTTAAAGCAGTCTTACCTATATGTTGATTCTAGTACTTAGGTTTCTTAATAGCATGTGCTGGTAGAAGGTAGTAAAGGGCTAGGAATATCTTTGCTGTGCCCAAAAGAAAGACCTGTTGATGAAAATTCCTCATGGTCTTTTGAAAGAAGTTAGCTTATTCCATTTGGAGACCTTCTGCTGACCATCTAGCTTTTATTTCTTTTTGTAAGCTTTCTTTCTATTTGCATATAAGCTTAAATTCTTTGGTTGTTTTGAAGTAATAACAGTACAAATGAGATAATAAGTTTAGACTATATGCACTATCTTGCTTTCTTTGAAATATAAAGTTTGGAGTTTAAAGATCTTTTGCTTTCAAATTTGAATGACTTTAATTTGCATGACATTTCTTGAGGGTTCTTAAAAGTGTAGAACAAAATTATAAATTATTTATGTGTATTAAATTTATAAAAAACAAATTAAGTATAGTAAATTTATAAAGAACAATACTTTCATATTTTATGTAGGCTTAATACATTCTTTTGAAAAAGAGTTGAGGGATCTATTATATTAAAGAATATAAATATTCATCATGTCTTGAGATTTCCTGTTTCCCTTTAAATTATGACAATTTCTGAAGATGTGATTTAAAAGTAAAATGAAGTATCTTCATTCTGTGTTCTAAAACCACAATTATATGAAAATGACCAGCAACTATGGGAGTGTTTGTGATTAAAGAAAAATAGTCTTTGCACAAACTTGACTGATTCTGACCAATAGTTCAAGAAGGAATTGCTTGATTTCCTCTGAGATTGTTTCTGAAAGAGCACATACAGATTTACCTTTAAAAATATTCCATCGAGACTTCCATTCTGCTTGGCATCGTCTGTTACCCTTTCCTTTAGAAACACTTCATTATCATTCAATCAGTAGTGTCCCGCTGTGATCATGTTCTGCCCGTCTTAGTTGGACAGAAAGAGAATTAGGATCGAAATGTAGGCATCAATTGGAGATTCTGATTTTGCATGCTTCTTAAATTTAACACATTGTCTTCTTTTGAAGTCTTGGGTCTGTGGACCTATGATCTAGAAGAGTTGCATCAGTGTAATTGTCTTCACTGCCATGGAGCAAACAGGACAGTTAAGAGAGGTCTGAGAGGGAGTCTAACCTACAGTTATTGCCAATGGTTACCAAAAGGTCACAATGGCCTATTTAGTGTAAAGATTGCCCAGATTACCACATAGCTTTGTTGCAAAGTAGCAAAGGGCACTTCACTTTCTAGCTCTAGCCCTGCCAACTAATCCAGGCCAAAGAGTTCAAAACGTTATAAGAAGGTCCCAGCTAGCATTTTCTTAGCCAGGGCTGCTTTAATAAGCCAGAGAGCCAGGTTGGCGTTAAGAGGAGCTCTATGTGGAGTCTTTTGAGGAACTTCCATACTGCTTTCCAAAGTGGTTGAACAAGTTTACACTCCCACCATCAATGCAGTAAGGTTCCCTTCTATCCACATCCCCTCCAGCATCTGTTGTTATTAGAGTTCTTGATTATAGCCATTCTAACTGGGGTGAAGTGGTATCTCAATGTTGTTTTCACCCAGAAATCCCACTTTTGGGCATTTACCCAAATGATCACAAACAAGACCACACTAAAGCTACCAGCACAACTATGTGTATTGCAGCATTATTTACCATAGCTAAGATATGGAACCAACCCAGATGCCCCTCAGTATATGAATGGATCAAGAAAATATGGCATATATACACAATGGAATTCTATGCCTCCATCAGAAAGAATGACATTACCCCATTTGTTAGGAAATGGAAAGACTTGGGAAAAATTATATTAAGTGAAGTAAGCCAGTCCCAAAGGAACATAGGTCCCATGGTTTCCCTTATTTGCAATAACTAGTATATGTCTGAGACAAGCAGAAACTGTCAGACAAGTTGATGTTAGGCGAAATGAACCCCAAGATAAGGATTCAAATGTTTTTTTCTTTCATGCGATAGTTTCTAACATATTTATAAGATGATTTCTTTGTTGTTTTGTATGTCCTTCCCCCACGGTATAACCCCTGCTTTCACTGTATATGATGTTGGTATAATTTGTAGAGGGAAGGGCAAAAACAAATCGTTAAAACAGGGATACAGGTGGGCCCATTGCAACAATGAGATGTACAAGTCTTTATGTTGAAAAACGAACTTTACAACTTTGGTCGGGGGAGGAGGAGAGGAAGATTCGGTGGGGGTGCGGGGGGAGGATGGGAAGGGATGGTGAAAGGGAAACAAAGGAGGAGGCAACAATGCTTGATAAGAAATGTACTCATTATCTTGCCCATGTAATTGTAACCCCTCTGTACAGTATTTTCACAATAAAAAAAAAAGAAAAGAAAATAAGAAAGTCACAAAGAACAATGACAGCAGACTCATGCCCTTCCTTCTGGGTCACTCAGTTTTAAGTCTTGCTACCATTTCAGGTCATGAATAACAATTGCTTACATCAGCATGCTTTTTTCCCTTGTCTTTGAAGGACATTGAATTCACTAGAGTTGAGTATTATTGGCAAGTAAGGTCCTATAGTCAATATTTTAGAGATCTGTATCCTGAGACACCAGGTTTCTTGATGCTTTTCTTATTCTACATGTCCAAGGAATTTTCTTTCTTGGCAAATTGTACAGCTTCCTAAGGAGAAGTATTTTCTCTGGTAATAGTTATCCAATCTAAAGTTTCTTTGCTCCTTTACGTTTATATTATTGTTGCACATCATATTTTTATTTAATAATTGAAATATTTTCCCTTTGTAGCGATTATTCTATACAAAGTAAATAAGGTGGAAGACCAGATAGAAACAAACAAATGAACAAAATCTCTTTAACATTCAAAGTAATATCTTTGTATATAATCTCTTGGAGTTAGGTGAGAAACGTGTTGTATTTTTGTACATCTAATACCTTTAGTTTTATCAAAAAAAGATTGCTTCCTACCTTTGCCTAAGAAGACAGGAGGCTACACATTAAAAAAAGGAATCTGGAAGCAGTTACAGGGATCAAGACCATAGTCAGAATGTTTCTGAACCTCACAAATACATTATAAGAAATAACTCTCAAGGTGATACTATTACAAAGAGAGAGCTGGCAGGTGATTGGACTCACAAGACCCTCATGAATGGAGCCAGTGCCCTTATAAAAGAGATGTTGGGCCTGGCGCCTATGGCTCACACCTGTTTTCCTAGCCACTCAGGAGACTGAGATCTGAGGATCACAGTTCAAAGCCAGCTGGGGTAGGAAAGTCCCTGAGACTCATCTCCAAATAACTACCAGAAAACTAGAAATGGTGCTAGTTGAAGAACTGAGGGACAGCATTCAGGCCCAGAGTTCAAGACCCACAACTGACCAAAAAAAAAAAAAAGATCTTGGGTAGCTATCTACTCTGTCATTGGATGAGGACTCAGTCAGAAAGTGCCATATAATGCACCAAGCCCAGCCCCAGACACAGCCTCGATGATCACCTTGGCTCTTGCATTTCCCAACCCCTAGAAATATAAAAGAGATAAATTTGTTTATAAACCACCATTTTCTGAATTTCGTTAGGGCAGCCATATAAGATAAGAGAGGAGAGGAGAGAAAGAAAATCTCAAAACCCAAGGCAAGGAAAAGTCAAATATATTTTAGTTAAAGTTGGACACAAGAAGATGGAAAGTTTGAAAGCTGCTGAATTTCTGAATCTCTAAGGAGCCTAAATGACAATCTAATATTTTATTTTCCTGAGTAATGTACTGAAGTTTCACTCACATAAATTGTTCTCTTTCAAAATCTCATGAAAATTGCCCCCCTCTTTTTTAATAGGGAAGATCTCAAACTAATGGAACTAGAAGAATTTCTAAATCAAATTGGCCTGTGGACATGGAGAAGTAAGGATGAAAAGATATGCTAAATTTTATTTTAGAAAACCCCTTTAAAATTAGGTTTGAGTTTAGCAGTGGAAGTCAAACAAGAAATCCCCTGACAATTACACTTCATTTTCTCTTCTGTTCAAACTTCTTAACAAGTAATTTTGTATATCATTTTATTTTATTTCCCAAGGGAAAATGCCTTTCCTCTTCTGTACTCTCCTTTATTTTCTTCAGAAAACATCACAAGGACACAGAACTAGATAAACCAGAGAAGACTCTGATTGACACAAATGAGATTTCTGTTCTCCCACTTTTATCTATCCTCAGTTGTCTGTGAAAAAATAAATAAATAAATGCAATTTGGAGAGAACATTTGATCAAAATCACCTCTTAGGAAGATGATTGAGATCTGTTCCAAGATTCTCTAATATCTAAATTAGTGATAATGTTAATTAACCTAATCATTGTCTATCATAATGTGCTCCATAAGGGTAAAATTGCTATATGTCAATTAAAATAGGAAGAAGTCAGTTGTTCAATTGCCATATATGTTTATATATGCATACACATGGACATCTACATACATATATGTTTTTACTATATATTAGGAACAAAGAGATGTTTGTTTATATGAACCAGAAAATTATATGAATATTTAAAATATTTCCCCCATATTTGTCTGAGTAACACAGACATTACAATAATTATATAGATAAAAAAGAATTATTTTTCTTCCATTTGCTTTTTATTTTTATTTTATAAGTGAAAATATGTGGAAAAGGGAGAAACCCAGTGTTTTCATGTTCATGTACGAAGGCAAGATATTAGCATTGATAGAATTTAAAAATCAACCAAGAATACATGTATAGTCCTATGGTTGTAAAGTAGCATCATTAATTCCCTTTACAAATATCGAAAGAGAAGGATGCTGACTCAATTGAGTGTATTGCTCTGGGAACACTGAAAAAAATACTAATCTTTAAAAAGCAGTATTATCTTTATGTGGTTTTACAAAGGAGTTGCCATTTAACAAAGCAGTTTATGAATACAGTATGTGATATCCTACACAAAGATCTTACCAACTTGAAAATAATCCATATGTTTTGAAATGGGTGGGCCAGTATATAAACAAAGTAAACCCATAGGTGGTCATTTCTATATGAACGAACACACTTCTGGTTCTGAACAGTGATAAGTGATTTTTAAACCTATGTGGGTGTTTGTGTGAATATTAGTCATTTGTGTATTTTCATTGGGGGGGGGTTGTTGCACATGTTTGGCTGTGAAATCGTTATCTATCACTATCCTATTTCCTCTTCAATAACGTGTGAATTGGGCAAGTCACATGGTGCCAATGCTAATTTGAACAAATGTTGTCAACTATACCACACTATGCTCTATGTCAACAATGCCACACTATATTTTTATGAGCATCTTGGAGAAATACCTTCATTTTTTCCCCCTTTTAATTGAGATTACTAGTCTATTACTCTAGGAGTTTATTGTCAGAGGTTAGTTATGTAATTGTAGTATTTTTGCCTTAAAACTTGGGATGACTGCATTTCTATGGCTCATTTATTTATATATTTCTCTTATTTATTTCTGTAGAGGTCTCATATTATGATAGGAATATATATTTTCTAATCCTTATTAATAAACCAATATATCTCAGGTTGCTTATTTGAGGAAGAAGTTAGGTTTTTGAAGAAATATCCTAAAATATTTTCCTAGCTGTAGTGCTTAACTGAGAAATGAAAACCTAAGTAAGACTCCAAAGATTTCCATTATCTATATCTATAGAATTACTAACTTTACAACTCATAAACTTTATATATAAAGTCAAGTTTTTAAAGATATTTTAAATTGGTTTTATGTAAATTAATCTCTCTTAGTCAACAGCATGAGATCACCTGATGTCTGTGAAAAACTCATTTATTACATACACATAATGGGCAGCCTATGAACCAGGGACATAATAATTTAATACTATTAACAAACAAGGACTAAGGGTATGCATATGGTAGAGCTCTCAAGAATACACATATATGCACAAATATGTATATTTGCACATGTGTGTTATGCATTTTTATATATACACATTTTTAAGGTAAATAATTGTATGGCTTACTAGACAGGAAGTGATTTTATGGTTTATCAATGGGGACATACCTCAGCATAACTTAGGTATTTCTATTTTGTAACAGTCACTTTAAGAAATAGCCAGTGTAATTTTTCAGTCTTGGAAACTTGAGAGGTATGTTCTGGCTCTCTTGGTTTGTCAGTGTGACCTGAACAAAATAGTTTTTGAGTCTCTTGTCTCCTCTTCTTTTCTCTTCCTACCACCTTGTTGGGTTGTTGTGAAAATCAAATTGTTATCTATAAGTAACTAATGATATGGTTATTGACTGACCAAACAAAATAAACAGAAGGATGTATTTAACAACAGATGATCTTTCTAATTTTTTATACTGTGGTCATAAAGTTTAATATATAAAATGACTAACATTTCCATAAATAAATAGAAAAATTATACATTTTAGTATAAAATGCAATGCAGATGGCAGATATGCATACAAATTATTTTTATCAACTTAGAAAAAGATAAACAACTCAAAATGAGCTAAGAACATTATTAAGCAATTCAGGAAAGATTTCCATCTAAAATAAAGATAAACACACACAGAAAAGCTAGTAGATTATCTTTCTGTTATCTGACAAGATGATACACTTGGAGGTAATTTCTTTTTTTTTAAGGTTTTTTTTTTTTTTGTAAAAATGCTGTACAGAGGGGTTACATTTACATGAGCAAGGTAATGAGTACATTTCTTATTAAGCATTGTTGCCTCCTCCTTTGTTTTCCCCTTACCATCCCTTCAATCCCACCTCACCAGGCCCCACCTCCTCCCCCTCCTGCCAAAATTGTAAAGTTCATTTTTAAGGTAGTGTTTTGTACATCTCATTGTTACAATGGGTAATCTTGTATCCTTATTAAGCATTTTTTTTCCTTCCCCTCCCTGTATTAGAGAAGTGTATATACAAGTTGCAGGGCATTCTAACTGGGGTGAGGTGGCATCTCAATGTTGTTTTGATTTGCAGTTCTTTTATGGCTAGGGAGGTTGAGCATTTCTTCATGTGTCTATTGGCCATCCTTCTTTCCTCTTCAGAGAAGTTTCTTTTTAAGTCTTTAGCCCACTTATTTATTGGGCAGTTGTTTCTTTGAGGATTGTTGTTGGGGGATTTAATTTTTTGAATGCCAGGTATATGTTAGATATGAGACCCTTGTCCATTGTATGGCTAGTGAAGATCTTCTCCCAATCCGTGGGCTTTCTATTGATCTTGCTAGCTATGTCCTTTGCCATGCAGAAGCTCTTCAATTTCATGCAATAATCAGAACTCTAATAACAACAGATGTTGGAGGGGATGTGAACAGAAGGGACCCCTAACTACATTGTTGGTGGGAGTGTATACTTTTTCAACCACTTTAGAAAGCAGTATGGAGTTCCTCAAAAGACTCCACATAAAAAGCTCCCCTATGACCCAGCAATCCCACTTTGGGGCATTTACCTGAATGATCACAAACAAGACCATACTAAAGCTACCAGCACAACTATGTTTATTGCAGCATTATTTACCATAGCTAAGATATGGAAGCAACCCAGATGCCCCTCAGAAGATGAATGGATCAAGAAAATGTGGTATATATACAGGTGGAATTCTATGCCTCCATCAGAAAGAATGGCATTGCCTCATTTGTTAGGAAATGAAAAAGACTTGGAAAAAATTATATTAAATGAAGCAATCCAGGCCCAAAGAAACATAGGTCCCATGCTTTCCCTTATTTGCAATAATTAGTATATGTCTGAGACAAGCAGAAACGATCAGATAAGTTGATGTTAGGTGAAATGAAGCCCAAGATAAGGATTCAAATATTTTTTTCCTTCTTGCTATTGTTTCAAACATTTTTTTTTTTGGTCCAGTAGTGGGGCCTGAACTCTGGGCCTGGGCGCTATCCTTCAGCTCTTCAGCTCAAGGCTAGTGCTCTACCACTTGAGCCACAGCGCACTTCTGGTATTTTTCTTTTTGCTTATGTGGTGCTGAGGAATCGAACCCAGGGCCTCAGGCATGCAAGGCAAGCGCTCTACCACTGAGTCACCTTCCCAGCCCTCAAACATATTTTTAAGATGATTTCTTTGTTGCTTTGTATGTCCCTCCTTCACAGTATAACCCCTGTTTTCACTGTATTTGATGTTGCTATAATTTGTGGAGGGGAAGGGAAAAAACAAATTGTTTAAATAGGGATACAGGTGGACCCATTTCAACAATGAGATGTACAAGACGTTCTGTAAAAAACGAACGTTACAATTTCAGTAAGGGTGTGGTGGTGGTGTTGGTGGTCGGGACAGCCTGGGAAGGGAGGGGGTTGGGGGGGGGAGATGGGAAGGGAAGCAAAGGAGGAGGCAACAATGCTTGATAAGAAATGTACTCATTACCTTGCTCATGTAATTGTAACCCCTCTGTACGGTATTTTCACAAAAAAAAAGAAAAGAAAAAGTTAAAAAAAAAGATGCAGGTCACCGACATCAAGTACAGTGAAAATAAGGGTTATACTGTGGGAGAGGGACATACAAAGCAACAAAAAAATCACACGGTACATTATAAATATATTAGAAACAATAGCAAGAAAGAAAAAGATATTTGTGTCCCTATCTTGGGGTTGATTTTGCTTAACATCACCTTATATGGTCATATGTGCATAGCTTTTGGCCTTTTCTGCTTGTCCTAAACATGTACTATCTTTCTAATTTTTATAGGCAACTCAGAAATAAGGAAAGAAGCCAAAGAGATACCAATTCCTGCCTCTTCCCCCTCCAAAAGCACAACTCTGGCACATTATTAAGACATACCCTAGTCTAAGAACATTTCTGACTATTCTGAAGGATTCATAATTAAAATAGCATTGATCCTACTTCATCATATGAATTGTGTATATTGATGCTAGATATCATCTCACAAACAATGATATTTTACACATCAGTCACCTATGTATTATGTCATAGGCATCTCTTCTGTTCATAGGCCAAATAGTACAAATTCATATATCCTTATTTATGTCATATGGACTAGTAAAACTTAAGGTAATTATTTTAAGGAACTAAGGCACATTTTTTTTATCACGTATGCCTTCTTGAGAGTAGTATTAATGTCAGAAAAGACATTTTAAATTTATCAGCTATAAATGGATGAAATCTTTTAGCAAGTAAGAAATGGCATTTTATAACTATAGTTAATAATTAGTGAGCCTTTTATATATACTAGCTAGGGTTCCAGATATTTTACATGTTTTACCTTTTATGCTTATTAGCATAGGGATACAAATAATATTATTAATTCTAGATAAGTATTAACAGATGAGAAGATGATTAAAACATATTAATCTAGAGTTATAGACCACCAAATGGCATACTGTAGTACTGAAACTGCCTAGATTAAAAAATTTTGTTGTTCACTATTGCACCTAAATATTATGCTCCATGCATAGTCTACATCCATATTGTTCCTATTCTTTACTATTTCATGAGAAGCTCTTGCCATTTTATCTGAAACTATTCTAGGTGTGCTAATTCACGGAGAAATATGTAGGCATTTTGTTGCAGTCAGAAGTCCTAAGGTTTGATCTTTATAAGACCCACATCCATGTGGCATTTGATGTTGGTATAATTTAGGGAGGGAAAGGGAAAAAAGCAAATTGTGTAACCAGGGTTACAGGTGGACCCATTGCAACAATGAAATGTACAAGATGCTCTGTCGAAAACCGAACTTTACAACATTGGGGGTGGGGGGGAGTGTAGTCGTGGAGGTGGGAAGGCAGGGATGGTAGGGGAAAAAACAAAGGAGGAGGCAACAATGCTTGATAAGAAATGTACTCATTACCTTGTAATTGTGACCCCTCTGTATCGTATTTTCACAATAAAAAACATTAATAAAAAAATAAGACCCACATCCAAGGATAAGCTCTCATACAAGGCCATTTCCTCTAGCCAATGTCACTTGACTTCTCTGAACTTTGATTTTCTCCTTTTTAAAGAGAAGATGAAGCTTTACTAAAAGGTTGAATGAAGCACTGGCAGTTGTATTAAAGTAGGTTATTATTATTGGACCTGAGACCTCTTTTTAATTCTTTACATTTGTTACCTCAAATTTGTAGTGACCAAACAGGTATTTAAATGGCTAAATCTCCCACATATTATAAGAGGCAAAATCAGTCATTCTATTTTCGATTATGCTTCGTCTCTAATGCATGTTAGAGCTAGCTGGGTTAGAGTAAGAGACCCAGTCTAGTCTCCCTCACACATCTCTACTTGAAATGCTCTTTGTATGAGCCTGTTTAAGTTCTCTACTTGGTTGCTCCTTCTTACTGTTTTTTTTTTTACACAAAATCTCTTAAATGCTATTGTCCCAATCATTAATACCTATTATCTATTGCTTTTGCTTGATCTTTGTTTTGTTTTTGAGGCAGGGTCTCATTAAGTAGTAGCCTAGGCTGGCCTTGAACTCACAGTCCTCTTCCTTTGGCCTGTTAAGTGCCAGGAGCATATATAGGCAAGTATACCACATGGCTTGTCTATGAGGTTTGCTTTACAGTACTTGTCATTGTCGAAATTATTGATTTGTTAATCTAGGTATTGATTGACTCTTCCCATAGAATATAAAGCCCATGAGACTTGCAAGCTCTTTTTTTGTTCTGAAACTACAGCCCAGCAGTAGACAATCAATATCTGCTGAATAAAGGGTGAACCAATGACTTTCAGTTGTCTCTCAAAATCTATTTTCAATGAAGGTCAAGGTTGATCGATGATTTTAAATGTAACCTTCAGTCAGTTTCCTGGATGATTAGCAATGTTTTCCTTGAATATCACCTAATTTTTGCAAATATTTCTTGGTGCAGATAGGCTTGACAGTTGTGCTAAGAAAGCAAGGACAAAGAATCTCTTGGTATCACAATGATATAACTATGATAAAAAGTTCTATGAAGTTTATAGCTGTGATATAATTAAATAAAATATAATTAAATAAATAAAAATTAAATATATATGACATGGTAGGTACAAAAACTTAGGGAGGACTAGAAGGTACCAGAAATGTGTCGTTTTGCTTCTAAAAATGGTGCACGTGCCTTGATAACCAACACAAGTCAGGTTTGGTATAAACTAAAATTGTATCAACTTTATTATTTCAAAGCTCATTTTGAAAATTGTTACTTGGAGCTCCTTCTTCTTGAGTTCATATATCATTGCCAAAATTCTAATTGTGAATACTTTATCGTTAATTCACTAGAGAGGATGGCCATGGATGAACTTTCAGGCCTTTCAGTGAAAATGTGGAATCATCAATTAGGAAATAATTATCATGTAGGTTCTAAGCATAAATTTAATCTGGATATCAGCTATAGCAAAGATCATAGTATAATTGAGTGAAGATTGGTTTTTAAAATTTTAATCATAGGCATAAATCTAATTCTTGCAGGAAGACTCCCAAATCACTTGCAAGAACAATTTTTTTGTTTCATATTCCTTTTAGATGACCCCATATGGTTTGTCTAATTGTGGTGCAGCCTAAGTAATATTTCTTGATAACTAGACGCAGTCTGCATTAATTGCTACCATTTGCTCAGTTCCTTGCTGTGGAATATTTTTCTCCTGTTGAGTAATTGTTTTATGAGTGATGAGTCTTTATCATACAGAATAGTATTGCGATATGAGAATCTATTTCTTAAACCTCCATATGGTGCTTGAGAACTTGCCACTTCTGCTTCTACAGTGGACATGGCAAATTTGACAACATTCATTTCAAAGCCTTCTGTTTAATGTACTTCTATGAATAATAATGCCATGTTAAAGACAACCCACAACAACATTTTCTTGATAATTAAAGTCACTAAGGAAAATTACTACATCAGAAAACACTCTATTGGTTTAGCTCGGGTTAATGAAGTCTCTTTTATCTCAGCTTCTATAGCATAGCATTTACCACTTTGTTTTGGAAATAGTGGGATGCAGCCTTGCCTACTCATAGATAGGGAGATGACCTACTGTCATTGCAACCTTTGTACACCTAAGTTCTGTATACCTCTTTACTGGGATATAGGAGTTGTTAATTATATGGCTGTTGAACTTGAAATCTAGATGAAGACTCTACTGTTCTTAGAGAGTTACATTTAAGGTTGGGCAATTATTTATCTATTGACTGAATGGTCTTGATCTGTTTTAGGGCTTGTTCTTTCATGCTTTGGCTTGCTCTCCTTAGATAATCTAGTATTTTAATCCTAGCACTCAGAGCTTTTCGTATGTGTCTGCTTCTAATTTGTTTTGATATAATATATCAGAGAGTCAAGCACATGAAAATTATAAGCTAAATTATACAGACTGTCAACTTCTGAACAAATTCAGAGCAAAACTGTATTCCCAGCACTGTCTTAATCATTATGGTGGTACCCAGAAAACATAAGATATACTTCCTCCTTAATTCATATGTGAAAAATAACAACAGTGAAGAATGTGATAATATATATTCAATAGTAAGTTGTACAATGCTTATGTGTGTGCAGAAAGCAAGGTTAACTAGATAATAAAGGAAGAGAACTAGATAATAAAGGAAGGCTTAAGTTATTTTAACAAATTAAAGAATTAGAAATAACCTGTGTAAGTTATGCCATAGAGACAGACACAGTGATTGACAGAATACAAGTCATTTTGAGGGGGAAAATATAACATCTGGCTGCATTTTATGCTGGAGAGTCTCTAATTTGGAGGGATTATCTGAGGAATTACACTTAAATTTGGCCACTTATTTTTTAATTTAGAATTATTTTTTATTTTATGTTTGATTTTTTTAAATTTACAGATTGTCTGGCCATCACATAAATTCTAAAAATATTTTGAAAAATTAGAAAAATAATATTTTATATAACAGATCAGACCTGCAGATGGTACACCACATGCCTTTCTGTGCATTACAAGTGTATTCAGGGAACTCCTCCTGCAGCAGGTTGCTAACAACACCCTAAAGTTACCTGGTAGCAGTCAAACCCCTTGTCTACTGTCATAGAACAATTGCATCATTTGATTCCTTGCTAATAAAGTGAACATAATTTAATTTAAAGGCCAATCTCAGGAGCATATTCAAAGCAACAACATCATCCTACATATTTTGTAAGTGTTCATTACTGGAATTAATTTTTAAAATAAAGGAGTTATTTTCTTCACTTAGCTTTATGAATCAGTTCATGTCATTCTGTTTTCTGTATATGTTTGAAGATTTTAAATAATCTTCGTTGAGAACCTCTATATCTGCCATTAGTATGCACACTTAAAACAGCTAGCAACTCTGGTTCTAATTCCAAAAATCAATCAATTCAGCCAGACTGCAGATTGCTCTGAGTAACTGAAAAAAGAACAGATTGTCTGGGAGTTTTCAATTCTTCATAACTGTCACAGGAGAGTGCTCAGCCCTGGTAACTGTGAAGGGAAACATATCCAACGAGAGTCTACCATTGGTGCATTTTAGACTTGGAGGGTTTTGTGATTTGACAAGAACTTTAGGGAGCTTACATACTGAAGAGAGAAACATGGGTCTCACTATCTACATCAGATAGTTCAACATTCTCCGATGAGTACCGATAGACTGGATCATATATAGCCCTGGGATTAATCCTCTTCCTCTTTAGTTTCACATTAGGTTGTACCTCAGTTGTCTACTACTTCTAGCTTTGGTTTAGTTATTACCAATTTTTTAAACCCTCACTTGCTTCAGTATCACTTATGATTTTCCCTATCAAAGCCTGTCCTTTTGTTCTTGTAGTACTAAATAGAATGTACTTCATCTGGAGTCAGCTGCCATGAATGATCATACTAAACTTTACTGAATTCTCTCCATCTCTCCTGAACTGTGACCTCCTCAGGGCACATACCACACTGTGCTAAGTTTTGTGTCTCTAGCACGTGGGAGGCAAACATTTACTGTTATAGTTAATGAGCACATTTTCAGTTGCCATGGTTATTTTTGGTTATTTTTTTACTACAAATAAGATATCCTTGAATTAATAGATTTTTACTTAAACACCCTTATAGCAGGATATGTGTGTGAAGAGTTGGTATTATATTTCCTTTATGCAAAAAGTTTAATTACTAAGGGCAACCATGAAAGAAATGATTAATCTGACCTAAAAGGTGGTTCACAGCATGAATACCAAAAATAAAAGTATAATTAAATTCTTGTACATTTCAGTTTTTAGTAGGAGGAGAAAGAAGTCAAACAAGAGCTTCAGAATTTATAATGAGAAAATAACTTTCAAAACTATTCACATGGCAGATTTTGATAAAAAAATGTTTATTTACATAGACCAGATTTTACAGAAATAGCAGAGGTAAATTACATATAAGAATGATATTTTTCTAAATTTCTTATAAAAGAATATGCATTTATGGGATGTCATGTATATATTTATAATGTACATACTGATAAATCAAGAGCTATCATATCTGTCTCCTTATATTATTATTATTTATTGTTTCTCTCCTCAGACACACAAATATAGACATATACGCACACACAACAGAGTCACACAATATAGTCTATGCTGACCTAAATGTTCTTTTTTATTGTGAGAATACCATACAGAGGAGTTACAAATACATGGGCAAGATAATGAGTACATTTCTTATCAAGCATTGTTGCCTCCTCTTTGTTTCCCCTTCCCATCCCTTCCCATACTCTGCCCTCCTCCCACCTAATCCTCCCCCCACCCCCCACCAAAGTTGTAAAGTTCGTTTTTCGACATAATGACTTGTACATCTCATTGTTGCAATGGGTCCACCTGTATCCCTAGTGACCTAAACTTTTAGCCCTGTTATCATTTCTTTATGG
Organism: Dipodomys merriami; assembly: GCF_024711535.1. NCBI lineage: Eukaryota > Metazoa > Chordata > Mammalia > Rodentia > Heteromyidae > Dipodomys > Dipodomys merriami. Next base: position 65,379,534 of record NW_027203381.1, on the reverse strand, counting down.
TGAAAACACTTAAAAGCCATTTCTTGCAACTTTTTGAAATACATTGTTCAATATAATTATCTATAATCACCCTATTGTGCATTAGTATATCAGAATTTCTTACTTCTGTCTACTGTCATAGTACTCACTGGCCAATCTTTCCATCCCTCCAATTATGGTATTCTGCTAAGCTTTTGGTAACCGCTATTTTACTCTTAATGACTTTATCATTAAAGGTTTCTGATTCACATGAGTGAGATCATTCAGCGTGTCTGCCTGTGTTTGCCTTATCTCACTTAAAACAATTATCTCCATTCCTATTCATGTTGATATGCATGACATGATTTCATTTGTGGATGAATCATATCCTATTGTGTAAAAGAACCATGTATTCTTTATTCATCAGTTGTTAGATATTTATTTCTTCCCATTTCTTAACTATTGTAAATAATTCTGAAATAAACATGAGTATGTAGATGTCTCTTCATCATCCTGATTTCCTTTTCTTGTGTCTGTACTCAGTGGTGGGATAGTTGCTTTTAAACTTTTCTGAAGACCCTTCTTGCTGTTTTCCACAATTGCTGTCCTATTTTACAAATTTCTCTAGGGTTTACTTCTCTTTCTGCATTCTCAAAGAACTTGTTACTTTTTTCTGTGTGTTGATTTGGGGCTTGAACTGATGGCCTGGGTGCTTTCCTTGAGCTCTTTTTTAAAAATCGAGACTCCCTTACTTGAGCCCATAACTCCAGTCCCAGCTTTTTAGGTGGTTAATTGGACATAACAGTCTCACAGACTTTCCCACCTGGGCTAGTTTTGAATCATGATCCTCTAATGTCAGCTTCCTCCTAGGATTAGAAGCATGAGCTACCAGAACCTAACTCTTGCTACCTATTATGTTTTTCATAGTAGATATTCCAACTGGACTGAAATGATATCTCACTGTGAGCTTTGATTTGCATATTCTTAATATCTGTTGACCATTTATATGTCTCTTCAGAAATGCCCATTTATGTCCATGTTTTTTCTTTACTCTGTTAGTTTTTTCTTTTCTCTCTCTCTTCTCTCTTTACCTCCCTCCCTCCCTTCTTCCCTTCCTCCCTTCCTTCTTTCCTTCCTTCTTTCCTTCTTTCCTTCCTTCCTTCCATCCTTCCTTCCTTCTCCCTTCCTTCCTTCCTTCCTTCCCTCCCTCCCTCCCTCCCTCCTTTCTTGCTTTCTTTCTTGCTTTCTTTTCTTTCGCCATGGGTCTTGAACTCTGTGCCTAGGCGCTGTCCCTCAGCAATTCAGCACAAGGCTAGCTCTCTACCACTTGTACCACAGCACCACTTCCGGTTTTCTGGTGGTTAATTGGAGATAAGAGTCTCATGGATGTTCCTGCCCAGGCTGGCTTTGAAGAGTTAGCCTCAATTTTAGCCTTCTGAGTAGCTAGGATTATAAGCATGAGCCACTGGTGCCCAACTTGTTAATTATTTCTTTACTGAACAGAATAAGCTGGTATTCTTCAAATTCTAGATATAGGATAATTCCTTGAGATGATAGTGAAAAGGGCATTAGATTTTTAAAAAAACTGGCATAATATGAATGATAGGGTTATGGTCAAGTTCTTCTGTTTCTGTAGAGCTCAAATACTTTGTCTGTAAAATGGAGTTGACAGTCTCACAGAAATTAATTACTTATTAGCCACCATAGGATTTGGGCAGTAAATAAGGTGATTCATGCTATACTTGGTGTCATAAGGCACCAATGTATTTTTCAAGATTTGAAATATTCATTTGCCAAGTTATTTGAAATCCCAAAGAGTAAATAGTATGCTACATTAGCTTATTCTGCATCTGTAAGATGCCTTTAGATTAAAGCTTACTTTCTCCACTCATACATTGATAGAGCCTAACTTGAGTAGATTAACAATGCAGTTCTTAGGTTATCTATTCAACTTTACTGAATTTAAGCACTGATAAAATTCCTGACTTCAGTGTCCCCAGCAATCTTTTAAGAGACCCAGGCCTGTTGCCTGACACCAGAGCCAATGAGCTATAGATCCAATATCCCCAATTGTTTTCTGAAGAGTTTCAGGAGCTTATGTAAAACCTTTTCAGATTGATGGCTCCTAATGTCTATGAAACTCAATATGTGACAGTAGGTTCTGTCCAGAATTCATTGTTTTCTGAGTTATTGGGGATTTGAAATTTGAAGTTCTATTCTTTTTCTTCTCTAGCTGCATTGATCTGCCTTTGAAATCATGACAAACACATTCTCTCCCTGTTGAATTCTAGATACAAGAAAATTTTGCGGTGTGGACTGCTTTTCAAAAATCCACATAGATCAACACATTGTATACTTCTTCTTTATGCTTTCTTTTCCTTTTCCTTCCCAGCCCCTACAGCCCATTAAACTCACATAACTGGAAAACCAAATTGCAAAGCTGATACTATGCTTTCTTTATAATTATATTGAAAGTTTCTGGTATAAAGATTATTTGAAGGACAAGGTAGTAGACAGCTGTAAATGAGACATATCTTAGTAATTACCTCAAAATGTTTGGTTAACCATATATATATATATATATGTATATATAATAATATAAATTGAAACTCCTTGGTGAGCAAGTGACTCTGTGATCATCAAAATGTCACCAAGCATTAAAAGTAAGTTCTTGGTGCTTCTTATCACCAGGACTTTCAGATTAGAAAACCAAAGATGTTGAAGTTTGGAGTACCAATTACTGACTCCACTTTTCTAGGCTCAAACCAGTAGAAAAATTGGGACAAAAGGACATGTGAGGATGAAACTACCAGTTGTGTTAGTGATAGCAAGTGGTTAGTGGTGTTGAATTCATAAGTTAGTGTTCCCTTGAGACAAAAATCAGAGATTACTTATAGGTCTCTAAATGGAGACTTCAGAGCCCCCATGTGTCGAAAGCTGTGCCAATAAATAGTCTGGTAGATATTCAGCCTCTGGGAGGTCCTCAGAAAAGGAGAGAGTGGCAAGTATCTACATGTGGATGAGAGAAAGTGGCTTTGTTTCAGAGTACTGACCACCCGGGATAGAAGACTTGGTAGTCTTATTCTTCATGAAGCAAACAGTGAGACAGATGGAATCATACTTTCTCATTTATGTTTGAATTGAAACAGCCCTATGCACTTTTGACATGGCCACTGATCATTGAGTTCTGCTCATACTAACTTTTCATGTAGGATAAAGAGGTAGCCAGGGCACCTGAAAATCTGCTCTGTGTCAGTAAAAGAGCATGTGTAACAATTTACTTTTCAAAGAGGAAATAAGATTCTGTCCTAACAAGGTGTGATTATGTATACACAAACAGCTACTAAATCTAAATATCCCTAAAAGTTTAGATCTAATAGCTACTTAATTACATCTGTGGGTGGAAATTATCTCTAGTCCTTTGGGGAATGAAGGTGGATATAAATAACCAAATAAATGCCTGTACTCATCCTTTTGTGAAGAGTTCAGTTGCCTCTCTGATGTTAAAGATGCTAAAAGAAATATATTTTTTCTGAAGGAAAACAAAGTAAATGCTAAGATTCTACCCAGAATACCAACTGAAAAAGAACATTTCATGTTTATTAATATTATAAACATCATGGGGTAATGGGGGTTGTTATGTCATAAAACCACACATGTGTCAGACAGTACATTAGGTATGTTTTGCAGTTACATTAATTCCAAATTTTAAGATAATTACAAAATGTGCTTTTATGTGATTACTGCTGTGAAACATTCTCTTATGCTTTTGTTGCTACTTTAAATGATTTTTCAAGGACCAGTTCAAGAAACTCTTCTTCTTCGAAGTCTCCCACAGCCTTTCCTCCCCCTTATAATGTTGTTTAATCCTGCAGTATTGCTTCTCTAACACAGTTACCACTTGTCTCATACCACAAGACACTAATTTTATGCAAAATCATTTAACATTGGTAATTTTCCATACTGGAAATATGTTCTAATTTAACATCCATCAACTTCTCTACATAGCCTAATCCTCAACTGAGAGACTTTAATACCCTCCATGGAAAGTTTGATTCTCTAATATCTTCTCCATTTTTAAAGATAACAGAGTGGTCATCAAAGGAGAATCTGTTGAGAAGCACTATGTGGTTCAAAGGACACTGGCTTAAGAATTAGGAATCTTGCTCTTTCACAACTTTCTAATTATAACAGAACATTGGAAAGTCCTTACTGTTTCCTTACAATATTTGTGGAATGCTTGTTGTACATTAGCAACTGTTTTAAACTTTGGTGGTACTGTGGCAAAAATGTACTTATGTATCTTAATGGGGAGACACATTAAGTTTTAGGCTTTATGGGCTTCTTTACATTTCTGAATAAAAGGAACTCTTACCTTAATAAAAGGGAAAAGCTGCATTTGGTAAATACCTCAGGATTCCTTCTTGCTTAATGTACAAGAATATGACTCTGATTTATAATATGTTTATCAGCTAAGAATCGAATGTCATGATTGCCAAATGGCATATGCCTTGATTTTCCAAGATAGAAAACTTTTAGTCACATACATCTCCCTATCACACTCGTGGCAAGCCTACTCCTGACTCATCAAGAGAACCAATCCCCAAATAGGGCTTGTGCTTCATATTCAAACTAGATAGAATGTTCAGCCTGGGTCCTTAATGGCTCAGTAGTTTAGACAATGATTCTAATCATTTAAGGGAGGACCATCTAAAGTTAAACTGAGTTATATTAACTGACATCACTGTAGCAGTAGAGGTTGGAATCATCTGCAGCTATTCTTTTTTTTATTTGTTGGGAGTATGTGTTCTTTGTCTTCCACAAAGAAGAATTTCCCTCTCTCCGTGCTACCTAAACATTTGCCACTATCATAATGGCTTGCCTGAAAGAGATTATTCTAAAAGGAAATAGATTCATGTAGCTTCTTAACCATCTAATATCACAAAATATAGCCCCAGAGAATGGATACAATACAGAAGATGGGAATTAAATAAGAGCCTGTCAGTCCTGGGTAATCATTTGAATCTCTGGGTCAATCAATGACTAAAATTTGCCCTATCCTCTTTACAGCAATATATCAAGAAATTATTTCTAGGGTTTGAGTTTCATGGTAAGTACTAATTATCAATCACATTCCATTACCAATCGCATAATTTGTTGGGGAGAAAGTAGTTCAGGAAAAGCAAGTGAATGTCATTCTTCAAAAATGTACTATTTACTTATGGATAACCTATAAGTCATATATCAGGCAGTTACCTATTTCTTGGTGGCTATGGATATTCCTCTTCTACTATTTTCTTTTTTATCTACTCTTTCATTCACCTAGTTAATTGGGTGACCGCCAAAAATGCCAAGGAACAAAAATGTTTTCTTTGCACGTGTTAACCTCAATATGACAATCAAGTAAAATACATAATATCTGGGATTCAGATACAACTGAAAGATACAAGTGGAGGCTATTCTTAACATTCCCAGAGAATTTAATGAGTGCTGCCAGCCAGAAAACAATCCTCTCATGGGTACCTAATAATAATTTGTGTCTGTGAAGCCATTTTACTCACATGTTGTTGCCTTCATATAAGAAAATTAGAAATGACAAATTTCTTTGTTAGTGCTTTTATTTCTAGTATTTTCTACTGCCTCTTTGGCTTAGTGCCTATCTTTCTGATTAAATTTATTCTTGCATGTTTAGACCTATTTCCATTAACACCAGTGACATATTAATTATTATCAACAAGTCTTATTTACATAAGTTAATAATCTGATTCTTTTCTCGAGTACTTCCTGAACTTAAAAAAAAGATGGAAAACAAACTAGAATAGGCCATCAAGAATTGTGTGCTAATTACAGTATATATAACGTATGTGAGTAAGGAATGCTAGAAGAAGGAAAGGAAAATAAAAAGAACTTTTTGAAGAAATCATGGTTGAGAAATTTTCAAGATTAATTGCAGACACCAAGCACAGAGCCAGAAAGCTTAAAGAACAAATGGCAAATCCTTAAAATATATATCTAGTTGGTCATATCCATCTGCAGAAAATCAGAGACAAAATTTAGAAAGCAGCAGCATGTCTGGGAAGAGCATTGGCCATAGAAGACAAAGAAAACCAATGACATCAGCTTACCATCAAAACATACAAGCAACACGATATAGTAAAAAAAGATCTGAAAGTTAAGAAAAAATGGACAATTTTTTTTATCCAGAAAAAATATTTTTTCAAGCTTGAAAGAAAAATAAAGACATTCTCAGAAGGAAATGAGGTAATTCATTGTCAGTAGTCCTGTCTCTCAAGAAATGTTAAATAAGTTTCTCAGAGAGAAGTAACAGAATATGGGTAAGATATTTCTATGTAGACAAGTAAAGTAAGAGTACTAGGGAAAGAATACATGAAAGTAAAAAAAATGTCTTTTTCTTAATTTTCATTTATCCAAAGTAGATAGCAGTTTGTTCAAACTGATGATAAGCAGCTATGTGTTATATTCTTAGTTTATGAATTAGTGTCATGAATGAAAGCAATACTATGATGAACTGTGGAAGACAGGAATTGGGAATGTTCTTTTCTAAGGCATTTGAACTACTTGTGAGACAATAGAACACTATTTGAAAGTGGCCTTCTGATAGTCACAAATGAATATTGTCATTCTGGGACCAGCCTCAAATAGATTTGATGTGTTAAGGAGAGAAAATGGAACCGTATAAAATGCTCATTGAAAACCAGAGAAGGCAGGAAAAAAGAAAAAAATAAAGGGGAATAGGGAACAAAAGCAATAGAAGGAGGAGGAGGAGGATGAAAAGAAAGTAGAGTAGGAAAAAGTGCAGAGTGATGATGAGAATGAGGAGAAGTTCAAAATCAAAATACAATGAGCCAGCAATTGGTGAATCATGGCTGCAATCCTAGCTTCTTAGAAGTCTGAGATCTGACAATCTAGGATCAAAACCAGCAGGGACAGGAAAATCCTTGAAACTCTCATTGCCAATTATGCACCAAAAATCCAGAAGTGGAGCTCTGGCTCAAGTTGTGAAACACTAGCTTTGAACACAAAAGCTCAGGGACAGTGCCAAGGCCAGGGGTTCAAGCTCCAGTACAGGCATAACAACAACAACAAATTATTTACAATATGGTTGACACAAATCCATCTATGTCAGAAACTGCTTCAAATGTGGTCTAAGTACAGTACTTTAGACAGAACCTGTCACAATATATTAAAAAGAAGCAATAAGAGCCAATTATATATGACATGTGAAAGAAATCCAATTTAACTATAAATATACATATAGATGGAAAGAAAAGGAATAGGCTCAGATGCCAATAATATTCCAAAGAAAGTTGGACTAGTTATTTTCACATTAGACAAAGTAGACCTTAGATCAAGGAAAAAAATTCAGGATAATTTTGAACTTCCATGTATAATAATACAGGGAGGAATTACCTAAGAACTAATAACAATACTTCATGCATGTGTGCTCAGCAATAAAATGAATAGCACAACACAGTATGTGAGGCAGAAATTTATAGAATGTAAAGGGAAAATATACATTTTTAAAAATTCACACTTACAGTCAAAGGCTCATCTCGCTGCACTCAGTAATGGACAGAACCAATGGGCAGAAAATCACTAAGGATATAGTTGAATGAATACCAACATCAATCAGGTTTATCTAATATTTCACCCAACAACAGAACAGTGCATATTCCTTCAAGGATCTAAGTGACATCCAGTAGTTACCAAGACACAACATATTCAGAATCATAAAACACATCTTAATAAAGTAAAAGAATAGAACCTGTACAGCAAATGCTATCAGATTACAATGGAATTAAACTAGAAATAAATAACAGAAATGTGCCTGAGAACTATTTGGTGTGTGTGTCAAAGAAGAGCTTTCCAAAGTAAATTAAAACTGTTTTGAACTAAATAAAAGTATTTTAGGATCTTATATGTGTGAAATATAAAAATAAATCAAATACATGCACAGAGAGAGAGAGAGGAGAGAGAGACAGAGGGACAGAGAGAGAAACAGAGAGAGGAGAGAGAGACAGAGAGAGAAAGACAGAGACAGAGACAGAAACAGAGACAGAGAGAGAATAAAATTGGTTTCTAGGGCAGGAGATTGATGGTGGGTTGAAACAAAACTGGAAAGTTTTATTTCATGATTTCCAATCTGTATTCTCTTATTTCTTTTTCTCACCTTACTAAATTATCTAGGACTTCCCATACAATGCTGAATAGGAACACAGAGAGGGAAATCTTTGCTATGGTTTCAGAGGAAAAAGATCTAGTGTTTTAAATATGATATTAAATGTTCAGGTTATTTATCTGAATGAGGAAGTTTTCTTTAATTATAATCATATTTTTTCTTTATTCTGTTGATGTGAATGACAATAATTGATAATGTGCTAATATTTCATCAAAGATTGGTACATATATTCACAACAGATACTGTTCTGTAGTTTTTCCCCTTTGTCTGATTTTAATAGCTGTGTGACTCTGGCCTCATAGAATAAGTTATCTGCTTCTATTTTCTATTTTCTGGATGAGATTATAGAGATTAGAGAATTGGTGAAACTATCTTCTTTAAATGTTTAGTAGGGGTGCCCATGGCTCACACTTGTTACCACATGAAATGCGTCTGTCTTTGATAGAAAATCACATAATTAGCTATGTGGCTAATCCAGAAGAATCACCAAAAACTACTGAAATTAATAAATAATTGCATCAAGGTTGCAGCTTAAAAGGTTAGTATACATGCTGGCCACCAATGGCTCATGCCTGTAATCCTAGCTTCAGGAACCTAAGGTCTGAGGATCTGGGTTTGAAACCACAGACTTTCTTATGAGACTGTTATCGCCAACAGAAAAACTGAAGTGAAGCCGTGGTTCAAGTGGCAGAGTACTCACCTTGAGCAAAGAAGCTCATGGATAGTGCCCAGACCCTGAGTTCAAAAGTTCCAGGACTGGTACACACACACACACACACACACACACACACACACACACACACACACACACACACACACACACACACACACACACACACACACACACACCAGTATACAAATAGTATTTCCCCCTTTATCACAAATTTGAAATTAAGAATCACACCCTTTGTATTAATACCCCCAAATGAAATGCTTGTATGTGAATATAGTAAGATGTGGTTCAAGATACTGTGGTTCAATATTAAGATAGACATATCTTAATATTTCTAAATTAAAATTTCAACTATAAAATTTTAACAAAAGGTATCAAAGTTCTGAACGAATACAGAGATATGTGTATGGAAAATATAATATAGTTAGAATGTCATATTTTTCTTCCTTATAGGCAAATGTAATCTTAATCAAAATGACTTGTCTACACCAATCAACCATTCCTCAAGTTTACATGGATATTCGAAAGACAAAGTCAGAGGTCTGAGGCTATTCAACTTTAAAACTTATTATAAAACTACAGTCATGAAGATATTGTGGTATTAATGGCAAAACAGACAAGTATATAAATGGAGTAGAGTAGAAAACTTACCAGTGCAGGCAGCTGGTCTTGGATAAACTCAAGGATAGTTTAATGGGCTAAAGATAGTCTTTTCAACACATGATACTGCAGCATCTGAGCATCCAAAGCTGTTCAGAAACCAAGAAAAGAGAATTCTACACACAGCACTTAAACCTTCATGAAAAATCAACTCAAAATTGATCACAGACCTAAAGGCAAATTAAAAAATTCCTAGAAGGTCAAATAATTCAAAAGCTATCTGGCTCTGAGTTTGGCAGAACATTTTAGATATAACATTAAATCATCAATCATAGCAGATAAAACAGATGAGTTGGGCAATATTAAAATTAAAACTTCTCCATAAAAGTTCTTGTTGAGTAAGTAAGAATATCATGAAAAAATAATATTTTCACATTCACATGTGTGATGCTAGATTTGTATCCAGAAGAGATTCAGTGGTCAAGCCTGTTAGCTACTCAGGAGTCAGATATTGGAAGGACTGAAGTTAGAAGTAAACCTGAGCAAAATGTTAGTGAGATACAGTGTGCCAGTGAGTCATGCCTATTATCCTAGTTGCTCAGGAAGCTGAGATCCAGAAGATGGCATTTCATAAACAATATGGCAGAAAAGAGAGAAAAATTATTTTGATATCATACTGTGAAGGGTTATAGGAAAGCTTGATATTAAAAAAATATTTTGTCTTAGTCCATGATGCAATTCAGTAAGAGTGAAAGTCAGCAATAGTAAAGTGATGTATCATTCTTACAAGAAAACTTCAAATTTCAGAAATTAAAACATACACGTGAAAACCATATAGACAAAGCCTGGAGACATAAAGGCAAGTGGAGCTTGCATATTTAGTGCAATAAATTGGCCCAGAACTACTTGGAATTCAAAATAAAAAAGAGAAATATGATCATTGCATAGCTTTAATTGTTTGAGTTTTAAGCAGAGCAAACTCAGCTACTACTTAAAGGAAGGCTCCAAAGAGCCTCTCACAGTGGGTATACCAAGAAATGAGAGACATAAGAACATTTATAGCAACTGAAAACTCCACTAGTACATGTTTTACTTTAATAACGGGATATATTTTGTATTAATTTAATTTTTTGTACTGTCACTTTCCATCCATATATTAGTTTACTCATTTCTTCATGCATTAAAAATGTGTCAGGCTCCTGGAATATACTAGGTATGTATTGCACTTTTGGAAATAAATCTGAGAGCAACAGAGTTTGTATTCCAGGAAATTCATTGGACAATTGCTCCGAAATATTTAACAGTGTTAATTGTTCAATGATACGTATGGAACAACTTTTAGAATATTTTCAGATTTACATGCCATCCATTTGTCTTTTATTAAGACCATGTGCGTCATTTATCAATGTTTTTAGAGCAGATGAAGCAAATATTGACAGTGAGTGAATAAGTAAATGTTAGTCTACTATACTGCATTAATTCATACTATTATTGAAGATTTAGTTTTGGAGACGTAAGCAAACAGCCCAGCATAAAATCTACTAGACAGTCCTACCCCAGCATCTACCTTGAAATCGGTATACTGTTACAGAAAGTGTGAAGACTCAGACCATTGAAAACCTTCACATCTATAATTGCATGAGGGAATAGGTGTGAAAAGCATGGAAACATGTATTCATTGTTCATTGGGTTTTGGGTAAACTCTTGGCTTCTGTTTTCTCCAGAAGACTGCCTGTAATCCCCGCACCCCAGTCCTTAGAGAATCTCTGCTAAAAGCTCAGGCTGAGGTAAAAATGGAATGTGACGTTCGATGGAAAGGAGATTTTTGCAGACAAAATGAGTTAAGAATCTCTAGGTGATCTTATGTGCTATAGGATAAGTCTTGAGGAAAGGAAAGGGTACAGAAGCACTTGGAGAGTCTGTCCCTGTGAACATGGGAGCTTAAGGTGGATTGACGCAGACACACCGCAAAGAACACAAACAGTATCCGGAATACCTAAAAATCTTGGAAAAGATAGGCTGTTGTTTGTTGTTGTTGTTGTTGTTTAACCTGGAGAATTCAGACGGAAGATAATCCTGCTGATATTTCAATTTCAAGCTCCTAGCCCCCTGAGGTGTGAGAAGATGAATTTCTACTGTGTGGTGCTACCCAGTGAGGCAGTGGGGAATTATTTGTTACACAGCCCTGGGAAAGGTGTATACCTTCACATATCAGCTGTCACAAACCAAAGGAGTGTCCCATAGCCACATCCATGAGCCATCCCTGTGGAAATTCCTGTACAGGCAGGATCATTCCAAATTTTCATTGTTGAAACAGAATCCAAAAATAGATAAATCAAATGTCACAAAAAGCATGCATATTACCTTTGGAAAAAATGGCTGGAGTAAAATCCTTGTATTACTTCTTAGCACAAGCATTTTGATAAAGAATTAGAACATTGAAGCCAATGTTGGTGGCTCACACCTATTAATACTAGCTGCTCAGGAGGTTGAGATCTGAGGATCACAGTTCAAAGCCAGCTTGGGCAAGAAAGTCTGTGAGACTCATATCTTTAGTTTACTACTAGAAAACCTCAAGTGGAGTTGTGGCTCAAAGTGCACTAGTAGAGCATTGAGCAAAAGAGCTCAGAGATAGTGCCCAGGCCTTGAGTTCAAGCCCTATGACTGACAAAATAAACAAAAAAAAAAGATTAAAAAAAACGATTAGAACATTCACAGTATGATATTATTCTTATCTTATTCTCTTATTGGTGATGTTATTTTGTACCTATTAGCAATCTGGGATCATTCTGGCTCCTTTACTGCTAACTTTAGATAGATGACATTTTCTGCCTTAGTTTCCTCATTTGTCAAATGGAGATAATGCTAGTTCTCAGCTATAGGTCTGTGGTGGGGATTAAATGAATCAATAAGTTGAAGAGTTCAGAGAAGTATTTGGCACATTCTCAGCCACAGCAGATGTACATTTCTATTTGGCTCCCTGAGATTTGTTTTGGAGAGATGGTGGCATAAGAAATACAGATTAAAAAAAAAAAAAGAAATACAGATTTTAAAATATCAGATTTTGATGATCATAAGGAATCTCTAATCGTTATGAATATGATTATTGAACAATATGAAAAGCAATTAAAATATGGAGTTGTTTTCTTATCTTGTAACTAGCAGGGAAAGAGTCCAAATGCCATGTTTCAAATTTTAAGCTGTGAATTCTTATTACATATCTTATTTACTGTAAGATATGACAAGGAAATAAATGTGTTTTCTGCACCATTAACTAAAAATTGTTTGAGAAAAAAATCTCATTACATTTGCAAAGTAGGACTCACAAAAACTAGCTGCCAAACAGCTGTGCAGGTCTAAAAATAATAATAATGAATCTAAGTATAACTCCATCACAGTCTCTGAAAAAATTACATTTGGACTTCTTAGGTCTCTGAAATTGCTTTATATTTTCAAGTTGACATGTCATAAAAGATATTTTCTGATTGCATGTCACGTTAACATAGCATTTATCAAAAGAGTATCTTATGTAAATGTATGTGTTTCATTAACCACGTAGCCAGATGCTAAGCTACATGTTTGCATAATTTAAAATGTATTACCTGCCCACTGAACACATCTTCTTTCAGAGGTGAGAATCAAATCCAGATCTGTGAAGGAATCTGGAGACTCCCCAATCAATTGCTTTAATTTAACATATGTAGATCCTCAAGCCCAGAGCAGGGAAGTTACTTACTCCATACCACACTGCAACACAGCAAAGCAGTGAAACACATATTACATAACTTCTCTATTTTTCTGAAACATATTTGTATTGCTGTATAAACCCCGGACCAGTTGCTTCTCCACACACATCCTCTGAAAAGTAAGGAAGGGGCAGCTTCAGGCTTGTAGTCTGCATTGCTTTCTTGAAGTGAACAGCCACACTGATCAGTGGGCATTTGGGTTCCACAGATCTGTGTTTTTAAACATTGCATACATCAGCCTCCTTCAGCTCCAGAATGTGCGTGCTGCGTGGTGAGTTGCTGGTTTTTTACCACTTCTAGAAAAATAAGTAGCGGCTGTCACACCTCTCATCGGTAGGTGCTGAGTTTATAGAGGAGGTGTTTGCTACATGGACTATAGGCTCTACACAACAATCATTAAAAGTCTTTAAAGAGCTTACTCAGTAAATACCATCTTGAAGACAGATTTAGCGGCACATGCCTGAAATTGCAACTATTCAGTAGGAGCAGGCAGGAAGATTTTTGAGTGTCAGGCCACCCCAGGAAAAGTTATCTATATCTTGTCTCAAACACGAACAAAGAAATAAAATAATAAAATAAGTTGAGGGTGTGTCTCAAGTTCTAGAGCACTTGAATGCTATGTACAAAGCTCTGGTCTCAGCTTCCTCCCGCACCAGTCCTGGTACTACATGAAAGAAAAAGAGAAAGATACAAGGAAGACAGAAAAAGGAGAAGGGAACTGGAGGAGAAAAAGAGAGGAGGGGAAAGAGAAGAGAGGAAACAGTCTTTAGTAGCTTTTTCCTGGTGCTAGCTACTAAACACAGAAAATGATTGCTAACCAACCCTCTTCAAAATATTAATATTTGGCTTCATCCCTGTTCAACAAATCTGTCTTCACTTTTTAAGAATGTCTTTTTCCATTAAGAAGGATCAAAGGAATATTCACTGCTTTTTTTTTTTAAGGCATCTTCTAAAGAAACATCTAAACTTTCTTCTGATGATATCGTTGAAAAGAAAGAGTATGGAGACCTATGGTGACTAATGTGGACGCAAGCATCATTTATTTGGGAAAAGTTTATATTGTAGACAACACGGTTTCCTCAGGATTACTCTATATCCTTGTTATGTCCCTAGCGAGACATCGGTCATATCAATCTGAGCATATGTTTCTGTACTCTTAAAATGTTTCATATATTATTGACCTTGACTTCAGAAAAACCAGACAATGAGGAGGCAGCTTTAAGTAGAAACCAGTAATTCCTTGGTTCCCTCTCAGTCTCTGGCCAAATTTACAATGCCTGATTATCTTAGTAAATACAAAATGGATTTTTTATTTTACCACTTAGGTGATGACTTTGCTATTTTTGTTACTAATTGTTCACTTCTCTCAGGTAAATTAATAGCTTATTTTGAGATATACAAACAGTTGGCAGCCATGAAGTTTTCTGATTTCCTGTTGTTTCATAGTATATCCACTTTGTGTACATATATACTTGTTCTGAATTCCCCACGAAAATGTTTCAGCAAGTTTGCATAACTCAATAAATGAATTATTTTTGAAAAGCTGTTGTATTGTAGATTTTTATCTTGCTTTTTATTTTTATTTTTACTCTGCTTTGTCTTGTGAGGTAAAAATGGAAAAGGAAGTTTTATCCTATAACTGCAGTGTCTCTCCAGACATAGCAACTAATCCTTGATAACTCATTTTCTCCTTATACCTCCAGAGTTATCTTTAAAGATGGGAATGGGATGTCTATAAGATGTCACGAAAGGTAATTAGGATGTGTTAACCTTGAGGCATCTATTTGAGGTTTTATGTTTGTAACAATCTTCTCCAGCCTGTATAATTATTTGGATGATGGTGATCAATCATTACAGTGCTGATGACAGGCATTTTTTATTGCTTTCTGGTCTGCTTAAATAAAATCACTTCTCTGACACCTTGGGACTGAAATCCTTGAATTAATCCACTGAGCAGGAAGGGCACCGAGAGAAAGCAGACAAACTAATCTCCTACTTTGTATCTCAAGGTTGGACTCAGAGCCTGAATCCCTAAATCTATTATTTTTGCCAGCATTTCAAAACAAGAAGTTTTATATTAGTAGAAGGGATTTTTACAATGTCTTGACAGTGTCAGAAATCAGTCATTTAATATTTACTGGTGATGGATCATGTATGAAGTACTGTTTGTTTGCTTTTAACCAGTTAGTATTTTGCAGTTTTCTTTATGATCCTTGAATCATTTTGTCTTAGTTATCTACCCCTCTCTAATAGAATGAAATCTCTGTAAGAGCAGGAATGGTTTTGTCTCTAAACCTTGTTCAGAGTGTGTATAGTGCTGATGTTTAAATGGCTTCCACATTAATATAGTTATGTAGTGATATAAGTAGTTCATCAGTATTTGTTGGAAAAAGAGATTGGTTTTCTCAGGAAAGGAGTGAATTTTTCATAGAGAACTCTTCTCTGCACAAAAATGATAAAACAGGTAGTCTTAAGCTTGGAAAAGCCTGGCCCTTCACTGGATACTTTATCTACCCTTTCCTCCTCCCCCCCCCACATCATTCTGATTTTTTTTTTGAAAACTTAACCACATTCTTCTTAACTATGAAGGTTCCGAAGAATAGAAAGAGATGGAAACAGATATTTTCATCCTGAAGTCTGGCCGGATTTTGTCTGTAAAGTAGGGTAAAGACAGTGACTCCTTGTCAAACTTAGCAACCCACAATGCAAGGAACAGGACACTGCGCAAAGATCTTCTATTGTCACCAGGAATGTGTTTTCAATGACTGAGGTCCATCATCTTCCTCCTGGCTTCTCCAGCAATTGGCAAGGCCTTTCTCATTCTGTGTATATCTTCATTATATCAAAAACTCAAGCCACTGGGAGCTTGATGACAAGTAAACAAACCGTAGATACCTTGCCTCATCTATATGTAATTTTGTCTTTTTATAAGCATGGACAAATGATTCAGAAGTGTAGCAGGCATATCATTTGCATGAGCAGCCTCTCCATTGTTGAGGGTTTATATCCATGTAGTGCAGTGGGTTTCAACTCTGATCATTACATTCAAGTTTCTACATCTGTAACCATGAAGTCCTATTTTGTGAATTACATAGCAGTTTCCCAGAATGAGATAATATTTACACAGGTTGTCCTCTTCGCCTTGTTTTTGACAATAAGAGCCCAAAGAAAGACTAGAAATGATATGATCCCTCCATAAAGCTTAACTGCCAGAGAAAAGCAATAACAGTTGTTGAAAATTCCTAGAGTAAAAATGTGCTTGTATGACTTTTTTTATTATTTGTGACTTTTCCCCGAGTGATTTTTTTTCATTTTTCAGATGGCTCCAAGGAACTTGGGCCATTAACTTTCTGAATTTTCAGACTCACCATCATTTTTATTAGTCATTTCTCACAATGCTGGGAGGAAAAGCAATATTCTTTCCTCTTCTATCCTCTCAGAAAATCCTAGAACTTGAGAAAAAAGTCAAATATCAGAGCACAGTTACCATCAGATGATCATTTTTTAAAGCCATTTTATGGGGGTCTTATCTTAGAAAACTGATTCCTTAACATAGTGTTTCCATGGTCTCACCAACCTGATGCACTTCAGCTGGTTTATTTTCTTACCTTGGGGTACACTTTTTCAGACTCATGCGTTCAATTGTCTTTATGTTTGTTTCATTTTATCATTATTATGTTTAAGTAGGTATACAAAGGGGTTTCAATTCAACATGTCAGTTTATGAGCACAATCATAACATGACACCTGCACCATTTCCCCCATGTTTCCCCAACCCCACTCATTCATATTTTTATCTAACACATTTAACTGCAATATATGAAAAAAATCAGATCTACTTTGGAGATAGGAGTTAGGAAAGACTCCCTTAAAATGACAGTGTTTGAGTTGGTATTTGCAAGAAAAGTTGGGAGTAACTGGGTAAAATCTGCTAGATACCATAAGTAGAGGGGAAGGAGGAAGGTGATAAGGAAAAAGAGGAAGGAGATGTGTGAAAAGTAGTAAGTTAGGGTTTATGGGTTGAATTCAAAGAAGGATTGGATATGGTCCACAAAAGTTGCATGCTCTAGAATCTTGGCCCTGATGTAATAAATACTGAAAACTAAAGGGATCTTTCAGAGGTAGTACCTAAGTGACACATGACTAGGTCAGTACCACTACCAAGAAAGAGGGATACTGGTCTCAAGATGTAGGTCAGGTCTTGCAAAAATGGATTGTTTCCATGAAAACAAATTGTGATAAAAGATTGAGCCTGATTCCCTCATATGCTTCCCTTTTGCAGACTGTGGATTGTTCTCTCACCTGGAAGCTCTCCAGGTTGTGATAAAGCCAAGAGGCTGCCATTAGAGGCCAAACACAGGTCAGACCATCCAATTTTGGATATTGAATTTCCAACAAGCTTCATGTGTGTGTGATAATTAGGTAGTTGTATAAAGGGGTTTCAATTCAACATGTCAGTTTATGAGTACAATGCATCTTGATCAATGTCACCCCTTCCACTGTCTTTGCAGGATCCCAATCTCCATTTTTTTTTGTAGCAAAACAAAATGAATTCAAACAGGAAGGACTTCTCAAAGGAACTTAAATTCAGGAATTGAGGGATAAACTAGACTTCTTCTTGCTAGTACCTTGGTATTTCCACCTTGGTATTGCAACTTACAGCAAATGGAATGAGAATCAGAATCACAATAATATGGTTGATAACGTGATTACACTTGACAATAAAGATTGGATGTAGGCTTAATAACAGTGACATTAGGTATGCCACAGTTACACATGGAAAGAATTTGAAGGAAATTTGAACCGCTAAATTCATACAATGCCCTCATCATCTATCAGACCAAAGGATATACAAAGAAACAAACAAAAAACAACAACAAAGAAATTCCTGTAGTTTTTAACATGTCTTATTCTTCTTTGGTAACCCAGAACAATGAATGGCTCTCTCATAAAATTCTCATCATGTTTGTGCCCAGAGTTAATGACTTTTAGATGACACCTGGAGAGAGATTTGTAGCAATGTCCAATTGATTGTTCATGGTCCACTTTTCTAAAGAACCATTCCCACAGCATGGAATGAAGTAGCCTGCCAATATCCTAGCTGAGAAACTCAGAATGGAAAGAAAAACCAATCCATCAGTTCACTCAGACTAGACTCTCAAGCATGTTTACTGGAATTCTAATATCTCATCAATACCAACTATATCTCCCACTTATTCTCATTTACATACTGTTATTTTTACTCATTCTATCCTAGTGTTATTCTTTTCTGTAATCTGGAAGAGTATGCAGTTCTGTAAGTTTTTGTAAGTATTAAAGCATATTTTAAAAATTTTAGTTCAAATTTGTTTAAAATGTGATGAAGGTACAATATAAACTGTATATTCACTAGTCTAAGTTTTATTGGTTTCACTCATCCAAATTCAGTTCAATTTCTTATTTCTCTCCCACTAACCTTTTCTTTTTCTTTCTTTCTTTTTTATTTTTATTTTTGCTGGTCCTGGGACTTGACCTCTGGGCCTGAGTTTTGTCACTGAGCTACTTTTGCCTAAAGCTAGCACTCTAACACTTGAGCCATAGCACCACTTTTGGCTTTTTGTGTGATTAATTGGAGATAACAGTCTTATGGAGTTTCATGCTTGGGTTGGGTTTGAACCATGATCCTCAGATCTCAGCCTGAGTAGCTAGGAGTACAGGTATGAAGCATTGGTACCTGGCTCTCCACTATCTTTCATGAGTTCAGACAGGGATTATAGTAACTAAGATAAAAATTTG
Source organism: Dipodomys merriami (assembly GCF_024711535.1). NCBI lineage: Eukaryota > Metazoa > Chordata > Mammalia > Rodentia > Heteromyidae > Dipodomys > Dipodomys merriami. The sequence goes on along the minus strand of NW_027203381.1, from coordinate 65,360,583 downwards.
TTTCTATTTTTTTCTTTGTACATTTTACCAGATGTGATGGAAGAGGAAAAGAGAGAATTTTTTTAAAGTTGTTATAATGATAGGCTAGCATGAGCAGAGAAGTTGATGAAAACCCACTTCTTCGCTCATGAATTGATTTAACAGTTGCCAGCCAAGGTGCAGGAAATTAAGTGCCATGTTACGTGTACCCCGAGGCTCCTTGGAGGGAAGAAAAATACTTTCACTTTTCATGAGCTGTGGGAAATTGTTCCAAAATCATCAGGAAAAGCTTTATTTCTGTGAAAAAGACCTCTGTGGTCACCAGAGCAAACAGTCCTTTCATTTTACATTGAAAAAGATTTATACAAAATATGCCATCAAATCTTGACCCCATTGACCTTGGTCAGTGGGTGAATGTGAAGCACAGAATTGAAATTGTAATCCCACCAAAGTTCGTTTTTTTTTAGGAGGGTGTCAGGACACTTCAAGAACACAAATATAACATATCTATAAAAGAATTCTTAATCACTAATGTGAATGGGTATAATTTATTTTATGACAGGACACATACTGGGAATAAAAAAATCCGTGTTGTAGCCTTTGTAGGTTTAGATAGAATAGTAAAAACAAAAGAATTAAAAAGTAGAAACTTTGTGAATACTCAGAATATAGAAATTACTAACTAAATGCATATGTATGTGGATGTAAAGAAATATTTTATAGCTTTTAAAATAATGGAGTAGGCTATGTAATTGTAGTCGAAAATTGACCACAAGTTGTGTGAGAAAAATGACTAACTATTCATAGTAAGTACAACTAGCATTTTTCATAGCCTCTTAATAGACCCTTTACATAGGCTCTTTTTAAGCACTCTGTATTCATTTATTTTATTTATTTTTGTGCTGTCTTCAGGACCTAGGAGCTCTCCTTGAGCTTTTGTGCTCAAGGTTAGTTAGTGCTCAACCACTCGACCCACACCTCAGATTCTGGCTTTTTTGGTGTTTTAATTGGAGATATGAATCTCACAGACTATTTCTGCCCTCAACTAGCTTTGAACTGCCATCCTCAGATCTGAGATCTGAGCCTCCTGAGTGTAGCTAGGATTATAGATGTAAACTACTGTATTCATTCTTTTTTGCTTAAAAGCATTTTTGCCTTGCATCTTGTGCTTTGTCCTAAAGATGAGCTCAGTTTGGGGAATGATGCCCATGGGATTCTTTCTGTGAATACCATGTGGCCATCTTGGTCATCACAGGCCTCTGAGATTCCTGCTCTGTAACATGGGATCTTGGCGGTGATGCAATCATTTCTCTCAGGACTAACCCTCAGTGAAACCTCCTTTCTCACCTGGGTGATAATGGTTCTTTGCTTTGTTGAAAACTAGGTTGTCATTGTTTAGAAAGTCATCCTTCCAGTTTTACGTAATCCAAATTTGCAAGCACTAAAAATCAAAAGAGGATTCAGATTCCCCAAGGCATTGAGTCTCTTGGAGCAAATAGACAAGGAGAAGACATTAATTTCTCTTTGATAATTCCCATCTTACTGTATTTTAGATAAACAAAATTTGTATTGATATTTAATTTACATTCAATACACGCTCTCTCCTGATTATTTTTGTTTTTATTAGATCCTGTTGGTGGTGGTGGTGATAGTAGTGGTGTCATGGGACTTGAATTCTGGGCTTCAGTGCTGTCCCTAAGCTTATGTGCTCAAGGCTCATGTTCTACCACTTTGAACCACGCCATCACTTCTGGTTTTCTGGTAATTAATTGGAGAAAAGAATCTCACATACTTTCCTACCCAGGCTGGCTTTGAACCAGAATTTTCAGATCTCAGCCTCCTGAGTAGCTAGGATTACAGGTATGAACCACCAGCATCTGTCTGTACAAAGCTGTGTTTTTGCATGTGTGAGGTATGTGGAGGATGTGTGTGTGTGTGTGTGTGTGTGTGTGTGTGTGTGTGTGTGTGTGTGTGTGTGTGTGTGTGTGTGTGTGTGTGTGTAGTGCTCATGTGCTCATGGATTTTCAAGACAGAGCAAATTAACATTTGAGATGAGCATGGGTAATGAAGCCATGTGAGATCATTTGAAATGGAGTAAGATTGACTGAAGGGGGCAGAAAACAAATGGAATTTTTGCAGTTTCTACAAATTAAGTTTGGGGATTTTTTAAGGTCACTTTGACTCTGACAAGTGATGGTACTTTGACATTTTAAATTTAGAAAATAAAGTCTGAAGTGAAATACATGTCTTTAAAACAAAAAAATGTAGCAAGTAAAATATATAGTAATCAGAGTTTAGCATTTGATATTGGGTGGAGATAGCCTTCTCTGAGGTCTCTGACTGAGGCTTCTTGTTTCTATGCTTCCTACAGAAAGGCAATAAAACTATTTAAACAGTCCCACTTGTTGGTGCATTTATGTAACTTTTCATTTCTTTCACAAATATCATTTGACTATCATTTAATATATTGTCCTATCATTGCTTGAATAGTATATGAGATATAATATGATTAAAAAGTGATTCCTTGGGATAACTGCAATTCTCTATAACATTGTTTTTCATTTATAAAGGATCAGAATTGAAGCCAGTTGCCAGTGGCTCATGCCTGTAATCCTAGCTACTCAGGAGACTGAGATCTGAGGATTGCAATTTGAAGACAGCCTGGGCAGAAAAGTCCCTGTGAGACTTTTATCTTGAATTAACCACTCAAAAACCGGAAGTGGAACTGTGGCTCAAAGTGGTAGAGCACTAGCCTTGAGCACAAAGAGCTCCAGGACAATGTGTAAACTGACAAAATAAATAAGTAAATAATAAAGAATCAGAATTATTGAGTTTAAACCTCCAAACATAAAGAAATTATAAACAAGAAGAAATGCTTTGTGTCCTGATACAAGTTAGAACCTACTGCTTATGTGTAACCAAATATTATACTGTAACCCATGAAATGAACATGCAAAAAGTATTACCTGCTAATGAGTAAAAGAATGCAAAATGATAAATTCTTGCTTTTAAGGAAATACACAGCCCAAGTACAGTACCAGTTAATGGCTGGGTTTTAACAGCCTAGTACATAGAATACTGTGGAAACACAAAGGAAACTATTTAAATTAGAAGGTTCTCTGCCAAAGCAGCATTGAGAAACAGGTGGGGTTTCCATAGACAGGAAAAAGAAAAGAGAAATTCCAATTTGCAAAAAAATTGTTGACTATTTTGTGTATGCAAAACATTGTGAAAAGAATCATTTTCAGTGGGCCAAAGTGTATTATCAGACTAGACCTTGTGGAAAAACCCCACAATATGGGCAAAAAGGTGGGACCTATGCTACCAAAGATCGCTTCCATAGTTGCCTAGTGGACCGAATAGCAGTTGTTTTAGACTTTGAACAATATACTATCTCTGGCACAATTACTTACTTCTGTCATTGCCACTCAAAGACAACCATAGACTACAGCTACATGAGTGGTTTTGTATTGAATTTTGCATGATTTTCAGATTTTATTAAATAGCATCCTTTTTCTGTCCTTTGAATCATTTAAAAATCTTAAGACTAATTTTCATTCATGGATGTACAGCATGCTGGGCTAGATCTGTCTTATGTGACATAGCTTTTGGCCTCTAATGGGGTACGGAGTTGTTTAATCGATATTTATTACAGAGAAGAATTAAGAAAGATGAAACCCTCTGGCCTTTCCTGAGGTTATTGCTTCTCATGATTCTTAGAATGTCTGTTTATATGAATAGCTCTACTTAGTATTGTGGATACAGTAGTTGGAGTTACCAGAACTATGCTCCAACACTATGGACTAAAACATTGGATAGTACTAAACCTTTCACAGGGACATCTGCTGACATTATCCTTAGAAAGTATGAATGCTAAGGAATATGCTAGAATATTCTAATGATTATCCATGAAGGATACCCAGTCCCCTACAAAGACAAGGTAGTGGTGTTACACAGTGGATCCCAGAACATTTTGGAGTAAGTTCTGATGGCTACAAATTTGGAGTTTCCTCCTTGTTGATTTAGGAACACATTTCATGAAAGTCTGTCTGGCTTCAGAGGTTCAATGAATTTAATCCTTATGATTAAATTTCTTGCTTAATAAAGTGTAACCTTGGCACACTATCTACCATTTCCATGCATTAGTTCTTTCTTCTGGAAAGTAAGACAATAGTAACTGTTTCTTTTGGAAGATATAAGAATTGAAGGATGTAAGAAATCAATTTAATCATTTTAATTACCTTTTGTTGGCTGTGTGGAGTTTGAATGTACAGTCTTGCTCTTGCTAGGTAGGTATGGAGCCATGCCCTAGGTTTTAATCACTTCTTTTCTACAATGTTTATTGTAATTTGCGTATATAAAACTAAAAAGTATAGGATATAAGTTTCTGGTTCCTGAAATCTTATTTTTTTTCACAGACCTTTTTGTATTCATTACTGAATATGAACATATCTTCTACCTTAATTCTTTCAACAATGGTCAAGCAAGGATGATGTACTGAGCCAATTTTCTTCTTCAGCATTTAAAGAAAGCTTTTCTTGTTGAAAGCTATTTTGTGGATGAGTGAATTAGCACAAAATATTAGGTCAGTTTAGTTTCTCTGCACTAGGAGTACATTTATGCATGTTGTGAATTTCTGGGTATGCTGATTTATAAATAACAAATCTGAATATCCTACACCAGAATCTTAGCAAGACTTATTCAAAATGAGATAATAGTTTATGTGATGGAAGGGTTGATTCTTTCTGTTTTCTCCCTAGAGAAAACAGTGTTGCAAACTTTGCAAATGATATGCAGACACTACCTAAGCTCCTCTTTAATCTCTGGTAAGAGACCTTGATTTAATTCCAAGAGCTCTGCTTTTATACTTATTTTCGCTCTAAATATTGATATTCATCTTTTAAAAGATTTGATGGTAAAGAATACAAATGTGATGCTTTGTTGAACTTAGTAAGCATGGCAGGAGATCTTTAGAGCATCATATTTGTCTACATGATCCCCAAAACAGAAGGCAACCAAAGTCTTACTATAAAGTTCTTACAATTGTTATTATTTATTATTATCAAGGAGCAATATAAAGAGGGTTCATTTCCTTAAGTCAAGTTTTATATAGATATATAAATATATATAAATACATATATATATAATGCATCTTGATCAATGTCACCCCTTTTACTTTTCTTTTTTATTCCTAGATTTTTTCCCCCATATTTTAATTTTAAAACTTCACTTACTGCATTTCAATGTCTGGAAGATTTCAGGCTAGCCAATATTATACACTGTTTCATTTAAATCACTGTTTCTTGACGACTGCACCTGCGACCTATGTAGAGTGTGAAATAGGGAAAAAAAAATCCGATCCTGGGACTCATGCATATTCAATGGGCATACAATATGGCCCAGGCATGCATGAGGTTTTGTTTTTCTCTTCTTTTTTTTCTTTTTTCTTTTTTAGATGATTTTAAACACATAGTTTTTGTTAAATACTAGTTTTATAAATTAGCCCTTATCAGAACTGAATGTATATGTGAGCCACCTGAGGATTTTTAAAATGCAGATTTCCCTAGGCCTGGGTATTATAGAGACAGGGGAAATGCTGCCACATTTTTTAGGAGGAAATGTCTAAGTGAAGGCCTGGTTAACTTTCAAGGTTATTTGCCTATGATCTAGTGACTATCTATGCAATAATTAATCTTCACTTTATTACTGAAGATGATCTTAAACTCAGTCTATACAAATGGGCTTTTATTGTAATATTGATTCATTCAATCCCTTGTTTTGCTGCTTACTATTTTACTAGAGACAAAGAGTAGGAAAATACAAACACCATGTTTAAGTAGCTTAAAAAGTAGCAGAGACTGAGTAAATGCAAGTGCCCATTAAAATTGAATCGTATTGAAGAAATAAAATGTGGGGGCTTGCCTTTATTGCTAGAGATATTTCTGAAGTTGTGGCATTTTTGTTGTTGTTGTTGTTCAGGAGAAGTACTGCTTGAACTATGCTTTGATTATTTTTTCAGTATGGTCTCATCTTTTTTGGTCCAAGGTCCAGCCTGGGCATTCAGTCATTCTACCTATGCATTTCTCATAGCTGGGATTATAAAGGTGAACCATTATGTCCAGCTTTTTTTGTTGTTGTTAAGATGGAGGTTTCTCTAACATTTTGCCTAGACTACTCTAGAATCACAATGTTCCAAATCTCTGCTCCTTGGATAGCTGTGTTAAAGGCATGAGCTACTATACCTGGCAAGTTTTAGAAAATTTTAAAATCTAAATTCTCTCTTTTTTCTTGGTGTGATTCTCAGGGATTTTCCTTATTTTTCTGATAGAGGTATCCAAAGAAACTAAAATAGTACTTGACTTTTAAAAGAAGAAAGTAAGAGTATTTGTGGAATGACTGGTAATAGGTACCTGCCAACCAGGGCCTGGGATGTCACTCTTAAATTAGAAGTCAACAGAATTGACAAAAGATGTCTAACAGTTGTGTGACATTGATGGCTGTCCTGTTATGAGAAAAGTAGAGGAGGGATAGAGGAGGATGCCAGTAGAGCAACAACCATCGATCAGTCATTCAACACCTTACAGAGGATGTGGGTCAACCTGTCCTATGTGTTACCAGCAAACCAAGTCCTTAAAACTCATGGAAAAAAGAACTATTTATATAAACATATCCATGCTATTGAAGAGAACTCTTTGCTTTCTTATTAGACAATTTTTTAATTTTTTTTATTGTAAAAATGCTGTACAGAGGGCTTACAGTTACATAAGCACTGTAATAAGTACATTTCCTATTGAGCATTGTTGCCTGCACTTGACTTGAAGATCATTGTGGGTTTGTGAACAAGCTGAGTTTTCAATGGGTCAAAGATGAGGAAATTCTCTAACTATAGGAAATACTTCCTTTCCTACCTTTTACCTGTTATTTGTAGTCAACGTACTTCCTTGTGTTAGATTTTTTAATTTCTTTTTTTTTAATTTAATTTTATTTTATTTGTGAACATACTGTACAGAGGAGTTACAATTACATGGGCAGGATAATGTGTACATTTCTTACCAAGCATTGCAGCCTCCTCCTTTGTTTACCCTTCACATCCCTTCCCAGCCTCCCCCCTCCCCCATCCCAATCCTTCTCCTTCCCCCCCTCCCCCCCTCCCCCCCACCCCCGCACCGACGTTGTAAAGCTCCTTTTGGACATGACAACTTGTACTTCTCATTGTTGCAACAGGTCCACCTGTATCCTTATCAACTGGTTTTTCCCCATCTCCTCCACAAGTTATACTGACATCAAATATAGTAAAAGCAGGGGTTATACTGTGGGGGAGGGACATACAAAGCAACAAAGAAATAATCTTATAAATGCGTTAGAAACACATGCATGAAAGAAAAAAAAAACATTAAAATACACATCTAAGGGTTCATTTTCCTGACATCACATTATCTGACCTTTTCTGCTTGACTCATACATATACTAGATATTACAAATAAGGGAAACCATGGGACCTATGTTTCTTTGGGCCTGGCTTACTTCACTTAATATAATTTTTTCCAAGCCTTTCCATTTCCTAACAAATGGGGAAATGTCATTCTTTCTGATGGAGGCATAGAATTCCATTGTGTATATATACCACATTTTCTTGATCCATTCATCTACTGAGGGGCATCTGGGTTGGTTCCATATCTTAGCTATGGTAAATAGTGCTGCAATAAACATAGTTGTGCTGGTAGCTTTAGTGTGGTCTTGTTTGTAAACATTTGGGTAAATGCCCAAAAGTGGGATTGCTGGGTCATAGGGGAGTTCTATGTGAAGTCTTTTGAGGAACCTCCATACTGCTTTCCAAAGTGGTTGAACAAGTTTACATTCCCACCAACAATGAAGTAAAGTTCCTTTCTGTCCACATCCCCTCCAGCATCTGTTGTTGTTAGAGTTCTTGATTTTTGCCGTTCTAACTGGAGTGAGGTGATATCTCAATGTTGTTTTGATTTGCATTTCTTTTATGGCTAGGGATGTTGAACATTTCTTCATGTGTCTATTGGCCATCCTTCTTTCTTCTTCAGAGAAGTTTCTCTTTAAGTCTTTTGCCCATTTATTTATTGGGCAATTGTATCTTTGAGGATTTGTTGTTGGGGGGTTTAATTTTTTGAGTTCCAAGTATATTTTAGATATGTGACCCTTGTCCGTTGTATGGCTAGTAAAGATCTTCTCCCAATCCGTGGGCTTTCTATTGATCTTGCTAGCTATGTCATTTGCCCTGCAGAAGCTCTGCAACTTTATGCAATCCCATTTGTCCAACCTTTCTTTGATTTGTTGTGTTTCCGGGTCTCTATTCAGAAAATTTCGGCCTGAGCCAAGGAGACCTAGGGTTTCTCCTATTCCATCCTGTAATGTTTTCAGAGTGTCTGCTTTGACTTCAAGGTCTTTGATCCATTTGGAGTTGTTTCTGGTGCAGGGTGATATATAAGGATGTAGCTTAAGTTTTCTACATGTAGTTAACCAATTTTGCCAGCACCATTTACTGAAGAGGTTGTCTTTCTTCCATTCTATTGTTTTAGCTCCCTTATCGAAGATTAGATGGCTATAGGTCTGTAGGTTCATTTCTGGGTTTTCAATTCTATTCCATTGGTCCTGAGGTCTGTTCTTATGCCAATACCAAGCTGTTTTGATTACTATGGCTTTATAGTAGAGTTTGAAGTTTGGTATTGATATTCCTCCAGCAGTGTTCTTTCCGTTGAGGAGCGTTTTTGCTATTCGGGGTCTTTTATTGTTCCATATGAATTTTTGGATTGCCTCTTCTATTTCCTTGAAGAATGAGGTTGGAATTTTGCTAGGTATTGCGTTGAATTTGTAGATAGCCTTGGGAAGAATTGCCATTTTCACGATGTTAATCTTTTTTTTTTAATTTCTTAAAAACAAATAGAAATGCTTAGAATATATTGAACACTTTTAGAATTTAGTGAGGACACAAAATTGTACTAGACAGGATGTTGATTATGTCATCAATTATATTTTGTATCTTATTTTACAATCTTATGCTATAATGTTATTTATTTAAAAATATAATCAAAAATCAAAGTGAAAAAATCATAATGAAAATTCCTATGATAGTAAAAATTTTAGAGTTTAAGACATACAATTCAACATTATACTAATCATTTTTCTTGTCCTGGAAAAGACTTTTGAATATATTTCAAGAAACTAACAAAGTGATCAAGCAATTCTGTTACCAAGGGAATTAAGAGCAAAGTTTATGTCTCCTGACTGCTTGCTTCTTTACACAAAACAAATGTCAGAGGCAGCAAGTGAGAAACTTGTAATGGTGTAATTTACATGTATGAAGTCAGCACAAAATTAATGCAGTCTGTCACCAAGGTTTGCTAGCTAATTGCTAGGTTTTAATGTTAAGCAAACCAGTGTGAATTTTAACAATACTGTTTATGACTTTTTGGGAGCCTACCTCAAGATTCAAGCCATCTTTTCTTATTCCTTATATAAGTACTAAAAGGGGAAAACATTATTTGTTGTAAAGTGCTAAATTTATTTAGTCAGTTCCATTGCTTATTCGTGCAAGAGGTGAACTACTCAAAGTTTAATGCAAAGAAAAGGTATATGAAAAATATATATATATACACACATACACTTTTAAGTACATAAGTTGTCTTTTGCAGTTGAGCTCAAATCTAATAAATTAACTAGAAGATGGAGGCGTGGCTCAGTGGCATAGTGCCTGCCTAGCATGCCTGAGGCCATGAATTCAAATCTAATTCCCATATGCACAAAAACATCTAGACACATTCATAGGAAGTCAGGCATGATGCAGAATCTCTGCAAACCAGAAATAAGTTCTGTTTTTGCCACTCTTTTCCTAAAAGTGACAATTGTTCCAGCCTGCCCCATATGAGCTAGAGAAACAATCTTGCATCTTCTAATGTCTGATCATATTCTTTCCTACCACCCCCAAGCATTTTATGCAGAGCTCATGATTTTCATCTGCTCCTGACTAACCTCAGACTGTACACATACAAGCATGGTGACAATTCAGAAACTGCAGTTGAATCCAAAATTTTCATTGACACTTCAGGAATTTTGACTTGTCAACAGTTAAATCTTTCCCCACTAACCTTAGTAGTAGAAGCCTGCAGCTGAGCACCCATGCACAAAGAACTGGCTCTTTCTTACAGGGCCTTCTTCCTCCTTTCCTATTGAGATGCTCCTTCAGCACTACCAGGACTGATGTCATACATGGAGGGAGGACAGATGCAGAAATAATAAGCTCTTGTTCATCTCAGTGGCTTCATGAACCATGGGCCACAATAAATATTCAAAATGGAAGATTTAGGTAGACCAGGTCAAATATAAAAGCTGTCTTTTCTTTCAAGAGATTTTTTGTATGGGATCTTTAAACATTCCTGCAAGAATCTCCAACATACAGTTTCATTAAATGACACCCCTGTTGCTGGTCTTCCTAGCTCCCACATCCCCTCTGCTGTAGTCTGTCCCTTTCTTGGTGAGCATTGAAGTTTACCCTAGCCACCATTCCCACTCCTTGACCTCCATGTGATCCAGAGAAAACCCTAGATGTTCACATCTTGCTCCATCAGTTCCTGCTTGTGTACTCTGTTTCAGTGTAGAAGCCCTATCCTGTTTTCAATCAAAGCAGTTTACCAGCTCTCCCTCTCCCTATGGATTTCTTTGGCGCAAGTTTGATCCTAACAAAACTTCCTTAGACTAATCAGGTCCCAGTTCCCTCTGTCTTTGCATTGAAGGAAGGCAGCATCCTTCATCCTTTCCAACATGGATGGAAGAGAAAAGAGACTCAGCCCAACAACAGCCTGTGCTAGAGAAATCTGACAGTAAATGAACCTGAAACATGCTACTGGCTGTCCAATACATGGAAGCTAAGTATGGAGATTTTACTCAGTTATTCCTGATTGTGAAAGGCATCCACAATAAACACGTACTGTTGGCTTGTGACGATGATGATTCTAGCTACTCAGCTGGCTGAAATGTGAGGATTGAGATTTAAAACCAGCCCAGGCACACAAAATCAGCAGGACTCTTAACTCCTATTAATCAGGGGGAAAAACTGAAAGAGAGATGTGGCTCAAGTGTTGGAGTGTCAGCTGTGAACAGAAAAAGCTGAAGGAGTCTGCAAAGGGCTCTGAGTTCAAGCCGTAGTACTTGGCGGATGGGAAGGTGCATGGAGAAACATCTACCATGGAACCAGTCAAGCATGAGAGACGTATATAAGGGAACTGCACACAAGATGGATTAACCATTTCTACTACCGTATTCTGTGAGAAAGGCAGACTTACCTTACATAGAGAGGAATAATATTTGATCATTTTCCTTTGAGGACATGCTGTAAGCCACTCACAAGCTATAGATTTAATAGGTCATCCTGCATTCCCTCCTAAAATCTTTTTCCTTTCCTATGAAAAGGGAAAAGATTTTTTTAATACATTACATGTACAAAATTAGTGAAGTTTTACCATCAACCTCCTTGAAATTTTATAATTATTTGATTGTAGTAGCTGGTTCTGTTTTTTTTCTTGTTCTATGTAGCTCTATGTGGCTGCCTTTTATACTGGGAAAGTTGCTTTCTAGCCCTGCAACCAGATCTCAATAACCATTATTTTATTATAGTCCTATTCATCACCTCAAATAATAAAACATTAAAATTGCAATGCAACTGTTAACTGATATAATACTTTCATTATAAAGAGTTCCCTCATTTGAGTTCTTAGTAAAATCTCCATTTGACATTAAACTGATATTTTCTATGTCTGAATCTGACTTGTAAATATGTGATCAAGCTATATTCCATGATCTTGAACAGGGAACTAAACAGAGGAATTGCACACAAAAAAACTCACTCTTATTGGGTTGGGTCTTAAATCCAACCAAGTAATTTCATTGGATTATCAAAAAAATGATTTTTAAAAACAATTCTCTGTTGGAATGTATGGTCAGCAATTACATAAGAAATATTGACAGTACTGCAAGTGAGGGGAAATACACATGCAAACATATGTACACTGACCTGACTTGTGATGAAGCCCAATTGTCAGTGGTAGAGATATTTCTAGATTTGCCAGGCATAGATGAAAACACAATGATAACAAGAATTTAGGGTTGTAATACTTTTTTTCACAAATTGTCCTCCTTACTGCTTTCTCTTTATAGGAGTAGGATTTCTAGAGAGAATTCCAACCAGAAATCTTCCAGATTTTCCTCAGGTGCACACATGTTTTTATACATTTGCTCATAATATAAAACTAAAATACTGCTGGGCCCTGGTGGCTCATGCCTCTAATCCTACCTACTTGAGATGCTGAGATCTGAAGATTGTGGTTCAAAACCAGCCTGGGCAGAAAAATCTGTGAGATTCCTATCTCCAATTAACCCCCCCCCCTACACACACACACTCATAAATAGAGCTATGGCTCAAGTGGTAGAATGCTAGCCTTGAGCAAAAAAGCACAGTGACAGCACCCTAGCCTTGAGCTGAAGTCCTAGAACTGGTACAAAAAATAGAAACCTATAATACTCCCAAAAATTGAATTTTAATATAAATTGGAACAGAGAAAATGATTAGGGTAACCGATATTTATATTCTCTGAATATTCTGGTCTTTCCACTGTTCTGGGGGTAGGAACCCAGGGCCTGGACTATGCTTGGCAAATACTTCAACCACTGAGTTAAACCCCTACATTCTAAACATATAGCTAAAAATTAATTAACTATATAATAGCCTTAATAATAGTTTAAATTCATTTTTATTTCAAACAACTGATTAGATATGAATCTCTCTGTGTATCTATCTATCTATCTATCTATCTATCTATCTATCTATCTATCTATCTATCTATCTATCTATCTATCTATCTATCTATCTATCTATATCTATGTGCCCATTGTGGGGCTTGAACTCAGGGCCTAAGAGCTGCCCTCAAGCTTCTTTGCTTAAGGCTAGTGCTCTACAACTGGAGCCACTTCTCTACTTTGCTTCTGTAATAGTTCATGGGAAATAAGAGTCTCAAGGAGTTTTCTTCCTGGGTTAGTTTTGAACTACGATTCTCAGGTCTCTGTTTCTTGAGTAGCTGGGGATACAGGCATGTGCCACCAGTGCCTGGCTATTTCTTTAAAATTGAATTTGTAATCATGTTTTGTATTGTCCTTCATGAAAAACTGTCCTGAAAAAAAACCAAATCAACCATTTCCACTAAAATAATGTGTTTTATTTTTGTTCATTTTGCTGTTATTAATTTTGTTGTTTCTATTCATTTTACTTTCTCATTAAAGTAGAAACTTCAGAGCCCTGAATCATACAGGATAGTGAACAATAGAATTCAGGAGTTTGATTTTTAATATTTGCTAGTATCAAATTTCAAGGACTTGTAGCCTTTTCTGAGAAGTAAACCTTACTATTCTTTAGAATTAGCTCAATCCAGTTTGTATAAAGTATTAACTTTGTAGTTATTTTTATGAAATATAGGGGAAAAACCGTTGTTTACTCAACCCACTGTTTTAAGAGAGACTACTGCCAACGTGGTATTTTGTCCCAATAGAGCAAATTTTTTCCTATTAAACAACATAAAACAGTTAGTTCCCCAAATTAACAGCAATACTAGTGCCAAAAATCTTTTCAGGGTCTAAATGAATCATGTCTCATCATCATTGTACCCAAAAGTGAAGTCACAATTGCTCTGATACAGAAGTTATAGAGAAAATATCAGTCAGTCAGTCAGTCAGTCTGTCTGTCTCTTTCTCTCTCTCTCCATTGTATCTACCTGAAGAAAGAGTGCCCTGCATCTTGTATTTATTCTTCTCTAATTAGGGGAGGGGAAAGGAAAAAAAAACAAAATGCTCAAATAAGGATACAGATTGACCCATTGTAACAATGAGATGTACAAAACACTATGTTGAAAATGAACTTTACAACTTCAGTGAGTGGCGGGAAGGGGGTAGTTGAAAAGGTGGGAGGGAAGGGATGGTAGGGAGAAAACAAAGGAGGAGGCAACAATGCTCAATAGGAAATGTACTCATTATCTTGCTCATGTAACTGTAACCCCTCTGTACAGCATTGTTACAATAAAAACATAAAAAATGAGTATATTAAAAACCAAAAGTCCACATAAATGATGCAAAAAGATTTAAGGGTAGTTATCCAAACCTCATGTATGAATGAACACAATAACAAGTAGTATGCTTTCAACTGATACAAGGATGAGGGCATTAGCTGTCTCTCTCTTATTTCTCTCTATCTATCTAACAGTGATGTGGAGATCATTTAAGCCATGAGCAGGCTCTCTTTTGATTGCTGCAGAAGAGAAAAATCCTGGTCTATGTAATACCTTACAAAACTGGGGCATAATTTAAAAAGCTCAGTTCTGTCACCAAATGCTAATGCTGAATCTGTGATAGGACTTTCAATACCAATAGATCACCTCAAAAGTATGAAATTGCAGATATTTAATTCAACAAAATCCAGGCAAATTGGAAAAGCCGCAGAGCAATAATGAGACTGACTTAATATTGTGAGGATTGAGTTATATTGTATTAGTTATGTGTAGTGCCTATGGGTTAACAAGAACCAAATAATGCATGGTAGTTTTAATCTAATTTATGAACTTATAGAAAGCAACTGTTGATGTGTAACATTTTCTGATATGCAGTGTTTGAAATCCGTACTTGCAAATTAGTCTTGTTAAAAAAATTATTTTCACATAGGCACTAAACTAATATGTGAATGTCTAAAAGCTTAAAGTACCTCAATTTGCCTAAGCTTAAAATGTCCATTAGTTCTGTATTCTACTGAACTATAGAAATATTTATCTATCGATTACACATATATGTGTGTGTATCAAATGAAAGAAAAATGAGATTATTCTCCAATAAGATTCTAAGAAGCCATTTTTATATGCTGTTAAGATAGTAATCTATTTTATTTTGGAAATATAAGAAATAATTAATATAGTATTAATAATAAGTACATTTCCTATATAATTAATTTATTTATTGTGCCAGTCCTGGGCTTGAATTCAAAGCCTTGGATTTGTCCATCAGCTTTTGGCTTTTGAACTTAAGTAGCTAGGATTACAGAAATGTGCCAATGTTATCTTGCTTATTTTGGTTTATTTAAAATGGTCCAGAGATAAAAGCATGTTAAAGGAGAAAAATAAAATAAGTATTTAAACATATTAAATCTATTGCATTGTATCATACCAAATGGTGTGCTAAAGTTAATAAATAAATAAAGTTAAAAGTATATTAAAGTAAATAAATGAAGAAGAAACTCTGATTCAAAAACATTTAAATAGTGGTAACATTTATGCCAGTCTTGATTTAAATTTTTAAGCAGAGATAAAATGGAAAAATATCCATGTATGGCCAAATGTGTCAACTAATGTGTGCATGAGTAATGTGGTAGCTGTAATTTTGAATGGAGAATACAAATCAATAAGAAGAGAAGTTATTGCAAAAATTGTCAAAGGATTTTATCACATATTCTCTGTGTAAAGAAAAAACATATGTTTGCTCATATTATTGAAAGCTTCAGTTGTTTAACTGTTATAGTTAAACTTATAAGTGAAAGGCTGAACATCAACTCAAATTACACAAGAATAAGACTGTCTCACTGTATCTAGTTGGAAACAATTATTACCAAGGATGAGAGCAGAATGCCAGGCAACTAGCTGGATTTACTCTTCTCCAGCATGAACCTGAGTATTTATGGCAATGAATCCATCATTTAGAATAACACCAGACAAGCTATAACACAAGTGACTTTCCGTCTCCCTCCACACCAGAAATGGTGTTGCAAAAACTCTATAAATCTCATTTAATGAGGCTATTTTAGCTCATTTTTGTGGAATAGCATCTAGAATAATGCCAGAAAGGTAGCTCATTAGGTGCTATGTTACCCAGGAAGGTCATTATTGGCCACTGGAGATATTCCATAGACAATAATAATGTATGAATATGGCTATGTTTGGAAGCCATATAAAAAAGTATTATCTTTCATGTTAGAAACTGTCTTGGAGTCAGATAGGATCTTTGACAAATACAATTTTAAAGATTGCTTTTAAACAATAAGCTTATGTTTACCTGTGATGACTCATCAGATGTTGCAGCTAAAAAAATATAGTGGACAAGTTGTTTCTATATTTAATATGTAAAGTAAGTTGATTGAATCTAAAATTTTATTGCACCAAATATGTTATAATTATAATTATGTAATTATAATTACTAGTTAAAAATTATGTCTGAGGACTGACGATTTATACCTATAATCCAAGCTACTCAGGAGGCCAAGAGCACACGTATAAATGTGTACACGAATAAAGTATAATAAAAAAAAACTGGTGGGAGGAGGAGCAATGAGAAAAAGTGGAGGGGTGAGTTTATTTAAAAAAATGTATGGAAATATTCAGTGAATGGCCTAATATTACTAATGCCTTTTGATTCAAAAATAAAGATATTGATTAAAAAATTTAAAAACACTAAAAAATCAGAAAGTTGTTTTACCATGACAGTTTAGCATTAGATATAATATGCATAAAATATTGTCAATGGTAATAAATTATGATTCCCTTTCTAAGGTATATAATTTTCATAAATTAAGTCAGCCTTTGAAAAAATGTCTTAGATTTTCTTTTTATATACTGAGAGGCCCTTGGAAATGTCAAAAATTTCTCTGGATTAAGATAAGAGGAAAGGAAATGAAACATAGAATTTAAATACATCTTCTCTCCCAAACCACAGGCTCGAGACACATACAACTTGCTGCCCTTCCCCCAGAAATAATCTCCTTATCAATTAATTAATTAATTTCTATTTTGGAATACATTTTGTAGAATCACATGAACATAATTTCCTGAAGCTCTTCGTTGTTTACCATGTGCTAAAGTTAAATTTACTGATTTACTTTCTCCTTTTTTTTTTGTCTTTCTAACTCATTTTTTCCTGTCTTTTCCCTTCTTCCCTGTTGCCCCATATTTTAGATGTTCATTCAACCTATGTTGTTTTGCCCAGATTTATGATTTCCCAACATTGCTTTACTTCCTCCTTTACTTCCTTTTCTTCTTTAATAGGATTATTTCTCTGTGTGGGAGGAAAAGTCTAAATCAGCAAAATGATCTCTCTACTCTCAGATGCACTATCCTCTGGAGGTTCAAAGGAAGTAGTAAATGAGCTTGTCCACACAGTATCCGTTGGGGAGAGAGATTTCAGATTCCAGGAGTCTGGGAGAACAAATTTGCTTCTTTTCATTCAGAGACAGGGTATATTTATCCTTCAGTGCAAAGAAGAAAGATAAGATGACTTCTTAATGTTTTGCATGCTATTGGTCAGAATTAATCTCCAAGGCCATTGGTCAATTTACAAATATGTTTAGAAAGGAATGCATTTTATGCTGCTAAATTATTTACTAAACAAATATGTTGTCAACAAGATTTAGTTTCTTTTTGCTGTTCTCCTAAGTATTAAGAACACAAACAATGCCCCCGGGTATAGTAATAGCAATGTTTAAAAGACAACAACATAAAAATCACACTGGTTGTATTATCATTCATCTTTCTTGAGCTCCCTGCCTTCCTACTTCTTTTGTGATACTGGGATTTGAATTCAAGGGTTTCATGCTGCAAGACTTGCTCACTTGGCTGGGTTCTACCACAACTCCAGTCCAGATTTTGCTAGTTACTTTTGGCTCTGGAGTCTCACAAATTCTTCTACCTAAGGTACCTTTGAACTGCCTTCCTCTGGTACTCAGCCTCCTAATTAGCTAAGATTAAGGTGTGAGCCATCAGTACTGACTGAATCTCTTTTTTAAGTTTTTATTGAGGTACTAAGTGTTTTGTGTGATTTAAAGAATTTTTAAAAATTACTTTGAAGAAATTTTTATTTTATTTTAGTTTTTTTGATATTTTTATTGTAAAGATACTGTACAGAGGGGCTACAGTTACATGAGGAAGATAATGAGTACATTTCTTATCGAGCATTGTTACCCCCTCCTTTGTTTTCCTCCTTTGTACTATCCCTTTCCTCCCCACCTCCCGCAAGACACTATGTTGAAAATGAACTTTACAGTTATAATTTCTACATGGTTTATATTGCTGAAAATATAGATGATGATTTGTATTCCTTGAAGACGTGAGCATTCTGAAATACTCAGCACTAGAAAGCACTTTGATAGAGCCCTTGATTCCAGTTAGCAAATAACACAGAACACACATTTTCTTTTCCTTTATCATTCAAAGATTTGAGATAGCATTTCTTTTCTTAAGCCTGAATATTTAATCATCCTGTTGGGTTGAGAAGGGAGTGGAGATCTTGTGAACTTTCTGCTGGGGGTGACAGCCATTTTTACCCTTCCAGATAACTAGGATTATAGGCAGGAGCCACATACACTTTGCTACATTCTAGTCATTTTTGTTTGACGGACATATTCAATTACTTATCTTGTGGCTTTACATAAAAGTAGAATTACTGGGTCATAGACTAGTTATATGTTCAACTTTAGTAAATAGACTCAAGCATGTTTCTAAAGTTGCTAAACTGACTGGTACTCCTATGTTATAGTCAAATTCTGGATGGTAGAAGTACAATAGATTTATGGACAACATGCAGTATGACAATGGCAGCAAAAATAAAAGGCTAATGAATTCTCTAGCAGAATCAAGGTGAATTCTCAGCAATGACAACATTTATTACAGAGCATTCACTCATCTGAGAAAGGGGAAGCTGAGTAGCTCTTTTTAGGAGAATCTTTCACTAAGTTACAATGATTCAGTAGGGCCTGGGGAATATTTGGTCAACAACAAGAAGTGGATAAGAGCTTCCTGAGAGAGTGATAAACTGTAAGTATGGCTCAATAAATATTCGATAGTTGTAACAAGGGGTTTCAATCCAACATATCAATTTGTTGAGCACAATGCATCTTGACCCATGCCACCAGCTTCATCATTCTTCCTCATATCTCCCAACTATGGTAAATTTTGTTTTAGAAGAAATACCATGTTCTCTCTTTGCTCATCCTGGATACTAGCACATAGACACAAGTAATTAAAGATGGCCCACTTGATTTAAGTATTTAGAAGGTGTCTGCATTTTCTTTGGAAGGGCCAGTGGTCTTTCACACATACCAATTTAATCTCTGCTTGATAGTAAATACACAGATACTCAACCTGTATCCTCCTTTAATAGTCGATCATAAATAAGACCCTTCAAAGCACACTTATTTGTTCTATAACTTACTGAATTTTTTTATTGCCAAAAGAAAGCATCCATTTTACATTGTATTTAGATTTCCCAGAGAAAAAAGGTAGTAGGTATCCATCTCTACTTTCTGGCAGATAAATGCTTTAAAAGCAGTGTTCTAAATGTGAGATGATGAGTATTGAAATGTTATCAGGAAATGAACATTACTCTCATTAATTAGATGCATATGGTATGATTAGAATTTTAGGACTGAATGACATTAAACACAATCTAGTTTTATCATATGATATATTTTATTTCATTTTTATAGTTTATGTATATTTAATAACTATCAAAATCAATGATTCCAGTAATTGTGGCACGACTTTTTATTCAGTGTAAAAATTAATCAGTTTACAAAATGTCAAATTTTTCCTAGTGAGCAGGTATGGTCAGATGTCCTCTCCTATAGCACTTCAAGATTCTGGACAATATATAACTTAAATGAAACTCATCAAACCAGTTGTCACTCAACTATCTAATGTCTAATGATAGTTGAGTCCCCAAATCAAAAGCAGTTTCTATAAGTTCATTTCTTTGGCCAAGTGTGGGATGTCGTAGGTCAGAACACCAAATTAAAAAAAAACTATCAGAATAAACAGAAATTGGTAATGTTGGACATTCACTAAGGGTTAAGCTATATGTCAGATTTAAAGTAATCTCAGATTGAACTTAAGTATTTTTTGAGATCTTAGTATTTTTGATTTTCTACATTACTGCATACATCAAAAAGGTTAAAAAAAGTGGAGAGGTGGTTGCATATATGAATGAACAATGATGTTAGGATTTTTAGATGTATTTGAAAGTATCAGAGCAATAACATCCACATCTTAAACATGTTCTTATGTTCCATCTAGACTCCAGGATTTTTTTTTCTTGTAGTAGAGCATTGGTGATGGTAGCATCTAATGTCTTTGAATGCAAATTGCTTGAAAAGATCCTCTGGTGAGGGCTATGCAAAAGTTGATACCTTGTAAGTGGCAATGATCACCCTGTCCCTCTGACAGCTTGGAGATCACCACATAGGCATTTTCCTTCCTCTTCTGTCTGATAGTGAGCCATGTGCCAGGATGGGAAGAGAGAGCTCATTATTTCCAGTCTGAAGAAACGATGTGAATAGTCAGCCTCATCTCATTAGAGAAAATATCTGTCTTTTCAAGTGCCACATGAAACAATCTGCATTCCTTAAACATGGAACATTCACAGTCACTTAGGAGACCAAGACACTTTCTATTGAAAAAGGAAGCTTCTCATTTTTTTAAGTCCTTCATTACCTATGTTTTAGATATCAAGTACCTAAAAAGAGAGCTTCACCCCACCCATTGTGAGAGAAATGATTTTAAAAAAGTTAGTGCATTATTATGTTTTAAATATTGCCAAGTCATGAAATTGCACCACAAATTTGACTCAGAACAGCTGTTTGAGCAAAGATAGTATTTTATACGCATAGGTTTGTTGCATACCTGCTGCATGCGATATTGTACCTAAATGGAAGTTTTTTAAAACAAAATGCTGAATTCACACTTTTTTCTTATAGTAAGAAATCTCAGACTGACATTTAATGAACTTATGCTTTGTCAAAGACGCTTTGTGAAGGCTTTTATCAAATAACTTTTCTCACAAAGCTTCTGGTTATTAACATTAAAATACTTCCATAGGATATATTTGTGTGAACTTCATATAAAAATACTCCCATGAACATTATTTTGTCTTTGTAACAATGCCTAAATGGCTAATGACAATGGTGATAACATTTATCAGGGCTTTTTTGCATTTGATAGCAAATGCTTTATTAAGCACTAAAACACCTGCTAAAACTGAAGTATAAAAAAGTCTTGGCTAACCCAAATGAACTCACTGATTGTAATGGTAGAAAAAAATGTGATAATAAGAAATATGGCTCACCAAGTAAGTGTAATTTGGTGACAAAATTGTGCTAAACAAAAGTTTAGTGTTTTCAAAAATCATTTATTAAATTCTATCATGTTTGTCCCAAAATGCGTTAAAGCAACTAAAGGGAAACTTTTGAGATTGCTCAAATACCTTAACTATCTGAAATGTACAGGTTCGCTTTAAAGTCCATTGTGGAGAACATGATAAGTATTTTCAGTGTTTGGACTTTTGCAGCATGAACACTGCTACACCCTCTGTTCAGATAGCTTAAAGATGCCAGAGTAAATCAAAGCAGTGGCATGGAGGACATGCAGAATGTCACATTGGGTCACATGCATTCATCTGTAAACCGTCTCAGAAAACATGGAGGTTATCCTCATGATATTCTTTCAAGATCCGTATATCCTTCAAACATGTCCAAGTTCTATAATGATGCTTTTCATTAATTTCCTATGTGACTCTTTTGTCAATGCTTTTTGAGCTTTTTAATCATATCTAATGATTGTATGAAATGTGTCCTTGAAATGGATAGTCTGACACCATTCATACCTCAGGATATAGGCCACAGAAAAAAATAACATGTACTTCAGAACTCTTTATTATGCCCTTAGAATTTCCATCACTGACCATAGACTAGGAAAGGGAAAAAAAGTCTAGAAAGCTCACAGAGTTAAATTTATGACATAGTTGGACTTCAAAGCATTCATTCCTGATCTGTCAAGAGTGGTTTTATATCAGGAGTTCTGCTTTCAAAGCAAGAGGGTTTTTTCATGGCCACATTCCCTCATTCATAGTTAAGTTCTTCATTGGCCTTAATCTCTCCCCCAAACCATAAAGAAGTTTTTAAATCCTATCCAGATTAAAGGTCTTCAGCTTTCTCACCTTATTAAATATGCTAGAGTCAATAACTACATAATGACATAATTAATTAAATTCTTGTCCTCAAACTGTCATGCTCTGGCAATGATCTCTAGGTCAGACTTTAGAAAGCAATCAGCAAAGTATGTGCCACCAGAGACCTACATCCCTGAAATTCTCTCCTTACACTGGCTGGTTGGTAAGACAGAGAAGAGGCTTGCTATCCTTTACATAGCAGTGAATGTGTGCTGTGTGTGTGAGAGATAAGGAAGACCCAGTGAGTTCTATGCAATTGCATACCTGGGCAGCTGCAAAACACAGTAAGCTTTAAGCAAAGAACAGTGTTGTGTAGCTAGGTATAAACGCAGAATTCCACACTAATATAATATTTTGCAATGAATAATCATGTCTTCAATGTGCTGGGTTCTTTCCTTTTGAGGGGGAAGGGAGAAGGATTCAAATGAGAAAGTCTGATTGTTAAATCTTTGAGATTTAGGGCTGGAAGCAGTTGTGTGGAGTCGGATCCATGCTGGGGATTCACATATCACCATCCTCCTGTCTCAATATTTTGTGTGGTTTCCTGAGGAATGCTTTAGGTTTTCTTATCACTTTAACATTTACATCAAGTAGAACCAGGCCTTGTGTGGAAAAGCTTGCCATAACAGCTAAAAATAAGTCCTTAAATTTTTCAGCCAAGGGGAGCATGTCTTTATCTACAAAGTATTCAGACTTTCAAAACTCCACGGGTAAGCACAACAGAATTCAGCATGGTTTGTCATTTACAAGGATTCTGTGAGAGAGGGGAGCCCTTGAAAATCCATTATAGGAAATGGTATGCTTTGTTTATAGGTTTAGCTTATTTATAGCTACATTTACTTTATATATGTTAACCTTTCAATTTTCAAGTGCTCCTCAGTGTCGCCCATCATCACAGTAATTCTTTTTGCTTGCCTTTTAATCCTCTTGTAAATTCCTCCTCGTAAATATTTGATTATTATTCTAGGGGAATAAATTTTGGAATTTGTATTTTTAATTCATTAGCAGTCACCTTGGGTCTGGAGCATGGTCTTTACAGAGTGACTTAGAAACTAAAGCTATTCTTTGGGTAAGTGCTTCAAAACTGTTCCTGTCTGTTAAAGTATTGAATTATTAGGAATTCCAGACACTAACCTATGATTTCTCTCAAAGTACTTAACCTTTTGACCTTGGGAGCTGTTGACACAACCACAATACTTTCCCAAGCACACTTTTGGGAAATAAATGAGTCAAGTTGGTTATGGGATGGAAATTGCCAACTCTGAAGTCAAAACTTTTAATCACCAGAAATCACATTTTTGAAACTATTTTCTCAGTCTTTTACTGTTCAAAAACTGTGAATCAAGGGCCTTGTTGTCAGTACTATATCTGGTAGGTATAGAAAGCTCTGGTTTATTAAGCTCCTTCTGAGCCTCTGATCTTTTGTACTATTTCCTCCATATCCTCTCACCATACTTACTGTTTATGACCACTATTCTATCAAAGAACCACTCACATTAAATGTTACCATCTCTGTCTCCCGATATAATACCACTGTGCCTTCGGCAAGTGTAGAGAGATTAATGACATTGGGTCTTATGTTTTTCATTATTTTCCATGCCACTTCACACGTAACCAACACCCAATAAATGTCTGCTGGATAAATGCTGAGTTGTACTAAGGAAATTATCTAACAAATGCCAGCTTACGTATTTCTGAGCTTCCCCATGTTAATCAGTTTTCTGTTACTATATGAAAATACTTGAGCTAAGGAACTTATTGTGAAACACAATTTTGAAGTCTTCAGTTGGAATAGCCTTTTGCTTTTGGTCTTTGAGAAGGCAATCCAATCATGGTGCAGAGAACATGGTAAAGCAAAAATCTACTCACCTTATGGCTCGGATAGGAAGGCCAGAGAAAGAGGAAAGTTTGGGAGCCCTTTCAAGGGGATAATCCCTAATGACCTAACTTCCTACCACTAGGCCCCACCTCTTAAAGCCTATACCACCTCCCAAGCTGAGGACTAGCCATTCACATATTGTTATACACATTGCAACAAGAATCTAGGTAGAATCTTCATAAAGGAGAGCATTGCTTTGTATGGAAAATAGAATTTTCATTCTATTTGGTCCAGAGAAAACTTAGAACAACCTGGATCAGTAGAGTAATGCCCCTAATAATTATATCTGCAGAATTTATCTGCCAACCTGAATTTTAAACTGTATCTATAGCTATATATATCGATATACGTAGATACTATATATGTATGTTTATATGTATGTATGTATATATATATGGATTCTGTGGGATTGTAGTTTGGATTTTTTAATTTGTTTTAGTTTCATCTGGTTTTATTGTGTATGTGTTCTTTCATGTTTATCAAACTGAACTCTTTTCAAACTTTTTAAATGATGTATTCCCTTTGAATAGGCAATATATCAATCACATAAACCATAAAGTATAAGATAGTATTTACCGAAAAACTCTTCATTCTGCTTACCTATAGCTGTTCTTTAATATAGGCTTCAAGTATTATAATTCTCTGGTGTTCCAGGTATAGTTACCTTTTTTGCCAGTACTAGGAGGACCCTCTTCATACCTTCTCCATTCTACTCTTTTCACTT
Source organism: Dipodomys merriami (assembly GCF_024711535.1). NCBI lineage: Eukaryota > Metazoa > Chordata > Mammalia > Rodentia > Heteromyidae > Dipodomys > Dipodomys merriami. Next base: position 65,335,960 of record NW_027203381.1, on the reverse strand, counting down.
AAGTACATTTCTTAGAGAAAATTCTCTTCAGTACAGAGACTGTCTTTCTTGAGCCAAGAATGTACTATCATGAACTGTTCTTTATATTATTTTATCACTCCCACTTAGAGAGTGATAAATGTTGCTGTCATTGATAATAAGTACATCATTATGCATCAATGTTGGTGCACATCTATAAGTGCCCAAAAGTAGAATAGAAATCAGAGTTTTTACATGACTGATAGGCGTTGGAAAATGGCAACTATCGATATTACACAATGCATCTGTGACAGTGTCAGTCTTCCACACTTTGGGTACCAGTAACACAGGAAGCACTACCACATATAACTTTGGATGGTTAAAAGCATATTATCCTTTGTGTTTTTACTTTTATTTTGTGTAGCTACACTGGGAATTGAACTGAAGTGTGCTAGGCAGGAGCTTTATAACTTGAGTCACTCCTTCAGCAACTTTTTTTACCTTGGCTATTTTCAAGGCAGAGTGTCGCTTTCTGCCTAAGTTGGTTTAGACTGTGATCCTCCTACTTGTGTCTTCCTTCTCAAATTGTAATAGTTTACAGTTATATGCAACTATGCCCAGTCATTGGTTCCTATGAGGTCATTCAAACATCTTTTGGCCCAGTGTCCAGGAACTACTATTTCCCAGTTCTGCCTCTCAAGTAGCTGAGATTATTGGCTTGTGCCACCATATTAAGCTTTGCAGCATTATCTTTTACTTACTTGTTTATAAATGTGTTTGTTAATAGATATATTAAAGTTGTACATGGTTACAGGTTACATCATATAATGTATTAATACATCAGGTTCCTATGGGTTAGACATGAAATGTCCCTCCTTCTTAAATGCTCATATATTGAAAACTTGGTCCTCAACTAGTAACATTAATTGAAGTCAGTCAGAGTGGTGGCTCACACCTCTAATCATAGCTACTGAAAGAATCATGGTTTGAAGCCAACCTGGCTAGAAAAATGTGTGAGATTCTATCTCCAAAATAACCAGCAAAAAGTCAGCTTGGAGGCATGACTCGAGTTCTAGGTTCAGCCAGTTAAGGCAGCTGAGCAAGTGTGAGGCCTTGAATTCCTCAGGATTCTGATGTCATCAGTGGGTTAATCCATTAATGACTTCCCCCTGAATAGATTATGAGAAAGTAGGGAGTAATTGGAGAAGTTAAGTCAGATAGAGGCTACCTTTGAATGGTACATCATGTTCCCAAACTCTGCCTATCTGGCTCAGCCTCCAGTCTGTCAGAGGTGAGCCACTTCTGTTCACCATCTGTTCCCTGCATGCCACCATGATTTTCTGCTTCACCATATTCAGCTCATAAGCAAGAGAGCCAAGTGGCATGAGTGAAATCTCTGAAAATATGAGGCAGATTAACCTTTCTCTCTTAAATAATTATCACAGTTACTTTGTCTTAGTGCTTAAATAAGACCAACACACATATTTTTTTATTGTGAAAATACCATACAGAGGGGTTACAATTACATGGGCAAGGTAATGTACATTTCTTATCAAGCATTGTTGCCTCCTCCTTTGTTTCCCCTTCCCCCCCACCAAAGTTGTAAAGTTCGTGTTTTGACGTGACAACTTGTACATATTGTTTCCATGGGTCCACCTGAATCCTTATTTAAATAATTTGTTTTTTCCCTTCCCCTCCACAAATTATACCAACATCCAACACACATATATACTTTGTGTAAAGTTCTAGTGAAAATAAACGTATATGTCTCTTTCAAAGTTATCATTTCCTTATAGAGGATAGATTCACAATACTTCTATATTTTTTACTGCAGTTAAAAAACATCAATAAAGTTGCACTATATTCATAAACTGGTTTGTTAAATGGTATATCCTTTTACAACTACTTAGCAATAACAAAAATAAAATGTATTATGATGATGATGATAATGATGATGATGATAATAATAATAATAACAATAATATGGTCAATCTATAGTCAATACACTATATGAGGAAACACCAGAATTTATTTCTTCTATTTAACTTTTTTTTTTTGGTCGGTCCTGGGGATTGAACTCTGGGCGTGGGCGCTGTCCCTCAGCTCTTCAGCTCAAAGCAAGCGCCCTACCACTTGAGCTACAGCGTGGTGCTGTAAAGAGGAAGTGGCTTCCTCTTCTATATAACTTTATTCTATCTACCACCTCCAGCCTCTAAAACCATTATTATACTCTCAAATCCATGAGATCAACTATTTTAGATTCCATATATGACAGAGATCATATGGTACTTGTGCATTTGTGCCTCATTTATAATATAATATAATGCTCTTCAGCCCATTCCTTGTTGTAAATGACCAAATCCATATTGTATCTGTATATACCACATGTTCTTTATCCATTCATTAGTAACATATAGGTTGTTCCATGTATTGGCTATTGTGAATAGTGTTTCAGAAAACATAGGAGTGCAGCTGTTTCTTCAATATACTGATTTTATGTCCTCTAGATATGCATCCTGCAGGGGAATTGCTGGGTCATATAGTAATTCTGCTTTCATGTGCTTAGGAAATCTCCATTCTGTATTCCATAATTCCCACCAGCAATAATTTTTATATATGTGTGCCCGCGTGTGTTCCTTAAGTATTCTGAATATCAACATCTCCTCAAATGTACATTTTGAAAATAGTTTTTACTGTTTGCTTTCTCTTCACTCTGTTGAGTATTTCCTTGCTATGAAGAAGCTTTGTAATTCAATGTAACCCCATTTGTCTAATTTTGCTTTTGCTTTCTGTCTTTTGACAGACATTTAAAAATCCTCATTAATTTCAATGCCCTGAATCATTTTGCCTATATTTTCTTTCAGTAGTTTCATGATTAGTCTAAAATCATTTGAGTTGATTTTTGTACATTATGAGAAATCAGGTTCTAGTTTTATTCTTCTCTATGGAAATTCTATTTTCTCCAAATAGTATAGAAGACTTTCCTTTCATTCCTACATTCTCTTAGCATTCTTTTTTTTTTTTTTTTGGGTCCGGTCGTGGAACCTGAACTCTGGGCCTGGGCGCTGTCCTTCAGCTCTTCAGCTCAAGGCTAGCATTCTACCACTTGAGCCAAGCCCCACTTCCGGCTTTTTCTTTTTGCTTATGTGGTGCTGAGGAATTGAACCCAGGGCCTCATGCATGCAAGGCAAACACTCTACCACTGAGCCACCTTCCCAGACCCATCTCTTAGCATTCTTTAGTGCATTTGTTGATAAGTAATTTCAATTCCAGGCTCTCATTTATCTTCTTTTGGTCTGTAATCTATTTTTCTATCTCTAATATTGTATTTTGTTTACTGTAGTCTTGTAATATATTATGTTTCTAATTAATTAAGTTCATTAACTAATTCATCTGCTTTCCTTAGGTTTTACATTCTTTTAATTTTAGAAGATAAATACTTAATTTGTTCATTTTAATATAAATAAATGTTGCAATAATTTTTTTCTTTCATCATTCTTTCAGCCATATTCTATAGGTTCTCATACATTTATATTTGTTATTAACTACCCTCTAAGTTGGTATTAATTTAATGTTTACTAAGGACACATTTAAGCACCAAGTTGCTTTTGTTATTGTATGCGAAATGATTTGGGGGTATGGGGTGTGTGAATGTAGCCATATGTATTTCATTTCTTAATGATTTTCAAACATTGGGAACATATTAATGAATAAAAACAGATATCAATAGAAGACATGTGTTTAATTTAAATTTTGTCTTACTATTTCTTCTCAGTTTTCTGTCTCTAACACTTTTGAAACTGAGTGAGCTCATAGAAAATGCAATGTATTTGTAACACAAAGAATTGGAAATAATTCCTAGCCCTGCCCACTTGTGGAAATAACTTACTTTATTTCCTGTTTTTACAGGTCTGTTCAGTAGCAGGGTTATTATGCATATTAAATAAGATGATTAAGCCAGACATGGGTGATTCAGCTTTGTAATCCAAGCTACTTGGGAGGGTGAGATCCAGAGGAATCAAGTGCAAGTCCAACCCAAGCAGAAAAGTTCCTTAAGACTCATTTTAACTAATAGCTGGGCTTAGGAGTGATGTATACCCATCATCTTAGCCGCATGGCAGGCTAAGATTGGGAGGAGTGTGGTTTCAAGTTAGCATAGGCTAAAAAGACATAGGTCAATGGAAGAAAGTGGTTATGGTGATGCATGTATCATTTCAACCACTGTAGGAAGTGGAAATAGGAGAATTACTGTTTAAGTGTATGATGAGGCAAGTAGCAAGGGCCTATCTTTAAAAGAGCCAGTGCAAAATGGACTGGAAGTGATAAAGCACCTACCTAAGAGAACCAGACCTGGAATTTACACACCTGTGTCACAAAAATTGAGATTATTGAACTCTTCTTGCTCCATGAAACATAGTTTTTCTAGCCTAGCCACTTCTTTCTATAGGTAAAATAAAATGAGGCTTAGAATAAGAAAAACTGCATTTCAGGTGATATAAATGACTAGGGGAAAAATAAGGCAAAAACAATCTAATAGCTTAATAGATAAATTCATCTCCATCCCCAGGGAGCTTTACTGTGTAGCAAACACATCATCAAGCTATGACCTTGTAAATAGGACGTCACAAGAAATATTCGATTTACTACTGAATTCTGGAGAGATTGTGGATCATTGTTTTAAAATTAATTCAAATGAATAGCTGTTGAGAATTAATTATCTTAGGCATCCAGCAAGGAGCTTAAAGGTCCATGAGAAAAATTAGTTTTATGTCAGGGGTAGTCCATAATACTGAATTTGTCTTCTCTTTCCTGCTTGTCACTAATTCCTGCTAGAACTGATGAATCTTCTCTTCCCATAGAGTTGTTTTCTAGTTTCACATGTGACTCCTCTCATCATAACGGCTGTAATTAAAATGCACAAAAGTAAAAATCCATAGTGTTTGTTTTTTACTCCATAGAAGTGCTTGCCTCATTATTGATGCTCTGTAGTTTCTGATTTTTAAATCTTGGTTTAGTAAAAAAAGGCCTGTCCAAGTAGCCATTTTCAGATTTGCCTCCCATTTTAAGGTTTTTTTCAGCATGACTGAAAGCCACAACAATAATCTATTAACAATCATGTAAAATAAAGAACTAAAAAGTCTATCAAGAATAATTGTAAAGGCCAGGGAGAGTAGCATAGGCTTTTGCTTTTTAGATAAAATTAATCAAGGATATTATTCCAAGTGAAATTTTAGTTTTTTACATTTAATCAAATTTAGCCATGTCTAGAGAATATAAATCTAAACTATTTTATTCAGGTGGTTAAAGATTAGGAAGGTAAATGATTTTCTAAAGTAGGTCATTCTTAGCTTTAAGTGCTTAGTTTTATTAAAGCATTCATTCCTCTGTTATGAATATTCTAAAATCATGACTTCTATATATATTTTCAAGTCTGTTTCACAGCATGGGAGTTCTCCTTCTGCAATTTCAAGGTTTTCTTTTGTCTTATTAAAGTTATACATGGAGGCCCTTACCCGTATGACAATACAAACAGATTCAGAACAAAGAATTGTTTTTTGTTTTTTCCTAATTGGAATTCTACATCTGTCTTAAATAGCTTTTCATCAAAATTAACTGCAGAGCCAGAGTATGGTGCTTATTGGCCTATAGTCCTCTGCTACTTGAGTTAAGAAGGATGATGTGGTTCAAAACTATACTGGGGCTGGGTACCAGTGGCTCACATCTGTAATCCTAGCTACTCAGGAGGCTGAGATCTAAGGATCATAGTTCAAAACCAGCCCAGGCAGAAAAGCTTCTGTGAGACTCTTAATTCCAGTTAACCACTCACAACACTGAATGTGGCACTGTGGCTCAAATGGTAGAGCACTAGCCCTCAGCACAAAGAGGCACAAGGACAGTGTCCAGGCCCTCAGTTCAAACCTCACAACCGACAAAGAAAGAAAGAAAGAAAGAAAGAAAGAAAGAAAGAAAGAAAGAAAGAAAGAAAGAAAGAAAGGAAGGAAGGAAGGAAGGAAGGAAGGAAGGAAGGAAGGAAGGAAGGAAGGAAGGAAGGAAGGAAGGAAGGAAAAAGAAAAACAAAACAAAACAAACCTATATTGGGTAAGAAGTTTATGAAGTCCTATCTCAGTATTTGGGCATAATCCAGGCTGGACTTGGCATAGATATAATATCCACTTTGAAATAAAACTAAGCAAAGAGGGCTGGTGGCATGACTCAGATGTTAGAGTACCTGCCTAGTAACTAAAAAAGTCTCTGAGTTCAAAGTCCAGTGCCACCCACAATAAATTACCTATAGGCACTCAGGAAAATGAAATAATTGCCTTCTATTCATTCTTTTCCTACAGTCTTTATGTAGGTGAATTGAAATTATTGTCAGTGACAACTGCTTATTTTTATCTCAATATAAAAAGGCTTTTTCTCCTGAATTACAGCATTATTATTTCCATTTCTCAGTGTCAGTTTTATATATTTATTTTGTACATGGACCTAATTATCTGAAGGCAGTCTTTCCTCTCCAGAGTCATATAATGGCAGACATGTTACAGTGATGTAAACAAGGTAAACTACTATTTTGCACAGGACAAAAGAGTTTTCCAGAAGAGAACAGTAACATTGAATGTGTTACTAGAAAGAAATGACCATGGATTCAGTGGAAAAAAATTTTTTTGGGGGGGTCCGGTCGTGGGGCCTGAACTCTGGGCCTGGGCGCTGTCCCTCAGCTCTTCAGCTCAAGGCTAGTGCTCTACCACTTGAACCACAGCACCACTTCCGGCTTTTTTCTTTCTGCTTATGTGGTGCTGAGGAATTGAACCCAGGGCCTCATGCATGCAAGGCAAGCGCTCTACCTCTGAGCCACCTTCTCAGCCCCATCAGTGAAATTTTATATCATATAATGTTGATATCTACATGATCCTGAAATTGAGTTGTTGTTTCATTTTAGATTACTGTTTTTCAAGGTAAATGTGATACACTTCTTAGGAATATAAAGTATGTATTCTGACTCAGTAGGTCTAGATAGGGGTAGAATGTTCTAGTCATTGTAGACCCTAATATGGTGTGACTGCTCCAAGATCCATTTATGTAACAAGGTACTGGTAAGAGAATCCACATGTACACAGCAGTGAAAAGTTTACAACAGCTGGGCTTAGCTTGTGATCCTAGCTACTCAAGAGGCTGAGGTCTGATAATCATGGTTAAAAGCCAACATGGGCAGAAAAATCTGCAAGAATCTTATAGTATCTCAAGTTAACCACACACACACACACACACACACACACACACACACACACACACACACACACACACACACACACACACACACACACACACACACACTGGAAGTAGAGTTGTGGCTCAAGTGGTAGAGTGTTAGCCTTGAGCAAAGGAAAAGCTCAGGGATAGCTCTCAGGCTCTAAGTTCCAGCCTCAAGACAGGCACACATATAGTTCAAAACATTCTTTCTCGTGCAATGTATTGTCTAATTTTTACAAGTCTGTGAAACTTATAAAAGAAGATTCACTACTTTACTGATGATAAAACTAAAGCTTTTCAGGTGTATGTATTTGTAATCATGAAGTATGAAGCAAGAAATCTGTTCTTCTGACTTCATGAATAGATCTCTTGCACTTATGTAATATTTTAAAGCTGATTATACTACAGTTGGTATGATTAATTATCTTATGTTCCAATGACCATTTATAAAAGCCAATTCATAGGAATTTATATTTAGTTAACGTTATGATCTTTAAAGATGATTTTCATGCCTGGATATTAAATATGGAACCCTGTAGTCATACCCCATTACCACATCACAAGCAAAGATATCAGTTTCTTTTTCTTAGTCTCCATAATCTGTAAATAATGTTTAAGAGGGTTATATTGTGTTACACAGAAGAAAGTGTTAGTTAACCTCTGATCTGTTCACATTACACTAAACATGGTTTTAAGTTGTAAGAAATAAAAAAACTATGATGATCAGGATATTGAGGCTTATCTAATAAGCAGGCATGAATGTGATTTAAAAAAAATGATTGGCATGTAGGCCAGGTTCAGTGGCCCATGTTATAATCCCAGATGCCTCAGAATCAGAAGTCAAGATGACGGAGATTTCAGAACAATCTGAGCAAAATGATTGCAAAGACCCTCATCTCACTAACCAGCTAAATATAGCAGGGCATGCATGTGATTTCAACTGGGCCAAAGTCCCATTAGGAAAATTGAGGTCCAGGACAACCAGGGCAAAAATATGAGACCCTTACTGAAAAATATCCAGTGTATAGAGTGCTAGGAGCGTGTCTCAAGTGATAGAGTGTCTGCCTAACAGGGCCCTGAGTTCAAACCCTAGTGCTGCAAGGCAACCAATGTAAATCAATAACAAGCAAACACCAACACCAATATATATATACATATATATATGTATATGTATATATATATATATGTATATATATATGTGTGTGTGTGTGTATATATACACATATCTGTGGATACCTGTAGATATATATGAATATGTATGTATGCTTCCATATGAATAAGGACAATCAATTAAACAGCAAAGTTGTAGGAATTTCTACCATAATTGGAAGAAAATAATTTTTGTTTCATACCATTCATAATATTGTAGCATTCAATAAAAAATTATACCAACATTGCATTTTAAAATGGAAAATAAAACATCTTGGGGTTTGAATCCCAAATGTTCCACTTACTAGTTGGCCCTGAAAGGCTGAGTTTTTATTCATTTGATCCATAAACTGTGTGCATCAGCCATGTGTGAGACACGGATAGTTTGTACAGGCTGTGCTCAGTCACAAATAGAGATACAGGTGGACCCATTGCAACAATGAGCTGAACAAGACGTTATGTCAAAAAACGAACTTTACAACTTTGGCGGGGGAGCGGTATGGGGCGCGCTGGGAGAGGTGGGGGAGATAGGAAGGGAGGGGGAAGGGGAAACAAAGGAGGAGGCAGCTTTGCTTAATAAGAAATGTACTCATTACCTTGCTCCCCTCTGTACAGTATTTCCACAATAAAAACAAAACAAAACAAAAAGCAAATAGTAGGCAGTTCTGGGGTAGGAATCTCACAGTACAACAAAACTGAAATGATTTGATTGACTATAAAATGAGGGTTATACCATCTAGGTATAACTCGCAGACTTTTTGCAAAGACTGAATAAGTTAACTTAGGAAACATAATTTGGCTCTGACTGAGAGCTTATAAGTCCTTATCACACCTAGTTTCTCAGCTCTCGTGTCTGTCAGACACAGCAATAGACAGTTGTACAAAGTCATTACTTATATCCAGTAACAAGCTGGAAGGAAGCCAACGGAGTGAGCCCATCTTTTACATTCATTTTGAGGATTTCGGTGTCTTCAGCAAACATGGATTGTAGACTCCTTTCCAATATAACAGTCAGTTCTTCCTTTGGTTTCTTCCTAAAATAATGATGATGGTTCTGGGTTTTTTTTCCCTTTAATATTACAAAAATGTATCATTTTGTTCCCGGAGGGGAGACATGGTGACTGGGGTGGGAGGGCTGTCATTATTTCTGAGCTTTTTGTCTAGATTCCTGTGCTAAGGTGATGAGCTCTGACAGGTTGACTTGGAACCTTGCTCCTTGCTGACTATATGGAGTGTGGCAATATTGAGAGGAGACTTGGCTTTGTTCAATGGATTTTGATTCCTATGCATCTTTAATGTCTGTAAATGCAGTTGGCATGACTAAGTGCAGTCTTCTCAGCAGAACAAGATGGCAGGATGCAAAGAGTGGATTTTTTTACTTCTGTATTGGGTCATGGAGTTGCAGGACAAAAAGTTAGCAAAGACCCTACCTCAACCAAAAAGCTAGGTATGGTGGGACATGCCTGCTCTCTCAAGTGTGTACAAGTCCTAATCTAGACATTATCCATTAGGCTTATTTTCAATTGGAAAATAAAAATTGTATATACTTACAGGTGCATATTAGATAATGATTTAATGAAATGTATTAACATAATCATTTTCTCATATTTTTAAATATTTATAACTGATTCTTTTAGCAAGAATCATTTGCATTCTATCCATCTAATCTTTTTCTACTTATCTAAAATCCTGCATATTCTACCTCCTCTTCTTCCACACCTTAATCATTTTTATCACTTATAAATACACATTTTATTTTTTCTTATAAATATTTAATATTTGTTCTATCAAGTTATCATTTGGTATAAATATATTTACTTTATATAAACATATCTCAATATATATAGTCAATTATATGACCATATTTATTTTTTAATTTTCTAAATTGACAGAATCATTCTTTTGTTCAGTAGGTGTCAATTTCAAAAATACATTTTTAAATAGTAGGTTCTCTTGTAGAAATCACAGAAATTACAAAGAGGAAATTGAATCCTTTTTTCATTAATAAAATAGTTTTCCACTTGGTTAAGCTATTTACAATTCTCTCTGAATACGCCTCACTTCTAACTTTTGCTGAAGTTGATCCCTCTTTCAGCCCTGATTGAAAATAATGACTATGTATCATGGACTTCAATAAGAAGTAATTGACCTGCATTTGTCAATGTGATTAACTTGGGAATGAATCTTCCTTCTGACACTAGGCTTTGACCTGCAGTCAATTCTTCCATTTTGTATGCTTGTCAGTTACCTCCTTAATACTGACTGTGGTCTAATAGGTTTTTTTTTTTTTATCAGAAACAAAATGGAATTTTAGCTTTACCAGGTAGAAGGAAACCCCCTCTCCCTGCCCGTAGCCTACTTAAATGTATTCCAATACTCAGATAAAGGGAGTATGAGGAAGCGATCAACACACATAGCGATATTGACTGTTTAATATGCTACTTCTAGACACAAAAAGATGAACTGGAATAAAATACAAAGGAGTGGAAATCTCATCAACTATGGCAGAGAGGCACAGTATATGAGATTAAGCTCTAAATGTCTGTGCATAAGTAGAATGATACTTCCAACATTGATTCTAAAATGGATATGGAGATGATGAAGCAGAAATAAACATAGTATTTTTAAAGATTGTTTAAGATCTTATTCATTCCTGATTGTATGTGTATGTATGAGTCCATTTGGGCTGTATCTGAAGATTACAAAACGAATGACTTATTTACAACTAAAATTCATTTCTTAACGTTTTGGAAGCTGGACACCTCGGTTGCCTAGTGCCTGGTTAGAGGTTAAGATCCACTGGTTGCACTGTTTCTTCCCATGGTAGAAAACAAACAAGTTGCTTTGAACCCCTTTTTTCTTTCTTTCTTTGTTGTTTTTGCTGGTCCTTGGGCTTGAACTTTGGGTCTGGGCATTGTCCCTGAGCTTCATTTGCTCAAGACTAGCACTCTACCACTTGAACCACAGCACCACTTACAGCTTTTTTTGTGATTAATTGGAAATAAGAGTCTCATGGGCTTTCCTGCCCACTGGCTTTGAACTGTGATCCACAGATCTCAGTTTCCTGAGTAGCTAGGATTACAGGCATGAACCACCAGCTCCTGGCTCTAGCCTATTTTTTATTATCATTGTTTGTAATGGTCAGATAAAATGGCATGTATTTTGTATAGAATAATGTCTTGAAGTATATAGATAGACTGATTAAATAGAATTAATTATGTGAGTGTATTACCTCATCTAAATGTCATTTTGTGGAGAGAGTACTTGACATCCATCTCTTAGTTTTCTCCAGGCTATGGTGTAATTAATTGTGGTCATCATCTTGAAGAACATAGCTTTCCTACCTCTTCTGTAAGGCTTCACCCTTATGAATGACTCATGACTCACTCCCAAAGGAGCCAGCCCTTCATACCATTGCCTTGGTTTAAAATTTTAAACTTAAGAATAGGAGGAGACCGATCACCAGAACTCAGATCAGAATAGCTTTTATGTTTGTGTTTGCAATGTACATTTATGTATTTATGGTGCCCTAGCAGTATTTTATGTTGTTTCTGCAAAAGATATAATCCTGCTTTCTAACTCTGAGGACCACAGAATATTTGGGATTCAAGTTGAGATTGCTATTCATAAAATGAACTTTTTCTTTTTTGTTGGTTGTGGGGCTTGAACTCATAGTCTGGGCACTGTCCCTGAGCTGTTTAGCTCAAGGCTAACACTCTACTACTTTGAGCCACAGCTCCACTTCTAGCTAATTGGAGATAAGAGTCTCATGGACTTTCTTTCCCTGGCTGGCTTTGAACCATGATCCTCAGATCTCAGTCTTCTAAGTAGGTAAGATTATAGGCATGAACTACTGGGTCCCTGCTGTACTGGAGTTTCTACTCAGGGCCTTGTATTTGCCAGGCAAGTGCTCTACTGCTTGGGCCATGGCTCTAGCAATTTCTTGCTTTAGTTATTTTTTTTTTTAGGTAAATCTTGTTCTTGCCTTGGGCAAAAACCCAAGGCAACTTTTGGTCATGATCCACCTAGTTTGGCTGCCTGTGCCATCATACTTGATTTCTCTTTCTTTCTCCCTCTCTTTATGGTTGTTTTTTTCACTATTTTTTCCTTGAGATAAGGCTTAAAATTTTGCCTACACAGGCCTTGGATCAAAATCTTTCTGTCTCTATCCTCTGTGTAGCTAGGACTACAAAGATAAGTTGTAATATTTGAATAAAATGTATTTTTGAAAAAAATGGTTTGCTATTGTATTCAGCATTGAAAGCACAGGTAGAATATAACACATTATGGCAATAACTCACGAGACCAATTGTGTGGATATACCACATTTCATTTATCCATTAATTAGTTGATGCATATCTTAGTTGTTTACACATTGTAGTGATTACCAGTAGGCTGCTATGAACATGTTTGTATGAGTCTTGGTGTGAGCATCTGTTTTAACAGGTACCGAGAATTGAAATTAGTAGTCATCTAACAACTTTCTCTCTAACTTTATATATTGCCCAATAATTTTTCCGAAGTGCCTGTACCATTTAATGCTTTTGTTAGCAGTACAGGAGGGCTCCAGTGTTTTCATTTCCCTGGAGAAAATTAATGTGGTGATATCAGATCACAATGGTGCTTTGGGATTATGTATTTGGTGGCAAGCGGAAGAGAATAGAGACAGAGAAGCCAAGAGCATCTGATCAAGTAAAATGATAATTCCAACCAAACAAGTGATGGTGGTGGTGAGTAAGGATGGACTGAAGAAGAAAGCTACAAGATTAGGAGCACATGGGATCATTGTGGCTACTCAGGCTGAGAATGAGTACATTGAGTTTTTGTGATAGAGGCTTTGCTACTGAGGCAACATCGGTTAAAAGTTAATTCAGTTGAGACATACAGACTTATAGGCAAGCTATGCAGAGGTAAAGGTCAAATAGTTAACTATGATGTGGTTTTTTTTGGTGGGGGGGCAGGGGTTCAGTCCTGAGGCTTGAACTCGGGGCCTGGGCTCTGTCCCTGAGCTCAAGGATAGTGTTCTGCCACTTGAGCCACAGCACTGCTTCTGGCTTTTCCTGAGTAATTTTATTGGAGATGAAAGAGTCTCATGGACTGTCCTGCTTGAGCTGTATTTGAACCGTGATCCTCAAATCTCAGCCTCCTAAGTAGCTAACAGGCATGAGCCACTGGCGCCTGGCAACAATGATCTTTTAATGTGAAATTTCAACCCTGAGGTTGTGACAAGCCTTCATTGTCTCTTGTATTTATGTGAGCCTGTAAAGTGGAAATGGAGAGCATAAGGTGGATGATGGTAATCAATGCAAAGTCCTTGGGTCTCTCCTTACAAAGTTGAAATCAGCATCCTGAGTGTAGGCTCAGGAGTTTGTTTTCACAAGAGCTTCAGATGATCTATGAGGTGATTTTTAAACTACTGCTTTTATCACAAACATAGGAAAGGTTCATGGCAATGACTCACTGGCCAAGTTAGTTCTTCTGTTCTGAGGGTATGTGTAGTTGAGACACACCTTTACTTGCAGGTTTGCCTAACTACACCAGATATTTCACCCTTTCATTTCAGTTAGCAAGTTTTAGAATGATTATGATCATTCTCATTACAAGAGTGAGAAAAATCAAGCTTTGGAGTGTAAAGCCTTCAAGATGGAGAGTGGCAGAATTTAGATTTGGGACCTCAAAATGTCTTTCAATATTACCAATCCATATTGAAGTAATTTTTATTTGCACACATACAAAATAAAAAAAAACAGCACTAACCTTGGTGAGAACAAAGGACAGGGAAATTACTTCCAGTCGTGTATAAGAAATGCTTTACATTTGTCTTTAACTAGGGAGAGTAGAAACACTGTTTTAAAAGGATTGGATTTCTGCATTATTGTCATCCTCATCAACAACATCATCATTTGGAGGCGGTTCTCAGGTTTCTATCCCTAAACTTTGAATGCTTGGCACCTGGCAAGCAGAGAAAAAGCTCTATCAATTTGCCTGGTAGTAATAATGGACTTTATAATTGGATTTTAGAAAACACGATACCAGCTCTCAGGGTATCTTGCAAAATTCCAGCCCCAAGGCATTTTCTCAGTGGTAGTTTTAAGATTGGGTGGTAGCCAAGGTGACCTTGATTCTGTTGCTATGGAGTCACTGTGGACTTGCAGAATTATAACAACTTGCTCTCAATATACTTTATATTACTTTCTTTTATGAGCTATGAGAAAATGCCCTGTTGCTGAAATTTATTACATTGGACAGCACAATTTGGAAAAAAAATCATCATTTTTAATCATTTTGGTAATAGTGATATAACAACACCATAATATTACTTTAGTGGTAAATACTGCAAAGAAGTAATATAACTACTGTTTACAATTTTGCATTTTAGCTCCTCAGTAGCACCATTATCCTAGGGCAATATTCATCAATACATTTTATACTCAATGAAAAATTAATTAAAACAATCACATCATTGGTCATCCAGTCCTAGATAATTTTCCAGTAAAATGAGGCACCATTAATAATTTTGCCAGGACTCTAAGAATTCACTGAGGTTATACCAGGGAAATTTGGATGTGTAGTCATCCTACATCAATGAATGCTAAAATGATATCAAAAATATTTTTACATCATTTGAGGAGCCATGGGGATAGAGCTTGTGAACTGGACAGTAGCTGATAATAAAAACATTCTTCTTGATCCATTCTCGAGTACTCAGTTCTGTTCAGAGCAGCTCAGTGGCAGAGATAAAAGGAAAGCAAAGAATAATGTGAGAGGAGAAACAGATAAAGCAGTAGCTATATGAAGAGCTTTACATGTTAAGTATTTCTTTTACCATTCCCAAAATAGATTTTTTTAAATGGCATTCTACTTCAGTTAGAGAGCTTGGTGTTGTTTTTAAGTGTAGTCACTGTAAGTTTCCTAGGTAACCTGTAATATTCAGCATCTGAGTGCCTTTGATCATTAAAACATGTTGAAGGTGTATAGCTAAAAGAAGCTTGTTTTATCTTGGGTGAGCCCAAGATTCCTTTACTGTTACTTATTTAATCTGGAAATATTTCTAAGATTCATTCTATTAGTCTACGGAATGGAAAGAGGCGCAGTGGAAAATATAGAGAGAGGCAGTAAAGATAATCTATTCAACTGCTGAGGGAGATGAAATGTGGGGGAAAACCTCAATCACCTCATAATGAAGAAATTGAATTTTAATTCAATTATTTGCCTGACTTCTAATTTGCTGGCTCTATTTGCAGAATAAGTCATCAAAGTGTGTTTTCAAAGAACTAGAATGAACAGTCAACAGTTGCACTGGGATGACTTAATAAATACCTGCTGAGGTATTCACATGAATAGGTTGGAACTTATTACACAGTAAAAGTATCATGTTTTGGCCCTGCCTCATCCCCTGGGAATGCTATCATGACTGATGGTAGAGGAAATATGTATTTTCACAATTCAACTGATACTTGATGATTTACACTCCCAGGAAACACCACAAGAAAGCAAGGTGTAAACTCTTTGTGCAAGAACAAACACTCATGATTATATCCTTGCCTGTGACTTTTTAGATACTGACTCTTGAGCATTGAAAAAGAAATAACTCTGGCCTCTAATAATCTTGTCTAAGGATTCCACCTGACTTGTTAGAATAAAGGTAACTGTGTCTGACATGGAAAGTGATTTTCAACTAGACATTATAATGAGATGTTTTCAGAGAAATAACCTTATTGACATCTCTCCATTGGAAAGGACCTTTGTAAAAGTAGCTTTCTGGGACTCTAAATGTAACAGAAGAGGAAGCTCAACTTTCATTGGTTTTCTCGGTATCTCACATTCACACCTTTATCAAGTTTTTCAGTTTCATCTACTTCCTTTTTTCCTTTTCCTTGTATTCTTTCTAGAATTGTGGCTGGTATCTGAGGATACCTCATTGCTTTCATATCACTTTCTCTCTTTGCCCCAATGGTTTCCCATTCTTACCTTTACTTTTCTGGTTAAAACTGACTGTGAATAATATGGCAAATGCCTATCATATGTGTTCCTCTTTTCTTTTGATCTTTTTTCTCCAAATCCTCACACTGTTTACTGTCTATGGCATTTAAATCATACTTGCTATATCTCGTTTTTTACACCACAAATCATCACCGGAGGCAATGACAGCATCTTAGAAACTTTTAGGATCTTTTCCTGGATCTGTAAATGTTTGCATCTTACTTTTAGAACATTAAGACTTTGATTAACCTTTGACTATTCTTTCTTTATATATTACCCTCCCAGTTTGCCCCATCTTTGATTTCTGAGTCACATAGTCCTACATCCAGTACTTTATAGGACTAGTCATGATGTTTCTAAAGGTTCAGGCAGTTGTTTTCTATGCTGATGATTTCTTTCCAGCCCTCCAACATCACTAGTACTTTAAAGAGATACCTTAGTGTAGATTCCAAATATCTCTTTCTGCTGCCATTGATACCCACAGATAGAGTAGTGTATCTCAGTTGAACAAGGCCTGTGGCTTGAAAAGCAAACCTTGTTAAACTCTCATCACTACTGTGTAGGCACATTCCTTTAGCCTAGTTTGCATTTTCCTTTAGATTTATTGGTATGATTGCTTGTATATGAAGATGATAAATGAGTACGAAGGATAGATGGGTTTCAGACAGAAATGCCCTGGAATATGAGACTATTTGGAAGAAGATAAAAAATGAACCTCAAGTCACATATGAATGAGAGCTTCACCAAAGAAGAATGATCACATTTCTCAAAGAGATTCAGAGAATTTTGAGTTCTAGATAAACATCCAGGAGTACATGAAGTAGAAACTGCCATGTTTGTCTGGTTCTGACCCATTCTTGTCCTTTTAAAAGTATTAATCCCTGTCAACCAATTTCTCGTAGAAGGAACACGTATTCAGAGGCCATTTTCGTGTTTCATTTCACCTGACAGAGACAGTGATAGAGGAAGCAACTTGAAGATGGAGAGGAGTGGATGCCCACAAATTTCCCTTCAGTAATCCATGTGAATGATGTATATCCTGGTTCCAAATTAACCATCAAGAAGCCACACCATGGGTATGATCCAAATGCTAGAATGTCAGGCTAGCAAGCAAGCTGAGAAAAGGCAAAGCCATGGTTCAATTCCAGTACTGGCAAAAATTTATATATATAAAAAATTAGCTGGGCACGGGTGGCTCACACCTGTAAGCCTAGTTACTCAGGAGGCTGATATCTGAAGATCGCAAAAATGTCTGCGAAACTCTTAGCTCTAATTAATTACCAAAAAGCTATAAGTAGAGCTTTGGCTCAAGCAGTAGAGCACTAGCCTTGAGCCAAAAAGCTCAGAGACAGCACCTAGGCCCTGAGTTCAAGCCCCAGGATTAGCACAAAGGACAACCAAGCAAAACCAACCAACCAACCAACCAAAGAAACCCAGAAATGATTATAATTTTGAGAATGGTGCATGTGAACTTGAAAGGAAATAATGCCTAAAGCTTCATTGGTGTCTTTTTTCTATTATCATCAGAAAAAGGAAATTCAGGAGAAAGATTGAATTTTAGAAATTAAGAACGAGTTGAATTAAGGGTTTTGAAATATACACTGGGGTATTAGGTCATTTTTCTTTTTTTGATGCTAAGGTAAAAGTGATGTAGCAGAGGTGTTACATTTACGTAAGTCAGGTAATGAGTACATTTCTTTTTGAACAGTGTCACCCTTCCCTTGCTTTCTCTCTGTTTTCCCTCCCAACACCCCCACAAGTTGTATAGTTCATTTTCAACATAGTGTCTAGTGAATACCTCTGCTGCATTTGTTTCACCCTATGTTCTACCATTTCTGTGCTCTTCCCTTACCCTCCCCAAAATGTATAAACTTACCTACAAGACAAAAAGTGCAGAACGTATAAAACAGTGACAAAGGAGGATAAAAACAAAATAACAAAAAAACTTCTCGTTTCCATTTCTTGGAGTTAATTTCCAGAAATATCATTTTAGATGATCCTATGCAAATAACTGTTGTAGCTCATTTGTTTGAGTGAGAGCATGGACACACCATTAGACCTTGGGTTCTGTGCTATGATAATACAGGGTTGGCAAACTTGGGTGTGTGTTAGAGTAACTTGGAAAACTTGTTAAAGCACAGATTTCTCAAAATCTGCACCTCCTGTATGTATGAAGCTTTGAACTCGTTGATCAACAGCCTATCATTTTCTTTCTGCCTATGCTTCTTCCCCAAAGCTCAGGTAACCATCTTTCTACCTGGTATATCCATGAGTTCAACTTCATTAGAGTCTCTATATAAGAGATTATAAAGATTTGTCTTTCTGTATCTTATTTTTCATTTAACTTAGGTCTTCCAGGTTCATTGTATAATAGTCATTGATAATATTGCATCATATATTTCAAAATAACTAAGTTTCAGATGTCTCATTGTAAAAACTTATTGTAGGCAAAGTGACAGCTATGTTAATAGCTGTGGTTTAATTATGGCACATTGTAAACAAGTATCAAAGCATCACAGCATATCTTGTAAGTATATATGAGTCAGTGATAAAATATTTTTGAAGTTTCCCAAACACCTTTCCTAGAATTTCTGATTATATGACTAATGCTCTTCATTCCTAACCTATTCCAAGGTGATGTTAGTAGTGTTGCATCTTAACAACCTTATGAATCTACCTTTAGGACACCTACAAGTCACATGAACGAAACTTACAACAAGGGATCTTATAAGCATAACAATACTTGGATTAAAATCATCTCAATTAAAACATTTATGGGACTAGCTTTATCAGAGAGTATCCAGAGTAATCAGAATGAAAACCTGTAGTCAGAATTTTTCTTTTCCTTCCTTCCTTCCCTGCTTCCTTGCTTGCTTGCTTGCTTGCTTCCTTCCTTCCTTCCTTCCTTCCTTCCTTCCTTCCCTCTTTCCTTCCCTCCTTCCTTTTATCTTTCCTTCCTTTTTAAATGTGCTGGTCTTGGGCTTGAACTTGGAACTTGGCCTGGGTGATGTCTGTGAGCTATTTTGCTCAAGGTCAGAGCTCTACCAGTTGAGTCATAATGCTACTTCTGGGTTTTTTGGTGGCAAATTGGAGACAAGAGTCTCACAGACTTTCCTCCCCTGGCTGGTGTTGAACCATTATCCTCAGATCTTAGCCTCCTAAGTAGCTAGGATTACAGGCATGAACCACTGACACATGGGTTAGAGTTTTTGATTTTTAAGGAGTTGAAAATCTAGATGCATATATATATATATATATATATATATATATATATATATATATATTTCTAATTTTATTATATCCATTGTCAAAATACAGCCCCTGTATTAGCCAGTTCAGCTGTATGAGTGTGTACGTAGCTTAGGTACACAGTAAATAGCTGAAATAGGAGACCAGGGCCTGAAAGGGAAATTTGTGCTGAAAACAAAAATGGACTTATACTAATACCTTTATAAATATGGAGCAAATTCAATAACAAAAGAAACCCTACAAGTATGATCCTGTTCAAATAAGATGTTTATTTTATTATTTATTTATGTTGTGACTATCCTGAGGATTGAACTCAGGGCCTGGGCTCTGTCACTGAGCTTCATTTTGCTCAAGGACAGCCTCCCCTTCCGGCTTTTTCTGAGTAGTTTATTGAAGAAAAGAGTTTTACAAAATTTCCTGCCTAGGCTGGCTTTGAACCATTATCTTCAGATCTCAGGCCTTCTAAGTATCTAGGGTTCCAGGTGTGAACCACTGGCGCCTGGTTGTGATGGTTATTTTAGAAAAGCTTGTCTCTTTCCTTCCTGTGCTTAATTTAAGAGAAAGTATCTATGTTGCTGTAACAGCACCTATAAAATGATTTCCTCTATATTAATTGTCTTTTTTAAGTATTCTCCTTATGCTTTCAGTGTTGGCTCCTTGGATGAATTCACATTAGTGTTTTCCATTTATCAATATAAATTTTACTTTTTGCATAAAATCAATTAACTTTCTAATCAATCAATTTTAATCAGTTAACACAATTTGATTTCCTAACAGGATATTTTAAAAAGCCTCATTAATATATCGAGTCATGAATAACAGTTGGGCATAATTAAGGACTTGATCATTTTAAGAGTAAAATTATGTTACTTAAGAACTTTTTAAACAAAGCAATTTTTAAGTTCAAATTTTCTTTTTTATATTTTTCATAATAGAATATTAAGCATTGTCTTTACAATGCCTGCACTTACACACAAAATCACTTTTATGTGGTTATAAAGAAATTTGGTAATTAAAATATGCCCAAGTATATTGCACAGTTCTGCATGTTTTGTGTAATTTCTATGTTTGTTAGTATGTTTTTACTAATAGAGAGCATTCATCTATAGTAATTGAATCAAATTAAGTATCATTCTTGAATTTAGAATGAGTGAGCAAAGCAGATGCAGAACAGCAGTAAGTGTACATGATAGCACATAACAACTCATTGTACCCTCAAATCAAGACTATCTATGAAGTACTGAAGACAGTTTCACTATTAGTGATAAGAAAACTATTTCCTAGAATGTGTAAATGACTTTCCCATTGTCAGAAAGCTAGTAGATGCAGAGTGAGGGCTTCAATGCCTGGTTCATCTGACCCAAAGTAAATGTTCTTAACTAATATCCCACAGTATGCTTACTATACAGCAAGTACTACACTGTAAACAAGTGTTCCCTGCCACATAGATAATAAAGTAAAAAAAATAGAAATATCAAATTATCTGCTTCAGTGAATTCATCTTCACAGTCTCTTTATATTCAATTATTAAGACATTTTCCACCCAGTGCAATCAAAGAAAAAATTACTGTGAAATGAAGTAACAGAGTTAGAAACTAGAATAGAAGACTGTGTCTGCTCCACATTTTCTGTGGCAGGTTGAACAAATTCTACATTGTCCCTGGACCTCAGCTTTCTAACCTCAAAAAGGCTGTTTCTTTTTTAATTCAATAACCTGAGGTTTAAAACAACATGACAAGAAGAAAAGAGAAGTATCTGATGATTGTTGTCTGCAGTGATTGTCATTGCCTAGAAAGAATTGATTATTATCTTTATATTTTACTCTATCATTATTATCATTATTATTTTAAAGGTATGGCTTATTGTAGAATATAAAGAACACTTTTTATTTAAAGGAAAAGTGAGGTTTTTAATATATGAAAATTGTGTAATACAGATTGCATTTTACAAACAATGTGTAAATTCATTTATTTTTTATGCAAGAGGGATTCTGTTTTGCATTTGAGACTAAGAACTGGGAAAACAATTTCCATTTTATTGTTAAAGGCAATGAGTAGTAAAGCAGAGAGGTTCAAAGCTGACAAAGAATAACTTCCATTGCCTGGGTGGGTAGATAACAAATAGATTGATGTGACACACTGTCCAATTTATAAGATATTCAGGTGAAGGGTAATTTGGGAATAGTTCTTTGTGCCTAGAAAGAAAAGAAACATTCACTTGGAGGAATGTAAATGGGAAAAAATAAATTACAGATTTTAGGTTTAAAAAAATTAGTTATCTGTCACAGAATATAACAATACACTGCACTGTCTGTGTAACAATGGTCTTAAATTGGTTTTAAGGAGGAAAGTAAATTTTCCTAAACTCATTGTGTAATGAGTTTTGTATAGTCTTTATTGTTTTGTTCTAGCAAAATGCCTTGTACGTAGTCAAAATTCAAATGCTGACAGATTTAAATGATCATCACTATATTCAGCATTTAATTCTGAGAAAAAGTGTGGTAGAGATAGAGAGGAAGGCAGCCAAATTGGGAAGAAATAATCTTTAAAAAATAAGTTATGATAAGGAGTCAGGGCATGTCTCAAGGTAGAGCACCTACCCAACAAACCCAAGGCCATGAATTCAAACCCCAGTACTACTAAAAAAAATCAAAGTATGTTATACACACCCCAGTACTACTAAAAAAAATCAAAGTATGTTATACACCTACAAAAATTATCACAATGAAATCTAAACCTCTTTGTGTAATTAATATATGCTACTAAAATTAAGAAAGTATATAGAATTGAAAAACAACAAGGTCATATGGTGAATGATTGAAAATTCTGGGAGTATTAGATGAGATTTTTCAAGGAAAACAAGGAGGCAAACTTCGTGGTCAAATAGTTAAAATATATTAAAGAAATAGATTTATTTTCTCCAAGTAAAGACTATGAGAATTCCTTCAATAGAGGATAGGGATTTAGGAGTAACTAGGGAAAAATGATCCAAGCTGTTCAGTGATAGCTGTAGATAAGACTCTACAGCTCATAATCGGAGACATACAAAGGTAGAAAGTCAACTGAAGAGTTATGAAGGTGATATCAACAGGAAATAGTCTTATGTTTATCATTTTTTGTGAATTTTTAAAAAATTTTACTTTTGTATCACATTTTTCTTCTTTGAAGGCCAGTGTAACTATGAGCCATGCACTGAAGTTTAGAACTCCATGCAATGGGTAATGAGCAGTGAATAAAATCTTAAATGAAGAAGCATTCCTCTACTAAACTATGGCTGTGCAGGTCCATCAGTTCCAATGCTAAGGGCTTACAACTTCCAGAAGTAGGAAAGGGTGGAGGATGCTTTCTGTAAGAGGCTATAAGATAACTTTCAGGTACTTCTCTTCAGAAAAATAGACTCTGAGATGGAGATTGGAGTGACTGGATTAGGTGCAGAATGCAAATAGTGGCTCTATCTTCAGTAGCCAAAGAAATAGTGCCAAGAAAGCAAGGAGTTGGGAAGAGCAGGATGAGACTCTGTACTTCCGGATTGAATACACATTGCTCAGTGCAGAAACCATGACTTTAAGGGGAAGCAGCTGTCTAAACCAATTCTGGGAAGCTGTGAACATGAGGAATTTCTGTAGAGGTACTGCCACCCCTGAGAAGAGAGTTCTCCATTCCCCAGGAAGCAACAAGGCTGTGTATGAGGGGCTCACATTGAAGGTGAGCTGTCAATTCAGATTGGCAACCAGATGTGTGATCCTAAAATCATTCTTTTTCAGTCATTCACAGCTTCTCATGCTACCCAGCTTTGTCCTAAAGTTCATACTAAAGACAGGTGTTGACCACTGTCCCAACTGCGCGTTGGATAATCCAGTTGTGGTTGTGATGGGACATTTTAAAGAAGTTTTCGCTGGACTTGCTTGCACTTAAGGTCTACCAATATTTCTGGTTTAATTGGTGATCTTTTCAAGGAGTTTTCTGCCTGAAATCTCTTATCCTAGCCTGAATAACTAGGATTACAGGCATGATCCACTAGTGTGCCATACTGGTATTTTAGACAAGTTTTAACAAACAAACCACCAACTTTCCTCTCTTGTGTTGTTTTTTTTTTACTCTTATGTAAGTTGTTCACTTGTAATAAAACCAAAAATGTTTGGAAACAGGAAGATATCAGTGAACTGGAAGTCAGTCTGTAGCTAAAACTCCTTTTTGTCTGTTATTACAGACGGAGGATGGAATGTCTGATGTTTTTGACCTGTGCTGTCACTTCCTTTCATGCCAGATCAACATTTAGCAAAAATATCCGACAGCCCCATTACCTGCCCCCTAAAGAGCATTTGCAAACAGGAGAGGACAAACGCACCAAGAAAAAGAAATATCACTGTGGATTATGATACTCAATGATTCACTGATTTAGCTTAATTTTTAATTTTAATACTGAATTTCCTTACTATTTAAAATGAATCTTGGGAAAATGTCTTGCCTTTTCTTTCTTTCTTTGGTTTTTTGTTTGTTTGTTTTGTGCTGGTCTTGGAACTTGACCACAAGGCTGGACACTGTGAGCTTTTTTTGCTCAAGATTAGTTCTCTACTACTTGATCCACAGCTCTAACTCCTGGCTACTTTTCTTGTATTTAATTAGAGATAAGATTCTCACAGGCCTTTCTGCTTGGGCTGGCTTTGAAACACAATCCTCAGATCTCAGCCTTCTCAGTAACTAGGATTATAAGAATGAGCCACCCAATTTAGCTTGCCTTTTCTGATCCTTTAATTTCTTCACTAGCAAAATGAATATAACAGCAGCTGCCTATGATTACTTGGAAGAATAAATGAGAGTGAACTAGTAAAGGTTGTGATTGCACCAACTAATAAATGCAAAGACGTGTAGATGCTAGACAAAAGCCATAGTGCCTTTCTGCACTGATGAAACAGACTCTTGTGCATTTGAGAATTGCCTAACGAAGTATTTGGCAGTTTGGTGACGTGACAGACATGAATAAATGACATTAGTAAATGATACTAATACAAAAGCAAAAAAAGTAATTATTGGAGGGAATATACCACTCCCTTTCCCTAACTTGGATTTGTCTTGCCCTGTACCCCAGGAAGTTCCCACACTTGAGCTTAGCTTATGGATAATGGGCCTCACTCAGTGTCACAATCACAGCTTTTCCATGAAGAAGGAAACTTCATCAGAATCAATGGACTATGAGGCTTGAGGGACAGCAGTCACATTAAATAACCAGCAGTTCAGTTGCATCTCATATGGTTTCCAAGCAGGCTGAGCTGTATTTGTCTATCAACAGAGACACAGAGTTCTTGGGATTCATGCCATATTCTAGATGTCAATTTCTTGGGATATATGACCTTGTACTAACAGATGCTGAAACTTCCTTAAATCAGGGAGTTAAAATGTGGTAAAAAAAAAAATAAGAATGACACAGGACCTGAGAATAGTCCTACCAGTAGGTGATAATGGCTAAGTCATTGACTTGATGAAAACTATCTCTTGGTTACTGAAGTAGCATAATACACTTACTTGGATATAGCTTTGCAAATGAAATGAGACACAGATGCTTATAGAGAAGAAATAAGGGGAACATTTGTTGGCAAAGGGAGCTTAATTGATGTTAGAGTATTCTAAGTGGATGTGGGATTCCAAACAGGTAAAAAGGATTCCCTTTTAAAAAGGGCAGTTCCTATATTCATTTACCCACAGCTTCCCACTGATGACAAATGCAGCTTCCAATGAAAGTGCAAGAGACATAACTCCCAGATCATCAGGACATGAAAATAGGCAGATGTCACTGGACATCAGCTTCTCTGGTTGTGTCCCACGAGCATAGTTGTGTTTTGAAGGGAGAAGGGAGAGTGACAGGATAGCACATAGCATTTCCATGCTCACCAGGGCAACAAAGTATATGTGGAACCCTCTGGTATGGAACTTTGGACATTGATTAAAAACTGGCATAACCTATCCTGGCACGTTCTGGGTATAGGAAGAATAAGACAGAGGCTGTTAACACTACACACTTACCAATCTAAAAAGATTGATGGCTCTGAGGGAGGAGCTTCTCTCCAGACAAGATGTGGTTTTGTAAGATCTTTCTTTACATTACATGGCTTCCATGCTACTGATCGTATCCCCCATAGTGCTCAACCCCTACCTTGTAAAAGCATTAATAGTAATCACCAAATTTTCTTCATTAAAATCAAATTTCTCACTTTTGTGTATTTTTATATTGAGAAGGAAATATAAAAAGAGAGATTCTCCATCTCCAGGATGCTACCAAATGAGATACATTATTTATGACGTTTAAATGACAGATCCTGAAACTGCTTTGAGTCCAGGCAAGATAAAAAAGTTGATATTAAATATGACCCTTGCACTTCATGGTGTTGAGCAGAAAGCATCAATTTTGGCTATGCAAATTGTTCTGTAATTTGTTGGCCTAGTTTCCTGCATTTTCTTGGGAGGTGGGCAGTTAGACAGCAGAAAAATAAATCAAAACAAAATAAAACTACCTTTCAAAATAGCAAGATTTTTTCTAACTAATAATTTTTCTCTTCATACATTTTTTTTTACATAATGCAGTACTTCTGTTTTAAAAACTGGTTGAACTAAATAGGACCTTAATATCCTATGGCAAAAATCCTTTTCCTTCCTCCAATCCTCAATTTTTCAATCAGTTAAATGATGTTTTCTGTTTACATGATTAATATATTTGCCTGCTCTTCTTAATCTTGACTATGTCACCTTGTCTGAAAGAATAACTGTCAATTGTGACAACACAGCAGCTCACGGCAAATGAGAGATGTACAAAGCCTTCTAGAGATCTAGAGATCTCTTCTAGAGATCTTAGTGTTTAAAGGTAGACCCTGCTGGGTAAATCCTTATACATGACAACACTGTAACACAGAGTGGATACAGTTACAAAGTAAGTTGACCAAACAGGAGTTCCTTTGCAAATACATGTTGCTGGAGTTTCACTACGGGATCTTTTGACAGGACACTGTACGTTTTCCAGTGTTCTTGCATTCAGTTTGAGAGACACTCCATTTTGCAGAACTGAAACTTTTATTTCCCTATTTCTTCTTCTCAAATACACAATTATGTAGGCTTTGTTATGTTCTTTCATAGAAAAATATTTTGTGTTGTTGATTTTTAAAATGATCATATAGACCTTAAACTTTTATGGGTTTTGTTTTCTAGAAAATTTTGTGGTATCATTAAATCAACTCTCATTGATTTTTCTAGAGTTGATCTTTTGTTCCAAACATGTTCACTCAATGTGCTTTTCTTTCCAGCCAATGGCAACCTTACCCTTTCAGGTTGCCAAACAAAACCAAATCATCCAATTAATCAAACAAACAACATAATGAAGGATAAAATCATCTTTGAGTCTTCTCTTTTTTTGTAGTCTTATATTCTTAAACCTATAAAATCTTTTTCTTTTTTATTTAAAATTTCTTTTTTTATTGTGAGAATACCGTACAGAAGAATTACATGGGCAAGATAACGAGTACATTTCTTTTTTTTTTTTTTTTTTTCTATTTTTTTTTATTTATTTATTTTTTTTTAAATTGTATTTTATTTTATTTGAGAACATACTGTACAGAGGGGCAACAATTACATGGGCAGGATAATGCATACATTTCTTACCAAGCATTGCAGCCTCCTCCTTTGTTTACCCTTCACTTCCCTTCCCCGCCTCCCCCCTCCCCCCACCCAATTTTACCCCCCTCCCCCCACCCAATTATACCCCCCTCCCCCCCCACACCGAAATTGTAAAGCTGGTTTTGACATGACATTTTGTACTTCTCATTGTTGCAACAGGTCCACCTGAATCCTTAAACGACTTGTTTGTCCCCATCTCCTCCACATGTTATACTAACATCAAATATAGTGAAAGCGGGGGTTACACTGTGGGGGAGGGACATACAAAGCAACAAAGAAATAATCTTATAAATGCATTAGAAACACATGCATGAAAGAAACGAAAACATTAAAATACATATTTAAGGTTTCATTTTCCTAACATCACATTATCTGGCCTTTTCCGCTTGACTCATACCTATACTAGATATTGCAAATAAGGGAAACCATGGGACCTATGCTTCTTTGGGCCTGGCTTACTTCACTTAATATAATTTTTTCCAAACCTTTCCATTTCCTAACAAATGGGGAAATGTCATTCTTTCTGATGGAGGCATAGAATTCCATTGTGTATATATACCACATTTTCTTGATCCATTCATCTACTGAGGGGCATCTGGGTTGGTTCCATATCTTAGCTATGGTAAATAATGCTGCAATAAACATAGTTGTGCTGGTAGCTTTAGTGTGGTCTTGTTTGTAAACATTTGGGTAAATGCCCAAAAGTGGGATTGCTGGATCATAGGGGAGATCTATGTGAAGTCTTTTGAGGAACCTCCATACTGCTTTCCAAAGTGGTTGAACAAGTTTACATTCCCACCAACAATGAAGTAAGGTTCCTTTCAGTCCACATCCCCTCCAGCATCTGTTGTTATTAGAGTTCGTGATTTTTGCTGTTCTAACTGGAGTGAGGTGATATCTCAATGTTGTTTTGATTTGCATTTCTTTTATGGCTAGGGATGTTGAACATTTCTTCATGTGTCTATTGGCCATCCTTCTTTCTTCTTCAGAGAAGCTTCTCTTTAAGTCTTTCGCCCACTTATTTATTGGGCAGTTGTTTCTTTGAGGATTTGTTGTTGGGTGGTTTAATTTTTTGAGTTCCAAGTATATTTTAGATATGAGACCCTTGTCCGTTGTATGGCTAGTAAAGATCTTCTCCCAATTGGTGGGCTTTCTATTGATCTTGCCAGCTATGTCATTTGCCCTGCAGAAGCTCTGCAACCTTATGCAATCCCATTTGTCCAACCTTTCTTTGATTTGTTGTGCTTCCGGGTCTCTATTCAGAAAATTTCGACCTGAGCCAAGGAGACCTAGGGTTTCTCCTATTCCATCCTGTAATGTTTTCAGAGTGTCTGCTTTGAGTTCAAGGTCTTTGATCCATTTGGAGTTGATTCTGGTGCAGGGTGATATATAAGGATCTAGCTTTAGTTTTCTACATGTAGTTAACCAATTTTGCCAGCACCATTTACTGAAGAGGCTGTCTTTCTTCCATTCTATTGTTTTAGCTTCCTTATCGAAGATTAGATGGCTATAGGTCTGTAGGTTCATTTCTGGGTTTTCAATTCTATTCCATTGGTCCTGAGGTCTGTTCTTATGCCAATACCAAGCTGTTTTGATTACTATGGCTTTATAGTAGAGTTTGAAATTTGGTATTGATATTCCTCCAGCAGTGTTCTTTCCGTTGAGGAGCGTTTTTGCTATTCGGGGTCTTTTATTGTTCCATATGAATTTTTGGATTGCCTCCTCTATTTCCTTGAAGAATGAGGGTGGAATTTTGATAGGTATCGCGTTGAATTTGTAGATAGCCTTGGGAAGTATTGCCATTTTCACGATGTTAATCTTGCCAATCCAGGAGCATGGGAGGTTTTGCCATTTTTTAAGTTCTGTGTTGATTTCCTTTTTCAAGATTTTAAAGTTTTCATCATAGAGGTCCTTCACTTCTTTGGTTAAGTTAATTCCTAAGTATTTTATTTTTTGTGGGGCTATTACAAATGGAGTTGCTTTCCTAATTTCAGCCACACATTTCTCATTGTTGGCATATAGAAAAGCCATTGATTTTTGGGGGTTAATTTTATAACCTGCTACTTTGCCAAAGTTTTGAATCAGCTTGAGTAGTTTGGGAGTGGAGTCTATGGGATTCTTTAAATACAAGATCATGTCATCTGCAAAGAGGGAGAGTTTTATTTCTTCTTTCCCTATTTGGATCCCCTTTATGTCTGCATCTTGCCTTATTGCTGTAGCTAGGCATTCTAATACTAGATTGAAGAGAAGTGGAGAGAGTGGGCATCCTTGTCTTGTTCCTGAGTTAAGAGGAAATGGCTTTAGTTTTTCACCATTGAGTATAATGCTGGCTGTAGGTTTGTCATATACAGCCTTTATTGTATTGAGGAATGTTCCATGGATTCCTAATTTTTCCAGAACCTTCATCATAAAGGGGTGTTGGATCTTGTCAAATGCTTTTTCTGCATCTATTGAGATAACCATGTGGTTCTTATTCTTGCTCCTGTTGATGTGATGAATAATATTAATTGATTTGCGTATATTGAACCAGCTTTGCATCCCTGAAATGAATCCTGTTTGATCATGGTGTATGATTTTTTGGATGAATTGTTGAAGTCGATTGGCCAAAATTTTGTTGAGAAGTTTTGCATCAATGTTCATCAAAGAAATGGGTCTATAGTTTTCTTTCTTTGATGAGTCCCTGCCTGGTTTTGGGATGAGGGTTATGATGGCTTCATAGAATGTGTTCGGTAGTGAGCTTTCTCTTTCAATTTCATTGAAGAGTTGGAGGAGTATTGGTGTGAGCTCTGCTTTGAAGGCCTTGTAAAATTCCGCTGTAAAACCATCTGGTCCTGGACTTTTCTTAGCTGGGAGGTCTCTTATTGCTGTTTCTATTTCAATGCTTGATATGGGCCTGTTAAGCTGGTTTAACTCATCTTGGTTTAGTTTTGGCATGTCAATATTTGCTAGGAAAAGGTCCATTTCTGTCAAGTTCTCAAACTTATTAGCATAAAGTTTTGAGAAGTATTCCCTTATAATGTTCTGAATCTTGGTTGTTTCCGTGGTGATGTTTCCATTCTCATCTCTGAGTTTATTAATTTGGGTGTGCTCTCTCCTTTTTCTGATAAGGTTTGCTAAGGGTCTGTCAATTTTGTTAAGTTTTTCGAAGAACCAACTCTTTGTTTTGTTGATTCTTTCTATAGTTTTTTTGGATTCTAATTCATTTAATTCTGATTTAATTTTGATTATTTCTTTCCGTCTACTGGATTGGGGTTTATCTTGCTGCTCTTTTTCAAGGAGGTTTAGATGTGTCATTAAATTGTTAGTTTCCGATCTCTCCAATTTGTTGATGTAGGAGCTCAGAGCTATAAACTTTCCTCTGAGTACTGCCTTTGCTGTGTCCCAGAGCTGGTAATTTGTGTGTTCATTTTTGTTGAATAGCATGAACATTTGAATTTCCTTTCTAATCTCTTCCATGACCCACTCATGATTCAGCAGTGTGTTGTTCAGCCTCCATGTGATACCGGACTTTCTTTGGTGGCTTTTGGTGTTGAGTTCTAATTTTATTCCCTTGTGGTCAGAGAGAATGCAAGGTATAACTTCAATGTTTCTGAATTTAGACAAGTTTGCTTTGTGGCCTAAAATGTGGTCTATTTTAGAAAACGTTCCATGTGCTGCTGAGAAGAACGTGTATTCTGTTGCTGCTGGGTGAAATGTTCGGTAAATGTCTGTTAAGTCTAGTTGATCTATGCACCTGTTTAGATCTGCGGTTTCTCTGTTGAGTTTTTGCCGAGTTGATCTATCTAGTGGGGAGAGTGGTGTGTTAAAATCCCCAACGATTAATGTCTTTGGATCTATATGGGATTTGAGGGAAAGTAGTGTTTCTTTGATAAATTTGGGTGCTCCATTGTTTGGCGAATAGATATTTAGAATTGTAATATCCTCCTGAAGGAGAAATCCTTTAATTAGTATGTAGCGACCTTCTTTATCTCTTCTCACGAATTTTAATTTGAAGTCTATTTTATCTGATATTAGGATTGCAACTCCCGCCTGTTTATGAGGGCCGTTTGCTTGGTAGATTTTGTTCCAGCCTTTAACCCTGAAAATATGTTTGTTTTTACGGGCAAGATGTGACTCCTGCAGGCAGCAGATAGAAGGGTCTTGTTTTTTAATCCAACTAGACAGTCTATGTCGCTTAATTGGAGAGTTCAGTCCGTTAACGTTAAGAGATAGGACTGAGAGGTATTTGGGAGTTCCTGCCATGTTATCCACCTTCTTGGGGGCTGTGAAAACTGGGTTCTTCCTAAGGTTCTTGGATTCTCAGTTTGTGTGCAATTTCTTGGCCTTTGTTGCGTTCTTGTTGGTTTTCTATGTGTAGGACATCTTTAAGAATCTTTTGCAGGGCTGGTTTGGTGGAGATGTATTGTTTCAATTTTTCTTTGCTATGGAAGGTTTTTATTTGGCCTTCAGTTATGAAGGAGAGTTTAGCTGGGTACAGTATTCTTGGTTGATAGTTGTTTGTTTTTAGGGCATGGCATACGTCATTCCAGGCTCTTCTTGCTTTGATTGTCTCTGCTGAGAAATCTGAGGTAATTCTAATTGGTTTCCCTTTATAGGTGATTAACCTTTTCTCCTTGACAGCTTTAAGGATCTTTTCCTTGGTCTGGGTTGATCCTGTGTGGATTATAATGTGACGGTGAGATGTCCTATTCTGGTCTGGTCTATTTGGGGTTCTAAAAGCTTCTTGTATCTGAATAGGCCTATCTTTTTGTATGTTTGGGAAGTTCTCTGCTAGGATCCTGTTAAACAAATTTCCTAGACCATTAACTTCTGTTTCTAGGTGCTCCTCTACACCCATTATCCTTAAATTGGGCCTTCTGATGGTGTCCTCCAGGTGTTGGATAGACCTATCATATTTCTTGGACTTGTCTTGGATGGTTGTATGTTCTTTCTCTATAATATCTAGGCTGTCTTCAATCCCTGAGATTCGATCTTCTGCATGGTCTAACCTGCTGTCAAGACTCTCTACTTTGTTTTTTATCTCTTTTCCTTCTAATTGGTCAGCTTTGATGGCTTCAAGTTCTTTGTTGAAGCTCTGTTTTAGGTCTTGTATGAATTTCTTTACTTCCTTAATTTGGTGTTCAGTGTTTGTTCTCAAATCACTTAGTTGATTGGTTATGGTTTCTTTGGACTCCCATTCCTTCTGTTGGGTTCCATTCAGCATTCCCTTTGTGGTCTCCCTGACTTCCTTCAGCTCTTTGTTAATGGATTCCATGAATGTCTTTAGTGATCTTTGTGTATTCTCTACCTGGTCTCTTAATTCGTGAATTACTCTTTGATTAGTTTCCTCCCTTCTGTGGGATTCCTGCAGTTCTCTTTGAGTGTTCTCTGCCTGCTCACGCCATTCCTCCCTTTCTCTTTGAGTATTCTCAAGTTGTTCACGCAAATCCTGTATCTGTTTTTGAGAAGCTTCCTCACGCTTATGATATTCCTGTATAAACTTCTGGGATGCCTCCTCTCTCTCCCTATCACGCTCATACAGAGTCCTTTGTACATTGTCAAACTTCTCATTTATCATGTTTGCTATTAGTGTTTGTAGAGCTATTTGGGAACTCTCCTCTGGATTATTCTTTATCTGTTCTAATCCCTGATTATCAAGGTTGGGAATTGAGATACCCGAATTTGCCATTTTTCTTGTGTTTTTCCGGCTTACTCGGCCCATTTGAGATAAAGATTGCACCAGTTTTGTGCTAGAACACTATCTTAAGGCAACCATCAACCAAAGTTTGCATTTGTACAGTCAATAGTCTACAGATACAATCTAGTTCAACAGATACATCTATTCAACATCAAAC
This sequence comes from Dipodomys merriami, assembly GCF_024711535.1. NCBI lineage: Eukaryota > Metazoa > Chordata > Mammalia > Rodentia > Heteromyidae > Dipodomys > Dipodomys merriami. The sequence goes on along the minus strand of NW_027203381.1, from coordinate 65,302,875 downwards.
GACTATATGTTAAAGGACTTCGAACCGCAGAAAAGAATTTGGAAAACCAGAAATTATTAGGATTAGTGAGAGATGTGGGTAAAAAATCGGAATAGATTGGTGTTGGGAGGCACAAGGAGAGTTAACTATGTCCTAATCACAGTGCAGGAAATGGGTTGGGTAGGATGCAAGTAGAGAGAGAGAGAAAAAGAAGAGACGGAAAGGGGAATAAAGAGAGACCAGAAAAAGAATAGAAACGTAAAAATTAATGTTATTATAGAGGTTAAAAGACCATCTATTTAGAGAGGAATGTGAATATGTTCAGAGAAGGGGAGGGACATTGAGGAGATGTGAAAAGCTTTAAGGGAGAAGAAAAGATCAGAAGTTCAGTAGAGCTAGATAAAAAACAAAAAGATAATTAAGAAAGAAAGAAAAGGAGAAAGAAGACAAGAAAAGAAAGGAAAACTCTCATTCACGTAATTCTGAAATAAAAATTATAAGATGAGAAAAAAAAAGTTACTGGAAAACAATTATTTTTTCAGAAGAGGCAAAAATTAAAGATTAATAAAAGTTTTAGAAGGGAAAAAATTTATATACATATATATATATATATATATATAAGGTAACAAAAAACAAAAAACAAGCAAAAAAAAGAAAAGAAGAAGAAGAAAAAAAAAAAAAAAAAGAAAAAAAGAAAAAAAAAGTCTTTTGATTTTTTTTTTTTTTGGGGGGGGAGGAGTGGGAAGAATCCTGTATCTCCCTTTTATCTGCAACCAGTCTCTTGGAGTCTCTGGTCAGCTTGAGGTCCTGTGGCTTGATTGGTTTCTTAAGTCGATTGGTTGGAAGAGGCAGAAAAATGCTCTGCTTTACCCAAAATTTTGAGATCCCCCTCCCAGGTTAGTTTTCTGGGAGGGTGGTCTGCTTTGAGAGTCACAAAAGAGGGGGATGTGGTGATGAGGCTAGGTTCTGGGTAGCGTTGAGGCCTTTCAACAAACAGTAGCTTTTCCCTGGGGCTTTTTTGTGATAAAGCTCACAGCGCCCAGCCTGGAGCCATTCTCAGGGTTTCTGTTTTTCAATTGATTGTGGTGGCTGCTAGAGGGAGGGGCAGCCTCTGGCTCTGGTTACCCAGTGAGGTTAGGCTGGCGCCTGAGCTGGGTGACTTTTCCCTGGATGGAGCTGAGTCTGGCAGGTCACTTCGGCGTTAAGTTCTTGTGACCTGCTAAATGACTCATTTTATTCCAAGGCCTGAGCTGGAGCTAGCAGCAACTCCGAGCTTTGTCGGTATCCAAGATGGAGATCACCGGTGCTGGGGGGGGGGAGGGGTGGCCTTCCTTCCTCTGCTCCCTGAGGAGTGAGGATGTCGGGCTTGTACTCACGTCGAGTCTTGGATCCTGGGTCGTCTCTGGTGCCGAGTCTTGGATCCTGGGTCGTCTCTGGTCTGCAAGCTGCAGGGTGAAGATGTCCGCTCTTTGTTGATTCTTGCTGGTGTTGAGTAGAATCCGCTCGCCAGCTGCGTCTGGCTCCTTCGTCCCGGACTCTCTGTGTGAGCGCTCAGGTATGGCCCCCGGCTGTGGTCTCTGCCGCTTGCGACCCTGTCGCCGCCGCCGCCGCTGTGGCGGCTGCTGGCGACCACTCGGTGCTTCTTTTTGCCTTGGCTTCCCCTCTCTTGTCTAACTCTCTGTCCTGTGATGGCACACTTGGTGTGATTCTCTGGCTTAGGACTGTTCACTGGAACTCTAAAGCTGCTTTCTATGCGAGAGCTTGTTCAGATTCCAGCTTCTCCTCCGCCATCTTCCCGGAACTCGTGGAGTACATTTCTTATCAAGCATTGTTGCCTCCTCTTTGTTTCCCCTTCCCATCCCTTTCCATACTCCCCCCTCCCCCCACCTGATCCTCCCCCCTCCCCTCACCAAAGTTGTAAAGTCATTTTTCAACATAATGACTTGTACATCTCATTGTTGCAATGGGTCCGCCTGTATCCCTAGTTAAACGATTTGTTTTTTCCCTTCCCCTCCACAAATTGTACCAACGTCAAATACAGTGAAAGCAGGAGTGGGAGAAGATCTTCACTAGCCATACAACGGACAAGGGTCTCATATCTAAAATATACCTGGAACTCAAAAAATTAAATCCCCCAACAACAAATCCTCAAAGAAACAACTGCCCAATAAATAAATATGGGCTAAAGACTTAAAGAGAAACTTCTCTGAAGAGGAAATAAGGGTGGCTAATAGACACATGAAGAAATACTCAACTTCTCTAGCCATAAAAGAGATGCAAATCAAAACAAGATTGAGATTTCACCTCACCCCAGTTAGAATGGCTCTAATCAAGAACTCTAATAACAACAGATGCTGGAGGGATGTGGACAGAAGGGAACCCTACTGCACTGTTGGTGGGAGTGTAAACTTGTTCAACCACTTTGGAAAGTAGTATGGAGGTTGTTCAAAAGACTCCACATAGAGCTCCCCTATGACCCAGCAATCCCATTTTTGGGCATTTACCCAAATGATCACAAACAAGACCACACTAAAGCTACCAGCACAACTATGTTTATTGCAGCATTATTTACCATAGCTAAGATATGAAACCAACCCAGATGCCCCTCAGTAGATGATTGGGTCAGAAAATGTGGTATATATACACAATGGAATTCTATGCCTGCATCAGAAAAAATGGCATTGCCACATTTGTTAAGAAATGGAAAGACTTGGAAAAAGTTATATTAAGTGAAGTAAGCCAGGCCCAAAGAAACATAGGTCCCATGGTTTCCCTTATTTGCAATAACTAGTATATGTCTGAGTCAAGCAGAAAAGGTCAGATAAGTTGATGTTAGGGAATGAACCCCAAGATAAGCATATTTCTTACATATTTATATGATGAGTACATTTCTTATCAAGCATTGTTGCCTCCTCTTTGTTTCCCTTTCCCATCCTTTCCCATACTCCCTCCCTCCCGCCACCCTGTCCTCCCCCCCCGCCCCCCCGCCCTCCACCAAAATTGTAAAGTTCGTTTTTCGACATAATGACTTGTACATCTCATTGTTGCAATGGGCCCAGCTGTATCCCTATTTAAATGATTTGTTTTTCCCCTTCCCCTCCACAAATTATACCGACATCAAATACAGTGAAAGCAGGGGTTATATTGTGGGGGAGGGACATACAAAGCAACATAGAAATCATCTTATAAATATGTTAGAAACAATTGCATGAAAGGGAAAAAAACAAAAAAAATTAGAATACTTATCTGGGGTTCATTCTCCCAACATTTCTTGTAAAGGTGATGGACAGTGGAATTACAGTTACATAAATTCATTAATGAATACATTTCTTTTTGAACAGTGTTATGCCCTCCCTCATTTTCTCCCATAAATCTGTAAATTCTTATATCTCTGTCTTTTTCTAATAGATAGATAATCTTTCAACTCCTCACCATGCTCATTTTTCACACTAATCTCAGCTGTCATCCTTTCTCTTCTGAAATATTGTAATAGTTTCTTTTCCTTCTAGCACCACCATTGCTCCTTGTTGCATAATATAAACACTATCCAAAGTATCATTTTAAAATAGGTACAGGGCTGGGAAGGTGGCTCAGTGGTAGAGCGCTTGCCTTGCATGCATGAGGCCCTGGGTTAGATTCCTCAGCACCACATAAGCAAAAAGAAAAAAGCTGGAAGTGGCGCTGTGGCTCACGTGGTAGAGTGCTAGCCTTGAGCTGAAGAGCTGAGAGACAGCACCTAGGCCCAGAGTTTATGCCCCATGACTGGACCCAAAAAAATAAAATAAATAAAATAAAATAGGTACAACCTCATGCCATACTTAAACTTTATAATTTCTCCTCCTTCTATGAAAGGGGGAAAAGTTTGATATTAATATGGCGTGATTTAACTGTTCCCTATACTTATAGTGTCATCTTTTAAAAAAAAATTGTTCTCTGCTTACGTCTCTTAAAAACTGTCCTCATTGGGTTTTTTGGACTTATCTTTGTTGATGAATTTATGAATTTGTTAACATCACTTCTTCTGACCATGTATTACATATCTTACTCTCACTTATATTTTTAAATAATATTGATTCCTCCAATATATTATATATTGGATTCGTTATGTCTCTTCCACTCTCTGCTATGATACAAACTTCATGAAAAGAGATTTTTGTATCTCTTCCCTGCTCTGCCTGCACATACAGAAGAGCACCTGTTTCATAGATAATGACCAGCAGTGATTTGGTACTCTATAACAGATAGTCAAGCAAAGGTACTACAATTGTTTATGAAATTTTTAGAACTGTTTATGTTCAAGTTTATAAAATGTTTGGTGGTCACTCAACTCTTCCATCCACTTACTCCAGTACTAGCTTTTCAAGATTTTATTAACATGTAATTTTACACATTAATGCATTTCATTGAACTCTACCCTAATTTCATATATTAACAAGTTTTTTACTTATGTGGGAACATAAAATATTCACTTGCTCTGTGTGAGCCAGTCATTTGATCTCTTCTATTTTCTAATAGTTTTCTCGCCTCTTGTTACTTAGACCTTTGTGTTTAACATGTATTTGCAGGTCAGTATTGAACTAAACACTGTGGGGCCCTACAGAAATTTGAAATTCTTTCTTTTGTCCTCTGTCTTACAAATTCTAGTACCTTGAATCCCTGAGTTGCAATTCCTGTTTTCTTAATGCAGTGAGTTTTGTGGGTCATTTGAGCTCTTTCTTTTAGTGTTTTGTTTGCTTCTTTCTGGGGCAATGTGCACCATATTTGTTTCCCTTCTCTCAACTGTCCCAATTGTTCACTGCATCTGCACCTTTTTAATGGCTGGAAACCATGGTTTCATACACATAGAGCATAATATTTTGCTTAAGTTGGGAAGGTAAATCTGGTCATTGAATTCACCATTGCCAAAACAAACACCCAGTGGAAAACTACTGAAGCCATGTCTTTTTTTTTTTTTTAAAAAAAAAAAAAAAAAAAAAAAAGGAGCCAAAAAATGAGTCAGGTAATGAACAGCACATAATCACATAGCTAATTTTCACTTGTAGAAACTGCACATTATGAACAGGAAAGCAATAAACTATGTGTTGGAATGGTTTGATTTCTGGCTACTCTAATTGTAGTTGTTTGACATTGGGCAGGTCATCCTGAGCTCTGATTTCATTATCTATTTATCTGGGAAATGGAAGTCCTAACATTTTATCACAGAGTGATATCACAGCTTAAATGTGGTCAGAGATATGAAAATTCCTATCACTAAAATCCTACAGTCCTGTGGAAGGATAGTTGCACTTATATTATTATATTTCAAGTCCGAAAATTCAGAATGATAGAATGTATCTCCCAAATTTGTCTTTTGTAGACATGAGTACATCTTTGACATAGCTTATAATGGCTCACATTCACTTCCATTTTAATATGATAGAACATTTTAAAGCAAGCAGTTAAATAAGAACAGAGCATATTTATTATAAAGGCATACAGTACAGAGCATACTTGGCATAGTATTTTTCAGAGGGCATTGGGGATCCAGATGTCTGTTTTTCTGCTTTTCCATCCCCAGTGACAGCTTTCAAGGCTGTTTAAGATTGCTGCTGGAGTTCTACCCATTATATCTAAATTTTATTATGACAGTGATGACAGCACCTAGACAAAGCAGGAAGTACAAAATGCTTCCTCCAAAGCCAGATTTCTTCATTTAACTCATGTTTCCTGAAAACTCCATGATACACTTCTTTTAGTATCATGTGAATCCTTATTTAGTCAGATAACTACATATAGCCACAAGTAATGTTACTAAATGTAGACTTTTAGTTTTTCAGTAATTCGCTGATTCCTGAAAACTCCAGAGTATACTTCTATTAATATCATGTCAATCTTTATTTAGTCAGATAACTACATATAGCCACAAGGAAGGTAAATAAAGGTAGAGTTTTTATTTTTTCAGTAATGTACCAATATAGAATGTGTGTTTTGCTATCAAACATATCAGAAAATAAAACTTTTAAAAGACAACACAGTGGTATAATTTGGGCAGGGGAAGGGAAAAAACAAATTGTTTAAATAGGGGTACAGGTAGGTGGACCCATTGCAACAATAAGATGTACAGATGTTATGTCGAAACTTTACAACTTTGGGAGGGGAAGGGGTGTGTGGGGGGACATAATGGGAAGAGATGGGAAGGAGGCAACAATGCCTGACAAGAAATGTACTCATTACCTTGCTCATGTAATTGTAACAGTAATTAAAAAAAGACAACACAGTTTCTGCCCCATACCTTTCTTTTATAAACTAGAAATTTGGAAGCCTGCAATCCTAGATACTCAAGAGCTTGTGATTTGAGAATAAGGGCTCAAAGTCAGTTCAGGCAAACAAACGCTTTCCTCTAGTTAATCAGCAAAAAGAGAAGATGTGTAGGTATGGTTCAAGTATTAGAGTGCCAACCAAAACAACAACAATAACAATTCATATGTGTATATGTATCTGTATATATATTATATATCTGTATATATAGATATGTATATATACATATATATAGATATGTATGCATACACATATAGATATAAATATAGGTATGTATGTATACAGATATATATAGATATATATAGATATGTATGTATACAGATATATATCTGCATATATATAGTATATATATATACAGATACATAATCTGCATATATATAGTATATATATACAGATACATAATCTGTATATATATAGTATATATATATATATATATATACAGATACATATGAATGAAAACATGAGGCTCAGAGTTCATTATGAAACACGCACATACAATTCTTAATTAGTTCAATATTTCATAATTTATACACATACTTACAATTTGTGTGGGAATAGTGATATACTCATAGGTAACAGTTAAATAAATACCTGTTACATGATAAACATTGAACTTCAGTTGAAATTGTCGACTTCCAAAAAAGTGAATTTATGCAAAGAATTTGGTCCCAGTTAGGATTGTTCAAAGGGTTCTCCAAAAGCATTCCTCAAAGAGGGTTTTCCACTACTGCTGTTTGGTTTGTTCATTGGTTTGTTTGAAGAACTGAGATTATTTTATCTTTTGATGGTACTGTTGTTTAAATGCAGGGCTTTGTCACTTGAGCCATGCCTCTGACTCTAGAACTCAGATTCTTCAACATTTATTTGTAGTTTGGTCTTTACCTTGTTAATATAATGGATGGAAGGGGGAGATGAGTTTGTTCATATTGGTTAAATCTCATTAGAAGGAAATGGTTTTGTTTCATAACTTAGTATATAGCAGATGAAAAGTAAAGTGTTTCTCTGTAGCGATAGACAGAATTCATCTGATGACCCAACTGTGGGCAGAAATAATTAACATAAAGCCATTTATAACATTCAGACTTAAAGGAAATAAAGTTTCTTGATCATTGATCCTGCATTATATCTCTGTCTGTCTTAAGCTTACTATTAATATTTTCATACTTGTTCCCAACAATGTTTTGAGCTAGTGTGGCTGAAATCCTGGAATGACTGTATAGAAAAATCATAACACAATCTCCTTGATCCTAGTTTCTGTAAATTACATCTCAACATTTTTAGAAGTCAAATTCCTGTTCCCACTGATAAGTAACTTCAAATATATATATTTGATGTCCATTCTATGAGGATGTTTTAATAAAAAACTTGGAAGTATATCTATACATTTTTTCTTGACTCTCCCCACCCCTAGCAAGTAGTTAATAAGCTCTAAAGAGAGGCGTAAATGTACTAGAATTTGCTATTTAAAGGAACCCTGGGATCCTAAAATGAGTCCTTTTGTAAAGAGCAAACCGTGTTTTGCAGTAGAAGTCATCACCCTGTCATCTCCTGGCTTTAAGTGGGGTTTTCCTGAGTTTAGCTTTATGAGGGTGGTTTGCACGGATGGCCTGCAGGCACCTCAGCCTCAGCCAGTCTAAATGATGGCAGGGAGCCCAGTTAGGAGGCTGTTGCTCTATGTCTTGACACGTTTTGACTCTAATTCATCAGCTACTCTAATGCCAAGAAAATATTTCCTGAAAAACAAATCCACTCATTTCATTGCCCATGAAAAACCACTGCTGGATCTCCACCGCAGACCCACATCCTCGGCTGGATGAATGCCAAGGCCTTTAACAGAGCCTTGATGGCTCTTCACATTTCAGCTGGGACTGCTTTTCCAGCAACATTTCCTGATATTCCCTCCCCCCCGCCACTGCATGCCATATGTTCAAGCCACACTTCAGTTCTCCCCACTCTCCAAATATAGCAAATATTTCATACTTCTCTGCATTTGCCTTTGGTTGTGCCTAGATTGTTCTGTGTACAACACCTTCTGTGCCTAATGAGTTCCTCCTGCAAGGGGAAGACTCAGTCATCTGAGACTTTATCACCATACCCGTGTGCTCAAGTCTGAGAGTAGTCATTACATTTTATTGCAATGATCTTTATGTCTATCCCCATCATCGCCTTTAAGTTTAGGAACCATGACTTCATAATCTTCTGATGTTGGGGTGTATAACGTTTGTATGTCTGATAAATCCCAGATAGTGTATGCTTTGGAAGTGAAGTATCGTTAACTCTTTGTAGTAGAGTTATGAAGTATTATTTCTACTTTATTGATAAGTGAATAGGTATTCAAAGGCATTGAGGAGCTTTATCGAGTCTATATGCTTAGTGTTTGAAATTGAATCTAGACCTGATGTCAAAGCCTGAATTTTCTGGGGTTTTTTTTGATAAAATGTTTCTGCCTCAGGACTATACATCATAGCTGATGTCTAACACATGATACACTATGTGAAAGTGTGTTTATGCTATCCTTTAAAAAAATGACACTTGCCGGGCACCAGTGGCTCATGTCTATATTCCTACCTACTCAGGAGGCTAAGATCTCAGGATCATGGTTCAAAGCCAGCCTGGGCAGGGAAGTCCGTGAAACTCTTACCTTGAATAAACCACTTAGAAAACTGGAAGTGGTGCTGTGGATCAAGTGGTACAGCAGTAGCCTTGAGCTGGAGAGCTGAGGGACGGTGCCCAGACCCAGAGTTCAAGCCCATGACCTACAAAAAAACAATTATACTGCACTCAGAGACTAAGCTCTGCCAGCAGTGAGGTTTAAATGCAAGAAAGTCCAGGCACAATGTCTAGAAGTGCATCCCAGTGTGTTCAGAGACAAATAGGATTTAGATGAGGTCATCCTTTCATTAAAATATTAAAACTTTATTTTAAGTCTTACTAACTTTATGTTTCAACACCCACAAGGCAAATTTTAACAACTGAAGAAAAACAACTTAGAGTTGGAAATCCATTTTAAGAGAAATGTGGTGATCATGAGGCAAAACTGTCTCCATTTCTTCCAAGGAGTGCTAAAGTACCAGTGCCAATTTAAACAAAGGTGATCCCTGTTATCAGGAGTCTTAGGTAGATGATAATACAGGCTGTCTTCACAGATGAGTCAGGGACAGACTGTCTGTCCCTCCATTGGCATTTTTCAATAAAAGATCTGGATGTAACTGAGTGAAAATGAAGTTGTACCTCCTTAGTCAATTTTACATGATTCTAATTACTTTTCACTAGAGAAGATCTTGTCTGGAAAGGTAATTAATCTAGGTCAAGGTGAAAAACAGATTATCGGACAAATGCATATGTGAGTAATAACAGGAAAGAAAAGTCCCTAATTAACTCTATCACTTCACAATTCTGGTTCCAGGAAGGTCTGAAGACCTCAGATCTAGATATTTATAGCTATTTAAAATTAATAATTTCCTCAGTCATAAGAGCCACATTTTGAATGGTCAATTATCACATGTAGTTTGTGGCCACTGTAATGGATAGGGCAGAAATGCATAGGTTCCATCAGCTATCATGTTACATAGCTTTTTATGCTGAGATTGCATTGTTCTAGGACAAAGACAATGGAATTATTGTCAGTATGTGCACACAGGTCTTTTTATTTTTTTATTTTTTTTGGGGGGGTCCGGTCGTGGGGCCTGAACTTTGGGCCTGGGCACTGTCCCTCAGCTCTTCAGCTCCAGGCTAGTGCTCTACCACTTGAGCCACAGCACCACTTCCGGCTTTTTTCTTTTTGCTTATGTGGTGTTGAGGAATCGAAGCCAGGGCCTCCTGCATGCAAAGCAAGCGCTCTACCACTGAGCCACCTTCCCAGCCCACACAGTCTTTTTAGTATGGGACTAAATGATGGATCATGGTTGACTGAGACTAGATAGGTAACAAATCTCTTCATCCCAACTCAGTCAGGTCAGCCTTTGTTTGATCAATTAAGGAAAACTTAATTTATCATTGATAGATAATTTTGATTAAACAATAGTGAATGTCAAAGAATGAATTTCAAATAATGAAATTGACATGTTTGGTGTTTTTCATTGCTTGACAATTTGATCAAATCTATTGACTAACATGACTAATTCTTTATGGTAATGTGAAAATCTGACCTTTAATTCTCAGAAATACCATCAGTTGGGGTTGAAGATGTGGCTCACTTAGTAGCATACTAGCCAATGAGAGAAAGCAGAAAGGACCCAGTTTGAGTCCTGACCTTGCCTTCTTCCCCCCACCAAAAAAAAAAAAGAGAGAGAAAGAGAGAGAAGAAACAAATCTGATCAGTTGAATTCAAGGTTGCTCTTATAGTTAAGTATGGGAGCTTAATCATTCATTAGGAGTTCTTAAGCTATTTCCTTTGACACATAAAGTCAGTGTACTTTTATCTCCAATTAACCGCCCCTCCCCTGCCAATCCAGAAATGGCACTGTGGGTCAAAGTGGTAGAGTACCAGCCTTGAGCAATAAAGAGCAGGAACAGTGTCCAGGCCCTGAGTTCAAGCCTCACAACTGACAATAAAAGAAAGAGAAAGAGAGAAAGAAAGAGAGGGGAAGAGAGAGAGGAAGAGAGAAAGAAAGAAGAGAGAGAGAAAGATAATAAGTTAGGTCAAGGTATAAAACAGGCTTAAGATAAATGTATATAAAAGTATCAACTTATTAGAAAAGAAAATGTCAAAATAATTTTATCAGTGCCTAGAGTAGGAGAAAATAAACTTTTTACTGCCCATGTGTGTGCGTGCGCGCGCGCGCACACACACACACACACAGTTATTTTGAAATAAGATGGTTTTCTAAAAGATTAAATAATTGTCTTGACTTCTTTGATCTGTCCAATACATAGACTGATATAAAAAACAGCTGATCTAGATACTCACATACAGTGAGACCAAAAGAGGATACTCTTAAGAGAGAATCACAATGGCATAATCCTAAGCATCTCTTCATATTTATATAAAATTCTGTGTGTGTATGTAGCAACAAACTCCAAGATATGGATATAAAAGATGTACATTTCACTTACAACGGCACCTTTTCCCATATTAATTAGAAGAGGACTATGATGTTTAAGACCAAATTCTTGAGCAGTTATATATGGTTTTAAGTATATGGGTACTTATACATATAGCTAAAGTAATCGTGACCTTCCAAAAAGCCTGACATCAAAACTCTGTTTAGAGGTACAGGGGCATGATGCAAATGGTAATTTACCTGCCTACTAACTTGGAGACTCTGAGTCCAACCCCCCAAAAAGATAGAACAAGAAAGAGGGAGAAGGAAAGAAAGAGAGAGAAGGAAGGGAAGGAAGGAAGGAAGAAAGAAAGAAACAAAGAAAGAAAGGAAGGAAGGAAGGAAGGAAGGAAGGAAGGAAGGAAGAAGGAAAGAGAAAGAAAGAAAGGAAGGAAGCAAGCAAGGAAGGAAGGAAGGAAGGAAGGAAAAAAGAAAGAAAGAAAGAAAGAAAGAAAGAAAGAAAGAAAGAAAGAAAGAAAGAAAGAAAGAAAGAAAGAAAGAAAGAAAGGAAGGAAGGAAGGAAGGAAGAAAAGAAGAAAGGGAGGGAGGGAGAGAAGGAGGGAAGAAGAGAAGGCGAGTGATGGAGAATGGAAGGGTCACTCTGAGACGTCCTTCTAGTGCTTCCCTTGGTGCTTCTTTTTAAATCTGTTTCCTTTTGCTACTCCCTTCATCCTGCATTTACTCCATGTCTGAATGTCCTTTCATATAGTATTTTCCCTTCAAAAACTAACCTCAAGTGCCACCTCTGCTTAAGACATTTATGCATAGGCAGTACCATTTATAATTTACTTTTACCTTCTGAATGCAAAATTTGACAACAAGAATGATGGAAATCTAAGTAATTAACATTGGAGAACATCCGTGTGTAAAAGATTATTAGGAATAGATCTTTTAAAGAATGTATTGTTAATGGCTGTTAGTAAGTGAGCTCTGGGTAAGTTAGAGTGGATATTGTTCCCTAGAGACTGTAAGCATATATTCCATATCTCCAAAATCAATGTGCTTGAACACGAAGCTGCTATTAGCAAAGTCATTAATTACCGTCCTGCTGGTTTCTCTGTTGTGAAGGATATTCATTCATTTGCTCTCTCTGATTGACAGGCAGTAATGACTCCAATAAGCTAATGAGACATCTAGTTAAATAAATATGATTTTAAGTTAATAAAAGGGTAAACATGATTTTAATGAGTTCCTGTGCTAATAGAGTTTTCCTACTTAGGGGTCCATGTTGGTGGTAACATAAAGGGATTAATAGAGGGATGAATATAAGATTGTGCTCTGCGGTTCATTAGATTTATGGCCCATGTTGAGCTATAACACCTCAAAACCTGTGGACCTTTTTGATGGTGTGCTGAGGGTCAAGGGAAAACTGAGATATGGATGTTGTACTTCTTAAATGTCAAGTATTATTTGATGTATGACAATTCTTTTTAAATCCACATATACTTATAGCTTTCTTTATATTCTATTCCCACCCCCTTCACCACATCTTTATTTCAGTTGTTTTCCATTTCCATCTATAGTGTCATAGGATGCAATTTATCAGTCATCATTTATATGTAAAAATCTGATTCTAGAGAGTAATGATAAAAAGACCAATCCCCCCCAAAAAAGATTGTGGAAATTACTCATTTTAGAACAGAACACAGAGCATAGCACTTTACATCCTAAATAATCTTCAACTCATTCTTTAAGAATCCAAGTCTAAGTTGTAAACAGATACCTACTAATGTCATAACTAACAGATGGATTTTGTGGATTCTTCTTAGGCCACAACCCTTATTATTAAAAGTTTCAGGTTCTTTTATTAGTTTTTTTACCTGGATATCAAAAATAAGATATTTTCACCTTTACTTAAAATACCGAGGTAGTCTCCTCATTCATTTTTTCTGTGCAAAAACTTCCTATGGCTCTTCTGGGAGATCCAATTCTTCTCACCAATCATGTAAAAGACAAAGTCACTTTTTGGCATCAGGAAGTTTAAGCAGTACAAGTTCTACAAAAGAAAAATATAGGATTGTATGAGGGATCTAGATACAATGGTGTTGCTTCCATTGCTGATACTATTTTAATGGGTTCACTAGTCAGTTTTATTGGTGCAAAATACCTGGCATAAATGAGTTAAAGGAAGATTTACTATTTTAGCTCATGGTTTCAAAAGTTTCAGTTCATGGTGATACAGAACTTAATTGAGGTGGGAAAATTTTGAGGCTGTTCACCTCACGGAGACAGAATCAAGAAGACATCAGAAGGACAGATACTCCAATGATCTACTCCAAGTGACCTACTTCCTTCATCCAGGACTCAGAACTAAGCCTCTAAAGCATAAACTTTTTGTGGGATACTTTATACTTGCTCCACTAACATTGTACCCTTGGTCCACAAACAATGCATAGCCATTTATACAGCGAAAAGCATTTATTCCATTGTTTCAAGTTGCCCAAGTTTTTTAATTGTGAAAATACTGTTCAGAGGGGTTACAATTACATGAGCAAGGTAATGAGTGCATTTCTTATCAAGCATTGTTGCCTCTGCCTTGGTTTTCCCCTTCCCATCCAAGTGTTCAAATTGGAAGTGTCTTCTCAGACTCATGGCAAACTTTTAAGTTTCTTCTTTGAAGATAAAATGGCACAGAGTAAATATTCTCTCCAAAAGGGAAAAGTATGGGAATAATAAGGGGAGGTTGGACCAAAAGTAAGGCCCAATGTGATGCTGCAGCTTCATTTCTGCTGTCTCAGGCATCAGAAATCATGGGCACCAGCAGTAGGGGGTAGACCTTGCCCTATGCCTTCAGCATTTGCACGTTTGCAGTCGTTTTGTTCTGGGTTGGTGTTCCCCATTGCTTGTGGCTTTTCTCAGAAAATGTTCAGGCCCTGGCATTTCTAGTGTCCTGAAGTCTTCATCGCAGCTTAGATATCATGATCACACCTTCACCTATTAACTTCTTAGGGACCGACTTGACTCTGTCACTCATTCCTTGGCTTCCCAGGCCTTCCTTTGAAATCTGGAAGCCTCCATAACCCTCTAACTCCTGCGATCTGTGTGCCTACAAACCAGCCTTATGTGGATCATGCCAGAGACTGCCACCAGCAGTCTCCCTTAAACTATGGCTGAAACTTGGTAGAAGACTTCCTCATACTTGGGAAACCTTGGAGCTATCTTCTCAAATGAAAGGGATTTGGAAATTTCTGAGATGCTCTTAAGGCAACTTCCCTTTTGTTTTGGTACAAGATATCTGATTTCTTTGTGACAGCACTAATATCTTTACCCACCCTACAAACACTTTGGTCTTCTTAGTTCTCACCAAAATCACTCATTAAACTCTGCACTCAACAATACAACACTGCTCTAACCTGCAAGTTCCTCGAAAAATTTGCAAAGATTTAGAACCAAATAGTCAGGTGTAGTTTTTGTTAGTTACTATTGTGTACTATGCCCAAAATACAGTGCTTGCTTCAGCAGCACATATACTAAAATTGAAATCATATGGGCAAGGTTAGCATAATCCCTGCACAAAATACATGACAGATAACTTAAAAGGATAATTTGTTTTGTTTTGGATATTGTCTCAGAAATTTTAGTCTATATTCCTTGGCTCCATTGATTCTAGGCCTGTTGTGAAGAATATTACATGGTAGTAGGAGCAGGTAGAAGAGGATGCTGTTCACCTAATGGCAGAGAGAAAGAGAGACAGACAGACAGAGACAGAAATAGTCAGAGACAGAAATAGAGACAACGACAGAGAGAATGCTTATTTCCTCAGGACTCCCAGCCAAAGGGATTATGCTACACAAATTTAAAGCAAATCTTCACCATTCTTCTTTGTAAATATCCTTAGAGACACACTTAGAAAAGTACACTTCATAAATATCATGAACAAATCTCAGTCCAATCAAGTTGACTATCAAGATTAACTGTCATAATGGACAATAAACCGGGAGAACATCTTGCCCAAGATTACATAACATATAAATCATTGATCCTGAAATCTACACTTATGAGGATTTGACAGTTATTGGAATCTGTGTACAGCTAAAAGGGAAATAATGGGGGAATGTATTTGGCTTATTTTGTCACAGTTTTTTTCTTAATGTTTCATATGTTATCTCTTGGATTTTTTAAAGTGAAAAAGAAAAAACAATGGTGCATAGAAAATGTTTTCTATTTGATTGGCATATTCATTATGACTTTAATGTCTTTCTGTTCTCAAACATGAGTAATTTCCATTGTTTTTGATTGATCCTTTTGGTAATGCTGTGTTTCCTAGAGTTAGGGAACAAACTTGTCATCACTAAGAAACTGACTTGATAATCCCTCAAATAATATATATATATATATATATGATTGGCCTTTGACATGGAAATCATTCTTGTTATCAGCCAAGCAAATAACATTTATTTTTTATGGATTGTGGTGATTCCTAGCAAAGGAGTATATGATACTATTATTTTCACCTTACTGTTTTCAGAAAGTAAGGAAAGGAGACAAACATAAACAACGAAACCATCTTTTGCTTTCTCTTTTAATGGACAAAGATTATTGTTTTTTTAAAAAAATATTTTAATATCCACTTAAAAGATTTGGAATTTCTCAGAAGGCCAAATAATTATAAATAATTCTCCTTTAGACCAAATATCTTGGCTCTTGCTGTTGGCTTATAAATCCTAGTCAGGTGGGTTTTCTACATTTCTTGGCATGCTTCGAAAGGAAGGCAACTCAACATTTGTCTGCTGGCTCGATAAACAACTTTATATTCATGGACAGTATTATTTCTTTATCCTAATTATTTCTTTCCTCCTTAGAAATGCAAATATGTAGGATCTCGATCTTATGTAGGATCTTAGAACTCAATTATTGGGTTCATGAACTCTAAATGTTGCCCCTGGAATCAAGATAGCGTTCTATTTTAAGTTTGTAAATGTTTACACCTACACCAGAACTCAGAGATTATTTTATTGTGTCAATTAGGCCAAAAGATATGAGGCAACAGCTAACCAATAGCAATTTTAGTTAGTAGGGATGCTGACTTCAGCCCTTTCTCAGTTATTCCTGTATCTTACACATACTCTCCTTTGAACTGCATTGAAACAAGTTAGCTTAGGTTATCACTTCAGTTGATTTTTATTTATCTTAAAAAAAGTTATCTGTAAAATTTTCTAGTATTCAAAACTTACACAACCTAGAGGTCATTGTTAATGAACTATTATTGCTCAGCAAATGATCTCCTTTTTGTATGTTTGTTTTTTGGGGGGGGTCAGTTTTGGGGCCTAAACTCTGGGCCTGAGCACTGTTCCTCAGCTCTTAGTGCTCTACCACTTGAGCCACATTGCCACTTCCGGCTTTTTCTAATTATGTGGTGATGAGGAATGGAACCCAGGGCCTCATGCATGCAAGACAAGTATATACCACTGAGCCACCTTCCCAGCCCCAGAAGATGATCTCTTAAAAAGCTGTGTCTCTGTACCCAGAGAGGACCCAGAGTAAAACAATACTAAATCTCTCACTGGGGACGCAGTAGTTTGTTCGTATTTACCTCTTAATTATAATCATTAGGGTCAAGGATTTCCCACTCTAACCTGGGTGATGATGCTGGTAATTAGATACCCATGGAAATTTGAAAAGCATCAGATAAAATCAGCTTGAAATTTTATTATATCTTCCAAATCTCAGTTTACATTCAGTCCTCCTTTCTAGTATCTTTAGAACTCCATTGAAGACACATAGCTGTCTTTGTCTCTAACAGACCATAGATATGATCTTGTTTCCTCTTCTCATCCACTGTGAAGTTGACATTAATGAGGTCATCCAAGGTGACATCTCAAGAGTCACAGACTTAGTGAGCATTGTTACTAATTTTAGCTTTTTTCCCCATTGCCTCATTGCAGTTTTATTTTTATTCAGGTTAAATATTAGAGAATAAATAGTAAGTAAATATTAAAAAAGAAATTCAGTTTTAAAGACTATCAATTCCCAAATGACCATCTGGACATTTCACTTCTAATTTGGTGCTTGAAAATAATTTAGTCTTGGAAAAAGTTGAGCCTTCTCTCTCAATCTTACTTATGTAATTAACTTGCTTAGCATATTCTCTTCTCACAATGGAAAGATAATTGCCCAATTCTTTGTTTTGGAATGGATGCCTTATTCTGCTTTAGCTTTGGTGAAATTGTCTTCTCTTTAAAATGGGAAATCAAATTATGAATTTGGGAAATTTATTAGCGGCAAATATGTTCAAATTATGAGGGTAGTTTCATGGTTTTGCCACCAGAATACTCAAAGTACTTTGTGAAGGGTACAACTTCCCATTCTTTGTTGAGCATGGCACCTTGCCAACTGCTGAACTGATGCCTTTCCTTTGGACACTAGAACAACACATTGATATTCATTTACTATTTCAAATACAGCACTCATCAGCTCCTTTAGCATGTCAATTGTGCTTACTCAAGAATTTTATAAAAGTATACAAGAATGGAAGTATGACAGTGAAAGATTTCAAAGAAATTACTCTGTACTCAAAATTAAATTTCATGCAATTCATACCCAATTTCAGCCTTAAGAAAAAAGAATATGAAACCTTTTCAAAGAATGGGAAAGACATATAAAAACATTCTAAAGTGATTGCTTAATCCTGAGATTATCAAGACCTCTCTACAGTGATTTCCTGCAAGTACTGAGAATAACTTAAAACGTTAATAAAAATACCTTTTTCTTCATACTGAGAACTGAACTTTCAATTTAGACACTATGTATGATTGATCAAATCACAGAATGCATTAGAAATAGTAATTGTTTATTGTTTTAAAGTAATCAGTTCTAATGAAAGTATTTATTTTGAATAATGCCTTCCCTTACATTTCTCCTTGTGGAAAACCTTACCTAATAATTGTAGAAACCATATGGATTCCTTATATAATTCCTTTTTGTAGGACAGAATTTATCATGATTGCTTTATAAAGCTAATTCCAATGATATTTGACATTATTTTCTATATAAAATGCTTTGTTGATTTCCTAAGAGCACATACACACGTAAGTGCACAAACACACACACACATGCACACACGCACATGCACACACTTAACTTGGCAAAATGAACCTCAGAAAATATATCTCTAATATTTTTAGTACCCTAGTTTGTGTTCTGAAGACTGTAATTGTCAGAGAAAGCTAAAATAGGTAAAAAGGATGTTTTAAAGTGTTGTCAAGTTTACCTTGATGGTTTTCATTTATAGTGTTATTCTTAATGAGAAGTAAGAAATGTTCAGTTAGATACTTTAGTCATCAATTCTGTCTACAGTAGACACCCTTACCTGCCAAATATTGTTCACCTCCATCAAGTAATCTTGCCTAAAAGCTTTAAATATTGACTCAAAGAGAAAGGTTGCATTCTATGTCTGTATTGTTTACAATGATCTCTCCTTTTTAGAGTTTTCTATTTTTTGTTTGTATTGCAACATCCTCAGTTAAAATTTATGCCCACAGATTGCAAAATATATTCATTTATATCTATTAAAAAATCTCTGTTCATAGGTGCAGTTTTTGAAGTTGCTTTTTGCTATCTTTTCAAGTTGTCAGATTCTGACTTTTGTCTATGATTACATATATAGTAACTAAAGTAGAACCTTTGGTTTTACACATAAAGCCTCTTGTTAATTAAATGTACAAGAAGAACTTGTTTTGTTCCTGCTTCAAAATAAGAGTTCAAGATGCCCCTGTCAAAACTGATATGCAACCATGGGTTCTGCTGGCCACCTATGAGGCCTCAACATTATTCTAGACAATCATAATGGGAAACAGAATGCCTAGTATGCTTGATTCTCTCCATTCAAGGACATTCAAGGACAGAGGCAGACAGAAGTCTTGTACACTTTGACAACCTTAGCACAATGTCTGATCCAAAGCATATATCCCATATATCTTTACAAAATGGCTGAAACATTTAGGATATTAAAAAATGCACATAGTATTTTCAAAACCTTCTGTGATCCCTAATCAAGGTGATTTTCAGGAATCTAGATCATTAAGACTAAATTCCACATTTATCTGGATCAAATCTAGTCCACTGTGTGGACCATTCCAACAATACAATTAAATATTAAGTTACTTAGAAAAGATGCTGAAAGTATTCTTGACCTTACTATTGAAATAACTATTGTCATTAAGTCATTCCATTTTTACAAGACAGAATGATTCCCATTTAAAATCACAAGCATATCATTGTTTTATTTACACAAGGATGTATGTGCTATGTGTACACTGATATTTCATGAATGAAAAGTAGCTATGATTATTAATAAATACTGAATGAATTTGCACTCAATACAGCAATGTAAAATTGATGATACTTTATTCATTACAAATGAATCTTAAAGAAATAACTTCCCTACTTGTGGCATATGTTTTTGTAAAATCAAATATTCTATGCTGAAAATTGGACGATCTTATGATTCTGATTCCAAAAAGTAAATGTATCATGTGAGGGTGGTTACAGAAAAATTCTTTGCTAATTTTAATGAAAGCCTCTTTTGAGATCTTTCTTAATTGCCTGCCTTTTAAAGTTTTTATTGCTTCATTTTCTTCACACACACCCAAAAACTGTAACTATGAGTGTGTGTGTGTGTGTGTGTGTGTGTGTGTGTGTGTGTGTATGAAATAATGAGGAAGGAAGGAAAATTTCCTTTTCTATTGAAGAGTTTACAATCAATAGTTCATATATTCACATTTGGTCAGCTTGTAAGAAAATTGTAAACTAGTAATTATCTGATATTTTTTCTCTGAGTAAAAGTTTAGAGATCATGGCTTCCAATTTGAACCTCATATTATACAAGAGACTTTTAAAGCAAATGATGTTGAACTACCATTTTCTCTGAACGTGTCCTGAAAGTTTGTGACACAACAGCAGCTAATATCATAATCACATACTCATTATGCAAAAAAGTTACCTCACACATTTTGTGTGCATGTGAATAGCATAGAATAAAAATGAATCTTAAAAAGCCACTTAATATAATAGTCATATTTTCTGTAGAATTCTCTTTTTTAATGCTTCTTCATATCGCTACTGTTTAAAGATTCATTACTATTTTTATTTTGTCACTTAAGAGTTTAAATTAGTTTCAAGTAGCTGTACAATGGAGTCTTAATTCAACATATAAATGTATAAGTACAATGCACCTTGATCAATGTCATTATTGTATTTTTAAGATATATATTTTAAGAGTAATTTTAGGTTCAGAGTAATTTTAGGCTCATGCCTCAACTGGGGACCCTGGATTGGCATATCATGTTCACCCCCAATCCATAACTAACAGTATTCTCTCTTCATGTTGTACCATTATTGCATTTAGACAAATGGATCATGATATGTCTCCACCATTACAGAATTATGTAATGTATTTGATTGATCTAAAGGTTTTCTCTATATTCTGACTCCCAGACACAGGTAGCTCTAATAGGACCAGATATTTCACAAAAACAAAACATAATGCTACAAAGCTATAGGTAAATCTGCCTAAATCCCTCTTAATGATTCCAAGTTTTGGGAAAGAAATCTTAGTAATAAAATCCCTAACTAGCTGGGTGCTGGTGGCTCACGCCTCTAATCCTAGCTACTCAAGTGGTTGAGATCTGGTGATTATAGTCAAAGCCAGCCTGAACAGGAAAATCTGTGAGACTCTTATTTCCAATTTACCACTACCCCCACCACCCCCCAAAAAAAGCCAGAAATGGAGCTGTGGCTCAAGTAAGAGAGCTCTAACCTTGAGCAGAAAAGTTCATGGACAGTGCCCAAGCCCAGAGTTCAAGCCCCAGGACTGGGAAAAAAAAAAAAAAAGCTCAGGGACAGCATTAAGGCTCTAAATTCAAGCCCTAAGACCAGCACTGAAACAAACAAATGAACAAAAAATCCTCCAACTAATTCTTAGGAAACAGAATGAAGATCTAATCTTACCTGAACTTCAATCTTTTAATAAGAATTTATAAATCCTATTTCTATGACATTTTATGAACTTCAGTTACTGTGAGAGCCCAGCATGATGCTCATGTCTGTAATTCAGGTTGTTCTAGAGACAAAGATTTAAAAGACAAAGATTTGAGGTTTACATAGACAAAGAGGGAACAAAACCACATCTCAACCAATAAGCTGGCATAATATCATGCCCCTGACATCCCAGCTAAGCATGAAGTATAAATAGATGACCCTGGTCAAAAGTGAGAGATTTAATCTGAAAAATAACTAAAGCATAAAGGGCTAAGGTATGGCTAAAGTGATAGAGCACTTGCCTATCTACCACGAGTCTTGGATTTCAAACATCAGTGCCACCAAAAAAGCCTATGGGAGTTAAATAAAATATTTTTTAAATTCTATATAATGCTTAAAACATTTTTAATTTAAATTTTATTGTAACAGTGATGCCCAGAGGGGTTAACTTACATAAGTCAGGTAGTGAGTACATTTCTTTTTGAACAGTGTTACCCCCTGCCTTATTTTCTCCCACTTTTTCCCCTTCTGATCACTCCCCCAACTTGTAAAGTTCATTTCCAACATTGTGTCTAGTGAAGTATCATTGCTGAATTGATTCATCTTTTGTCCCACCATTTTTGTGATTCTTTTCCTCTCCCCAATTTAGATAAACATATACAAAACAAAGGTACAGAAATCCATATTTAAATTAAACAAATCGTTTAAATAGGTGGACCCATTACAACAATGAGACGAACAAGTCGTCATATGTCGAAAAGGAACCTTACAACTTTGGTGGAGGGGGGGATCGGATACGAAGGTGAAACAAAGAAGGAGGCTACAATGCTTGATAAGAAATGTACTCATTATCTTGCCCATGTAATTGTAACCCCTCTATACAGTATTTTCACAATAAAAAATAAAATAAATAAAAGAAAAAAAGAAATCCAAAACAGTGACAAAAGGGAATAAATGAAAGGGAAAAAAAGCAAGTAAGAAGAAATAACTGCAAACAGTGCAATAAAATCCTCTTGTTTCCATTTCTTGGAGTTCATTCCAGAAGTGTCATTTTATGTGATCATGTGCATATTAAGATGCTGTGATCCTCTCCTAAGAATATCCCTCTTTGTTCATCCTGGTGTGAATGCTTAGAGTGCTGTTTAATTAAGTCCAAGTCTTTTTCTATCCATTGGGTTTACATGCAGATTTATAGACATAATCTAGTTATTACAAATGAGGGACAGCATGCAGCCTATCTTTCTTTGGGTCTCACCTATTTTGCTTATTATAATTTTTCTAAGTTTTTCCATTTTCTTATGAAGGGGGAAGTGCCATTCTTTCTGATAGAAGCATAGAATTCCATTGTGTATGTATATAATTTTCTTGATCCATTCATCCACCACAAGGCATCTGGGTGGATCTCATATCTTAGCAATGGTAAATAATGCTGCAATGAACATGGTTGTGCTGGTGGCTTTAGTATGGCCCGGATTGTGGTCATTTGGGTAAATGCCCAGAAGTGGGATTGCTGAGTCATAGAGAAGTTCTATGTTTAGTCTTTTGAGGAACCTCCATACTGCTTTCCAGAATGGTTGAACAAGTTTACATTCCTACCAACAATGTAGTAACATTCCCTTTTGGCCATATCTCCACCAGCATCTGTAATTATTAGTTTTCTTGATAATGGTCATTCTAACTGGGTGAGGTAGAATCTCAGTGTTGTTTTAATTTGCATTTCTTTTATGGGCATAGATATTGAATATTTCTTCTTATGTCTATTGGCCATTCCTATTTCTTCTTTGGAGAAGTCTCTCTTTTAAAACTTTAGCCCACTTTTTAATGGAGTTGTTTTTTGAAGGATTTGTTTTGGGGGTATTTAATTTCTTGAACTCTAAGTGTATTTTAGATATGAGGCTGTTGACTGATGCATTGCTAGTAAAGATCTTTTCCCATTCTGTGGGATTTCTATTTATCTTGCTAGCTATGTCCTTTGACATGTAGAAACTCTTCAGTTTGATGCAATCCCATTTATATAGTCTTTCTTTGATTTGTTGTGATTCTGGATCTTTACTTAGGAAGTTTTTGCCTGTGCCAAGGAGCCCCAATGTTTCCCCTATCCCTTCTTGCAACATTTTCACAGTATCTTTTCTTCCTTTGAGGTCTTTGATCCATTTAGAGTTGATTCTGGTTCAGGGTGATATATAAGGATCTAACTTCAGTTTTCTGCATGTGTATAGCTAATTCTGTCAGCACCCTTTCTTGAAGAGGCTGTCTGTTTTCCTTGTGTTTTTTGGCTTCTTTATCAAAGATTGGGTGGCTATAAGTCCGTAGGTTGATTTATGGGTCTTCTATTCAATTCCATTGGTCCTCAGGCCTATTCTTGTGCCAATATCAAGCTGTTTTTATTACTAGAGCTTTGTAATAGAGTTTGAAGCTTTGTATTAAACTAAATGTATTTGTGGGTCATATCTGGGTAGTTTCCCATATTCTTACCAGCGTTCTTTCCAAAGCACATTGCAACACATGGCTTTATTTATCTTCTAACAAATTTGCAAAATAAATACGATGATTCAAATTTTAAATGTGATAAAACACAGGCACATAAAATGTAAAAACGTTCCGATTTTTATCCAACTTACAAATGGCAATGTTTTCCATCAAAGCCATAAGTTTTACTTACTCTACCTTCCAGAAAATGTACTTAAGTGTAGGTAACATGCATTATTTCCAAAGGCTTATTTCTTAATAACCCACTGCAGTTTTTGAACAAAAAATGAAAAGAAATCAAGTAGAAATCATGAGACTTCTTACTCTTTTATGTCATGCTGACATCAACTGAAGCCCACTGGGATCAATTTGCCATCCCTCCACCTAATGGTGACAAAGTCTAAATAGAGGTTCATACATTATCCTGGAAATACACCAAAAACTTGCACATAATGTCTGTCTATAATGCCACAGTAAGCTTTACAAAGGTCCAAAAGATGTTCCCCTAAATTGTTGGGTGGTGTAGTGCCAAGAGCTTAAAAGTCTTCTGTTTATAAGTCCTGCTATTACACACTTAGCTACCTCATTAGTAACTCTTTGAAATCTAGATCTTATTCCATAGGCACATGATTGGTAAGTTATTTATATATTAAAATTTTATTATTGAGCAATAAAATAATTGTTAGATGAATGAATAACTGGCCATTACCTTCTTGGGAAACTTCCCTGGTTTTCAGTTTCAGGAGACAACAAAGGAATATCTCTGTTCTTTCTAAGTCCTATCGCCTTCCAATTCTCATCTTCTAATTCATAGCATAGCTATGTTCTGTTTCTGTGAAATCATAACCATTGCTGCCTTCTCAGTAAAGATGAAAATTTACCCATAATTTTCCTTCCTATCCCTCTATCTATCCCTCTGTTTCCTTCCTATTCCCTTCTCTTTCTTTCCTTTATTTTCCCCCCTTTTCCCCCTTCTATTCCTTTCCTACATCCCTTTACCCTTCCTTTCCTTTTCTTTTCTCTGCTTTACTCCTTCCCTTCCCACTTCCCTTTACCTTCCTTTCCTATTCCATTTTCCTTTCCTTTCTTTTCCTTCCATTCTTTCTCTTTTCTCCTCTCCTTGCCCTGACTTTTTCACTTTCCTTTCTCTCCTAATTCCTCCCCATCCCTCTAATTTCCCCCACTTCTATCTACAAAGATGTTTTGTATCCTCAGAAGGTCAGATATGATCTCTTTTGATTCCTGTCTTTATTGAGAAAGAAAACTTTATCATTCCATTTTCTATTTCATAGTGTGAGCTGTGATGTAAAGGTCTGCTTATTTGTCTCTACAGAAATAATCAATTAGAATATGGGCAAATGTTTTTTAAAAGCTACCTGAAAGATTATGTGAATTATATAAGGATTCCAGTGAATGCCCAGGAATTAGTATCAAACATATTACTTGTTCAATATTATATCAACCTTTTTTGTGCTGACCTTGGCTGGAGTGTCTAAAATAGAGGCACACTTTGCTTATAGTTTTATTCACCTATTTAGAGGAAATTACAAGATATGAATTTTTTCCTTTGCTTGGAAACAACTGACTCTGTGCATCAGAAAGATCTTGTTGAGTCCTGCATATCTCCATCACATATTGTTCTGCTCTCCCACACAGCTGTTTTAAATACAGCTTTTCAAAAGTTGAATGGTGGAGATTTGCATGCTGGTTCTATTAGGGAAAATGGTCAGATTCTATTCATACTGAATACAAGCTAAATTGGGGAGATGTTGTGACACTTTGCCATTTTCCTTCAAGTGAATGAGCAGAATTGGTATTGAAGTTGGCTTCCAATGCAGGGTCTTTCCCTTTTCTCAAATAATGAGGTCTGGTATAGAAAAATCCTCTGCTTTCTTTAAAAAACAACAATTCTGTCTTTCTGCACCCAGACAACTCTTAAGTGGAAAAAAATTAAAATTACAAACTGAAAAAATATCTACTCAGAGTATTCTGGGACATTTCAGAAAGAACCAGAGTCAGAAATTAATTTCTTATCATCAACAGAACCCAAAACTTTGAAACTAATGTTGAAATCAAGTAGCAGAATAAAAAGTTAACACAAACTATGGCATGACTCACATAAACCATTTCTTTCTCATTTGTCATACTTCCAATCCAGCTTTTTGTTTTATGTATGTGTTGGGTTATAAAACATATAACACACATATGTTATATATAACACATATATAAAACACAAGGACAAAGTATATATATATATATATATATATATATATATATATATATATATATATATATATCAAGGACAAAGAAGTCAATACAGGAAATGAAAATCAAACTATTTTTCACAAAAAGTAGCATTCCAAAAAATAATGCTAAAAGATATTGAACTGATAGGTTTTATTTATTTATTTATTTTAGTTTTATTTATTTATTTATTTATTTATTTATTATTGTGAAAATATTCCCTCCTCCATGGTATAACCCCTGCTTTCATTGTATTTGATTTTGGAACTGATAGGTTTTATAGTCAGTAACCTGAAGAGGAAATTGGCTTTCAATTGATATTTCCCAAAATGACTTCACTATAATAATTTATTTTAAACAATGAAAAGAATAGAGTTTAAGCCCCATGACTGACAAAAAAGAATGAAAAGAATAGGCTTCTTATTAGTCAATTTAACATGGGCAGACCCATGATATTAATAATGCATGTGTGTTTCACCAAGTAATTATCAAGTAGAAGTAGTATGTAAGAGTAGTTTATGTAAGAGTTTTTGCAAAGCCTTGAGCATATATGTACTGGTGAACCTGCCATCTTTATGTCCCAAATGAATGCATTTAGTGCACTACCATTCTCTTTATGCTCTTGAAAAGCCCCATATACCATTTGCATGCTGTGATGAATACATATTAATGACGTTTACCAAGTTAAAATATATTGTATTTCTACATCTTGGCTCTCAATTCAAGAAAAAGTCTTGTCTGTAATAACTCTCACCAATGACCTCCAACCTGAAGGCATTATCATTTATAAGCTAATGCATATTTGTTGATTTTCATCTATGTTTGTTCTGTGATAGGGTTGGCACCTCAAGATTTTTTTTCTTTGTCATCAGTAAATGTTTTTCTAAAGCAATAGATGGTTTTGCTATTTAGACTATTGATTGTTAATTGCAACTTTTAAGTTTTATCTTAAAAATTACTTGTAGAAAGAACATGTAAATAGATAGGCTAAATGCTGAATTTTGATTGTGAGGCTGATTCAAAGGAAGCTCAGCTCTGAAAGTTTTCTGAACTAGCCTTGGTGAAACATTACCCAGGTTATTTCATCAGATTATTACAGGCATTTAAAACAGGCTAAGTTCATTCATTTATTTCCTTGTGAATATCACAAGCACTTGTGGATAGTGGCTAAGTGCCAGATGCCCAGCAAAACTACAAGACAAAGGCCTTAGTCTCCCTTAATGGGGTCATAACTACAAGTGCATTATATGTGATATACGAAAGCCATAGATAAATGTCTGTTGAGGGGAACCAAAAGAGGAAGAGATGGCCTCTGAATGAAAAAGCACTATGTAAAGAAGGTTGATTCTGAATTTTTTCTTTGAGAGTAGGTGAGGTTTAGATTTGCCAACAGGTAGGAGGACTTGGCACCTATGAAAACACAACATCAGAAACCCTAAAGGAAATAAATGTACAAATTGCAGGATCTGTGAGAGGTGTATAACAAAGAGGCTTATAAGATAGATGTGTATGGTACTAAGTAATCTGAAGGAAAAGGAAAAGAACATACACAAACCACAAAGATTTCAGTCTTTACTCTTATAAATTCATGGCTAACCAATGTATAAATGAGAAGAGAGATGAAGCATTCATATTTGAAGGAATCATTTCATCCATCTATTATTTGTATAGAGTCTGAGAAGGTGCTTTGAGTAAGAGACTTCCCAGCTTATTACTCTTGGATCAATTACAAGTCCTGATTCACAAATGAATCAAACTCAAAATGTACATTCACAGGACCATTAGGAAGCCCTATGACTAAAATTCACAGCTGGATGGGCCTGTCCCTTTGCTTTTATGCAATCCACAAATGCCAATTTGACTTTGAAAAATACAGTCTCTTCTCCATTTCTAGCTAAGACCATTTTATTTTGTTTCTATATATAGGAAATATTACCCATTTTGCATGTTGCTTCCTGTTACATTACTAACATCCATTTCGTGGCCTCATAAAAACCAAACGTCCATTACTTATGATGAAAAGGGTTTCACTATAATTTTTCAGCAAGTTGATAACAAATACTGTATTAATTTAATTCATGGAAAACATGCAGATTTATATATTTAATCTTTTTTCAGCTGGCCATTCTTTGTGTGTATGTATACCAGTTCTGGGGCTGGAACTCAGGGCCTGGGCCTTATTACTGAGCTTTTTTGCACAAGGCCCTAGAACTCTACCACTTGAGTCACAGTCCCATTCCACTTTTTTTGGTGATAAAGTAGCTATAAGCGTCTCACAGACTTTCCTACCCAGGCTGGCTTCAAACTGCTATCCTTAGAGCTTAGCTTTCTGAATAGCTATGCATGAGTTACCTACTCATCTGGCCATTTTTAATCTGTGAATGTATGTAAGTCATAAGCAAAGAATTTGGAGTGGGATGATGAGGAAGGATCACTGGACAAAGAACCTGGGTTCTATTTTTTTTTAGTTATACACACATATGTAAATATATATAGGGTTCTAATTCTGGGATAGCTATTATCTAGCTGTGTCTTCATTGGGTTGTCTCCTCCCCCTCTTCAGCCTTATAAAATGGAGAGCCAAACTTCTTATTTGCAGTTTTAAATTTTAAGGATAATCTGCACATTGTCAGAACAGAGCTTAAGAACTTAGTTTGCACTTTGCATCTTTTATGAAATCAAGCAAGTGCACTTGTGATCTCTTGGTCTCAATAGTTTGTCGAAAACACAATAGAGATAATGACATCCCCTAACCAGGAACTTCAGAGAAAAGCATAAAATGAGCTGGGCTTCTCTCCCATTCCTATTCAGTGGTGAATCTGTTTACTTAGAATTCAAGTTCTGAGGACTCATAATCACAGCAAGAAGCATTGCAGCAAAGATATTTTTAAAGATAGCTCTAGCATTATAGTTCCTTCAGAACAGTTTGTTTAGCAGATTACTGTTGGATTGAGAATTGCTGGTGTGACAGTACCCACTGGCTTGATGGCACCTGAGAAGAAGACATCTGTGCAAAGTGGATTTATAACACTCCTGGGAATATAATGCCAGCTCTTACTCTTATATCCAGAGGACTTGTACTTTCCTCGGATTCCTTTGAATCCTTAAACATTTCTTTAATATTCCCTTCCAGGTTAATAAATTGTATTTGTTGCATCTGTGATGTCTATGGCACCATCACAGCCATCCTGTGTTATAGGTGCTCTGTAGGTAGTCACAGCCAACCCAGACTATAGTTGCTCAAACATTGACCATTACAGCT
Source organism: Dipodomys merriami (assembly GCF_024711535.1). NCBI lineage: Eukaryota > Metazoa > Chordata > Mammalia > Rodentia > Heteromyidae > Dipodomys > Dipodomys merriami. The sequence continues at coordinate 65,273,604 of NW_027203381.1, read as the reverse complement.
GTTCACTGAGAACCATCTCAGTCATTGAGCCCTTCCATGGCAACCAGGAAGACTGTATTTCAGTGGAAGTGTAATTTAAAACTAATGAGCAAACTTGAAACACCACCAAATGCTGAAACTATTTCTTCTCATTTAAAAGTGAACGTAGTTATTTGTCATGGTTGCAGGAACTTACCATACCTTCTCCCAATCAATGGCCTTTTGCTAGATTTTCAAAGGCGAGATGCCACTATTTTTTGGAAAGCCTGCAAGCTTTAATAAATAGAATTAGAGGAGAGTTTGAGTAAAAATTTGAAGGCCCAATGGATGTGAGGATTGCTCCAAAGCATAGAAATATCTACAAACTGAAATAAGTAAAGTTCAAATAAGGACATGTTTTTTGGTTAGGTCAAACTGTGCTCTGGTGATAGAATCACCAGGGAATAGAAGATGAAGTAAGTATGTAAATAAGTGTCTACTTTGTAGTCTATATGTTAAAAGATTTGAATAAAACTTATTTTAGTATTTGTACTCCATATAAGAGATCTGGAGGCCATATTTAGTACTACACTGATTCTGTTTTGAGTCCTATTTTCCTCTGCAATTCAGTGTTTGAAGTAGCAGTACACATACATACATACATATATGCATGCATGCATGCATAAACACATACACATATAGAAAAGCAAGTGTATTGCTTATAGCTCTATTCCCCAACCACTCAAATCTTTTCCCAGGAGGCAAACATGGTGACAAAACCTTTCTTGTCTTTTGAGAGATTTTTCTACATACAATATAAATAAATAGCTACATGTTTGTATGCACATATATGCATATTTAACACAAATGTTAGAGTGCATAAATATTAAATACAAATGGTGGTAGGTTGGTTTATACAAATACATGAACATTTACAGATTGCTACATGCTTCCCTGTGGCACTGGAGTTCAAATTTAGGGCCTCCCAACACTTTAGTCACACCCACAGTCCTGTGTTTTTGCTGTGGCTGGCCTTGGATCACTATCCCTTTAACTCCACTCTCAAAAATCTTAAGCAGGCACCAATGCCTGGCAATACAGTTAGCTGTTTTTTTCTAACATCTTGGAGATGTTTCAGGAGCACTATGGAACAAGCTATTTTATTGTCTTTGAATGATATTGTATTCCACATTGGGAAACATGTAGAAACACTGGGGTTTATTTAACCACACCCATATTGAAGATTGTTTCTATTGTTTTCAGCAGTTTGACAGGAGAAGTATCTGTTCATTGAATGTAATCTTGAATATATTCCATTTTGTATATTTTTAGAATGGAACCAAAGGTCACGCTAGCACTTGGTTAGCTACATCCAGATCTAAGGCTTTGGTATTCTGTGTTTAATTTAGAGCTATATTTAAGATCTCTTGTATGATTTCAGTTTTTTGTGTTTTTCTTAATCTGGCATCTACCTTGCTAAATGTCCAGTAATGAACACAAAAGGAATGTGTATTCTGTGGTTATTGGGAGTATTGATTTACAGTATTAATTAGGCCAAGTTGCTTGACAGTGATGAAATTTTCTCTGTTTAAACTGATTTTACTGTGTGTTCAGTCAGTTGCTGAGTGAAGAGAATTTAAAAATCATTATGATATAGTGAATTTCTTTTCTGAGCTCTGTCACTTTTGCTTCATGAGATTTAAAGCATGGTTATCCAGCATGAACATATGTAAGATTGTTAGGTCCAGGTCTTGATGCAACAGATTGACACTAAAATGTTTCTCTATATATTTGGTATCCCTCCTTGTCTTTAAGTACACATTTCCTGACCATAACTTTGTCTAATAAGAGTATCATCACACCTTTTCTTTCTTTTTTTCTTTTTTCTTTTCGTTGGTCATGGGGCTTGAACTCTGGGCTTGGGTGCTGTCCCTCAGCTCTTCAGCTCAAGGCTAGCACTCTACCACTTGAGCCATAGTGACACTTCTGGTTTTCTGGTGGTTTATTGGAGATAAAAGTCTCACGGACTTTTCTGCCCCGGCTGGCTTTGAACTGCGATCCTCAGATCTCAGCTTCCTGAGTAGCTAGGATTACAGGCATGAGCCACCAGTACCTTTTTCTTTTATGCCTATTGGTGATATTCATGTATTTGTTCCCATATTCACTATCAACTGGTCTGAGTCTTAAGAGTATTCCTGATAGGGAGGGTATTGTGGAGTCTTGAATACTTGTTTATTCTGACTCATTTTGTTCTGTAATGAGAGTATTTATTTATACTGGAAGAGATAAGGTAATTGAGTTTATATCTATCCCTCTGCTTTTTGTTTAAATGTGTTTTCATCTGATTTCATTTTTAAATTTATTTGTTTTATTTAACGAACACTTTAAGCTTCCATTTTCATTTCTTACTTTTAAAATTATTTTTAACTATTTGCACAAAGGGGTTTCAGTTCAATATGTTAATTTATTAGTACAATGCTTCTTGATCTATGTCACTACTTCCATCATTCGCTCCTCTCATGTTGATTCATATCAAGACTTCTTAGTTGTACCTCTTTAGGGTAACATTTATAATTTTTATATGAAAATGTAACAGATACCCTTCCTCTATGACAGTGATCTTTGAATTAATATTACATTTCACAGAAATGTCAAGTCTTAAAACAAGACACTTTAGTTAAATTTCTCTTTTCTGTAATGTCGTCTTAGTATATCATTTTACATCAAAACTCTCTTAGTATAGTACCTTTTGCTGCAAAAATGAAAGAGAATGTATTTTTTTGTATTTATCAAGGTACGTGTAATTACGCCTTCCTATTCATTGCTTTCCATCTGGTATAATTTCTTTTAAGTCTGAATGCAATTTTTTATCACTGTTGACAGTATAAGATGGGTAGAAGTGAATTCACTCAGTTTGTCTCTGAAAATATTTTTACTTTACTGTTCCTCCTTGAAGGGCATGGTCAGTGGATAGAATTGTGGGCTCTGTTGGCTTTTCATTGTATTTTAAAGGACCATTCCACTGTCTTTCAAATGATTTGCCTATTTGGACTGTGAATTTATTTTTTTTAATTATGTGCTTTATATTATGTGTGTGTATTTCCCCCTTATCTTTGTTTGATGGAAGTTTGCCTATCCAGTTTCTGAGTATATTTCCAGATATTAATCATTCTTGGAGTTCGCAAAGTTTATTGAGCTGAAGCTATACAATTTTTTGTTTTTGCTATTTATCCATATATTTTGCTGCTCTTTTCTTTTGCTTTTCTCCACATAGTGAGTTTGAAATTATTTTGTATGCTACCCAATATTCTGTATTGTTTGCACCTTTATATTATCACTCATATTACTGGCAGGCAGCTATCATATTAGTTTGTGCTTAACTGTTTTATTATGCCTGGATAATTCTGATTTCTAGACAACTTATGCCTTCATTTGCAAGTCTCAAGTCTGACATTAAATATAATCCAATATTATTTTTTCAAGTTTTATTTGTCCTTATCAATTTTATTTGTTTCTTGATTTCTTTCTTTCTTCATTTATTATAAAGATGATGAACAGGGCTTTACAGTTACGTAGTAAGGTAATGAGTACATTTCTTTTTAAACGCTATAATCCCCTTCCTCATTTTCTTCCACTTACCACTCCCCACTCCCCTCTCCCTCAGGTTGTAAAGTTCATTTTCAACATAGTGTCTAATGAGTATCATTGTTGCATTAGTTCATCCTTTGTCCTGCAGTTTCCGTGATTCCCTTTCCCTTCCATGGATAAGCTTATAAGATAAGCTTATATACAAGACAAAGGGTACAGAAAACTAAAACATAAAAAAATAGAAATAACTGCATATGAGACATATTAAGCACCTCTTGTTTCCAATTCTTGAAGTTCATTTAAATACACCTTATTATATATTGTGCTACCCACTTAGAGATTGGGCTATTGTGATCCCTTGCTAAGAATATCATATTCTAATTATTACAGATGACAGAAACCATGAAACCTATGTGTTCATCATGTCATTTTTATTTTTCCCTAAGTGAGTCTCAAAACATGTGTATAGTAGCGTTCTAAAGATTTTGTCTGTTAATTTTAACATGTAGGTCATCCTGTGGTTTAACACACACACACACACACACACACACACACACACACACACACACACACACACCTGCCTAATTGTCACTTTTGACAATCTCTCACTGTATCTCTCAGCCTGGTATTGAATCAACCTCCCTCCTTTGTCACTACAGGTATTAAGGAGGCCTTAAGGAAGGTGTTCTCAATGAGCCTGTCACAGGTTAAAGCAGACTCAGGACAATTTATTAGGATACCATGAGTAAAGGGACATACTTAAGCCTGCTGATGCTATTGCAGTCTCATTTATGATGTCTGTTACCACCTAAAAATTGTAACCAGGAATAACTAAATCAAGCAATATGCCAGATTCTATATGCTTAACACAAATCAACTGTCTCGTGAAGTAATAACATCTTCACATTGAGGGTAAAGTTTAATTGTGACCTACAAATAATTAAACTGAGTTTCAGAAAATCTGTGTAACATTTTCAAGGTCAAAAGAGCAAGGGTTTTGATATCTATGTCTATTTATCTACCTCTAAAATTATATTTCCAATACACTGCAGGTAGCACGATTTTTACGATGGCATAAATTTACTTCACTGTCTTGTCAGGTATTGCAAGGAATGAGTTAACAAAGATGTTTTATTTTTAGAGGAATTAGCTCTCAGTAATTTTCCAGTAAAAATTATCACAAAAGTATATAGACAAAGGTTTCCATATCTCCAGGGCTTTTTTTAAGTTATAAAATTAGACTTGTTCTAGCCAAAGCAATCACAGGTTTTTGTTTTTAAAAAAAATCCAACTTTTCATTTGAGATAATGTAATTTAGCATTTTCCTGCCTTTTGTCAGAACAGAAACCAATAGTTCTCTCTCTTGATTTAATATCATTATGTCTGACAACACAGTTAACAAAAAAGCTGCCAATATGCCAAGGATTTTCCTGTTTTATGAATCCAAAGGCTATTAATTAAGTTAACAAATGAGCAAGTTTCCAGGCAAATATTCAAAGGTGACTATCTAAGAGGACCCTTTGGAGGTATTTGTTATAAATTATTTTGCAAGAAGCACCAGTATTTTGTTGTTTTTTTCTTTCTTATTGTCTACAGGAAACCAAGTTGCACAACATACAGAGAAGACAGATGGATACTTTAAATAAAATGTAGGTCCAAACATAGTAGTGCAAAACAGTAGTTCAAGCTTCTGGGGAAACTGAGGCAAGCAAATAGCTTGAGGCCATGAGTTTTGCCCAGACGAAAATACCACTTCAAACAAAACAGTTTCCATTTAGAATTTCAGTCAAAAAGGGAAAAAAGTTAATGTTTACATGCCATGGAGAAAATAATTGCTCCTAATTACTCAAATAAAAGCAAAAATCTTGTTTCTTGGGTAATGTTTTTGTTTTACTGTTAATCACTTATTAACACCATAGAACCATTTTTTATTTATTCTACATAAAGCATTTACTTACAAGAAATTATTTGACTATTAAGTATGACTAATATCGGTAAAGGAATTTGAGACAGAGAGCATATTTGAAATTGGTTAGTTTGACAAATAGTTATATTTTTACATTTGAGGAAGACTGAGAGCTTAATAAAAAGTATTCTCCCGTGTATGAACACAGTAGAAGAATATCCAGGTCTCTGGATCACTTTTCAACAAATCATTTTGGAGTTGAAGACTTTTTTTTAATTCCAAGATTTGTTGAGAATAAGAGAATGATAGCAACCAGCCTACATGTCTCTATGGAGCTTAAACAGGTGCATATTTACTATAATGTCAAGCCATGTTGAATTATGCAGAAGAATAAAGGTATGGTAAGAGGTTAGGAAGTAACTAGAGAAGGTAGTGAGTCACATCAGGTTGTTGAAGAAGGCTTTTCTGAGGTAGTCACGTTCAGGCAGTGTCTGGAATGAAATAAGAATTTAAAGAGGTTTTCAAGAATAAGTTGTATTGATTGGAAAGGATTTGAAGTGAGATGTGCTTTTTGTGTTTAAGCAATAGCAACGGAGGGATTTCTGAGGCCAGAGTGCAGTGTTTATTCATTAGTCACAGCCATGGTGACAAATCAGTCACAGCAGTGAAGAGAAAATAGAGCCCACGGAAGAGCAAGATGCAGAGACCTGATGAAAACACCACCTCTCTGTGGTACCTCTGTAGAGCTATACAAATCTATATTCCAACCTGACTTGGAAAGGATACATTTTCTAAGTAAACCACAAGGGAGCAAAGTGTTTATGACTAAATCATTAGGGTGGGAAGGGCTTTATTTAACACCCTATCTGGGCTCTGTCTCTGAACTGCTTTTGCTCAAGACTAGCACTCTATCAGTTGAGCATTTTATTTTATTTTGGGAGCAAAACTTTTGGCACTAAGAGTCTCAGGAACTTTCCTTCCCCAGGCTAACTTTGAATCATGATCCTCAGATATCGGCCTCCTGAGTAGTTACGATTACAAGTGTAAGTAGCAGGCACCCAACATCACATACATTCTTGACAGAAACTTTCAACATGATGATGTTAAAATATCCTATGAAAAATCATCTTTAATAATTGCACAGTCTTTGCAGATACAGTCTTTGTGGGGTATAATTTGATCTTCCTAACCCCAAAAGTGTGTAGTAAATATATCTGTAGTTTACACTGGAGGATGTTAAGAGACTTTAACGGGTTTTCCGAAGTCAGGTGTTTGCTGTTCATTTCTTCAGATGTTTAAGACAACTCTGTTTTATATTATGTTCTTTTTATATCTTGATGAATGTATTACTCTAGAAATTTTGAGTAGAAAATTTAAAATTAGTAAGTTTCCCATATACCATTATAAATAAAACATGAAAGCAAGGGCATCACATAATGCTCTGGAAAAAAACAGTGTAAGTACAATGTATTATTGGACAGAAATACAGAAAATATTCTTTCCTTGACTGGTATGTGATTTACAGGTATTATGTTTCTATAATAAACAAAATATACTTACACACCATGAATGAATGAATGAATGAATGGTTACAATGAAATTTAAAATGGCCATATAGCATGTTAACTAATTATATAAGAAAAGTTTGGATTTGAAAGAAGGGCCATGATTTTGAGAAGTAAGATTCATCACATTAATCTATACCCTATATATGTATATATCTTTGCAAGATTGGGTTTGAATTTCAGGGCTTTCTACTTGTTTGGCTAGTGCTCTACCACTGGAGCCATGCCTCAACCATGCCTGGCTCTTTGCTGGTTAATTGGAGATAGAGTTTTGAGGACTTTTCTGCTCGTGATAGCTTTTAACTGTGATTTTTTTCAAATCTTAACCTCATGAGTCTATAAGATTATGAAGGAGAGCCACTGAGCTAGCCTTAAACCATATTTTGAATACAAGAATTATTGGCTCAACTTTATAGATAAGAAAACAAGCATTTCTCTCAAAATTAAATGACCTATTCAAGATCTTACAAAGAAATTGTCAGTACTGTTAATGACTCTTCTATTACTGCATAATCTCTGCTGTTTGCGTGATATAGTACTATTTGGGTGTGGGGCAGTTCCAGGGCTTGAACTCAAGTCCTGGGTGCTGGCCCTGAGCTTCTTTTGGTCAAGGCTAGCATTCTGCCACTCAGCCACAGTGCCACTAGCTTTTTCTGTTTATGTGGTTAATTGAACTCAGGGCTTTATGCATGCTGGGCAAACACTCTACCACTAGGCCATATTTCCAGCCCAATATAATATTCTTTATATTTACTCCAACTAGGATGAAATGAGAGCCGAATGTGCTGAAATTCATGAAAACCATTGATGAAGAATGTTTTCTTGGGGACAGAAATTCTCAGTGAATACTATAGGGACAAGAAAAACCATCTTGAAACAGACAGAGCACCTTAAGTCCTGCAATATCAAGGACTAAGAAAAACTAAGGGAAAGAGAGTTCACCATACCCTGACATGACTGGAAAAACTATGCTCTCTTCTTTAATAGAGAAATAAAGAGAATGATTAGCACAGTTCAATTTGAGGATTGCTTAGGAAGTAGAGCATAGCAAGGAGCTAGTACATAATAAAAGTAATGGCGGTTGTTTAGTTAATCCTGAAAAATGGAAACATTTTATTCACATAGCCATTGAAATGTCTAAATCTCAATCTCCTTGACCTTTGGGTCTGAAGGAAAACTTCATTTAAATGGGAATTGGGTGGGTCAATACTAACATCATTATAGACTAACCACTTATCCTAGGTGAGTGTAGACTCTAAGTGAGGGAATGTGTGGGATGTTAGTGGTCCATGTGCAGAGATGAATCAGGAAGACATTTTCAGTATATGGGAGGAAATTAAAGTGGTGTGTGAGATAATGAAGGTATGGATAAGAAGAATTCTAGAGAGAGTAGTTTGGAATAAGATGGAATAGGAGGCACAGGAAGGGATCCAGCTTGGTCCTTCTGGGGTAAAATAGCATTGTAGCATTTGTTCATCATCTAGATCAAGAGGAATGGGAGTTCTTTTTTAAAAAAAATATTATTATTATAAAGATGATGTGCAAAGGGGTTACAGTTACAGAAGTCAGGTGAAGAGTACATTTCTTTTTGGATAATGTCACCCCTCCCCTTGCTCTTTCTCAGTTTTTCCCTCCCATCCCTGGAATGGGAGTTAATTTTTGAGGACAAGGCTGGGGTGGGTAGGTGTTTGAAATATGATAAAGAATTGGTTGCATTATGGCTTGTAGTGCCAGACCAAAATCCAGTTGTACAAATGGTCTTAAAGAAATGAGTATTAAACCAGGGCGCCAGTGGCTCATGCCTGTAATCCTAACTACTCAGGAGGCTGAGATCTGAGGACCATGGTTCAAAGCCAGCCCGGGCAGGAAACTTTGTGAGACACTTATCTCCAGTAAACCTAAAAACCGGGAAGTGGTGCTGTGGCTGAAGCGGTAAAGCACTAGCCTTGAGCAGAAGAGTGCAGGGACAGTGCCCAGGCCCAGAGTTCAAATAAAAAAAATATTAAAAAGTTGAGAAAAAAATTCAGAACATTACCAAAATATTCCTATTCTCACCAGGTACCTATGACTTATGCCTGAAATCCTAGCTACTCACAAATCTAAAATCTGATGATTACAGTCTGAAACCAGATCAGGCAGACATTTTCAAGGAACTCTTATCTCCAGTTAACCATCAAAAAGAAAGGTAGAGGTGTTGCTCAAATGGTAGTGTGCCAATCGTGAGCTGAGAATGTTAAAGGAGACTTCAAGGCCTTGAGATCAAGCTCTAGTAATGGTACAGAAAAAGAAAAAAAGTAAAGGTCACTTTCTCCCAAAGTTAAGATCGCTTAAATCAAACAATAGAAAGATTGTAAAAACAAACTTATCATTCAGCATTTCTGTATCCATGAGGTTCATGTGTGTGTACACAGGACTTGGTTTTACTTACAAGTCTTTTTGTAAGCCTTGAATGGTGTCTAAATTGAACTGAGAAGCTCAGAATCACCAACATAAACAAAATTCATGCATTGTAACTTCAGAAGGAAAATATTCTTAATTATTACACGCTTTCTTCATTATATTCTCTGTTTTTACTACACGTACTAGGTCAAGGTAGTCTTGGATTTTATCATCTTGGGCTCCAAGCTTGCTATATCCAAAGGAATTAGATTTTTTGCCATGTTTAACAATCATCATACTACATTATAACCCAGTCTGAATATTTATGATTACAGGTCTTTGTTAAAAGTCTTTGTTGACTTTTGTTGTCTTTGTGTAAATTTGCTTACTTACAATTGTAGCATCCACAGATTTCTGAATGCTGTGGCAGATATAGAAGTGTGTGATGAAAGCATAGAATTAAGGATTTTCCTATAGAATTAATGATATGTTTCTAGCTATACGAAGAAATCTCAAGAGCAATAATTAAGGGGTTTTGTACATTCTAAAAGTTTACAGAATGCTTCTATGTACACAACTCAGTTTCCTTAAAGTATCCTAGTAGTATCTTGATTCACAGTTTAAAAAATATGAAATTTAGATTTTAATCACTTACTTCAGGTCTCACAAGACTGTATATACATACACTATACATCCACATACTCTATACCTACACTCTTGTATAGAGTCAGAAGCAAAAGCCTGTCTGACTTTCTTACTTTAAATCTAGGTCTCTAATTTCTCATTACATACCCACCCCATCCCCACACAAGAGTATCAATAGATAATTTAGTGTACATTTTAAACGTATAGCAGAGATTGCACTTAAATTATCGTCTAGTCTGGCTCAGAGCTCTCTAAAGTTTCCCTCCTTGTAGAGGCTGCCTGTGCCCACAGAAATGCCTGTACAAAATGTGTTCTTGAGGTGGTCAGTCATGAATAGGTGCCTCCTTTCTGAATTCTAACTCTGTGCATAGACCCTTTGGTATGACATTTAATGGAATGCTCTGCTTAGATGATCATTTCTGACTAGGACTTAGTTGTTGTGAAAGGGGTCTCTTATTTGCCCATTCAGTAGTTGAACAGGGCATGGCCTTACCTGATGCTGTTTCTGGCATAGGGCCCCAGGACTTCAGTCCCTGAACAACTTCCTGGACTCTTGCTGTTTTCATGAGGGGAGTTTAAACAAATGTGAAGCTGAATGGAAACCTAGGAGCTCATTATTTATGAACAGAAAGTGTTATTTTTCTCATGTATGCATGACAACATAGTAATTACACATGGTTGATGTGGTTTTTGTAGTAATGAATAGGGCTTCCCGAAATCAACAGCTTGACATCAAAAGCAAGCTTGTTTAGGTAGTAGGAAGCAATGTGTAGCATTGAAGGAAGTACTGAATCAGCAGCAAGGAACCCTTTGTCCTGTTCAGGGATCTGGATCTGCCTCTAACTTCCTTTGATTCTGGGAGCAATTATTTCATTATCACAACCTTCTGTTAACTTGTTAAGTAAAGCAACAATATTGAATATCACTAAGAAGCTTTATCTCTGGTTCCCAATTTACTTTCACTATCTACATGTATGACAGTATGAAATTATTTGTAGTTTCATGCTCTATATATTTTTCCTGTCTCCAATTAAAATCAAAGGAGTTCTCCAAATAGTGTCTTCTACCCTGGAAGCTTTGGTCAAGTTCCATACGGGTACATAAGACAGGAGAGCAGTATGTGCTTATGTCTGAGAAGAACCTGGTTTCTACCAGCTTTGCTACTATGTAGTCATCTTGACTTAATTCCTTATGCAAATGCATTATTATGAGGGCTTCACATGGAAATTCAATGAAAAAGACCATAGAATTTGTGTTGTATGGTAGCTAGAGAAAATGCTTTCATATGTGGTTTCCTTCTGGTTATCTAGGGAGAGACATTTTTTTTCCTTCCATATAATATATTTTGTGTGTTTGACATATTGAGATGCAACTATTTTATACTGACTGTAAAATCTCAGAGTAAGTCATTACATAACGCAAGCAAAATTGATGAGCTTGAGAAGTAGTTTATTTATTTGTTAGTTTGTTTATAGGTAATGGGGCTTGAACTCAGGGGCTGGGCACTCTCCCTGAGCTTTATTGATCAAGGCTAATGCTCTGCACTTTGAGCCACAATGCCACTTCTACTTTTTCTAGGAGTTAATTGGAGACGAGAGTCTTGTGGACTTTCCTGCCTGGGCTGGCTTTGAACTGTGATCCTCAGATCTCAGCTCCCTAAGTAGCTAGGATTACAGGCATGGGCCACTGGCACCTGGCTAGGATTAGTTTTAATCAGGCAAAGAATATTAGTTCTGGAGATCATTCTGTATTCTTTCTTGTATTTTAAATTTAATCATACAACCTTTTGGTTGTCTCACTTGGCAAGTGGTGGACTTGAAATAGACAATCTTAACCTTTCTTCTCATACTGAAACTCTCATTCTATGTTTCACTGGGGAATTGTTAATGTGGTAGTAGTATTTCTTTGTGCTGCTAATTCTAAGATTTTCATATTGGCAATTTTAATTACACAGTAAAATACTGTAAGGAAAGTAAGTAAGAATTACTGATACCAAGCAAAGCAGTGGGATGTCAGTTTATGAAACCAAACTTGTTCCATGTAGTAGACTTTCGCTCATATAGAGTAGTCTCTTGAAAAACATCTGGTTTGCCTTTGATTTGGGATCCCAGGTGTGTTAGTGCTGTATGTATATGTCAGGTGTTTGAGCAGTTGCTTTTGCAAGAGTAAAGATTGTATACGAATGAAATTCTGTGTTCCAGGCCTGTTGGCCCATTCTGGCAACCTTAGCTGTTTGGGAGGTGGACATGGGACAACTGAAATCTGAGTCTAGCTAGGGCAAAAGTATGAGACTATCTAAAATAAAATAAATCTAAAGGCAAAGAGAGAGAGAAGAGAGAGAGAGAGAGAGAGAGAGAGAGAGAGAGAGAGAGAGAGAGAGAGAGAAGGGAAGAAGGGAGGAAGGAAGGAAGGAAGGAAGGAAGGAAGGAAGGAAGGAAGGAAGGAAAAGGAAAAAGAAATTCTGTTTTTGAGTCTTACAGAGATACGAAGTGAACTTTCTTTTAAAATTACATGTATGTCAAGGTTACTGGATTTAGGAACTGCTGACAATTCATGTTTAAGACTTTTCTCTTTTTGATCTATTTTCCCCTTTGCAGGATGTTTTCACCCCAGAATGCAAATTTAAGGAATCTGTGTTTGAGAACTACTACGTGATCTATTCTTCCACACTTTATCGCCAGCAAGAATCAGGCCGAGCATGGTTTCTGGGACTCAATAAAGAAGGTCAAATCATGAAGGGGAACAGAGTGAAGAAAACCAAGCCTTCATCACATTTTGTACCAAAACCTATTGAAGGTATGGAAGCTGCTTCTTTTCTTCTTGTCCTTTTGCATCTAAGGATTGTTTGAATGTAACAAATCTCAAGAAGCTTAGAGAGCACAATTTTACCATTTCCCATCAAAATAGAGAGAACAAAACAGAATAAACAAAAAGAATAAGATAAATTCTCTTCTAACTAATTGGTACTTACTAAATCCATGAATGTTCAAACTACAACATTCCTGGAAGGAAAAAAAATACTATTAGTTCCTGTTTAGAACACAATAATGTAATTTCCCAGGATATATCCTTGAAAAAACAAAAATGTTGTGGCAGTCCTTTAAAGTTTGCAAAAGACTTCTAGAAATACTTTTACATGCTAATCTTTAATCCCTGTGGGCAAGTATAATAACACAGTGTGTCAGTTTTTCTTTGTAGTGTTTAGGAATGAAAATGGGAAGGGGAAACAAAGGAGGAGGCTACAATGCTTGATAAGAATTGTACTCATTATAATGCCTATGTAATTGTAACCCCTCTGTACAGTATTTCCACAATAAAAAAAAAGAAAATGGTGAACTCAGTTAACTTAACCATTTTCAGTTGAGCTGAAGATTTCTCTTCTACTGATTGTTTAAATAGTATTCACTTACATCAAATTGAAAAGTAGAATAAGTCTACTGCTGGCAACTATGTTTTTTTCTTTATTTGATAGGTCGATCTTTTTTTCATACTTTTTTTATTGTGAAAATACCGTACAGAGGGGTTACAATTAGATGAGCAAGGTAATGAGTACATTTCTTATCAAGCATTGTTGCCTCTTCCTTTGTTTCCCCTTCCCATCGCTTCAAATTTTATTATAAAGGTGATGTTCGAAGGGGTTAGAGTTAAGAGTCAGGCAATGAGTACATTTCTTTTTGAACAGTGTCACTCTCCCTCATTCTCTCCTAGCTTTTCCCCTCCCAACTTCTATCCCCCCAGGGTTGTATAGTTCATTTCCAACTTAGTGTCTAGTGAGTGTCACTGCTGAAGTAGTTCACCCTTTGTCTCAACCTTTCTGTGCTTTCCCTGCCCCTCCCCAAATCAGATAAACTTATACACAAGACAAAGGGTACAGAAATCAAAAACAGTGACAAAAGGGAATGCACCACATTTTAACAAAGCAAAGAAGAAAGTAAAGAAAATTTTAAAAATAACTGCAAATAGTACATTGGCTTTTTATGTAATAGTAGGTATTGAGAGCAAAAGCTTCATGCTTGCTAGGTAGGTATTCTATCACTTGAGCCACATGTTCGATGCTTTTTTCTATTAGCTATTTTCAAAATAGAGTCTTATTCTTTATGACCAGTTTGTCCTGGACTGAGATCCTCATACTTGTGTCTCCTGTTTCAGTGATTCCTCAGTAGCTAGGATGACAGTTGTACACTACTGCACGCAGCCATTGGTTGAGAGAGACTTGAAAATGTCTTTTATTCATGAGTTGGCCTTGAACCATGATCCCCAATCTCCATCTCCCAAGTGGCATAGATTATGGGGTTGAGCTACCACAATCGCCAAGGACAACGATATTTTTCTCTCAGAAATTCCTCAATTAGGATGCTGGTTGATCATATTTACTCGTTTCAGTCACGTGCTGTGATATTTCTCATACATTTATCAGCATAGAATTCTGAAAGTCCTGTTGTATTTACTAATAACACGAGCTCCACCTCCTTATCTGATAAAAACATTGAAACAGCTCCTTAATTTAGTCCTGCTTGCTTTTCTCCTGCGTCAGGGGCTGTGGTCAATGAACACAATGTCTGCCCCATTGAACATAGTATGCATAGACTACAGGGGTCAGCCAACATCTCAGTCAAAGCTATGGGTCAAAGCATTATCTGGAATGTGATAGAGCTTTTGTTCATAAAAAAATTCATTACTGAAACTCCCTCCTCATGAGCTGTACACAGATAGTATTTTCTTTTTAAAAAATATTCATTGCTATTGTATGGGTGATATACAGTGGGGTTACAGTTATGTAAGTCAGATAATGAGTACATTACTTTTGAACCCCAAAGCTTGGCTTGTTCTCAGGAAATCATTTCTTCCCTTTAGTTTTTTTATATTGTAATAAAAATGTGCTTAAATAAAAGATTTCAATATAGTTCTAAATAAATTGTCAAAAGAGAAAAAAAACAAAAAACCTCACCTTGTGTCTTTGGCCAAACAAAATTGAACTTTTACTCCTAGGGGCCTAATGATGAATATGTCACCTCCCCAATTTCTGTTCTCTCATTTTCTGTCTGAAAAGTGCTGATACACCTTGGAAAGGATTAGTTCAAGGAGATTGGGAATATAGAGCAATGGTAGAGTACTTGCTTAAAATGTACCAACACTGTGGGTTTGATGTCCAACACCTAAAACAATAATAATAACTGCAACCAAAATAAGATTCATTTCTTGGTCTGGCACTGGTGGCTTACACTTGTAATACTAGCTACTCAGGAGGCTGAAGTCTGAGTATTATAATTTGAAGCTAGCCTGAGGAAGAAAAGCCTGTGAGATTCTCACTTCTTACCACCCAAAAGCCAAAAGTAGAAACATGACTCAAGTGGTAAAGTGCCAATTTTGAGGAAAAATAGCTAAGCCAGAGTACAGAAGCCCTGCATTGAAGCCCTAGTCACTGCTAGTTTGCGGGACTTGAACTCAGGGCCTGGGCACTGTCTTTGAGCTTCTTCACTCAAGGATAACAGAGCTCTACCACTTGAGTCACAGCTCTACTTCTGGCTTTTTGGTTGTTAATTGGAGATAAGGGCCTCAGTGACTTTCCTACCTGGGCTGTCTTTGAACTGTAGTCCTCAGATCTCAACCTCCTGAGTAATTAGTCTTACAGGCATGAGCCATCAGTTCCTAGCTTCTCTGACATCCATCAAGAAACAAAAAGCATTGCTTCCATATCTGCATTCACATTAAATATATTTATTGTCCCTCTGTCTCCCCTGATTTATGGTTAGTTCCCTGTAATTGAACAAACATGTTTTTTTTTCTTGTATCTCCCTGTTTCTTGTACAATATGCAGCCTATGAAAGAGATGGAAATTTACTTATTAGATGTCAGTTGAAGAAGTGTACATGTGAAGGAACAATTGAATAGAAAAGTAACGAGAACTTTAGGATATTTGCAGAGATATTATAATTTGAGACAGCAATAGTATAGACAAATTATACCAATGGCAATTGTATGTTAGCAATACTAAAAGGAAAGCAGCTATCATCTAGTAGAAAAGTGCAATATTTCATGCTGCATGAATTGATATTGGAAATTAGAGAGAGAACTGACACTCCTACAAAAAGGAAGATTCATTGAGAAGCTGGTGTTTAAACATGCCTTTTGGGGTAGGCTAAGTTCAGATCAGTCAAGATAAGTAGGATTACCTAGACATAAACATGTCAAGAATACTGCAAGTAAAGCCAGAAAATTGGCTGCTTAGCAGGGTGCCTAAGAAGCAGATGATATTTCTGTGAAAACGATATTGATCCTCAAGAAGGTTTTTGACATATTTTGCTTACACCTCATGTATTGGTTTTATTTGCTCACTTAGGTTGATATTTTGTTCTTATAGAAATATAGTACAAGTTTATTAACAGTTTTGGGAGAATTTAGGAAAGCATAAAGGATAAGAAGCTACTTGTTTAATTCATTCTTCATATGGATAATGCACTGATACAGAGCCCTTCCACTGAACTTACCCTAATTATAGTTGCTATCTACACTTAAGTTAGTGAAGTTTCTTCTTGGTTTTAGATGATAAATTGCTAGTTTCTTAGTAGCTTATATGTTGTGTTTGTTGCTTCCTTTCAGTGAGAATATAGAATGGGAGCACTAGACATATAAGTTAGAAGTTTTGGGTTCACCCAACCCAAAACTATGTCCAGTAGTTTAGTCACACCTGTCCCCTCAAAAACTAAATCTAAAGGTGAGCCATTCAGGAATAGTCCTGTGATTTCCCAACTCCAGGGATCTTGGCTGTAACTAGCTTTCCATGCCTGTTTTCATAGTGTGTTTGTATGATTTATTAGATCCATGCCCTGCACTGTTACTACAACAATGCACATGGTCCTGGATATTCCCTTGGATGATGCTACCTCACCAACATTCTTATTATAATCAGAGGGGAAATGGAGGAGGTACAGAGATCTGTGTGAATTTTCTTTCATGATGCTTCCTTATAGCTGCCATATGATGCTTACACACACTGGACAAAATTGAGATAGAGATTCATGTTTAGTTGCATATAGCTTTTATTCATTTTTTAAATAAGTTTTTATTGTAAAAATACTGTACAGAGTGGTTACAGATACACGAGCAAGGTAATGAGTACATTTCCTATCAAGTATTGTTGTCTCCTTCTTTGGTTTTCCCCTACCATTCCTTCCCTCCAATCTCCACAATTACATTCCCCCCCCCCCATTGTAAAGAATGTTTTTCAACATAGTGTCTTATACATCTCATTGTTGCGATGGGTCAACCTGTATCCCTATTTAAACGTTTTGGTTTTTTTCCCTTCCCCTCCCCAAATTATACTGACATCAAATACAGTGAAAACAGGGGTTATACCAAAGGGGAAGAACATACAAAGCAACAAAAAAAATCACATGGCATATTATAAATACATTAGAAACAATAGCAAGAAAGAAAAAACCACTTGTAGCTTTTATTCTTGATGGCCACATAAAAATTCATATTCATATTTTAAGAGATAATGGTAGAGCCAGACACCGGTGGCTCACACCTGTAATCGTAGTTACTCAGGAGGCTGAGTTTTTAGGATCACGGTTCAAAGCCAGCCCAGACTGGAAACTCTGTGAGACTCTTATCTCCAATAAACCACTAGAAAACTGGAAGTGGTGCTGTGGCTCAAGTGGTAGAGCGCTTGCCTTGAGCTGAAGAGCTGAGGGAAAGTGCCCATTACAAGAGTTCAAACCCCATAACTGACCAAAAAAAAAAGAGAGAGAGAGAGAGAGAATGGTAGAATGGTATTGGACAGCTTATAACTTTTGCTTTCCTCTGGAGCCTTCTGTACTTAAGAATATATCTGATTTCTTTTTTGACATTTTCTTGTTCATTTTGATTTGATTTTCTTAACTAATACTTTGTAATTATTTCCTTTTTGTTCTGAGGTAAAAATATAAAGTCTTTTCTGAGTTGGATTCTCTACTTTTTGTCTCTTTCCTTTATGAGACTGAAACAAAGGTGGAAGTACAAAGAATGATGCAAATCACTTCTGAAGATAAAAGCTTAACTGGGTTTTATATCCCAGACCTTTTAATTCCCTGCAATTGTCTTTGCCGTTTGTTTAGAGAACAATGTGTCCTTGTTTGATCAATATTAGTTAACAATTTTATAAATGCTTATTTTGTCTAGGTAGCGTTTGAAGTAGGCCTTGATTATTTTTCATTTTTATTCCACTTATAAGAAGGAGGCTTCAATAGTATCCCTATTTATGAACATTGGAAATGAAGCACAGAGACATTATGTAATTTGGCTCAAATCATGCTGTTAATGAGTGGTAGAGCCAGAATGTAAGCCAAAACATTCTGACTTGAACAATCCAGTATTTCACTGCCATGAAGAATAATCTGAAATCCCTCCAAATTTGTGCTTGTACTCTACACAGAGGGTAATGGGCCCCTGGTAAATTCTTTTGAAAAAATGTTTGCCTTTTTAATCTGGAATATACCTATCCTTTATAAATGAAAATCCTCCAAGATTAATGGAAACCTTCATTCTCTTATAATTTGCCTGATGCACACAAAATTGGTCCATTTCTTTATACCTCATGAATACTTTGATGTTATTATAATACAAAAAATGTGAACAACTAGCCAATGATTTTCTATGCAGTTGTATTTTATATCATTAGGTTTTCATTATTATGAAAGATATGTGAAATTATATTAGGTATTATTCTGCTGTACATGAGACCTTCATTCCTGCCAGGATTGCAAACTACTCTCATTACTTCTAGTAATACTACTCCTATTGTCTTGCTCCTGCTATGTGCAATTTTTCCATTTATCACTTGCTAGACCAGTGGCATACATCTATTTCTGTAAAACCTCATAACAGAATTATGTTATTATTTGTTTTATAGATGAGGAGAATAATAATTAAAAGCAATTAAGTAAGCTATCCAAGATTATAGGGCTATAAAAATACATAACTGGGATTACAAACCAGGAAGCCAGGTGTCTGTGCTTATGTATCTAACCCCTACTCTGTCCTGTTTTTTAATCCAAGGGAATTCTATGAATATGCAAATACTCTGGAAAGCTCGTGACAGCAAAGCAGAAATCGCTTACAATGATGCAAAGAGCATAGCAAGCTAATTCTATACCATGCCAGTCTGAGATGGGTATACGAGCTATCATAAGGAAAAGACATAAAACAGATAATGTATGCCAGGCTCAAACTAACCAAAAGAGAATTAAAAATGCATTGCTTTCAACCCCCCCCCCTTGAATTCTAATAGGCTTCATTAACTACTCTGTAAAAGAATTTGGACAAGGATTTTCTAAAGTGCTTTGGCAAGTGATATTGTGTCACAGTCTTTAAAAACACTTTGCATGGAAGTATGCTCCCTCATGGAATCTAGCTCTAGATATAGCTATAAAATATTCTGAACACATTCATTCAGTCAATTAATAAAATACAGTTTGATAAGCTGTTTCCATCATGGTTGAATTGTGGCTGACTTTTTTTAAAATTAGGGTTGGGATGAAAGCTGTTCTAGTATGTTATTTTTAAAAATTTTTAATTGTATTCTTTGCATAAACCAGTTATACTGAGTATCATTGGAAGACACTTTTAGACAATAAATAGTTAAACAAGATTTCCATAAGAAATTAGCCATATTATTGTTAAACCAAAAAGATTGTTGAGTCTTTTAGTTGGGACTCCTAAAGGAGTTATTGTATGCCAGGTATGGTGGCTCATGACTATAATACCAGCTTCAGAAAAAGAAGGAACATGAGATCAAAGCTTGCTATAGCAAAGGTTCTTTAACCCAACTCAAAGACAAACCTGAAAAAGGGAAAAGAGTGTGTTTGCCATCAAGCAGGAGGTCCTAGGTCCACTCCTTAATACCACAATAAGTTAAATAAACAATGAAATCATCATAAACCTGTAAGTTCACTACTAGTAATGTTACCACCTCAAGGGAATGCAGTACTGCTTGGGAAATAAGTCACCCCTTAATGAAGGAGAATTGGATCCCCAATAGAGGAAAAACCAAAGTAGATTTTTTTTTGAACATCTTTGCCCATATTCTAGTCCTACTGATGATTGCATATTTGGATATCAAGATTCCCCAAATTAAACTCTGCCATTTGGAAGATCTTTAAGCCCAACAAGGATAACATGATAATAATTATCCCCCAGCCCATTTCCCTTCACTCTTTCTCTCCCATCCGGTGTTTAGAAGGCAGTGGGTGTTAATGAGGGGTTGCAGAGGCATCTATTCAGACGGATGGATAGACTTGATATTTAAACCTATTACTATATACCTTGCCCAACAACCCCTGCTTACATGGGTCCCCTCCCTTGGAATCTAAGACAACAGCACAGACTTTGTGATTCCCAGTTCTGCCCTTTCCAAGTATTGTTCACCCTTCATAGAAGCAACACCCCCAGAATTAAATGTTTTCTGGGTGACCTCCCCCTCTAGCATCAGATAGATACAGGCCAAAGATTCCTTCACAAAGGAAAAGATACAAACTCCTCTTTTTCCTCCTCCCTCTTCCTTTAAGAAGCTCATTACTTAGCTCCAGCAAGTGGTTGAGTATTCAGAGTCAAATTTCTTCTCCTTGATAAAGAGTGTGTGCACTTTCCAAGTATTTAAACTTCATGAGTTCTAAGAAAAAAAATAAAAAGGTATTTCAGAATTAAGATCGGTATGTATCAATGGAGAGCTTATTAAGCTTGGAATAAAGAATATTAATCCATTTCCACCAACTTATTTTTGACTGGGAAAAGAGAATCTCTCCCCCCTTCTTCGCCCCCCCCCTGCCCCCTCTCACACACAGAGCACCTGCAGGGCAGTTTCCTTGTTAGAGCTGAACTGTTGCTTACTATCAGACCTGAGTTAAGTCCCGGCAGAAAATGGTTGTTGGTTTTTAGACATCAATATTAGAACCACCTTGATGTGTAGTTAAAAGCTCTAAACTCTTTGACCAAATCTTCAAAGTGAACTGATTTGTTAAGCCTGGGTATGACCTAGGTCTCTACATATTTCAAAAAATTGTCTCAGATTTGAGAAGCTACATTGTGAACTGAATTTGGTATTTCTGGGCTTACTTGGTAAACCTGGGACATAGGCAGTTTAAACTCATTCATATTTTAGTGGTCACTGTATTAGATTGAACCAAAAGCAGTAAATTGTGTATTTGAAACCATAAAATAAAACATATTAAATATGTTACATTTTAAGTCACCCAACAGTTCTTAGATAAATATGTTTTCGGGCTAGGTTAAATTACTATACAGAATTATTAGAGATAATGCCCAAATTTGGGGCTAAATGAATAACTAAATGTGTAACCTGGTAAATACTTAGTAACCAAGAAAGAAGTTCCAATTCTTTTGACTAATTTTTAGCAGTGATTTGCTACTGATTTTTTTTATGGTTGTTGCTTGCTTGATTTTTGGTTTTGGGTTTTTTTTTAACCAGTCCTGAGGCTTGTGAACTCAAGGCAGGGCACCGCTGTACCTCAGCATCTTTTGCTCAAGGATAACACTCTACCACCTGAGTCATGGTGCCACTTCTGGCTTTTTCTGTGTATGTGGTACTGAGGAATTAAATCTAGGGCTTCATGCATGGTAGGCAAGCTCCCTACCATTAAGCCATATTCCCAGCCCTTGATAAGTATTTTGAGAGTATAACTTGCTTTCTGTAACTTCAGCCATCTCTAAAGATGAAATCTAAAATTATAAATTCTACCCATTTCCTACAAATAAAATGAAGATAAGATGTTGTAAAATAACAAAATTTCTCAAAAAAAGTTTATCAGATAAGATGCAAAATGCTATATTCACTTTTATCTTTGGGGTTGGAGAAGTGAGGTTTTTGTTATTGTTGTTGTTGATTTTTGTTTTTATTTGTTTTGGTGCTGGTCATAGGGCTTCAACTCAGGACCTGGGTACTGTCCCTATGCTTATTTGTTCAAGTCTAGTACTCTACCAGGTGAGGTAGGAGCTCCACTTTGGGCTTTATTTTTTAATGGTTAATTGGAGATAAGAGTCTAAAAGACTTTCCTTCTTGGACTGCGTACTATGATCCTCCTAAGCAGCTAGGATTACAGGAGTGAGCCACCAGTACTGGCTAGAAGTGTTTTGAGATGTGGCATTGAATCAATGGATCAATTGAATCATTTAATCAATAACAACTTAATTTGGAAGAAAATTAATTATCCTTCAACAAATGAATAATCATTCACCAAAGAGCATAACAAATCAGGAGCCCTGACCTTATAAAACTCTAATTGGGAAGACAAAAATGGTACATTTATTTATTTATTTATTGGTTGGTCGCTGAGCTTGAACTCTGGCCTGGGAGCTGTCCCTGAGCCTTCAGTTAAAGATTAGCGCTCTACCACTTGAGCCACAGTGCCACTGCCAGTCTCATGGACTTTCCTGCACAGGCTTGCTTTTAACTGTGATCCTCAGATCTCAGCCTCCTGAGTAGTTAGGATTACAGGTGTGAGCCACCAGCACCCGGCTCTTTTGATACTTTTATTTAAAGTATGTGGAAAGAGAATTAAAAAGTTTATATCCCCAAATTCCCTTTTTGACTGAACCATAGTAAAAGACAAAGTAAGAACAATGGAGTAGATTGTACCTCCCTCTCTGATCCTGCTGACTGTTTTAATTACAGAAAAGGTATTACCTTCAAATTCCTTGTCTCTTTTCTGTGTGGAATATCTGTCAGCCCCTGATACTTTCTTCTGCAAATGTTTATAATTTATTCAAGTCAACTTCCTACTGATTTCTGAATTTGTTTTAATAAAAGTTACCTACCTTTTCCCCACATATTATTCATCCATATTTCTTTTCCTCTTCTACACTCAAATATTGCTTTGGCTTTCTTTATAAATGAAGGTATAGATCATTTTTGTTTTTGACATCTCTTAATCCTTTGAAAGATATATTGGCAAAATACTGAGCACATTCCTCTGGCATATTACTTCTTACCAGTACCCATATTACTTCTGTTCCAGTACCATTTTTTTTTTTTTGCCGTTCCAAAGGGTTTCTATACCATCACTTAAAATCTCTTGCCATTCATACCAAAGGGGTTTCATGAGACATTAATTAAGATGTGAAATTGCTTCATGTTAATTGCCCACACCTTTCTGTGATCTGCTATCAAGACAATTAAATATCCTTTATGGTACATTAACCAACAGAGCAATCTAACCTTTCCATGTCTCAGAAATTATGGAGGGCCAAGGAATATTTGATTAAACTGGTAAGAAGAAAAAGATGAATCATATTTTATCTTCTTGTAATGAAAACTGATAGAGGATTGGGATACTTATTAGGGTGTAACATACAAATTTCATGCAAAACAAAATTTATGTTATCTCCATTTGCCAAAAAAACAAAATGTGTCAGCAAAAACTGCAGTGGCCCCAGTGGGTGCCTATTAGTTCAGTCATCTTTCTAGCTCGTTGTTCTTTAACTGCTTTTGGAACAGAGTTACACATTTATGACCAGGAAGGCCTGGGTCATAATCCTCCCATTTGTATTTCCTGTGTTGCTAGCATGATAGGCATTCATCATTTCACCCAAGTTTTTGTTTTTGGTTAAGAAGAGGTCTTACAAACTTTTTTCCTGGACTGACTTCAGTGATCCTCCTCATCAATAGCTCAATATCTGCTTCCTGAATAGCAATGATTACAAGTATAAGTACCCATATGGGATTAGTGATTCTTGATCTATCATTTGTTTGTCTAAATTCTTTAACTGCTAAATTAAGCTCCTCCAGAACAAAAGATCACGTCAATTATCAAAGCAGTACTATTACTGAAGTGTTTCTTTTGTCCTTTCTTTCTTTTCAGGCTATTTCAGTTATGCTGTTCTAATTACATTTTAAGTATATATGTCTCTGTCTCTGTCTCTGTGTCTGTCTCTTTCTCTGTAGATCCTCCAGGTTGATTAACTAAGAGTGTAGGAAGCTGCTTTATGGCATATAATGGATAAATAGATTTTCAAGGGAATTAGTCATTAATTCCTCTGAGTTTCCCTTTGCAATAACCTGTTTGTCATAAGTCACACAAATAAAAATATGCTTTATATGCTGGGTGCTGGTGGCTCATGCCTGTAATCCTAGATATTCAGGAGGCTGAGATCTAAGGATCGCAGTTCAAAGCCAGCCCAAGCAGAAAAGTCTCTGTGAGACTCTTAACCTCCCATAAAATACTCAAAAAAGCTAGAAGTGGCACTGTGGCTCAAGTGGTAGAGTTCTAACCTTGAGCATAAAGAGGTTCAGGGACAATGCCTAAGACCCATGTTCAAATATATATATATATATATATATATATATATACATATATGTATAACATATGTATATATAAATATATACATGTATAATATACATATGTATGTGCTTTATATATAAAACGTTTTTCTCATAACTGAAATTATTTTTATTATTTTGCTCATAAAGGTAACAGCAGTTAGAGTTGAGGACTTCTAGATTCCAAAAGGAACATCCGTAAGATTTTCTAGGTTTGATAGTAATCATTTCAAATCCCCAAAAGACAGATCGTTGAATTACTAATTTGTACAATTTGCAGTTGTCAGAATCAATTCTCTAAGCTAATCAGTCATCTCTGTATCCTCTGCTACTTCACCAAAGACATTTAAATCCTTTGAGGAGATTGGAAGAATCATCCAGTGAAGTCACTGAAATATTTTTAAATCTTACTCGAAAACATATAGTGGGTGATCATGTTCTGTAAGACACTTCACGTATTTTGCTAGTGTGCTTTGTACTACTCAGAGGGCATTCTGGATATTGCCGGTGTTAGCAGCACCTGGGAGGTCAGTGAAAATGCAGAATCTTAAAGCCACCAGAGAACTTCTGAATCATAAGCAGCATTTCAATAATCTCCTAGATAATTCAAATGGGCATAATGCTGAATAGTTTCTACTATATGTTGAGTAGGTGCCTCTTCATCACTGAAGTGGTCTCAGGGATGTTTTCTTTGTATTCTCAATTCTCTTTTAGTCTAGTTTTAGATTTATTAGAATACCTTAGGCCAAAACAATTCATCACCATGTTCTCTGAATTCTGCTATCTAAAATCTTAACAAATAATCAGTCAACTCCTCCATCTTAAATGTCTTTGGTTGCTTATTATTTTTTTTTTTTGGTCCGGTCGTGGGTACTGAACTCTGGGCCTGGGCACTATTCCTCAGCTCTTCAGCTCAAGGCTAGCCTTCTACCACTTGAGCCACAACACCACTTCCGGCTTTTTTCTTTTTGCTTATGTGGTGCTGAGGAATCGAACCCAGGGCCTCATGGATGCAAGGCAAGCACTCTACCACTGAGCCACCTTCCCAGCCCTGGTTGCTTATTTTATAAGGTTTAGAAAACTAATCCTCATAAAATGTCACTTTTTAGTTGGGAAAATAAGTTCAAGTTGACAAAGTGACTGAGCCCTGTTATGGATCCAGTTGTTATGACTCTTAACATCCAAGCCCAAGGAAGAATGTTGGAAAATAAAATCAAATTATTAAACCTGAGCCAGACACTGGTGGCTCATGGCTGTAACCCTAACTACTCAGGAGGCTGAGATGGGGGCTTAAAGCCAGCTGGGGCAGGAAAGTCTATGAAACTCTTACCTTCCATGAAGCACCAAAAAGATGGAAGTGGGCCTGTGGCTAAAGTGGTGGAACACTACTCTTGGGCAAAAATGCTCAAGAACAGCCCAGGCCTTGTGTTCAAGCCTCAAGAATGGTAGATACACACACACACACACACACACACACACACACACACACGACATTTTAGTGATGATTAAATAGATAAAGATGCAGACTAGCTTGGCTATTTGTTCCTAAATCCAGGATGAAAGTAGCTTCTGCTACTTAAGTGTCTTACAGTCACATTTTGTCTATTTTGTAAAAGGCTAGGAAGAGAATTAATGCATTCAGTATGCTGATTGATCTTATTTAATGAGAATGACTATGAATTGGAAAACAGTTTTCTTTCCAAACTATCATTGAGGAACAGTAGCTTAAGAACCTGACAAAAAAAAAAGAAGAAAAGAGGGGCTGGGAAAGTGGCTTAGTGGTAGAGCACTTGCCTTGCATGCCTGAGGCCCTGGGTTCGATTCCTCAGCACCATATAAGCAAAAAGAAAAAAAGCCGGAAGTGGTGCTGTGGCTCAAGTGGTAGAGCGCTAGCCTTGAGCTGAAGAGCTGAGGGACAGCGCCCAGGCCCAGAGTTCAGGCCCCATGACCAGACCTCCCCCCCAAAAAAAAAGAAGAAGAAAAGAAAAAATAGAGGGGAAAAAAGGAACTGTTCATATAGATGAGAACTGAAACCTCATGGATACATATTCACATTTATTACACATGAATAACTAAAAGTTTATGGACTTTGTACCTTAAGTGAAAAAATTGAGAGCAATCATGGAAATTGATTTCCTTTTCTTCTTCTCTATCACTCACCATTTACCATTCCTTTCACAAGAAATCCTGAAAATTTGACAGAGGAATGTCAAAATGCTCACAGTAAGGTAAAGATTAGGAGCATGCCAGTCAACATTTCAAGGCTATATGTCCTTCATTTCTAACTCAACAAATATCCTGTTTCATTGGTTAGGAGACTATAAAGACTCAAGAAACAACTCACATATCT
The DNA here is from genome assembly GCF_024711535.1 of Dipodomys merriami. Classification (NCBI taxonomy): domain Eukaryota; kingdom Metazoa; phylum Chordata; class Mammalia; order Rodentia; family Heteromyidae; genus Dipodomys; species Dipodomys merriami. The sequence continues at coordinate 65,246,899 of NW_027203381.1, read as the reverse complement.
GTAGTTCAAGTAAACCTAATAATAGATTGTGACTAAATTGCAGTAAAGGGAATTGTGTATATTCACCAGGTTTATGCCCAACTTAAACTCTTTCACAAAGAGAAAGAGGTGACGGTGAACTATCTTCTTAAATCAAACTTGCAAAGTTTACTGAAGTGCTCTGTAATTATCCTATAGTCATTGCTGTGATTTTTGTCTTCCAGTGTGTATGTACAGAGAACCATCACTACATGAAATTGGAGAAAAACAAGGGCGTTCAAGGAAAAGTTCTGGAACACCAACCATGAATGGAGGCAAAGTCGTGAATCAAGATTCAACATAGCTGAGAACTCTGCCCTTCTTCCCTCTCCTTCCTTTCTTTCCTCTTCCCTTCCTTGCCCCATTTCCTTCCAAAATCCACCCAAGAGAGAAAAATAAAATGGCATCGCAGGACCTAGTAGCTAAGATTCTGCACTCAAAATCTTCCTTTGTGTAGGACAAGAAAATTGAACCAAAGCTTGCCTGTTGCAATGTGGTAGAAAATTCACGTGCACAAATATCACATTTTAAAAAGCAATGGAAAAAAAAATAAACCAGGACTCCACAAACATTAAATTAAGCTGTGTTGTTATTCATAGAGGGCTAATTGTCATGAAGACATTACTGTAAATAAGATGAAATAAAATTTACATAAAAGAAAAGAATTTTAAAGAAATGAACTTGAACTCAGAGATCAACGTTAGACCTTAAATCGCTCAAACTCTGGAAAATGCTGTGATAATATTTGTTTGATTTTTTTTTGTATTTTCTTTGGACATCTGGAAATAACATATGATTATATCCTGTAAACCTGGAAATTTTTTTTAGCTATGAAATCAAACTATGTATGAATTATACTCTTCTAATGCCTATTAGGTATGTAACCAGGAATCATTCAAAAACGTTTTAAAAAATTACTGTTGAAGATGTTCAGATTGGTTTTTGTAAAAGAATAGTCAATCACTAATAGCTGATTTAATTCCTTTATATAGAGGCAGATTCTCCTAGGAGAATATCCTATCTTCTCAAGGTATTAATTTACAATATCATTTTTTAAATCATACAGAAACAAAAATTCTTGTCTTAAATGCTAAAGTAACTTCTGGAAATCCTCCACCATTGCTATGTCTCTTTGGTGAGGCCCAAGTTACTTGCTCTTTTGATTTGTTCTTAGTTTTCATTTTGTGGGCACTCTTGAGAGTATAGGTGCATGTCTAGCTATCTTAGAAAGTTTGGTACCATCTCTTGCAGCAGGAACAAAGAATGATTGGCTTTACATAAGGGAATAAGTCCAAGGAAATGGGTAAAAGCAGATTACACTTGCTTTTGTACCTAACAAGAACTGAAAAATACAGACTGTATGAGAAACTTGGAGGCATGGCTGTGAGATTCTTAACTTACTATCTTTATGAAGCCAGTGGCTTGTTTGTTGATATCTATCCACGTTCGGTCCATATGTATAAGTTTAGATGACAGTAAGTCTATCTTGGAGAAGATAAAAAGTTATTATACACTGAGTTTTCAAGGAGCATGGAGAAATGATATGTAATTAACAATTGTGATTCCAACAGACAGAATTGTTTGAGTAGCTTGAAGTAGCAAAAAAGAACTCACTATAACAGTAAGCAAACACACTGTTAGGAATACTAACGTATTAGAAAATATCAGCAAAGAAGTGAATGTTATACAATTGCATTGGAATAAGTAGATCTACATAGCCCTACAAATCAGGAATGGTGTAGAGACATCCAAATTAAAACAATAAAACAAAACAGAATGCTAAAATTGTATGCAGACTTATGGATATTACTAACGAGAAGACTTAGCATGTAACTTCTCCTATATCTCTACTGTCCAGCATGTATTATTCCAAATATGACTCCCTAAAATATATACACTTTGCAGAAGCTCTAGGCCCTCACCTCAAACCATGCCATCAGTTGCTGTATTCTTTCAAGGTTGACATAGTGTCCCTGGCTCTACACAATCATTATTCAATGTGCTTCTTGTCCCTTACCAAGTATCCTCTTTTATGTTCTCAGTGGGTAGCAGGAAATGAACTGGGGGAATTTGCCTGAGTTGAGAAGAATAAATGATATACTTGTAGACAAGAATTTTGAACACATTTGCAATGGATACTTGTTTAATCAAAATATCTGGAAAATAACAAATAAATACATTTAATTTTTTTACAAAAAGGAATGTTGCTCTTTAAGAAAAAGAATACCCTTGTAAATACATGAATCTGGCTGTATATTCCTTGTCACTGTTGATTTCACTTGACTCTAAATACACTTGTCACTTTCAGGACCAAACAAATTCCAAGCACAAAGCCTTATTTTCTTCAAGGAAAATAAAAGAACAGAACTTTTCAATAAAATGGGTCATGGGCTGTTTTAGCATGGAATGACTGGAGCTTTGTGGTAAAGCACATATAACCAACCACAACACAACTGACAGCGTCACAGGTAAAACAAATATTGGTGTTCACAATCACCCATTTCACTGGCAATTTCATGACAATCTATATTTAATCTGGTTGATTATGAAAAAAGAAAATGATACAGATATGGATCTACAATAAAATACCTTCTCTATTTTCTATGGTTGCCCATTGTTTCTTGTTTCTTGTTTATACCCACATTTACTTCCTTCTGAATAGCAGTTCAAGTGGACCTTCCTAACTACTTAATTTACATGATGCTTTCATTCACATCATGGCCATCAAAAATTCACTGTAATGAAATGTTTCAAAATTATCTTTCTTTTATTTTCAAATCATTTCAGAGAATACATAAGAAATCTCACATTTCTTTTACACCTAAGTAAATGACAATAATTGTGGTTCAGGGAACAGGTAAATATTTGCTTAATTAATGATTTAAGTTTGTTTTGTTTTTGTTTTGTTTTGTTTGTCAGTCTTGGGACTCAGGCCCTGGATACACTCCCTGAGCTTTTCTGCCCAAGGCTAGTGCTCTGCTACTTTGAACAGTTTTCTGATGGTTAATTGGAGATAGGAGTCTCATGGACTTTCCTGCCCTAGCTGGTTTTGAACCACAGATCCTCAGATCTCATCCTCTTGAGTAGCTAGGACTATAGTCATGAATCACCAGTGCCCAGATATGCCTTAAGTTTTGAGTATGTTCAAATGATTAGTATAAAGAATTAAGATTCTCCAAATTTAAAAAAAATCTTAAATATAGACATATAACTGTCCAGTTTCTTTCATGACTCAGATTTTATATTTTTGCTTGGCAGTTTTATTCCAAGTAATACAATTCTTTCCTATGATTCTTATTGTTCTAAAGCCAAGTTCTTCACCTTATTCTTTTTATCAAATAAGATTTTGAGTTTCAAAAAAATGTATTGGGCTTCTCAGAAAAATTATGGCTTTTATTAAAGTTATGAAATTGACTATGTAAATATAAATTATGACAAAGTTACGTAAGAATTCTATTTCAAAATAAATGGGCTAAAGAATAAAAATTAATTGTTTTATAAGTCTTACTGAATAGCTTTTGGATACTATATTTACTTCATTTTTTTTTAAGCTAGAATATTGAGGCTTAGAAACAAATGCCACTTAAGTTCCTTGCTAGTTTAGAGATGTTTGAACATCAGCAAATTCACACAGGAAGCCATCCTATTTATTCCAGTAAGAGTTTTGGCTTTGAATTATGTATTTAAAACTCATAGCATATTGTTATTATAGAATTGCTCACCTCCAAAAAATGCACACATCAGTATAATATGATGTAATTCTTTATTGGCCAGAAAACTTATTCAGAAAAGCTCTTCTATTTCTTTTTTAAATATATATTTTATTATAAAGATACTGTACAGAGGAGTTACAGTTACATGAGTAAGGTAATGAGTACATTTCCCATTGAGCATTGTTACCCCCTCCTTTGTTTTTCCCCTACTATCCCTTCCCTCCCCAACTTCTCCTTCCCCCACCAAAGATGTAAAGTTCATTTTCAACATGGTGTCTTGTACATCTCATTGTTACAATAGGCTAACCTGTATCCTTATTTCAGCTTTGTTGTTATTTCCCTTCCCCTCCCCAAATTAGAAAAATGTATATACAAGATGCAGGACACCGGAATCAAATACAATGAAAACGGGTTATACCATGAGGGAAGAACATACAAAAGAAACAAAAAAACAGATATTACATTATAAGTCCATTAAAAACAACAACAACAAAGATAAAACCTCTTGTATCCCTATCTTGGGGTTCATTTTGCTTAGCATCCTCTTATATGGTCATATGTCCATGGAACCTATGTTTCTTTGGGTCTGGCTTACTTCACTTAACATAATTTTTCCAAGTCTTTCCATTTCCTAACAAATGGGGTGGTGTCATTCTTTCTGATGAGGCATAGAATTCCATATTGTGTGTGTGTGTGTGTGTGTGTGTGTGTGTGTGTGTGTCCATGTGTGTGTGTGTGTGTAGAGCTCCCCTATGACCCAGCAATCCCACTTTTGGGCATTCACCCAAATGATCACAAACAAGGCCATACTAAAGCTATCAGCACAACTATGTTTATTGCAGCATTATTCACCATAGCTACCATATGGAATCAACCCAGATGCCCCTCACTAGATGAATGGATCAAGAAAATGTGATATATATATATATATATATATATATATATATATATATATATATATATATATACACACACACACACACACACACACACACACACACACACACACACACACAAGCTCTTTCATTTCTGAACATGACAATAGCTAAATACCATATTTTAATTAGTGTTCCTATGGGGCCACCAGCAAGAGATGAGAATTTTCAGATGGGAAGAAAGTTTGAAGAATGGTTGAGAACACTGTTTCTTGGTAAAGAAATATGACTCTATCAACAGTAATCTTTTTTCTTTTGAATGGTCAGGCCCCAAAATACCAAATCTATCCTTAAGCCTTGCTCTTGAGAAAGTTTTTCATGATATTGCTTCATTTCATCTGCACAAGATTAGACACAGTCAAACATCAAAATTCCCTGCTCATTTAAATACCAGGAAAGGATGAGGTTATTTTCTGTCAGAAACTAGAAAATAGCATTTTAAAGTAAAAAATCACATTTAGAACTTTGGATTGTTCTACAAATATAGATAGATAGACAGATAGATAGATAGATAGATAGATAGATAGATAGATAGATAGATAGATAGATAGATAGATAGATAGATAGATAGATAGATATGCTAAATGATGAACTAGTCTACAATTTTTATTTGAGTTTTGGACTTTGATTATAGGTAGGCAATCAAAAATATAGAGAGATGAAGATAAAACTTTGTAGTAAATGTATATTTCTAATGATAGTACAAATGGCCACTTTATGATAGAAAAGAAACGTGTGGGAGCAGTAATCAAAGCACATACCCCATCAGAATGCCAGTGATAATTAATCCCTTCTTGGGTACAGAAATAGTTATTTTTTATTTCTCAAAAGTTGTCTGAAAAAGTATGTACTTCCTAATAGTATCCCATGATAAGTCATATCTGATTGAAAATTTGCAGCTGAGGAATTTATCGGGAATTTTTCTGGAGCCCAAATTAACAAATCAGTATTTAAATCAAGATTGAGTGAGAATTGCTAATGTTTAGAGATGTTATATACTTAGCTTCAGTAACAAATAGAAACAAAACTAAGAATATTTAACATTATGGTCATAACATTAAGCTAAACTTTATTAACCATTATATGATTAAATATTTTATTGATTAGAAACAACAAGTTGATGTTTCTTTGCCTTTGATCCAAGCACAATTGAATGACAGCAGCATTCATTACTCAAGTTCATTTTAAAAAAGAAACCAACATCCCAAATATATTTCCATTAGTACATTTGGTATTAGCTCTGCTCATATGTTAAATGTTGCAATCTTAAATTAATGACACCAGAATGTTTAATACACATGTTATTTGAGAAATCAGGCAAACATGTTTCGGCATTAAAGCACAGATTTAAATTATTGTTATTTTGGAGACCAGATTTGTACGTTTGTCCATCACAATCTTCCTGAAGTGGAAGGATATTAAAGTCTTGAGATACTCATGCATGTAGACAAAATTCTGGCACCTTTTTTAAACATTAAACTTCTTTGAGAAGTCTTTCTCTTGTTTTTAGTGTGTGTATGTTGTCATGTTTTAATGAAAAAGTGTCTTGCATTAAAAAAAAATCAAACATAGACTTATAGCTGAGACATGAGTGACATTTTACAGGACAGCCAAAAGTAAGAATTGTTTTCTAATTACAAAGGTACTTGGGATAGCCTGACATACAGCTTTAAGAGGACTTAGAACTAGAGTCTATGCATGTGTTTTTCACTTGTGATTTACAAATTGATTGAGTTTAAAGATCATATAACAAATTACATTCTCTAAAGTTCAAGAAAGGCACATGCAAATAGAAATATATTAATAGTCCAAAATATGTGTAACAGTAGGTTATACTGAGATTTCATATGTCATTTATGACATAGCATGGAAGCCTTATGACACAGATTGTTAAAACAGAAAAACATACTTGCTGTGTAATATGAATACTTACTAAACAAAAGACCTGATGCAGGTCCCTAAGAAAGACATGAGCATTTGTGACTTTAAATAAAAGAGGTAGATTTTGGCTAGCCACTGTAATTAAGAAGTTTGTATAATCAAGAATCCATAGAATGGATAAAAGTCAGCCATCTAACCTTGGATATAGGATTTATTTTACATAAATATGTGTCAAAAAGAATGCCAACAATAAAAACAGAACAAAAAGTAGACTACAGAGAAGAAAAGATTCAACTCTACATTTATAGAAGAGCTTGGGGAACTATTAGAAAAATAAATGTGTTCCATTTGACAGTAATTCAAGTATCAATATGTTCAATGTCTTTAGATAACCATGACAGAGGTTGGTTCTTCTAAATCAGAATTTACACCATATTGATTCCAGTTATATCCACAAAAGGATTGCTAGGAGTCAACCATTGTGAAGTGTTTCACAAAATAATATCTCAAGTAGACATTATAGGTTCTAAACTTAAGGCTATTTGAGACTTCAAAAGCACTTGTTTTTCCTTTATTTGCTCTACGATAATACAATGTATTTGAATATTTTAGATAATGATTAAGAATTACCCCGTGACACACATCAAAGCAGTATATTCCTTTTGTGGCTGAATTGGCTTTATATTTACATTGGCATCAAATTCTTGGGTAATGTTCCTCCAATAAATTTGCTTCCAACTTGATTTATTGTTTTTTGCAGATGAGCTAATATTTTTTTATTGTGAAAATACTGTACACAGGGGTTAAAATTACATAGGTAAGATAATGAGTACATTTCTTATCAAGCATTGTAGCCTCCTCCTTTGTTTTCCCTTCCCATCCCCCCGTGTCCCCCCCCAATCCTCCCCGCTCTCTTCCCCCCCCCCCCCCGGTAAAGTTCATTTTTGACATAATGACTTGTACATCTCATTGTTGTAATGGGTCCACCTGTATCCCTATTTAAACGATTTGTTTTTCCCCTTCCCCTCCACAAATTATACCGACATCAAATACAGTGAAAGCAGGGGTTATACTGTGGGGGAGGGACATACAAAGCAACAAAGAAATAATCTTATAAATGCATTAGAAACAATCGCATGAAATGAGCTAATATTTTATTAAAAAAATAATATACATCCTCAATTCACAAGGCTTCATGACTACTTTGCTTAGGATTTTAAAACCTGATAACATTGTCATGCTACTATTTTGGAAAACTTATCTAAACAACGACATATTTTAGTTACTCAACTATGCCTCATATCCATACTCATGTATTAAACCTTCAACTTTGTCTTTAAAAATATATTGTTAATCCAGAGAGGCCCACCAGACATAGACTAGTTGTGCCTACTTATACCATGAACTCTATAAGAGGAACTTCACAAGAGAAATACTTTGATAAGCAAATTGTACTTTGGCCCATCTGTACTTTTTTCCTCCCTACCAACTCCATTCTCATTTTTTTACTTCATTCTTTTTGTTCCTGTGTGCCTTTCCAGATTGCTCCTCTGCTTGATTTACTGACTTATCTCTGAAATAGTTTTTGTCCCTCCACCCCCGCCTAGATTTTTGAGTAATTTTTTCTTTTCCCTGAAAGTTCATCCCAGAAAATACCTTTGTGATAGATCACCTTGACAATCACTTTTATCACTATAGAAATAGCAGCTTAGATATATTAAAAGACCTTTAAAATATAATGAAAAGGCTGAAAATAGAAGAATCAGATATCATTTGAAGTATTTAAAAACATCAGGATGAGTGTCTACCATTTTCCCTATGGCTCTATCAAAGTACCTTTTATTCACAATTCCAAAAATGTTTATACCAGGTCCAGACTGCATGTCTATGTTTATACACAGGAAAAAATATGGATACAGAAAGATGTGTTCCCTGACCAAGAAAGCATCTATCCTAGAAACTCCAATGAGCTTAGGTCTCTTTGGTCCGTACTGAAGTCTCATTAGGAAGGAAGAAAGCAGCACAAATTTAAGAATCAGAGGTCATTTTTACAAAGTATGATTATCCTTGAGTTTTTTACTGAGCATGACCACAATCCCTTTCATTGGGTCTATCCTGCTGCTATAGGTGTGACTTCACTGATAGTTCCATTGGGCAATTAAGGTACAGCTCTCCAGGAGAATTGTTCTTCTGACAAGTTGAGGCATCCTCTGTTTATAAAGCATACACTGTATGTGTGTAGCCCCTAAAGGAGAAAAATAAAGGGCATGCTAGGGCTATGAAGAGGAAGGCTCTTTCTTTATGCATTGTTGGTAGAATGGGAGTTTTCCTTAAATCATGAGCCAAAAAATCTTGCATGGAAAACCTTGTAAGGAATCAGTGTAGAGTCTATTCGCTCAGTGTATCCAATAGCTAGGATAATAGCCATTGTCGTCTCTGGGACTGGTCTCATTGAGGAACAGCTCGACTCACACCATCAAGCAATAGCCAGGGCTGGGAACCTCAGATCAACAGGAATGTAGCATGGACTATGGACAAGGGTGATGCGGATCGACTTAACTAAATATTCTTCCAATGAGATGCCAGAGCCATTTCTGACCTGGCTCAACACAAATGATCACAGTGCATCCAACAAAATCACCGGTGGACTTGCACATGGCTATGTGCTTCTCTAATGCCAAGCATGGTGTTATCTAGAACTTATTTCTAAAAGAAGAAGTTGAAGGTGGCCTCTCCTTACTTCACAGAATCTTCATCACATCCTTGCCTCTATAATTGAGGTGTAGTTTCCAGTCAAGTGGATCTTTTTTTTCCAGGTAAAAAACTCTAAGAAGCAAAGAACCAATAAGAATATGCAAGGTGATTTATCCTTCAATCTTTTCTATTTCTTTTTTAAATTCTTTCCCAGTCCTGGGGTTAGAACTCAGGGCCTGGGCACTGTTCCTGAACCTCTTTATGTTCAAGGCTAGTGTTCTATCACTTGAGCCACAGCACCACTTCTGGCTTTTTCTGAGTTGTTAATTGGAGCAAAGAGTCTCATGGACTTTTCTGCCCGTGCTGGCTTTGAATGTGATCCTCAGATCTCAGCCTCCTGAGTAGCTAAGATTACAGGCATGAGCCACTGGCTCCCAGCTTTTTAATTTATTTTTTTTTTAAGTTGTTACTATAAAGATGATGTACAGGAGGGTTACAGCTACAGAAGACAGGTAATGAGTTCATTTCTTTTTGAACAATGTTACTCTTTCTCTTGCTCTCTCCTAGTTTTTCCTCTTCTGTCCCCACTTACAAATTGTATAGTTCAATGTAATGTCAGTGAGTACCACTACTAAATTTGTTCATCCCTTGTCCCTGTATTGCCGTGCCTACTCTTACCTTCCCAAAGACAGATGAATGAATAAATAAGACAAAAAAAAAGAAAAGAACAATAAAGAAAAAGCCACTCATTTCCATTTCTGGAATTTATTTTGATAAGTATTATATAATTAGAAGCATTGTGCCTTTGTGTTCCTCCCCTAACAGTATCATCCTTTGGTCTCATAGATTCCTGAATAATTGATCATGTCCTGGTATATATATATATATATATATATATATATATATTATCATGGAGCTTGAACCCTGGGCCTCGGTGTTGTCCCTCAGCTCTTCAGCCCCTTGAGCAAAAGCTCCAGTTCTGGTTTTCTGGTGGTTTATTGGAGTTAAGAGTTTCATGGACTTTCCTACCTTGACTGGTTTTGAAGTGCAAAATCGCCAACTCTCAGTCTCCTGAGTAGCTAGGGGATTACAGGTGTGAGCCACTAGCACCGGGCTTTTAAAAAAATATTTTTTATTAATTTTGTACCCCTTCCCTCATTTTCTCTTGCTATCTCTTGCTTCTCCCTCCATGTTGTAAAGTTCATTTCCAACGTAGTGTCTTATGAGTATCACTGTTGCATTGGTTTCTCTTTGTCCTTTGTCTTACCATTTCTGTAATTCCTTTCCCATCCCCAAATCAGATAAATTTATATACAATACTAAGGGTACCAAAATCAAAAACAGTGACAACAGGGTGTAAAACAAAGGGAAAAATGAAAGTAAAAAGAAACAACTGCATACAGTACACTAAGAACCAGAACCAAAAAAAAAAAAAAAACCCAAAAACCTGTTTCCATATCTTGGAGTTCATTTCAATTAGCATCATTTTATAAGGTCATATGTACATAGTTATTGTGCTACTGTGATCCTCTGCTAGAATATCCTAGACATATATTAATTATTACAAATGAGGGAAACTATGGAGCCTATGTTTCTTTATGTTTGGCTTACTTCACTTAGTCTGATTTTTTCCAGGTCTTTCCATTTCCTTACAAATTGGGTAATATCATTTTTTTTGATGGAAGCATGGAATTCCATTGAGTGTGTGTATATATATATACAAGAAAATGTGATATATATATATATATATATATATATATATATATATATCTCACATTTTTCTTGATCCATTCATCCATGGAGGAGCATGTGGCTGATTCCATGTCTTGGCTGTGGTAAATAGCACTGCAATGTACATAGTTGTACTGGTAGCTTTGGTGAGGCCTGGTTTGTAGTCATTTGAGTAAATGCCCAGCAGTTGACTTGCTGAGTCATAGGGGAGCTCTATGTTTAGTCTTTTGAGGCACCTCCACATTGCTTTCCAGAGTGATTATACAAATGTACATTCCCACCAACAGTGTAGTAACATTCTCCTTTGGCCACATCCCCTCCAGCATCTATCTCAATGTTGAAACAGGGCTTTTCTTGTGGCTTACCAGTAGGGCATCTGTTTAGCAAGCATGAAGCCCTGAGTTCAAACCCTATTGCCATCCACCAAAAAAAAAAGGAAAGAAAAAAATGACAAGGAATGAAAATTAATGAAGGTATAGAGTATTAGGTCCATCCATTTCCCTGCAAATGGCACAATATTGTTCTGTGTAAAATTCTGTTGTGTCGATCTTTTTTGTTTCTTTAAGCAAAGAAAAAGGAAGGTTAGTTCAGTGCCAGTGGCTAATCATGATTACAGGCATAATCCTAGCTACTCAGGAGGCTGAGATCTGAGAATTAAAAATTCAAAGCCAGCCTGGCAGGTAAAATCCTAAGACTTATTTCCAAATCACCAGCAAAAAGCCAGAAGTAAAATTGTTGCTCAAGTGGTACAGTGACAGCTTTGAGCAAAAAATCTAAGGAACAGAGCCCAGGTCCTGATTTCAAGACCTAGTACCAGTGCATATATAAGCATGTACATATACACAACACACTCACACACACACACACACACACACACACACACACACACACACACCACACACAAACATATTTGTATATACAGACATATACAAGTAGTTGGCAACTTCAAACTCAATATTGTTATCTTATATAATTTCTATTAATTTAATGCTTATAGTTGTTTAGGATATACTTATTGGTTCTTAACTATATGCATATTATAATTACCTGAGTACTTTTAAAATATATACTAAGGGTTTGGTCTTACTCCAACAAATCCTGGCATAATTATTTTGAAAGATATTATTCTTTTGACTTACTAAATGTTTGATTCCTGTAATCCTAGCTGCTTGCAAGGCAAATATTAGGAAGGCTTTAGTTTGAGACTGGCTTAGAAAAAAAATTAGTAAAAGCATCAATAAAAGCTGGTTGTGGTAGAACAACAATTTTCATCCAACTTTTGTGGGAATGGTAAATAAGAGCATAGGTTAAACAGGATCATTTGAGCATAATTGTCAGATCCTTCCTCAAAAATGACCAGTGCCAAAAGAGCTGCAAGTGTGTCTCCAGTGGTAGAGCACCTGTCTAGCTAACAAGGTCCTGAGTTTAAACCCAACAAAAACAAACAAAACAAACAGAAAAAGATGATTCTTACCTTCAGAAATGAAAAATGACTTTCATAAGTCATCTTTTTAAAAAGTCAAATGCCTTAAAAATTATTACTAATATGTATTAAATGACTCTTCAGCATGGAATTATGTTACATTTACAGAGATTATTTAAGTAGTAAATGTCCATGAGGATTTTGATTAAAAGACTTTGTTTTAAAGCAAAGCTTAGATAACTTCAATACCAGGCGATAATAGTGCCAAGTCTCTTAATATCTTGAACGTTTTCCAGAATCTTATTCCATTTCCTAGACATGGTACCATTGTATGTTTAAAATTTTTGTGATAGGGAACTTGTTTGAACGTTCAGTTGGTTCAAGGACCCATTCCTCTGAGATCAAAGAGAAGTTCATTTAAGCAGCTTCATTGTTTTTCAGTTCTTACTTTATGTAAAAGTATTTGGGCTTAGATGATGTTAAAAATGTGACTTCTGTCTTGAAATAGTAACATCCCAAATCATTAAGTACATCCATTTAAAAATCTTGTTAATTATAGAAATCCATATTTATTTTTTGTTGTGCTGTCAGTGTTAACAAGAAGACTTTGTTTAGCTTGAACATGTTAAGACAGACATCTCTGTCATTTTCATTGAGAGTTACTTTCCCTTGAAAATAGAGTTCATTAAGATGGCATTTATTTCATGCTCCGTCTGATTTATAACCACTCTCAGGACAGAACTTATTTACAAGAACTTTCTCCCCACTTTCATTTGGACCAATGATATATTTTTGTAATGATCAAGTTTGTGTGAGATGTTGAGTAGGGTGTGAAGGAACTCTAGTGAAGTATTAATTTTGGTGTGTCTACGAGGGTGTCTGCAGATGAGATTAACATGTGGATTTTTGACTCAGTAGATTGTCCTCCACCTTTGGTACTGCTTATGTCTTGAAAAGATTGGATGATAATGGCATAGTAATAAGGAGTTTCCCAATTTAGAAAATCCAGGTAATGAGCAGATATCATTGCAAAATTGTACCAAACCTTCAAAGAACAGACACTGATTTTTCTCAAGCTGTTCCATTAAGTGGAAATGTTAAAGCTGTTTCCAAAATTGTTCAGTAAAACCAATGTTATTCTGGGTCAAAAATTGGATAAGAATACAGGGGGGGAAAGCAACAGATAATGTTCATAGACACAAAAATTCTGAATAAAACATCTACAAACTAGATTGGATTCCACACATTAAAACAGATCCTACACCATGATCATGCAGGTTTCATTCCAGAGATACAAAGATGGTTCAATATATGCAAATCAGTAAGTGTAATGAAGTATGTGAATAGAATCAAGAATAAAAATGACATGATTCTTTCAATAGATGTTAAAAATCCTTTGAAAAAATGCAACATTCTTTCATCAGATAAAACTGAAGAAACTTAAAAGGATGTTATGTTACATTTATAAAATATGTATATGGTAAACTTATAAACAAAAGGGGAAAACAAAAGCATTCTTTCCAAAGTCAAGAATAAAACAAATTTCTCTATTTTCTCCATTTTTATTCAATATAGTGTTTGGATTATTAGCCAGAAAAATACAGTAAAAGAAATAGAAAAGACACAAATATAAAAGTAAGAATTAAAATCACCCAACTGAAAGATACTATGATCTTATAATTAAGACACTAGAAAGTGGGAAAATTTCCTATGTTCATGGATAGGAAGAATCATACTACCAAAAGTAGTCTACAGAATCAACCTAATCAATCAAAATTTCAATAACATTTTTCACAGAACTATGTAAACACCCAAAATATGGATTAGCTAAATCAATCCTGGGTGAAGGAGTGAAGCTAGTGCTAAGTATGGGTGACTCACACCTGTAATCCTAGCTACTCAGGAGGATTGTGGTTCAAAGCTAGCTTGAGCAGAAAAGTGTGCATTAAACACCAAAAAGCCAGGTTGGAGATGTAGCTAGCATGGTAAAGTACCAGCCATGAGCAAGCAAGCTGAACTCAGTGCAAAGCCCTGAGTACATACCTAAGTGAAGACAAGAATAGCACAATACTTGTACGATATTTGATTTCAAATTGTACAATAGACATTGTAAGAAGGAAATAGTATTTTACTGGTGTGAACATAGACATGTACTGTTTAATTCTTGAATATACACTACTTTAGTCAGCTAAGTCAAATATATATGCACATGTCCTGGTGTTATGTTTCCCTTTGAGGCTGTACTTTGTGTCTAAGATCACATATGAGACAAGACATGTGCCCTCTTTCATATTATGTTTGTACCTATGATGTAATCTGATCCTCCAACTATTTACATGATTTTCTTTCTCTTCAACTGAAAAGGAAGGCTGTGAGGCCTGGAAATGAAGTTTGTTTCTCTAGGTTGTCAAAAAAGAGATTTTAATAAATGTTCATCAAATTATTTTAAATATAAAGAAATTCCATCAGAAAGCTTCAGTAAGAAATAATGGGTTTCTTTAAACTGGACATATAAAAAAAGTTCCTGGCAAGACATTTCTAAAAGGACACTTATGAAAAATTCATTTTTAGAAAACAATTCTTGCCATTTAACAAGAGTATGTGGCATTCCCTGTACTACTGATACTTTTTTTTTTCCTTTTCTTTATTCAGAGTTGTTTTACTGATGGAAAAATTTAAGCTAGAGTTCTGAGAAGTGCGTGGGAGTTTTCTCTGAGCACACATCTTGTTAAAATATAATGGAATATGTGCATATATTACAACTCCCACATAATTTCCTTCACTGCTCTCCTGAAGTCTATACAGTATATAATCTACTTAGGTGGTCTGGGATTCTAGTTGAAATCATCTCAAGGTTCATTGAAGGATTTGGACTTAATAAAAAGAGAATTCCTCATTTGGTCATGACAAATCTTCACTTCAAGATGAAGTCTTGGCTCTGCAGGAGATCACCTACCTGAGATCGAGCATGAAGCCCTGAGATCAAGTCCCAGTCATACCAAAATAGTCTTAACTTAAGAGGATTTTTTTTTTTTTGCAGACTGTACTTGCTCAAGAAGCCAGTGATTTAGAACAATATTGTTCAATAAATAAAACATAAGAGCCACCAGTAATTTCAAAAGTTCGAGTAACTTTACTGAAAAGTTATCATACTAAGTGGAGCTAATTCCTTTTTTGTTGTTGGTGGTGGTAGTGGTGGTTATGGGCTTGACCTTGGGGCCGGGGCGCCATCCCTGAGCTCTTCAGTTCAAGACTAGTGCTCTACCACTAGAGCCACAAAGCCACTTCCGGTTTTCTGAGTGGTTTGTTGGAGAGCCTCACGGCCTTTCCTGCCCGGGCTGTCTTTGAACAGCAATCCTCAGATCTCAGCCTCCTGAGTAGCTAGGATTACAGGTGTGAGCCACCAGCACCTGGCTGCAATTAATTTCTATACCATACTTCCCTCATCTCAAAAACATAATATATATGTATATATATATATATATATATATACATATATATATAGTCAAAATGCAATTATTAATGAAGTATTTTGAATTGTTTTTATACCATAGCTTAGGACCTAGGCACAGCTAAATTCAGAGTAGTCCCATTGGCCTTCTATAAAAAGCACAGATTTAAAGGCAACTGAATGTAATGCCTGGAATTCATCACAGAAGAATGATGGATGGACTCCTGGCTTACATAACATTGGAAGCACTTCTATCAGATGCTTGCAATGTTCCACAGTGCCTTAAAGTGAAGCATCACCTTTCTGTCTATGAGACTCCTGCTTATGCCATTGTCACTCGGCTTTAGTTTTATAGCACATGTCTTTCAATCACTAGATGCTGACTGAATGGGCGTTTCTCCCTTGGTCTCTAGCTATCAGTATTTCTTTCACTTCATAGTATATTTTATATTGTCTTCCTCAATCCCAAACTTATCTAGCCTCCCTGGCTTTCCTGACTAGTCAATTTATTTTAGGTCTCAAACTGGATTTCTCTTTTTCAGGAAGACTTCCCTGAATCTCTCTGCATTCCCTGGGAACAGGGTCTGAGCATTACACTAACAAGTTTCCACAGCTCTTACTGGGAGGTTCTCCTTTGGCAAAGCCCATCCATTCAGTGACAACATCCTAAGCTAAGTACCTGGTAGATGCATAACTGGTATTGCTTGAATGTATGAAAGATGAAATAAAGTAAACAATTAAAATATGGAAAGATTAGAAAAAGGAAGTAAGTTGCTAAGTGTCCAACAGTTGGTAAGGGGGAAGTGGATAACAATCCAATCAAGTTCATACAGTTTTAATATTTAATGATATTAGGATTAAAATGTAGTCATTGCAGTAAGGAGAGCAGAACTACAAGAACTACTACATGCATTCAGAATCTGGAGTTCTGGGAAGTTTTCCTGTTTCTGAAGACAGCATGAAATATGCTGCAGTGACGTAAGTACAGACTGGCATATCATTACATGGCATAAAGTATCCAGACTTGGACCATACCTATAATCTTTTGATCCATGTCTGGGTATATATTTCAAGTTCTAACACAGATTCATAAGGAGAGATATTTGCAGATTGTCACTGAAATACTGTTTATGTTGGCAAAGACTTGTAGTGTCCATCACTGGAAGACATTATTCATTTAATTTAATAATGTAGAGAGACAAAACAAAAAATTTTTTCAAAAAAATAAATGTAAGAATACATATTAAACATTTAAAAATATCAAGCTGATTATATAAAGAGGTGAGGTATCATGGTAATGAAAACAAAGATAAAAGAAAATGGAATACCTTGCACAAGTCCATAATTGAGCCTTCAGAAATGGAGATCTGGGAAGTGGTGCTGTGCCTCAACTGATAGAGAGCTAGCCTTGAGCTGAAGAGCTCAGGGAGAGTGCCCAGGCCCAGAGTTCAAGCTCCATGGCAGACAAAAACAAGCAAACAAACAAAAACAAAACAAAACAAAAGAAATGAAGATCCAAAAATTAAGAGGAAAATGACAAATTAAATTATTCCTTTCCTTTTTCTTTCTTGAGCTTAGATTCAGGGCCTAGTCTTCTTCTTTTTTTTTTTTTGAGTCCGGTCTTGGGACCTGAACTCTGGGCCTGGGCGCTGTCCCTCAGCTCTTCAGCTCAAGGCTCTAGCTACAACGCCACTTTCGGCTTTTTTTCCTTTTGCTTATGTGGTGCTGAGGAATCGAACCCAGGGCCTCATGCATGCAAGGCAAGCGCTCTACCACTGAGCCACTTTCCCAGCCCCTGGGCCTTGTCTTCTTACTCAGCTTTTTCACTAAAGGCTGGAGCTGCACTATTTGAGGTAGGCATCCTGTGCATTTTTGTTGTTGATGATGTTGATCAGTAAGAGTATCATAGATGTTTCTCTCCTCAGATTTCAGCCTCTTGAGTACATAGGCACAACCCACAGTGCCTGGTTTCTCTATCATTTTTTTCCTATCCCTGTCCTGGCCTCCCTTGTCTCTCTCTCTCTTTTCTTTTTTCATCTTTAGCTTATGTGATGTAGCCCTTCTACATATAAACAGCTGTGTGCCGTGTTGTAAAGTATCCTAGATCAATTTGCTAATCATCTAGTTTATAAAACAACTTAAATAGACACATGTCAACATTAATAACTTGACCCTGTCATCTGATAATCAAAACTTTGTATATATTTCTTTTAGATCTTCTTTTAGACTTCCCAGTTCACCTTTCAGTGCTACACTATCTTTTTCCCCCAACTTTTTACCTAATGTGTAGTGTCAGATATTCTAGCCAAAATTATTAGTTGAAAAAGCTGAGGTTGTCATCATTCGTACATGATGGATCTATAAAGATGGATATGATATAGTTCCCAAATTCTAAGGGATTTCGACATGATGGATAAACACATACCAAGTAATTCTATCATGGATATAAATGTATAAGCTTGGATACATGATATTCCAGTATCGTTATTTTGATATATCCTTTCTGACCATAAATTTATTTTTCATATATTGAATTTGGTTCACAGCCAGGGGCATAGCAAGGAACTGAGAAGAGATCACCAACTCAGCCACTCTGAGATTCTCTATAAAAATGTCATTTATATAACACGACAGGCATCGTTGAATCACTGCCTGACCTTCGTTAAGAAAATTATTAACTATCACGTTGTGAACGTATTCTAAAAGTAGTGAAGATAGAGCAAGTAGAGGAGAAAAACAGCTTAGCTGTGAAACAAATGATCTGACACATGGGCTCCAGATAGGCACACATTCTATGTTTAGTTAGAGTCTGGTTAAAGAAAAGATTGAATCGGAAAGGCCAAGAAAACTGTACACAAGAATCCAGAGTCGGTATTATACTCAGGCATGTCCAATGATATGTGAAAAATCATAGATTTTATTGTAACAGGATGTATATGAAGGACAGACTTGAGAATAGAGATACAAACTAGAGACAAAATCTTGCAAAGACAGTAATGACAGAATGAAAAAATAGATCCATGATAGATTAAGGACAGATACTGATGGATTTGATAACAGCAACAACAATAGAGGAAATGCCATTTCATTTACAAGAATAAGTTGACACTCCATCAAAGCATTTATGAAAGAAAAAATGACAATGCTGGTCTCTGAGACTGCAACTACTTTTAGTCATTGTGTTCTACTGTACTTTGGTCTTGATCAAAGCTAACTCTAGGTAGCGTTACATTCCTAAAGCAGTGAAGTTTGTTGTGATCCTACTGATTTCCTTTTTATTGCAATAAATAGTGATTAATGCCTATCTTTCCCACCCATCCAACTTCCTAGAGCTTCTGTTTTGTATTATCTCCCCAATTCTCACTATTGTTGAAACTTAATTTTTCTTTTCTCTTTCTCTTTTTTTCTTTTCTCTCTTATTTTCTTTCTCTCTTCTTTTCTTCCTTTTTCTTTTCTTTCTTTCCCTCCTTCCTTTTCCCTCTCTCCCTCCCTCCCTCCCTCCTTCCTTCCTTCCCTCCCTCTCTCCCTTCCTTCCCCTTCCTTCCTTCCTTCCTTCCTTCCTTCCTTCCTTCTTTCCTTCCTTCTTTCCTTCCTTCCTTCCTTCCTTCCTTCCTTCCTTCCTTCCTTCCTTCCTTCCTTCCTTCCTTCCTTCTTCCTTCCTTCCTTTCTTTCTTCCTTTCTTTCTTTCTTTCTTTCTTTCCTTCCTTCCCTTTTTGCAGAAAGAAAAGAACTCAGAACCTTGTACTAGCTCAGCTGGCTTGCACTTCTGACTCTCTACAATGTGAGCCATGCCTCTCTTCTTGCTTTACGCTTCTTTGGGATCCAGATTTTCAGACTTATTTGTCTGGACTGGCTTCAAATCATAAGCCTCCTGAGTAGCTAAGATTACAGGCTTGAGCCACTTGCTCCTGGCTCTTGTCTTATTCATTTTCTTCTATTAATATGTATTTTCACTTTCCATGCCCTGAGGTTAGGCTTAAGGAATGTTTTAAATGATTAAAACCACTTAAAGAATGAAGATGGCTCCAGAGGAATTGACATTGCTACTTACTGTTTTTAGAAGTTTCATTTTGCAGTCCTGGCTATATTAGGGACCATTTTTTTCATATTTCCAAGATAAAAACTCAGAACTATCTATTTTTTTAATGAAGTTTGGTATTTGGTAATGGATAAAGTGAAAGATCAAATCAGATTAGTTAAATGTAACCAGTCTGAGAGAACATATTACACAATTAAAAGTTATTTCTCATGATGTCTACCATAAATTCTTGTTTTCGTTTTGTTTTGTCAGAGACTGGAACTTGTACTCATTATCTGATACTTGCTTTTGCTTCTTGGCTGGTGCTCTACCCTCCTATCCAGGAGCCATGCCTCCTACCCAGATTCTTGTTTCACTTATATGAACAGAAGTGTCAATTCAGTCTTCTTCTCTGGTTATTACTGTCAACTACAACCACTGCTTAATTAAACTGAACCTCTCTAGATTTTATATTCTAGTCACTTGCTGACAAATACAATGATGCTTTAAAGAAACTTGACCTCAATCTTTGGGACATTATTTCTGAATCAACTTTGCTGAGAAGAAAACCTCATTTTCTGAGATTTCTTTCCTTTTCACTTTTCAGAAGTTTGCATGAAATACAAAAAGACTCAGAGGCTGGAACTGGCTTTTGTTTTTTTCACTCAAGTTTAGTCATCTACCATCAACTCCACTTTTGGCCAGATCTTAGTCTCAGTAGCTAACATTACCTGAGCTTGTCTGAGTATTTCTTTTTAGTTAGTGAACATTCTTTCAACTCAAGATGCTTCTTATAGTTTGAGTTAAAAGCAATTTAATTAATTATATGAAAACTTACTTCATCTATACTCTTGTCTAAGACACACTGTAGGAAAAATAATCACACATTATTCTATTACATGTTCTATAAATTTTCTTTACTAACTCATTATGAAATAAGAAATAGACAATGGATATATCAAGTGCTTAGAATTAGTCTTACCCATAAAAATAATTTTCTATCTCATCTCTAAATGTTTCTTTGAGGGAACATAGCTGTAAAATTTCAGTACACATATAAAGAGATTGAGTTTAAAGTTAAAATAATTTTAAGAGCTAATTTAAGGTGGTAAATGTATGAATATGTGACAAAGGGAACAAATGGGTGATGGGAGAATATATTTATGAATGGAGTCTGATCTCCATTTTGATATAAAGTTTTATTTAAATCAGTTATAATTTTGAATTAAGAGAATAAGTTCAAAGTTGAATACCTGTTTTATAAGGGAAGGATAAACTGGTTGACAGTGGTTCACACTTATAATCCTAGCTACTTGGAGGTTAAGATTTGAGGATCATGGTTTGAAGCCAGCCTGGGCAGGAAAGTTCATGAGTCTCTTTACCTCCAGTTAAATCTGAAAAAGGAGCTGTGGTTCAAGTGGTAGATTGCTAGCCTTAAGCAGAAATCTCAGGGGCAGTGCCCAGGCTCTGAATTCAAGCCCAGGACCAGCAAGGGAAAAACAGGCAATAAAACAAGGGAATAGATAAACTGTGTAAGGTGGCACACCTCAGTACTTACAGGGCCTTCCTGGACTGCATAGGGAGAGAATCTCAACAATAACAACTACAATGGTTTCTGTTACATGGATATAATAAGACTAAGAAAATACATTAATATTGAAACCATGTAAAAATGCTTATGTTTGTGACAAACCACTTTTTCTTTTCCTTCTCTTTTTTAATCTCATGATCACAGAGAGAGATTCTTGTCAGTTTGAGTTAATTTGATCAAATATTCCTTAAATTGTTGTCAGTGGGGGTTGCTGGGTTCCCAGGCAACAGATGCTTATTTTAAATATGATGTTTCAGAAGCCATGATTCATTGCTACTGTCTCATTCTGAGGTGACATTTAACAATGGAGCCCTTGAGGGAGGTGAATTGGTCTATGGTCTAGTCAATTCAACATAGTGATACTAATCATCTACAGTTTATATGGATGTTCATTCATTCATCAGAACCATGAGTTGGGTCCTTTCCCCACAACAGAAAATCGGAGTTATATCCAACATGCCTCTCTTCTCTTGAGGTTCTCAGCACTGGAGGAAGGCACCTATGCCAACATTTATTTTAACATGTGACAGTGTGTGTGTGTGTGCATGTGTGTGTGTGTGTGTGTGTGTGTGTGTGTGTGTGTGTGTGTGTGCATGTGTGTGTGTGTGTGTGGTGTAAAATGATATAATAAAAACATAATCTACAAGTTAGAAGAAGAAGTGACAACAGAATGGAGGAAAACAGTAGTCCCATCAAAAGAATAGCCTGATCTGAGATACCAGGTTGTAAAAATGGAGGCTGAATCCCAGGTATCTTGCAAGGTTCTCAGGTTTTGCTGGGTGGTGAACACCATCTATTTCCAAATTCGGTATTTCAACAATGACTTTATATTCTTGCACTATCTGACAATTCATACATCTGTTCCTATGCCAAATATAGATACTCTTATTTACTTTTTATTTAATTATTTTTGTTTATTTTTCTGTTTTAGTTATTTTTTCTAAGCATTGGCTCTAGTTTATTTTTATTCTTTACCTCCTCCTCCTCTGAATTACTTGATTTGTCTTCTTCATAACTAAAACCCCAGAACATCAGGATAAAACATGTTTGATAATCTCAAAATTACTAAGTATAGTCCAAAAGAGGAGGAGATGAATTTCTGAGCTTATAAAGAGTGTGTTTGCTTTTATATTTGTTATTTTTGAGGCAAGGTCCCCCTATGTAGCTCCTATGCCTTCCAAGGATTCTTAAGAGACAAGTTCATAATAATCAAATGACTAGACATACTACAAAGATGACCCTATGATTTTAATCTGATTGGAAATATAATTGAATTATATTTCAAGAATAAATCCACCAAGAACTTTATGTCTTGTCACACTTCTAAGATAAAACTGTGAAAGGTTTTTATACTTTTGTGAGACCACTTATCCATCAGATTAACACACCTGGTGGCTGAATGGATAAAACTGATAAAAAGTCACATTGTAGTAAGAACCAATAGTTAATTTGCTGGTTTGGGTTCTGATGTTTGTCAGTGTGTTCCTAAACTGGGCATTGTATCAGCAAACATTTGTCTTTCACTCAGCCAAGAGGCATGATAATCAACCAACAGTTATAACTAAATCCCATGAGCCCCAGAACATGTGAAACAAACAAAAGTATCAAGTTTTGAAGATGATGTGAATAGAATGATAGGGAAAATAGGTAAAACTTGTTTGATAATCCCTAATTTATTAATTGCTGTCTAAAATAGGAAGGTCTGTACTTCAGTGAAGTGACAGCTGTCAGTTGGTAATGGTTTTGGAATTGTGTCCATTCTGGTATCCACAGTAGTCTACTATATGTAGACAGACAAAAATGTGATCTTCATAAAAATACAAACCAAATTACTCACTTGCTAGGAAATTTCAATAATTGCCTATCTTGGATTAAAATTGCAAAATCTTCCTAGGACAGGACCATAGCCAGAACCCTGGCACACAGTATGGCCTCTATTTGATTTTCACTATATTGTTAGCACACAATGCAGTGCTCAGCCTGTGTCCATTCAAATAAGTATTAAATAAATGTACAAGTGCATGGTAGAGTGAATAAGTAAATGAATGACTTGACTGTGACCTTTTACTAATTAGTTGATAGTCAAGGCATGAAGCTGAGTCTCTTGATTTCAAGTTCTTTTATTTTCCTTCTGCTTAGATTGTTGTAATATGTGATATTTATTCTTTGACCTCCATAAAACTTGAGAATTCTTTTAGATGTTTGCTTAAAGGTAAATATGCAGTCTCTGGCAAAGGACTAAGTCATAACAGAATTTACCATGCAACTAAGTTGGCAATCACAGCTTTTTGGCTTCTTGTGTTTACCAATTGATCTATGTGCTCTTGTTCACCTGTTTTCACTTTGTAATACGTTAATGTACATGTCTCTACCTCTTATTCATACATTTTTTAAGACACCTTCATTTTTTATTTATTATGATAAATGGTGATACCATTTCAGCATTTTATAAATGATAAAGAACAAGATTGAAGGGAGACTGGATTCATCATGTAAAGGTTAAATGATTCTGATTTGAAGCAGTGAATATCGATTGCACTTTTAAGATATGCTAAGAATTCACACTATTGAGGAAAATATTTTTCAAGGCCTCTCCATTCAAGTGTCAGTAGAAGGGTGAAGAAGTTGTGGTAACAGACAACTGTTTTGAATATTAAGTTGTTTTAAAAGAAACTGCTCTTGCCATGAGAATAAATGGCTACCCCTCAGAGATACTGCAATCAGGCTATCTTCCAAAATTTTGGAATAGTTTTGTGTTAGCTGGCAGTATTCAGCAAGAATAAATGTAAAAGACAAAAATTATGATAAAAAAATCTTAACTAGTTGAGATCATTTAAATGATTTTCCATGCTGTTAAATTTATACTCAATTCCTTATGCTTTGTTCAAGGTGAATGCTCCTATACTAAGACCAGTTGAGCAATGAGAATACTCAAAGCTTTTTGTGGTTTTCTAAATCTGAATGTTTTATAAGTGACTTAATTATCTAACAGTCTATTTCTTTATTTGTATACTAAATATGTATTGTGTGTGTGTAGTGTGTGTGTGTGTGCGCACACGCGTGTGCACACACTCACATCCTGGTGCCAGGACTTGAACTCATGTCCTTAATCTCTTTCATGTGTTTTTCATTCATTACTAACATGAACTGTTGAGCTATAATCCAGCTTTGTTTGCTGGTTAATTGGATATGGAGTCTTGAAGACAGAAATGTCCAGCCTGGCTTCAAACTGCTGTCGTCTAGGTCTCAACTCCCTAAATAACTAGCATAAGAGGGATGAACCACCAGTGCCCAGCAAAATTGTACCATTTCTAAAATTATATATGTGTTGTGTGTATGTGCATGTGCATATGTATATATGTAAATATGTATTTAAGTGTGCATATATATGTATATATAAATTTAAATAGAAATGGATTTGTAGAATGACTTGACTTCTAATACCTGTCTCTACAGAAATATAGATGGATATGGATAAAATAATTTGTAGTTAAATTTATAAAAAGTTTATGTACATATATACTGCATATAGTATATACATGAAAATAGATGATAAAATGGATATTAGATTGATGAATGTATATGTACTTAAATAATTAAAATGAACATTTCCGAATAAAGTTAAAGTAGTAATGGAATAAGGATTATATCACATAAGAGGTCCATGGTGGAGGGGCTGGGAAGTGGCTCAGTGGTAGAGTGCTTGCCTTGCATACATGAGCAGTGGTGCTGTGGCTCAAGTGGTAGAGCGCTAGCCTTGAGCTGAAGAGCTGAGGGACAGCACCCAGGCCCAGAGTTCAGGCTCCATGACCAGACCCACACAAAAAAAGAAGAGGTCCATGGTGAAAATCTACAGATAATTATAATACAACTTCCTATCTTTCCACATAAAACAAAAAAAGATGTTTATATGTTACATTTGCATCATTACTTGCTGCTGTTATAATTATCAGCATTTTGGTAGTAGCTGTGTGGGTGAACCCAGAGGACTTGAATATTGAGAAGACAGGTAGAAGATGGCCCTAGGAAAAAAGGAGGCAGGAGGCAAATTTCATTAGAGTATGCATTATAGTTGCCAATGGGTTAAAAACACACACATTCTAGTCCCCTCCTCTCCCCTCCTTACCACCACCCCCCACCCCACCCAGAGCATACAAGTAAAAAAAATGAGTTATAAGACAATTAGCCTTTCCTTTCTTACTCTTCACTTTTTGTAAAGAATAATAAAACTAAATGTACCCTTGATCTGTGGAGGAAATTTCTAAGGTATTTAGACTTGATAGGTAATTTCAAGTTTGCCAATTTCATTGATTTTTGTCTATTTTAAACATCTCTTTTCTATGGTTTCCATTGTATCTTCTAGTAGAACTTCATTTTTAACATTTGGAATGGAAGTTGCTTCCTAGGCAGTGTTTTGTTGACCTTCTCATACTTTGAAACGTAGCTTCCATCAACAAATGAGGTGTTTAGCGAAGTTGCTGAATCAAAGCTCTGATGACATTTCTATCGCTAACTAAACCTAAATTCTGCTTATAACATGGGTTGCTATGGTAGCTCGTATGTAAAATGGAAAGATTTTGTGGTTTTTAAAAGTAAGAGTATGGCAATGTTTCTATATTCCCTGTATAATAATTTTTAAAAGTGTGCTTTATTAATGTAAGAGTCCTGAAGATCAATAATTAGTTCAACGACAAGAGAGTGCATAATTCTGGACCAACAGGACATCATCAAAAGTAGGAATTATGCTTGCATTCATGGAAACATGAGAAAAAGTTTGCCTCATGGATAAGTATTTATGGAGCTCCTATGAGCAGTCATTTTCCTAGGGACAAATCTATCTTTAGAAGCCTACCTACTAGAAAAGAGAGAAGCTAAAGAATTCTGAAAATAATGAATAGGCTGGTTTTATAGTATGTTAAAAGCTACTACCCATAAATAGATAGAATAGGATCTAATATGCAAGTAAAGGAAGATATATCTTAAATTTAGATGTTTCCAAATCCGTAATTGAGAACAAATAAAGGAACTCATAAAACTACTAATAGGGTTCAATGCAAACTCATAAAATTAACCCTCAAAAATCAATGGTTTTTTTGTATGCCAACAATGAGAAAAGTGTGGCTGAAATTAGGAAAGCAACTCCATTCGTAATAGCACCACAAAAAAAAATACTTGAGAATTAACCAAAGAAGTTAAGGACCTCTATGATGAAAACTTTAAAAACTTGAAAAAGGAAATCAAAACAGAACTTAGAAAGTGGCAAAAACTCCCATGCTCCTGGATTAGAAAGATCAACATAGTGAAAGTAGCAATACTTCCCAAGGCTATCTACAAATTCAATGTAATACCTATCAATATTCCAACCTCATTCTTCAAGGAAATAGAAGAGGCAATCCAAAAATTCATATGGAACAATAAAAGACTCTGAATAGTAAAAACAATTCTCAACAGAAAGAACAGTGCTGGAGGAAAATCAATGCGAAATTTCAAACTCTACTACAAAGCCATAGTAATCAAAACAGCTTGGTACTGGCATAAGAACAGACCCCAGGACCAATGGAATAGACTTGAAAACCCAAAAATGAACCTACAGACCTATAGCCATCTAATCTTCGATAAGGGAGCTAAAAAAATAGAATGGAAGAAACACAGACTCTTCAGTAAATATTGCTGGCAAAATTGGTTAACTACTTTTAGAAAACTAAAGCTAGATCCTTATATATCATCTTGCACCAGAATCAACTCCAAATGGATCAAAGACCTCAGAGTCAAAGCAGACACTCTGAAAACATTACAGGATGGATTAGGAGAAACCCTAGGTCTCCTTGGCACAGGATGAAATTTTCTTTTTTTTTTTTTTAATTGTATTTTATTTTATTTGAGAACATGCTGTACAGAGGGGCTACAATTACATGGGCAGGATAATGCATACATTTCTTACCAAGCATTGCAGCCTCCTCCTTTGTTTACCCTTCACTTCCCTTCCCCGCCTCCCCCCTCCCCCCACCCAATTTTACCCCCCTCCCCCCACCCAATTATACCCCCCTTCCCCCCCCACACCGACATTGTAAAGCTGGTTTTGACATGACATTTTGTACTTCTCATTGTTGCAACAGGGAAATTTTCTTAATAGAGACCCAGAAACACAACAAATCAAAGAAAGGTTGGACAAATAGGATTGCATGAAATTGCAGAGCTTCTGCATGGCAAAGGACATAGCTAGCAAGATGAATAGAAAGCCCACGGATTGGGAGACAATCTTCACTACCATACAAAGGACAAGGGTGTCATATCTAAAATATACATGAAACTCAAAAAATTAAATCCTCCAACAACAAATCTTCAAAGAAACAACTGCCCAATAAATAAATGGGCTAAAGACTTAAAGAGAAACTTCTCTGAAGAGGAAAGAAGGATGGCCAATAGACACATGAAGAAATGCTCAACCTCCCTAGCCATAAAAGAAATGCACATCAAAACAACATTGAGTTACAACCTCAGCCCAGTTAGAATGGCTATAATCAAGAACTATAATAACAACAGGTGCTGGAAGGGATGTGGACAGAAGGCAAGCTTACTGCATTGTTGGTGAGAGTGTAAACTTGTTCAACCACCTTGGAAAGCAGTGTGGAGGTTACTCAAAAGACTCCACATAGAGCTCCCTTATGACCCAGCAATCCCATTTTTGGGCATTTACCCAAATGTTCACAAACAAGACCACACTAAAGCTACCAGCACAACTATGTTTATTGCAGCCTTATTTATCATAGCTAAGATATGGAACCAATCCAGATGCCCTTCAGTAGATGAATGGATCAAGAAAATGTGGTATATATACACAATGGAATTCTATGCCTCCATCAGAAAGAATGACATTTCCCCATTTGTTAGGAAATGGAAAGACTTGGAAAAAATTATATTAAGTGAAGTAAGCCAGGCCCCAAGAAACATAGGTCCCATGGTTTCCCTTATTTGCAATAACTAGTATATGTCTGAGTCAAGCAGTAAAGGTCAGATAAGTTGATGTTAGGGAAATGAACCCTAAGATATGTATTCAAATGTTTTTTTCTTTCATGTGATTGTTTCTAACACATTTATAAGATTATTTCTTTGTTACATTGTATGTCCCTCCTCCACAGTATAACCCCTGTTTTCACTGTATTTGATGTTGGTATAATTTGTGGAGGGGAAAGGAAAAAACAAATCATTTAAATAGGGATACAGGTGGACCCATTGCAACAATGAGACTTTCAAGTCGTTATGTAGAAAAATGAACTTTACAACTTTGATGGTTGGGGGGAGGAGGATTGGTTTGGAGGGAGGGGGGAAGATGGGAAGGGATGGGAAGGGATGAGAAGGGGTAACAAAGGAGGAAGCTACAATGATTGATAAGAAATGTACTCATTATCTTGCCCATGTAATTGTAACCCTCTGTACAGTCTTTTTACACCAAAAAAAAACCTCATGCCCTTGATTATAACTACTTTCTCAACTTTAATCCCTCCTAGTGGACTCTAATCCATGAAAAAATATTTCCTTCCTTCCTTCTTCCTTCCTTCCCTCCCTCCCTCCCTCCGTCCCTCCCTTCTTTCCTTCCCTCCCTCCCTTCCTTTTCTCCCTCTTTCATTTCACCTCCTATGTTTATATCCATTAAGTTTTGTTCTTATCTTGAAAAGGGAAGCACAGTTCTAGGTTAGAAATGTTTTCCAACCTTTCAACACTCTTTTCTATATATCTATGTTCTCTCCTGATTCCTTAGCTTTTTGACATGATTCTGATATTCTTCAACACATGCACAACACAACCTTGTTCCTTAAATAGTCACACAATTAGCCTCTAATAGCACATTCACTAGTGAGCATTTCAGAAGTGTGTTGGGTGTTGAAGACTTCCTGTCTCTGGGACCTGAGCTCACTCTTAGAAGTACAATCTCTCTGCAGTCTCTTTCTTCCTATTTACTGCAGCATAGACTTTGAAAGTCAGATAGTGTGATACATTGCAATATGTCAATATCCCCCCCACATATTCTGGTAATTTAATTGGAGGTTTCTGCTAAACTTGCTTTTGGCATCATAATAATGTATAGGGAAAACCATCAAGCTTTTTTCATTCTTTATCCTCTTTAAGGGATATCCTATTTATCCTCTTTTTTGTCAGTTGATTGTTCTGTCCTCTCTAGCCCTTAAATATTCTGTCATTTTTGGCTTTTGTTGTTTTCTCTACCTACTATATTACTACATCCTACCAGTACTTTCAATTTCTATTCACACCTCTTATCCCTCGTATCTGTGCAAACATGGATGGTTACCAAGGATATGCCTATTTTCTCATTTTTTAATCTTATATTCAATGTCTATTTCTATCCTACAGGCAATTCTATACATATAAACACTCAATCTGATGTTTACATATGGAACATTCTACTAAGCTTATTGGATATTTCCACATGGACTTTTTGAAATAGTTCTGCCAAATCATGATCATTGGTCCCATATGTCTGTGGATCATTTAAAATGTACCATATATAAATTGAGATATTCTATAATAGTAGGAGTGTCACTTCCAAAGATGTAGTATAGAATCTAAAATATTTACAGATACACCAATATTGATTACACATCAGAATTATATAATATTGCATGGGATAATAGTTTGAATACATTGACATAGTTGAAATATATTAATGTATAATATATTATATATAATATATTAAAATTAAGTATATTCTTAAAATTAATGATTTGATTATTTAGACAATTTAAAATGTGGCTCTTGGAAAATTTTAAATTAAGAATGGGATTGCATTATATTTCATTAGATATTGCTTTGTCATATAACCTAAAATATTTTCCACATTCTCTAACTGATATTTATTATGCCTCTAATTGATGTTTATTATGGAAGAGATCCTCAGTTTTTCCTGCTCCAATTGCTCTGGTTGAGGATCTTTTTTGACTTTTTACCTCACAGCTTTCATCTCTGTGCATTCTCTCTCAAACTTGTTCCCAGTTGGTCAATCATCAAGCCTTTATGAATGTGTTTCTTTTAAATTTACCTTGACTCCATTTCAGTTTCCACTTTATTGTCCTGGACTAGACAATTTCATTAACTATCTTCACAGCCTCAGAATCTTTGCTTCTTCAAACTCTCCTGAAAACACTTACTAAGTAAACTACACTGACCACAACCTGCTTCCACTGAAGTAGTTTTAAATGCTCTATATTGCTTTGTAAAGTAAACTTTAATTCTTGTTTAGCACTCTAGATCTTCCCAATCATATTCCTGGCTCTTATAGGTACCTGCTTTGCCTTCTATTTGCACTGACTTAGTTTGAGCCTTCAGAGATTTCTAAAATACCTACCCATCTTCATTTGGTGAAAACAAGTCAGTACTCGATGTTGATCTTCAATGTAATTTTCCCAGGAAATTACAGTCTCTTCCACATTTCATTTTGATAGTACTCTATCATTCGCAGCACTTCATACTTCTTAACTTGTTTAGAGTTATTCTTTTCATTGTTCATTTTCCTCTTCAGAGATTCTTTAAGAGCATAAATCACAGTAATTATGTTCAAAACCATTCCCAAGTAGTTATCTCAGTGCCTGCATGGGTCATTGCACAAAATTATTCACTGGATAAAATGTGTGTGAAGGAATTAATGAGTAATGAATGATTCATATGTTACTAAAGTTAAGAATTTCTTCTTTGGAAAAATTTCTTTCTACAGCAGTAAACAGCCCAAGATTTTAGTTATTTCTTTATACATTATTTTTTTCCCTCACAACTTATTATACAAATCATTGACTTAAGCAAAAAAAAAGTATTTCATTGACTGATGAAATGCTTAAGACAACAAAAAGGGGCATATTAAACACTGATGGAAGCTGCTGCATCTGGATCTTTTTAACACCATCTGTCTCTCAAGTTACTAGATGAATCTAAATCCCATCCGAATTCTGCTTGCCCACATCACTAAAATGCTTCAATGGCAATTTTAGACAGATTGAATGTATTTCAAATAGACAATTTAGTTGCAAGAATGTTGTATTGGAAGATAACGCTCCAGGGTTATAACAAATACAGCTTGATGAGTTTATTAAATAAAAATTACAAAAACCAAGGGTGTTAGGTTGAGCAACTTTTAGGCCTCAGTGAGGTGTAGGTTTGGTATATAATGAATGTGATGAACTTTTGCTATGGTTGGATACATGAGATAACCATATAGATTAGTTGTGAAATAGTATCTGTGAGCACAAGTAGATTCCAGAAACATCTAGAAACACAGTAGCTACGTGCTTTACATTAATATTGAACATTAAGCTGATTGGTGACAGATAATCAAGAAATCCTGGACTTAAAAAATCATAATTTTCTGATCTTAAGCTTGAACATCAAAATTATAAGATAAAATTAATTTCATTTAGTTATTTCAACATATTACAATA
This sequence comes from Dipodomys merriami, assembly GCF_024711535.1. Taxonomy (NCBI): domain Eukaryota; kingdom Metazoa; phylum Chordata; class Mammalia; order Rodentia; family Heteromyidae; genus Dipodomys; species Dipodomys merriami. Next base: position 65,214,999 of record NW_027203381.1, on the reverse strand, counting down.
GTAAATATTGTCACTATACAGTCCTGAAATAGATAACTTCTAAGATATATGTATTGGTAGATCTAGAAAACAGCCTAGATTCAACTCCTCATATAATTATATGAACTCCAGTATTATAAATATAATACTTTATGTAGTAGTGATAAAATATATAGTTGCTTTCTTTTCCTGTGCTAGGTCTTACCCCTTTCTTGCTCTCTCCTTTATAGCTGGCAATATATTAATAGAGCCACACTCCTATTCCAGCTTTTTGCTGATATCTGAAAATAGGAGTCATGAAGACTTGTCTGCCTTGGCTTTCTTCCAACCTTGATTCTCATATCTCAGCCTCCTAAGTATCAAGGACTATTTGTATGCACCACCAGCACTAGGCAAAATATATCTTTTTACACAGCGTGATGGCTTAAAATTCCTATATATAATGTAATAAAATGGCAGAAAATATGGATCTTATAAACAAAAACTTATTTCCCAATGGGCTTCTTATATGCTTCATCTCATTAACTTGCTTCTGGTGTTTCAGCAACACTCAATGAAGACTATCATAGAGGTGAGAAAGGTGAGAATGTTATCATAGAAACTGAAGCAAGGGCAAAGAAACGCAATCTTAAACTTACTAACTCCATCAATTTACACACAATTGAATGGGAAATTAGCCGTGATTTCCAGAAAAATTCCATTTTGTTGCACTAAATAAGTGTGGTCATCATTAGGCCCACACACTTCTTTTTCTTTTTTTTTTTTTTTTTTTTGGGTCCGGTCGTGCGGCCTGAACTCTGGGCCTGGGCGCTGTCCCTCTGCTCTTCAGCTCAAGGCTAGCGCTCTACCACTTGAGCCACAGCACCACTTCCGGCTTTTTTCTTTTTGCTTATATGGTGCTGAGGAATCGAACCCAGGGCCTCTGGCATACAAGGCAAGTGCTCTACCACTGAGCCAACTTCCCAGCCCCACACACTTCTTTTTTAACTTAATGTTATCAAGGAAATATAAGGTAGCATAGGTTACCATGGGCACAAAAATCAAGTAAATGCAAATCAATCTGCATTCTGAATATTCACCTACATTTAAACCATTATTCTGAGCAGCCTGGTTACAAAAAATAAATCTCTAATATCTGTACTGTTACACATCTTTAGTAGTACACATATTCAGCCTAGAGGATTTAGAGGACTTTAGAAGGTGGTCTTATTTTGAAATGACATCTGCACATATACAATCAAAATAAATCCAGGTCATTTCAGCGGACTCCAATTCATCATAACCGATAGCCTTCCAAGAAGAGGAAACTGTCATGTGATGATGGACACATGGGGTTCTCATGTGATGTCATGTTAGAGGGATTACAGTGATGTAACTGCAACCCAAGGAGGGTTCGGATCCTGGCACTGCCAGAAGACAGGAAGAAGTAAGGTAAGATTCTATTCAGATTCTCAGAGGGAAAGCACATGGCTCTGTTGACAATAACATTCCCCCTGCTTTTTAGACTCCCATACTCTGAGATATGTCCTAGTTCTTTGATGCTACTTAGTCTGTAGTACTTTATTATGGTGGCACCAAGAAAACATTTTTTTCATATTTTTCAAATCTGAAATCATTTAGGCTTGGCCCTAACTAGCTGATGAGATGCAGGCTGTATCCTTCAAGTAAGTACATTCTCCTCCATGACCATGGTTAAAGAGGTAGTATATGCCCATGCTTTATTGCCACTATAAATAAGAGGAAAGTGAAAAGTTTTATAATTCAGGCTACTATAACAATAAAACTCTTATTGTTCCCATCTCATTAGATTTTTCAGGACCTTGAAGAATGGATGAGAGAAATAAGGAGAACAAACCAAATAATTATGTTGGGATATAACTTCTCTGACCTAAATATCACATGGACCTCTGGATTTATAAAGATTGTGGGTGACTCTTGACAGCTATAAATGTAAGCCATAAAACTCTGTTTACCTACTGCATACCTCCTACTTCTTTCTCCAGCTTGAATAACTCAAATGAAATTAATTGGACATTAATCAGTGGACTGACAAAGTAGGAAACCTTTCGGTTATGGAAAAAATCGACAGTTTTGAGTATTAACAAACTATAAATGATAAAAGTTCACTTATAGAATTGTTTGCAGTTAATATTATTCACTGAAATACATTATATTTTTTCTAAATACTTAGGAGTCACACTATTATCTATTATGTATTATCAGTCAAGAACTATGCTTTGTGTGAATTAAATTTTAACTATTGTCCTTGTTGGATTTTACAAATGATGAAACAAATTTGAGGGTAACTTATCTAGAATCAGACACTTTATAGGGGCTGAGTTTTCCCAGCAATATTGGTTCAGAGTTTGTATGCCAAAGCATCATTCTTTTCTACCATTTAAAGCGGGGTATACTATGCTGAATACCAAAATCCATGGACTTTTCATGGGGTCTACTTTTATCGTCACATATTTGAGTGATTTAATTGACACAAAAGCACAGAGTAAATAAAGATCATTACTGATGATTTCTTATGAGCTTCTATACTTCCTTTCCTACCTGCCTGCTGTACAACCTTTTCTCCATTTCTACATCCTAACATCTACAGGAGTGGACCACTTACTCTGATATGATATCATTCATCCTTTCCTATAAAGGATAATTTTTGTTTTCCATCTATATACTCCCAGAGAGCAAGGTTGAGGATTTTGTCTTTTTGCATATATAGCCTCAAACTGCACTATGTAAGTTAAGAAGACCAAATGAGAATTGTTCATTCATCAGTGAAAGTTAGATTACTTAGTAGAGCATATTTCTGACTGGGATATAATATTTCTCTCAATCTTTGTTATGATTTATGATTTCTATCATCAGTAAGAAGCTTGTATAAGTCCGGGTAGAGTGCCACATAACTGTATATCTCAGCATTTGAAAGAAGGCAGGAGGATCACAAGGTCAAGTCCAGCTTAGACTACATAGTGAGCTCTGTCTCAGAAAAAGAAAGAAAAGAAAGAAGAAGCTTGTGTTAGCTGGCATATCATTAACAATGTTAAATGGATATAGTTTATGTGAATCCATCACTAAATTAATATGCAAATAAATATGAAATAGCATTGATGCTTCACTGTAATCTTCTGTTGTTGATTTTGTATTTGTGCATATATTGTTGTATTTTCAATCTGTCTTCTAATCTATCTACTATAAGATGGTATAAATGTGAACATATTAATACATTTTATAGTTTCTATGTAATAATTTGTATTGCCCCATAAAAACAGTAATTTTAAAACATAATATGTAAATATAATAAAATAATATATAACAGATATCTATGTACATAATATGTATATATGCACGTATAGATTATATACATGCTCATTTGCATATACATGTGCATATATAGAAAATATTTTTCCCTTTTCCTTTTTTCTTTACCATTCTTTAAATCCAAAGTAAAATATTGTATCTCTTGAGCTTCTGGAGATAGAAGCATGTGGAATACAGACTCTTCCACACAAGAAATGGCTCTTTGACACAGCTCATATGCCTGGATGTCAGTAATCATCCAGGATATCACTGAGCTGAGATTTTTGTGCCTTAATCTTCAAAATAGTATAGTATCTCTATGCTGGAAACAAAAGAACACCAGCCTCTGTCAGTTCATTTACTAATTAAAATATGGGTATCTTTACCTGGTTAAAAAGTAACTTTCTCTCAAAAATGTTAATATGCTCAGAAGAAGCAAAGCTTACTAACAAAAGTAAAGCTAGCATTTCATTTTTCTTCTCAGTTTTTCCACTTCCATTATGAGGGGGAAAAAAGAGGTAATATAAGTCCTAGCATGAGTATGCATGCCTATAATCTTACAAAGAGGAGGTAGGAGGATCACTCAGTCTGGAAGTTGATTTTTCCCCCATTCTCGCCTTTTTAAAAAGTTTTTGAGCTGGGTGGCAGTGGCTTATGCTGGTAATCCTAGCTACTCAGGAGGCTGAGATCTGAGGATCATGGTTCAAAGCCAGCCCAGACAGGAAAAATACCATACAGAGCGCTTACAATTACAAGGGCAAGGTAATGAGTACATTTCTTATCAAGCATTGTTGCCTCTTCCTTTGTTTCCCCTTCCCATCCCTTCCCATCTCCCCCTACCTCTTTTCCCCTCCCCTCCCTGTCTCTCTCCCAATCCCTCTCCCCTTCCCCCCCACCCCTAGCCAAAGTTTTAAAGTTTGTTTTTCCACATAACATCTTGTACATCTCATTGTTGCAATGGGTCCACCTGTATCCCTATTTAAACAATTTGCTTTTTCCTTCCCCTCCACAAAGTATTCCAACATTATCTCCAATAAACCACTAGAAAACTGGAAGTGGCGCTGTGGCTCAAGCGGTAGAGCACTCACCTTGAGCTGAAGAACACAGGCACAGAGTTCAAGCAACCGACTAAAAAATAATGTAAGCAGGAAAATTAATACCAATGGCTTCACAGATGATGGTTCTTATGGAATCACTGAATTAAAGGACATTTGGTGCTCCTAGGATAAATGTCAGAGAAAATAAGATTTATCTAACATCTTAAGGGTTTCTCTGTCTACATACAGTACTAATCAGCCGATATAATTTTCTTCCTACTCTGTTGTACTGTTTCTGTCTTCTTGATCTCCCAGAGTCCCTAGATTAGAAATATACCCAAAGAACCTCCATTTCCATGCTGCTGTAGACTTGGAAACAAAGCAAGTTATTACTGAAGATGAACAAACAGGAGAGGTACTTGCCCTGGTGACAGAAAATGACCTAGAGGATTTTATAATCTGCTTTTTCTATGTTGGTAACTTACCAATGTTCTTCACAAAGTTTGGTTCCTGTCTTTTGATGGATTGAAGCAAGGTTTAAGTATGGATGAAGACATTTAATATATACATTAAAAAAGTGAAGGCTCTGGCAATGTGTGGGTCTCAACAGATTGGGAAAGAATCTCTTGAAGGTGAGTGAAGGAATTTGGAAAAGTGAGTAATGGTTTCTACAGGAAATCTGTATGTGCTTTTTGTCTTTAACCATCGAACACTTGTTAATATTCAACACTTCCAAAACTCATATTTAGATGACAATTTAACACCTACTAGCCATTTACTTTGTGTGAGGCTCCATGCTAAGCTATGTGGAGCTATAAAGAGATAAATAAGACAAGAGCAGAGCTCTCAAGAAGCTATTATCTGTTTGAATTGTCAGCCTTGCTAGTGAAGCACCCGGCTCTCCCAGGACATCTGTAAAGGCTTCATGCTGGGACTTCCCAGGTAATATTAAAGTAAATTAAGTGTAATCTGTCTTGGTTTTCTTTTCAGACTTTCACTATGATGCTTAAACTAACCACAGGCACCAGTTATTATAGCTGGAAACCCTGGGGTGTGCCTTACTTGTGGCACAAACAACCTTTAATGTGTAAATATGCTTCTTGAAGGTAATTTTGCACATTTACAAGATAATAATGCTTTGGGTGAAGTTCTAAGTTTGTTAAAGATAAAGCACATCATCCTGGAATCCCTGGTACTGTGAAGATGGAAGGTACCAAGAAGAATTCAAAACAGTGAGCAGCCCTTTGTGTATGAAATCCGAACAGTTCTTTAACAGTCAAATGCCTTTTAGCATTTATGGCACAAACAACCTTTTACCTGTAAATACATTTATTAAGAATGATTTTGCACATTTAAAGGACAATTTACACTACAAAGACACTATGGATGTCTGCCCTGTGACACTGAAAAATCTCTTAGTAGGCTCTAGTGGACAAAGGCTATGTAAAAGCCAGGCTGGTGGCCATGCCCTTAATCCTAGGTACTCAAGAGACTGAGATAATGAGGATAGTTGTTCAAAGCCAGCCTGGGCAGAAGAGTCTTTGAGACTCTTATTTCCAAATAACCAATAAAAAGCAAGTTGAGGTTTTGTCCAGTGTTAGCATTGAACAAAAAAAGCCAGATAAGAGTGTGAGGCCCTGAGTCCAAGCCTCAATACTAGTACTAGTGTGTACTACACTATACACACACACACACACACACACACACACACACACACACACACAAACATAGCAATATAAAAACACACTTTGATTCGAAAAAAATAGAACATAATTTAGAACTGACACTCTGAAGTTACTCTCATATAATGAGAAAACTTCAATAGTTTATTAGACTGACTATTTAAATTGTAGAATATGCCTGAAGGTACTTTAATATTTTTAATGTACTTAATTATGTGTGTTTGCAATTCTTTCCCAACTCATCCATTGTTGGTACTTTTCTCAGCATGGATTCTTATCAAATTAATGATATGAAGATTTATTTGCCATTATTCTAGTATCTAAAATCCAACATTTAAATTAGAAAGAATAGATATGACAGTCACGTTATTTAATTATAGATGCTAAGTATAATGCCTACTCTTTTTTTTTTTTTTTTTGGTTTTTATGCCTGTCTCCTAATCATCCACATAATCTGGAACGTAATCTCATATTATGCAAATTGCTCTGGCAAGGCGCATAGAGCATGATAAAGACCCCGGAATCATACTTCAAGCAATTTTGTAGTCCTTCATTTTCAAGCGTACAAATTCCCAGAAAGTCATGTTTAACACAGTCTACTTTGAGGATTCAGCAGAGTGGAAGGGGTGCCAACAACCAATGTCTTAAAACTCATTATTCAATTAGCACAGTGGTCTGTGCCTGTAGTCCCAGCTACTTGAAAGGAGACAAGAAGGATTACTGTTTGAGACTAGACTGGATGAAAAATTAGAGAGTACATCTCAACTAACAAATCCTATTGTGGTAGAATGCAACTGTCTTTCCAGACACTGTGTTCAGGAAATAAGTCTCACACTCAGAGAAAATAATGTTTTCAATGACTCCTTACTTGGAAAAATACTAGATGATTACCTGTGTGTTTGTTCCTGTTTAGAACTTTCCACCAATATGTCCAGGTTTGTCTCAAACTCCTAGGCTCAGATATCCCTCCACCTGGAACCCTCCTTAGTTCTGAGATTGCTTAAAGTAGATGCCAGGCCCAGCCTTAAGTACTAGGTGAGGTAGGGGAAGGGCTGGTCAATTTGATTAAGCACTTCCTTTTTGCTAATTTTTTGCTTATTAAGGTTGTTGTATTCCCCTTTCCCTCAGCTGGGAAGTATATGGACTTTCTTGATGATTACATTTCAAAGGCAAGAGTGTGAGAGAAGATTTACATATCAAAGAAGCAGAGAAATAATTTACAATTGAAAATTGTGCTGAGTGAAAGCTCTAAGATTTTTTTAAAAGGGAGGTTAAAGACCCTATGGGCAGGAAGTTTAAGAATCAATTTAAAGTTTAATCAAGCTTAGAACACTTTGTTGAGCATGTGTTAAGAGAGTCAAATTTCTCAGACAGAAATAGTTAAGTCAGTCATCACAAGTTATTTTTTGGTGCCTGTTTTTGTTTTCTGTTGACTTATTTTCAACCATCCTGGTCACTATTTATATATAATTGATGACAGAAAAATGTCTGAGTCTTTTTGTTGTTTTTATAAAGATGATGTACAGAAGGGTTACACCTACATAAGTCAGGTAATGATTTTTTTTTCTTTTTTGGACAATGTCACCCCTTTCCTCATGCTCTCCCAATTTTTCCCTCCCACCAGTTGTATAGTTCATTTTCCATACAGTGTCCAGTGAGTATCACTGCTGCATTTGTTCGCCCTTTGGCCCTCGATTTCTGTGTCCTCCCTTACCCTCCCCAAAGACAGACATACAAACAAGACTAAAAGAAAACAAAAACAACAACTGTTACTATTATCCCCTCCTGTGGCCCTCAGCTTTGCCAGACCTGAACTTCTCTCTTTTCTAGAGTTCCTGCCATATAGCTGGCCACTTCCTCTCTTCTCCCCAGACCCACCTGCATATGCTACTAGCCCCAGAGCTACCCACCTGGATGGGACAAATGCCATATTGCTCCTCCTCCCCGGGGGAGATATGGCCCCTCTACTAAACCTGTGCGTGCCTGCTTCCCCGTGGCCCCCCTGGATGGTTGTGATGGGCCCTAACAACAGCAAAGTAAAAACTTCATTTCCTGGAGTTCATCTTAATAAATATTAGTTTCTATTTTATTAAAAAAAAACCAGCAAGAACTTTTTCAGTGAATTTTCGCTAAAATTTATTGACATATGTGACACATACATCCAGAAAAACTTAGGTATTCTCATTACTAAGTAGTATGTATGTACTGTGTACTAAGTACATAGGAAGGTATTCTTGGAGCATAAGGAAATAGTGAATCCTAGAAGACTTTTCTGATATAACCTAGAAACTCACTGATTTAGTAAGTAATGAGACTCAGAGTTCAAATTCTCCTAATTAATAACAGTTAGCAATAATAGCAATTTAATTTGTTTAATCCTTTATGGTTAGAAAGCACTATTATGTACGTCTTTGCTTCTCAGCAACCATAAAGGTTTAGTAAATTTTGACCCCATTTTACACCCAATAAAATCAGATCAGAGTCATTATGTGATGTGAAAACATACACCGTGGATGAGAGCTAGCTCTGGGTCTGGAAATTAGTCCTGAAAGATAGGAGAATCTTCATGGGGTGAAGCAGACCTTGAACTCAAACTCCTTACTGACTAACTGGCTTTATTTAAATTAATTCAAAAGCTAGTCATTTCTCTTCTTTTTTAAAAGGGGTGGGGACTAGCACTCCAGTTTGAACTCTGGTCCAGGATGCTGGCCCTCCCTTAGCTTTTTTGTTCAAGGTACTACCACTGAAACATCTGTGCCATATTTCCCATTTCCAGCTATTTTTCTGGTTAATTAGACAAAAAAAATCTGTTGGATATTTGGGCTGGTTTCATAACAAAATTCTCAGAATTGAGCCTCCTAAGTAGCTAGGATTACAAGAATGAGCCACCGGTGCTAGACTCTTTCCTCATTTTTAAAAGATATATTGTGAGAAATAAATGCAAAAACAAAGTTTATGAAGAATTACATGAATATCTTACATATAAATAAGGCCTTCTATACATGACTTCTGATGGATTTTTTTTCCCTCTAGGCATAACCCATTGTTCTTTCTCACTCACAATGTATTTTGTTTTGCTTAAAAAGTGAGATGCGAAATCTGAATTTCTCTACTAATTTTAAAAACTATTTTATTTGGGAATAATGTACATTAAAAGCCTGCCCATTTGAAAGGTGAAAAGTACTATATAATGCATTTTATCACATGAATGTAACAGTGAAATTACTGCCATGCTCAAGACTAGTGAATTTTGGTTCTAGCTAGTGATTAGAGCAAGGACATTTCCAGGTGATGTTGAAGGTCACTCAGAGCTCTTCACCATCAGTTCTCAGATTCACCCTCAGGAGCTGGTAATCTAATCAGCTATTGGTAGAAATGGATGTGTTGCAAACCTTTTGCTTGGTCTGTCCTTAAACTAGTGTTCAGTATCCTGAGTGGCTGTGATTACAGATATGAGTCACCTCATCCACATATTTCCTCTCTCTGTCTCTCTCTCTCTGCATGTGTGTATCTCTCTCAGTCTTTTTCTGATGGCTGCTTCAAATATTTCTCTTCAGCACAGTTCTTTCAGTGTGTGTGTGTGTGTTCTAGAGCTTAAACTCAGGGCCTGGGTGCTGTCCCTGAGCTTTTTTGTTCAAGGCCAGTATTCTACCACTTGACCTCTGCTCCATTTATAGACTTTTGGTTGGTTAATTGGAGATAAGAGTCTCATGGACATTCCTATCCAGTCTGGCTTTGAACAACAGCCCTCAGATCTCAGCTTTCTGAGTAGCTAGGATGACAGGCATGAGTTACTTGTGCCCCCTCTCTTTAGCGCTATTTAAGGATTAATTCAAATGAGCTATTCTTTAGTCTGCATTTCTTTACCTTTTTTTTCTTTTTAGTGGTATTTGTTCTTTTCAATTTGTGAGGTCATAAATTTCATCGGTTTAGAAAGTTTTTGAGCATTGTATTTTCAATTTTTTTTATTCCTTTGAATCTTCCAAGACTCCTATTTACATATCCTTTAAGACATTTGATGTTTTGGTGTTGCCCATAGACCAGGAGTTTCTGTTAAAAAAAAACAACAAAACATCATTTTCATTCCCAGTCTCTCTCTCTCTCTCTGTTTCTCTGTCTCTCTGTCTCTGTATCTCTCACTTCTTTTGCAGCATTTACTTATCTGCTATTAATTTCACTCAGTGTTTCTTTTCAGATATTATTTTTCATTCTTCTACGTGTATTTAGATTTTAAGAGACATCTTCTGTTTTTTATCACCTCCTAATGTACATGATGTATACTGCTAATTTGAAATTGTTGATTTTATAGCTCTTCATTATATTTTTTTTACCAGAGTAGTCTTTATCCAACTTCCTATCATTTCATATATTGTAGATACGGATTGATAGTTAGTCAGAGATTGGATGAAAACTTCGCTCTGTAGTTTTGCCTTCTCAGGCATTGTGTCATGAATATTTTGGCCACTTGTCTTCAGTCAACTCAGTTATCATTTCTCTGCATTCCAGCTGCAGGCACAATTCGTAGCTAACTGCAGGGCTCACCTCATTGTTTGATTTATGAAATGAACTCCTGCCTGTCTTCTAATGTTTTCTATACTTGCTTAATCTCAGAAGTTACAATTTTTGGTTAAATCTTTCCTTTAGCATGAATACTATGTCAGAAATTATTTAAGTCCTTTCAAAACTACCATCACTAAGAATAAGAATATTTTCAAAGATTCTACACTCTGTTGACCCTTCCCTGGTCGGTTTAACTGTGACCTTTTCCATGGAGATTTATGGTACAGAATAAGAAAAAAAAAAGAAATAAAAGAAACATTTCAAATTGGTGTAATGCTCTCATAAGGCAAGCAAAATGGATCGATAAAACCAATAGTTTTCCTGATTTAGAGGAACCATGTTTCTTGAGAGTCATAAAGATGGAACTTTGAATCTTCCTGTGACTTAGGAAAAGCACTGAATTTTTCTGAGGCTCAATTTCCTATTTAATTTTATTTATATTATACCTTTAAGCATATTTGTGAGGATTAAATGGTATCCTATTACATGATCAATAAACATGATTCTCTCAAGTACTCCCTAATTGTCATTTAAAATAAATAGTGATATATTTCTCAGAATTTTATAAATATATCTTCTCTTTTTGGCCTCCTGCATGTAAGGCCAGTGTTCTACCACCCAACCTATACGTCTCAGCCCTTTTGCTTTCATTTGTTTTTCGAGATAGACTCTAGGTTTACCCAAGCTGGCCTTTACCTTGAGATTCTTTTGCCTCTGCCTCCAGAGTAGCTGCTATTATTGGTATGTACTATCCTGCCTGGCTTGAAATATCCCCTTTCTGTGGACAGAATATCAAGTTTTACAGAAAGTAAGTTGCTACAGTCATACAGACTCAGTGCTTAAGTCAGAACTAGAATCAGGTTAAACATGAACTCATGCGCTCTCTAAACTGTTGTTCATTGGAGACTGTTAAAAACTGGTTTAGGAGAGGAGTTAGGGGTTATGTCAAGGTCCTGGCTGTCAGTGTCTCAGTCTGTTGTTTATTTTTGTTAACATTTCTTTTTCCTTTCTTTTTTTAATTGTTATTATTAAGAGGTTGTATGAAGGGGTTACAATTCCATAAGTCAGTTTTGAGTTCAATGCTTCTGCACAATTTTACCCCTACCTTCAATCTCCTCCATTTTCTCCCTTCCCTCACTACCCACAAGTGACATAGTTTATTTTTTATATAGTGTACATTGAATACAATGATTGAATTTACTCACCCATTCACCCTTCATTTCTGTGTCACCCTCCTCTTTGAATCCTTTGACAGTTTTGTTATACGTTGATTAGATATTGTCAAGAAGAAAAGGATGATAATGTTGTTTGCTTCCTGCTCGGTTCCTATACCTAAGCTGCTTTTTATTGTCTTTGTTATCCTATAACTATTATTTCTCAGTTTGCCGAGATACATTGTATGGAATTGTCTTACAGCATCCCATGACTATGTGTTTTGACTTAAGATCCTTTAGGTGATTGATTTTAATATCCCTGGCCTTGGTGTTATGCGTGCTGATGACCAAGTAATAGAGAGTACTCATATTATGTATTTCATAGTCTGGTGAACTTCCCAAAATTATAGTGTGTTGTTATTTAAGTTGTCCTTGTTTCTTGGAGTCAGAATGCATTATTGATGGATGTGGAAGTAACACTTTTAGCTCCCAAGTGATGGAACTGTAGGGGTAAACCAGTATGCACAGCCTCAGGATCTATCTTTAATCAACATGCCACGGTTGTGGAGATTGTCTAGAAGGTTCCTAACTGTTGGTCATGACCTTTTACCTGACAGGAATAAATTCACATTGGTTGAAAATGACCAAAAGCAGTCCTCTATGAATGCTGGTGATGGTATTTAAACTTGACCTATAATCCTTTTTCACATTCATATTAAGCTTATAGTTCTTGTGTGTTTCTATAACAAAATCTTGCTCACTGCATTGACATTTATGTTTGTTCATTTTGAGGGAGGAGTCTTTTTTTTCATGAACAAAATGAGCTCACACTACACTGGCTCTGTGAGTTGATCAGACTCACAAAACCACATCTGTCCTCTAGGTAAAATGTTCATTGATCCTTCTACATTTAAAAGATTTTGTTTGGGGATGTGAGGCTTGGAGTTTTTTGTCAGTCAGAGGGTTTGACAACGAAGCCTGAGGGAATAGGGAGGAAATATTTGATCTTCAGGCTGAAACCTTTTCATCTGGAAGGTAGTTAAAATGGCATCTTCCAGAAACAGCACTAGCAGACTTCAAAACTACAAGGTTGATGAAGCAGCCTTTGATTTCTCTTATCTTCCTAGCAGGCATGCTTATCAGAAAAAGATTAAAAGGGCAAAGGCAAATTTACCAACAAGACTGCCATCTCTGAATCTTTCACTAACTACCTAAGAGAGTCCATTCTTTCTCTGTGGTGAAACAAAGAGTATGCTTTACATTTCTCAATCTACCTTGCATCTGGGAGCATTCACATTGGTGGAAGCCATGTAAAGCAAACTCAAGTGTATGGAAAAAGAATTATTTAAGTAAAATCTAAGGAAAAACAAATGAAAGATAAAATTGTCCACAAAATAAGATAATGTAAGTATGAAGACGCAGTGGCATAGAATAAGCAGGTGTGGAAAAAAGGAATAAATGACTTTGGCCAACAAAAAGGGAGAAAGAGGAATTTAAAATCAGTTGAGGGTGGGGAGAGGATGGGAAGGGATGGGAAGGGGAAACAAAGGAGGAGGCTACAATGCTTGATAAGAAATGTACTCATTATCTTGCCCATGTAATTGTAACCCCTCTCTATGGTATTTTCACAATAAAAAAAAATCAGTTGAATAAAAAGGAATGCATTGATTTATTTATTTTTGTCAGTTGTGGGGCTTGAACTCAGGACCTGGATGCTATCCCTGAGCTTTTGTGCTCAAGACTGGTGCTTAAGCGTTTTGAGCCACAGCGCCTCTTCCAATAAAGAGGAATTTAAAATAAGTAGCAACAAAAGAAGAACACAGTTGATGTAGAAAGTTATCATAGGACAAATATAATGAAAAGAAAGACACAAAGACAAAGAGATAGCCAAAAAGAACAAAGTGAGGGAGTAGCACTGTGGTTCAAGTGGTAAGAGCAGTTGCCTTGAGCTGAAGAGCTGAGGGACAGTGCCCAGGCCCCCATGACCGAAACAAACAAACAAACAAAACAACAACAACAAAAACAATGTGAGTAGAAACCTCCAGCCATCATTGCTCCCAAAAGGCAATGAACACACAGGTAGTGATGCCCCTCTGGTATACAAAGCAGAACTAGCTCTGCTTCCTTCCACTTGCTCCCAGCTTCCAGCCGTTCTACCGTCCTGAGTACCACTTCTTCTAGGCCTGAGGAATCCTGTGAGCTGGTCTCCACTTCCCTGCTGACAAAGGGTGTTGGCACAAGTGGTGTTCAGATACTTGTAATATGGGGAGAAAAAAAAAAGATCAGAGGAGAAGGTGGGGAAAGAGGTTAGGTTGTCTATTAAACAACCATGCTAATTTGCATAAGATAATGATGCTGAATGATCCAACATAGCACTCCCACTCTTAAGAAGTTCACATGGCTTGCATACAGCTTTTACATTATTATTGTGACTTAGGAGCAAGCAAGGAGACCTTTCTCATCCTCTGCTCCTTGCCTTTCCCAGAGTAGCCCAGATCTATTTGAAATTCAAGGGTCAGACGAACAAGCCCTGGAGAAATCTACTAATGTCTGTTCACACTTTTTGTCGACTTCTAGCTATTAAACTATGGAAAATGTCCACAGGACTATTTCAAACCAGAGGAACATAGGCCAGAGGTCAGAATGGCCTTTCCTTTTCTCTCACTTGGATGCTTTTGAAAGAAGGGCACAGTTATTGAGTCATGATTCAGCAGGGGCTGTCATTAGTGACAGACCCAACAGCCAGGCATCACAGTTTGCCACTGGCTTCCAGCCTCTTGTTCCAGCTGCCAGGAAGTAGAGGAGGTGGTGGAGAGGGCTGTCTCTCTGGAGCAGAGCCAAGGAGAATGAGAGCTGAAAGGCATCTCTCCCCTGCAAAGAGTCGTGCTGCAGCTGGGTCCATCAAACAGCTCCTGGGAGAAGACCCTCCATGGAACTAGAAGAGGAGTGGAGTGATTAGCAAGGGCAGGGTTTTGTTCTGAAACAAAAATATGTTATTTCAAGGTGGCACAAGTTGTGGGGATTCTGAAACAAGGACACTCTACACACTTAATTTGATTATTAGCTTTTTGGAGAAGATATGACCAAGCATGGAAGTTTTTAACAACAGCAGCAGCAGCAATAACAATAATAATAGCCAGAGATGTTGAAATAGTGATCTGCAAATTGTGCTCCACATACTGGAAAGTGATACAAACAACACAATTGCCAAACTCTCCACCTCTAGTCCCACAAAAATGTGTTTTCCCTTTCATTAAATGAAAACATTGTGGTATGTGTCACCATTATCCCATGAGACTGTTGTGACTGGGATTATGACTCTTCCCATGAAGGCTGAGGAACTAGAGTGTCTAAAATTTTAGATGTTCAGCTCAGTGACCATCTATCCATTTCCTTTGCAGTGTCTCTGTGCCAGTACGGAGCCCCATCTTCTAAATACAATTAGATACATAGAGAAGCATCATTTTCTAAGTGGAGCATTTTAGCAGCAAGAAGGGGCCCAAAGTCACCTGAGATTTTGAAGAGGGAGAGAAAGTCACACTAGCTTCTGTCTTTTATGATGGCCTATATATCCATTGTAAGCGCAATTCCCTGATTATCCTGAATGATCATGAACTCTATAGGTGATCTTGGATTTTAGATTCCTTCTCCAGAAAGTGAAAGGGATGGGAGGTTTTCATTCCTTTTGTCTCCTTTCCTCTGACACATGCTTCTGAAAATTGAGTCTGGGGAAGGAGAGACAGAGGAAGGAGTTCCATCAACAGCACGTTCAGACCTCCTTTTACTATTGCTAGGTTAGTCCTATTTTTAGGTATTTAGTCTGAAGACTTTCTAGGGAAAATTAAGTTGGATGAACAATCTCCTAAACATCAAAGATTTGCAAATGATTTTTCTTCTAGAGTTGATATGCTAAAATGACCAATCTACTGAACTTCAAGTTGAGGTTGAAATATGCTATTTCAGTATAGAAGGGTCCTCATGGGTTCAGTGATAAAAGGTAATACTGTGAGGTCAAAATATAACTCCCGTTAGGTGCTCGTGGCTCACACCTGTAATCCTAGCTACTTAGTTAGGAGGCTGAGATCTGAGGATCAAAGTTTGAAGCCAGCCTAGGCAGGAAAGCTTGTGAGACTATTATCTCCAATTAATCAACCAAAAGTGCTAGAAGTAGAGCTCTAGTTCATGTGGTAGATATGGGGCTAGCTCTGAACAACAACAACAACAACAACAACAAAAGCTCAGGGACAATGCCCAGACTATGAGTTCAATACTAAACTCCTTCCCATCCCAGCCCCCCAAAAAATCCCAAACACCTAACTTTTGTAAGAGGTAGATAACCCCACATGTGGCAGTATGGTTTGATACCCTATTTTCCTCTTTGCTCATCAGTTATTAATGGGGAGATTGAGGTATTACCTTCTTTACATCAATTGTTCAGAAACCGGTGTTGTCTCCTTCTAAGACACAGCCCTCAGCTGTGAAGTGTACATATGATATTGTGAACTGTAAAAGGAATGCAGTGTTTAACGTGCTGGGCACAATCCCTAGGTGTTTACATGTAGCTACCTCTATCCTCATTCATTTCTCAACTTACTCTACCTCAAGACTTGAACCATGACACTAATTACTCTAAGTAAGGGTAACAATTTTATCACAAGAAATCTTCACTTTGGAAGCTGTAATAATGTGATACAGACTCTCAAAAAACCATGCAAGTAATGCAAATATATAAAATGTCCTCTGTGTAAGGAACTAGAGCATGGCTTAGACTGTGGACAGCTATTTGCTCTCCTGGCAGTGCTTTGCCAGTGGATTCGGGGAAACCAGTGAAACTGGATATTTGCATTCTCCACAGTGCTAGTGCAATTTTTACAATCCCAAACATTTTTTTAAATTTAATTTAATTTTTTTGTGAACATACTGTACAGAGGGGTTACAATTACATGGGCAGAATAATGCATACATTTCTTACCAAGCATTGCAGCCTCCTCCTTTGTTTACCCTTCACATCCCTTCCCAGCCTTCCCCCCCACCCTCCCACCCAATCCATGTTGTAAAGCTCATTTTATAAGGTAAGCATACAAACCTAAGAAGTGTTTAGTGTATTATTTTGGAATATTGGAGGGGGAATGGAAGATTCTGAATTTATTCCATGTTTCTACTTTATATCTTTATGGCATTAGACTTGAGATATCTGGATGACTAAATCAATAGAAGAGCAAAGGACGCACCCTGAAGTTTTTTTTTTCCTATATACTCCTGTCCTTTAGACTCCAAGTGACAGTTAATTTAAATGGAGATATTTCAAGGTCTGAGTTCAGGGCCCAAATAGATAGGAGTAGGAAAGCAGTCATGGTGTGGGCATGGAGCAGACAGCTTTCCTCAATAATATCTGCAGTGTAGCAGAGAAATGAGCTGTCCAAAGGCATCCACTTTCAGGGAGGGTTAAAGGAATTGCTGGTTGAGCACATTTAAGTTTGGCAGCGTGGTAGTCAGAAGCTAGACAAATTGTGGTTATCTCATTCCTTCAATCCAAGTGTCTTCGTGCTGGGCACAGAACATACACCTGCCATTTACTATAAAGTGATTGGTCCAGGATGTGGGTTTTCTAAATTGAGTAAGAGTCATTTAGGTCACTTAGGAGGTATCTCATTTTTTCTGTTGTTGTTGGTTTTTCCAGTGGTTAATTGTAGATAAGAGTCTCATGGAGACTTTTCTGCATAGCTCGACTTTGAACCACGATCCACAGATCTCAGCCTCCCGAGTAGATAGGATAAAACAGGCATAAGCCACCAGTGCCAAGCCCAAGAAACTCTTATCTCAACTAGCAAATTTTTTGGGGGGGGCGGTCATGGGGTCTGAATTCTGGGCCTGGGTGCTGTCCCTCAGCTCGTCAGCTCAAGGCTAGGCTCTACCACTTGAGCCACAGCCCCACTTCTGGATTTTTTTCTGCTTATGTGGTGCTGAGGAATCGAATCCAGGGCCTCATGCATACGAGGCAAGCACTCTACTACTGAGCCAATGGAAGTGTGGACCAAGTGGTAAAGTGTAAACTGTTAATAAAAAAAAAAGGACCTGAGTTCAAGCACCAGTACCAGCAAAGAAGAAATAGAAAGAAAACAAACAGATGCTTCATTTACGTAAAATTATATGTGCTTATTTTGTCACATTTGCTTTTCAGTAGTTGGTTTTATATTGACCATTAGATTGACTGATCAAATAAAAACATGGATTTCATGCTCATAGCTACATTTCATATTTATAAAATTTTTGGCAGATATAAGCAAATTAATATTTATTGTGCTAAAATTTTAACTCTTACCATTATTACCCCCATATCATGTTGATCCACTTACCCTTTAAGGGTGATGGTTAATCTCTAACTGACTGACAGGAAAATTGTCAGAGAAGTTGACAACCCCCCCCACCCCAAACCTAACAATAGTACAACAGAATCTAGAGAAATACTATTAAAATATTTTTAAATACAGCAATGAAATGAATTTATTTCCAAAAGGAAGAAAGGAGAATGGGAAGGAGGAAAGAATTGATGGATTGGATTAAGGGACCTTCTATGCATGAAAGGAAACCTGACAATGTTCTTTATAAAAGTAATAAATACTGATAAGAAATGAAAAAAGTGTTATCACTGATATATTTAGTACACATCATATTGGTAAGCATTTTCTTTTTTAAATTATTATAATCTATGTTTCTGACGTCTTCTCTGTTTTTATTTCTGTAAGTAGGTTTTAGTGGGCCATGTGTATTTTTCAGTAATTAAAGAAAAAGGTTTTAATGCAGCATGTCAGTTTACAAGTACAATGCATCTATTTTTTAATCTATCTTTTCACCAAACTCACTTTAACTTTTATTTGCTTTAATGAAGACTGGGTTTTGTGTACTTAACTGAGAAAAATAAAGGGATGTTGAAATAAACAGTGAAAATCAGGCAGCACCTGTAAGGAGGAATCATGGTGTCTTTCCAGGTCTGTGGTTACAGAAAATTGACTCAGCCCTGGGCTCAGCCCAGCTGGTCCTAAAGACAGGGAGAGTGAGTGGTGAGTCATACATAACCCTCCTGGACTGTCCACTGGAACCAGGTACAGCAATCAAGTGGTGTGTAGAGGAGCCTTGATCTGTCTAAGTAAGGGAAGAGGGAGAATCATGCTGACAGACCCTCTGAGCCCCATTAAAATGTTGATGTTCTACATTTGAAATTTTTGCCTTTGGCTGACATTGGATGCTCTAGATTTGGAACATGAGTGTTGGTGGATATTTCAAAACCCAAGGGTCCTACGTTTTATAAAACTCAGTTTCCCATTGTAACTGATGTTGCAGGAGCGGCTTGGTTCATGGATGAATTAGTGTCACCGTTGCCTGTCAATAGGAGCCTTTGTTGCCTGAAGTTGTAGGTGTGGCAGTGTACAAAACATGCTGAGAGTTCCTGCTCAGAGGCCTGATGAGTCGTGATGGCTAGGTTCACTGCAGACAAGGGCAATGTCCTGGTCACAGGTCTTGATTGCCTGGTGGTGTCACTAATGGTTGCACTGGAGGGGCAGTTAGGCCAAATTTGGTATTATTACAGCTACTGGGTGGCCCAGAAAGCAATTATCTTAATATTGTCCCTTAGGTGGGGTAAGGGATGGATCTTGTACCAGACAGATGGGCGGTACTGAAGCTTGGTCTCTTCATAAGTTGGGACTGTAAAGATCAACGTTTGGGATTTTGCATGGTGGAAACAGTGCCACTGTGTGGCAGGTGGTGATTGTTTGTGGAGGCTGGAAGATACAGAAAGATTGACACCTCTGAAGATGGCATTGTATCCATCGCTTTATCATGGTCCCTAGGTAGTTTCCTTGGTGGAGAGACATTGCCTTCAGGGAAATGGCTGGGCCTGTGTTGGGGAGGACATAAGGGACAGCACGTGTGGGAACAGAGTCCCTGTGCTGCGGCAATCAGAGATGACACTGGGTGGTCCAAGGTGACCTTTGAGGGACCATGTGTTGGTTACAAATTAGGAAAGGAGCTGGGCACCAGTGGCTCACACCTGTCATCCTAGCTACTCAGGAGGCTGAGATCTGAGGATCATAGGTCCAAGCCTGCCCTGGCAGAAAAGTCCATGAGACTCTTTTATCTCCAATTAACCACCCAAAAGCCAGGCGTGGAAGCTGTGGCTCAAGTGGTAAAGCACAAGCTTTTGGCAGAAAGAACCCCAGGGACAGTGTGCCCAGCCTGAGATCAAGTCTCCGGGAGGGAAAAAACAAAAACAAAAACAATAAACAAACAAACGTAGGGAAGGACGGGGGACCCTGGATGGAGATGGGTTGGTGTAAGGTGGGCCCCACCACAATCTATCATCATGGTGTCGGTGAGGAAGATACACTCAGCTCCAGGCCACTTTGCGCTTCTGGAAATGTATAAATATTGGCCAAACACAGAAGGAGGTAGGGGGCCTCTTGGTGACAAAACCAACAAGACTCCAGGAGCTAGGAATCCTGATGGCGGTCCCTAGCCTGCTGGTCTTGGGACTGCTTTCCTTGTGCTGTGAAGCGACCCTGCCACGCGCTCGCAGCCCACATCCGTGCCCCTCTGCTGTGACCCGTGCCAGGTGACGTCACACAGGGGCCAAGCTGGGCAGTGCGTCCTTGGCTACCAGAGGAGAAGAAGAGAGAGGAGGCTCTGGCCGCTTCTCCATGGTTTTGCTGATCATAGGAAACAATACGTACATTCGTGGACCACTCTACCAACCTTAGGTAGGTGGGTTTACAGCTCAGGACCTCGGCCAGCAAGCTGGCCTGTTGGTAGATGGAAGACCCAGATCTCAGGCAGGTGCCTCCTTCGGCTGGGCAGAGGAAGGGTCCTTGCCAGAGGCCACAGCCTCCACTCACTCGGAGAATGTCCCTTTGGTCTCTCAAGAGGACTAGAACACAACAACAACAAGCCCTGGGCCTGTGGTGCCAACTGGCAACTAGGGCACTTTGGAAACCCCTAGTAGCCTGAGGATCCCTTCTTCTTGTATGTAGATCCTCTCTTTTAATTTCAATAGTTAAGCCTCTTGTTCAAGTTATGGAGCAGAAGATGTCTTGTGATCTTTGTCTTCCTCACCCAAGGGTCACCAGAGGCCAAAGGCTGAGAAGATCCTGTGGGTAAGTTCTCTCTCTCTCTCTTCTTCCTTCGTTTCCTTCCTTCCTTCCCTCCTTCCTTCCTTCCCTCCTTCCTTCCTTCCCTCCTTCCTTCCCTCCTTCCTTCCTTCCTTCCTTCCCTCCTTTCTTTGTTTTCTTCCTTTTTTTGTTGCCAGTTCTGGGGCTTGAACTGAGGGCATAGCCCCAGTTTTTTCTGTTTATGTGATCCTGAGGAATGGAACCCAGGGCATCATGGATGCTAGGCAAGCACTCTACCCCTAATCTCCATCCCCAGCCCTTCTGAGGGTGAATTCAAAATTTAGGAAGTACATATAGGACAGGCCAGAGGGTGGTGGGGTGTGTGTGTGGTGGTGGTGGGGTCCATCTAGTAGAACAAAAATAGCAGCAGGCAGACTGGTGAGCATCAAGAAAGGTTTTATACTCAAGGGATGCTGTCCTAATCTCCAGCCAGGAATCCTTCACAGGATGATGAAAAGGATGGAGAGGCACATGTGTCTCTGACGTCCCTAGCTTGCAAGGCATCACCATGGAAAGGCTGGGTGAAAATCACCTCCTGAGCGGGCCAGATTCCCAGGAGTCAGGGAAGTGGGTGGAGAGTAAAAAGCCTACAGCTCATCCACCAGGAAGCCATGAGTCTTCAAAAGGAAAGCATCACTGCCACCTGTGTTTCCCTTTTGCCACTGAAGGTACCCTGGGGTCCTGGTGAACTTCCCACACCCACTAAACTTCTTTGCATGGAATTACAGAAAGACTTTGTAGAATTTGTAAGACAGAAGCCAAGGAGGGTAGCCCAGAGTCAGTGACACCTAAACTATCTCTCCTCCTCCCCCTACACCCAATCCAGGGACCTGTGGCTGTTCCTGCCTACCTGCTCTTCAAAGATTCCCAAAACTCTTCCCAAGGCCACTCGTTGTTGGGGCCCAGATCCTGTTAGCATCCTTATCAAACATGAAAGAGGGACTGACTCCCCAAACCCACAGTTCCCCCTTAGTTCCTCTGGCAGACCTTCTTCCTTCCTGTACCTATTTCTAATTTGGAGATCCTAAATGATGAGAATGAAGAATATGCTCATTTACCAAAAGCTTTAATCCCTCCTACTTCTCTCTTCCCCAAACATTCTACCCCCCTGGACAGTTTTGCTTTTCTCTTGCCCAAAGGAATCTCCCAGCCCTATGTGTATAGATCATTACCCTCCTCTTCCCCTCCCTATCCCTCCTGAAGTTCAACTGACCAGTAACAATGTGAACACTGGCATCACCACCATGGTTTTTGTTATGTTTGCTCCCAGGATATCCCCTCCTGTGACCAGGCAGCCAGCTATGAATAATGTCATTGTTGACATGGATACCACACCACGTTTTGAGGGGGCCATTTTCATCTCCCCCAGTCTCCAGCATCAATGCCTACACATCTTTCCAGATCCCCTGTAGCCTGCAATAGGGGCCTTTCAGAATGAGCTAATCCCCACCAGCCTCACTACACTCTGTCCCTACCCATTTTCCTAATACATCATGATCAATGATGTCACTCTTTGCAGCATTCTCTCATCTGTATTATCCGAGCTTCCCATGTTTCCTTGAGAAGCACTTCTCCTTCATTTGTGCATTTTATATTATTACTCCTTTATGTTTCTCTCCACCAGTCAGATATCAATTATATCTTTTCTCTATATTGTTTGTGATGTCACAGACTTATGTTAATCTACTTACAACTCAACTAAATGCATTTTCCCATAACAAGTACCACTTGGTGAAATTGAGATGTCTCAGTATATTCTTAACTCCTCTTTTCTTTTTTTCTTTCTTTGCTACCTTTGTGCTGGTCCTGGGGCCTCAACTCCGGGCCTGTGCAACTGTCCTAGAGTTGTTTACCCAAAGGCTGGTTCTGTACCACTTGAGCCACAACTCTACTTCACTTGCTTTTTTTTTTTAGTGGTTAATTGGCATTAAGAGTCTCATGGATTTTACTGCCCAGGCAAGCTTTGAACCACACTTCTCAGATCTCAGTCTCATGAGTAACCAGGATTATAGACATGAACCATCTACCCCCAACACAACTCTTGTTTCTTATTCCAAATTGCTGTCATTGGATTGAGAGTTCCTAAATTGCTGTCATTGGATTAAGGGTTCCTAAATTAGTAAGCACAAGATTCTGGGTTCAAATTCCAGTAGTAAAAAAATGGATTTTTTTGGGGGTCCGGTTGTGGGGCCTGAACTCTGGGTCTGGGCACTGTCCCTCAACTCTTCAGCTCAAGGCTAGCGCTCTACCACTTGAGCCACAGCGCCACTTCTGGCTTTTTGCTTATGTGGTGCTGAGGAATCGAACCCAGGGCCTCATGCATGCAAGGCAAGCACTCTACCACTGGGCCACCTTCCCAGCCCCAATGGATTTTTATTTTTAAACAATTTCACACCTATGCAAAAATCATAAAAGCCCAACAAGGAGTCACTATTACCATTCACCCAGTTTCTGCTAATGTGGACATCATATCTATTTACAGTAAAACTATCAAAATTACAAAATAAACACTGGTTCAGTACCCTTAGTTCTAAGTTACAGATTTTATTTGAATTTCATCAATTTTTTCTACTTAAGTGCCTTTCTCCTGGTTCAAAGTTAAATTCATAATTTTGAATCATAACTCATAGCCATGTCTTTTATAAGCCTTCTCCAATCTGGGAGACATCCTCAGGTCTTTCTGTGTCCTTCCTGACCTTTTTATTTTTAAAGAGTTCTGATAAGACATTTCGGAGAATACCCCTCAATTTGGGATTAGCTGATGTTTTCTCAAGATTAGATTGAGTACAGGCAGATACCCTAGGGAGAATGTATCCGTCTTAGTACATCAGAATATTTTACTACTGGTTATAATCACAATGTTATCGTGACAATGTGGTTAAGGTGGTGTCTACAGATTCCTGACTGTCAAATGGTGTATATTCTCTCTGTAAATGATCATAAAGGCAAACCTGCTAATTTTGGAATCCCACAAATTTCTCCTGCAACAATTATAATGATGATCTTTGCTGGTGATTTTTAACCCCCTTCTTTCAAACTGTAAGGATGAGATACAATGTCTCTCTGCCTCTTGTGTTTGTTCATAGCAGTGTGGATCCATGGAAACCCACTTTGTCCTTACAATCCAGTATAATAATGATTGATTGTACTGCTTACACTCGTTCAGCTATGTCTGATTTTTACCACTTCAGGTTGACTTCTATATACCTCCTAGATCCTTCAGTTTGCCTCATTTTTTTTCTGACACACTACAATGCTCCAAGATCATTCTATATTTTCACTGTGTCAGCCCTGGAATAAAGAACTTCTTCAAGAGTCCTAGTTTCACTTGTATTAAGAAATAATATATGTGTGGTAATAACATTTCACTGCCAGGAATGATGAGCATTTCCTCATGCGTTTCTTTGCCATTCTTACTACTACTTCTGAGCAGTCTCTCCTTAGCTCTGTGCCCATTTGATGATTGGTTTATTAGATTTGGGATGGATTGGGGGAGAGCACAGAACTGGAAGGAAAAAGGATGAAAGGATGCATCAGTGGAACTCACTAGACACTGGTGAAAGTGAATTATATGAAGATTGAAGAGACTGGAAGAGAATGAGGGAACAGAAGACACTGTACTAGAGGAAATGTTCTCATTACCTCACTCATGTAATGGCAGTTCTTGGTATATCACCTCTATAATAACAATAAATTGAGTTAATTAAAAGATAAAGATTCTACTGCTTCTAGGTCTCCTCAGAGGATGGAGGCAGGGAATAAAGGCATTTACGATAGCCCATTTATAAAGACAGGTACGTTTGTTCCTGTATCAAGATTCATATACAAGTAGAGCTCTGGCTCAAGTGGTAGAACACCAACCTTGATTAAAAAGCTAATGAACAGCACCCTGGAACTGAGTTCAATCACCAATATTAGTGGGGGGAAGCATTTATATACCTTCCAATGCAAAAAAGTGAAACAAGTTATACAAAATTTAAATTCAGTCCCAAAGGGCTTTTCTTAACATTAACCCTTTATCTCCTCCCTTCTTCCCACTAATTATAAGTTGCTCTGATATGATAAAAAAAAACCATCTTATTATCTATCAATAATTAAGATAAATTAAGATACATAAAAATGCTCCTACTTAGTACCTTTGAGAAATGAATCCACCTAGTTAGAGTACACTGTTAGCACATAGTTCTTTCTACTTGTAGTTTTACAGTATCCAGTTCAAATACTGTTGTCCAGGTTTACTTATATCAGATATTTTTCTCCTTAGCACTTTAATGGATAAGTCCTTCATTTATAATAGTGTGAGATTTATTATATGTTTCCTTCTAGTTTTGTCTATTGGTTTCCAAAAGTATCCATTGACTTTTTTAAAATTTAAATTTGCATGCAGTTGAATTCATTCTTTCTTCTGTGAGTGCTTTGTAGACAGATGCAATCAGCTTTGTCCACCACAGTACCAAGCAAGGGTTCCTTGATCATCAATGAGCAAAGGAATTAAGAAAGTTTTAGCATCCAATTACTTCCTTTTTGAGAAGTAATATGGAGGAATCCCCTATCAACTCTTGCCAGCTCTAGTCTGTATAATATTCTAAGAATTTGGACTTTTCTAGAAGGCTGTATAACAGAATTATACAAGATATAGCCTTTGGGGATGGGCTTTTTTTTCACTTACCAAAATATATTTGAGATTCAAACATGTGTGAATGAATAGTCCATTCTATAGATATATACTGGACCACCTAGTCACCCATTGAAAGTTATCATTTTATCTATGATTTATTTTGTTGTTTTTATAATAAATGTGAATAATGTATCAAGTTCTTGTGAAAATTCTGTTCAGGTTCTGAACTTTATAACAAGGAAACTTTTTGTATTCACATAGGAATTTTGTATATTTAGGTTACTTGGTCTATTTTCAAATAATATAATATTGACTTTCTATCACTTTTCAGTCTCCTTGTTTTTCTCCCATTCTTTGTTGTATTGTTTTTGTGCCTTTTGCCCATATATTATTAACACAAAGTAGATTGTTGCAATTTTTACTTTCAACAATGAGCTATATTTTAGAGTAATTTAAAAGAAAACACAAATTTTATTTTATCATCAATTTCTTCAGTTTACAGTTGTCTTTCAACTTTTTTCTGGAGACTGGTATCATGTTCTTTCCCTTGAATAAATCCCTTCTAGAATATGGCTACTAGAAATAATTTTGAGAGTTATATGTGTGTTTTCCAGGAAAAGTATTTCTTTAAAATAATTTTGTTTAGTATAGAGTTATGGTTTGATAGATCTTTATTTTTAGCAGTGTAAATATGCTATACTATTTGTTTCTAATCTGTGTAATTTCTAAAAATGTCTACTGTCCTTATCTTTGTTTATCTTCTAATGTGTCTTTCATTTCTAAACACCTTTAAGATTCCTCTATGTATGTATAGGCCATTATAACAAAATACACTGGGGGACTGTGCATTTGGTGTGCCTCACCTCTGTTAGTTGTGCCTCATCGAGAATCTGTGTCTAATGACACAGATTCACACCTGAGTGAAATGAAGGTCTTTCTCTGTCATAACTGTATCTCTTTCTTAGGCAGGCCTTGTGTCCCTGGTACTTGGCTGTGTGACCTTTTCAGTCTTCCTTTCCCCCTCTCTGCAGAGCTGAGCCCAGCATGCTTTTAATCCTTATTACAAGCACACACATTAATTATAATGGTTGTGAGTAATTTGGGCTTGGCAGGAATCCCTTTTCTATTTAGTATTGATGAGACATGGAGCTCTGTAATTATATCTATAAAGTGCCAGTACAAAGTATTTAGCAAGTGATGATACTTTCTTTCTTGCCCCTGCTTAAGGTGCTTAGGGAATGTTGCCAGGAGAGAAAGAGTCTGTGGGTAAGGAACAGATTTTCTTTTATCGTAATAATGTTTTGAAGCTGGGCAGCCCTTGCTTTGTGAATTTAATAATTACTTATTTACAGACTCAGCAATTGACAAGGTCACTCTGACTTTCTTTGAGACAAACTGTCCTTTTAGAAAACCTGCGGTTCTTTGGCTCTTTGGTGAATGTATTTTCTGGCATTTGTGGGATTTCTGCCACATTTGGAAGATTATTCATGTTTGCTTTGCATTTGGGTACAAATTTTGTTACCTACTTTATGCAGGTAATATAATTCAAGTTCCTATTGCATAAATATATATGTCAAAGAGTGAGAGTAGATTTCTTTCTGAAAAAATGGGTTTTAAAGAAGAGAATGTAGATTTTTAAAAGTAGATCTTTAAAAGTGAGCATCAATGTTTATTTTATATCTTATGAAATAAAGTATAGACCCTTCATATGATAATTTTAGTATGACATGCATTCAAAATTTCCTCTCTATGAGTTTCTATTAATCATCTCTCCACTCTCATTAGTGCTGAGGACTGATAGAAATAAATCCATGTAACACACAATTCTCATGTAGTTAAGTAGCAAAATAATTTTATTGCAATGATTACATTGAGCAGTGAATAATTTCAACCTAGACCTATACTTAAGAGCTGATCATAAGCCAGATGATGGTGGCTCTTGCCTGTAATCCTAACAACTCAGGGGCCTGAGATCTGAGGATCATGGTTCAAAGTCAACCCAGGCAGCAAAGCCCATGAGATTTTTATCTCCAATTAACCATCAAAAAGCTGAAAGTAGGGGTGTAGTTCAAGTGGAAGAGTGCTAGATTTGACTTAGGTCAGTGTCTAGGACCTAAGTTCAAGCCCCAGGACTGGCACCAAAAAAAATGTTGCAGAAAAGGGATGGAAGGAAGATGACTCCTACCCATTCCTCTATGAATATTCAAGTTTACCTTATAAGAGAAATTGTCCATTTGGAAAATCTAGATCCAGTTCAGAGTATGGAAGTACAATATATGCAGGGTGATCTCTGAGATTATAGCACTCAGGCAAAAATGTATACAGCCACCACCACAAGTCAAGTGCTACTTTACCCTTTGCCTGGCTGCTTCAAGGTCATCTTGGAGCCAGCTCTACTTTGCTTTATATGTTTGACTTCTCTGTTCTTCTTTTGCTCTGTTCTCAGGAGATTTTTCTCACAAAGATAAACTGTGTGAAAGCTGCTGTAATTTCCCCCTCAATTCTTGTTTGTTAGTGAACCATCCATTCTCTTCATCTCTGTTACTTTTCCATAGCCTTCCCTATTGATGTGTTAGACCCAGTCTGAATGACTGTGTGTACTTCTGCGCACTGCCTTTCTATCTTTAAGCATACATTTTATAAAGTAGATATGTACTACATTTAAAGATTCAATAAGTCTACCTGGCCTACAGACATATGCTAATTCCCTAGACTCTTCTTACTCATTTCTCTCTTCCAGATGTTGTCAAATTGAAGGACTCTCTTGTCTCTATGTTTTCATATTTCTAAACTACGGCTATTCTTATTTTCAGATTTGAACACTATTGACTGCTCAGCAAGATGAGAATTTAGCTTTCAGTCTTCTATAATGACATGTACAGATTTAATTATTTTTGCCAGAGCGGCCCTGAGCTTCTTTTGCTCAAGGCTAGCACTCTATCTACCACTTGAGCCACAGCACCATTTCCAGCTTTATCTTTTTGTGGTACTGATGAATTGAACCCAGGGCTTCATGTATGCTAGACAAGCATTCTACCAGTAATCCACATTCCCAGCCCACAGATTTTTATTTCATTCTACTGATAAAGACATATTATCATACTATGTATTAACATATAATTGGTTATGTTAATATTCAGTAAGGATTTTTTTCAGTGATTTCCATTGTAATTTTCAATGTAACTTTATGTAATTTGTTCATACTGGAATTGGAATTAAGGAACTATACATTTTTTGCTTACTTTTCAGGCAAAAGTCTCATTTTTTTTTGTTCCTTGTAGCTAGCCTTGGATCTTGATCCTCCTGCATATACTTTCTGCCTCCCTAGGATTACAAGTGTATTTACCATGCCAAATTTATTAAGATGGGGTTTCATTAATTTTCTCCTCAGACTGGCCTTGAACCATATTCCTACTGATTTCCATCTCCCAGGTACCTGGGATTACCTACATAAGCTACTAAGCCCTTCTATATACCTTTGGACTCTTCAAAAAATTTCTTCAAAAAATCTATATCTATTATATATATATATATATATAAACAAATTTTTTCTCATATTTTAATGTTTGTATCATACCATTTGTTTTAGTACTTTTCCGCCAAATAACCTAGTTGCTAAAAGTAATATAATACTTTATTTCTTTGAAAATATCAATGATGTATAATCTTTCCTTCCCATGGTCTCAGCTTTCTCCAAGGTGTTCTTTGTGCCTTTGCTTTGTACTTCCTCTTCCATGGTAGAGACTTTCCTAGGTCTAAGTGACCCTATTGTCCCTTCATATTTAAGAGTGTTGCAAACTAGAAGGTTAACTAGCAATTAGACTCTATGTGATGTCAAAATACTTATCTTCACTTTGAAGATGGATGGCCTTAATGTCAATACCATGGAAGTGGAAAAAGACTGACACGTCACCATTTTAAATATATCCATTGATTCGGTTCCTATTTGCATATTCTTTCCTGGCCTTCAACTGTCCTTAAAAAGATGCAGGTCACACTCAGCAGACAATGTGGCTATGCTGAGAAAATATATTTACCAGTCTCTCTTTCATTGTACCTCAGATGATCAGAAGGAATACTTTAAGATTTGGAAGAAGTATAGCACTATTCAATACATTTCAAAGTTAAGCAAGTCTCAATATCTGAATGAGATTGTCAGGGTTCCAAAAGACCTTATTCCTGAGCATTATATCCAGTGATTCCTCCTAAATGATGTTTTTTTAATTAAATTTTATTGTCAAGGTGATGTACAATTCTCCCACTTTCCCTCCCCACAATGCTCTACCCAAGTTGTAAAGTTTATTTTCAACCTATTGTCTTGTGAGTATCACTGTGGCATTGGTTTGCCCTTTGTCATTCATCTGAAGAGAAGGGGAACAACAAAATGGTGAGATTAAATGCTGTTTTGTCCATGAGAGCCCTCACTGCAAACTCAGAGGTAATAGTTACGTAGATATAATAGTGCTCCATGGACTTTACACGCATTAGCTGTGTAGTTCCATTTCACTGTTTGATGTAATTAACTTCTTAGATTGACTAGATGGCAGTTTCTTTGGTTCTCTAGTGACTTTCAGAGTTGTATAATTTCTACTTCTATAACATACACCCAGTTGGATAAAAGTCATGTTCTTCCTATTCTCCTGTCCAAAGCTTGACTTGATTTGAACTTCTTTAGAAAATAATCTGTCCATCATCTTCTCAGAGATATGCTAAAATAAGAGATAGTTGTAAACTCTTTTAGAAACATGGAGGTTAAGCTAGCCATTGGTGGCTGAATC
Source organism: Dipodomys merriami (assembly GCF_024711535.1). Taxonomy (NCBI): domain Eukaryota; kingdom Metazoa; phylum Chordata; class Mammalia; order Rodentia; family Heteromyidae; genus Dipodomys; species Dipodomys merriami. The sequence continues at coordinate 65,184,721 of NW_027203381.1, read as the reverse complement.
CTAGCTATAATCCTTACTTATTCAGAAGGCTGAGTTCTGAGGATCACAGACTGAAGCCAGGCCCAGGCTGAAAAGTCTGTACTAGTTATTGCCAATTAAATAGCAAAAATTAGGAAGTTCAGGTATGTGTTAAGTGGTAGAATTACAGCTTTGAGTGGAAAAAGCCAAGCAAAACTGCAATGCGTGGAGTTCAAGCCACAGCCACTGCATATGTGAGTGCACACACACACACACACACGCACACACAAACACACACACACACAAACACACACACAAACACACACACACACAAACACACACACACAAACACACACACAAACACACACACACACAAACACACACACACACAAACACACACACACACAAACACACACACACACATCATCATCATCATCATCATCAAATCAAAAGAAACAGTTGGCTTTTAAGATGTTTATTGCTAATAGTTACTCTGGTCAGATCCTAGCTCTTCTTATCACAATCTTAGAAAATGGTTTCTTCAGTGTTGATATTTCAGGATTTTTTTTTCTATTCTATGAGTTTCCTAACATTCAAAATTTTGTTCTTCAAGCTGCTCATAGTTTTAACTTTATTCATTTGTGCCTTAAAAAATGATACTCAACATTTCAGCAAAATTTCCAACTTTTCCCATGTTTGATCACTATCTTTACTGAACCCCCCACCCCCATTCCCATTTTTTAATCTGGCTCTCAGCTCTACAGTTGATCCTTCCATGTGATTAATCCCATTGTTAAATCAAAACCACTATTGTTTAGCAATACAATGTTAGATAATATTGTTTTCCTGCTATATTTCTTCTCTTCTTCTGCTACTATCCCTGACTCTACTATTTCTTTCTTCCTTCCCCTCCTCCTCTACTATCCTTGCCACTAGTTAACATTTAAGAGGTATCCATTTGATAGCATCTTTTTCGTTAGGCATTGCTTTTCCCTTGGGAGAAAAATGAAACCCGAAGCCAGAAGACTGGAGAGCAGAAAACTTCAAATTATATTGTGCTTTCATTGATACCATGCAAAGGATGCCTCCCACTCAGTGAGGAAATGACAGGTTATAAATTACCCCATGCTACTCAGGTTTAAAGAGGACAGCAGATCAATCTGCACCAATGTGTCCTTCCAGGGAGGTCTGGTTGTCCATTATTTCAGGGTTTCTAATTCTCAGCAGACCATCTGCCTAATAGTAAGTAGGCTTTGGTTCTGCTAGGCTAGACACTGAACTAGAAAATCTAGGGAGGACACAGAGCAAGGTCCTTTTCCAATCCACTGGAGACATGGGCTCAGTGTGTGGGAGGTGCTCTTTCCATCACAAATCCTGAACACAAGGACAAAAAACAGCAATGGAATAAGTAATCACCCCTTAGTGTCATCATGGAACTCATAAAGAGAAAGGATGTAGCTTTTTTTAATATAACATCCTGGATTCTCTCTCTCTCTCTCTCTCTCTCTCTCTCTCTCTCTCTCTCTCTCTCTCTCTCTAACTTTACATTATATTTTGTATAGGTTAACTAAGTACATTTCTTTCAAATTGACTTAATTAAACACTGAAGAAAGTCAACTATACAACTCGTACATAGAGATGGGAGGGAGGGAGTGGGAGAGAATAAAGGAACAGATGACACTGTATTAAAGGAAATGTACGCATTACCTGACTCATGTAAATGTAACCCCTCTATATATCACCTGTATAATAACACTAAATTAAAAAATATAATATAACTAGGATATATTTCAAAGGGGCTCAAGATGAAGGAAAAAGAAGCTGGGTACCATTGGCTCACTCCTGTAAACCTAGCTACTCAAGAGGCTGAGATTTGAGGGTACAGTTTGAAGCCAGCCAGGCCAAGGAAGCCCAAGAGACTCTTATCTCCAATCATCCATAAAAATAAAAGCCAGAACTAGAGCTGTAGCTCAAGTGTTAGAGCACCAGCCTTCCATAAAAGAGCTCAAGGACAGTGCCCAGATCCTGAATTCAAGCCCCAAGACTGGTATCAAAATAAAATAAAACAAAATGAAATAAGTGAATGAAAAAAGAATTTTTGGTGCCTTAACAAAAATGGTAGACTTCCCAGAAGACACTTAAGTAGCAATAGCCACCATTGTAATTCCAAATATTAGTGTAGCCAGTGATCCGATGGGGCAGCAGAATTAGACCAGGAAATTGGAGGAAACTGGGAGGCTAATCACTTGGTACATCTTTGGGTACTATCAACATAAAAACTGTCCTGTCCAGAAACAAAGGAAAAGAGAAGGTGAAATGTTTTGCACTTGGGAAAGTGTTATTTGCAAAAAGTAGAGTCTTTCATTCTCCTATGTATTCCCAATCTGGGCTTGAATATAGTCTTATTATTCACAAATTTCATATTGGCAAACTTGACTACTAACTAATATTTATTTTTACCCATAGGTTTTACTTATTCCATTTCCTGGGTCATTTTTAAATCTACATATGTAGAGAAGCAAAAAACCTTGAGCAACCTGTAGTATTTGTGCTAAGTATTTATGCTAAGTACTTGTTTAGCAGACTTTAAACACAGCGCTCTCTGCTTTCTTACAAGGTCCTCAAACTAGAAATAAGTCCCCTTCTTATGATATGCACATAGCCTGATATTTCACACTTTTGTGCTTTTGTTGGTGATTTTGCTGTTTAACATGGCTGCCACGTGCACTGTTCATGTAGGGTTTAGAGTTCCTAAGTGCAAGAATGTTCTGATATGCTCTCAACAGAATCTTTGTATGTTAGGTAAGTAAGTTTCATTCAAGTCTGAGTTATAGGGCTGATATACTCCCTGAGTTCAACATTACTGAACCCAAAATATGTATTCAAGTGCCTTTAAACAGAAACTAATGCAATACAAGTTACATAGATTCAGTGTTTGCTGCAGTTTTATGGAACATACTGATTGTGAATAATGAGAACAGACTATATATACATGAATGAAGAAAGGTCAAGAAAGTAATACTGGGTCGCATAATACATACCAAGTACTTTCTCTGTAGTATATCTGTTTCCTTTATGAGTACACTGAACATTCTACTTCTATAGCCTCCCAACAAATAGACCTATTTTTACTTGAAACTGGAAGGATATCTAATTATTTTTCTAACTCCAAATTTGAAAGTATTCCATACTATTGAATTATCAAACAAGTTAACCCTTCCAGGAGATGGTGTATTATGGAAAAGTTATTAAAACTCAGTATGATTAAGTTAAAAATTGTAAAATCCTTTAAATAGAAGCTTAAGAATGAATAAGAATTAAGCAAGTCAATCAAGATATATTGTATTCATGAACTGCTTTGTTAAATGGCATTTCCTTTGTACAACTACTTATGGACAATAATATATATAATATATTTTTTTAAATAATTAAGCAAGTTGAAAACGAAAGGGATGTCTGTCATAGAAAGAGCATATTGGGGTGAAGGGGTTTGTTGTTGTGACAATTAGGTGTGCCACGTGGCTAAATTTAAACTAGCGCCATTCAAGTAGAAATGCTCTTTAAAATTCTTATTCTGGATTTCCTGTTTTCTTCACTCTGCTAGCCTGGGATATGGAACATTATTGGAAATTGTCCTACTAGCTTTGCATTAGTCACGTCCAACTTTCATAAAAGAGAGAAAACACATTGTCTATAAAAAGCCATTGTATTTTTGGATATACATTTGAGATCTTAAGTAGTAACCATGCTTTGAAAAACATTGGTACCTGAAAGTGAGATGTTACTATGAAAAAACTGATTATATGTAACATAGACAGAGTGGCAGATGGAAAATTCACAAATATTTTGAGTTGGGAAGCTAGTGATCATCATTAAATTGTGGAAGAATGTGCAGGGAAATGGCTGTTGCCATAGCTTGTATGGCAGACCATGTGCTCCTGAGGATGAGCTCTGCAAAACTGACTTGAAAATACTCAAAAGCATTCTGCACTGGCTGCTCCATCATTACACATTTAGCAAGTGATGACAAGCACCAAATGGATGCAAACCAAAGCTCACCATATCTGATGTGGAGCAAGATACTCAAAGGAGATCTCTGTGTGGTTATAAAATCATATTAGTAGGAAGCATTTGAAAGTTTTCAAATGATAAATTAGTAATAGTAAGTCAAAATATATCTATGTCCCAGACAGGGAAAGATAACTTATCCAGGTGTGCATCAGATCAAGAACCTCCATCACCTGTCTGTCATCTCAGTTGCCATCATAGACATGATATAAATTTGGGGGGTTTAGGGATGTGGGCCTACTACAAAAGCAAGTAAGTTTGAAGAAAACATTGCAGTTGGATGATTAGGATGTGTTGAGACACACTTGCTATCTTCTACATAAAAACAGAGGCGAGAAGTCTACTAATTCTGCAGGAATTGTATTGCCAAGGAAACCACAAGCTACTTCTCTGCAAGCTACTGTCTGATTGCTTAGCAACCTTAAGCATTCAATTCTGCTGCAGAGAGAGGGCTACAAAAGCTGCCCCCCAAAAGGGGAACCACTTTCCACCTCATTTTTAGATGTAGGAGATCAAGGGCAAGGATGTCCCAACAGATAGGATAGAGACCCTGGAGAACAATGGATAAAGGATTCACAGCCAGGAGACAGAGATCAAGGTGAAGCAGAGATGTGAACCAAGGACCCTCCAACACAGTGAGGGGCAGGAGCCCTGTGGTCTCTGTCAGGCCTTCACAACTATACTGGAGCACTGACTGTTCGCTGTTCTGTTTACCAGTCTTTGCTTTTCCTGAATATTTATTTTTACTATGGTTGTGCTGTGTCTATGATGCAAACATAGATTAGGAGAGAGGAAGAACAAATCATTTTACTTCACAGTTTTTTGGGGGAGGGGATAGCCAAATTCGGCATGACCAAACCTTGCATTTGGTGTTAGATGCAGTGCCTAAATGGGTACTCCCATGGCAAGAATGATGAACAGACAGACTCTCATTGCCCTTTGTATGTCTTTTCCCATGCTTTTAAAAGAGAAAAATTGCAGTAATTTTTAGCTAGACCTATTATCACTAAACAATTTAGTAGGCTTTTTAGTCTCTCCTATAGCTAGTTGTGACCATGTGACTAAATTTTTGGGCAATAGTAGATAAGTATAAGTGATGTGTGCGATGTTCCAGTCACCACTTCAGAGATGCTTCTGGGGCACCTTTTTTTTTTTTTCTTCACTGGCCATAAAATAGTAAACAAAGATAATTACTTTGACAGTGTTATGTTTAAGAAGGAAGAATTTCTCTCCACCACTGGACTACCAACCTTGAGATGGATGTCTCAAGTGTTGAGTTAAGAAAAAGAGTACAAATTGGCAGGGATATTAAAAGATTATTCAAAGAATTTCAGCAAGAGTTTAAGATAGTAACTTGAAGGGCTAGGGAACAGTAAAACAAGTATGGGGCTATAAGTTCAAACCTTAGTATTGCCAAAAAGAAAACATGCTTGGACCAAGGAGGTAGTAACAGAAGTGAAGATATTCTGAATATATTTTGATGTTATAATAAGCAGAATTTTCAAAGTAAACTAGATTTAGATTATAAACTTAAAAGTAAATATGTCGGATGGTATGCAAGTATATACAGATGTATTAACTGAAATATGGAGAACTCAAATAGTGTGATTTTTAGAAAGGCAAAGTAGTCAAAGTTCAACAAAGTAAACACCACAAAGTAGGCATTGGAAAGGGGTGGGGTTAAGGAGAAAAGGGAAGCTGAATGAAGAGAAGAGGGGGAGAATGCAGACTGTATTTGATGTTGGTATAATCTGTGGAGGGGAAGGTCAAAAACAAATCGTTTAAATAGGTATACAGGTGGACCCATTGCAACAATGAGATGTACGAGACGTTATGTCGAAAAAAACAAACCTTACAACTTTGGCGGGGGGAGGAGATGGGAAGGGATGGGAAGGGGAAACAGAGGAGGAGGCAACAATGCTTGATAAGAAATGTACTCATTATCTTGCCCATGTAATTGTAACCCCTCTGTACAGTATTTTCACAATAAAAAAAGAAGAATTTAATGTAGAGCTTACACTGAGGGAAGGAGTGGGTAGGGGAGGGACGAATGAGAATATTGAAAAGAGGTAATATTGACCAAGATGCATTGTATTCATGAACCACTTTCTTAAATGGCAACTCCTCTTTATAAATATTTAATGAATGGACTGATAACAGAGAATAAAATGTTATAGGATATGAACTTTAAGAGAAGAAATAAAGTGAAGGATACTTTCCAAGATAATTCTCATATGAGCACCTGGTGTGGTGTAACTACTTGTTTATATCCTTATTATCTTTCCATACCTTTAAAACCATGGTGTTGCAAATTTTTCCATCAGCCTTCTATTTGGAATGTATGAGTTCCCTTCCCTTCATGAAGAAACTATTCTGTTACTATTCTCTGGACTTGGTATAAGAGTTATAATTTATTTTTGTACAGAGATTTATGTGCCAAGTGAAAGCACATAAACAAACAGAAGCAAAACTTCCTGGAGTTTCAAAACTCATTTTTAAGCCTGTGAATCAAATCTGCTCCATAGTGAATTAGTAGAGGTTGGCACAGATGCAGCTGGAATACTTAGAGTCTTTAGTAAAGATGAAAGTGATAGGACCTTTTTTGCACTTCAACAGGACAATGTTTTATAATAATTTCAATTAAGACTTAGATACTTTAAATACAGTACCATCATCCTTGCTGGAATTATTTTGTAAGCAAAAGATCTTTGGATTCTTGTCTGAAGTTCCAAAGAAATTAAAACTTGAAAGCTGACTTTAAAGAATGATTTTTTAAACAGAATGATTGCCCTTTAAGTTCATTTGTCATAACTGTAGAAAGGAGAGAGATGTGGAACTTGGAATAAATTCTATGCATTGCATGAGTAATGCTAATATGGTTTCATATTTCCACGATGAGATCAAGGAAAGTGACCTTCAATCTCATCTCTTATTTAAGGTCCTAAGAGTGATTTGTTTGCAACCATGCTTTATGGCTTCACCTACTTCACCTACTTCCTAAATTTTTGTAGCTTAGTATGGCTGCCTAAATATGATGGTTTGAGGGGCATTTATACTTTAATTATGTGAAAACAGAATTACTAAGCAGTAAGAATGAAGTGGGATGATTTTTAAAGCTTTTAGGTAATTATGAAATACACCACTAGGAATAATCCAATTTATCCAGATTTTAATTTATCAAGAAAATAAGGCCCTTGCTAACCTTCCCATCTCTTAATATTTCTAATAGTCAGTTAACAGATTTATTTCATTGATTTATGTGCTAGTCAATTCATTCTCTGGTCATATGTGCAACAGAGTTGCATATCCAAGAAGTTCAAAAGCATTCCTTATTTTTTGATATTATTTATTGTGAAAATACTATACAGAGAGGTTACAATTACATGAGCAAGGTAATAAGTACATTTCTTATCAAACATTGTTGCCTCCTCCTTTGTTTTTCCCCTACTGGCCCTTCCCTCCCTTCTCTACAACTATACCCCAACCCCTGCCTAAACTGTAAAGTTCATTTTTTCAACATAGTGTCTTGTACATCTCATTGTTGCAATGGGTTAACCTGTATCCCTACTTAAACAACTTTTTTCCTTCCCCTCCTAAATTATACCAACATCAAATACAGTGAAAACAGGGCTTATATCGTGGGAGGAGGAACATTCAAAGAAACAAAAAAATCTTGTGGTACCTTATAAATATGTTAGAAACAATAGCAAGACAGAAAAAAAACACCTGTGTACTTAACTTGGGGTTAATTTCGCTTAACATCTTATCTGACTTTTTCTGCTTGCTCAGACATATACTAGGTATTGCAAATAAGGGAAACTATGGGACCTATGATTCTTTGGGCCTGGCTTATTCACTTAATATAAATTTTTCCAAGACTTTCCATTTCCTAACAAATGAGGCAATGTCATTCTTTCTGATGGAGGCATAAAATTCCATTGTGTATATATACCACATTTTTCTTGATCCATTCATCTAATGAGGGGAATCTAGGTTGGTTCCGTATCTTAGCTATGGTAAATAATGCTGCAATAAACATAGTTGCGCTGGTAACTTTAGTGTGTCCTTGTTTGTGATCATTTGGGTAAATGCCCAAAAGTGGGATTGCTGGGTCAAAGGGGGAGCTCTATGTGGAGTCTTTTGAGGAACCTCCATATTACTTTCCAAAGTGGTTGAACAAGTTTACACTCCTACCAACAATGCAGTAGGGTTCCCTTCTGTCCACATCCCCTCCAGCATCTGTTCTTATTAGAATTCTTGATTATAGCCATTCTGACTGGGGTGAGGTGGAATCTCAATGTTGTTTTGATTTACATTTCTTTTATGGATAGGGAGGTTGAGCATTTCTTCATATGTTTCTTGTCCATTCTTATTTCTTCTTCAGAGAAGTTTCACTTTAAGTCTTTAGCCCACTTATTTATCCGGTACTTGTTTCTTTGAGGATTTGTTGTTGGGGGATTTAATTTTTTGAGTTCTAAATATATTTTAGATGTGAGACCCTTATCAGTTGTATGGCTAGTGAAGATCTTCTCCCAATCCATGGCCTTTCTATTCATCTTGCTAGCTATGTCCTTTGCCATGCAGAAGTTCTGCAACTTCATGCAATCCCATTTGTCCAACCTTTCTTTGGTTTGTTGTGTTTCTGGGTCTATTTTAAGAAAATTTCGACCTGTGCCAAGGAAACCTAGGGTTTCTCCTTTTTCTTCCTGTAATGTTTTCAGGGTGTCTGCTTTTACTCCGAAGTCTTTGATCCATTTGGAGTTGATTCTGGTGCAGGGGGATATATATGGATCTAGCTTTAGTTTTCTACAGGTGATTAACCAATTTTGCCAGCACCATTTACTGAAGAGGCTGTGTTTCTTCCATTCTATTTTTTTAGCTCCCTTATCGAAGATTAGATGGCTATAGGTCTGTAGGTTCATTTCTGGGTTTTCAATTCTATTCCATTGGTCCTGAGGTCTGTTCTTGTGCCAGTACCAAAGCTGTTTTGATTACTATGGCTTTGTAGTAGAGTTTGAAATTTGGTATTGATATTCCTCCAGCACTGTTCTTTCTGTTAAGGATCATTTTTCTATTCAGGGTCTTTTATTGTTCCATATGAATTTTTGGATTGCCACATTCCTTATTTTTTTTCAGACACATTATACTAATCCAGTGGAGATCTGTTTATCATGGGAAGGAGAAAAATAATAGTGCTTCCAGATAACAAAATAAAAGATAAGATAGAAGAGCCATATTTTACAATGCCACCTCAAATGCTATCAGACATTAAAATTTCCACTGACAGGATTATCAGGAAGAGGAGGTTACTCTGATGATTTTAATATAAGTAAAATATAGCCACACATACCCCCTTAGTTCACACACATTTATATACTGTATAAGTTATATGGAAATACATTGCATATTCTTTTATTTAAGAGCAATTGCTAAATATCTATGACATGTCATGTTGAAGTTGACGCATTCTGGATGTACAGAATGTATCACATACATGAAGATGTTTAAATTGTGAAATTATTGTGGAAATGTCTCTATTTGCACTGTGTAAGAAAATAATAATGTTAATCACATATTTGATCTTAAACGTTCTCCTAGGGAAAATATAAAAGGAAAAGAAATTGGTGAGCCCTATTTCAGTGATAGAGTTTATTTAGTTTTTACTAAAACATCATAATGATTAAAGGGCTGTCACTGTCCAAGATACATTGTACTCATACACTAACATGTTGAATTGAAATTACTTCAAACAACTAAAGATAATAAAACATAAACAAATCATAAATATATTGATATTTATCAAAAATTATCATTAGAATATTTCACTCTTTTTTCATTATTTTCTAAATCATCATATATTACAGAGTTTCTATGTATCTCTTTAAAAGCTGTTATATTTCAAGTGCTCCATGTATAATTCAGTCTTAGCTAGGTCTCCAACTTGAATGCTTAAAGACTTGTTAATCTTTAAGAATATTATTAGTCTATCCATTTCCTTATGACAGTGTCATTCTTTATGATAGAAGCATAGAATTACATTGTGTATATATACCACAGGTTCTTGATCCATTCATCTATTAAGGGATATCTGGGTTGGTTCCATATCTTATCTCTGGTAAATAATGCTGCAATGAGCATAGTTGTACTGATAGCTTTATTGTGGCCTCACTTATGATCATTTTAGTGAAGTAAGCCAGACCCAAAGAAATATATACTAATTATTACAAACAAGGAGCCTATGTCTAGGATAGTCCTAGCAGAGAATCACAATAGCTCAATAGTTATGTACAGAGGACCATATAAAATGATGCTAACTGAAATGAACTACAAGACATGGAACAAGAAGTATTTTTTTGGGTTGCTGGCCTTGTCATCAATGTACTGCATCAAGTTCTTTCTTTTAATTTTATTTCAATTTTCTTTTTCCTTTAGTATTTCCTTGGCAATCACTGTCTTTGATTCTGATACTCTGCATCTTGTATACATTTATCTGATTTGGGGAAAGGAAGGGGGATAACAAAATGGAGAATCAAGGACAAAGGATGACTCAGTGTAACAATGATACTCCTCCCCGCTCTTCCAAAATTGTAGTCATTTCCAACATAGTGTCATGTGGGTATCATTGTTCTATTGAATATAATGACTGTTCTCTTTAAAGTAATAATATTCTTTAATTTTTATTTGGTTGTAAAGGTGCTGTACAGAGGAGTTATAGTTACATAGTTATATAGTTATATATTATATATGTTATTTATAATATATTATACAGTTATATATAGTTATACAGTTATACAGTTATATTTTTTGTTGAACATTGATATCCTATCCCTTCCCTCCCCCTCTCCTCACCCCCCCCACAAGTTATAAAGTTTATTCTGACATAGTGTCTTGTGAATATCATGGAACCAACCCAGATGTTATTGATAACTGACTGGTGTTCCATGTTCCTTTGGACTCCCAGATTGCTTCAAAGTTACTATGGAAGAGAATGGCTCAGGAGCATTAAGTTCCTCCCCAGGATATAGGAGAATCACTGTTCTAAGGGTGGGAAAGGTTTACTGAATTACATTTGACTTCCAGTGTAGGGAGTAGGTAAGTTACTGACATGAATAGGCAAACTAAAGGTCTACTGTTTGGAAATTATTTGTTGACCTACCTTTGGCTGGAATGGCACTTATCCTTACTCCTTAGGGGAGAGAATTGATTAAAAAAAAAAAAGCAAAAGCAAAAAACAAAGCATCCTGTGACTAGGACCTTTTAGAACAGATGAGCTGGTCTAAAAGCTTTCATTACAATGCTTTCTCCTAGAGATCTTGTGATCTTATCCTCCATTTTAGCTGTACTCTACATTTTCCATCTCTCATGTCTCATTTCCCATCTGTTACCTTTCAATAATATATGTTTAATTTGAAGGCATTCTCTGGAATGGTTTAGTAGAATAATGTACTCAGAAATCATTCTTAAAATGGACAGAGTATGACACATCAGTCAAACAAATTTGATTTTAGAAAGACATCAAAAAACAAAATGTGTAATTTCAATATAATAATTGTACAATTTTAAATTTGAAGATTGGGATACATGTTGTAGTTTTCATTCTACCTCCCTCACCCCAAATTCTCTTTCCTTTTTCTCAGCCCTGTATGCTTCAATGTCAAAGTCATTCAGAAAGTCAAGTGCTCAGGCTAAGCAGTGGTGAATGTCTAGAAGAGATCAGATGTAACTCATCCAGGTTGTTACTTAATCATCTTCATCACCCACAAACTTGTTCTTAACGTATCATTTACGTGCATGAAAGCATTACAGAATAATACATTTGAAGGACTTAATTTTATCTAATTATATGTCAGTAAGCACTTTACTTTTTAAAAGAATTTTATTAAATTTTCCTAGTATCAATCAGGCAGGATTACTGGTAGCTCGTGTCAGTAATACTAGCTACTCAAAAAGACTAGGATCTGGAAGGATTGCAGTTCATGGACAGCCAGGTCAAAATTTTGTAAGATTCCAACAGCATAAAAAGGTGGGCATGGTGGTAAGCATCTATCACCTGAGTTATAGTCATAAGTAAGTATACATAGGAACCTGTACAGGCTGTCCTATCTAAAGGAGAAAAAAAAAAAAGAGCAAAACAGGAATTGGTGGCATGGCTCAATTGATAAAGTGCCTACATAGCAAACACAAAAAGTCCTTAGGCCGGGCACTGGTGGCTCACGCCTGTAATCCTAGCTACTCAGGAGGCTGAGATCTGAGGATCGCGGTTCAAAGCCAGCCCGGGCAGGAGAGACCATGAGACTCCTATCTCCAATAAATCACCAGAAAACCGGAAGTGGTGCTGTAGCTCAAGTGGTAGAGTGTTCGCCTTGAGATGAAGAGCTGAGGGACAGTGCCCAGGCCCAGAGTTCAAGCCCCACGACAGACAAAAAAAAAAAAAAAGCCCTTAGTTCAAAATCCAGTAACACAAACAAAAAGAACACCTAATTCTCTATTCCTTTATATATCTTTGTTCACCTTGAAATGTCTGGCACCTGTATTGCTTGATCAAAATTCTATAAAGCATTTAAAACATTATGTGTTAACAGGTGCTGGTGGTGGTTTACCTCTGTAAGCCTAGTACTAAGGAGACTGAGATCTGAAAATCGTGGTTCAAAGCCAGCCCAGACAGAAAAATCTATGAGAATGTCATCTATAATTTACCACCAGAAAATCAGAAGTGGTGCCATGGCTCAAAGTGATAGAGTGCTAGTATGGTCTTGTTTATGATCATTGGTAATTTCTTGATTATAGCCATTCTAGCTGGAGTAAGGTGGAATCCCAATGTTGTTTTGAGTTGCATTTCTTTTATGGCTAGGGAGGTTGAGATTTTATTCATGTGTCTATTGGCCATCCTTCTTTCCTCTTCAGAGAAGTTTCTCTGTAAGACTTTAGCCCACTTATTTATTGGGCAGTTGTTTCTTTGAGAGTTTGTTGTTGGAGGATTTAATTTTTTGAGTTCCAAGTATATTTTAGATATGAGACCTTTGTCCATTGTATGGTTAGTGAAGATCTTCTCCCAATCTGTGGGCTTACTATTGATCTTGCTAGCTATGTCCTTTGCCATGCAGAAGCTCTGCAATTTCATGCAATCCCATTTATCCAAACTTTCTTTGATTTGTTGTTTCTGGATCTTTTTAAAGAAAATTTTGGCCTGTACCAAGGAGCCCTAGTTTCTCCTATTCCCTCCTGTAATGTTTTCAGGTTTCTGTTTTTACTTCAAAGTCTTTGATCCATTTGGATTTGATTCTGGTGCAGGATGACATAAGGATCCAGCTTTAGATTTCGACAGGTGTTTAGCCAATTTTCCAGCACCATTTACTGAAGAGGCTGTCTTTCTTCCATTCTATTTTTTTTTTACCTCCCTTATTGAGGATTAGATGGCTATACGTCTGTGGGTTCACTTCTGGGTCTTCAGTTCTATTCCATTGGTCTTCACATCATTATTCTCCATAGCTAAGATATGGAACCAACACAGATCCCCCTCAGTAGATAAATGGATCAAGAAAATGCGGTCATATATACAATGGAATTCTATGCCTCCATCAGAAAGAATGGCATTGCCCCATTTGTTAGGAAATGGAAAGACTTGGGAAAAAATATATTAAGTGATGTAAGCCAGGCCCAAAGAAACATAGGTCCCATGGTTTCCCTTTTTTGAAATAACTAATATATGTCTAGGATAATATTACCAGACAAGCAGAAAAGCCAAAAGCTATGTACGTATGAGCATATAATATGATGCTAAGTGAAATGAATCCCAAGATAGAGGCAGAAGTGTTTTTTTTTGTTGCTGTTGTTTGAATGTACTCTGTGCTTTTTTTATTTTTTGTATGTTCTTCCCCCTGTGGTATAACCTCTATTGTTACTGTATTTGATTCCGGTGCTCTGCAACTTGTATATACATTTTTCTCATTTGGGGAGGGGAAGGGTAATAACAACATGCTGAAACAAGGATACAGGTTGGCCCATTGTAACAGTGAGATGTACAAGACACTATGTTGAAAAAGAACTTTACGGCTTGGGAGAGGGTGTAGTTGGGGAGGTGAGGAAGGAAGGGATAATAGGGGAAAAACAAAGGACGGTGTAACAATGCTCAATAGATAAATATACTAATTACCTTGCTCATGTAACTGTAACCCTTATGTACAGTATCTTTACAATAAAAAATACTTAAAGAATTGCTCAAGTCCAATGCATAAGCCCTGAGTTCAAGCAGTACGACAGGAAAAAATTCAAAACAAAATAGTATGTGTGCTGTAACTTTGAACTGCCTATGCAGATCACTAAGCCTGTGATTCTATGACTTCTCCGGGCTTAGCTTTAACCATGGTGAGGGCCTAAGCTCAGTGAGTAGCCTCTTATTACTTTGAACTTTTCATAATATTGAAAAGGAAAATGCAAGTCAACACAGCTGTTCTCCTTCTTTTCAATGGCCTTCCTTGCTGGCCCCAGTAAGCTATTGTTTTAAATGCCATATACACAGTAGGCAAGCTCATCTGTCCATTAGAGAGGAGAAAACTGGAATGCAAAGGACTGGTAGAGTAGAACACAGATGACTGGATGAGGAGAATTATCAAATGACAGTTTCTAGACAGAGGGAAATTTAATATCTAAAGTCTGTTTATTGGTTCAGATGAAAGCTCATCCTAATTATTTTTTGTTTTATTTGGTTTTGTTTTGCCGGTCATGGGGCCTGAACTCTGGGCCTGGGTGCTGTACCTCAGCTCTTCAGCTCAAGGCTAGGGTCCCACCATTTGAGCCACAATGCCATTTCCAGATTTTTCTGTTTAAGTGGTGCTGAGGAATCGAACCCAGCGCCTCATGCATGCAAGGCAAGCACTCTACAAATGAGCCACTTTCCCAGCCCCTCATCTTAATTATTGTATAAATGGAATATGTGATTGCGTATATGTACAAACATACACACATCATAAATATATATGAGTGTATATATGTTTTTATCAAAAAATGAAAGAATTACATCTTCTTTCTTTATAGATGGGTCTTGCTTCATTCCACATTTGAAAACAAGACATCTAAACTTGCATTTTAGTGCTGCAATTAAATAATTGTGTGACTTAGGGCTTGCCACTTTATCTTTAGAATCCTTAAACTCTTAGTTTATGAAAAGGAGAGGATGATTTCAACCATCCCTGCGATTCTGAAATGATTTCATGTAGGGGAATATTAAGTGGGTTTTTTTATATAGAGCCCACCAAAATATCATCATCTATCACTGAAGTATTTTTCTCAAGCCCATAATAAAAAATCTGTTTAAAGACAGAACAGTGATGTCCCTTTGAATCATTTGTGCTTTTTATTCAAACATAATTTTTGATTCTGCATGTCTGGAGTAGATTTGTGAATCCATATTTCTAGACACTGATATTAGGGAATGAAGCATCCCAGTTAGACTATAAGGATTCTACTAGGATTCTAGTACTAGAGAGAATCATGTGCATGTGCACATGCACACACACACACACACACACACACACACACACACACACACACACACACACACACACAGACTCTCCCAAATATGCAGACACAGGGATATAATAACTCAATTATTGCTTTATTCTAACAGTGAAGTTTGAATTTTCCCTTGAGCTACCTTTAAATGAAAATAAATATCCACAATAATTTCAATTAATTTTTCTCTGTATTTTATCTGCAATTACAATTAGGTTTAGCTTCATTTTTTAAATAAGTTTTTTATTGTGAAAATACTATACAGAGGGGTTACAGTTACATGAGCAAGGTGATGAGTACATTTCTTATCAAGCATTGTTGCTTCTCCTTTGATTTTCCCCTACCATCACTTCCCTCCCACCTCCACAACTACACTCCCCACCCCTGAAATTTTAAAGTTCATTTTTCAACATAGTGTCTTGTGCATCTCATTGTTATAGTGGGTCAACCTGTATCCCAATTTAAACATTTTGGTTTTTTTTCCTTTCCCTTCTCCAAATTGTACCAACATCAAATACAGTGACAATGGGTTATACCATTGGGGAGGAACATACAAAGCAACAAAAAGATTAAATTAGTAATTAAAAAAAACTGGGTGTTGGTGGCTCACATTTTTTTTATTGTGAAAATACTGTTCACAGGGGTTATAATTACATGAGCAAGGTAATGAGTTCATTTCTTATCAAGCATTGTTGCCTCCTCCTTTGTTTCCCCTTCCCATCCCTTCCTATCTTTCCCCCAGACCCCCCACCCGATCCTCCCCCCCCACACCAAAGTTGTAAAGTTCTTTTTTTGACATAATGTCTTCTACATCTCATTGTTGCAGTGGGTCCACTTGTATCTCTATTTAAACTATGTGTTTTTTCCCTTCCCTCCACAAATTATACCAACATCAAATACAGTGAAAACAGGGTTTACACGGTGGGGGAGGGACATACAAAGGAACAAAGAAATCATCTTATAAATAAATGTGTTAGAAACAATAGCAAGAAAGAAAAACCATTTGAGTCCTTATCTTGCGGTTCATTTTGCCTAACATCAACTTATCTGACCGTTTCTGCTTGTCTCAGGCAAACTAGTTATTGCAAATAAGGGAAACCATGGGACCTATGTTTCTTTTTTTTTTGGGGGGGGTCCGGTCGTGGGGCCTGAACTCTGGGCCTAGGCTCTGTCCCTCAGATCTTCAGCTCAAGGCTATTGCTCTACCACTTGAGCCACAACAACACTTCTGGCTTTTTTCTTTTTGCTTATGTGGTGCTGAGGAATCGAACCCAGGGCCTCAGGCATGCAAGGCAACCGCTCTACCACTGAGCCACCTTCCCAGCCCACCTATGTTTCTTTGAGCCTGGCTTACTTCACTTAATATAATTTTTTCCATGTCTTTCCATTTCCTAACAAATGGGGCAATGTCATTCTTTCTAATGGAGGCATTGAATTCCATTGTGCATATATACCACATTTTCTTGATCCATTCATCTAATGAGGGCCATCTGGGTTGATTCCATAGCTTAGCTATGGTAAATAATGCTGCAATAAACATAATTGTGCTGGTAGCTTTAGTGTGGCCTTGTTTGTGATTATTTGGGTAAATGCCCAAAAGTGGGATTGCTGGGTCATAGGGGAGCTCTATGTGGAGTCTTTTGAGGAAGCTCCATATTGCTTTCCAAAGTGGTTGAACAAGTTTACATTCCCACCAACAATGAAGTAAGGTTCCTTTCTGTCCACATCCCCTCCAGCATCTGTTGTTGTTAGAGTTCTTGATTTTTGCTGTTCTAACTGGAGTGAGGTGATATCTCAATGTTATTTTAATTTGCATTTCTTTTATGGCTAGGAAGGTTGAACATTTCTTCATGTGTCTATTGGCCATCCTTCTTTCCTCTTCAGAGAAGTTTATCTGTAAGTCTTTAGCCCATTTATTTATTTGACAGTTGTTTCTTTGTGGATTTGTTGTTGGGGGATTTAATTTTTGAGTTCCAGGTATATTTTAGATATGAGACCCTTGTCCATTGAATGGCTAGAGAAGATCTTCTCCCAATCCATGGGCTTTCTATTGATCTTGCTAGCTATGTCCTTTGCCATGCAGAAGCTCTGCAATTTCATGCAATCCCATTTGTCCAACCTTTCTTTGATTTGTTGTGTTTCTGGGTCTCTATTAAGAAAATTTTGGCCTGTGCTAAGGAGATTGAGGGTATCTCCTATTCTGTCTGTAGTGTTTTCAGAGTGTCTGCTTTGACTCCGAGGTCTTTGATCCATTTAGATTTGATTCTGGTGCAGGGTATATATAAGGATCTAGCTTTAACTTTTTACAAGTGATTAACCAATTTTGGGTAACTCACATTTGTAATATGAGCTACTCAGGAAGCTGAGACCCAGAGTTTCTAGCCTGGGCAGAAAATTCTCAAGAAATTTCAACTCCAAAATAACCAGTAGAAAGTCAGGCTGCAGGAGTGGTTCAAGTGATAGAGTGACCAGCTAAGAAGCTAAGCAAATAAAAAGCATGAGACTCTGAGTTCAAACTCCAGTACCATAAAAAAAATGACTCATTTGGTGTATTGAACAGACTTAAAAATTTTGACTACTTTCCTAACTTATCTGCTCCTAAAAGGGCTCTAGGTGCCATATTCAGTCTCTGAAAAGTTATCAATGATGCAGCTGGAAACAACCCTGTAGGAAAAAGCCCAGTACAGGTGTTATGAGGCTTATTTTCAATTTTCATTTATGCTTTTTGTTTCTGCATCTAATTTATCCCCGACCTGAAACCTATGAATCTCATATTAATTGGGACAGCTGGTCTCTGCCTCAAAGCCAAAGAGCTAGAAAGTGTTTGATTCCCTGTCTCCACCCAACACACCAAGTTTCAGTCAGAACTAAACGTCCAAATGCCAATGCAGCATGTTGCTAAGTGAGTTAATTAATGTATTGCTTCTGGGAGGGGATTTTACAATTTCTGTTTGGCAATTGCACTCTGTTCTTAAAGATAAAATATTTTTTGTACACTAAAAGAGAACTTGATCAAATCTGTATTGTGATTACAATTGAGGATTTTGCCCAATGATTCCTATGAAAGTCTAATTGTTAGTAGGGAATCTGGCTCCAGGAAAATGCTAAGTCATGGAGTTCACCAATTAGACTTTCATTCCAAGAAAGAACTGAGAGCTTATATAAATCCAGATTCTAGAATTATTTTTATTTTTGCTGTTATTCTGATAATGAAACAGATCCAAGAGGCTCTGATGGAGCTGAAGAGACTAAGCTCTTGTGGGCTTAGCTGGGGGTTGTAAAAGGAAAGAGTCACCTAGGGAAGTTATTTGAAAAGAAAATCTCAGTTGTATTTTGTCTTCTGTCAAGACTATTATCTTTAGCATTCTGATTCATTATGTCTCTGAAGATTCTCCGAAACCAAATTTTTACCAGCCTTTGTGATCCTAATTCAAGTTCACAAGTCTGCCTGTACCTTCACAATCATTCCAAGAATCTAAACTGTCCCTGCTTTTCAGCTGTTTCCTATCAAAATCAACCTTAACCTTAAAATCATCTTGTTAAGAATAGCAGAGACTCTTTGTTCCCCAGAATGATATATTTATAGAGTCTCCACTGTCAATTTGTTACATGCAAGTCTGTGTTAGGTTGTAGCTGGACACAGACCCATCATACTCTGAAATGGTCAGACCATAGTTTGTGTTATGCACTGACCTTGTTGATGGCAAAAAATGAAAGGAAGATATATAAGTTTCTTTTGAAATATAAATTACTGGCCACATCCAAGATAAACTTTTGACCCAATCTAATCTGTCCAGTTATTATCTAGAAGCACATAGAATAACATACTCCTAGTAAAAAAATTTATTTTAAAATAAAAGCATTATAACAATATCTCTTTGTTATAGGTTAATGAAGTCACTTAGGAGGATGACATGGAGTATCTTACACAGAAAAGGTGGTGATGACTTTATGAGAATTTGCCTTTGAGGAAGTAGGACACATGCCTTTATACTATCATAAAGCATAGAGCTCATATTTGAAAACAAATAACAATGACCAAAAACAAAAATACGTTATGGTGGTGAAAATGTGGGATCTTACTATAGTTTACTCATTCATTTTTGGCCATTAAGGAAATGGGGGCTTCTTTGACAAAGTAATTTGCTAGTTAATAGCTGAGCTGGGACCAGAAATAAATCTCTTGAACTTAAGTTCAAGGTTTTCTATTGTTGATTACAACAGGTTTCCTTTGCTATTAAATAACAAATACATTGTGTATGTATTGCAAAATATATTTCTTTTCTTTCCTTGTATGTGTGTGCATCTGTCCTGGGCTTGGGTGTTGTCCCTGAGCTTTTTGCTCAATGCTAGGTAAATCTCTACCACTTGAGCCACAGCTCCACTTCTGGCTTTTTGGTGGTAAGTTGGAGATAAGACTCTCACAGATTTTCCTGCCTTAATATAGTTTCCAACTGCAACCCTCAGATCTCAGTCTCCTTAGTAGCTAGGATTATAAGGCATGAGCCACCAGTTCCTGCTTTCAAAACATGGATCATATATGTACATAGAAGTTCCTAAATGTTCTTAACAAGGGTTTGGAAAATTATAGGAAGCTCATGGGTTTCATAAAAGCACCAGTGATTCTTCTTATTGGGAAGGAGGGTGACACAGCCATGGGGAAAGAATCATCTTGCCTTCAACTACACTAGCAATGTCATATTTATTACCACAGGTAGTATGGTTACTATACATTAAAAATGTGTCATAAATAAATTTAGATGGATATTTTAATACATATTTTTCATTGTAAAGATACTGTACAGAGAGGTTGTTACAGTTACATGAGTAAGATGAGTACATTTCCTATCCAGCATTGTTATTTCCTCCTGTATTTTTCCCCTACATTTCCTTCCTTCCCCACCTCCCCAACTCCCCCCACAGCTGTAATGTTCATTGTCAACATAGTGTCTTGTACATCTCATTGTTAAATGGATATTTTAAAAGACAAACTGTCCTTTCCATCTAAGATTAATGTAGATTTTAATTTGTTCTATTATTGAGGCAAAGCTTACTGTGATGCCTTACATATGTCAATTTATCTTCCTTCTCCAATATATATTTATTAACATATCACATGTTTAAACATATTATATACAAACACATTTTTCAAAATGTTTTCTCTTATACGGCCATATTTCCACTGTGGATTCATAATTATTGGAAATACTATTTTCATCAACCAAATCTGAACTTACTCCAGCTTCCAAAATATAGTCAGGTTAATATCATGTCTTCTTATAATCGCTCTAACCTGAGTAGGATCATAGAGATATTCAGTTCCTCTTTGTTGTTTAGGCAGAGGGTTACAGAGAAGTCCATAGGAACACAGAGTGGTGTCTTACTAGGCACCAACATAAAACTGGCTAGAACTATGGTCTAGGGAGGCTAAGAGAGACAGAGAGTCAGATGGTAAGGTATAGAACTGACATTGTAGAATCATTTGTAACTCTCTGACCTGGAAGTGAGAAGAAACAAACATGATGAATGTCTAATAAAACTCCGTCCAATAGGGAAAAGAGGCAATATACATTAGAGGTTCTACGAAGGGAACAAGCCAGGATAGCTCTCTCAGAGCCACCCTTGAGTGGCTCATTCTCTAAGTTGAGAGGCTTAATTGGTTAATTTATGAAGATTAGCTTGAATTTATCTTCATCTATTAACATCAAAGCAGCAGTCTTCCTCAAGTATAGTACCAGTTCTCCTTCAGAGGGCAGTGAGCATATCTAAGAACCCTTCTGTTCTGTAATACTACCGTTGTTAAAAAGTGTTTACTGTTCCCAGTTGGAGAGGATTCGGGCTAGGGAGTATAAAACATTGGCTAGGGAAAAGAGATAAGTCCTCTATTTCTGGTCCAAAATGCTGATAGAATGGTTAGGCCTACTGGGAGTCGTGTGAGTTGAATGGCCTCTGTTTTTGAGATGTTATGACTGTGTATACATAGAGTGTGGTAACTCAGATTGTCCTAAGGCAATGAAAGTGTGGGCGGGGTAGGTAAGAGTACATGTTCTTGTCCAGTTGAAAGGCAGACAGATATGGGCTTATCGTCCATACTGAAGGTATAGTCCTGTGTTACGTGCATGAAGGAAGCAAACTCTACACTAACAAAGACCAATAGAGCTTGTAGAAATTCCCAGGCATAAAATTCAGTTGGTAGTGTGGGAGTAGCTGAGGAAACTGAGTTTAGTTGTGAATAGGTAAAGTGGTTATATTATCCCATAAAAACATGACTTTGTTTAGGTAAATTCAGAGCAACCAAGGAAAAGTGAGAGTGTTCTGTGGTGGACACTTGCATATGTGAGTCCTTGTCATTCCAGAAATACCCATAGCTTAAGTGCATACCAGAGTTGAGAAGGTAAGTCTGCAAGCATAGAAATACCTCTGGAGTAAAAGAAAATCTCCTGGAGGACCTAGGAGTAAAGGGGAAGAACTTCTGGTGTTTTTCCTTGATAGTTCTAGTTATAGTATAAACATTATTGAGTGGAGTTCCAACATGAATCTCAGAGTAGCACTCAGCGTTGTTGAAGATCAGAGCTTGACTTAAAGATTTATAGGGTTAGAGGTGAGTTTCCTATAAGAAAGCATAAAGTCACTGTTTAGCTTGGTAGAGGCAGAGAATTATTTCGGTAAGGAGCTAATCACGAGAGGATTTCCAGTAACAGAAGAATGACAGTTTGCTCTCGAGATAAGCTACTTTTAATGAGTAGTGAGATATGTTTTCCCAGAACCCTAAGAATAGGAGTTTACACACATCCCGAAGTTGATAGCATATTGCAATATTCTCTCTGTAGCCTTTATGGCCCCTCCCCTCAAATATGAATGTAGAGTAAAGACAGCCTGTGGTTTTTGTATAGGAGAGGAAGAGATTATAATTCAAAGTGGTATTTTATAGTAGAGTTTGGATGATAAGGCCGTGGAGACACAGAAATAGCCAGATCATCCATATCAGGATGAACCATATCTCTGAAGATTAGGAGCCAAAGCACTGTATGTTGAGGTGGCGTGAGGTACAGGAACTTTCCCAGGTGTAGACATGTGAAAGGAACTTAAGACTAGAGGAGGAGATGAATTTCAGAGAAGTCACTTTGTAGAAAAAGATCTAAGATCCATTCATCTACTGAGGGGCATCTGGGTTGGTTCCATATCTTAGCTATGGTAAATAATGCTGCAATAAACATAGTTGTGCTGGTAGCTTTAGTGTGGTCTTGTTTGTAAACATTTGGGTAAATGCCCAAAAGTGGGATTGCTGGGTCATATGGGAGTTCTATGTGAAGTCTTTTGAGGAACCTCCATACTGCTTTCCAAAGTGGTTGAACAAGTTTACATTCCCACCAACAATGAAGTAAAGTTCCTTTCTGTCCACATCCCCTCCAGCATCTGGTGATGTCAGGAAAATGAACCCTTAGATGTGTATTTTAATGTTTTTTTCTTTCAAGCATGTGTTTCTAACGCATTTATAAGATTATCTCTTTGTTGCTTTGTATGTCCCTCCCCCAGAGTATAACCCCTGCTTTCACTATATTTGATGTCAGTATAACTTGTGGAGGAGATGGGGAAAAACCAGTTGTTTAAGGATACAGGTGGACCTGTTGCAACAGTGAGAAGTACAAGTTGTCATGTCCAAAACGAGCTTTACAACGTCGGTGCGGGGTGGGGGGAGAGGGGGGAGGGGGGGAAGGAGAAGGATTGGGATGGGGGGAGGGGGGAGGCTGGGAAGGGATGTGAAGGGTAAACAAAGGAGGAGGCTGCAATGCTTGGTAAGAAATGTATGCATTATCCTGCCCATGTAATTGTAACTCCTCTGTACAGTATGTTCACAAATAAAATTAAATTAAATTTAAAAAAAAGAAAAAGATCTAAGATAACAAATTGGAGACTGAGAGACCATCAGGGGCCTAGCAAGCAAGTTCATGGAGAATCATGGGAAAAAATGAGATGATACTTTGATACAAGGTCTATAAAAAGCAGAACTGGTATCAACTAGAACACCAGGAAATAGGAAAAAAAGATCTCCTGTACTCAGCAGCAATTAAAGTTGATCTTTGGGTAGAGATGCTATTTGGATCCAGGAGATTTGAATCTAAAAGAAATATCTGCAAGTTTAAGTGCAGAAGGGATAATTAGAAATACTTGAAAAGGACCTGTCCAGCCAGGCTTCAAGTGCTTCTTATTTGAGGGTAGAGTTTTCAAATATACCCAGTCTCTGAGATATGTTCATGATTTTTCTATAATGTCTGCTCTTGTGATATGATGGCTGTTTCTAGGGATATAACATACTGGGTCAAATAATAGGCTTCAAGTTCTAGTAAGAGATTAGTATGGAAGGATAGTCTATCATATAAATCTTCAGAGGAAATAAGATGGGCTTTGTTTTTATTTTAGTGAGGAGGACAATACAGGCTCAAGGATTAGGATTAAGATGGGTTGGAGTGTTGTCTCTTGCATTAATATGAGAAGATATCTTTTTTAAATAAGGTTTTTATTGTGAAAATACTGTATAGAGGGGTTACAATTACATGAGCAAGGTAATGAGTATATTTCTTATCAAGCACTGTTGCCTCCTCCTTTGTTTTTCCCCTACCATCCCTTCTCTCCCATCTCCCCAACTACACTGCCCCTATTCCCCCACCCCTAAATTGTAAAGTTCATTTTTTGACATAGCATCTTGCACACCTTATTGTTGCAAATGGTCCACTTGTATCCCTATTTAAACAATTTGTTTTTCCCCTTCCCCTCCACAAATTATACCAACATCAAATACAGTGAAAGCAGGGGTTATACCTGGGGGAGGGACATACAAAGCAACAAAAAAATCTTGTGATACCTTAACAATAGCAAGAAAGAAAAAAATCACTTATGTACTTATCTTGGGGTTCATTTCGCTCAACATCAACTTATCTGACCTTTTCTGCTTGTCTCAAACATATACTAGTTATTGCAAATAAGGGAAACCATGGGACCTATGTTTCTTTGGGCCTGGCTTACTTCACTTAATATAATTTTTTCTAAGTCTTTCCATTTCCTAAGAAATGGGGTAATGCCATTCTTTCTGATGGAGGCATAGAATTCCATTGTGTATATATACCACATTTTCTTGTTCAACCACTTTGGAAAGTAGTATGGAGGTTCCTCAAAAGACTCCACATAGAGCCCACTTTTGGGCAAGACCATATTGAAGCTACCAGCACAACTATGTTTATTGGGGCATTATTTACTATAGCTAAGATATGGAACCAACCCAGATGCACCTCAGTAGATGATGAATGGATTTTTTTAAGGTTATCATTATCTTTTTCCACTTTTCCTGAAGATTAGAAATACCAGGCTCCAGGTAGGTAGAATTTTATTTAAAAGCCTGGTAGAGTCCCTGAATACCCTGTAAGAGAGAGATAGGGAATTATCTGAATGTAAGACACAGGAAGTACAAAACATGGGGTATTACACACTCAATTAGAGTGTGGTCACTTCTTAACCTTTTCCATTTGAATTAGAAAAACCTCTCTCTATTCAGCTTGGAGAAGAATCCACACACAAAAAAAGAGGTATTTGATGCCCTTATAAAAGGAGCATACAGGTGAAGTAGAGGTTCTAGTCTTTCCCAGGAAAAGTTCCTTGCTTTTGCATAGGCTGGAAAGAAAAGTGAGGATTTTGTGCTGTTTCAGAGGTAGTATGACAATAGATAGGACACGCTAGAGATATGAACCACAGATTCTGGACCTTCCCTTTCTCTTTGAGGCAAACTTAAGGAGGCCATAGATAGTATTGGCTTAAAGATTCACAGACTATACGTTTAGAGGACATAGACAGAAATCGACAGTGATCTGGTCCCTGTAAACAGCCTCCATGGCTGTATTAGGGATTCTTTAGCTATGGGCTCCTCATTTTTCTAGAGGTATATTTTGGAGATGGTAGAAAGGAATAAAGGAATAGGTTTTTTTTTTTTTTTTTTTTTTTTTTTTTTTTTTTTTTGTCAGCCTCGTTGTATCTAAAAGTACCTGATCAGTGGCTTTGTGATAGGTTCCGCAATTAATTGTGGCTACCCTTGTAAATCTCTGGGACGTGTGTGATTGAGTATTTACGGCTGCTAAGTGTCCTCTTTCCTTCCAGATGTGCAAGTACTACATGGAAAGAGCAGGCAAAATCACTATATGTGTTGGCTTTTATCTACCCTTAATTGAGGAGCTACACATAGGAAAATCAGCTTGGTATTTCTAGGATGAAGTAGAGCTGCTAAGCAGGGGGCCAGACTTGACAACCTCTGATTGTCTGACAGCTAACCAACCTGAACCCCATTCCCCATTTATTAGCTGTTGTAATCTGTGAACCAGGTCACCCCTAAGTCAGGGAAAAGGTTGTCTTGCAGATCTGGCCTGACACTCCAGGTCAAATCAATAACTTCCAAACAAGAGAGTTGGAGGCGGGGTGGGGTCAGAATTTCTGGCTAGCAAAAGTTTAGCAGAGGTCCAGCTTTGACAAGGCTGATTTTTGAAGGTTAAGGGTTCCTCAAGCTCTTCCTCCTAAGGAGACTTTGGGAGTCATGAATGCAGTTATCTGATGCCCATTGGAAAGCCTTTGAGCTTAGAATGAATCATTTGATGAAGAATGTGTGCCATCATGCCTTGTCCTAGTTTTTGTAGTTGTTGGCCTGATATTAAAACAACTGGATTTACACTATACTTGTATACTTTTTCTCTAATTGCACAGAATGAAATAAATAGATAGTTGAGCATGCCACTACTTACATGTGTCAATTAAATGGGAAATATTTGTTAAGATCTCTGCATGGTCTGAGCCTTAAAATCTTTTGTCATCAATAACTATCCTGAATATATGTGAAGAAACAGCAAGAGGCTGGGAAGGTGGCTCAGTGGTAGAGCACTTGCCTTGCATGCATGAAGCCCTGGGTTCGATTCCTCAGCACCACATAAAGCAAAAAGAAAAAAGCTGGAATTGGCGCTGTGGCTCAAGTGGTAGAGCACTAGCCTTGAGCTGAAGAGCTGAGGGACAGCGCCCAGGCCCAGAGTTCAAGCCCCATGACTGGACCCCCCCAAAAAGAAACAGCAACTTGATACACAGTAAATTTTGAAATGTGCAGTGTGAGACTTAGAAGAATTTCATTTTATAGGAAGAAGCTCCATTGGGAGTCATGGTTGACTAGTAATTTTAGTGAGGGTCTCCTTCCAGAGTCTACTCCTTGTTACTAGAGAAGAACTGATGTTTTCTTTCACTTCTTCTTCTTCATTGACACAATTATGTTACATTTTCCCTCTTGTTTGCAAAACAAAATATAAGGATTTGATACCTACTAAGATAAAATCTGTGAGAGAATCACTATCCACATCTGGATAGTTTTAAATACTCTGTTGAGAAGCAAGTCTTAGTTGCCAAGTGGCTTATCAGGTTGTCTCTGTGGATCTCAATCCTGGAATCTAGAGATAAAGTTTTCTAGAGCAAATCAGTCTTCTGGTTCCTGCCGGATAGGAGTGTGGCCACTGACATCATGGTAGAATTCATATCCCAGAACCAGGAGAATGAAACTGAAGGACAGAAAATAGTATACCAGGCAAATAAAACTTAAATGTCTCATTCTAAGTCAGATAAGCCTATGGGCAGCAAAAGACAGTCTGATTTACACCTTGGATTTATATAACATATTGCACCTTTAGTTTTGGTTCTGGATGAGAAATGATGAGAATGTTTACGTCTGTTGAGTGTTTATTATGTGCCTGATACCGAGCTATTTTTACGAGTTACTTCATTTATTCCTCATTCACATATACTATATCAATGATTTGATTGTTCCTAATTTTTTATGTAAGAAAAGTTCAGAGAGGATAAGAAATTTGAGCTTCTAAGTTCATCTTAGTTCAAAGCTCATGAACATAATTTCCATGATTGACTTTCTCTGAAAGAAATGAAAAAACAAAACAAAACAAAAAACAGCAGTTTCTCTTTTGCAGGTCAGTTAGTGGATTCAGTCTATACAACTCATCTCTTTGGTACTAACAAGGAAGTTATTTATAGGTCTACAGTATGTAATGACGGTATCTTCCAGATTTCCTTAAACACACAGTTCTTATCTGTTGTTCCCCGTCGTTCTCATAAAATTGGACATGTTGCTGTCTGGATTCTCTCTTGCTGTTGGAAATGTCACCAAATTGGAGGACTTTCTTATGTACTTTCAGATGTGTCTGTGGAGAGACTTACTTTCCAGTTGTCAGCTCAGTTTAAATGACATGGTGGCCTAATGTGGTCTCTAATCACAGTTTTTACATAACGCAATATTCGGTAAGCTTTTCCACTTTTCATGTTTTCAGTGTCAGCATTGTTTCATTTTTCATGTTTTCAGTTTTAGGTTCAAAATGCTGTTCAGTATCTTAAAAAAATTACAAAGTGTGAAAATATTAGATGATATACTCAAGAGCAGGGGGATGGACATACTCAGTGCACTAAGGGAAGGTAGGTGAGGAAGCCAATCTTAACAGCTGGGCACAGGGGATAGAGTGAATGGCCTAAAGAAGTTCTTGGTAACACTGGATATTTCCACAGGTTCAAGTGTGACTTACCAACACTTTGAATTAGTGAGAGAATGTTTTAAATTATAGACATGGAAATAGCAAAAATTTCTTCCCTATCATGACATCTTAGACCAGGGCTCTCAGGATAACTACTTCATTGGTATGTATGGAGAGTAGAAGAAATTCCTTTTTAACAATAAGCAGAGATATAAGTACCTGAATCTTTCAAAGACTAAAGAAATATGCATTAAATCTATCTTTTGTTGTGTTGTTCAAAGACTAAAGAAATATGCATTAACTCTGTCTTTTGTTGTGTTGCTTGTTTTTGTTTTTGTGTCAGTCTTAGGGCTTGAATTCAGATAGGACACTGTCACTGAACTTTTTTTTTTTCTCAAGTCTAGCATTCTTCCACTTGAGCCTTAGCTCCATTTCTAGCTTTATGGTGGTTAATACCCTGGATGGTTTTGAACTTTGATCTTCAGATCTCGCCTCTTGAGTACCTAGGATTACAGGTATTTGCCATGTTTTTTTTCCTTTTGTATTGTGCTGATAATAGGAATGGATACAAGTACACACATATTGTAAAATGGTCTGAATACAAACTTCCATTAGAATGGTGAGACTTCAGTCTCTATAAATGTCAATTAGATTAATTAAGTTCTCAAGTTCAAGCCTATCTTTGCAATTCTTGCATTATTCACTTAATCCTTAACAATATATTTTGCTTTAAATTCAATACTTTTCAGAAATAAATACTTTTTGCTTTTATTAGTCTTAGTGTGGCATTTGTGTTTTATCTCTTTACATTTTGCCTGTTTGTGAGCTTGAGAGGGGTTTCTTGCAGAAAATGTATAGTTGGACCCACTTATATTGTTTTTAAATAAAAAAAACTCTGTGTTTTAATTAGTATATTTAGATTATTTCTTTTATAAAATCATTATTAGTGTGTTTGAATCAATATTTATCTAGCTACTTTATATTTCTGGCATTTATTTTTGTGTCTTTTTCATCTGTTTTCTTCATATATTGGCTTTAATTGAATATATTTCACAGACTTCTATTTTACCTCCTTCTGCTTTTGAAAAGTTTTTGTGTTTTGAGTTTTTAAGGTTTATTGACATGAAGCCAGGTCTACTTTGAAAGAATACTGAATTCCTTCACAATAGACAGGGTAACTTATGACCTTAGAGTTCCCAATTCTTCCCTTCCACACCTTATAACAAAGGTGCCATAAACTTCTTTTTTTTGGGGGGGGGTCCGGTCGTGGGGCCTGAAATCTGGGCCTGGGCACTGTCCCTCAGCTCTTCAGCTCAAGGCTAGCACTCTACCACTTGAGCCACAGCACCACTTCCGGCTTTTTTCTTTTTTGCTTATGTGGTGCTGAGGAATTGAACCCAGAGCGTCATGCATGCAAGGCAGGTGCTCTACCACTGAGCCACCTTCCCAGCCCAGCCATAAACTTCTTCTATTACCAGATCAAATATACAACAGAAAAATCAAAAATAAAAATAATTAGCTTTATATATTCAAGAATGCATTCCTTTTCTTGATTAAATTCAAGCTTCTGACCTGTATCATTTTCCTTCTCTAAGAAGTTCTTTTACATTTTTCATCTTTTTTTTTTGGGGGGGGGAGGAGGAGGAGGCAGTACTGGGATTGGAACTTGGGCCTCACACTTGCTGGTAGGTGGTCTAGAGTCATATCCTCTACATAATATTTATATTTATTTACTTTAATTTATAGCTTTGGCCTAAAGGGTTTTGACTGGAGCAGTCTTGATCATGATCCTCCTCCCTATGTCTCCAACATAGCTGGGATCATAGGAATGAGCTACCATCCCTGGTTTTTTGTTTGTTTGTTTGTTTTTGGATATTGTTGAGATGGAGATTTCCCTATTGAGGAATTATAGACATACACCTCAATAACTGGCCTTCATTTACTAATTTTTTCAGAGAAGTTCTACTGGCAACAAATTTTAATTTTTGTTTGTCCAAGAAACTATCTGTGTGTGTATGTGTGCACACACTTCACAAAATAATTGAAATATATATATATATATATATATATATATACACATATATAAGTGTATTTTGTTAGAAGTAGAAGTGTATATTGTTACAATTTTTTTCTTTTAACAGTTCTAAGTTTATTTTTTCTATTCTCCTCTGGTCTACATAGTTTCTAATAAGTTTATTTTTCCCTATAAATATTTTTCCTCTTTGGCCTCTTTGAAAGACTCTTTCCCTGTTTTTTGAATACATTCCCATAGATTTTTCATGTTTATTTTGCTTGCTGAATACTAGAGTCTGGAGTTCTAGGTCTCTATATAAAATAGTTGTGTTGAGATTCCTGGATCTTAGCTTATTGTCTATCATTAATTTTAGAAAATTCTCAGACATTATTACTTCAAATATATCATCTGATGCTTTTTTCTCTTTCTCTCCCTCTCTCTCTTATGCTCACAGACACAGACACAGACAAAACATACACACACACACACACACACACACACACACACACACACACACACACACACAGACTCCTCTTCTTGTTATTCTGGTTTCTTCTTTGAATTTCAGGTTAGTAAAATATATATTGGAATATTTTTCATTCTCTTTGATTCCTTACCTGTGCCCATTTTACAAATGAGTCTAGCAAATGTGTTTTCTTCATTTATTGATAATATTATTGTTATTATTATTATTATTATTATTATTATTATTATTATTATTATTATTATTTTCTTGCTTAGAGAACTCAGATTTGCTCTAATAGTAGGTCTTAGGACTTTCCTTTATTATTTTTTTCTCTAATTTCCTTGTTTTTGTCCCTGTTCTGTTGTGTTTGGATGTCTCCTTCCTATGAAGGTCTGTGCCATTCAATCTTTCAGTTGTAACCCATTATTATTATTATGTTGAAGTTCCGTATACACAGCTACGGTACAGACTCTTGACATAATGGTTCAGTTTATGGTTTTACTTTACAATGGTTCAAAAGAAATATACTCCAGTGAAAATTAGCTTCAATATTTGAGTTTTTGATACTTTCCTAGGAGCAACAGGAAACTTAAGCTCCTGGGCAATCAACAACTGTTTTTGGCTTTTCTTTTCTGTCCTTTTGAATGAAACAGGATTGTGATAGGGATTGTGTAATTTTCCTTCAGTAAAGTAATATTGCTCTGTAGATTCTTTTCTGTGATGATGTTGACTTTTGCTTTGGAGAATCCTTTATGTCTACTTAAAAATTCTTGCTTTTCCTTATCCTCTGTCAACCTTGCCAGAAAAACTGTGGAATTCTTAGATATAATACTCATTAAAGTATGGGACCCACTAAGACTATATCTATCCAGAGTTCCTCATTCTTGGATTAGTCTTTAGTCATTTTTAGGAACTTATTGAATTACCATTTAAGTTTCCAAACCAGATCACAACTGCACTGGCTTTTTGTTTGGCTAAATGGAACCTCTCTTTGAGTGTGCTATATTCCCACATTTTTTGCTGATGATCATGGACCTCAATTAGGTGATATGCTCAAGAAATGGCATTGAGTTTTAGTTTGTAAAACTTACTGTAGCAGTGGAAAAAGAACTTCCAAAATCTCTATATTAGAACTGAAACTGGAAGTCAGGACTTCTTTCTTATCCATTGAAATCACATCCTAACTACAGTAATAACACCAAGTAGTGTAAGAAAGTAGTGTGCATGAAATATCAAGTCAAGAGACATAATTACAAGACACAGCACTATTAGTTATCAGTATGTGTGAGGGCATTACATAACTTCTGAGCTTCAGGTTTTTTTTAATCTAGAAATCCACTCCTCATTGCCTAGATTGATTTTTCCTGAGATAAATTTGGGAAGATTAACTCATTTTGGTTAAAAATATAAAGTCTATTAAAAAACCTATCAAATAATGTTATGAAGTTCTCATTCATTTAATAATAATTCTGAAATCATATAGTAATTTTAACCTCTAAAAATGTAAAACACCATCATCAGTTCTTTATCAAAGAATACAGAAATCTGAAGTCTTTAATATCCAATAAAATTATGTCATGAATGACATTTTCAAATTAATGTTTGCAGAAGGTATTCCCTTATACACTTCTAGTTCTTAGATATTTTGAAAATAAGATAATATGCATATAAGGTTCATGGTAATTTCAGAATAAATGTATAAAGATAAACTATATTCAAGATCTTTTATCTATATTCAGGCGTTCTAAAAAGAACTAATTAATTTCTTTTATAACATTTTGCATTTATAATTAATACAACATGTGTAGTAAGAAATTTTCCTCTAGGTTTAGCATGTCATGTCAATGCTAAGTATAATTTTTAACTTTGGAATATTTTTAATCATTGAAGTTAATTACTCTTTTAAAACCCACCTTCCACTCATATTACATCTGCCAGGTTGCAGATACTGCATAGTTTCTTCCCTGGAAATCTATTACCTCTTAAATGTTTCTTACCAAAGCACCAGCATCAGTTCTAAGTGCGCTGAAGGACTGAATGATATTGAAAATTATTTAAAGAAGGCTTATCACATGGAAACTAAAAAGGATTCTTTTAATCTTTATAACTGAAAGTATATAATTCATGTAATTTAGCCAATGTTATTTAGTGCAAATGATTGTGGAGATGATTTAAACTAAGAAGACTAGTAAATTCAGGGAAACCTCATATGAGAAAAAAGTGTGTCTACCCTTCCTCTTTCCTTCATTTCCTCTCTCCTTCGCTCTCTTCCTTTTTGTTTTGAATAGTTCTGGTGATTGACCCAGAGCATCTTGTACAGGAGACACTACCAATGGAGTCAAACTTCAACCCTTCAGCTTTTCCTTTTCCCTTTTCTTTTTTTAAATATCTTTTTCCTTTCCTTTCCTTTTCTTTCTTTTCTTTTTTTTTCATTTAATTTTCCTTTTGAGACAAGGATATCATTACTAACATTGCCCAGTTTGGTCTTCTATCTTCTGAGAAGTTGGCCAAGGTTACTGAAAATGTGTCTTATGGTACATTGTTAATTTTACAGATTGAAAAAGTCTGTAAACTTTAGGTGCCATCAATGCCACTCTGTTGGGGCTGTATTGAAATTTAACAATTGAAAGGAAAGCAAAACATTTGATATAGGTAAGGCTTAAAGCACAAGTGAGAACCAAATAATAACCAGATAATAAAGAGATTCATAGGCTATCTGGATAAAGTGATATCACACCAATGTATCATCTAATTTATGTTTAGAGGAAAATGGTGAATATAGTGGATATGGTTCAATATATTTGTTTTGGTTACTTTTCTTTGTGGCATTTATTTTTACTTTCAACCCTATTCTTGCCATTTTTTAAGAGGTGTATATGTTAGCAGAGGTATAAATTAATAATAAACTCACAATTTAAGGTTTGGTAGAATAAGAAAGAGCTACAAAAGAGATTATGAACTAAGTTTTCCCTGAGAATTTGAGAGGAAAACACCCTTCTGTCAGAAAGGCTTTAAAGGAACCAGAGGCAAGATAGGGTAATGAAGGCTACTAGGCAATGACCTTAACTGGGTCCTCCAACCAAACATTCCTGTGATTCTGTGATTTTTTTATGGAGTTGCAAACAAGCTTTGCAAGTTCATGATAAAATGTGCAAAGCTGCTTATGGTTCGCAAGGATTAGTGGGGCTCTCTGAGCCCGTGGATTAGCCTTTGTGTTTTAATGTGACTGCCCTCGCAGACAGAAATGACACTGCTCCTTCAGCTGCAATAGGCTATGCACTGTCAATTATTTTTTCCAGTCCTGGAAATACTGAACTCTTTCTACTTTTCAGCCAAATCTATTGTGTGGTCAAGGTCATATGCTTTGTAACTAGCTAGTAAATATAAGAAATGATGAAGTTAATTGACCTCGTAAGAGATGACTAGGAGGAAGGTCATAAACACATAAAATCTCTGAAGGAAAAATTTTCTTAAGGTTACATAAGCATATCTCTGGTTGGACTCAGGTTTCTGCTCAAGGTCTCATCTGATCATAGCTTCAGGAAGATGAGGTAGTATGAAATTCTTTAGCAGGAATTTCTTAGGGCAACCTTTGTATATGCATGAATATGTAACAGTGTTATTTTACTTCACCCTTTGGGACTGAAAAAGGAAAATAGTGTACAAGGAAGGACTTTCTAAGAAAAATAAGAAAGCCACACACAAAATGAACAGATTACACATTTATACATGTTCAATTGCTAACTCTCAAGGACATTCTATTAAAGACTGTGATATACCCAGCAGGCAATAAGAATTCAAGACATTAAAATGGACTACTAGAATCTTTCAAGTTTGTGTATGGATGACTTCAACAAGATTCAATGTAGGGAAATTAATGATTTGTGTGTGTGTGTGTGTGTGTGTGTGTGTGTGTGTGTGTGTGTGTGTGTGTGTGTGTGTGTGTGTGTGTGTGTGTGTGTGTTTGTGTGTTGGTCCTGGGGCTTGAAGTTAGGGCTTGGGTGCTGTCCCTTAGATTATTTTGCTTGAGGATAGTACTCTACCACTTGAACCACAGTTCCACTTGTGGCTTCTTTTCTGGTTAATATGTGGTATGAGTCTCAAAGACTTCTCTGCCCTGGCTGATTTTTAACCATAATCCTCAGATCTCAGCATCCCAAGAGTTAGGATTACAGGCATGAATCACTGGTACCTGGCTTAATATAAGGAAAGTATTGATCCCTGGTTTAATTCTCCTATTACCTTCAAACCTCTGAGGAAGAGGGGAAATGTATGCATACATTTAAGAAGTCAGTATATTTACAAGACAAAATGTTTGATCCTCTTATTCAGTGGAACTCCAAAGTCCTTCCCCATGTTTTATTGTTTACCTGTCAATCTCATGACCATGAAGCAAGGTGGAGGATGAGTCTGAATAACACCTCATTTTGGGGGAGGATACAAAGTGAGGCTGTTTATTACCAGGGAAGAATTGTTTGGTACTTAATCATACTTAAGCAAATCTCAATTAGATTCAGAGTTTATTCTAGTTGTAAAAAATAGGTCACAAATTTTCCATGAGAATTTGTAATTGTTTATGTAACTGGATCATCTGAATCCCTGTTCCTCTGGTTCTTCATTTAACTCCTTTTATAACCTGCATAGCGAAGGGGTACTTAAGACTCAAGTAAAGTCATACTCTCTTCAGTCTGTCCAATGAAAATTATAAGAATTCTAACTGGATATTATAGTATATGCCCTTACTTCTTGCTGGAAACATGATTACAAGTCATTGTCCTAGGTTGTACAGCACTAACATTTAAAATTCATTCTGAAGAACTTCTTTTTGTTGGCACTGGAATTTGAATTCAGGGCATTGCATGTTCTTTTTCTTTTTCTTTTTTTTTCTTTTGTCGGTTGTGGGGCTTGAACTCTGGGCCTGGGCGCTGTCCCTGAGCTCTTCAGCTCAAGGCTAGCGCTCTACCGCTTAAGCAACAGTGCCACTTCCGGTTTTCTAGCGGTTTATTATATATAAGAGTCTCACGATCTTTCCTGTCCAGGCTGGCTTTGAACTGTGATCCTCAGATCTCAGCCTCCTGAGTAGATAGGATTACAGGTGTAAGCCACCAGTGCCCGGCACAGGCCTTGCATTTTCTAGGCAAGTACTTTACCACTTAAGACATACCAGCCATAAAGATATGCTTTAGTTTATTTTCCAGATAGGGTCTTATGCTTCTGCCAAGTGTTAGCCTCTGCCTTACCTCTCTATCTCTGTCTGTGCCTTGCTGGGATTACAAACATCACCTCTAGATGTAAAGATTCTTAAAGATTTTCCACACCTTGTATTCTCTAGCCTTTATCATTTAGAGTGGGCTGAATCTTCACTGCATTAGTAAACTCAAGCCTGTTGAGATTGGACAATCTGGATCATGGAAGGATCAGTTATCTCTTCATATTTACAGCAACTCAAAGTTTTTAAACATTTGCTAGGCTTATGGTTCCTTTGTCTTTCATTTTTAGGATCAAGACAGTTTTCATCTACAATGCTTCCACATTAGTTGGTGGTGGTTGAGATGCAAGACTTGTCCTGAATTATGTCCACAAATGATCACAGAATATCATCAGCTGAATTTTTATTGGAAAGAAAATTTTCCATAAAGAACCAGTTGTAGTGCAAAGTTTGGGACCTGGCTAGTAGTATTCAAGAACTTTTCTGTTGTTTGTATAGTGTTTTCTAGTTCCCATACAGTGAAGGGAAAAAATTGTTCAAGGTAGTTATATCATGGCTCATGATTTAACAAGAGCCAAGTATGCTAGCCTGATCAGCTAGAATGATAGACAGAGACATTTGATCCTTGTAGCTAGCAATCAAAAGTGGGGATGGAATTAGAGGCATCCTTATTTCTTTACTTTATCTTGTTGCTCCTCCATTATGAAAAGTCCATGAATAATAACACAGTCTCCATATATATATGTATATATATATATATGTATATATATATATATATAATACACACAATCTATAGAGTTTAAATCTAAGGGATTATTGAAAAAATGGGAAAATAGACAATAACTTAAATAGCCTTTGAGATGCTTATTAATTCTCTGTGTGTGTGTGTGTGTGTGTGTGTGTGTGTGTGTGTGTGTGTGTGTATGAGGGCATGCACATACCAATACTGGGGCAAGGTCTCAAGAATTCAAGGTCTCACACTCTCACTTGTCCACTTGTCTTTTTTTTCCCCCTCAAGGCAACACCTATGCTTGTGGCTGTTAGTTCATTGGGAATAATGGTCTTTCAGATTTTTACCCAAGCTAGCTTTGAATCTGGATCCTCTGATCTCTACCCTCTGAACAGCTAACATGACAGGCAGGAGCCACCTGCACGTGGTACTTATTATTTTTAATGAAGCTGTTCCTTCTACTTTTAAAGTGAAAAATTTGTATCCACAGTGTGAAACAATTTTAGGATAGAATTTACCTCTCAGGTTACTTTTCCCCTTTCAAAAGGTCTTTTGGATGACACTTTTTAGTATGAATTATTTTGAGGGTCACCCTGTACACCCCTACAGAATGGTTATTGGTGGATCTGTAGAAGGCTTTGTCAAGGTAACTGCAGAGGAAGTTCTACTACTAGAACACGCAATCATTAATTTCCAAACAGATTCACGGTTTGTGAATCAACAGCTGGTAATTCACAACTTCTTGGCTGGGAATGAAGAGGCTGTCACAGTTCTGTGACAGGCATTTGTTGTGCCTGCCAGTTAGCAGTGTAGTTCAGTTTGCTGGGTTATAACCTTCTTCAATTTCTAGAATTATACACAGATGTTATTGAAATGAGATTGAGCTAAAGGAATTTTTAACAATTATGGTGATCTTATTTCCTCTCAATAGTTCTGAAATTCTTGGTGTTACCTCAAGGGACTGTCATTGTTATTCTGATAGTTAACATGGGTTGTGACAACTTTCTTAACAAAAGCAGTGATCTATAACTTTTAATTGAGATAGTAGTCTCAACAATATTGTTTGAGTGAGTGAAACAGATATATGGTAGCAAACATAGACTTTAAAATAATCTATCAGGGGGATTTTAAAGAGTCACAGGAATAACTGAATAATCAATAATCAAAAAGAAAAATTAGAGCTGGAGTCAGTGGCTCAGGCCTGTAATTCTAGCTACTCAAGAGATTGAAATCTGAGATCATAGTTCAAAGACAGCTCAGCTCAAGAAGGAAAGTCTGTGGGACTCTTATCTCCAATTTGCCACCAAAAAAGTCAGAAGTGGAGCTGTAGCTAAAGTGATAGAGCATTAGCTTTGAGCACAAAAGCTCAGGGACGGCACCCAGGCCTGAGTTTTAAGCCTTAGAATTGGCAACAAAAAAGTAAAAAAAATTGTGTAGTCTTTTCAAATGGTGGCTTGATACAGTTCCTCAGACTGGAGAGGGTAGTTTTTCTGCTATTGCGTGGAGCAGATAAAGTATAGGTATGAGTCAAGCGGAAAAGGTCAGATAATGTGATGTTAGGAAAACGAACCCTTAAATATGTATTTTAATGTTTTCGTTTCTTTCATGCATGTGTTTCTAACGCATTTATAAGATTATTTCTTTGTTGCTTTGTATGTCCCTCCCCCACAGTGTCACCCCCGCTTTCACTTTATTTGATGTAAGTATAACATGTGGAGGAGATGGGGACAAACAAGTCGTTTAAGGATTCAGGTGGACCTGTTGCAACAATGAGAATTACAAAATGTCATGTCAAAGCAAGCTTTACAATGTCGGTGTGTGGGGGGGAGGGGGGTATGATTGGGTGGGGGGGAGGGGGGAGGCTGGGAAGGGAGGTGAAGGGTAAACAAAGGAGGAGGCTGCAATGCTTGGTAAGAAATGTATGCATTATCCTGCCAATGTACAGTATGTTCTCAAATAAAATAAAATTAAATTAAAAAAAAAAGAAAATCACAGTGCTTTTTCTTTTGATGGAAAGAAAAAGTCACAAACACTGGCTGTCAAAAATAACTGAAGTGTAAATCTATAACCGCACTTCTTGATTAAGTTCAGTGAGGAGGGATTGTCATAAATCTCATTAGCTGACCACTGATTGATTATTAAAGCATGCTGTATATTCTTCTATTTGCTGGGTCCTTTGCTAAGCTTTCAGCTATGGAATAGACAGACATGGTCTAAGCTCTGAGCTATATATAGAACAGACACATGTTCCTCCTCTCACACATTGACCATGTCACATTTTTTCAGGGGGGAAAATACTTCATTAGCAAATGTTTCATGCTACAGCTGAGAACAGAGATGATTAACTCTAAACAGTTGATTAGAGCATGGCTTTGTATAGCATCATGGCAAGGAAATCACAGTTTAGAGGAGACATAAAATGATAAACAAAATACACACACACAAAAAAACCCCAGAACAACGAGTCTACAAATGTGAAGGCATATATCTAGCAGTAGACCAAAGGCAGGGTAGTAAAGTTGTTATATGAACTTCTCTGTTTCTCTTCAGGCTGACTAAAAGTAAGTCCAGTAATTACTGAGCACCTTGCTCACAATCAATTCTCTCTCACCCACCACCCTCGAAACTCCCAAACAAGGTCAACAAACTTCATTGTTCCATTTTCATAGACACTCTATAATATTCTTGTTCACTCTATAATATTCTTGTTTCTTTACTCTTTACCTTACCTCCAATTTTTTTCAAACTATCCCACAATTACTAACAGGCTATTAAAATTATCTTTTAGGTATAGATAGATCCTTATGTGAACTCAAATGTGACTTTTATTTTTCGGAGCTTAGATTGCTCCTTCCATTTCTTACAAATGACATTTAATTCTTCTTTATGGCTGAATAATACTCCCGTGAGATATGTGTGTGTGTGTGTGTGTGTGTGTGTGTGTGTGTGTGTGTGTGTGTGTGTGTACCATATATATATATATATATATATATATATATATATATATAAATCTGTTCATCAGCCATAGGGCATTTGAGATGTTTTCATTGCTTGGATATTGTGAATCCTACTGCAGTATACACACATGTGCAAATGCCTCTATTATATTCCTGAATTACTTCCTTAGGACATGTGCCCAAGAGTGCTGTTACAGGCTCATGTAGGAAATAATATGCCAGATAAAGGGAAGAAAGGATGACATATAGAAACTGACATGTTTAGGCAGCTGTTATTATCATGAACACTGTTAAGTTCTGAGTTTTAACTATAGATTCTTTTCATCCATCCAAGTTTTGATGCTATTGAGATCCCACGATTCTCCTGGCAAATAGTAGACTGCTGAATAGAGTACAGACCTTCAAGTGCATGGACAAGTTACATTCCATTTGTTAAGTCATAGACAACATTAGAAGATACTGGAGATTTAAGAGTGTTACCATACTTTTGTGAAACCTGAATAAAGGACCATAGAAGATTGGAGTAGGTAATCTTTATAGAGATGCAAAATGGCAGACTATGTATCCCAACCTTAAATACACTGGAATATATAATTTTGCTTTAGCTGAAGGAAATTCCACAGAAACAGGCTTAAGAAAGCTCTCTCTTCTCCATATTTGCCTAAAAGCAGGATGCAAATTTGAAATGGTGGCAAGAAGGACAAAAGTTAACCACTATGAACTATGTCACTTTTAAACTTATCTTTTAAGAAATATGTCTTTTTTTCCCTCTACCAGATATATGCAGATATTAGTGACAAGCAAAAAATGCTCCTATTTAGAATATATATTCTACTTAGAATATATACTTAATACTTGAATATATACTTGATATTCTATTATAACTTTCTTTTTTTGGGTGGGGGGATCCGGTTATGGGGCCTGAACTCTGGGCTTGGGTGCTGTCTCTCAGCTCTTCAGCTCAAGGCTAGCACTCTACCACTTGAGCCACAGCACCATTTCCAGCTTTTTTCTTATGCGGTGCTGAGGAATCAAACCCAGGGCCTCAGGCATGCAAGGCAAGCACTCTACCACTGAGCTACCTTCCCAGCCCCTTGATATTCTATTTAGAAAATATACTTGATAAAATATATACTTGGTATTTTGTATGTGTGCCTGTTCTGGGACTTGAACTCAAGGTCTGGGTGCTGGCCTTGAGCTTTTGTGCTCAATTCTAGTGCTCTAATATTTTGAGCCACAGCTACATTTCCAGTTTTTCAGTGTTTATCTGGAGATAAGAGTTTCATGGACTTTCCTGGCAGGGCTGGTTTTGAACCACAATCCTCAGATCTCAGCTTCCTGAGTAGCTAGGAATAAAGGCATGAGCCACTGGTGCCAGCACCATACATATTCTGAAACAATTCTCCACATAAGTGAATTATCATACATCACAGACCTATAGGACACTAAGACCAACTGTCTTCGTAAGATAGTAAAATCATACTATAGAAGAGTTGCTAACTATATTGTTTAAAATTCGCTCTTCAGAACTTATTCATCTGAATAACTGAAATTTTGTACTGTTGGACCTGCATTGGCTCATCTCTCCCTTTCCCAGGTCCTGGCAAACATCACTCTAGTCTATAAATACTTGACTACTTTCGACTCCATATCTAAGTAGTTATTTGTTATTGGATTTTCTGTGGCTGCTTTGGTTCATCTACACTGTCAAATATCAGAATGAATAATCTTCCACTGTAATTTATTTTGAAAAAATTGTCCTGTTTTTCATAATGGCTGCACTAATTGATTCTCCAACAATATATGAGTTCCCCTTTCTCTAAATCCCCAACAACTGTTTTTTTTTTATTCTTTTTTGGTCAATCCTGGGGCTTACACTTGGGGCCTAGGCACTCCCTAAGTTCTTTTGATCAAGGCTAGCACCCCACCACTTTGAGTCATAGTGCCACTTCTGGTTTTCTAGTGGGTAATTGGAAACAAGAATCTCATGCATTTTCCTGCCTGACTTGACCTTGAACTGTGATCCTCAGATCTCTGCCTCCTGAGTAGCTAGAACCACAGGTGTGAGCCACCATAGTGCTTGGCTTGTTTTGTGTTCTTTTGAATTTTTAATTTTATTTCTAGTTTTATAGAGACAAAGTCTTGCTCTGTAGCTTTAGATGATGTAGCTTAAATAATAATAGCTTTAGAATTCACAATGATCTGGCCTCAGCCTCTGAATAATGGAATTCCAGGAGTTTACTGTCCACCTTTGGCTAATTCTTTAAGTCAATGCATTAAAAAAAACCTATATATTCCTTACAGGAAGAGGTGTTATTTTTGATATAGGTGTACATTGTCTAATGTTCACATCTGGTTAATCATAACTGTCCCCTCAAATATTTATCATTTCTCAATGGAGAAACATTTAAAACATTTTGATTCTTAAAATAGCAAATTATCATTATAATTACCCTACAGCAGACCAGACCTTACATCTTAAAACAGAACATATTGCTGCTAATTGCCTCTATATACTGGGAGCTTTCTTCATCCCTCTCTCCACCTACTAAGCCTTTGATAGTCACTATTTCAATTTCTTATGAGATTAACTTCCTTAGTATGCACATTGTCTTTTGTCCTGTTCATAATAAGCACTTTAACAAGTGTGAGGTAACATTTCATTTCAGTTTTAATATTCATTTCTCAGATGATTAATGATGCTGAACAGCTTTTCATGAACCTGTTGATCCTTTGCATGCTTAATCAGGTCCTTCACACAGTGTTAAGTAAGATCATGTACATGTTTTATTTTTTGGCCATTGAGTTGCCTGAGGTTTTGTTTTTTTAACCTATTTTGGATATTCATTTTTGTCTATACATGTCAATATGTCTGCTTTGCCCCTCTACTGACTCTCAATTTCTGTACATAAGCTTTTGAGATTGATACAATGCCCCTTTTCTATGACTGCTTCTGTTGCCTCTGCATTCGGTGTCATTAAACAAGAAGACTGTGGTTCAAACCAATGTGAAGAGGCTTTTCCGTTTTCTTCTCAGAGTTTTATGGTTTCAGACTGACTGCTTATGCTTTTCATATATTTTGGTGGACTTATTTACAAGAGATAAAAGGATCAATGTATCACCCACTTCCAAACCAAATTTAACAACATACTAAAGCAATCATACACTATGACCAAGTAGGACTTACCTGGCACTTAAAGATGCTTCAAGTTAAGAAAATCAATGTATTATCTGACATTAACAAAATGAAAAAGTAAAAACCCTACATAATTATCTCATCACATGGAGACAATAGCATTATCCCAACTCAACACACATTGTAGTTTAAGAGAAAAAACCCTCAGAAATTGGTACAGAAAAAATATTATCTCAAAAGAAAGAGAGGAAGAGAGGGAAAGAAAGGAAAGAAAGAAAAGAAACAAAAAATATATGTGTGTGAGCACAGCTCACTGGTGAATCACTTGCCTAGAATTTGTGAAGGCCTGCATTTGATCCTGAGTACTGAATCATCATCATCATCATCTTCATATTCATCATCATCAGCATATTCATCATAGTCAGCAACTATCATACCATCGTGCTAAACTAACCTATGCTGATCTCACTCCTCTCCTAACTAGATATGTCGATGCAAATCTATGTCTCCTTTGGTTGTTTTATCCACTCATTTCCCTGAGTGAACAAGAGATAAAGAAAATTTGTGCATATCAATCACATAAGTCCCCAAGAAATAACTACTAATATTTTGTTAGTTGACAAATTACTTTGCTTTTATCAGATTTAATAATATCAGATCGTTGATTGGACAAAATTTTGTTGAGAAAATTTTCATCAATGTTCATCTGCGGTGAACGCCTTCTCGACCAGCGAGGAAGAACGACCACCACACCAGGAGTCTTCTCAGATCACACTTTATTGGAGAGCCTTTTTACTTGTAGGAGAGCTTGAGCGCGAGAGAGCATGCACCCAAAACATGGCCGCTTATATAGGGAATAGGAACACGGGTCGTTCTATCATTGGTCGTCTGCCTTTCACCGTCACCAGGTGCCACGGGATTGGCTGGGGACTCTAGGTGGCTCGCGCATGCGCAAAGCCCAGGACCCACCAACCCGCCAAGCACTGCCTAATATGGACCTCAAAGCTGCAAGGGAGTGGGCGGAGTCTAATTGCGTTCACCCCGGCTCCCCACATTCATCAAAGAAATGGGTCTACAGTTCTCTTTCTTTGATGAGTCTTGAGCCCCTGCCTGGTTTTGGGATAAGGGTTATGATGGTTTCATAGAATGAGTTCAGTAGTGAACTTTCTCTTTCAATTTCATTGAAGAGTTGGAGTATTGGTGTGATCTCTGCATTGAAGGCCTTGTAGAATTCCACTGTAAATCTATCTGGTCCTGGACTTTTCTTAGGTGGGAGGTCTCATATTGCTGTTTCTATTTCAATGCTTGATATGAGCCTGTTAAGATGGTTTAACTCATCTTGGTTTAGTTTCTGCATGTTGATATTTGCTAGGAAAAGATCCATTTCTGCCAAGTTCTCAAACTTATTAGCATAAAGGTTTGAGAAGTATTCCCTTATAATGTTCTGAATCTTGGTTGTTTCTGTGGTGATGCTTCCATTCTTGTCTCTGAGTTTATTTGGGAGTGTTCTCTTCTTTTTCTGATAAGATTTGCTAAGGGTCTGTCAATTTTGTTAATTTTTTCGAAGAACCAACTCTTTGTTTTATTGATTCTTTCTATTTTTTTTGGATTATAACTCATTTAATTCTGATTTAATTTTAATGTTTTTTTTTCTATCTGCTGGATTGGGGTTTATCTTGCTGCTCTTTTTCAGGGTGGCTAAGGTGCCTCATTAAATTGTTGGTTTCAATTCTCTCCAATTTGTTGTAGGAACTGAGAGCTATAAACTTGCCTCTGAGTACTGCCTTTGCTGTGGCCCAGAGGAGCTGGTAATTTGTGTGCTCATTTTTGTTGAATATCATGAACATTTGAATTTCCTTTCTAATATCTTCCATGGCCCACTGGTGATTCAACAGTGTGTTGTTCAGCCTCCATGTGTTACAGGACTTTCTTAGGTGGCTTTTTGTGTTTCTAATTTTATTCCCTTGTGGTCTGAGAGAATGCAAGGTAAAACTTCAATGTTTCTGAATTTGGACAAGTTTGCTTTGTGACCTTAAATATGGTCTATTTTAGAAAATATTCCATGTGTTACTGAGAAAAACGTGTATTCTGATGCTGCTGGGTGAAATATTTGGTAGATGTCTATTAAATCTAGTTCATCTATGCA
Source organism: Dipodomys merriami (assembly GCF_024711535.1). NCBI lineage: Eukaryota > Metazoa > Chordata > Mammalia > Rodentia > Heteromyidae > Dipodomys > Dipodomys merriami. Next base: position 65,139,972 of record NW_027203381.1, on the reverse strand, counting down.
GTTGTTTAGATACAAGATTTCTCTGTTGAGTTTTTGTCACGTTGATCTATCTAGTGGGCATAGTGGTGTGTTAAAGTCTGCAACAATTAATATCTTTGGATCTATGTGAGATTTGAGGGAAAGTAGAGTTTCTTGGATAAATTTGGGTGCTCCGTTGTTTGGTGAATAGATATTTAGAACTGTAATATCCTACTGAAGGAGAGATCCCTTAATTAGTATGTAGCAACCTTCTTTATCTCTTCTCACTAATTTTAAATTGAAGTCTATTTTATCTGATAGGATTGCAACTCCTGCCTGTTTATGGGGGCCATTTGCTTGGTAGATTTTATTCCAGCCTTTCACTTTCAAAATGTGTTTGTTATTTTTTTTTGTTTAACATTTTTTAAATTGTGAAAATACCATGCAGAGGGGTTACAATGGGCAAGATAACAAGTACATTTCAAACATTGTTGCCTCCTCCTTTGTTTCCCCTTCTCTTCCCTTCCCCCTACTCGACCCTCCCCCCCATCAAAGTTGTAAAGTTAGTTTTTCTACATAACGACTTGTACATCTCATTGTTGCAATGGGTCCACCTGTATCCCTATTTAAACCATTTGTTTTTCCCTTCAAATATAACTTATTCTTTTAGTTTTTTTTATATACCAAGAATGGAATTCTCTGTTTTGATCGTTGTAGCATTGGAAGTTCTTCATTTGAAAGCACCTTGCTTATTGGAAGGTTGTTACAATTTTATTTATAATCTTTCCTAGTTCATTTTTTCCTACTTCTTTGCAAGTCATACTCACTTTTAAATGTGGCAGGCATGAATTTATTAAGCCACACTTCCACCTTTGTAAAAACATCAAACACTCCTTGTTTCTTTTGAATATGCTTAGTCATTTTTTAAATTGATTGCTTACTGTAGTATCCAGAAAGGCAAAAACAATGAATAGAACATATTGATAAGGTAGCATTTTTGTACATCCTCATCTTCCATATGAAAGAAATATTCCAGTCATCCTGTCCTTCCAATTTTTCCTCAATAACACTGAGATAGTAAAGAAATGTGGTCTTCAAAGTAAGATTTACCCCTAAACTTCCATCACAAACTCCACAACTTGATTGAAAACAATGATTTACCCCAAAATACACTAGTTGGCTACTTAATTTCTCTCTCTGTATGTGCATAATAAAATTAATAAATTACCTGTTTCTATTCCATTGCAAAGTGCAAATAATAAATCTTCAAACAATAGTTATTTTGTTAACAATGAATAAGTTTAAGAATTTTCTTATGAAGTAGATATACAAAGAAGGGACAAGCATTACCTTTGAGTAAAGAAGAGATTTCATAGGGAAGAAAGCATTTCTTTTGTGGTTGTGGGCCCTGCGCTGTCCCTCAACTCTTCAGCTCAAGGCTAACATTCCACTACTTGAGCCATAGCACTACATCTGGCTTTTTCTGCTCATGTGGTGCTAAGGAATCAAACCCAGGGCCTCATGCATGCAAGGCAAGCACTCTACCACTGAATCACTTTCTCAGCCCTGGAAGCATTTATTTTTGTGCCAATATTGGGGCTTGAACTCAGAGCCTCACACTCTTCTTTGGCTTTTTCTGCTTAAGGATAGCATTCTACCACTTCAGCCTTACACATCTGCATTTTTGCTAGCTAATTAGAGATAAGAATCACATAGCTTTTCAACCACAGCTGGTTTGGAACTATAGTCATCAGATCTGTCTGCTGAATTACTAAGATTAAAGGCATGAGCTACTGGAATCCAGCAAGGAGGCATTCATAGATTAAAAGGATAACTGAGAAAATGTAGAACACTGGGATAGGAGAATGAAATGATCTTATCTATGTCTTATGATATTAAATGAAATACCACACTTTCATGATTATGTCAAACTTAGCTTGGAATGTATTTTTTAATTATATGTGTGTGTGTGTGTGTGTGTGTGTGTGTGTGTGTGTGTGTGTATGGTCTGACCTCTGGGCCTGGGCACTGCCCCTCAGCTCTTCAGCTCAAGGCTAGCGCTCTACCACTTGAGCCACAGTGCCACTTCTAGCTTTTTCTGCTTATGTGGTGCTGAAGAATCAAACCCAGGGCCTCATGCAACCAAGACAAGTACTCTACCACTGAGCCACCTTCCCAGCCTGTTAATAATAGCATTAACATTTATATATGCTGCATTATGCAAGTCCTGCACTGAATTCCACAAAACTCTTTGACTCCAGGAGACTTAGTGAGTACTCAATAAATTCGTTAGTTCCAAAAACTAATGAAATCTGAGGCCAAGAATCTCAGACAACTGCTTTAACAGGAACTCAATTATTCTAAGCACCTTACCTTGCTTACACGAGTGGCAGAGCCAGGAAAAAAGGAGATGTGAATCTTCTAATTTGTATTTCTTCCTATAAATGAGACTTCTGTTTGTCAGTTTCAAAGTCCTTTCTCATGTAATAACACATTGATAAGCTTTTGTTATTTCTTTTTCTTGTTTTCAACAGTAGTGGAGTTTGAACTCAGGGCCTCAAAAGCACCCTACCACTTAAGCCATGAATCCAATAATTTTATTTTAGGTTTTTCTTAAATAGAATTTTAACTTTCTCCAGGTCATCCTTGGACCATGATCCTCTTACCTTCATGCTTAGAAAGCTGGTATTACAAGGACATGCCACTTTATTTAGCTTATATTCTAGACAGGGTCTCAAGGACTTTTTTTAAATGAGCTGTCCTTGAAAATCCATCTTTCTGTCTCTACCTCCTCTGTTGCTGTGATGAGGGCCATGTGTCACTACACACAACTCTAAGTTTTAAAATTCAACCTACTTTTTGCATAGAGAGAACATTTTATATTTTATTCCTTGATGATTCAGGATGTTGACAAACATCCTAGTTAACCAACCAAACTGGCTATCTGGATAGAATTATGGGTATACTTTATATTTTTTTTTCTTTTTTTTTTAATTTAATTTTATTTTATTTGTGAACATACTGTTCAGAGGAGTTACAATTACATGGGCAGGATAATGCGTACATTTCTTACCAAGCATTGCAGCCGCCTCCTCTGTTTACCCTTCACATCCCTTCCCAGCCTCCCCCCTCCCCCCAATCCCAATCCTTCTCCTTCCCCCCCTCTCCCCCCCGCCCGCCCCGCACCGAGACGTTGTAAAGCTCGATAGAAAATAGAGAAAGGCACAGAGAAGGGAAGATGTATTATAAAAGAATGAAAGAGGAAATATATTGCAAGCTATCTATGATGATGAAATGGCTGATTTTAGAAAGATGGGAAATTAGCATGCTGGGTAGTGTCTGAAGATCAAAGTATTCTAGGTACATGTAAAATGCAAAGCAATTCATTTCAGTTCAGTGTAAAGGAGATATCTTAACAAAATTGATTACAATGCCTACCATTCGTTTATTATTCATCCATTAACATTTATTCATAGCTGGATATGAACATTTTAAAAAATTCCATGAATACACTGTCTAGAGGAATTGGAATAGTGTCAGAAGGTTACTCCAGTGTGGTTGGCACTGTATTGGAAGACTACTACTGGGTGATCTCTGGGATTTGTTAGGCAGTGAATGACTTAAACAAATTAGATTTGACTTCTACACTCTTGCCCCTTCCTAGCTTTATAACAGAGAATGTCTGTGCCTGGATGAAGAGATTAGATCCATCCATCAAAGAAGTTTACCCCAATGTACCTGTGCACTCTTTTCTAGGGAGTGCTCAAGTAAGAACTTGCAGCCCAGAATGAAATTCCAAGTTATTTCAATATTTGGAAGAAGTTTAAAATAGATTAATAACCACAAGGAACTGTCACAGAGTTAAGTTGTGTGGATCTTTGCTTAAAATGAAAGAGCAGGAATTCATTATTCCCTGTTTGTGGAATAAAAAGTATCTATCTATGTGGTTTGGCCTTTAGAGGTTTGGTACTGGAGGTCTGATCCACATTCTAACAGATGAAGAAATGGTGGGATCTGTAAGATATGGTGCCTCATGAGAGGCAATTAGATCACTGGATCCCCCTGGAAAGGACTGATGCCTGCCTGAAGAGAATGGGCTAGGCATGATAGGAGGAGCTGATGGTTACAAAGTGGGTCCAACCATGAGGTCCACCCATGTTTGGCCTGTGTCCCATGCTTTGCATGTCACTCTTGTACCTGCTGCTGCTATGCCATGTGGTCCAGTTATATGAGGCAGGATGAAGCCTTGTCTGGGTGTAGCCATCTGATGCTTGGACTTTTTAACATCTAAAACTGTTAGCCAAAATGAAACTCCTCCTCTTATAAAATAGCTTGGCTCAGGTGCTGTTGTTGTATTTAACAATACAAAATGAGAAAAGATCATTCCAGCCTTAGTAATTGTAGTTATATGTGGAGAAGCTAGTAGATTATCTATCCTTCAGAGTTCTCTGTACTATCAAAATCACGGTAACAGTTTTAATCATCAGGTCTGTACTACGAAATAATTGAATCCTAGTGAAATCCAACTGTAATGTCTCTCCGTTAAAAATTTGGAAAAGCTTTTTTTGAATAATGCAGTATCTATACAAAAATGGGATTGATAACATAAATAGCCACATACTCCTTTAGTGTTGGTTATGTTTGTACAAGCTGCTTTATGAAATATGTCCTTCTTAAAATCCAAAATCACAAATGAGAAGGTGAGAATAATGAAGCCATTAAAATGACTTATACTGCCAATCGTCAATTAAGATACATTATAGAAATATAGACTTCCTGGGAACCTACCTGGGGTGTATACGTATAGGACACAGCTCTCAATCTTAAATAAATGCTTTGTGTTTATGGATATCAACTTGTAAGTTTAGATGAAACACTCAAACTCTTCAGCAAGATATTAAGAAAGAGAGGGGGAGGAAGGGAAAGAGAGAATAGGAGAGAATGAGAGGAGAGAGGGAGAGGATGAGAGGAGACAGGAAGGAAGAGGAAGAAGAAGAGAGGGAGAGGGAGAAGAGAGAATAATGAAAGAATATATATATATATATATATATACATATATATATATAACCATTTAGTTGATGGATGCTAACCTAAGGGAATATTTGATCAAATTCAGAATTGGGGGAATGATTGGTTTTTAATGGTTTTAGGCAAAGAAATCCTGGATGGAAATCCATTTAACAAGAAAATATTTTATATGGCATTTCTAGTTTACATAGCATAAATATAAAGATAATCCCCCATTAATCCTAAAATTACTCTGTGGGGGCATCTTAAAAATACACCTTTACAGATGTGAAAGTAAGGATGAGAGAAGTGAAGTGAATCTACTTAAAGCTGTGTTATTAGAAAGTGTCACAAGCAGGATGGAAGGTGCAAGGATCAGCTCTCAGGATGCTTCTGTTTACTGTTGCTTATTGGTGACATCACCTGGAAAACTATATGTGAAGTTGATAAATGATAGTTAGAGAGCTGACTACATAATTTACATAATTTGCTTTCCACTACTGCTATGTCGTAGCCAACATATGAGTGGAGTACATTATGTTGGTATTAGAAAAAAATTTCCCTTGTGTAGGACTATATAAAGGGGTAGGAGAAAGTGAAAAAAAATTATAAAAGTCTATGGAGAAAACTACAAAAATAATTTTAAATTTACTATTGTAGTTAATGTTTTAAATTTAATGTGTATTTTAACATAGTTGAGATCTTGTCAAGTGCCATTCATACTTTTATTCATGTAATACTGTCATAAGCATCTTCCATATCACCAGGTTTCATGGGAAAATTGAATTGCATGTGTAATATTTTACTCAGTGTATTAAAAAGTATCATTTGATGTCTTTCCAAATGTTAGACTTTTGGTTTGTTTCTTATATATGATTCTTGTAAGTAGCACTATCACAAATTTGATATTGTTCTTGTTGTGAAACTAGGACAACTCTCTCTCTCTCTGTCTCTCTCTCTCTCCATATATATATATATATATATATATATGGTATATATATATATATATACCATATATATATGGTATATGTATGGTGTATATATATATATATATATATATATATATATATATATATATATATATATATATATATATATACCATACAGAGGGGTTACAGTTACATGGGCAAGGTAATGAGTACATTTCTTATCAAGCATTGTTGCCTCCTCCTTTGTTTCCCCTTCCCATCCCTTCCCATCTCCCCATCCCCCCACCAAAGTCGTTATGTTGAAGGACAACTGTCTTTTAGTGTCTTTTTCAGATCAATTATAATTTATGTAATCCAACATGGCAAATTCAACTTTTTTGTGCTTGTCTTGGGACTAGAACTGGGTGCTTGAGTGAGTGCTGTCACAGACCTTTAATTAATGAATGAATTAAATAATTAATGAATTTATGCACAAGGCTAATGCTCTGCCACTTGAGCCACAGTTTACACTTCCAGGTAATTTTGGTAGTTAATTAGAGCTAAGAGTTTTGTGAACTCTCTTGTGGCTTCAAACTACAATCCTCAGGTCTCAGTATCCTCAGCAGCTAGGATTATAGACATGAAACACCAGTGCTCAGCAACAAATTCAACTTTGTCATAGAGAAATTATTAGAGTGAATAGAAATTATGAAGCAAGCCTGACAATACTATATGATAAAGTGGAAATTAGATGGATGGACATAAGAGGAAGAAGGGCAAGAAGGGTGGAGCAAAATGAGGAAGAAATGGGGAAGAAAGGAAAGGAAGAAGGAAAAAAGAAAGGAAAGCAAGGGAAGGAAAGGAGAGGTTATTTTAGGCATAGAGGCATTATGACACTGCGCTCAAATATCTACAGAAATCAAAGAAAAGACACTTTCTTGGAAGATGAGAAGCATTTTGTGGAAATGTACAGTAAGAACCAAGGAATGGGTTAATTTCATTGGTCCCTACTTAATATTTAGAGATATTAGCATGAAGCATTAGAGGTCCTTTTTCAAAATCTGATTACCAGAGAAGTCTTAGAAAACTTGATGTATTACTCAGGGTACAGACAGAAGACAGAAACCACATCAGTAATTTGACAGAGAAGATTTGATATATAGAATTTTAATTAGAGATGATGTAGCCAGCTATTATAAGGATTAAAGAACAGTGTTGATGTAAAAGAGGGATGAAAGCTGCAAGAAGCTGTTTCCATCATTGCAGAGGGAACAAAGAGGGAACAAGAGGGGATCAGTGGACCAAGGGGGCCACTGTTCCTGAGATCTCAACTCAGAGGAGGGGAGCTCAGGTTTCTGGGAGGAGGCCACCGCTTCAAAAGACTACTGCCACTGCCTAGGCTCTCCTCACAGTAAGGACAAGCTATACGCACATCTCCTATGGGGAAAGAAAAAAAAAAAAGGGTGTGAGTTCAGGAGACGATGGTGCACTTTGCATCTTCTTCCTACAATCCTTCAGCCTTAGTCTAGCACCTCTGTGGACACTAATGGAGAAACACTGCCAAAGCCTAAAGTCCCCAGCCAGAGCAGAGTGTGGACTCAAAAGGTTTGGAGCTGGAAAATGGTGTATTCATAATTGACATAATCCACTACTCTGACATCAACTTGATGAAATTCAGATGAAATTCAGGAGAAGCTTCTCAGAGATGAGATTTTCCTTTCTTTTCATTTTTTTTTTTGGATTGTGGAAATAGAAAGATTCATCCCCAGCAAAATTACAGGCACCATCTCATCTATGTTTTTAAAGAGAACCACACAAAAAGGGTATTGGGTCAAAGTCCTATTCTGTCACTAAATTATCCTTTATGATCCTAAACACGTTATTTACTTTTCTGTAGTTCTGTGTACTCCCTTCTTATTTTCATAATTTGTGGGGCAAGCCAGAATGAGATACTATTACAAGTCCCTATCAAACCCAGACAGTCTTTATGTGTGACAAGATGGACTTCTACAATTCCTCTTAAATCCATATTCTGTTCATCATTCATATACATGTTGGATAAAACATTTTCAGTGGGTTCTAATCTCTAATTTCTTTTCTCTCTAAGTTGTATTACAGGCACTGAAGTATTTTGTGGATTGATGTTATTCAGTGACATGTGAAATGTGTCTATCAGTCTACAGGGCGCACATTGTGGTTACATTGTATTTCAGCTTCGGACCACATTTTCACCTCCATCTACTTTTGCTAACTTATTTCACTATGCCAAATTGTGTATTACTGGAAACAAGCATGGATACCTATAAGCAAATCTTCAGCAGACGAGCTTATTCTGCCTGAGCTTACTGGCTCTTTCTGCTTGTATGGGGATGCTTTATTCTCTAGCATATAAGATTGGCTATTAGCATTCTTAAGAGATTGCAAAGCCTTTCAGAATAAAGGTAAGTTTTTTCATTGTACCAAATAATTTATTTCTTTATGATATTGTCACACATATACACAAAGCACTTCAATCTTTTTAAATCTCTGTCACTCTTTCTTGTCCCTTCTACCCTTCCTTTGTCCTTCCCCAAATAGTCTTTTTTTAACCATTTATGGATTTTTATTTGTTTTTATTTTTAGGTGTAGATTCCACATATGAAAAGCATATTTGTTTTTCTGAGTCTTGTTTCAGTTACCATAGTTCTATCCATTTCATAGAAATGCAGTTTTGCTCTTTGTGGATAAGAAATACACAATACCCCATTGTATATGAATAGCACATTTTCTTTATTCATTTGGCTTTATTCACTTGGCTGTTGTGAATATTGCTACAATGAATGCAGGTGTGCAGGTATTTCTATACCAACATGATTTGGGTATAGCAGGATATGGTATAGCAGGATCATATGAAAGTCCAGCTTTTCAGTTCTTTGAGTAAGCACCATACTGGTTTCCATTGTGGCTGCACTAATTTTTATTTCCACCAGTAGTCTGTAGGATCTCTTCCCATATTGGAGGTCTTTTTCTTTTATTAGTCTCTTTTAGAACACAATGAAGACTTATGACCTAGCATACTTGAAAAAGATTTGGGAGAATTGTATGTTCATTCCAATACAAGGAGTGAAGGATAAAGGGAAACCAATGATAAGTCATGGTTGTGAATGTGTAAGGACATTTATGTAATATAGAAATATGGAACAGATTGCACCACAACCAGAGGAAGGTATGAACTCTATTAGTAAGCTTAGTTGGTAATAAAATAGTTAATAGAAAGCTCAATTAAGAAGATGTTTAGAGTGATTTGGCAAAAGGAGAATAAATTTATACCATAGAAATTGAAAATTAATGGGGGGGATACATTTGCTGAGGGAAAAGATTAGAAAGACCTAGGGCTGTCATTCACCTGGTAAAATTTATTGAATAAACAATGTATCTTCCAGGATACATTGGTAAACACAGTATACAAATACAGTATATTTTGGTGTAGGGTTGTGATGGCCTTTGAACAAGGTTGTATTCATAGCAGAATCTTTTATGTCAGTTACTATCAATCTCATGTTAGAACCCTTCCTTCATAAACTCTTGGCTTTATTTACTTTATTTTTCTTTTGTTAAGGTGGACACAAACCATCCATTTAATTCTTAAAGCTTTCACTTGATGCTTTGTTAAGACAGTCTTGATCTATTTTGTTTCAGTGTCTCTGGTGCCTAGAATATTGCCTGGCCTGACAAATAGCAAGGGTTCAAGAAATTATTGTAATAGTGTATTGAATCAAACACTGGACTTTTACTGAAGTTTTCTGGCAAAACAATACTTTTTCACCATTTATTTGTAAGAATGTGATGCTAAATATTTTTCTTTGCAAAAGGAATTAGTCCTTTAACTTAGGGATCCCCCCATCTGCATACTTGGTGTGTGTTTATAGCCAGGCACAGGATCCAACAATTAATCATTAGGACCCAGGCACTGGGACACAAAGTAAGAGTTGAAGAATCTGCATTGGTGTTCTTGAAGTAGGAAGGAACGGATGAATTGGAAGTCAAGATAGATTGTGAACACTAAAGTTCCTTACATTGCTTTAGATGGAAATCTCCATTGTTAAGCAAGTCTGCACAGAAGGAGTAGTTAAGTGGAGCATACAGTGGCTGCATGGGAGAGGGAGGCAGGGTGCACCATGAAGTAAAGGTCACCACCTAAGTGATCTCTGCTTGGTAGCACAACAGGATTGCCAAACAGCCTTTTGATTTGCCAATGTGTTCAAAATGGTAAGTACCAGAATGACCACATGGACTTGTTTGACTCCCGTGACAATACATTTCAGTCAAAATTAGAAACTAGAAACATTTTATAAGCATATTACAATGTTGCATTACTGATAACCATGAAAATATTTCTTTAAGAAATTACGAGGGAGTTTTAGACATGAGATTCAAGTGGTAGAGCTTCTGTCTAGCAAGCACTAGGCCCTGAATTCAAGCACAGGTATGGGTAATATGTTTAATTTTTTTCCTAGAGATCAGTTCAGATAAAGAGTTGGTTTTTGTGAATCATAGATCTATCTTTTTACTTGTTTTTGTTGTTGTTTTTGTTATACCAATAGGCTCTAAACATCTTGTGCTGTACCTGTTGTCCTTTCCTAGTGGTTTATTTTTGAGATGGTCCTTGCATTATTTGTGATTCTTCTCTCTTCCTCTTAAGAAGCTGGGTGTGAGCCATCATGCCTGACTACTAATCAAGTGCTGTTCCTTGATTAATATTGAATACAATTTGTTATATCACCTAAACTCCCAATGCATGAAACCAGGCAAAGAATCATGTCCACTGTCTGAGAAAAGCATGTTAATAAACAAAATTTCCTAGGACAGGAATATTGATGTATATAATGATATACTACTTAGGTAAATTAATTAATTAATTTGTGGGATTAGCTATTCTTGGTAGATACTGATGTCTGTCAGCAGGTAGAACCAAGTACATTCCTAAGAATAAATTAAACATTCTACAAATATCTCACGGAAAGTAATTAATTTATAGGGAAAGCTTCCACTGACAGAATACAAGTAATCATGTCAATGAGAAAATAAGGAAAGCCAAATTTGAAAGGGGGAGTTTGTAGAGTCAGGGAAATTCATTATCTACAATTATAGTCTGAACCCAGACAAGGAAATTTTTGAAAAAGTTATGTCTTTGCAACTAATAGATATGACACTGTATTAGCACTGAGTTTAACTCAGAATTATTTTAACTTACGTTCAGTATTGTTGAAAGAATCTGGATTATAATTTGCAGTACCCAGTTGGGAAAAATCTCAGAGCAAGTACTGTTGTCATGATGACCTCTGACTTCAGGAAGCATAAAAACAACCGGATGGAATTTATTAAGTTTCAACAAGCATTACTGGGTATGGGGCAATTTTCAGGTCCCCTGTAGGTCTCAGGATGTCTTTAATTTCAAGAAGCTGAATTTGGCAGTCTCTAAAGTTCTTCCTAGTTGTTACAGAGAATGAGTGTAAACAAAATCAAAAGCCTGGTCTTAGTGTTCGTAGTATCCCAGAGAATTTGTTTTGTGATAAAACTTTGTTGAAATAAAAAGAAATGTGATTTTGTAGCAGACTGTGTGAGGAGTAAACAACTGGAAAGCTAGAAGAGAAGTAGTAAAAAGTGGTTATCAGAGGCTGTTAACAAAATCTCTGAAAAGAACGCCTTGTGGCATTCACAAGGCTATTGTTACATGAGTTTCTCAAATGATCTTTGACTTTAGAAGATCCACCGCCATCTTTTGCCTTAGAAGCCTCTTTTTATTCATTTCATACCTGGGAGTTAAATTGAATTTGATTTAAAATTTCATAGACAATTCCTCTCCTCTTTCCTTATCTTCTCCGTGTGTGACAGTTCATCATCTGAGATATGAATCATTAAGGGATTTTAGTTTCACAAACCAGAAGTGACTCCTTAGTATTAGCAGAATGATGTTTATTTTGTATCCAGATTACGTGAGCCAAGAGCCAAGCTTAAACGTTCCATATCCGAAAGGGATATGACCAAGCCAGGCAACCGCGGCTCACGTCTATAATCCTAGCTACTCAGGAGGCTGAGATCTGAGGATTGGGATTCAAAGCCAGCCCAGGCAGGAAAGACCATTAGATTCCAATAAACCATTAGAAAACCAGAAATGGTGCTGTGGCTCAAGCAGTAGAGTGCTTGCCTTGAGCTGAAGAGCTGAGGGACAGCGCCCAGGCCCAGAGTTCAAGCCCCTTGACCAACAAAAAAACCCAAAAAACAAAAAACAAAAGGAATATGACCCAGAAGGAATAAAATGGTGATGCTGCAGCCAGAACTTTCCATCACTAGATGCTGATAGCTTGATTATGCTCAGAAAAAGCTATGCTCAGAACTATTGATTCCCCATGTGGGTCTAATTTCTTTCTCTGATTCCACCTGGGTATTGTCAGTATTTTCCTCATCATTGTGGAGGGAAGTCCCTGTTGTTAAATTTAAATACAACTTCTCTCTCTGATTGTGTAGACACATTATGGATCTCACTATTATGAATGCAAAAGAATTGGATGACACTGTAACTTTTCAGAGGAATCTGGATTTTTTTTGTGGGTACTTATATGGGATGTAAATATGATCAAAATCTTCTTTGTCAACCATCTTCCAATCTTGTTCCTTCCATGTGCCTGGTCACTAAGTTTGGTCAACCAGGCAGCATTTCTATACTTTTGATCGTACCATTGGATGTGCCATAGTCCAAAAGAATTTACACTTCATGTTCATTTGCACAAGTAGGAAAGGCATCAGAGGGGCGAGAAAACAAGCACAGTGCCTGTGTCATGAAGAACAGAGTCTTTGATGTCAGACCCAATGGTCGGTTCACTAATGTGGCCACAATTGACTATGTGACATTAGTTACTTTATTTCAGCCTTCACCAACGATTGACTTTCAAAGCAGGCATAAAACTATCTGTATCACAAGTTTTCACTATAAATCAAAGAACAGAACATCTGATATTTTTTAGCAGTCTTCAATAAATAGAAAAATTAAGGAATTATTAACATGAGCATTATATCACACATTAAAAACATGTCAACACTATTAGGAAAATTTACACGTAGTATTTTGCCATTCAGAGCAATGTTGATAGCAAAACTTACAGCTTTGTTTTCTAATAAAGTACTATTTAGCATAGCAGTGGGGAACAGAAATGATACAAAATGAGTATGGTTGAAAGTAAGGTATATAAAGCCAGTACCCCTTGATAATCTGTCCTCTTCTCTCTTGGGTAAATACAAGGGTACAGTTCTCAGTCTCTGTATTTTGGCCCAGTAACTAGCTCAAATGAACAATGGCATATATCCATATATCCCTCCTTAACTGTGGGAGTGGATCACCCCATCATTGTGGAGGGAAGTCCCTGTTTTTTTTTTTTTGGTTTTTTTTTTTTTTTTTTAACTGAGTTGCCAGCAAAACTATGGGGTATATTGAAGCCAAGGAAAGTAGCTAGTTCTTTTCATAGTCACTTTCAGATAGGAGTTGCTCTTAGAAATGACTTCAGAGAGGCTAGGGATGTGGCTTAGTGGTAGAGTGCTTGCTTAGCATGCTTGAAGCCATGGGTTTGATTTCTCAGTACCACATACACAGAAATAGCTAGAAGTGGTGCTGTGCTCAAATAGTAGAATACTGGTCTTGAGCAAAACAAGTTCAGGGACAGTGCCTAGGCCCTGAGTCCAAGCTCCAGGACTGGTAATCAAATTAAAAAAAGACTTCAGAGGAATTTGAGTCAGTAAGAAATAAAGTCGTCTGTGTTAGGACACAGTGGGATATCAGTTTGCTGTCAGCACAAATTGGGTTGGCTGGTGCTGACGTACAGAGGATGTTTTCAAAAGTGGTCACAGCTGCCGCTGGCAGTATCTCTTACCCAAAACCAGCTAGAATGCTACTTATCCATAATTTTACATTTTAGTGAGAGAATTTTTGTTAATGAACTAAAAGAATTTAAATATGAAGTAAACATAATTTATTACCAATTAGCAATAGTTGTATATATAAACTATAACCTGTATTATAAGGTTAAAAATCATTTTCAACCTTGTAAGTATACCTTTACTCAAATTAGTAAGAAAGTATGTAGTAAAATATAAGTATTAACTTTTCTTTTAATGTAATGCTATATGCTTAATCATTTCATGGATATAGAAATATCACATTTTATTTAATAACTCATGAAGTCTTTACCCCTATTTGCACCTGCTGTTCACAAGCATTGAGAATCAGAATTTGAAAAATATAATAATGAAAATGAGCCAGAATGAAGGTGTGGCTCAAGTGCATGAGCTGAGCTTGTTAGCTATCAGTGAGCTCCAGAGCCTTGAGTTCAAGCCCCTGGTACTGGAGACATATGTACATACATGCATACATAATAAAACATATTCTATTCCATTAAATACTTCAGTATTCTAGGTAGAAATCTAGAACTAGAGAGATAGATTTAATTTTAAGAGGATTATCTACCAGAATCATCAGATTCTTTCACTTATAATATAAAAATCATAATCTACTGCACTTAGTGAAAAGTTATTTTTTAATTCATTCTTTTTGTACATAAGAACAGGCAATAGTTGCTCCTTAAAATGATGCCAATTGTTTTTGAGATAAAAGGATAATCATTTTGAACTAGGATTTGATATAAACTACTAGGTCAGGTTTTTTATATTGTTCTATCTACCAAATAATTACTTTGAATCTCAAATTTCATTCAAATTTAAGTTATTTACTAGGCTTGACTTGTCTGCTTTAAACTTCCTCTGTGAATTTGTAAATTAATTTAAATATATTAATTTAGCAAAACACATTTCAATGTTAAGTTAACCACAAAAAGATTTTCTACTCTTTTCAATTACATTAATAGTTATTACATATGAATGTTGATTTAAGTTCTAGATATAACACTTCACCTTCATATAAAGCTATCTGAGTTTTATTGCAAAAAAACCCAAATCTTCACAATACTCTTTCAAACTTTATCATTATATAAATAGATAAATCTTAATTGTTTACAGGGTGAATTATTTCCACTGTGGTCCCATGTAGATTTTAATTTAATAAATGATGTTTTTATAATCTAGTGTGTGTGTGTGTGTGTGTGTGTGTGTGTGTGTGTGTGTGTGTGTGTGTGTGTGTGTGTGTTGTGCATGTTTGTGTTGGTACTGGAACTTGAATTCAGGGCCTCGTGTTCTCACTTGGCTTTTTTTTGCTAAGATCTGGTGCTTGTGCTACCTGAACTTGCAGTATTTTGCTGGTTAATTAAAAATAAATGTCTTATGGACTTTTCTGCCTGGGCTGGAACTAAGACTTTCTTTTCTTTTACAAAAAAAAAAAAAGGAAATGCATAATCTTTGGGTAGGGTAGAGTTTATGTAAGAACTGTTATCTGTAGGTTATCCTTCATCAGAAGGACTATAACAGTACACATAGACAGCCTGGAGAGAATTAGAATAAGCAATAGGGCAGCCACTGTTTGAAAGTAGAATCTAAGCTTGTTCTAATAACTGGAAAGTGTCCCTGGGAGTTAGCAATGTAATAATTTGGATCTGGATGACAGATCCAACAGAATATGAGGTTTGCCATGATCTGGGTTATCATTTGATGCTGTTTAATCACACTCAGTACACATTCATACTGCATGAGACATTCCCACATTTTCTACATATCCTGTACTTGTACTAACTTCAGGTTCCTTGATTTATTCTGTCAGCCAGAAGTCCCATTGCTGATCCTTTCTCCCTCTCTATACATAAAAGTTCTAATCTCTAATGTTCTTGATCACTAGCTAATAACTAGATGTTCCACAAACTGACATAGCATTTCAGGATTTGCAAAACTGTCACATCTATGATCTGATTGGATCTTACAAGAACCACTTCAGGATGCTACACTAAAATCAAACTGGTTTGGAGGATAATTTTTTAATTTAATTTAATTATAAAGATGGTGTACAGATGGATTACAGTTACACGAGTAGGCAATGAGTATATTTCTTGTCAAGCATTGTTACCCCATCCCTTTTGTTCTAATAAGAATGGCCAAGGGGTTGGGAAGGTGGCTCAGTGGTAGAGCGCTTGCCTTGCATGCATTAGGCCCTGGGTTTGATTCCTCAGCACCACATAAGCAAAAAGAAAAAAAGCCGGAATTGATGCTGTGGCTAAAGTGGTAGAGTGCTAGCCTTGAGCTGAAGAGCTGAGGTACAGCGCCCAGGCCCAGAGTTCAGGCCCCACGACCGGACCCCCCCCCCCAAAAAAAAAGAATGGCCAATAGGCACATGAGAAATGCTCAACTTCTCTGGCCACAAAAGAAATGCAAATCAAAACAACATTGAGATTCCACCTCACCCCAGTTAGAATGGCTATAATCAAGAAATCTAATAACAACAGATGCTGGAGGGGATGTGGCCAAAAGGGAACACTACTGCATTGTGGTAGGAGAGTAAAGTTGTTAAACCCTTCTGGAAGGAAGTATGGACGTTCCTCAAAAGATTACACATAGAGCTCCCCTATGACCCAGCAATCTCACTTCTGGAAGATAATTTTTAAGAGAAGAAAATAAAGATAGATTTCAATCTGATAAGACTAATTGCTTGATGACCAGCTAGATGTCAAGCTTATTTATCTTAAAATGCAGTTTGTATTTTTGTAGTACTGAGAATTAGGCTCAGGGTCTTCTGCATACTAGGCAAGAACTCTACAATTGAGTGCTAGCCCAGATTATGGACAGCTGGGGAATGCAGAAAAATGGAATGTTTGCACTGATTAAGGTGCATAGTACTTATAAATTCACATGTTGAACTGAAACCACTTTGTAAAACAAATGATAAAAAATAAAATGTGATTAATTTTTTCTCAGTGTTGGATATACTTCTTTGTAGTATCATTCATTAAACAAAATAACATAATTTAAAACTTGGAAAGCCTTTGGTTCTATTATTTAGCTATCATATCATTCATTCTCATGCTTTTATTTATTATTATCATATTCTTTATTTTCTCATTAGCCTCCTGAAAGATAAACCATCCTGACATTGTAGACTGTGAGCTAGAGTTCATGAAGGCATTCATGATTGAATTATCCAAAGCCTGCATTGCTGCCACTGAGATCTATGCTTGAGTTTATGATCTATGATTCAGTTTATCACAGAGTAATTATTCACAGACAAAATAGTCTCTATGAAGCTCCAGCAGGATTGACAAAGATTGGTATTTAAAATAGCAATGTCCTGCTTCCCTGTTATAGGACAATATTTTATTTACCCAGAAATGTTGCAAAAACTCCAGAGGGTCAGGCAATTGTAATGCATGGTTTGAATGATTTGTCAAAAGTACTAAGTTCCAGATTTAGAGTTTCATAAAAAAAAAAAAAAAAGCTTTGATTTTCCCAAAGTGATACTATCAGCCTTTGAAATGACTTTGCTCTGCTCAGTCATCAGATTTCCCCATGGAGCATACAGGCTTTGTGGGAAGTATTTTGATCCCCAAAGGAATGCCTTTGGGAAATGCCAAGGCAGCACAAATCATAAAGCTTAAAAGTGCTTGCTGCTCTACTACTGTTCTTATATGTCTTGCTGAAGTTTTCTTTATGTACCTCAAAGAGATTGAAATGAACAGAAAGCTATATCTAAGGGTGAGAGAAAATAGGAGGAGGGATTACATTGCCCAGGTCTTTTAATTCTTGAGTTTCAGCTCTGAGACTTCTGGACAAGTACAGTGAGATGAAAAATGGGGCCTGCTGTCTTGCTGAAAGGTAGAGCACTGGATCCTAGTGCTAAGGTACAAGCCCTAGGCTAAACACATCATAGAAAAATATTGGGAATGTCTTAGTTCTCTGCTGGCAGACAGAAATGCAACTGTGCCTTCTTAAGGCATGCAAATGAGATAAGAGAAAAAAATAATATAATTGATTTTAGGCTTACTGTGACCATGGGGAAATTTGAGTTTCTATGTGACCTTTAATCAAGTTTCCTTTTTCAAGTTTCTCTTATTCTATCATCCCCTCCACCCCGCCACACTTGTTGGTTGTAGGACTTGAACTCAAGGCCTGGGTGGTGTCCCTGACCTCTTTTGCTCCAGGCTAGTGCTCTACCATTTTGAGCCACAGCTCTACTTCTGGTTTCTGAGTGGTTGGTTGGAAGTAAAAGTCTCTGGGGGACTTTTCTGCCCAAGCTGGCTTTGAACCTTGATCCTGAGATCTCAGCTTCCTGAGTAGCTAGGATTACAGGTGTCAGCCACCAGAATCCCGCTTATTCCTTTCATAAACTTTATATTCATCTCTCCTGTCATCAAGATTTTCATACCATGCCACACAATGTGCTTTAGCCTTTTAATGTCAGAAATAACCTTGGAAAATACTGAAATACTAATTTTAATTCTTTCTCTTTCACACATGACTGTAAAACTTATTATCATGAAATAAAGACTATTTCATCTCTGACAAGTGTTAGTTGATACAAAAAAATGCAACACCGTGTGAAATTTTAAACAAGCTTTCTTTATAACTATCTTCTTTAAGAAAAATAATCTTTGCTGGCCACAGGAGATAAATGCCATGATTCAATCAAATATGTCACATACATATGAAACATTCAATCTTAGCTCAAGTTAAAAATAGACAAGCAGGAAAATAAGAATAAGGAACTTTAAAATTTATCATATGGTGATTTTCATTGGCTGTCATTTGTGAGGCAAATACATGAATTCTATTCAAGGGAATGAGCAAGTAGGAAATGAGAAAGTAGGAAAAGGAGTCAGGATAGAATGTAGGGGATCTGTATTTTAAAAAATTGGAATTGTGGATTATTGGTAAATTTGGAACTTTATTGATAACCACAGTTTAGAAGATTCTGCAAGCATTGTTCAGAAGTGAAAATGCAAACTGAAACAGGCACAATCAAGTTAAATATGTGTTGTAAAATCTTTTACTACATCAAAGTATACAAAGTATATGTACATATCTATATTTCTACACACATGGTTCCAGGCAAATATATATATATATATATATATATATATATATATATATATACATATATATATACATACAGATATATGTGTACATCAATATCTATCAAGCTTTTTTGACTTTGTTTAAAGTATTTTGTGTTTTGGTTCCTCATCCTTGCCACATTCCTATTTTTGTAAGATCATCTTAAGCATTGCTGATAGAAGAAGGACATAATTCTTATAACCAAAGCTAATTAGATTGACTCTAGAGTAGGGCAACTTATCATTATGAAGATTTAATTTTGCCACTGATGCTTTCATTCCAGCTTCAATAGCAAATAATTGATTAATCACTGGCAGTAAGGGCAATCCATCATACTATTAAATAGAAAAACTAGAGTCTGAAAAATCAGATTTATTTTTGAGCTAGGCAAGAAATAACATAGAAGTGTATGGAGTTTACAGTTAAGTCCTTTAAAAAAGAGCTGGAATGGAAAAAAACAGGTTGTAAGAAAAGTAGTATTAAGTAGATAAAAGCAGTTGAGACTAGGAGAGAAGAAGAACAAGAGGAGGTTAGTATAGGATTTTAATGATATCTTTCTCTACTTCCTTAATAAGAATGTTGCAGTATCTGTATTTCCAGAGAACATTTTATGCAAAATAAGTTTCTCAATATAAATGCCTGTTAATAGGCTATAGCTCATAAAGCAATAACTTATCTGGGTACATCAACAAAGGAAATATAAAATTATATAGTACAACCTTCTGGTTGGACCAGCTATCAAAGAACACAGGTTATTGCTTTAAAAATGAAAAATGGATTTATAGCTTGAAGTGCCAGAAGAGATAAGCTTGTACCTGAATATTTTGTGCTCAATTAACTGATATCATATTTTTATTTTTGGTAAAAGTCTAGAGTAAAACTTAGTATATTTTAGAAGAGGCTCACTTACCTGTACAGAAATTCACATTATTCAGATTTGACCATTTTATTAAAAAACATTTGTCCTTTTCAACTTATTTGACATTGTACATTTTATTGATCAAATGAGTGTTATATATCCATTTTGTGCTATCCATGGCTATTGGACATCTAGACATGGTGACTGTTCCTAAAGAATCTAGTCTCTTTTGGGGAAAATAGACACTAAATGTGATTTTAAATAAAAGCTGACTGGCATAACAGCAGATCTGTAGGAATAGATACACAAAACTGATGTCAATTTTGACAAGGCCAGATCTCAGCATGGTGCTTTGGAAAGTCTTCAAAGAAAATGAGACTTTGGAAAGCTAACACTGAGGCTGGAGCAGATCAGTATATTCCAGGAAGAACTGTATCCAGAAATTCGAAATTTCAATTACCCTTGGAGACTAAGAAAATAATTGTTTTGAGGCTGAAAAAGCAGGGAGGAAACAGGGAGATGGAATGAGGAGACTTTGGTGTGTATCTGACTGCTATGGACCATACCCACGAAAATTCCAGGAACAGCTCCTGGGAGGATATTTCCCATGTAAATAAGCGAAGGACACATGAACAATCCTTCCCTGTAGTCATGTAGATAATAAATTGTAGAGACTCATCTGTAGCACCACTATCCTACTTTCCAGTCTTCTGCCTTCCTTGGGCAGTGTTTATGTAAACTCAGTCTACCCTCATTTCTGATTATGTCTAACTTTATCTCTAGACCTTATGTTCCTTAATAGCTCTTTCTTCATGTCTGATGTGTATGAGCTCACAAGTTTCCTCTCATTGACAATACCCTTCAACCCTTTTTGGTGTAGACAGAAACAACTCATCCTTTAATATTTATTTCAAATGACTCCATGAAGGTTTGCAGATGGCACATAGGTAGAATAGGTCCTTGAGTCCATCCAAAACTCTTAGAACATTCTATAGTTCATATCTCTGTAGCATTTATCTTTGTGCCTGATTAACATAGGTACACATCTATATTGATCTCCATTTCATTTTCTACTTATATTTGAGAAATGAATATTTAAACTATATATATACAATTCCTAGCTTTTCAATAGTGGGAAAAAACTTAAGAATTATTAAAGAAGTAGATTCTATTTAAGATATAAGTTTGGATCAAAAATGTTGGAACCTGGAGAAAAAAAATTCCTTAGCCATTTGCTGAGTTAGCTTCTGCTTCACTCTTTCATCTGTTAAATGGAAGCAGTCATGGTCTTTGCTTCAAGATATTATTCTGAGATATAACTCCTTAGCACACTGCCCAGCACATAGCAAGTACTTAACAATAATGACTATCAGAGCCTGCATGGTCAGTAATGGCTATTGATTACGATCATTCAAGTGAGTCAGCTGTTTCTGCTTACTACAATACATACGGAGGAATCAAATCAAAATCCAGGGGAATCAAATCATACAGGGTTTAGTATGCCATTAAGCTGGCTTTCAGTTAGCTAGCTATGTTTGTAAAAGGACAATCCTCTGAGCTAGATTGCCTCCTAGAACACAATACCCCCATCACTGAAGCAATGTGAATTCACCTTCCAAAATTTATCTGTAGATACTGAAGGAGGTAGAAATTTTCCTACCAATTCTAGCCCATATAATAAATTTGTGAGAGGAAATGAAAAAAAAAATTCAGATTGAAGCAGAGTTTAAACAGATTGTTCAATATAGTAAACATAGAAAATATTATTGAGATCTAGAAAGAACTGTTTGGCAAAGGAAGTTTAGAAGGGAAAACACAGAAGACAGAATTTGTCCTCGCCAAGGGCTGGCTCCTCTTTGTGCTGCTACTTTACTCAATTCCTTTTGGCATCTATGTTGTCATGATTAAGTAGGATAAATGTTTCACACTGAGCTTTGGAGTGTGCAATAGAAAAACAAGGTTGAATTACCGGGAATAGCAAAGAGCCTCTCTAAATTACTTTGTGTCTCAAGGACACTAGTCTGTGCATAGAGGTGAAAAGAACAGACTACTCACACATACCAACCACAAGCTATGAAGTTTAACTTTCCTCAGTTGATGGTAAGAGCTGAAAAGAAGACCTGTTCATTCCTTTTAAATAGCCTAACACTTTGTCAGTGCTGGGCCCTCTACTTATTTGTAAAAAACAAACAAACAAAAAAAACCCACAAAGCTATTAGCAGCATAATGTGAGAAATAAACCTTTTAAAACATTAGAAGTCACCCAATTAATTAGAAGATTTATTAGACACCTGGGTGGTTCAGCAAATTAGTTTATGGTTAATTCCAGGAAAATAATGCTATCTTATGAAATATGGATATATTTGAGAACAAAACATAAAAATGGAAATAAAAAACAAATGGAATAATCATTCATGGTACAAGTGAGCTATAAGAAAATAATGTGTAAGGCAACATTCATGAGTTGCATCTCCTCCACTCTAGTACCTCCCATGGCACTTCTCCTGGTGGAAAATTTTTACTCAGTGGTCAGCTTGTTGAAGGTAGAAAAACTTCAGGCAAGTTCTAACCGAACCTGAAGCACTGGTACAGTGGACACATGTCCTTGGCCTGACCTTTTCCCAACAAAGTCTTACATAAGGATTCAGGCATATGCGTTATGGCAAGTACATACATATATGCACACACATATGTATCACATATACACACATGCATAATGCACATACACATATATCGTGTGTGTGTGTGTGTGTGTGTGTGTGTGTGTGCGCACTTAAAACTATGGTCTGGCAGCTTTGTACATAGATGCCTTCCCTTCCAAAAATCTACCAAGTCATGGTCCCTAATTTCCCTAAGATTAGCCACTATCAGTATTGTGAATTATTCCTATACTCTTGGGACCTGAGAAAACTTAAATTTTTAGCCACATATTTGTTCTTAAGCTATCTAGCTATTGTGCCTGCTATTTTGCTGAATGGTATACTTTCTGCCACTTTACTTTTGTTTGTCTTCCTTCAATTCTTTGTTTGAGATGCCAAAGGGGTGTGTGTGTGTGTGTGTGTGTGTGTGTGTGTGTGTGTGTGTGTGTGTGTGTGTGTGTGTGTGTGTGTAATTATGTATATAGATAGAGTTAGTTACATTCCCTAAAAAAACTTTACTAGCCATGAATTTAATGCACTAGAACTTGTGTCAGGAGGGCACAGTGGCTCATACTTGTCATCTTAGCTACTCATGAGGCAGAGATGAACAGATCTTGGTTTAAGAACAGCATGGGCAAAAAGTAAAAACCCCTCTCAGCAAACAAGTTAGACAGTGGAGGTGTATAACTTTAACCCTAGCTATGTGTGAGAACAGATGCAATAATTGCAGTTCAAGGCTGGCTATGGGCAAAGAGCATGTGAAATCCTATCTGAAAAATAAAAAGAGAGAAGTTTGGCTTAAGTAGTAGGACATTCATCCAACGAGCAGAGTTAGCTTGAGTTTAAAACAAACACGTGTCACCCAGAGGTAGGATGGAGAAATGAAGAGACAGAGGAATTATATTGAAAGGTCCAGACTCAGAAATTAAAACCAGAAGTAACTGAAAAAAGAGTTAAGCCCCTTCTCCTGACATCTACTTCTATAGATATTAAGATATAAAATAGGAATGAGATGTGAAAGAGGCTGTCTGTATTTGTTTCCACCTTTGAAATGGTAAAAAGCTTTAAACACTTCATGGATGAGTAGAGATAGAAAATTGAGATGCCTATCTGGGAAAAGGAAGCCCTAAAATCCATCTGTGGTCCATGAATGGTAGGTCTAGAAACATCTTCATGGTTTATAATAATAAACAATACCTAACTTGTGCATCCAAAACCATTATCTATCGAGTGATTAGGGATAATTAGAGGACATAACCATATGTATTCCCCTAGCTCAGGAAGTACAATCATTTTGAGTCTGATTTCCTTGCTGGGAACAGAAAATGATTTTCTGTGCTTCCCTTTTCTCCTTATTTCTCCTGTAATTCTAAAATAAATCCTTACTAAACCTGTCAGCTTGTGAAGCTCTCCTTCTTGTGAGACACTCTGAAATGCTTTTCTTGAGTGGATCTCAAGGACCAGTGGTTCTCCTAGAAACGGAGAAGCTGAGGGAAACCCTCATCCATCATCTTGTGACATTATCTCTGCTACAAAGCACCTTCTCCTAACTTTTCATTAAAATATTCACAAAGATTAAAAAAAGAAAACTAAAACTGATGAAAAATTATGTTATAATTATAATGAAATAGAAGTCCTTGAATAAAAAAGCAGCTATCTGAATTTTAGCTCATGTGGTCTACTTTGCTTTTCTTCTTAAAATGCATTATTTCCCCAGACATAAATTGATTCATCTTTATTTATTTAGGCAGAGGCTATATAGCCCAGAATTCAACAGGGCAGTTAATGTGGAAATAAGTGAACACCATTCAAATGTGGATTAGCAAAGTTTATTTATTCAGCACTTGCTATGGCAAAAAAAAATCATCCACTATCATTTGTACTTGGCAGACACCATGGAAAGACAGAGGAGCATGAAGATTAGCTACGGGGAAAGAATGCTGAACCCATTGCTTTTCCTAGTCAAGCTCTGGAGACATCAGAGTTCTGTCTCCTCCCCAGTACCTCCCTTGGCCACTCATCCTTGGAGTAATTGCTCTTTCCGTTTGTGGTTAGGATACCTAACTAGGTGCAGAAAAATTTCAGGCCAGTTCTAACCAGTCTAAGACAACTGTGTAGTGGAAACACATATATCCTTGGCTTGGATTTGCACAACAAATTCCTACTGAAAACTTCGTGCATATGTGTTGCATTTCATACATAGAGTTAAACCCTCATACACTCACAGATTTCATGATCACTCAATTCCCTGCATCAAACCAGCATAATTACTACAAACTCCTCCCATACTTTCCAAATCCTGAAATTTGGGAGGTTTTTTTTTTTTTTTTTTGGCCTGCCAAAAAAGTAAAAGCATTTCATCATGACATTTCCATGCATGCATAAAATGTAATTATATTCATTCTCTCTCTTACACCTTTAATCCTACTTTTTAAAAACACAAAAGACTCCACTAGCCTCTTAAATCTGATAAATATTTCCAGCAAAGCAGCAGAATATAAATCAACATACAAAAAATTAGTGGTTTTTCTACATACCAGTGTTGTTCTTCAACTGCGTTTTTGTTGTTGAGCATTTTAGCTCAAGGAAGCTGCTATTTTCTTTAGCAGTATAGTTCTCTCTCTCTCTCTCCTACTGTACTTTTGTGTGTTTGTGTGTTTATTTAACTCTTTGTTTGAGAGGCCCCAAATGTAGGATCTTCAATTCTGCCATTATTCACTGGTAACAATGGTAGGTTTCAATTGTTGTCTGATTGAAAGCTGTTTCATGGGAAATTGAAAGACTGGTTGACTAGAAGCAGATGATTCTGTGTGATAGGTTTATGGTATTTATTTGGATTTCTGATGGGTCCTAATTTGGAAGCCAGGATAATGATCAGAGAAGCCATAAGTTATTAATTTAAACCCTGATTATGGCTGATCATAGACTACTTGTAGACCAAACTCCAGGGGTTACTGTTTGATC
Organism: Dipodomys merriami; assembly: GCF_024711535.1. Lineage (NCBI taxonomy): Eukaryota > Metazoa > Chordata > Mammalia > Rodentia > Heteromyidae > Dipodomys > Dipodomys merriami. Next base: position 65,114,620 of record NW_027203381.1, on the reverse strand, counting down.
TTCTTGACTTCCTGGGCTAGTTACTGTAGATGGTCCTAGGTTGGCTTCCTGGACTGATGAGTGGGGATCATGGTTAGAATTATATTTTTATATAGAGATCTTACATGGCAGATTTGGATATTCAGTCTCTCTGAAAAGTCTGGAAGTGACATGTAGCATTGAGAGACAGAAACGGTCAAACCACAAGTAGCCCTGCTTGCTAGTAACCATGTTTTTCATGTGTCACATTAATTCAGTTCTATGATGAAACAGAAGAGTCCAAGGAAGAAGCTACCTCAGCAGGGCATGGGTAAATTGGGTAAAATCCAGCACTGACTTTCAGCTAAAGGTCTAAAGGTTATACCCCCTTTTGTGTGGCCTGAAATAAATACTAAGTTGTCAAGTTAGCAGCACCCAGTCCTTTTGTGAAGATGAGTAAGAACAGAAGCTTAAAGAATTAACATGTTTAAAAATTTCTACAGGATATTAGAATAAACTCCACATCCAGGAATGTTAAAGGGATAAGCCTAAGTTCTGAAAATGTACAACAGGAATCTTTCTTAAGATCTTTCTGTGTCAAAGAATGTAGAAATTTGGGGCTGGGAAGGTGGCTCAGTGGTAGAGCGATTGCCTTGCATGCATGAGGCCCTGGGTTCAATTCCTCAGCACCACATAAGCAAAAAGAAAAAAGCCAGAAGTGGCGCTGTGGTTCAAGTGGTAGAGCACTAGCCTTGAGCTGAAGAGCTGTGGGACAGTGCCCAGGGCCTTGAGTTCAAGCCCCATGACCGGACCCCTCCCTCCCCGCCCCCAAAATGTAGAAATTTGAGGAAAACAAACCAGAAAATCACAAGGAGAAGTAAGACTGAAGAAAGAAGAGCTGTTGATGAGCAAAGAAACAGACAAAACTGGAAACTGGGCAGAAGAATATAAATCTTCATTGAATGTGAGCAAAGGCAATGAGGTAGCTCAGGATGAGAGAAAAAGACAAATTTCTTTAAATGATGAAAGATATAATTGGTTTGGCTAGGAAATTAAGAATCAACTACAGATAATTTATATTCCTGGGGGAAAGAAAGAAACAGGGAAGAAGATTATTGTTAAAAAATGACAGTAAAATAACAATAATGTGATTAATTATAGCTACATATGCTTTGCGATTTGTGTTTGATTTGGCTTGTTAAATTTAAAAGGCACAACAGTATCCTTTTATTATACATTAACTCTGTTGAATAAATTAGAAAAATGAGCCAAAAATAGTATAAATTTAGTCCTCTTGTTGATTAAATAAAGCCTTTCTCATGAAATCTTATTTTTTAAAAACAATCAATAGTGGCTGGAAAGGTGGCTCAGTGGTACAATGCTTGCCTTGCATGCAGGAAGCCCTGGGTTCGATTCCTCAGTACCACATAGCAGAAAAAAAAAGCTGGAAGTGAGCACTGTGGCTCAAGTGGTAGAGCCTTGAGCTGAAGAGCCGAGGGACAGCACCCAGGCCCAGAGTTCAGGCCCCACAACTAACAAAAAAAATAATAAAAGTAATCAATAGAAAATTGACCCTGTATAATTCCTGCTATAATCTGTGTCACAAACATAGGTGGGCATGCCTGTGTCTTTCCAGAATGTCAGAATTTTTAAAATAACAACAAATTCACAAGTTACTGCAATATGATTGGCATTAATTAGGTGAGCATTACTGTGGTCACCCAATAATGTACCTGGCAACACAGGTTGTTTATTTGAAACCTGATATTAACTCAAATCACACATTATACCATGATAACAGGTTAAAATTCACAATGATATAAAGGTCACAGGGTTACAATAGGATTCAAAGAGGACTTGTCTAAGGCAGGAGCAGAGTGGGTACTGATTCACAGAGAATCACTGATGATAGATAAGACACCAATAAGAACTCAGTCACACCCTTGTCAAGGCCCAGTGGTATCACAGTACTCTGACGGGCAATGATGTTTCACTGTGCAGGGCTGATTTTAGGCAGAACTGAGGCCAGACACAGAGAAAATTCTCAAATCTACTGGCAAGTAGACAAGATGAGCTAAAGCCCAAGGGACAGAGTCAAGAGCCTTTTGCCTGTAATTCTTTTTTTTGGGAGGGGGGTCCGGTCGTGGGGCCTGAACTCTGGGCCTGGGCGCTATCCCTCAGCTCTTCAGCCCAAGGCTAGTGCTCTACCACTTGAGCCACAGCGCCACTTCCGGCTTTTTTTCTTTTTGCTTATGTGGTGCTGAGGAATTGAACCCAGGACCTCAGGCATGCAAGGCAAGCACTCTACCACTGAGCCACCTTCCCAGCCCCTGCCTGTAATTCTTGATGCAAATCCTAGAAAGTCTAATAACAAAAGGTTTCTGATATGATATAATATATTTGTCAATGTAATTGTTTATTGACACAAATAAAATACTGTTCCTTTGGTAGTCATGTATGCTGACAGATGGTAGTTGTTTACTTGAATACATGAAATGTAGTATTCTTGCTTTGGCACTTACACTCAAAGTGCTCAAAACTGTTGCTTTATAAATATTTATTTATTGTAAAAATACTGTACAGAAGGGTTATAGTTGCATGAGTAAGGTAATGAGTACATTTCCTATCAAGCATTGTTACCTCCTCCTTTGTTTTTCCCCTACTCTCCCTTCCTTCCCCATCCCCCTAATGACTCCCTCCCTCCCCAAGTTGTAAAGTTTATTTTCAACATAGTGTCTTGTGCATCTCATTATTACAATGGGTCAACCTGTATCCTTATTTCCCTTCCCTCCCCCAAATTAGAAAAATGTGTATACAAAATGCAAGGCACTGGAATCAAAATACAGTGACAACAGGGGTGTACCATGGGGGAAGATCATACAAAAGAAACAAAAAAATCATATAGTACATTATAAATACATTAAAAACAGCAACAAAGATAAAAACCACTTGTGTCCTCATCTTGGGGTTCATTTTGCTCAGCATTGTCCTATATGGTCATGTCTACATAGCTTTTGACCTTTTCTGCTTGTTCTAGATATATACTAGTTATTGCACATAAGGGAAACCATGGGACCTATGTTTCTTTGGGCCTGGCTTACTTCACTTAATACAATTTTTTGCAGGTCTTTCCATTTCCTAACAAATGGGGTGGTGTCATTCTTTCTGATACAATATGAAGTGGGTAAAGGCTTAGCACAGTCTTTTTTTTTTTTTTGGGGGGGGGGTCCGGTCATGGGGCCTGAACTCTGGGCCTGGGCGCTGTCCCTCAGCTCTTCAGCTCAAGGCTAGCGCTCTACCGCTTGAGCCACAGGGCAACTTCCGGCTTTTTTCTTTTTGCTTATGTGGTGCTGAGGAATCGAACCCAGGGCCTTGAGCATGCAAGGCAAGCGCTCTACCACTGAGCCACCTTCCCAGCCCCTTAGCACAGTCTTAAATGCACTGCTCTGCACAATATAGAGTAGCCCAGAACAACACAACCTGTTCTTTTCACAACCTTTCAAATTTCTTTGCCCCGTTGATGAAAGAAAAAGAAAATGTAACTATTCTAGTTTGATTCTCTTTCACCTGCTCTCTTTCCATCTCTCTACCTCCCTTCTTCTCAATCTCTCTTCCCTCAGCAAGCAATTCTAACAATATGTCCCACTACCACAACACAAAAGATCATCAAGAAACACCCTCTGCTTTTCTCTAATAGGCAGCTGTTCTCGATTGTAGTTTGTGGGACTCTCTGTATTCACCAGTGCTGATGAACCATTCTCTCTCCTTAGCTTGTCTGGTGCCATGCCTCCTGCTTTGCATTGGCCATTATAACTTTTTGAATTAAATAATTTAAACTTTCAGTATTAATATGACTGATTTCCCATTTTAGTACATTCCTAGATTTTATTAGATCGTACACTTTCCACTATAATACCCATCCTGAAGATAGTCTTATGTGTTGTATATGCCAGTCCCGGGGCTCAAACTCAATGCTTTGATCTCTCACTTGGCTTTTCTGATCATGGTTAATGCTGAATTATTTAATTCACAACTCCATTTCTGGCTTTTTGATGGTGAACTAGAGATAAGAGTCTTGTGGACTTTCTTGCCCAGGCTGGCTTTGAACTACAGTCCTCAGATTTCAGCCTCTTTAGTAGCTAGGATTATAGGTGTGAGATATGGGCAGCATACTTATTGTTTTGATTGTGATTTATGCCTTCAGCTAGAATTGAATATGAAGGTAGTTTGATGTGTTCACGTCCATTTTTTTTCTCTTCCATGCTTGTCATACTTTTAATTCTCTTTGCTTTTATTTATCACTTCTTGGCAGCATAATGAATTTCCTGAGACCATGGATTTCCTAAGATGTTGCAATGCATCTAATTTGTGATCCACACAGGCAATCTGAATTCTTGGCCTTCAAGGTACATAGGTGCAGGATCTTGGACTAATCACCTCAGCTCTAGTTCTGTTCTAAACTTGGGATTTGCTGGTGTGTTTGTAGGAAGAGAAATCAGTTAAGACTCAGCTATTATGTAATAAACTCTTGCTGCCTTGCTTAAAGAGATAGTCTCGCTATTTCCATCATTATAAATAAAGAACAAAACAAAATACTCTCTAAAAGTACCAATGGATAGTGTTCAGGTGATTAAAGATGTCATTAAGGATACAGGTTTCTTTTATTTTCTTATCCCTGAATCTCTGGCATAGGAGTAGACAAATGTGTGTGTGTTTTGTGTGTGTGTGTGTGTGTGTGTGTGTGTGTGTGTATACGCGCACACAGCCACAGAGTAAATACTTTGTATTTTATGAGCTATAAGGCTGTTACAGATTTTGTCACTGGATGAGCATGACTGTGTGTTCCAATAAAGCTTTATTAAAAAAATAAGTAATGGACCAGATTTGGCTTTTAGACTAGTTTACTGACCACTCTGACTTCAATACAGAGTCACACTTCCACAAATCACACCCTGCTTCAGTTAGGAAGAAAGTAAATGCTAAAGAGGAAAGAATGCAGAAGAAGCAAGCCCAACTTCTCTCCTGAAACTTCCATCTAATTCCTTTCTGTTCCATCATACTGGTCAAAACTGTGGTAACCCACACTGCTATGCATTAATTTTCAGATGGCCCTCTTTTCAATCACCTAGCACTATTCCTTAGCTTCACCTTACCTCCTTGCTCCCAAATTAAATATGGTCAACCACTATCATGACAATGAAATTTAAATAAAATAACATAATTTCTAAGCTATTTTTGTATATATTTTATTGTAAAAATACTGTACAGAGGGGTTACAGTTACATGAGTAAGATAATGAGTACATTTCCTATCAAGAATTATTGCCTTCTCCTTTGTTTTTCCCCTACTGTCTCTTCCCTTCCCACCTTCCCAACTCCTCCCTCCCCACCCCTGAAATTGTAAAGCTCGTTTTCAACATAGTGTCTTATACATCTCATTATTACAATGGATCAACCTGTATCCTTATTTCAGTATTTTGTTATTTCCCTTCCCTTCCCTAAATTAGAACAATGTATATACAAGATCCAAGGCACTAGAATCAAATACAGTGAAAACAGGGGTTATACCATGGGAGAAGAACATATATACAAAGAAACAAAAAAACACGTAGTACATTATAAATGCATTAAAAAAGCAACAGCAACAAAGATAAAACCACTTGTGTCCCTATCTTGGGGTTCATTTTGCTCAGCATTATCTTATATGGTCATGTGCACATAGGTTTTGACCTTTTCTGCTTGTTCTAGACATATACTGATTATTGCAAATAAGGGAAACTATGGAACCTATGTTTCTTTGGGCCTGGCTAACCTCATTTAATATAATTTTTTCCAAGTCTTTCCATTTCTTAACAAATGGGGCAGTGTCATTCTTTCTGATGGAGGCATAGAATTCCACTGTGTGTGTGTGTGTGTGTGTGTGTGTGTGTGTGTGTGTGTGTATCACATTTTCTTGATCTAGTCATCTACTGAGGGGCATCTGGGTTAGTTCCATATCTTAGCTATGGTGAACAATGCTTTGATAAACACTGTTGTGCTCTGGTAGTTTTATTTATTTATTTTTTTGGGTCCAGTTGTGGGGCCTCCACTCTGGGCCTGGGCGCTGTCCTTCAGCTCTTCAGCTCAAGGCTAGGGCTCTACCACTTAAGCCATAGCACCACTTCTGGCTTTTTTTTTCTGCTTATGTGGTGCTGAGGAATCGAACCCAGGGCCTCATGCATGCAAGGCAAACACTCTACCACTGAGCCACCTTCCCAGTCCCTCTGGTAGCTTTAGTATAGACTTGTTTGTGGTCGTTTGGGTAAATGCCCAAAAGTGGGATTGCTGGGTCTTAGGGGAGCTAGACACAGTTCCAATGTGCTTTATCTTTTCCTCTCTGTTACTATTCCCCACAACATCCTGATCCCAACTGTGCCTCTCTAGGTCTCATAGTCATGACATATGGAACAGGGTCCACAATAGATGTTCTTTCCATAAAACTTGAGTTCTTTCAGTCACTTCGTGTTTTAAAATTAATTTTTCTGTCAATAGTTATACAAAAAGGTTTTAATTCAACATATCATTTGTATGAGTACAATGCCTCCTGATCCATGTTACCCCTTCTATCATTCTCCCCCATCTTTTAGCTACTTGTATTTGTCAGTTGTATTTTATTGGAGCATAACTAGACCCTCTTAAGAGTTATAGGGTTCTGTAAGCCATATAGGAAGGTAAACTTGACTTTCTAGTACCTCTTATAGAACAGTGTTTCTCCATTTGTGATCATTGGATCTACAGAATCATATAAGGTAATAGTGGAAGTTCTCATTCTTGTCTGTAAACCCACTAAAGCAAGGCTGTGTGATTTAGCAAGCTTCCCAGGTGATTTTGTCATGTCCATTGTTCTCTGCATAGTAAAGGAAAGAAAAGGAGAATGCCTGTAACTTTTGGTTCAGTGCACAATATGTAAGAAAATTAAACACTGCATTTCACGGTACCTGCTCATATATGCATAACTGTGCCCAAGGGAAAAAGATATAGATGGATTAGATGTTAAACATTTCATGGAACTTTGTTCAAATGCTGTCATCATAAACTTCCAATTTTCATAGGTGCATATTCCATTTATGATTATTGGTGTGTATATAAAAAACTGACTTCTTTCCATAAATCCAGAATATGTAGAATTGATATATTCAGTATACTTATATTTTACCAGCTGATGTGCCAACTGCTGGTTTTGCTATGCTGGTGTTCATGTCACTGAATAACTTAAGAAAGCCTCCAGTTGAATGTCATCTTTAGTTCTAAAGACAATATTTGTTGAAGTATCTCAAGACTACTTGAGCCCAAAATAAACTGAGATGGAAAATTGAATGCACTGTCACTCTGTTTTACTTTAATTCTGTGAAAATGAACCAAAAGTCATCCTTTGAAAAGTCCAGCATATGTGATAGTTTTATCTTTAAAAGTTGTCTTAATGAAAGTAGGAGGAAATGGTCTTTTGAAATGTAAATTTTTAATATTCTTTTTTCTCTTTTCTTTTTTTCATTTTGTGCCACATGAAGGCTTGAACTCACTCTGGGAGCTGTTCCTTAGCTTACTCACTAAAGGCTAGCCACAGCACTACTTCTGGCTTTTTGGTGGCTAATTGGAGATAAAAGTTTCATGGACTGTTCTACCTTGATGGTCATTAAACTGTGATTCTCATATTTCAGCCTCCTGAGTACTAGAATTACAGGTCTGGGCCACTGGTGTCCAGTTCTGAATGATCTTTCTTTACCTGTCAAATTATTTTGGTTACATAGAAGGAAAAATTAAATCTGGAGAGACCATAAGAAGGTTGATACTTTCTCCCATATCTATCTCATTCTTCCTGGAGGAAAATTAAGTATTCTGCATATCACACAAAGCACTGTGTATAAAGGTACATGGCAAAATATGTTTCCTTGTGACAATCCTATCAACATGAATTAATCTATTAAAAAATCAGATGTGATTATGATTGGGCAAACACTTTGAAACACCTACAAGTATGATGTTGGCACTGGTACCTTAAAAATTAATGACATTGTAATAGCATCTGATAATTTATTTGGTAATTCATTGTCTTCTTTTTTTCTTTTTTCTTTTTTCTTTTTGCTTTAGGTAGAGCTTGGTACTGGTGCTACTATTTGAATTCTTGAATTCAAAAATATATATATTCAAATATATATTTGATATGTTCTATATTCTATATTCTATTTGACTGATTCTTTCTCTCTTTCTTGGTTCTTTTTAGTGCTACCTAATGTCTGTCTGCTATCTGCTACATTACCTATGCCCTGTCTTGCTCCTTACATAAGCTATCCCTGTCACCATATTATCCTCAAATATTTGTAGCTACATTCAGGTCACTTCCATAAAAGAAAACAATCCTATTCAGCAGACTCCCATAGGATCAATCCATCTTTTGAGTCGTTCGATGAGAAAGTAAATATGGTTTAGGGAATAAAAGAAGCAAGTGATTTGATGTGAATGTCCTGAAGGTTTTCCCAGGAAGTGAAAAACCAGGAAGTGGTCTAGTTATTGGCAAAGCTAAAAAGCAGCTCTCCACTTTATCAACCAGGTAGCGAATTCCAACAGGGCCTATCTGGCTGGCTTTGCTGCTGGCTGAGCTGGGACTGGCTATGACAGTCCCCTCTGCCCTTGGAGCCCTGCTTACAGTCTCACATTTCTCTCTTGGGAATTTTGGCCTGGAGACCAGGCCAAAAATAAAGAGACCTGCTTCTCCCTTTACTTTGTAGGTTCAACAGAACCTTTTCTTCTATACCTGCCAGGTACAAATTTCTACTTTTCTTTCTCTTTTATGTACTAAATATTTTCTTAGTCCATTAGAAAGACAGGTTGGATGTTTGCGATTTTCTAGGTTCACATATCTTCCAACCGTAGCCTTACAAGGAATCCTGTTTGATAGTAACCTATGAGAGAAAACAAAAATAACCTTCTTGTTATAGGAGAACTGGATTGGGAAATACTTTAACACTGAATGTCAAACATCCATTCATTCTCATAGGAAATAATACCTGTCATATTAAATATAGGGCTTCATTCATTGTGGCTTTAAAAGTACCTATTACCTTACTCGTGTAACTGTAACCCCTGTGTACAGCATCTTTATAATAAAATAATTTTTTTAACTCAGGTTACATTAAAAGACAAAAGTCTCCAGGAAAAAAAATGGTGCACCAGCACCATTTAGCACCATTTTCTAAAATTCTGAACTTGTTCGTTTGATTTTGTGAGTTGGCTTGATAATGGGTGGAGTAGAATTCAGAAGCATCTAGAGAAGATTCTAATACTGATACTTTGAAAATCTTTGCGAATATTTTTGTTTTTAATAAGCTCAGTCAGCAGTTTGACAGATACCCATTTATATGGTAGATGTTCTGTGACCAATAAAAAACTCTAATATTCTTTAAGCCATATGGCACCCACCACTTTTAAATTACCTCAAGTACTGTGAATTCTGGGTGAATAGGTATCAAAGGAAATGGGTATAGAGAGTGGGGTGATTTGTTCAACTCAGCTGATAGAAATGGGACATTAAGTCAGTTTTTTGAAATTCTGTTTAGCCTGATGTTCTTACACTAGACAATATATCCTAGTTTATGATTTTGAGAGCCTGTAGAAGATAATATGCTTTCAAAGAGAGAGAGGGAGAAAGAGAGAGAGCACATATGATCCCTAAATCTTTCCCATCCCCTTTCTTAAGAAATATGGGGAAAAGGTAGTACTGATAATTGAGGTATAAATTTAATGAATGCTAAAAAAAATATTGGTAGTGAAGGTAATTTTAGTGCAATATGTTTTTAAAAATGAATAATAATAAAATAATAAAATGTATAATTGACTACACATTGGCATTAAGATAAAGATAGGGTGTATAGTATTTATTTTCTCCTGCTTCAAGCTCTAGCTCAGTCTTTGTGATATTACAAAAAGATTCTGTTAAGGAAATGTTGGTATTGGACATTAGCTGTCAACTCTTTCAGTATCTCCATTTTCTGAATCTCATTGTCTCCCTGAGGTCAACTCCCTCCCTTGCTGACCTCCCTCACTGTCAAGGCAGGAGTACAAAAACCAAGCATCTGGCCCAAACAGAAACAAACATCCAGTTTCTTTCGAACTCCCTGACATACTTTCCAGGCTTTATCTCATGTGCATCTTAGTTCAATGCCTTTCTCTACTCAAATATGTTTCCTCTCCCTTCATTCGCAGCTGGTGATCTTTAAAGCATCTTGAATCCCTACTCTAACTTACCATCTGCTTTCAGAGAACCCAAATGTGTCTTGGTGGTAGGTGCTAAAACCTACTTCATCCAGGTACCACATTTAAATTAAAAATATGAGTTGACTTTTTCCAGTATCTCTTTAAAAAATCTAAAGAGGTTATTATCTAAGATGCTCACAAGAATTAGCAACAATTTTAAAGTAATTAACTACATATCTATGTAGTTATAGCTGATTAGATTGTAAATGACACTTGACCATAGCAGTACTGTGGTTTTACAGTCGATCAGTACAACCTCAGCCTGTGGCTAAAGGCATAAATTTAGACTTGTTATACACTAATGTATATTATTGTGGTTTATATTCCCTTTTTATTAAGGTGGTGTACAGAGGGGTTACATTTCTATAAGTAAGATAGTAAGTACATTTTTTGTAAAACTTATACTCCTTCCCTCATTTCTATGGTTTATATTCCTTTTATGGGAAATGTCTTCACTCACCAACCTTAGAAGCCTTGATAACACCCAGTTTTATTCCTAGACAGGAATAGGTTGTATCTTTCCAGAAAGAACATACTCTTTAAATAACATTTTTTACATCTATGATGCTCCTTCTTTCTTCCTCCATCCCTCTTTCTCTTCTTCACATTTCTTCCTTCTTTTCTTCCTGCTGTCCTCCTTCCTGCCTTTCTGTTCTCTTGCCTTCTGAGCCTGCCTAGCCCAAGTCCCTCTTCTTCCTGGGCTGCATACTGCATTCTACACTGTTCCAACCTCCTTGAGATTTCACTTGAGGTTGTATATACTTACTACATATAACTCATGTTTGTATGCATTTGTATTTGTATTCTACAAGAATGCCAAAACAATAACTGACATTGGATCAGAAATATTTTTGTTCTGGTATTCACCATTCTATGAACTTAGTATTTGGCACTGACGTGTCACTTCGCTTTTTTAGATTTCAGCATTTAAGGACATTTTTTTTTTACATATTGTAGAAATTTTCATTATTGAAGTTACAGGTCTGAATAACATCTTGGGTCCATTCCATTTAAACAAATGTGTATTTTAAGAGATTAGTAAGACTGCATACAAGTGAGGATTTTGTATATGGATTCTAGGATTATTGTACAGTAGCTAGAAAGTTTAAATGTATCATATGACCTCTCAGATCCTTAGTCTATCCAGCTGTGGACGTAGATAAATGGGATAACAATAATTAACTTCATGGTATTAGGAAGTTCAGAGAACACTTCCACTATAAAATAATGGAATCCATGGGTTATAGTAGATATTTCATAACTGCTTGAGATCATTACTATGCAAAATATTTCATCAGAGTTACTTTTCTTTCCCTTCCTCCCTCCCTCCTTTCCTTCCTTTCTTCCTTCCTTCCTTTTGGTACTTGGACTTGGGATCAAGGTTTCATTTTCATTTGGCTTTTAAACTCACAGCAGGTGCTCTAACACATGGGCCATACATCCAGTCCAGCTTCCATGACTTTTCTGATCAAGCTGTCTCTGAACCTTGATTCTCAGATCTTAAATCTTAAGCTAAGATTATAAGAATAAGCCATTAACCCACTTCACTTTATATTTTAAGTTAGCATTTTCTCTTGAATGTATTTAGTTTGTAACTTCATATATAAAGGCATGCATTTGCATGAATTTGCAATATGTAAAATGTTTTAAGCTCCCTAAGAGAAAGCATTATGCAATTAGAGAACATTATTATTCACTGCACTGATGTGTGAATGCTCAAGGAATCAGACAAAATTCATCTTAAAGGAAGAATTAACGTCAAAGTATTATGTGAACCCTATTAGTGTGCACTTAATAAACAATGACAATGTGTACTTTTTCACTTTTCTGTTAGAAGTAAATGCAAAAAAACCCAAAAAATTGTTGTAACATGAAATTTATGACATGAATATAAAATAAAAGATTTTAAATCATTTCTTTAACGTCAACTTCTTGCCAATTACAGGTAGGAAATTATAATTAGGGACCTTGCCAGTCATTAACAATTACAGTCAAAGTCTTGTCTATATGCCTTTGAACGCCGAATACTTCCTTATTGTTCTATTAGCACCTTGCCTTTACATAAAACTTGACACAGCATATTTAATTTTTAATTATCATCATTATCCTGTTAGAAGAAAAACAAGACGTAATTATAAATGAGAAAATGGGACATGGAGAGCCCAAATCCTTTGTGTATAATCCCATTAAATAGGCTAAGTTCACAGTATTTTCACTCTGTAATGGGCATCTCTAGAACATGTCAAAAGAACCCTAATTTTTCCAAGTTCAGTGGCAAGACAATGTAAGATGTGGGTTATAACTGTTTGAAAGGGCACTTGAAATCAATGTTAATAACTTTGGATATGTTTAGGGATAGAACTGGAGAAACAGTTGTAGTCTATGTAATAAAAGAAACTCCTAATTAGACCTGTGGTTTGAGAAGAATAATATGTTAAGATCATAAATAGAAATAAAAGCAGACTAAATGGGCAGATGGAATAGTTTAGATAGTATGCAATGATAAACAAAAGCAACTAAGGATGCTATAAGAAAACAGAACTTTGGGTTTTTAAAAAAAAAGGGGGGGAAATTCGGTTATAGAGTATGGTCATTAAACTTTTCTTCTGTTTTTCTTTTTGATTTGTTTGTTTGTTTTAGTATTGTTGATTGAATTCAGTGTCGAACACAAGGTTGACAAGCACTCTCCCACCAAGCTACATCTTGAGCTCAATCTCTTTTGTTTACCTGAGTTCTGAACCAATTGTTAAATACAAGTATCAAAAGATACAAGTAACTAACATTGCCTAGTGGCTGGAGATTAGTTAGACTTATAGTCAATTGGTTTTCTGCCCTATAATTAAGAAATCTTTCACACTTAGTCAACAGATGAGTAGATCACTGTAAGTTTCTCTGGGGTAGGATGTCTCGGGAACCAGTCATGGAGAAACAAGAAATGCTTATAATGTATGTTTTGGTAGAGCAACATACTTCTAAGAAAGGAAAACAGTGAACTTGAACTAAGCATAGATAATTCCAATTTTTCTTCTCAGAAAATCATCTTCATAGTCTTAGGAAAGAATACTTAAGGTGCAATACCCAAGTGCCTCTTCTTATATATATAAAATAATATGCATACTGAAACTAACTGCAAAGATATGGAAACACAGGACTTTTTTTCTTAATTTGTTTTTTTTTTTAGTTATTTTTTTTTAAATTTTATTTTATTTTATTTGAGAACATACTGTACAGAGGGGCTACAATTACATGGGCAGGATAATGCATACATTTCTTACCAAGCATAGCAGCCTCCTCCTTTGTTTACCCTTCACATCCCTTCCCAGCCTCCCCCCTCCCCCCACCCAATTATACCCCCCTCCCCCCCCCACACCGACATTGTAAAGCTGGTTTTGACATGACATTTTGTACTTCTCATTGTTGCAACAGGTCCACCTGGATCCTTAAACGACTTGTTTGTCCCCATCTCCTCCACATGTTATACTGACATCAAATATAGTGAGAGCGGGGGTTACACTGTGGGGGAGGGACATACAAAGCAACAAAGAAATAATCTTATAAATGAGTTAGAAACACAGGCATGAAAGAAACGAAAACATTAAAATACATATTTAAGGGTTCATTTTCCTAACATCACATTATCTGACCTTTTCCGCTTGACTCATACCTATACTAGATATTGCAAATAAGAGAAACCATGGGACCTATGTTTCTTTGGGCCTGGCTTACTTCACTTAATATAATTTTTTCCAAACCTTTCCATTTCCTAACAAATGGGGCAATGTCATTCTTTCTGATGGAGGCATAGAATTCCATTGTGTATATATACCACATTTTCTTGATCCATTCATCTACTGAGGGGCATCTGGGTTGGTTCCATATCTTAGCTATGGTAAATAATGCTGCAATAAACATAGTTGTGCTGGTAGCTTTAGTGTGGTCTTGTTTGTAAACATTTGGATAAATGCCCAAAAGTGGGATTGCTGGATCATAGGGGAGATCTATGTGAAGTCTTTTGAGGAACCTCCATACTGATTTCCAAAGTGGTTGGACAAGTTTACATTCCCACCAACAATGAAGTAAGGTTCCTTTCTGTCCACATCCCCTCCAGCATCTGTTGTTGTTAGAGTTCTTGATTTTTGCTGTTCTAACTGGAGTGAGGTGAAATCTCAATGTTGTTTTGATTTGCATTTCTTTTATGGCTAGGGATGTTGAACATTTCTTCATGTGTCTATTGGCCATCCTTCTTTCTTCTTCAGAGAAGCTTCTCTTTAAGTCTTTCGCCCACTTATTTATTGGGCAGTTGTTTCTTTGAGGATTTGTTGTTGGGTGGTTTAATTTTTTGAGTTCCAAGTATATTTTAGATATGAGACCCTTGTCCATTGTATGGCTAGTAAAGATCTTCTCCCAATCGGTGGGCTTTCTATTGATCTTGCTAGCTATGTCATTTGCCCTGCAGAAGCTCTGCAATCTTATGCAATCCCATTTGTCCAAACTTTCTTTGATTTGTTGTGTTTCCGGGTCTCTGTTCAGAAAATTTCGGCCTGAGCCAAGGAGACCTAGGGTTTCTCCTATTCCATCCTGTAATGTTTTCAGGGTGTCTGCTTTGAGTTCAAGGTCTTTGATCCATTTGGAGTTGATTCTGGTGCAGGGTGATATATAAGGATCTAGCTTTAGTTTTCTACATGTAGTTAACCAATTTTGCCAACACCATTTACTGAAGAGGCTGTCTTTCTTCCATTCTATTGTTTTAGCTTCCTTATCGAAGATTAGATGGCTATAGGTCTGTAGGTTCATTTCTGGGTTTTCAATTCTATTCCATTGGTCCTGAGGTCTGTTCTTATGCCAATACCAAGCTGTTTTGATTACTATGGCTTTATAGTAGAGTTTGAAATTTGGTATTGATATTCCTCCAGCAGTGTTCTTTCCGTTGAGGAGCGTTTTTGCTATTCGGGGTCTTTTATTTTTCCATATGAATTTTTGGATTGCCTCTTCTATTTCCTTGAAGAATGAGGTTGGAATTTTGATAGGTATTGCGTTGAATTTGTAGATAGCCTTGGGAAGTATTGCCATTTTCACGATGTTAATCTTGCCAATCCAGGAGCATGGGAGGTTTTGCCATTTTTTAAGTTCTGTGTTGATTTCCTTTTACAAGATTTTAAAGTTTTCATCATAGAGGTCCTTCACTTCTTTGGTTAAGTTAATTCCTAGGTATTTTATTTTTTGTGGGGCTATTACAAATGGAGTTGCTTTCCTAATTTCAGCCACACTTTTCTCATTGTTGGCATATAGAAAAGTCATTGATTTTTGGGGGTTAATTTTATAACCTGCTACTTTGCCAAAGTTTTGAATCAGCTTGAGTAATTTGGGAGAGGAGTCTATGGGATTCTTTAAATACAAGATCATGTCATCTGCAAAGAGGGAGAGTTTTATTTCTTCTTTCCCTATTTGGATCCCCTTTATGTCTGCATCTTGTCTTATTGCTGTAGCTAGGCATTCTAATACTAGATTGAAGAGAAGTGGAGAGAGTGGGCATCCTTGTCTTGTTCCTGAGTTAAAAGGAAATGGCTTTAGTTTTTCACCATTGAGTATAATGCTGGCTGTAGGTTTGTCATATACAGACTTTATTGTATTGAGGAATGTTCCATGGATTCCTAATTTTTCCAGAACCTTCATCATAAAGGGGTGTTGTACCTTGTCAAATGCTTTTTCTGCATCTATTGAGATAACCATGTGGTTCTTATTCTTGCTCCTGTTGATGTGATGAATAATATTAATTGATTTGCGTATATTGAACCAGCTTTGCATCCCTGAAATGAATCCTGTTTGATCATGGTGTATGATTTTTTGGATGAATTGTTGAAGTCGATTGGCCAAAATTTTGTTGAGAAGTTTTGCATCAATGTTCATCAAAGAAATGTGTCTATAGTTCTCTTTCTTTGATGAGTCCCTTCCTGGTTTTGGGATGAGCGCTATGATGGCTTCATAGAATGTGTTGGGTAGTGAGCTTTCTCTTTCAATTTCATTGAAGAGTTGGAGGAGTATTGGTGTGAGCTCTGCTTTGAAGGCCTTGTAAAATTCCACTGTAAAACCATCTGGTCCTGGACTTTTCTTAGCTGGGAGGTCTCTTATTGCTGTTTCTATTTCAATGCTTGATATGGGCCTGTTAAGCTGGTTTAACTCATCTTGGTTTAGTTTTGGCATGTCAATATTTGCTAGGAAAAGGTCCATTTCTGTCAAGTTCTCAAACTTATTAGCATAAAGTTTTGAGAAGTATTCCCTTATAATATTCTGAATCTTGGTTGTTTCCGTGGTGATGTTTCCATTCTCATCTGTGAGTTTATTAATTTGGGTGTGTTCTCTTCTTTTTCTGATAAGGTTTGCTAAGGGTCTGTCAATTTTGTTAAGTTTTTCAAAGAACCAACTCTTTGTTTTGTTGATTCTTTCTATAGTTTTTTTGGATTCTAATTCATTTAATTCTGATTTAATTTTGATTATTTCTTTCCGTCTACTGGATTGGGGTTTATCTTGCTGCTCTTTTTCAAGGAGGTTTAGATGTGTCATTAAATTGTTAGTTTCAGATCTCTCCAATTTGTTGATGTAGGAGCTCAGAGCTATAAACTTGCCTCTGAGTACTGCCTTTGCTATGTCCCAGAGGAGCTGGTAATTTGTGTGTTCATTTTTGTTGAATAGCATGAACATATGAATTTCCTTTCTAATCTCTTCCATGACCCACTCATGATTCAGCAGTGTGTTGTTCAGCCTCCATGTGATACCGGACTTTCTTTGGTGGCTTTTGGTGTTGAGTTCTAATTTTATTCCCTTGTGGTCAGAGAGAATGCAAGGTATAACTTCAATGTTTCTGAATTTAGACAAGTTTGCTTTGTGGCCTAAAATGTGGTCTATTTTAGAAAACGTTCCATGTGCTGCTGAGAAGAACGTGTATTCTGTTGCTGCTGGGTGAAATGTTCGGTAAATGTCTGTTAAGTCTAGTTGATCTATGCACCTGTTTAGATCTGCGGTTTCTCTGTTGAGTTTTTGCCGAGTTGATCTATCTAGTGGGGAGAGCGGTGTGTTAAAATCCCCAACAATTAATGTCTTTGGATCTATATGGGATTTGAGGGAAAGTAGTGTTTCTTTGATAAATTTGGGTGCTCCATTGTTTGTCGAATAGATATTTAGAATTGTAATATTCTCCTGAAGGAGAGATCCTTTAATTAGTATGTAGCGACCTTCTTTATCTCTTCTCACGAATTTTAATTTGAAGTCTATTTTATCTGATATTAGGATTGCAACTCCCGCCTGTTTATGAGGGCCGTTTGCTTGGTAGATTTTGTTCCAGCCTTTAACCTTGAAAATGTGTTTGTTTTTACGGGCAAGATGTGACTCCTGCAGGCAGCAGATAGAAGGGTCTTGTTTTTTAATCCAACTAGACAGTCTATGTCGCTTAATTGGAGAGTTCAGTCCGTTAACGTTAAGAGATAGGACTGAGAGGTATTTGGGAGTTCCTGCCATGTTATCCACCTTCTTGGGGGCTGCAAAAACTGGGTTCTTCCTAAGGTTCTTGGATTCTCAGTTTGGGTGCAGTTTCTTGGCCTTTGTTGGGTTCTTGTTGGTTTTCTATGTGTAGGACATCTTTAAGAACCTTTTGTAGGGCTGGTTTGGTGGAGATGTATTGTTTCAATTTTTCTTTGCTATGGAAGGTTTTTATTTGGCCTTCAGTTATGAAGGAGAGTTTAGCTGGGTACAGTATTCTTGGTTGATAGTTGTTTGTTTTTAGGGCATGGCATACGTCATTCCAGGCTCTTCTTGCTTTGATTGTCTCTGCTGAGAAATGTGAGGTAATTCTAATTGGTTTCCCTTTATAGGTGATTACCCTTTTCTCCTTGACAGCTTTAAGGATCTTTTCCTTGGTCTGGGTTGATCCTGTGTGGATTATAATGTGACAGTGGGATGTCCTATTCTGGTCTGGTCTATTTGGGGTTCTAAAAGCTTCTTGTATCTGAATAGGCCTATCTTTTCGTATGTTTGGGAAGTTCTCTGCTAGGATCCTGTTAAACAAATTTCCTAGACCATTAACTTCTGTTTCTAGGTGCTCCTCTACACCCATTATCCTTAGATTGGGCCTTCTGATGGTGTCTTCCAGGTGTTGGATAGACTTATCATATTTCTTGGACTTGTCTTGGATGGTTGTATGTTCTTTCTCTATAATATCTAGGCTGTCTTCAATCCCTGAGATTCGATCTTCTGCATGGTCTAACCTGCTGTCAAGACTCTCTACTTTGTTTTTTTATCTCTTTTCCTTCTAATTGGTCAGCTTTGATGGCTTCAAGTTCTTTGTTGAAGCTCTGTTTTAGGTCTTGTATGAATTTCTTTACTTCCTTAATTTGGTGTTCAGTGTTTGTTCTCAAATCACTTAGTTGATTGGTTATGGTTTCTTTGGACTCCCATTCCTTCTGTTGGGTTCCATTCAGCATTCCCTTTGTGGTCTCCCTGACTTATTCCATGAATGCCTTTAGTGATCTTTGTGTATTCTCTACCTGGTCTCTCAATTCCTGAATTACTCTTTGATTAGCTTCCTCCCGTCTGTGGGATTCCTGCAGTTCTCTTTCTTCCCGTTCGTGGGATTCCTGCAGTTCTCTTTGAGTGTTCTCTGCCTGCTCACGCCATTCCTCCCTTTCTCTTTGAGTATTCTCAAGTTGTTCACGCAAATCCTGTATCAGTTTTTGAGTAGCTTCCTCACGCTTATGATATTCCTGTATAAACTTCTGGGATGCCTCCTCTCTCTCCCTATCACGCTCATACAGAGTCCTTTGTACATTGTCAAACTTCTCATTTATCATGTTTGCTATTAGTGTTTGTAGAGCTATTTGGGAACTCTCCTCTGGATTATTCTTTATCTGTTCTAATCCCTGATTATCAAGATTGGGAATTGAGATACCCGAATTTGCCATTTTTCTTGTGTTTTTCCGGCTTACTCGGCCCATTTGAGATGAAGATTGCACCAGTTTTGTGCTAGAACACTATTTTAAGGCAACCATCAACCAAAGTTTGCGTTTGTACAGTCAATAGTCTACAGATACAATCTAGTTCAACAGATACATCTATTCAACATCAAACAAGTATATGTTAAAGGACTTCGAACCGCAGAAAAGAATTTGGAAAACCAGAAATTATTAGGATTAGGGAGAGATGTGGGTAAAAAATAGGAATAGGTTGGTGTGGGGAGGCACAGGGAGAGTTAACTATGTCCTAATCACAATGCAGGAAATGGGTTGGGTAGGATGCAAGTAGAGAGAGAGAGAAAAAGAAGAGACGGAAAGGGGAATGAAGAGAGACCAGAAAAAAAATAGAAATGTAAAAATTAATGTTATTATAGAGGTTAAAAGACCGTCTATTTAGAGAGGAATGTGAATATGTTCAGAGAAGGGGAGGGACATAGAGGAGATGTGAAAAACTTTAAGGATGGGAAAGGGAGAAGAAAAGATCAGAAGTTCAGTAGAGCTAGACAAAAAACAAAAAGATAATTAAGAAAGAAAGAAAAAGAGAAAGAAGACAAGAAAAGAAAGGAAAACGCTCATTCACATATTCCTAAAATAAAAATTATAAGATGAGAAAAAAAAAGTTACTGGAAAACAATTATTTTTTCAGAAGAGGCAAAAATTAAAGATTAATAAAAGTTTTAGAAGGGAAAAAATTTATATATATATATATATATATATATATATATATATATATATAAGGTAACAAAAAACAAAAAACAAGCAAAAAAAGAAAAGAAGAAGAAGAAGAAAAAAAAAAAGAAAAAAAAGTCTTTTGATTTTTTTTTGGGTGGGGGAGGAGTGGGAAGAATCCTGTATCTCCCTTTTGTCTGTAACCAGTCTCTTGTTGGAGTCTCTGGTCAGCTTGAGGTCCTGTGGCTTGATTGGTTTCTTAAGTCGGTGTGTTGGAAGAGGCAGAAAAATGCTCTGCTTTACCCAAGATTTTGAGATCCCCCTCCCTGGTTAGTTTTCTAGGAGGGTGATCTGCTTTGAGAATCTCAAAAGAGGGGGATGCAGTGGTGAGGCTAGGTTCTGGGTAGAGTTGAGGCCTTTCAACAAACAGTAGCTTTTCCCTGGGGCTATTTTGTGATAAAGCTCCCAGCGCCCAGCTTGGAGTCATTCTCAAGGTTTCTGTTTTTCAATTGATTGTGGTGGCTGCTAGAGGGAGGGGCAGCCTCTGGCTCTGGTTACCCAGTGAGGCAAGGCACTCCAATGGCTGGCGCCTGAGCTGGGTGACTTTTCCCTGGATGGAGCTGAGTCTGGCAGGTCACTTCGCCGTTAAGTTCTTGTGACCTGCTAAATGACTCGTTTTATTCCAAGGCCTGAGCTGGAGCTAGCAGCTCCTCCGAGCTTTGTCGGTATCCAAGATGGAGATCACCTGTGCTGGGGGGGGAGGGGTGGCCTTCCCTCCTCTGCTCCCTGAGAAGGAGTGAGGATGTCGGGCTTGTACTCACGCCGAGTCTTGGATCCTGGGTCGTCTCTGGTCTGCAAACAGCAGGATGAAGATGTCCGCTCCTTGTTGGTTCTTGTTGGTGTTGAGTAGAATCCGCTCGTCCGCTGCGTCTGGCTCCTTCGCCCCGGACTCTCTGTGTCTCAGGTATGACCCCGCGGCGGTGGTTGCCGCCGCGACCCTGCCGCCACAGCGGCAGCTGATGTGTTTCCTTGGCTTCCCCTCTCTTGTCTAACTCTCTGTCCTGTGATGGCACACTTGGTGTGATTCTCCGGCTTAGGACTGTTCACTGGAACTCTAAAACTGCTTTCTATGCGAGAGCTTGTTCAGATTCCAGCTTCTCCTCCGCCATCTTCCCGGAACTCCTTAATTTGTTTTTTTTTTTTCTGATGACTCTGTCTTCTTTACTTTATATATAGTATATTTACATGCACATCTGTGGGAGGGTGGGGGGAGGAGACAGAATCAGAGGAAAAAGGGTAAAAAAGTGCAGCCAGTGGGGACATTGATGAAAGTGAACTACGCAACTCATGGGTTGAGAGAGAAGGGAGGAAATTAAAGAGAATGTGATAACAGGTAACACTATACAAAAGGAAATGTACTTGTTACCTGATGTATATGAATAACTGCTGTATATTGCCTCTAAAATAACAATAAATAAACTTTAAATAAAAAGAAAAAAGGAAATCACATCCACACAGGGACACAAACAAATGATAAGAAGCCTAAGTTCATTCAAAGTTTGACCAAAAGATTGCTTCTAGGGAAGTTTCTCAGAGGGAAACAGGAAGATGTGAATGTGAATGAAAAGTAACAAAAACATTATCAAATGAACTTTGAACTAATCATGTAATTGGCCAGATAATTCTTCTAATTTTAATATAAATTTTTATTACAAAGATACTGTACATAGGAGTTGCAGTTACAAAAGTAAAGTAATGAGTACATTTCCTATTGAGCATTGTTACCCCGTCTGTTTTTCCCCTACCATCTCTTTCCTCTCCACCTCCCCCCTCCAAGCTGTAAAGTTCATTTTCAACATAGCGTCTTGTACATCTCGTTGTTACAATGGGTCAACCTATATCCATGTCTCAGCATTTTGTTATTTTTCTTCCCCTCCCCAAATTAGAAAAATGTATATACAAGATGCAGGGCACTGGGATCAAATACAGTGAAAACAGGGGTTATATCATGGGGGAAGAACATACAAAAGAAATAAAGAAAAATCACACAGTACATTATAACTACATTAAAAACAACAGCAACAAAGATAAAACCACTTATGTCCCTATCTTGGAGATTATTTCACTTAACATCATCTTATATGGTCATATATACATAGCTTTTGACCTTTTCTGCTTGTGGCTTACTTTACTTAATAGAATTTTTTTCCAAGTCTTTCCATTTCCTAACAATGAGGTGGGGTCATTCTTTCTGATGGAGGCATAACATTCCATTATATCTCTATATCTCTATCTATCTATCTATCTATCTATCTATCTATCTATCTATCTATCTATCTATCTATCTATCTATCTATCTATGTATATCACATTTTCTTGATCCATTCATCTACTGAGGGACATCTAGGTTGGTTCCATATCTTAGATATGGTAAATAATGCTGCAATAAACATAGTAGTGCTGTAGCTTTATTATGGCCTTGTTTGTGGGATTGTTGGGTCATTGGGGAGCTCTATGTGTAGTCTTTTGAGGAGAAAGGTTGGACAAATGAGATTGCATGAAATTACAGAACTTCTACATGGCAAAAGACATAGTGAGCAAGATCAATAGATAGCCCATGGATTGGGAGATCTTCACTAGCCATACAACAGTTATGGGTCTCATATCTAAAATATACTTAGAACTCAAAAAAATTAAATCCCCCAACAACAAATCCTCAAAGAAAGAACTGCCCCATTAACAAGTGGGCTAAAGACTTAAAGAGAGACTTTTTAATGTTTTTTATTGTAAAAATAGTGTGCAGAGGAGTTACAGTTACATAAGTAAGGTAATAAGTACATTTCCTATTGAGCATTCTTATCTCCTCCTTTGTTTTTCTCCTACCATCCCTTCTCTCCCCACTTCTCCAAATCCTCCCTCCCCTCAACCCCAAGTTGTAAAGTTTGTTTTCTACGTAGTGTCTTGTACATCTCATTGTTACAATGGGTCAACCTGTATCCTTGTTTCAACATATTGTCAAATATAGTGAAAACAGGGGTTATACCATGGGGGAAAAACATACAAGAGAAACAAAAAAATCACATAGCACATTTTAGGTACATTAAAAACAATAGCAAGCAAGAAAAAAACAAGTTGTATCCCTATCTTGGAGTTCATTTCACTTAACATTATCTTATATGGTCATATGTACCATAGCTTTTGGCCTTTTCTGCTTGTCCTACACATGTACTAGTTATTGTAAATAACCATGGGACCTATGTTTCTTTGGGCCTGGATTACTTCACTTATAATTTTTTCCAAGTCTTTCCATTTCCTAACAAATGTGGGCAAAGTGGTTGAATAAGTTTATACTCCCACCAACCATGCAGTACTGTTCCCTTTGGCCACATCTCTTCCAGCGTCTGTTGTTATTAGATTTCTTGATTATAGCTATTCTGACTGGGATGAGGTGGAATCTCAATGTTGTTTTGATTTGCCTTTCTTTTATGGCTAGGGAAGTTGAGCATTTCTTCATGTGTCTATTGACCATTCTTATTTCCTCTTCAGAGAGATTTCTCTTTAAGTCTTTAGCTCACTTTTTTAGCAGGCAGTTGTTTCTTTGAGGATTTGTTGTTGGGGGATTTAATTGGGAGATCATCAGATAAGGGTCTAGTATCTAAAATATACTTAGAACTCAAAGAGAGTTCTTACCCAAGATTGGGAGAGTATTCCTTCATTGTGAAATATTTTAAATTTCTCTGCATCAAAGTATGCTATACTATAGTAAGAAGGGCAAATGTATTCAGTACTCTTAAGGTTAAGAATACCCTTATCATGATTCCTTTCACAGGCATCCAATTATGCTCTAGAGAAATGACTCTGCCCTAAACTCACTAGAATAGGAAGGAATCTCACCTTAGACTTTAAACGAAAAGTAAAATGACAAAAAAAAATAGCTAAGTAGTGTTTCTTACAATTCAATGTAAACAATATTACATTTTTAAAGTGATAAGCTACTTGGATTCAGGGCTCAATTTACTCCTGACTGTTATTGTTACTCTTGTGCTGGTCTGGGGCTTGAACTCAAGGCCTAGGTAATATCCTTCAGCTTTTTTTTCCCTCAAGACTGAGCCACAGCTCCAGTTCTGGCTTGTTAGTACCTTAATGGAGATAAGAGCATCATAACCTTTCATTCCTGGGCTGGCTTTGAACCTTGATGCTCAGATTTCAGCATTATTGGTAGCCAAGAATTCAGGTGTGAGCTATAAGCAACTAGCCTTACTTGACCTTGACTGGTTCTGTGTGTGTGTGTGTGTGTGGTGTGTGTGTGTGTGTGTGTGTGTGTGTGTGTGTGTGTGTGTGTGTGTGTGTGTGTGTGTGTGTGTGTGTGTGTGTGTGTGTGTGTGTGTGTGTGTGTGTGTGTATCCTATGGTTTAAACTCAGGGCCTGGGCAACTGCTTCTTTTTGTTCAAGGCTAGCTAGCATGCTACTACTGGAGCCATAGCTCTGCTTTCAGCATTTTTTAAAAAAACAGTTTTAGTGAGGATAAGAGTCTCACATTCTTTCCTGCCCAAGCTAGCTTCAAACTCCGATCCTCAGATTTCAGCTAGGATTAATTGCAGGCCTGAGCCACAGGCACCTGGCCTGACTTGATTGTTTTAAGCAGTACTGAAATCAAAGCAAAACTTAGTATTTAATGACTTTGTGTTGCTTTTAATGATAGACAAGTTGCCATTACTGAAAATTAGAAAGTTGGTATTCAATACAAATACTTTGCATTGTTTTAATGATAAACTAGTTCCCATTACCAAAAATTAAAAGGTTGATATTCAGTACGATTACTTGGGAAAATAAATGGAGTTATAAAACAATAAAGAAGCACTGTAATTTAATTATCAAAAACAATTACAGTAAAACTTTCACTGATCTCTTTTTTATAGTGTATTCAAACTGTTGACATTTTATTATGTTGAAAATATTGACTCGATGACATACTTTTGTCTTTACACTATTTCTTAAAACACTGAATAATAATTTGAATGAATATTTATAGCAGAAGAAAGTATAAATACTGATTAATTTACTAAGATTAAATCATGAAAACATTGAATACTTGAAGAAGTCAGCAATGAGACATAAAATTAAATCAAGTTGAATCATTGAAAACAAAGTTTTAAAAAGTACTGTATTAGGGAAAGGCGTAGGACTAGTTGGCTTCACTATTGATTTCTACTAGATGTCTTTAAAAGAATTAATATCAGATTTAGGGCTGGAAAGATGGCTCAGTGGTAGAGCACTTGCCATGCATGCATGAAGCACTGGGTTCGATTCCTCAGCACCACATAAGCAGAAAAAAGCTGAAAGTGGCGCTGTGGCTCAAGTGGTAGAGCACTAGCCTTGAGCTGAAGAGGCCCAGAGTTCAGGTGCCATGACTAACAAAAAAAAAAAGAAAAGAAAAGAAAAGAAAAAAAAAAGAATTAATATCAGATTAAAAAATATGATCCAAAAGTTAGAGATGTAGAACAAAGGGAACATCACACATTGTGTATAAGAAAGTCAATTAATAGAGCCATATTGGAAAAAGCATAGAAGTTACTTTAAAAAATTAAGAAGGGAGCTATTACATGATTCAGTAATACTAGCAATGTATTAGTAGGACATGAAATCAGTTTGTTGAAGTGATATATACACTACTACAGTAAAGTAAATGGTTAAAAGTAAGGAGGTAAAATATGTAAAAATGATTAACATACATAGAAAATAGTGGAATTTTTCTCTCATCTCAAGACTCAGACTATTCTGAAGTTTGCATTTATTAGTACATTGATTTTTGCACCATTTTTAATTTTGCCACCAATTCTTTAACAATAATAAAAATTTCTAAAATTTCTTTTTTTTGTTTTTTATTTTTTGGGTCCAGTTGTGGGGCCTGCACTCTTGGCCTGGGCGCTGTCCCTCAGCTCTTCAGCTCAAGGCTAGCGCTCTACCAGTTGAGCCACAGCACCACTTCTGTTTTTTTTCTTTTTGCTTATGTGGTGCTGAGGAATCGAACCCAGGGCCTCATGTATGCAAGGCAAGCACTCTACCACTGAGCCACCTTCCCAGCCCAATTTCTAAAATTTCCATAATTACAATACTTCAGTATTTCAAAAGTTAGATCATTTATTAAGGTATAAACTAGACATTTAGTTTTTCTTTTTTGAGAAAATAATACTGTGTGGTTCATCTTCAACTTTTTGTATAGTTTTCTTTAACTTTTGTGAACACTTGTGAGTTAGAGTAAGCCTTGGAGTTAGATTAGGTGGTAAGAGCTCAGCTGGTTTGTTTGTTTTTCTCATCTGGAGCTTGAACTCAGAGCTTCCATTTTATCTCTGAGCTATTTTGCTCAAGGTTAGCCACAGCACCACTTTCGGTGTTTCCGCTGGTTAACGAGATAAGAATCTCACAGGCATTCTTTCCTTCCAGAGCTAGCTTTGAACTCTGTTCCTTAGATCTTAATCTCTTGGGTAGCTAGGGTAACTGGCCTAAGCCATTAGTGCCCAACTTTTTTTTTTTTTTTTTAAAGAACTACAATACCTTTTGGTTAAATTAATTTTCTGAAAAGTTAGTATTTATTTTCAGCATAGTGATGTATTAACTAGGTAGAATATTTGATCAGACCAAATGAGTTAAAGCTTTAATTTATCTTTTACCAGCTGTGCTTGGCATGCTTTTCATTGCTCTGTACTTCTGATTTATTTATTTATTAAGTAATGCAAATAAATACCTACTTCATAAGGATGTTGTGAATATTTAATCAAGTGGTATAATTTAAATAAATATGCTATATGCAAAAGACTTGGTATAAAAATTGCTTGATAAATATTATTATAAAAGTGTGCTGTGTTAATAACATACTTTTGTGATTAATTCATATATTTTATGAAATATTTTTAGAATCCTAAGTAAAAATTATATTCCTATTTTAATTTTCATTACTGTCATTGCTAATTATTTCCATAATATGTATTAAATAATATTTCTAACTAACAAAGACAGTTTGCTATTGACATAAAAGGATGGTTACATTTCCAAGAATTTTTATTAACTTCTATTTCTGAGTTCTTCAGCAATTTTTATTTGTTATTTATTTATTTATTTATTTATTTTTGTCAATCATGGGGATTGAACTCTGGGCCTGGGCATTGTACCTGAGCTCTTCAGCTCAAGGAAAGGGTTCTACCACTTGAGCCACAGTGCCACTTCCTGTTTTCCAGTGGTTAATTGGAGATAAGAGTCTCACAGGGAATTTCCTGCCTGGGCTAGCTTTGAACCACTGTCCTCAGATCTCAGCCTCCGGTGTAGCTGGGATTACAAGCGTGAGCCACCAGCATCTGATTTCTTAAACAATTTTTATGCACTATGTTTTACAATTATTTCTTTCATTTATAATTTTTCCATTTTGCTTTGGTATTGTTGTGTAGCTTTCTGTTAATATGAGAAAATATTTGAATCTTACCCTATGTGACCTCTTCACCAATGCGATGTTTAAAAAATTTATCTTTGGGAAAATTAGTCTCTCTTTTCTTAAAGTTTTTATTTTCAAAATTAAATACATCAGAGAGTTATTTTGGTCCAAATCAGAATATTATTTACGTCTTTCATTAGTTCTAAGAATTTCTCAGCAGAAATTTTAGAGTTTTGAAGGAAAATAAATAATAATTGACAAGTGATGATGGTCTCTTTCCAATAGTTAAAACACTTATTTGTCTTATTTGTGCTATTTGTTCTAGTCTTAAATAGTGGGCCTCCTTAGTTTCTCTTTGATGTATACTATTACTAGATTTCAGCATTATAAGCATTCTTTATCAAGTTGTAAAAGTATTCCATTTTCAACTTTGTCATTTTCACAAGAAACAGTTGTTAGATTTGTTTAAATTACTTTATGATGATGTAGCTCTGTTATTTTAGAGGAAATATCTAAAATATGCACAACTGTGAACAGGTTCCGAAGAAAATAGATAAAACAAATCACTCAGGCTAATAATGTTATGTTATTAGCTAGGGCTTTAAACCTGAAAACTGGGGCTTTCAAACTTGTATTGGCTTAGGTCATGTTCTTTCTCTCACTATGCCAAATTCTTGGTATTACTTTTTTCTTGTACAAAAGAAATTTACTCATTACCTTGCCCATTTAATTGTAACCCCTCTGTATGGTATTTTTACAATAAAAAAGTAAAAAAAAATAAATTTGATAAACTACAAAAAGAAATAGAATACTACTAATGATGGTGACGATTATTATTTGTTGATGATTATAATCAATGCTTATTGAATTCTTGCTATACATGACCATCTACCAAACTTTGTCTTTCTTTTTTTTTAAAGTTATTTTCCAGGTAAAAACTAATAATAACAACAAGAGATGATGTAGCAAGCTTAAGAAATCATTTATTTTTTTAATTGTTTGTACATAGGAGTTTCATTTGAATCTAAAATGGTTGATTGCCATAAAGTTGAGAGTAATGGAGGTACCAGTTCAATCTGTCAGCTTATAAGCTCAAAGCATCTTGAAGAAATCATTTCTAATGCAATCTAAATGGAGAAAGGCTTTCAGAGCAAATGGCTGTGAATGGGCTCAACTTTCACTTTTTTTATTAATAAGTTTTTTATTGTGAAAATACCGTACAGAGGGTTTACAATTACATGAGCAATGTAATGCATACATTTGTTATCAAGCATTGTTGCCTCCTCCTTTGTTTTCCCCTTACCATGCCCACCCTCCCATCTCCATGACTACATTCGCTCTACCCCAACCCACGCCAACATTGTGAAGTTTGTTTTTCGACATAGCATTTTGTACCTCTCATTGTTGCAATGGGTCCACCTATATCCCTATTTAAACAATTTGTTATTTCTCCTCCCCTCCCCAAATTATACCTACATCAAATACAGTGAAAACATAGGTCCCACGGTTTCCCTTATTTGCAATAACTAGCATATGTCTGAGACAAGCAGAAAAGATCAGTTAACTTGATGTTAGGTGAAATGAACCCCAAGATAAGTACTCAAGTGGTTTTTCTTTCTTGCTATTGTTTCTGAAATATTTATAAGGTGATTTTTTTTTTGTTGCTTTGTATGTCCCTCTCTCACGGTATAGTCCCTGTTTTCAACTTTCATTTTTATTTCTTGGTATGACTTGGTTTTCCTTGCCAATTACCTATTTTATACAACTTTGCTTTTTTCCTAATTTCTGTGTCCTGAGACCAAATGTACCATGTTCCTTTGCTTCTGTGCTCAGTGTTGTTTAGTAGTTCAAATAGCCATTGAGATTTTGAGGGGGAAGGATGATAGGGTGCAAAGGAATATCAGTGAATGAAATGCTTGTCTGTCATTAGGGAGCTTGTTAGGGAGCTTGAGCTTCTTTGCTACCAGAGAACTGAAATGCATTTCTCAGATTAACAAAGCCTCTGCATCCTGGAACTTCAGGAACACTGGAGTTCAGTGAATGTCTTTTTCCAATTTCTTTGATTCTATTTATACTATTTTCTATCAGCAGATGTAGCATATGGTTACCAGTTTAAGATGGTGCTTCTAAACTCCTCAGAGTTGGCATAATGAAAGTCCCTCTGGCCTGTGGCATATGTTTTTCTCCATATTTAGTTTATAGTCCTGCTAGTGTTTTGTTTCTCTGATATGCATTTTGATGGAAGGAACGGCAAGAATCCACCAAATCCCCATTCACCTAACCTAGAAACCTCTATGTATGTAGTTTGCTGTTTAATCTACAAAGTAATTTTGGATGAGTTAAGTCTCACATCTAGGATTATTTGGGCAGACATAGTATTTTTAATATATTAAGGTTTATAAAGGCAAGTACCTCTCCAGGACAATGTTCAGTAATAAAGGTTGACTTTAGATTGACCTTTTCCACCAAAGAATAATTTTATTGCTGTTGCTATTAGATAAATCCATAAAATACTCCAATAGGATTATAGTTTTTACTTGCAAATGGAAATGGAGGATCAAGTAATTGATTTTTTGGTCATGATAATGTTAACTCATGCAATTTATCTTTTGGAATACCATACTTGAAGTATTTACAGGCATGAAAATAGGCATAGTTAATGTCTCTAAGGTAAAGAAAGAGGTTTGAAGTCAAAGTTATTATTAATGAGGGAGAACAGAAATAGTAATTCAACAATCAAGCCAAATCATCTCCAGACGTTATAACAGGCATTATATTCCCGCTAGCAACAATATAACAAATAGACTTAGAGCAACCATTCCTGAGATAACTAGACAATATCTGGTGAGCGGCAGTGAGCTCTGAGACAGCCTCTGATTCCTTCCAACTTTCTTCAGCAAGGAAAGTTCTATACTCTTGAGCCGGAAAAAAATAAAAAACAAAAAACAAAAAATGTCTCTAAGGATATCTAAGTTGAGGTGAGAGATTTAGGAAAATCTAAGAAACTAAGATGATGATATAATATTTAAGGCAGAGAAATAGAAAAAAGAAATATGTGTAAAGAAGGTAACCTGTATTGAGGTTACCTTCAATAATTAAGTTGAGTAATGGGATCCCTACATTAGACGAGGGAAAGAAATGATTGGAAAAAATTGAAATAGCAGTGTCCTAGACCAAGCAGGCCGTAGACATACCATCTGCTTTGAAGCTAGACTTAAAGAACTCAAAATTAAGGGTACATTGAGTGAAACCCTCAGGAAAATCTTGCTCAGTGGTGAGAATAATTAGCCCTGGAACAAGCATAGCTTGGGGTCCACCTAACAAATTACAAAAGAAAAAGAACTCTCTCTTACAAGATTAAAAACTGTTCAGAAGGATCTTTACAGCTACTGAAAACAAAGCTCAAGTCTTTAGGGGAATAAAAGAGTATCCACCAATAAAAAGTGTAAAATTCATAATTGGATATCAATTAAAATGATCAATATACAAAAACTAGAAAAAATAAAGCCAGTTTTAAAGTGAAAGAATCTGTAACAGCCATCACAGATATTGCAGATATTAGGGTTAACAATAAAGCTGATCAACAGATTGATTACCAAAAAGATATTTGTCAGATGGTAACCAGGTGAATGAGAAGATACTCAACATCATTAGTCAGTAGGGAAATGTTCATGAAGACTCTAATGAGGTACCAACATTTATCTGTTTGAATGGCAAAAAATTAAAATAATCAATTATAGCAAAAGTTAGTGAAAACTGGCATATTCAAATAGTGCTTGTGGGGTTATAAAATGACACAACCCCTATCAATTATCTAATTAGAATTTAAATATCTACCCCCACATCACTGAGCTTTTCATTTCTGCTTTGTATATTGAAGTTATGATTGCACATTATACAGATAAATTTTCTATGACTACTGGCACAGAAATCTTCATTGAGATGTATTTCTTCTCTTTAAGAGATACCAAGTTTTCAACTGTACAAAGGCAAGAAATGTGTTCGTCTTGTCCACAATTCTAGCTTTGCCCTTAGCCCAGTGTCTTATCATGAAAGAAGATTAAATATTTGTGAGCAAAAACGGCATGATTTGCCAGGACCTTCTCTTGTCTAAAGGAAAATGGATAATCAAATTGTATCATACTAGCACCAAAGAATATTACATCAGACTAAAAAGAAATAAACTATTGAATTATTAACAACATTGATGAAACAAAGATAATTGTGTTAAGTAAAAGCAGTCAGAACATAACATGCACAGATTGATTCTATTTATATATACCTTTAGGAAATGCAAGTCAATGGATGACACAAAGAAGAGCTTTCATTACTTAGGATGCCTTAAGAGTCAAGAAATGTAGGAGAAGTCACAAAGGTACACAGAAAACTTTTAGAAATGATGAATGTGAGTTCAGAGATCATCCAATGTGAATCACATTTCATACTTTAAATATGTGCACCTTATTAACATATCATTTATATCTTAGCATAACTTTTTACTACTGTTTACTACTCCTTTCCCTTCTCTCAACATCTGTCTGATCTGCTCATCTTCTCTAGTAGTAAGAATAAGTAAGAATATATTGGAGCTATACTTCTTTGCTTCTTTATCTCTGCTTGTCCCTTAAATATTAGTGTCTAACAGGGCTTTGTCTTACCTTTGTTTATGTCCTTGTTATATATGCCCTCCTTAAATTATTTTCTTACACTTTGATGTCTTTAAAGCATCACATACAGTTCTCTAATTTGTATAAATTTTCATAGTTTCTAATCTTTTTTTTCTCCTGTTTCATGAGATAGGAAGACAGATTCTTTTTTTAATAAGTTTTTTATTGTGAAAATACTGTACAGAGGGGTTACAGTTAACATGAGCAAAGTAATGAGTACATTTCTTATCAAGCATTGTTGCCTCTTCCTTTTTTTCCCCTACCATCCCTTCCCTCCCACTTCCACAACTACACTTCTCGCCTCCCCCCAAAATATAAAGTTCACTTTTCAACATAGCATCTTGTACATCACATTGTTGCAATGGGTCAACCTGTATTCCTATTTAAACAATTGTTTTATTCCTTCCCTTCCCCAAATTATACCAACATCAAACACAGTGAAAACAGGGGGTTATACCATGGGGGAGGGACATACAAAGCAACAAAATAATCTCATGGATTCTCTTAAAAGAACCCTATCCAGTAATTTTCTGGAAGTTGCTCAAAAAACAAGAGCAAGTATTAAGAAGTGGGATTAAATCAAATTCAAAAGCTTCTGGAACAATTTCAAGAATGACAATACAAGCCACTGGTATTCAAGAAAATCTTTTAGATAAATGCATCAAATAATTAATATCCAGAATATATAGAGTTCAAAAACTAAACACTCAAACAACAAATATAATCCTAGTAACAAACATGAAAGCTGATTGGTGTCGGGTGGTAGTTATTCTCAATTTATAGTTTTCTGTCTGACATTCATTTTATTAAGTATTTTGTCACTGTTCAAATGTTTATATTGTTATATGTTTTCTATTTTTCTGGCTTTCTAATTTACCTGTTTTATACCTCTTGTCACTCCCCAAGGCTTGGAATTTCTCTTCTGGTTTTTTTATCCTTTTTTTTTCTCTTATTGTTACCATTTTTCTTTTTTCCTTCTCTAAATGCTGGAACCAATAATTAGACTGAATACCAACTGAGCAATGAAGAAGAACTTATTCTCGACCAAGAACAAAAGTGGAAAAGAAACTTGCAAATCACTCTCTCAACATTTTGGACCAGGAAGTTACAGCAATAAGATAGCCACAAAAGCAGGAAATATCATATATTTCCTGGGAATAGGCAGCAGTTTCTGATAATCAGACACCACCTATTTATACTTCTTCCCAGTTATCATCCGACACTTATGAATTATCATGGTGCTAGGAGATAGGCTCCATAGCATGCAGGTAGGATTATAATTAAGATAAATGTTCTGTTAGTCTCTCTGGAAGCCATCTTAGGTTCAACAAGTTTTGATCTACCACATGAAAAGGAAAATTTTGGCCCAAGTCATTTCTTTTGCTAGTTCTGGAGCTGAACTCCTCCAAGTCATTTTATCTTCCAAAATAAACAGGAGTAGAGTTGGGTAGAAATTTAGCTAGGTCACCTTGGCAATATTAAAAAATATTATATTTGTCCAGGAAATCTCTATTCTCACAACTTCAGTCACTTATTGTTACTTCAGCTGTGTGAAGTCTACTGATAAACCCATCAAAAGCATTCTTCACTGGTGCTTCTGCATTTATGATTCCAACATTTGCTTTTGAGTCTTCCTTGGTTTCCAGCTCTCTGCTGAATACTATCCAGATGTCTTTCATTTGTCTAATTTTTTTTCTATGTGAGTCCCTTAATATCCCAGTCATACTCATTTAAAATTCTCTGTCTTATATTTCTCAAATTTTATGTAATACAAGAGTATGGGTCAAATAATAGTCTTATCTCAAGACTATTCTCCTGGATTTTTATATGCCTTTGAAGGCCAAACCATCTATTATCAGGTATTTACAGCTGAGTAAACAGACATTTTGTGTAAGTATTTATGCTAATTTGACTAAAAATTAGGCTCTTTAATATTTGGTTTAGGTATAGGTATACACAGCTTCTAATTTCTTCTCTCACTCACTCCTCCCCAAGTTGTAAAGTTCGTTTTCAACAGTGTCTTGTACATCTCATTGTTAAAATGGGTCAACCTGTATCCTTGTTTCAGCATTTTGTTATTTCCCTTCTCCTCACTAAATTAGAAAAATGTATATACAAGATGCAGGGCACTAATGTCAAATACAGTGAAAACAGGGGTTATACCATGGGGGAAGAACATACAAGAGAAACAAAAAAATCATATAGTACATTTTAGATATGTTAAAAAGAATAGCAAGAAAGAAAAAAACAAGTTGTGTCCCTATCTTGGAGTTCATTTCACTTAACATCATCTTATATGGTCATATGTACATAGCATCTGATCTTTTATGCTTAGCCTAGGTATTGCAAATAAGGGAAACCATGGGGTCTATGTTTCTTTGGGCCTGGCTTATTTTTTCCAAGTCTTTCCATTTCCTAACAAATGGGGCAATGTCATTCTTTCTGATGGAGGCATAGAATTCATATATATATATATATATATATATATATATATGAATATATATATCACATTTTCTTGATCCATTCATCTACTGAGGGGTATCTGGGTTGGTTCCATATCTTATGTATGGTAAACAATACTGCAATAAACATAACTGTGCTGGTAGCTTTAGTATGGTCTTGTTTGTAATCATTCAGGTAAATGCCCCAAAGTGGGATTGCTGGGTCATAGGGGAGCTCTATGTGGAGTCTTTTGAGGAACCTCCATACTGCTTTCCAAAGTGGTTGAACAAGTTTACACTCCCACCAACAATGCAGTAGTGTTCCTTTTGGCCACATCCCCTCCAGCATCTGTTGTGATTAGATTTCTTGATTATAGCCATTTTCATTGGGGTGAGGTGGAATCTCAATGTTTTGATTTGCATTTCTTTTAGTACTATATAAATTGAGCATTTCTTCAGAAGTCTATTGTTCATTCTTATTTCCTCTTCAGAGAAATTTATCTTTAAGTCTTAGGCCACTTGTTTAGCAGGCACTTGTTTCTTTGAGAATTTGTTGTTGGGGAATTTAGTTTTTGAGTTCTAAATATATTTTAGATATGAGACCTTTGTCCAATATATGACTAGTGAAGATCTCCTCCCAATTCGTGGGCTTTCTATTGATCTTGCTAGCTATGTCCTTTGCCATGCAGAAACTCTGCAATTTCATGCAGTTTCATTTGTCCAACCTTTCTCTGATTTATTTTGTTTCTGGATCTTTATTAAGAAAATTTTGGCCTGTGCCAAGGAGCCCTAGAATTTCTCCTATTTTTTCCTGTAATGTTTTCAGGGTGTCTTCTTTGACATTGAGGTCTTTGATCCATTTGGAGTTGATTCTGGTACATGGTGATATAGAAGGATCTCTTTAGTTTTTTACAGGTGTTTAACCAATTTCACAGCACCATTTATTTTTCTTCTATTCTAATTTTTTAGCTCCCTCATCAAAGAGTACGTGGCTACTCTTTGGGTTCATTTCTGGGTCTTCAGTTCTATTTCACAGGTCTTCGGGTCTGTTCTTGTGTCAGTACCACGCTGCTTTGATTACTGTGGCTTTGTAATAGAGTTTGAAATTTGGTCTTGATATTCCTTCAGCACTGTTGTTTCTGTTAATGATTGTTTTGCTAATTGGGGCTTTTATTGTTCCATATGAATTTTGGGGTTGCTTCTTCTATTTCATTGAAGAAAGAGGTTGGAATATTGATACATATTCCAGCTTCCCATTTCTTAGGACAGTTATTGGTCTGCTGTAGTTGCTAGGTGATGGTTTTGTTGTACCTTTGTTCTCAAGTACAGTTTTTAAGATTAGAATACTATCCTGGCACAGGTGGTTGGCATTTGGGAACAAAGATACAGAGAAGCACTGTAGGAAAAGATGCCTTTATTGTGAAAAGAAGGAGAAATGATGAGAGACAGAAGAATCTAACTGGCTGAGACTGCCTCTGTGGGAGTCAGTTGTTGAAGTCAGATTTGGTAATAGGAAGGGAATGATTATCTTGTGAACATTTAGGTGAACTGAACTTTTAACCATTTAAGTAGGGCAGAGCATGTGCACTTATTGCCATGTTGTGGGAAGCCAGCCTGGATGTTTTTTGCCCTTCTCATTTTGGGGACAACATGATATAGAGGTTGTATAATGGCTAAGTATGTCAAGTTTGTGTGTCAAGTTTAAACTGAAATGAAATGGTGAGCCTCTGGACAGAAATATTCATCAACCCCAAGTGCAGTATATCTTTTACATTTGTGTTGTCTTAGATGAGAGGTGTGAGATTGTAGGCCCATCTTCTGTACCTTGTGTCTAGTTATCTGCCTAATCAAGCAGAATCAGTTTTTCTTTTTTTTGGGGGGGGGGGAGGTCCAGTCATGGGGCCTGAACTCTGGGCCTGGCTGCTGTCCCTCAGCTCTTCAGCTCAAGGCTAGCGCTCTACCACTTGAGCCACAGCGCCACTTCTGGCTTTTTTTCTTTTTGCTTATGTAGTGCTGAGGAATCGAACCCAGGGCCTCAGGCACGCAAGGCAAGTGCTCTACCACTGAGCCACCTTCCCAGCCCCAGAAGAATCAGTTTTTCTCTCTTAGTCTTCTTTATCTATTTGAGGCTTATCTAAGAATTGAATCTCAGGGAGACCTTTAGGTCTTTTAGCTAAAATACAGGACAGCAAGAAGTGGATAGGGGAATTTTTTTTTGTAATTTCCAATTAAGTTTCAGTCTTCTCTGGGCCTTCAGCCTGTATTCTAGGACACCGAACTTCACAGTTCATCCTGCAGGGTAATGGCTTTTCCCTGACCTTTAACCTTATGGATACCATCCCTCTCCCATCCCGTAAGTGAGACAACGGGAAGCTGGGAGGGTTACCAAATTAATCTCTGGTGTTACTGGAAGGTCAGTGCATTGGTCTCCAGCCTTGCATCCTGTGAGAGAAGCTGTCAGATAGGACCTGAGGCAGTATAGTAAAAAGGATAGTTTATTGGGAATATCAAGTTTATTAGGCTAGAAAGATGCTTTCAGAGGTAATAGTATGAATTTCAGAAGTGAAGGTCTAGAATCCAATCACTTCTATACCAGAGAAGATTTTAAGTTTTATTTTCTTGTAAAGATGCTGTACAGAGAGGTTACAGTTACATCAATATGGTAATGAGTACATTTCTTGTTGAGCATCATTACCCCCTCCTTTGTTTTTCTCTCACTATTCCTTCCTCCTCCCCCTTTCCCTTATTCTCCCCCCCCCATCTTCCAAAGTTGTAAGGTTCATTTCCAACACAGTGTCTTATGAGTCTCATTGTTGCAATGGGTCATCCTGTGTCCTTGTTTCAGCATTTTGTTATTCCACTTCCCCTCCCCAAATTAGATAAATGTATATCCAAGATGCAAGGTACCAAAATTAAATACAGTGACAACAGGGGACATACCATAGAAGCAAGAACATACAAAAGAAACAAAAAATCATATAGTACGTTAAAAATAACAACAAAGAAAAACTTCTTGTGTCCATATCTTGGAGTTCATTTCACTTAGCATCATCTTAGATGGTCATATGTGCATAGTTTTTGTCCTTTTCTACTCATCTGATAAGATTATCTTAGCATAGAATAATTATTGCAAATAAGGGAAACCATGGGACTGGACCTATCAAAGAAACAAAGAGACTCTTCTCTGTAGAAGAAATAGAATGACCAATAAACACATGAAGAAATGCTCAACTTCTCTGGCCATAAAAGAAATGCAAATCAAAACAGCATTGAGATTCCACCTCACTCAGCTGAAGCTAAGAGCACAACTATGTTTATTGCAGCATTATTTACCATAGCTAAGATATGGAACCAACCCAGATGCCCCTCAGTAGATGAATGGATCAAGAAAATGTGGTATATATAGACAATGGAATTCTATGCCTCCATCAGAAGAATGACATCGTCCCATTTGTTACGAAATGGAAAGACTTGGAAAAGAATCATATTACGTGAAGTATGCCAGCAAAGATTTAAGTAAAGCCTGGGGGCTTGAGTTTCAAGTCAGTCCTTCTCCAGCCCAAGAAGAGTGGTTCACATGGAAGTCATGCAAGAATTACTACACATTTTGACTCATCCTGCACACCTGATTTTCCATAACTGCCTATGGAACATCCCTGGAGGAAAAGAATCTCTGATTAAGATGACCTGTTAATGATACAAATGGTCTGTGGTAGAATGTATACTTCTTTGGCAAATGCTCTGGATATTTCATAGAAAGGTAAATGTATGCCAGATGATTCCACTTTCCCAACTCTATGTATTTATCTAGAATCAGGGAAAGATCATCTCCACACTAAAATGTGAATATGGTGTTGATCGTACAACCTTGAGTGTCTATATTAAAGACAGTAATATGCACACACATAAAAAAAGAGATATGCAGTCTGAGGATCATACATAACTATCTTTCTGTTCTTTTAAGTCCTTAGAGGAATCCGTACCTTTCTACTTTGTTATCATTTACATTTTCTGTATTAATCTATTGTTAATCTACCTTCATTTTTTATAATTTACTTCCATTTTGTTTTTAGGTTAATATTCATTATTGTTCTCATTTTCATTTATGGTTACTTCTCATCTCTGAACCTGGGAGCAGCCTAATGAGACCAATGTATCAATAGTATTTCCCCCTTGCAGAGAAGGGTAGGGCTTTTCTTATGAAGTCTCTATGTCAAGATTTTTTTTTAATGGTTTAAGATGTAGTTCTCTTGGTGTGTCAAGTCAAAGCCAAACTGGTTGAATGCTTCGTTTTTTTTCTAACTTGCTGCCATGAAATCCACTATTCTGTAAAGACTGCTTGTGTGAGCAGTTTAGCCCATAGCTCCTGTCACTCTGCCAATCATCAAT
Organism: Dipodomys merriami; assembly: GCF_024711535.1. NCBI lineage: Eukaryota > Metazoa > Chordata > Mammalia > Rodentia > Heteromyidae > Dipodomys > Dipodomys merriami. The sequence continues at coordinate 65,075,779 of NW_027203381.1, read as the reverse complement.
ACATAACAGGGCCCTTGGGATTTTCATATCCATGCATGCCTTCCAGATTCTACTGTTTCAATTAGCAGGGCCTGCAGAACTATATCAAGCACTTTTGATTGTTGTATGCAATCTAGAAGATTGTTTTTTGTATTTTTTTTAAATTTATAGCTACATTCTATTTATGGCTACATTTTTGCAGTACTCAGCTTGAACCCAGGACTTTTCAAATGCTAAGACAAGTATTCTTCTCGTGAGCCACATACTGTATCTCTTCCATTTTTATTGTTAGTCTTTACTGTATTTGGACATTCTCTGTCACAGTTTGTAGTTATATGGGAATTTTTAGAGTATATGAAAGATGATGACTTTTACACTGTGCATTATACCTTTTGTCTCTTCATATGTTTTATTGAAGAGAGTATAAAATATTTTAAGATCCTTGTTTCAGATATCTCTGAGAATATTTTGACAATCTTCAATTAAGGAAGATGTAAAACAACATACAAATCTCAGAAACCTAAGAGCTACTTTATAGATTTCTTTTTGTGGAAAAACAAAACAAAACTGACACAATAAAAAAATACAATAATAAAATCTGAAGGACTAAAAAGAGCCAGAAAACAATGTATATAATAAATACAGTAAACCAGGGGCTGGGAAGGTGGCTCAGTGGTAGAGCGCTTGCCTTGCATGCATGAGGCCCTGGGTTCGATTCCTCAGCACCACATAAGCAAAAAGAAAAAAGCCGGAAGTGGTGCTGTGGCTCAAGTGGTAGAGCGCTAGCCTTGAGCTGAAGAGCTGAGGGACAGCATCCAGGCCCAGAGTTCAGGCCCCACGACTGGACCAAAAAAAATAATAAATAAATAAATAAATAAATAAATACAGTAAACCAAAACTTAATAAAATTATAGTGAATCAGGTGGGGACAAAACAGAAAGGTACTATAACAGAAAAGATTACACAAAGTTTGGACCATCCCACTTAGGTTATAGTGGGGTTTGAACTTGGGGTCTTATACTTGTTCTCCACTACTTGGTCCATTTCCTCAGCCCTTTTATGCTTTTAGCTATTTTGTAGATAGATCTTATGCTTTTGGCTAAGACTCTAGTTACCTACAGCCTAGTTACCTATATAGGTACCTATATAGTTGGGATTGTAAGCATATACCACCACTGCCTGACTTGTTTTAAGAGACTGTCTTGCTAACTTGTTAACTCTTTCTCTAAGTTGGCCCAAACTACAATCTTCCCTGTTTCTACCTCACAAGTATCTAGAATTAGGTGGAAGGCATGGCACTTGAATCCCACAGTGTTTAAAATGTATTAGTTAAGTGCAAAGAAAATGTTTCCCTCTTAATTAAATGGTAAAAGTAAAATAAAATAATATACAATTTTAATCTTCACAACATATTTTTAATTTTTACATATATTTGAGGCTGATATCTCCAAAGGTATGAAAATTAAACTTTTATGAGATAATAGATACAAATAATAGCTTTAAGGAGAATTTGGGCTTTTTCATTAACTTTAACCTAATAAACTTTGACTCCATGATTATTGCAGTAGAGACATCTACAAAACCAACAGATACATTTATAGACAGATATTTATAGACACAAATTGCTATTTATAGTAGTTTATATACATATTTATAGCATTTTAGTAATAGTACAAAGGTAAAATATTCTAAAATGTTGACAAATAAGAAATTAATAAATTATTGTATATGTAAAATATAAAATAAGAATAAAACCTATAATTTCCAAATAATTTTATATTTATATGTTAATATTAGTAACCTAGCAAATTTAAAATAATAAAAGTTAGTTGAAAAAGCTATTTTTACAGTGTGGTCACAATCATTAACAAGCTAAACAAAATGGCTGTATCTTATATATGTGCTACATATGTGGATATACTTACATAATTTCTGGTATTAAACATATTAAGTTGATAATACGGTGATCTCTGAGGAATGTAGCATTGTGGGATGGAAGCTCAATTTAAATTTTATGTATTTCTGTGTTTGAATTTTTTATTAAGAATTTTTTTCTTTTTTTATGGTGAAAATACCGTTCAGAGGGGTTACTATTACATGGGCAAGGTAATGAGTGCATTTCTTATCAAGCATTGTTGCCTCCTCCTTTGTTTCCCCTTCCCATCTCTTCCCATACCCTCCCATCCCCGCCCCCACCAAAGTTGTAAAGTTCCTTTTTCGACATACCGACTTGTACATCTCATTGCTGCTAAGAATTTTTTACATGAATTAAAAGCACAGAGAATTGGCAAGGTGGTTCCTGCCTATAGTCCCAGTGTTGTAAGGTAATAAAGCAGAAAGTCAAAATTTGAGAGGTTGAGTCTTGGTGTCTAATAGCGCACTGGCAGTCTGCAGGCAGCCCATTGTTATAAAGGCCTGCAACCTGCAAATACACTTAACACTGTTGGGAAACAGGCCAGAGAAGAAAGAAAGAACAAAAACAATACCAACCAAGTAATTCAGCTCCAATAGAGAGCGGAATTAGGGACGCTATGATGACCAGAGAAGAGCCAGGAGTCAGGACACAGGACTGAACACAGAAACACGTGGCATGGTGTAATGGTGACTATGCTCCCCCTGACCTAACTAGGGTCAGGGCAGGGGGCAGGGTCACAGGAAATTCCTAGCCCCAGGCACTGGACTGACAGGTCCAACATCCCATCAGCCTAGTGCCCGCCCCTGCCTCCAGGGATTAGAAGGCAGGGGCAATGCCTTCACCCAGCTTGAAGACAAGATGCCAGACTTTACCTTTCATCATGTGGCCAACATAGAGCCAGCCAGACCTGACCTCCCTCCTTCAACAGATACTCCAGAAGTAGAGATTAGGAAGATCATAACTTGAGGTCAGCCAAGGAAGAAGTTAGCAAGACCCCCAACTCAACAAATAAGCCAGTCCTGCTGGTCCACATTTGTTCCTTGTTATGAAAGTCATAAGGAGGAAGGAGGATCTCTATTCGAGACTGCTTCAGGGCACAGTTGAAAACAAACTTTTTCTGAAAAATAACTCACAGCATCATGGACTGGGGTCATAACATTATAGTAGATTACCTGTATATCAAGCAGGACACCCTGAGATGAAAACCAGTACTGGAAAAAAAATATCACACAGACACACATGAAGCACTGGCATGGGGCTGGGAAGGTGGCTCAGTGGTAGAGCGCTTGCCTTGCATGCATGAGGCCCTGGGTTCGATTCCTCAGCACCACATAAGCAAAAAGAAAAAAGCCGGAAGTGGTGCTGTGGCTCAAGTGGTAGAGCGCTAGCCTTGAGCTGAAGTGCTGAGGGACAGCGCCCAGGCCCAGAGTTCAGGACCCACGACCACCACCACCAACAACAAAAAAAAGGACTGGCAAAATAAGCCTCACTAACCCTTTGAGTTATGAAACTCTTCAGCAAAAATTGTCCTCTTAATTATTAATAATAACTTTTTTGTGAAAATACCGTACAGAGGGGTTACAATTACATGGGCCAGGTAATGAGTACATTTCTTTTCAATCATTGTTGCCTCCTCCTCTGTTTTTCCCCTACCATCCCTGCCCTCCCACCTCCTCAACTATACTCCCCACTTCCCCCGCTTCCCTATCCCCCCCATCTAAGTTGTAATATTCGTTTTTCAACATAGTGTCTTGTACATCTCATTGTTGCAAAGGGTCCACCTGTATCCCTATTTAAATATTTTGTTTTTTCCCTTCCCAAATTACAACAACATCAAATACAGTGAAAGCAGGGGTTAAATCGTGGGGGAGGGACATACAAAACAACAAAGAAATCATCTTATAAATATGTTAGAAACAATAGCAAGCAAGAAAAACCCAACTGTCCTCTTTTCTCATTCATTTGTTAAAGATTTTCCTAGGACTTGAATGGTAAGTCCCTCTCCTACTTTTCAATCATGTCTTGAATTAGTTTAAGACCCAGTGAAATGTAGGATCAAGACTTACTGTTTTGTAATCTCCTAATTATTTTACAGTGCTTGCATATACCTCACTATGGAGCTTTTTACCACTTTTGGTTAGAATCAATGCTATGTCATTGATTTCCAATCATTTTGTACACAGATGTATTCAGGTAGTTATCTTTTTTCCTAATGCTTCCTTTGGCTTTGCCTCTGTGGTTAAGGTGTATCCATTGCAAGTAAACTGAGAAAAGAAAGGGTGAAAAAGTAGCTTACAATTAATGACCACCTAGAACACCTGATAAGTTTGAACTTGAAAAGCTCAGTAAATCTTGAGATTCTGGGTCTCTAGTTCTCTGGCATCATAAGGCTCAGATTGAGAAATTTAATTCAAACAGGAAGTAGGAAAACCAGGATTTGAGGCAAAGGCCATCTGTCCTTCATTATAAGTTTTTATTCTCCCATGGCTCAGCAAAGTTACTGATTCAAAGCAACCTGAACACACTTTTAAATGTACAAACACTACATTTCATAGTTCTTATTTTCTTTTCCCTTTTTATGTGCCAATCCTTGACTTGAACACATAACTCTCATTTAGTTTTTTTCATACAAGGCTGGTGCTTCGTTATTTGAGCCCACCTCTCACTTTCAGATTTTACTTGTTAATGTAAATAAGAGTCTGCCAATTTTGCCTACCTGGGCTGCCTTCAAACCTCAACCATCTGATCTCACCCTCCTGAGTCATTAGGATTACAGGTGCAAGCCCTGGGCACCTGACTATGGTGGTGTGTTTTACCTAAAGACAGCACACATTTCTATCCTCTAGACTTTGACAGTTTGTAAAACAAATAAATCAAATGTTAATCACTTCAAATAACAAGAGAGGAGTTAAAATAGGTTTATGCTTTGTCAGGTAAAAATTATATAACATTGGTCATGAGTGATCAAGAAGCATCTAAAACAGGGTCATAGAAGTGGTGCTTAAATAATTACTTGATAATTAGGAATTCAGCATGTAGAATGGAGAGGTTGGCAAGTATGGGAGATAAACAACAAGCGTTTCTAATTGAGGAAAGGCATAAAAATGCTTAAGTAAAGGAGATGTTTATAAAATTGTAAGTAGTACACTCAGTTTGCAATAAATCAGTAAATTTAAAATCAGGTCAGGGAGATGAACACTTTCTCTATTGGCAAGTGGGAAAATTGGAGCCATTTGTTCCCAGGGGAACATGACTAAAGGCTGTGTTTTAGAATGATTACACTAGTGGAGAATGCTATGTGAGCTGGCAGTCTTGAGACCAATAGAAAGAGAGAATCTACTTTGAAAATAATCTCAGTCATAATTGCAACTTAAGCCAGAAAACAAGTAGGACGAATAAAAGGAAGTTGACCCAGATTAATTAGAAAGAGATTACAAAAAATTATAATTTGCTATGTTCCTTTCAACTGTTCTGTTAAATCTTAGAGTTCAGAACAAGTTGCTTTATAGGCTGTGGCTTCTCACCTATCGTATTTGAATTGCATATAGGGCTCACATGGTCATTATTACTCATCTAACCATACCAAAACATGAGCTTACTTGCTGAAATAGTCAAAGTGCCAAGCACACAATTTTCTAAATTCTCAAAACAAAAATCTACAACATACACACACACAAACATTATGCTGTTTGTATCTGAAAATTGAAGTCGTTTAGTTTCTACATTATGCAGTATTTTTGTCAAATGCGTTTCCTTTAGATAGACAGTCAATCTTAGGATGACTTTCATAGAAAATCATGGCTGATAACAACTGAGGAGAAACAAATGGGCTGGAAGTTTTCCAAAATCCTTAGAAAAAAATATTAGTATAAAAGCAAGAAGAGACCTTTCCCAGAACACTGATTCAAAATGTACTGGCTTGATGATGCTTAACGAAGGCAGATTTTAGAATACAAAGTTCTTCCTATTTCTTATTTTTTCCACCTATACTGCAGATTTAAAATGAACATTCTAATCAGGAATTAGTCTTCAAATGTATTGATTTTAGCACAAACATTTATCAAAGTAAGGAAAAAAAAACAAGAAGTAATACAGTGCAAAGTGGTCATATGACCTGTCTTAACCTTGTTTTAGATATTGGATCCCTGAGAAGAGACCTACATTGATAAAGCATTGCAAACAAAGGTAAAGAAGAGGAACGAACACATTCTGAACTCTTGCTGAATTTCAATCATTCTGAAAACACTGTTGCATATCCAGTTACTAGTTTTGAGGTTGTGATAGAAAGTGAATGAAATCTATGAATGTACTTTCTCTTTTTCTTTTTTCTTAAATGAACTGGCCTAAAAGTTCATTTATGTAACAATGAAGACATGATATTTTATTGACTTACTGGTTGGTATATCTAGGAGAAATTTATGATGATCCTTATCAAATTAAAAATTAAATCCTGGGCTTGGAGTTTTGGCTCAGTGGTAGAGTGCTTGCCTCATATGAATAAGGCCGTGGGCTTGATTCCTTAGCACCACATAAGCAGAAAAAAAAAAGCTAGAAGTTGCTCTGTGGCTCAAGTGGTAGAGTGCTAGCCTTGAACTGAAGAGCTGAGGGACAGCACCCAGGCCCAGACTTCAGCCCCTAGGACCGACAAAAAATAAAAATTAAAAATTAATCCCTTTGTTTCTTAATGAAGTAAAGTTTGGGAAACCTGTTAGGTGCACCCACAATTTTGGGCTAAAATGCAATAATTTCTCTCAATGGGGTCACCTTCCTGAACAGAAATAGACCACTGGAAACAACATCCTAGGAAATCAAACCATGAAATTGAAGAACGAATAAAAGAAATCAGAGTGAGAGAAAAGTGAGAGAAAACAAACAAGGGAAAAATACAAAGAGATCAGAGGGCAGTATTGGTCTCAATTCTAACCAAAAGTTCTCTCTTTATGCCTTTCTAATATTTTATTATATTCCTTGTCTTTTTTTCTTATATTGAGGCTTGAACCCAAGGCCTCACACTCTCATTTAGCTTTTCCACTCACAGCTGGAACTTTATCACTTGAGACATGTTCCTACACCACTTCTGTTTTTTGTTTTGTTTTGTTTTGTTTTTGCTGGTTAATTGGAGACAAAAGTCTCATGGATTTTTCTGCTTTGCTTGGCTTTAAACCACAATCCTCAGATCTCAGATTAGCCTTGTTTCAGTTACGTATATTTTAGAAATCAGCAAAGACTGCAAATCAAGACATTAACTTTTGGAGAAGATGTTTAACAGCACATTTTAAAAAATATTTTCATATCTTAGTTCAAAATTGTCTTGTGTTCTACCTTTTTCTGCCTCCACACTCCTCGATGTGACCTGCATATTACCTTTCTTGTATGAATTAGTCACTTCAGGGTGAGCAAATACAGCAGTGATACTCACTAGACACTAGATACCCACTCTACAACTTGTGGGGGAGGGAGATCAGGAAGGAAAAGCTAGGAGAAAATGAGGAAAGATAAATGTACTCTTTACCTGGCTTATGTAATTGTAGCACCAATGTACATCACCTTTACAATAACAATAAAAATATACTAAAATAAAAAATAAAGAAATAAAAATAAAATACTACAGGTGCTAACAATAAGTACCGTAAAAATTGTTCTCATTGATTAGCTCCTCTCCATGAAGATTTCTAATGCTAGACACATTGAGATTGACTAATTAGTGAAGCAGATTCCTAAGTAAAGCAATTAAAAGCCTGATACTGTTTCAAGCATTGTATGGTTTCTAGTTAATATAATTGTCATAACAACTCCAAAGATACCATTTATCCTTCCCATTTTACAGATGAGGGAACTAGAACAGGATAGTTTAAGAACACTGCGTATTATGCAATCTCACAAGTGAAGTAATTTTTAAGAGGTCTTTAAATTCCCTTGCAAGACTGACTGAATTATGCTGCAGTATAATTATTTTGACAGTGTTCCTACTACTGTATACTATTATCTTCTTTGACCCTCTCAATACTTTTAGAGATAGCTGCTGAAGGAATTTGTATCCTTATTTAGAAGACGAGAAAATCGAAGCCAGAAATGCACAGGATTTATTCAAAGTCATAGAGTGAGTCTGCCATCCAAACTTAAAGGACCTCCATTAACATCTAGTATTTATATTTTATTTATTTGATTTAAAGTTCAACTTTTTTCTATGTTACTTACATCAACAGAGTGAAGTTTATTGCTGACAAATACATCTATCTCCTTGTGCTTTACAATACAGACTCACTCTATGCAATGTTTTACTTTCCCATGGAGGAAGAAACAGTCATTTCTTTGAATAGCCTGGACTGTCTATGGTAAACTAAAAGAAATTCAAATCTCAAATACAAGCTTTCCCTGAAAAGTCTAGGTTGTGTAAATTCAATACCAATGATTCCTTCGGAAAGCCAGTCCCTAACTTACCCCTTTAGCAGTCATCCATAGACTCCTTCCCTTCCCAATTGTCTTCTCATTGAAGATTCCATTGGAGCTCTATAGCATTGACCATTTTTATGTAAGATTTTCATTGATAATAAAGTAAGTGCTTTCTTACATGTGTTAGAAAAAGTATTGAGAACTTGGGAATAAAATAAGGGATTTTATTCTTCACCATGGTTAACTTTTAGAAACACATAAATGTTTGTCATTTTAGTTCTAAATACGTTGGAACCCAGAGGCTTTATTTCTTCTTTTTTTAATGAAAGCTCAGAATCAAAATTTCAGCAGAGAAGATAAATAATTTCTAGCCAACATATCAGAGTGGCATAGAGAAATTTGCTTCTGTGGATCAATATTCCATCTTTTACGAGGCACCGTTCTATACCAAAAGGTAGAGGACACATCTCACTTTTGGAAATTGAAGTTTTCCAGTTTTGTGAATATTTCTCATGCTTTTATTTTGCTGTTGTTTTTCCATCCCTAGGGTTTGAACTTAGAGACTGGGGTCTGTCGCCTAAGCGTTTTATTAGCTCAAGGCTCTACCATTAGATCCATAGCTTCACTTGGTGCTTAATTGGAGATGAATTGCATCGAATTTCCTGGCTTCAAATCATGATCCTCAGATCTCAGCCTCCTGATTAGTTGGGATTACAAATGTGAACTACCTGTCTTGCCTGGCTTTTTTCATACATCTCATTTGATCTATAAAGTGCATCCTCATATATTTGGCCTATTAAAATACTTGAGAACAAATTTGACAGCACCTCTACAAGCAAGCCATCATACCTGAACACCAAATATTAGAGGTAACATTTGTGACATGATCCCTTTCTGACTTGTATGATAGGCTTTGTATATACTGTTTCGGTTTCTATGTGGAACTCCTCAAGCTCAGCCTTTGTCTCAGCATTCCTCCTTGTGATTTATGCAAGACCAGTAAGTGGAGAATAAAGTCAGATATTTTTAATTGACCAGGAAGAAAGGAAAGAAGGAATGGGGAAGGAAGAGGGGAGGGAGGGAGAAAGAGAGGAAGAGAAAGAGCATTATCCCAAACTCCAAATTTTCTTTCATAGGGTTTCTTTTGGTAGTATTATAATCATGAATTCATTATGTAAAGCTCAAACGGTAATTCTAGCTCTATGACTTTAAGACATGTTTTACTATTAGTACTTTTCTGGACTCAGAAAATAAAACATTCAACTAAAAAGTGACAGAGTCCATAAATTCATTGAAATCTCAGTTTATTTTAAGTGAGTTTAACTGACCTTTTCCATTTCTCAAAAACTACAGTCTTCTTTTACAGACCATATTTACTAGCAACTTCTCATTGCCAATACCCCCCAGATGATTCATCCTCTGACTCTGTTTTAAATCATTAAGGATTACTAGTGCTCGCAGTGGATTAAAAGCTCTATATTAAGGTAAAAGGAGATTGAAAGTGTTTCCTGAGAATTCAGATTAGTGCAGTCACTGGGGGCTGAGAATCACTGTATCTTTCTCTCAGATTTAGGAATGGGTTGGATTTAGGAATGGGTTGCCCATGGGGTAAGAAGGAGCTGCAATGGAGTTTGGTATTGATTTTTACTGAACTCTGTGGAGCATCTCTCTAAACACTCTATTATCATGAGCTCTTCAGAGGTCAGACTTTTCTCTCAAATTCTGAAAGTCAATACAATCCAAACTGATAATTTCAGCAAAGATTCTGAACTACTACTATATGACTTCTCTTCTCATGTAGGGTGTGTATGTAGTAGAAATGTTTATTCTGTTTGGTTAAAAAAAAGTTATTCAAAAAATTAGCACAAGCCTGGAGCCAAAGGCTCATGTTTATAATCCTAACTACTAAAGAGGCTAAGGATCATAGTTCAAAGCAAGCCCAGACAGAAAAGCCTGTGAGATTCCAATTAATTACCAAAAAGAGAGAAAGAGAACGAAGAAGAGAAAGAGAGAGAAAGAAAAAGAAACAAAGAAAGAAAGAAGAAACAAAGAATGAAAGCAGAAAGCAAAAAGAAAGCAAAAGAAAGACCAGAAATGCAGCTGTGGCTGAAGTGGTAGAGTGCCAGTCTTGAGAAAAAGCTTGGGGACAGTGCCCAGGCCCTGAGTTCAAGCCCTAGGTTGATCACACACACATTAAAAAAAATTAGGTCATATCATTAAACATACATCGAGCAAATTTTTGGATGATCTATATATTTTAGCATTTATATAATTCCTGTAAACACATATTGCTTTCCAACTCTAAATATCTAAAATACCCAGGATACTCCAATTTCAGTCTAATAGTATCTGCAGGGGTAGCAGCATAAATCTCTGACATTCAATTTTTAAGTAAACTACTGCCGTCTGCTTACCTACTTTATCTCACATTTGCATTTTCACATTTTGGGAGTAATCATGTTCTCTGAAACAACAACTATGACCTAGACATAATTTTTTCTTCTTTTTTTTTTTTTTAAGCAGGAATTAGTCTGGTTGAAAGAGAGCAAGGGAGAGACAGAGACAGAGACAAAGACAAAGACAGAGAGGAGAAAGAGATAAATTTGGTCAATTTTGGGTTCTGCTGCAAAGTTGGTGCACAAAGGGGAGAGATGCACTAATCTAACGTAGGCTTTCCTCAGAAGATGGAAATTCAAAAATATTCAGGGTGAGTTATTTCCTAGTGTTAGAGAAAAATATAAAAACTAATGAACCCATTTTAACTGAGTACTATTTTCTCTGATTAAGCAAATGTCAAGTTGCCTTTGCATTTTTTTTATTAATTAAAGTAAACTTCCTAAAAGCTAAGTGGAATACATCAGGCTTTTTGAAATTTACTCTGATGTTTTTACCTTTTCAAGGAATGGAAATACATATTTAACAAACCTCAGACTATCACCTTTTAGTAAAAACCCATCAGATGGTCCCCATTTCAAACTGCAGCATGCTAGGCACCAATTTACTGATGAATACACAACGAAATGCAAGCTCTCCTACTAGAAAGGTGCTTTATCACCTAAATGCCCAGAAATAAAATAATGCAAAATCATAAATTCATGTGCTAAAAGAAATGCTATGGCCTCTTAGACTCCCCCAGGACAAGTTCCCAAGTATTTAGACAGAGACTCTATAGATAATTACGAATTGCAGACTTTTGGTATGGGAAGGTAATGTAAGTTAGTACAAGAGTAAGTAGGACTACTACAAACAAAGATATAAAGCAAGAAACAGAAATTGGGCACAGCTAAAGAAAACTTTAGTGACTTTGGTTAGCAGAGACAGCAATGCTTAGCTTCTTGGTTGAGATAAGCTGGTTTCAGACTGCAATCCTCCCCAGTCTCTGTCTCCCATGTAGTTGGAATTTACAGACATAAACCTTTACACCTGGCCTGGAATTTTCTTCAAAGAAGACTTAAAACTTATTTCAAGACACTAGCAGTTGGATGCCAACAATATACCACATACTACCGCCATGTTTCTGAACAGAAAGTCCAGGCCAAATTAGATTATAAATCTTAAAGATATCTTCTTCAAGTTGAAGGGAAAATAAAGGTATCTTCAGAAAAAAACAAAAGTGATTAATTTCATCAAGAAAGTATTTGTCATATGAAATGTTAAAAGATGACCGTTTTGGGCTGGGAAGGTGGCTCAGTGGTAGAGCACTTGCCTTGCATGCCTGAGGCCCTGGGTTCGATTCCTCTGCACTATATAACCAAAAAGAAAAAAGCCAGAAGTGGTGCTGTGGCTCAAGTGGTAGAGCAATAGCCTTGAGCTGAAGAGCTGAGGAACAGCGCTCAGGCCCAGAGTTCAGGCCCCACGACCAGACCCAAAATAAAATAAAATAATCAGCAAAACTTAAAAAAAAAAAAAGATGACAGTTTTACATGAAATAGTTCCACCGCAATAGACCTGAGATATCAGAGAAATAAGGTTGAGAAAAAGCTAAACGGAATGAGCAAAACTCAGTGTGTCTTGGCCCAAGAAACTGGGTTGTTCTGGGTGTTAAGACTACAGGGCAATAAAGCATGAGAATATATTAGGAATGGAGCAATTGGATTAAATACTAAATAGTCCTCATAGTGTGAAAGAAACTAATTTCATACATGGACAGGTTAACTATATGTTATAATTTTCAATATCTCACTGAATGATTAGTTAAGTGTACAAATTCCAAACCAGCATAGGGAAAAATTGAAAAATAATTCAAAATGATTCATCTGGAACAATTTTTTTAAAGTAAAGTCAAGATGCAAAACATGAATCAGAAAAACATTCTATATAAACCAAAGTATACATTAAATGGAACTTGAAAAATATTTAAAATGCAGAAATTATATTAGATTCCACATTTCATACAAACCCAAACTCTAAATACATGATTTTTATGAAAGGGAGCTCCTTAATATAAAGTAAAATAGAATTGAAAGTTAAACAACTCCAATAACTGAGAAAGTGAATAGACAATATCAAATGAAATAGACTTGACTTTAAGGGAAAAAAGTATTTATTTAAATACGAAGAGGATTACTTTGATATGCTATAATGTAAGAAGTTTAACTCAAAATAAATAGGCCAAAATCTATATTATTGCAAGAGGAGAAATACAAATCAGATCAGACAGCTTGAATAAATCTTACTTGGTAATTGATAAAAAATAGAAACACAGAAATACTAAATATAAATAATATATTAATAATACTAAAATATTAAAATGTTTAGCAATATGGTCAATAGAAAGTACTTATGAATAAAAATTAGATATTACACATTACTTCAGAAGACAGAAATTGCTAGGAATAAGGGTTGTGCAGACAATTTATATCTCCAGTCTGGAAGCAATAACAATTGAATAAATTAGTAATAATGCCTCCAACATTTGTACAATGAATAGAAAAAATATTAAATCAGAGCCTCAAAAATTAAAAACAATTTTTATCTTTGAACCTCTGCTGTTCAACTGATTTTAACTGATTTTAAACTTTTGAGATATAGGATCTTAAATTTTCTAAAATACACATCATGTGGAATCTAAAGAGCTCTATTGTTATTTGTTATTTGAGGAAGGATATTGTTATTCATATGCAAATAGAAAATTTGAAACCTGGGGGTGGCTGGAGATGAAACTTAACTCAGTAGTAGAGCATGTGGTTCTTATCATGCTACCATAAAAAAATCAGAAAAGAAAATGCGTATTTGTGGTACATAGTCTTAATTTAAACATATCTGTATGAATAATAATGAGCGGATTTTACGTTTGTCATTTTAACCTTGGAGAATATTAAATATATATGTACAAGATACCTTGTGTACATATATGAAAAGACTGGTTTGGGAAAAAGGAGAAGGGAGGAGGGAATGTGATAGAAGGGGTGAATCTAATCAAGACATAGTGTATGCATATATGAACATGTCAAAATGTAACCCCTTGTACAACTAGTTGCTGCTACTTAATAAAAGACTAGAATAACTAATGTACAAGGGCTGCTGCACACAGTAGGGCTTGCTCAAGCAATCTTAAAAACATGGGAAAGTTTACAGTGAGCATTGAATAATATTTTTACAGTAGGGCATTAACATGTACAAAGTAATATTTTAGGAAATTTGTAATGGCTTAGATGGAGAAAAAATATTGGAAAAGGTGTTCATGCTGAAGTGGGCATTCCGTTATCTCTGCATATGTGTAGCTAGTTTTGTTCTTTTCAGTGCTAAATAGGTTAGAATCAAGCATGAATGAATAAAAACGATCATCCTGTATCTTTGAAGAAGATAGTGGCAGTATTAATATTATACTTTTGAGAAAAAAAGAGAACTTAAAATTACTGGCAATAAACGTTAACATTTGGTTTAGAAGAAAACAGAAATCATCAAGATCAATCTTCCATCTGAGAATGGAAAGAGATACCTTGAATGGAAAGAGATCTTTCACTTTCCTAATAAACTAGTCTGCTTCATCTTGAACAGTCAAAACACTCAGGTTTAACTCTCTTGAATGTTCTAAATATGGAAAGCTCCCCAATAGATAAATGTATTTGTAGATCCAGACAAATGTATATAACTATTTAGCTCCCACACTGGTTTAAACCAATAAGTAAAACTGAATGAAAACTTATGCCAACAAATATTTTTAGGAACAACAGATGTTATTGGATCAATAACATCCTATGGACACCAAGAAGGATGGCATTTAGCCTTCCAGCTGCAAACATCAAATGAAGGCAATAAATCTGGTGCTCTTTAGCAGCTTTTATTTGTATTGTCTTAGATGCTCTCTGAGTATCAAAATTGGCATCTGAATTTTCCCCTAAATAGTACTGAAGTTGCTTTGGAAACAAAGCTTTGAAAAGCATCCTCCAGTCAAGGGTTAATAAAAGCCGCGCATTTATATCAAAGGAGTGGTTATTGCACAAAGAGAAATGTACTCCAAAAAAGGCTGTAAATCTGTGAGATAACTTTCTTCATAATGTTTGTATTAAATTATATTTGCTGCCATTTTTAAGGGTGAAGTTGTACATGTATAAATGACACCTCTGAAGTAAAGCTCTTTAATACTTAATAAGAAATTAAAATACTTAGCTTAGAAATACGTTCTTTTTGTATTATCTATGTTACTGTCTTTTAAAACAACATTGAGAAGTGATAGTTTCACATAGGTCATAGCAATACTATTGTTCCATGTTTTGGAGGGGACATTCTCTAAAGCCTTTAGAGATGAACTAAATATAAAGTAAGAGAATGAGACAATCATCCTGATGATTAGAGTCCTTCAATATTTTTAACCCTTTACTCATCCATTAAGAGGATTCTCATTATGGAATCATTACATCTAACATTATACTACTTGACCTTTTACTGAATTGATTACTTTCACTGTGAATATGGTTATGTAGTTTCACTCACTAAAATCTGTCATATCTCCTTGTTCATTTTTTAAAAATATTTTTATTGTAAAGTTACTGTACAGAGGGGTTACAGTTACATGAATAAAGTAATGAGTACATTTCCTATCCAGCATTGTTACCCCTCCTTTGTTTTCCCCCTACTATCCCTTCCTTCCCTACCTCCCCAACTCCTCCCTCATCTTCCCCATCCTGAAGTTGTAAAGTTCATTTTCAACATACTTTCTTGTATGCCTCATTGTTACAATGGGTCATCATTATACTCCTTGTTCTTTATTTGAGAAGGTTTCTACTTCCTAATTAAATTGGTTGACCACCTGTGAAAAGGAAAATATGACATTGCTAGGAGGAAAATAGTAGGACAGTAGAAATTCTGGTGATGGCTCAAAGGAGGGTCTGAAAGTTGATCAGATGAAATTTACACTTTCTTACAAGGGAAAATGCTTTAGGCATTTCAATGCAGAGTGATACAGGTGTAACTCCTAGCAGATACATTCACACAGGGAAGGATTTATGCATGATCCTTCTCTATAAATAGTTCTCAATAATGAATTCTAGTACCCGCTCTTTATATGTGGACATTTAACTTTTAATCTGAGATTTTTGTTATTACATGAGTTGTAATATAGAAAGAAACATTTTTCATTGTTTTCTTGATTTTATTTTTAAATTGGCTAGTTGGAGTCTTGGGCTGCCTGGGCCAGCTCTGAATTAGAATTCTCAGCTCTCAGCCTCCTAACTAGCCAGAATTATATGCATGAGTCACCAGGACCTGGTTGAATCATTTTCTCTTTGGGGAGAGTTAGATTTTTTTGTTAGTTAACTCTTATCTTATTTATCATACTTAAAACATTTTATTACATCCCAGTTTGAATTGAGTCAGTGTATATATAGAGGACTTTTTACGTGCAGAGCAGTGAGTTTTGTGTGAAGATAAAGAAGACACTGTTCTCTTCACAACAGCTGAACTCACAACCTACCAAGAAAGCTGGGCTGCAAGCTAAGTGGTAGTTCCATGTTTAGGAAATAGCAGTTGACTCTGAGAAGAATCATGAGGCATGACTAATGCTTTCTGGGGGACAGAGGAAAGGATGCATACAGGTAGTGACATTTGGGCTCTTGAAAAATGTGTAGGAATTTTACAAGAGGTAAATAAAGCGTAGGAACAGATCAGTTTGAGGCAAACATCAAGTTCAATGTTACAGTAGGCAAAAAGACATGGTACAATGAAAGAACAGTGAGAGAGAATCCTTTTATTAGAAAAAGAGTGAGACAAAATTGACATTTGTTTGCAGAATCTTTGAAGGAGAGAATATAAATCAAGACGGATTGCACGTCAAGTGTTTTGGGCTTCTCAGAAAGCTGAGATCTGAAGATTGTGGCTTGTAGCCAGACTGGGCAGGAAAATCTACAAGACTCTTCCCATCAAAAAGGGGAAGTGGAGCCGTGGCTAAAATAGTAGAACATTAACTGTCTTGAGTGAAAAAGTTAAGGGACAGCACCCACTCACTGAGTTAAAGAACACACACACACACATACACACATACACACACACAGAAAAATTGAGATTAGATGACACACAAATTTTGATGGTAAGATTTGGGATACTAAAATAGAATACTGACACTAAACTACTAAAATCCCATTAAATGAATGGATTTTAAAATTAATGAACAATGCAAAAGCTATGTATCTACCTACAAGAGATAAATAAATAATCAGATGATCAATCTCAACAGGTTAAAACAATACTAGTTCTGTCATTGTGTACAACACAATATTAATCATTACAATAAAATGTAGAGTGACTATGTGGTTTACATGGGAAAACAAAGAAAATTCTATAATAAGCATACCCATAAAAGAGAAATGCATGGATGATGATACAAGCATTATGACTGGCAAGGGCCCAAACTAATATAAGCAGGAATTACAAAGATGGATGAGGGCTAGACTTGCTGTACATTGTCAAACTCATTAAGGTTTATCCATTATTCTGAATGTAATTGAAAGATATTCACTTACTTTAAGAATAGAGGTGACCTAAAGATAATAAAAATATGATAATAAGAACAACAATAATAATAATGAAGAAGGAAGAGGAGGAGGAGGAGGAGGAGGAGGAGGAGGAAGAAACAGGCACTGGTAGTTTATTCCTGCAATTCTAACTACTCAGGAGGCAGAGATCTGAAGAACATGGTTGGAAAACAGCCCAGGCAGGAAAGTCTGAAAGGCTCTTATCTCCAAATAACTGTCAAAATCAAATAAACAAACAAATGAAAGTGGAGCTGTGTCTCAAGTGGTATAGAGCTAGCCTTGAGGACAAAGCCCAAGTCCTGAATTTAAGTTTCAGGACAGGCAAAACAAAAAGATAGAAGCAAGATGCTAAGATTTATGAAGTAAAATTAAGTATCTATAGTAAGAAACACTTTCTTATTGAGGGCCATAAAGAATGACAGAAAATCAGTAATGACACTGGACACAGAGAAGGAAAATTCTAGCACACATTTTTTTTAATTTTATTTTATTTGTGAACATACTGTACAGAGGAGTTACAATTACATGGGCAGGATAATGCGTACATTTCTTACCAAGCATTGCAGCCTCCTCCTATGTTTACCCTTCACATCCCTTCCTAGCCTCCCCCTTCCCCCCCCAATCCCAATCCTTCTCCTTCCCCCTCCTTCCCCCCCCCGCCCCCCCGCCCCGCACCGACATTGTAAAGCTCATTTTGGACATGACAACTTGTACTTCTCATTGTTGCAACAGGTCCACCTGTATCCTTAAACAACTGGTTTTTCCCCATCTCCTCCACAAGTTATACTGACATCAAATATGGTGAAAGCAGGGGTTATACTGTGGGGGAGGGACATACAAAGCAACAAAGAAAAAAACCTTAAAATACACATCTAAGGGTTCATTTTCCTGACATCACATTATCTGACCTTTTCCGCTTGACTCATACATATACTAGATATTACAAATAAGGGAAACCATGGGACCTATGTTTCTTTGGGCCTGGCTTACTTCACTTAATATAATTTTTTCCAAACTTTTCCATTTCCTAACAAATGGGGCAATGTCATTCTTTCTGATGGAGGCATAGAATTCCATTGTGTATATATACCACATTTTCTTGATCCATTCATCTACTGAGGGGCATCTGGGTTGGTTCCATATCTTAGCTATGGTAAATAATGCTGCAATAAACATAGTTGTGCTAGTAGCTTTAGTGTGGTCTTGTTTGTAAACATTTGGGTAAATGCCCAAAAGTGGGATTGCTGGCTCATAGGGGAGATCTATGTGAAGTCTTTTGAGGAACCTCCATACTGCTTTCCAAAGTGGTTGAACAAGTTTACATTCCCACCAACAATGATGTAAGGTTCCTTTCTGTCCACATCCCCTCCAGCATTTGTTGTTAGAGTTCTTGATTTTTGCTATTCTAACTGGAGTGAGGTGATATCTCAATGTTGTTTTGATTTGCATTTCTTTTATGGCTAGGGATGTTGAACATTTCTTCATGTGTCTATTGGCCATCCTTCTTTCTTCTTCAGAGAAGTTTCTCTTTAAGTCTTTTGCCCATTTATTTATTGGGCAGTTGTTTCTTTGAGAATTTGTTGTTGGGTGGTTTAATTTTTTGAGTTCCAAGTATATTTTAGATATGAGACCCTTGTCCGTTGTATGGCTAGTAAAGATCTTCTCCCAATCGGTGGGCTTTCTATTGATCTTGCTAGCTATGTCATTTGCCCTGCAGAAGCTCTGCAACTTTATGCAATCCCATTTGTCCAACCTTTCTTTGATTTGTTGTGTTTCCGGGTCTCTATTCAGAAAATTTCGGCCTGAGCCAAGGAGACCTAGGGTTTCTCCTATTCCATCCTGTAATGTTTTCAGAGTGTCTGCTTTGAGTTCAAGGTCTTTGATCCATTTGGAGTTGATTCTGGTGTAGGGTGATATATAAGGATCTAGCTTTAGTTTTCTACATGTAGTTAACCAATTTTGCCAGCACCATTTACTGAAGAGGCTGTCTTTCTTCCATTCTATTGTTTTAGCTCCCTTATCGAAGATTAGATGGCTATAGGTCTGTAGGTTCATTTCTGGGTTTTCAATTCTATTCCATTGGTCCTGAGGTCTGTTCTTATGCCAATACCAAGCTGTTTTGATTACTATGGCTTTATAGTAGAGTTTGAAATTTGGTATTGATATTCCTCCAGCAGTGTTCTTTCCATTGAGGAGCGATTTTGCTATTCGGGGTCTTTTATTTTTCCATATGAATTTTTGGATTGCCTCTTCTATTTCCTTGAAGAATGAGGTTGGAATTTTGATAGGTATTGCGTTGAATTTGTAGATAGCCTTGGGAAGTATTGCCATTTTCACGATGTTAATCTTTCCAATCCAGGAGCATGGAGGTTTTGCCATTTTTTAAGTTCTGTGTTGATTTCCTTTTTTAAGATTTTAAAGTCTTCATCATAGAGGTCCTTCACTTCTTTAGTTAAGTTAATTCCTAGGTATTTTATTTTTTGTGGGGCTATTACAAATGGAGTTGCTTTCCTAATTTCAGCCACACTTTTCTCATTGTTGGCATACAGAAAAGCCATTGATTTTGGGGGGTTAATTTTATAACCTGCTACTTTGCCAAAGTTTTGAATCAGCTTGAGTAATTTGGGAGTGGAGTGTATGGGATTCTTTAAATACAAGATCATGTCATCTGCAAAGAGGGAGAGTTTTATTTCTTCTTTCCCTATTTGGATGCCCTTTATTTCTGCATCTTGTCTTATTGCTGTAGCTAGGCATTCTAATACTAGATTGAAGAGAAGTGGAGAGAGTGGGCATCCTTGTCTTGTTCCTGAGTTAAGAGGAAATGGCTTTAGTTTTTCACCATTGAGTATAATGCTGGCTGTAGGTTTGTCATATACAGACTTTATTGTATTGAGGAATGTTCCATGGATTCCTAATTTTTCCAAAACCTTCATCATAAAGGGGTGTTGGATCTTGTCGAATGCTTTTTCTGCATCTATTGAGATAACCATGTGGTTCTTATTCTTGCTCCTGTTGATGTGATGAATAATATTAATTGATTTGCATATATTGAACCAGCTTTGCATCCCTGAAATGAATCCTGTTTGATCATGGTGTATGATTTTTTGGATGAATTGTTGAAGTCGATTGGCCAAAATTTTGTTGAGAAGTTTTGCATCAATGTTCATCAAAGAAATGGATCTATAGTTCTCTTTCTTTGATGAGTCCTTTCCTGGTTTTGGGATGAGGGTTATGATGGCTTCATAGAATGTGTTGGGTAGTGAGCTTTCTCTTTCAATTTCATTGAAGAGTTGGAGGAGTATTGGTGTGAGCTCTGCTTTGAAGGCCTTGTAAAATTCCGCTGTAAAACCATCTGGTCCTGGACTTTTCTTAGCTGGGAGGTCTCTTATTGTTGTTTCTATTTCAATGCTTGATATGGGCCTGTTAAGCTGGTTTAATTCATCTTGGTTTAGTTTTGGCATGTCAATATTTGCTAGGAAAAGGTCCATTTCTGTCAAGTTCTCAAACTTATTAGCATAAAGTTTTGAGAAGTATTCCCTTATAATGTTCTGAATCTTGGTTGTTTCCGTGGTGATGTTTCCATTCTCATCTGTTAGTTTATTAATTTGGGTGTGTTCTCTTCTTTTTCTGATAAGATTTGCTAAGGGTCTGTCAATTTTGTTAAGTTTTTCAAAGAACCAACTCTTTGTTTTGTTGATTCTTTCTATAGTTTTTTGGGATTCTAATTCATTTAATTCTGATTTAATTTTGATTATTTCTTTCCATCTACTGGATTGGGGTTTATCTTGCTGCTCTTTTTCAAGGAGGTTTAGATGTGTCATTAAATTGCTAGTTTCAGATCTCTCCAATTTGTTGATGTAGGAGCTCAGAGCTATAAACTTGCCTCTGAGTACTGCCTTTGCTGTGTCCCAGAGGAGCTGGTAATTTGTGTGTTCATTTTTGTTGAATAGCATGAACATATGAATTTCCTTTCTAATCTCTTCCATGACCCACTCTTGATTCAGCAATGTGTTGTTTCTAGCACACATTTTTGACATTTTGATGAAGAACATTTAAGTTCCAGAATAATGCCAATGATGAGATACGCCTGTTTAAAGAATTACCCTAGAATCAAATAATGGAATACAACTGTGGTTGCAAAAGTAGATAAATAATAGTTTGGGCTTATTGGCCTACCCAGGCCCCGCCCTGAGGAGTAGAAGTGGAAATATGTGGTAGGGCTACTCATTGTTATAAGCAGTAGAATTTTCTTATTTTCAAGAATAATTGAACTTAATTACTTAGACTAAAATTTAGCAAGACTAAACACTAAGAGTTGATCCAAATCTTATATAGCAAATAAGTGATATGCTGTAATGTATACTATTGCTTTGACTATAGAATATTTAGGAAGTTTCAAATTTCTCAACATCAGATTCCATGAACAATTTCATCAATGAACATTCCTTCATCAGGCTTTCCATCATATCTCCTAGTTCATGCTAGCTTTTTAAATAAGACTTTTTTTCACCTCAACTTTACCTTTTTTTAAAAATATATTTTATTGTTATTGTAAAAGTGATGTACACAGAGGGTTTACAGTTACATATGTCAGATGAGTGCATTTCTTTTTGAGCAATATCGCCTCTTCCCTTATTTTCTCCCAGTTTTTCCCTCTTGTACCCCATCCCTCACAAGTTGTATAGTTCATTTTCAACAGTGTCTAGTGAGTGTTACTGCTGCATTTGTTCACCCTTTATCCCATCATTTCTGTGGAAAAACAAATAAAGTTACATACAAAACAAAAGAAATAAAAAAACAGCAACGAAGGAGAAAACAAACAAAAAGCAAAATAACAACAAAAAAATCTTGTTTCCATTTCTGGGAGTTCATTTTGATAAATATCATTTTATATGACCATATAATTTATGTATCATTTGAATCATGCCTCAAAGCTTTCTACTATTTCTTTTTTTTTCCTTTCTACTATTTCTTGATGTGAACTAAATGATATGATTAGTTTTGTGATTTCCCTTTTTGTAAATATCAATCATTATTTTTATTAAGAAATATTAGTTTTTAGATCTGTAGCATCTACCTAGGATTCAGGAAATGTTAAGTGAATATTAGCATTACTAATGATATAAGTTGAGTGTTTGGTCCATCTTGATTATAGCACATTTTTTGTGACATCCTGCTGCTGTTGTCATTTATTTAACCCTACCTTTTATCTGGTAAAATGGCTTCAACTTAAGATATAGATTATATGATTTTAAGAATAGGAACCTTTTACAATTTCATATTTACTAACTCATTCTTATGGTAGCTGACGTGAAAAAATGTAATAAAGTCCCTGAAAAACAAATATTTTTAAAATAAAATAACAATTTGAAATTCTCAATTTTACCTCTGAATATTGGCTTTTTAAATATAAATGTATTTACATTTTCACCAGCATTTTCAAATTTATTCCTTTTAATCTTCAAAACTTAGGGATGAACATGATAACATTCTCACTTAAAAACAGTCAATATCAGCAGAAGATAAAGGAGTGTTTTATATTTTCATTGACATGAAACCTGAATCATGGGTGATTTTACTCAACATAGTTTCTAACCCTCCCCCCGCGCCAGTCTTTCTTTCTTTCTTAAAAAGTTTTATTAGCACAACTTAATTATACCAAAGGTTTCATTTGATACTTCGATCAAATTCACCCCATCATTTTTACTTTCTTAACTAACTCCCTCTTCCCCCATCCTTTTAAAGTTTTTGGTGTATTTTATCATAATATTTTCAAACATACTCATCTGTAGGTTGTGTGCATGTGTGTGTGTATGTGTGTGGCCTGTTCTAGGTCTTGAGCTCTGGGCCTGGGAGCTGTTCCTGAGATTATTTGCTCAAGACTACTCTACCATGTGAGGACTACCACTTGAACCACAGCTCTCCTTTGAGATTTTTGGTGATTAATTGAAGATACAATTCTCACAGACTTTCCTTCCAGAGGTGGATTTGAATCACAATTCTCAGATCTTAGCTTCCTGAGTTTCTAGGATTACAGGCATGAGCCACTGATGTCTAGCTCAATTTTGTTTTATATAGTGAACTTTGTCCTATTTTAGAAAGAGAAAATGACTGCCAGTGTATAAAACCAGACATTGCACTTCCTAACAGAATCAATCTTATGGCTAAAACCTGTTGTGAAAAAAACAAATTAATTTTAAAAAGGAAAGAAAGGGAAAGAAAAAGAAGGCACTTTATTTTACTGGTTATATACCAAAATCCAAGAAACACTAGTTTTTGAAATTCCTAGCATACTTACTTTTTTTTAAGTACTAAGGATGTGAGTAGGTTTATAATTAGGAAAAGTAGTCGTCTTGAGAGTGTTTCAATACTTTAGTTAGACATATTGGAGATTTTATTACTATTTAAAACCTAGATGTTATTTAGGGCACAGGCATATACATTAAGTCATTTAATGAGAATTAATGGGAGCACCATACCTATGAGAAAATTAAGCTCTGCCACTTTTTCTGTGCCCATTCTTTGCTGACTTGATCTCAGGAAGTATGACTCAGTTTCCTTACCACAGGACATCCAATACTCCTTCTGGGGATTCACATACTTCTATTGCAACGTCTTTAAAGTAAAAAGAACAATTGAATAGGAAAAACCAGGGGCAATTTCAGGTAACTAAACACTTCAAGTTAGAGTTCTTGTCTAACATATGTTTTCACTTTCAGAATGACTTGCTACCCTTGCAGTAAAAGTTGCCAAATAGATTTTTTAAAAGATAAATCATGTTGTTTTATTTAAAAAAATAAATAAAGATGCTTGTTGGAACTAGGGAAAATCAAGAGGTAGGGGGCGCTTCAAGTGATTTTCCTTTGAAATGGCTTTCTGGAAAATGGCTTACATTACTTCACTCTAAATTACATTATTTTTCTCCAAAGCATTAAAAAAAAGGTATATTTTAAATATTGAAATTCCATTTCGGTGATTGAACTACAAGCCTCTGTGAGACTCTCAAGCTCTTTTAAGGAAGGCTGTCACCCAGAGAAGAGAATTAATAGCAGCTGAAGTTTGACCCTCTGATCACTGGAGACCTGAATGTAATAGTTATCTCAAAATTACTGTCCTTAAGATTTAGTTACAGACAAGAAACCAGGGAGTGGGTAGAAACCTCAATCCCTAGCAAAGAAATACAGAATTAAATATTCTGAATATCGAGAGAACTAGGTATATTCTGAGCATCATTCCAGAAGTAATAGACCGATGATGTTACTAAAGGAACTCCTAAAATGTATAGTATTTTGATCAGAATGATATTTTGAGGTTCTGTAAAAATAACGTTATAACAGCCTCTAGTAACATGAACAATGACAAAGAAAAAAAGGAACTTCTCCGTTTTTTTTTTAAAGATTTCTAAGCCTTCAGTGTAGCACCATATGTCACTGCTGAAGCTATAGCTTTCAAAATATTCATGGCCAAGGTAGAAATAAATACAGCTTATTCATTCCAGCAACAAGGGTTTCTATTTGTAGTAAAATATTTAGTGTGAATCCTCTAGACTCCAAATTTGATCCTCAGTTTCAAGTATGAGTTATTGGCTGGAAAGCCTTCTTTGAAATGTCAAACAAGATTCTGGGAAATTTTAGCAATCCATTGTGGAGAAGCACATAAATCCCTGCAGACTGCTGCTGTGGGTGGAACTCTTGCTTTTCAAGGCATCTTCACTGAGGCATGTGTGGAAATTCTAATCATGTCCACGAACTTCCTCCCTGTTCATTTGTTACTTCTGCACAGCTGAAGGAAGAGGCACTAGGAACTGGTAACAGCTTGACTTCAAGGTAATAGCAAAAACACATGCTTTCACCATCTCCTTTAACATTTGACAGGATATAGAAGTTAGAGAAAATGTGGGGAAGAGAAAATTGCAGTCTATCATGTTTCCAGACTCTGTTTTAGGCATTTTTACAATTAAGATTAAGATAAATGGAACCCTTCGTTACCTTCAATCATATTCATAAGCATCTGGTGATCAGAACATAGTAATACATTAAAAACCTTAAATTTTAGGGTTTTCATATTTATCATTAGATACCCTTAAATGTTAGAGATTGGATGGCTTTGGGTATGATTTGAATACTTTATGAAAAGATATGTGGAGAATAAATTGATCTCTTACTAAGGGTTGATTAACTACAACTTTTGAAAATGGTTTGGGTAATGAATGAAAGAAGTCACAGAAAAAGTATAAGAGAAAGAGAGAGAGGGATACAATGAGAAAGAAAGGAAGGATGGAGGGAGGGACAGAAAGAAAAAGGAAGGAATGAAGAAAGAAAAAAAGGAAGGAAGGAAAGAAAAAGGAAGAAAGCAAGCAATTAAGCAAGAAATACAGAAAGAAGGGGAAAGAAAGAGAAAAGAAAAGAAGAAAGGAAAGGAAGGAAGGAAAGGAAGGAGGAAGGAAGGAAGGAAGGAAGGAAGGAAGGAAGGAAGGAGGGAAGGAAGGAAGGAAGGAAAGGAAGGAAGGAGGAAGGAGGGAGAGAGAGAGGAAAAGGACGGAGGGAGGGAGGGAGGAAGGGAGGGAAAGAGGGAGAGAAGGAGGGATGGAGTGGGGAGGGAAAGAAAGCAGGAGAAGAGAGGAAGGAAAACAGAAAAAGCAAAGAAGGAAAACAGGAAAAGGTATGGAGTTGAGTAATAAGGCAGTGACAGCATTTATATACCATATCAAGGATTGAGTTTGTTGGAGCTGGAACTGATAACATTCTGGTATTCAGCCATTTAGTGTAAACATTTTAGTTCTTACATTATTCATTAGGACTATTGGATACTTGGGAAAGATACCTATAAATTCCTTTCTACCATGTATTAATCAGCTTTCTATCAAGGAGAATGTGTTTATTTGGCTCATGATGTCAGAGGTTCCAGTCCTGGATCACTTGTTGCCATTGCTTTGGACCTGTAGTGAGGTCATATGTGGTGAGAGAAAACGGCTCCCCTCATGATAAGGGAGCAAAAGACAGAAGAGACAGAGGCTCGCAATCCCCCCTGAAGAACATTCCTCCAGCTATCTACCAAGTTACTGTTAGGCGTCACATTTCTAAAGTTCCACTGCTCTCCAATAGTACCAAGCTAGGAATCGAACCTTTAGTACTGGACCATCGGGCTTACTGATGACCCAAGAGTGGCCCATAGAGGCATTCTGTGATTCTATAAAACAGACACATTGAAGAACATAACTCCACTAACTAGCACTTCCATTACAGATTTTCTTTTCTTTGTTCTCCATTAGGCCTATTTAAACCTATTTAAACCTGAGTGTATTTATATATACATATATATGTAATATGAGGTTTATTACTGTGTGTATATATGTATCTATACACATATAAATACACTCAGTAATAAACAGAGTATATAAATATATGTGTATAGATACATATATGTATGTATGTATACATAATCACACACATATGTATATATACATACATATGTGTCTATACTCATATATATGTATATATATACTCACTGTTTTTTAAAACAGATTTGAAAATACAATAGAACATACATATGTAATTTTTATTTACTTGGGATCTGGCAGTGCGGTGATGTTCTATATAATTAGTAGTTTAGCTATAATATTTATCCTCGAAGTACTATTATTGGATAACTATTCGAATAGTTGAAAGTTCTCTTTAAAAAAATCTAATTTTTTAGTTATATATTCAAAGTTCATTTTAAAATATAAATCTTAAACATCAGATCCAATCATGTTATTTAATAGATCTGAATAGCATCTTCCTTCAAAATAATCCGAAGAAATAATCTATTTTTGAGTTTTGCGCCCTGATCTTCCAAAACATTTTTGGATCATCAACTATGTGTGGGCAGCATTTTATTCTAAGTAATGGCTTGCCATCCACAAAACAGTTAACCAACAACCCCTAAGCACTCCAACATCCCACTGAGCAGCTGAGAGGTAAAAGCTATTAATTTCTACATAAGCTAAAGTTTTATCCCACCTTAGACAAATTCACGCTCCTGGGAAGGAAGATACAAAGCTACAAAAGAAAATTGTTATTTGAGAGTGTGACTCAGATGACAATTGCTTCTAAAAGTAAATGTTAGCAAAGAGAAGGGAATATAAGTAAACATAAACTAGGCTATTCATGTAACATGAAGCATTTCTCTCCGTCTACCACTTGGTTTCTTCTCCTTTGTTTTGTGTTTCTTGAAAAACAGAAATTCAGTTTTCTTCTAAAAGTCTGTCTGTATAAACTTTGTATTTCCCCAGTTTGTTCTCTTGGGATATATATGATAATCTCAAAGATCACCCTTGAAAAAACCTTAAAAGTAGACAATCAAATGATCAATACATACAATTCTTCATACATCTGGTAGATAATAAATTAACTTTCAGCCACATACTACTCCTGCATATCTGGAGATTCATGAAAATACAGTACATTATGCCTAATGGGAATTTAACAGAAATATATTGAATGGAATTTAACAAAATGAGTTAGTATTTTCAATTTTATCAAGACTCATGTTTTTCAAGCATTTGGTCTCCAACACATTTCTTTCAGAAATTAACTTTTAAAATGTGTTTAATAATGCATTCTGTGATCCTTTCTATTGAAAGCATTGGATTGAAGTAGATTCATCGATTTGACACATTTATAAATACCTTCTACACTTAAAACATTGTTTTAGTGTGAACAAAATCCACTGCCTATGTTTATAAACCATTTCAGGGAAACCAATGTAAAAGTAATCACCTCCGTCATTAGTAAGAAATACAGGGAAACAAAGAAAGGAAACAATCTGTTTCTATCTGTGAGCTAATATACATGTGCTAATATTTCACATGATTACAATAGTGAGGAATGGTTACTTCCTTTGAAAAACAAAATCATAAATACTAAGTTTTTATATAGGAAACATATACATACATTTTGGCTAGCGTAAAAGATAATGACAATAAGATTTGCTGAATGAAAATTGGGAAACTTCTAATGGAAATTGAAATGAGCTAATATAGTTACAAAAAAATCTAAGGGATTATGTATTTTCTGCATGTTCTAAGTTCTAATAATTCAAAGTAGATGATAAGGTCTTGTGTATTTACATATTTAGAACACATTGATTTCTCTCCTGCTAATATACATTCATATAACATGTACACACACATACATATATTTACATATTAATAGAAGTGCCTCCATAGAAGTATTTGACTATTTCTTCAGTCTGAAATTAATCCATAAAACTTTATTTGAATCAGATTTTGCATTTATGTGGGTTTGTCATTGAGGATATTTAATGACAAAGATCAATTATACAACATACCAAATAAAAGGTATTTTAATTCTTAATCATAGTAATGTCTTTATCTTATGGGAGACAGTAGTAGCCTTATCTCCCTTGGGATTTAAACAAATAAAAACAAAAACTTCACCCAGCTTGCTCTGTTTTAATTTTTGCACAAAATACCAGGACATTCAAGTGATTATCTGTCAGTAAATCAAGATACTGTTTTTTTTTTTCCTGTTAGCATGGTTTCTAATTCTTGGTATTTTTATTACCCCTATCTTTTGGCAAAATTCTTCAAAGTATATAAATATGGAATATAAAAACATCTTAGAAAAACATCTTATCCTATAATGAAAAACATGTTATTATAAATTTGCTTCCCAAAAATTTAAAAGTATTTTTTCTCTCTTCAATATTCATTATATGCATAAATTGAGACATCAAAATTAACCCTCCCCTTGTACAACTGATTGATGACTTCATTATTTGAATACTTATATTAATATTAAATATGTTCATGACTATATTGAATATTAGTAGTCATTTGAATAAAGTTTTGTTCATGAAAGGATGAGCTACAATTTTCCAAATATATATTTGTTATTTTCTTTTTCAAACTTTTCAAAAATCAAAATTTTAATTCTATTGGTGCAATTTATATAAAAATGAATAGAAATAACAAGACTTCCTGCTAAAGTATGTATTTTGTTTCACCTAATGGTTTGCCTTGTAAACTCTTAGAGGCAAGAGAAAATTCAAAATTACAATTATAATTACAATTATAATTATATTTTAGTGCTGGTGGCTCATGCTTATAATCCTAGCTACTCAGGAGACTGAGAGCTGAGAACCATTATTCCAAACCATTCTGGGCAGCAAAGTCCTTGAGACTCCAATTTCTAATTAACTATTATAAAGTGAGAAGTAGAGATTTGGCTCAAGGTCCTAAGTTCAAGCCCCACAACTGGCCAAAGGAAAAACATATATAATACATATATAATATTTGTTATATATTATATATAATTTAGTGTGGGAAGCACATATTACTTGAAGAGACAAATTTCTTGTACGTTAAGTCAAATAAAATGCCATCTCTGATACAGAGCAACATAGATGCTAAGTAACAAGGATAACATAGAAAACAGGTGTATAGTAAAAATATATACGTTATTTGGGGCTTTAACAATTCAGTCTCAAGACTCAATTGGTTTGGTATTGCATCCCACCTCTGCCAATTACAAATTGTGTGCCATTGAATAAGTTATTTCACCTCTCAATCTTCATTGAGGGTACATAGAGCTATTTTTTTAAAAGTATTAAAGCAAAGGTTAAAGAAGAAAATCAATTTAAAACACTTAACATCTTATTAACCTTCCTATTACTATAGACATATTATCATAATTTTAAATCATATAGGAAGACCATGGCATAACATAATCATTACTGTTGAGGGGTTCAGGAGGGAGCCATAGAATTTTTAGGCATAGAATTTTTAATTCAGTCAGTCATCATAGGCAACATGTTCCACAGGTTGAAGGCAGAAGAATCAGCAGCTGAGAGATCAGTTCACTAGAAATAGGAGATTCATATGAAAAAAAAAAACAAAGAGATAAGTAACAGATAAAAGTAGAAATCAGATAAAGGTCAGAAACTCAGATAATGGCCTTAGTTAAATGAGGAATCCTAAACTACATCCAAACTAGTGCCTAGATATTCAAGAATGAAGCTAAGAAACATCCTATTTGTAGTTCCCAGAATCCAAAGAGCTATCTCATTAATAGCACAGCATGATTCCTACATATAAATACACCATATATTTAATTCTTCTTTGCAGTTCAGCTCTTTTAAGAGTGTGGCTTTAGTTAATTATGTAAATATATTTCTCCTCATTTTTATGCAGCTTGACTGAATGCTCTCTAGTGGAATAGACTAAGTTCAATTCATCTTCAGGATTGGTCCGTGGTAGACTTTCAGCAGTCATTTGCATAATGAGTGTCCTCTTGGGTGAATGGAGAAATTACAAAATGTTAGATAATTTCCTCAGGGTCCCATCATATTTTTTACTGATATATATTTTCATAAATAATTCCAGATATCTTTATAAACAGTAATGTAAGTTCTTTGAGCTATTCTGGGGGCAATTTTTATTCCTAAAGTTAGAGCATCCATAATCTCACTTTTAGCCTCTAAAAGTAATGAAGCTATAGTCTTAGTCCAAAAATTATAGGCATGATAGGGTCACCTTTCAAATTAATTAAAATTAATTAACTACAGAAACTACAGAAAGCTTCCCCGGTCTCCTGGACCTTATTACCTGATGCAGCAAATGTCAACATACATCATTATATG
This sequence comes from Dipodomys merriami, assembly GCF_024711535.1. Lineage (NCBI taxonomy): Eukaryota > Metazoa > Chordata > Mammalia > Rodentia > Heteromyidae > Dipodomys > Dipodomys merriami. Next base: position 65,044,876 of record NW_027203381.1, on the reverse strand, counting down.
ATACAGGGAGATGGAAAAGGAGCATTTTGAGTGGAGGAAGATCACAATGAATACATGAGTTTTATTATCTTGACCCTATGATTGGCTAGACTGAATTCTGGAAAAAAAAATACAAATGTTGGTATTTACAAAGGACTTTTTATAGATACTTTAGTAAATCATCTGCTAGAACTATGAGACAGGTTACCTTTATTGCTTCTCTATTGTAGTGCAGATTTAAAAAGTATAACTATTCCACATTGTCTTAAGATACCACTGAAAATAGATGTTTAGGAAAATTATGACAATAACAATCTCAGCTTCTTAGGTATGTTGGTTGTGTTGTGGCCTTTGGAATAGCAAATTACTATTTGGTTTGGTTTTAAATGTCTTACTTAGAAGCTTTGCTGCCAATATTGGTGGCCTTTTGATTTTGTGAGATTGGAAGGCTATTACTTTGTGATAGAAATTAATTTATTGTATTTTTTGAAAAGGAATCTAATTTACTATATTCTGGCAAGGTCCTATCTTACAGTAAACAACTATAATTCCACAAAGAAAACAAGCTGTTCTAGTCTATCTTCTGGACTATTTGTAAACTTTGTTTTATGGTAAACGCCTCTCTAAAACCTGCTCGAGTGTAGAAAATGCCTTAAAATAATGGTTTGTTGTTAATGGAAACTTTTTATTGAACTTCAAGTTGTGAATTTTAAATCAAAACCAGGCAATGGCAGTGCTTTTAGACTTGAAATATCTATTTCATTTACTTTAAACTTTACATTAAATTTGTTAAGTTTTCTTAGGAGATCTCTATTTCACTTTCAGATATTTTAATCTTTCATCAAAGAAAGATATGCCCATAGCATAGTAAACAGAATAGGTAGGATTTTGTCTTAAATAATGAAATTCATGGTTCATGCTAGCTTAAGTGATAAGGGAATTTATGGTCTCACCATGGTTCTGCATGGGTTGTGAAAGCAAACAAAATTCTTTATCCTGTATCTATATCCCTTCTGATTTGATTCTGGTTCCATCTACGTGCTTTGGTAAAAGTAATACAACAGAATTAAAATAGGCCTAGTTTCAAGCATAGGCTTCTGGAAATCTTGAAAGTTGTTTTCTTGATAATTTTGCTTGTGTGCTATGGGAATCCCAGAATAAGACTATGTCAGAGCCAGATCATCTCATTTATTATTACAGTCACAGTTCAAAAATGAGGGACACTTCAATGCACAAGAGCACATTTACCTGACTGTTGACTGTAGATCATACTGGCTGAAACCAGAACCACCAAACTGAGCCTCAAATAATTTGCTCACAAGACAAGGGCAAAATGAAGAACCAGTCACAATTTTAAGCCACTGAGTTTTGGGGAAGTTTCTTAAGAAATCGATACCATCATCACATCCTGAAAATCTGGACATAAATTAAATCCAGAACTGGTTTATACAGTTCATTCAGTTCACCTACTATCCTAGAGTTAGGCATTTCATATCGCTTGACCTATCTATTCTCAGTGGATAGTGGCTTCATTCCTAGGTAGCAGCTGGTTCTGTTTTCTCACACACTGTGACTAAGCTAAAATAATCACCAAAAAGCCAGAAGTGGAGGTGTGGCTCAAGTTGCAGAGAGCCAGCCTTGTGCAGAAAAAGCCATGTAAGAGTAAGAAATGCTGCATTCATACTCTAGTATCCAGACAAGCATATTAATATTTTTGGGCATATAGTCATATTATGTTAAAGAGATGACAGATATGTTCCTAGAAACTACTCAAATTCTATCTGTTTTTATGAACGTGTGTAAGTTAAGCTTTAAGCCTTTAATTATGTATGTTTTAACAAGGAAATATGATTAGGCAAAATATTAAAAAATAAAGGTTAGAAACCAAATATGACAGTTTCAGTTTCACGTTTTGTAACAGAGTCTCCTTGCTCAGACTGCTGACATTCATTGGGAAGGACTGTGAAGTATTCATCAGGTCACTTACTAAATGTGTTCGTCTGTTTTTTGTCAGTAAGATAAATACTTTTGATTGGAACAACTTAAAAGCAGGGAAGATTTCATCTGGCCTATGTTTTCCAAGGTCTCACTCCATGGTTAGCTGGTTCCATGTGTTTGTGCCTGAGGCAAACATCATGGCAAGGAGGGAGTCTGAAGCAGAGACCTCTCACTTCTTTGTGCTTAGGAAATAGAGAGTATATGACAGGAAAGGACCAGGGCAAGCTGACAGCCCTCAAGGATATACTCCTAGTCCTCCAGCCAGGTCTGTCTCCTGAAGTTTCTGGCTCCTCCCCAAATAGCTCTACCATCTAAGGACTGAATCTCTAAAAATGAGCAAGTAGAGACTGTGTCATATATAAGCCATGACACATATTGAAAGACTTGTGTAAATTAGTTATATTCAAGATACAAAATTTCCCTTGTAAAAACTACATGTAGTATACTGAAATGAAATAACCTATGAATATGAAAACATGATTAAATAATATAAAGTTTAAAATTCTCATTTGAAAAGAGTATAGTCTGATACACGTAGACAGGAATACAGACAGTATGGTCCAGCCTGGACTGTTTTAACTTTTGACCTTCCAAAAAAAGTAAGAATAGATAAACCCCACAGAGGAAGTAAATTTTACCATTAATGTCACATTTAGTAATATATCACTGACAAGTCATATAATCATACCCAAGAACATGGCTGGGAATGACACAAAGTTATAATAATCCACCCCAATGGGGGTAAATTAATGTTCTCATGTACCATAATGCTTCAACTACTTTGATAAATGATCAAATTCCCAAGGAGAAGTAACCAAAGACTTAAATGATCTTGAGTTGGCAATCAAATATTCAAAAATTCCTAAAGACAAAGTCAAATATTCCTTCCCATGTGAATTGAAATCTGAAGAACTTAAAAAGCCAAACTTGCTTAGCAACAGTGGCTCACGCCCATAATCCTAGCTACTCGGAAAGCTGAGATCTGAGGATTGCAGGTCAAAGCCATCCTGGTAAAGAAAGACTTTTCTTCAACAAACTACTCAGAAAAAACTGGAAGTGGAGCTATGGCTTAAGTGGTAGACACTATTCTTGAGAAGATCAGGAGCAGTGCCCAGGCCCTGAGTTCAAGCCCCAGGACCAAAACAAACAAACAAGCAAACAAAAACAGTCAACTCCTTTTTTTTCTGCTCCATTTCAATCAGAATCCTTACCCCTTGACGTCTAGTGAAAGTGTGAGTCTCTTTTATCAGTATAATGTCTTCCATTATAATCACATTTCATTGCACAAGTCTTTATACATTGATCTGTGGCTAGATAAGAATTTAAGGAATCTGAAATCTCTGAAAAATGTAAACTGTTTATCAGCTTCAGAAACACAGAATTTCACAAAAACATGAAATTCTAATCATCTATGTCTAATAATAAATATAATATTTCAGAGCAAAATGGCTCTCCAAGAAGCCATTCTGTAGGGAAGTTTAGGTCCTTAAATATTTGTCAAATATTCAAAAGAGAGTAGCAACTGTGGGAACAGTTATCAGCTAAGCAAATATGGTTCCTCATGAGCAATTTATCCCAATCATGCCAGCTCTTCAGGGCCTGTGGGAAAATTTTTTCATCAGTAGTTTCATATTGGCATCATATGTGCAATTCATCGATAGAGAAATGCGCCAGAGAAATAGGATTCTCTGAAAGTGGCTCTGGGAGCTTTGGATTTTTAAGCTTTTATTCTTGTATAGAATGTGAATGAACTTCTACTCTCTTTGGTGGTGCTAATATTCTTATTTTATATTGTAGCACATGCCATGACCTCTAATACCAAGTAAGGAATCATATTCCAGTAAACAGATTAATCAATTTAGGAAAACTTCTTTCTTCTGAAGGGAATGCTATACCACTTACCTCCAAAGGAAAAAGCTAAGATCACTTCAACAAAAGTTATATACGCAAAAACACTAGAATCATATGCATTATATCTAGTGATATATTCCTTATGGTTCATTCCTTTGCCCTTGGTTGTGAATGCAAATAAAAACAGTATATAGAGACATAAAATTGGGGGCCACTAATGGATACCGAACACTGATTGACACAACTTCTCTACATTAGCAAAGAAGTTGTTGGGTCTAAAATATATAGCTTCCATTTTAGATACTGTTGAAAAACAAAAAACAACCAAATTACCTTACTGTCTGCATCTGGAAGCTTGTATATACCATATTAAGACCTTTCACACAAAAAAATTAGATAGCTTAAATTAATTTGACACAAACAGTTGTTTTTAAGGATTAAGATGACACATGCATGAGTTGCAGCAAAATTGTATTGTCTTTTCCATCCTTCCTCCCTCCCTCCTTCCTTCCCTTCCCTCATTCCTTCCTTCCTTCCTTCCCTTCCCTCATTCCTTCCTTCCTTCCTTTTCTTTCGCTTTCTTTCTTTCTTCCTTCCTTCTCTTTCTTCCTTCCTTCTCTTTCTTTCTTTCTTTCTTTCTTTCTTTCTTTCTTTCTTTCTTTCTTTCTTTCTTTCTTTCTTTCTTTCTTTCTTTCTCTTCCTTCCTTCCTTCCTTTCTCTCTCTCTCTTTCTTTCTTTTCTTTCTTTCTTTCTTTTTGTTCCAGTACTGAACAGAGCCTCTTGCTCTTGCTTGCTTATTTCACTCAAATCTGGTGTTTTACCACTTGAGCCATACCTCCACTTCTGGGAGTAGGAATTTAAGGACTTTTCTTCCTGAGCTGGCCTTGAACTTTGATCTTCAAAGGTCAGCCTTCTTCAGATTGCATGAGTCATCATCACATGTCTAACACTGAATTAGAAATAGCATTGGAAGCTGAAATGCCATCAGCTGTATTTCCCAAAAGCAAGACTGGGTTGCTCATATTAACTTATAAAGTTTAATATGTACCCTGGGATCATATCAGGATTCTAGAGCTCTGTTATGCTGGTGCACAAAGACTTTTCCTGTGGCGGCACTAGATTTTAGACTGTTTTTAGTGGTACTCAGTGGTATCCATTTGCCTTTTGAATTTATATTCAACAGAGCAAAACTCCATAATTATTTGGCAGATGTAAATAAAAAGACCATCGTTGCTTCTGACAAAAATAGATTGGAATTGTCTTGGATGGTTGTATGCTCTTTCTCTATAATATCTAGGCTGTCTTCAATCCCTGAAATTCAATCTTCTGCATGGTCTAACCTACTATCAAGACTTTCTACTTTGATTTTTATTTCTTTTCCGTCTAGTTGGTCAGCTTTGATGGCTTCAAATTCTTTGTTGGAACTTTGTTTTAGATCTTGTATGAAGTTCTTTACTTCCTTAATCTGAGTCAAGCAGAAAAGGTCAGTTAAGTTGACGTTAGGGAAATGAACCCTAAGATATGTATTCAAATGTTTTTTTTCTTTCATGCGATTGTTTCTAACACATTTATAAGATTATTTCTTTGTTGCTTTGTATGTCCTTCCCCCACGGTATAACCCCTGCTTTTACTGTATTTGATGTTGTTATAATTTGTGGAGGGGAAGGGAAAAACAAATCATTTAAATAGGGATACAGGTGGACCCATTGCAACAATGAGATGTACAAGTTGTCATGTCAAAAAACGAACCTTAAAACTTTGGTGGCGGGGAGGGGGGGGTGGCGGGAGGGTTGGGTGAGGGTGGGGGGAGCAGGAGATGGGAAGGGGAAACAAAAGAGAAGGCTACAATGCTTGATAAGAAATGTACTCATTATCTTGCCCATGTAATTGTAACCCCTCTGTACAGTATTTTCACAACAAAAAATAAATTTATAAAAAAGATGATGTTAAGCAAAATGACCCCCCCCAAAAAAAATAGATCAGAAGGTATGTGTGACAGGGAAAGTATTGTTAACTTGACTGGATTGAGGAATGCCAAGGAGATTAGTAAAGCAAATCTCTTGGTGTGTCTGTGAGGGCATTTTTCAGAGACAATTGCATCATAAGGATCTGAATAAATGAATGATTTAATCCACTGATCGGTTCAAATTCTGAATAGATTATTAGAAGATGGGGTCTGGTAGGAAGATTTGGGTTACTATGTTATTGGGAGCTATAACTTTCCCTGACTCCTTCCTGTTGTATTTCAACTCTACTTCTCATCTGCCATAGTGTCAGCCTCCCTGACACTCCCTGATGATTAATATGAATACCATGATGATTAATATAAATCTCTCCTCCTTTCAATTGTTTCTTTCAGCTAGTTGACCATAGCTACAATGAAACTATCACACTGATGCATTACATATATATGGAACACTCTGCTTTATTTTAATATTTTTCGGTTGTGCCGATTGAACTCAGGGCTTGGGTGTAGTCTTTGAGCTCTTTTGCTCAAGTCTAGAGCTCTATCACTTTCAGCCACAGCTCCACTTCCAGTTTACTGGCACCTAATTGGAGATAAGAGACTCATGGAAGTTCCTGCCTGGACTGGATTTGAACCACTATCCTCAGGTCTCAGCCATCTGAATAGCTAGGTTACAGACTTGAGTCACTAACCCCTACTTTAAGCATCGCTCTTAACCCCTCAAATGCTCAGTTTAGGTATAAACTTAGTGTATGTTTATCAAATATTGTGAAACGTGGAGAAGCAAAGAGTGTTTTTATCCAGTTAATGAACTGGCTCTTCAAAGAGGATTCTGAACAAAGTTAAACATTCTATATTACTTTTCTAAGGAATGTGATTCTTGAGCAGAACGATTTGTTGTAGTTGTTCTCATTCTTGGGTTTCTAAGTGAAATCTCTATGGCTTTCCTGTTCTATCCTAATGCAAGATAGTAGTGATTTACTTGATCTTCAAATTTGAAAGTAATCCTAAACAATGAGTGGTGTGTGTGTGTGTGTGTGTGTGTGTGTGTGTGTGTGTGTGTGATTATGTGTGTGTGCATCCACCAATACTGGGAATTGTACTCAGTATCTGGGTACTGTTCCTAAGTTTTCCTTTCAAAGCTGATATTCCACCACCAGTTGAGCCACAGCTTTACCTCTGACATTTGGTGGTTAATTGAAGAGTTTCATGGATTTTTCTACCTGGGCTGGCCTTGAACCTGGAACCTCAGATCTCAGCCTCCCCTATTGCTAGGATTATAGCATGAGTTACTGGTGCCACACTCCAATAAGCTCTTTTATGTTACTGTTGACTTGCTTACTGGCAACAAACTAAGGTTATATAGGTCTTTTGGGTTTATTTTTTTGCTTTTGTTTATTTTTCTCTCTTTAATCCACTTGGAAATACTCTGAATTATTGCTTGGCCTTGAGGTTCTAAATTCATGTTTTTCAAAGAGCTACATAACTGATTAATCACTACCTAATAAATATTTCTTCTCAAGGTCACAGTGTTCAGTTTTACAAAGGATTTTAAAGAAATCGGTTATTGATAACTATGTTTAGAATTTAGCATTTTTAATGATGCAGTGAAGGAAATAAGTTTGTATCTTAGAATTCAAGAGCAACATCTAGTCAAATAACCTGAAAGTCCATGAACAGGTAAAGCCATTTGGAAGAGACAAGCTTTGTCTCAGACCAGCCAAATGTGTATGATCTTCTTTAATGGGTTAATCATATCTGAATAGGCTTTATAGGGGGCATTTTTTTCTTAGAGGGTACTAAGAACAGGGTTATTAAGCAAACAAAAGCAATGTCTATTAGTAAGGTATTCATAGACAAAGAAATGTTGCTCATTAGTTTGAACAAATTTCTGTTCTCAGAAGTGACATTCAGCAGCGGCCAGCAGAGCTGAGGCAAAAACTTCCAAATATATTTCTTCCTTTGTGAGAATATGCCAATAACAAATATCAGAATATGCCAATAACAAATATCAGTTGATTTAGCTGAAAGTGTTCCAGGCTATATTCAAGCAGACTCTTGATAATTCCTAGGCTGGCTAAAGAGAATATATTCTACAACATAAAAATCTAATTAAGATTGACCTGGATGCCCATGGCTCACACATATAATCCTAGCTACTCAGGAGGCTAAGCGTTGAGGATCAGGGTTCAAAGCCAGCCTACGCAGAAAAGTCTGTAAGATTCTTATTTCCAATTAACCACAAAAAGACTAGAAATGAAGCTGTAATGTAAATGGTAAAGTGTTAGCATTGAACAAAAAAGCTCAGGGCTGTACCCAGGCCCTGAGTTTAAGCCCCAGGAGCCACAAGAATTTTTAAAAACTACCTTATGTGGAATACTCAAATTCAGCTCTATTTTCCTGGGAAAAAATTGTGTTATCTAGAATATAGACACACATATACATACATATATGTATATATATGCACATTTTCTTCTTCATTCACATATTTTTGTGAAAGTTTAACACTTTTTATAGTTTTATAATTTTTTGATTTTACACAGTTTTCATTTTTATTTATTTTACTATTAAAATCAGAAAATTCCCTGGGCACTGGTGGCTCACACCTATAATCCTAGCTACTCAGGTGGCAGAGATCTGAGGATTGTAGTTCAAAGCCAGGGCTGCCTTATCACCAATTAACTATCACCAAATTAACTACAAAAATACCAGAAGTAAAACTGTGGCTCAAGTGGTAGAGCAGTTAGCCTGGAGTTTAAAAGCTTAGGGAGAGTGTCCAGGCCCTGAGTTCAAGCACTAGACACAGCAAGTAAAGAATAAAAAGAAAAATTACAAAAATTTCTCAGCGTTCCACATAACCTGAATAAAATCAAAATAATTATCCAATCAAGTCTCTCAGTAGTTCTTACAGTGTATCTGAAAACATAAATTTCTCATTAATTCTAGCCTCATTGTATCTCTCTGAGTAAAGATAAGCTACATAAAATTTATTTAAGAGACTTATTAATAGCTTTATAATTGGGCTTTTTAACTGATTGTCATTTCTGAAACATATATTAGAAATCTATCAATGTTTGTGCACTTTTCTTGAAACTACAAAAACTAAACATAATTGTAAGATCTTTTCAGTGTCTCTAAAGTATTCCCTGTAAGAATAGGTATAATTTTATTTACTTATTTTTGAGAGCAGTATCTCTCAGTTTTATGTATTGCTGCATTGGCTAGGCTTTCCGAATTACTATGCATATTACAACAATAAAAGATCAATAATGGTTTAACAGGCACTTAACTATCTATTGTGGACCAGGCACAGGTTGCTCAAGCCTGTAATATTAGCTACTCAGGAGAGAGAGGATATAGTTCAAAGCCAGCCTGGACAGGAAAATACATTAGACTCTCATCTCCAATTAACCACTAAAAAGACAAGTAGAAATGTGGCTCAAGTGGTAGAGTGCTGGCCTTGAGAAAAAAACAAAAACAAAAACAGTGCCCAGACCTTGATTTCAAGCCTCAAGACTGGCACCAAAAAAGAAAATCACTACAGGCTCATGCCTGTAATCCTAGCTACTCAAGATTCTGAGAGATGTGAGGATCAAGATTTGAAGCCAGCCTGGACAGGAAAGAAGAATCTTATCTTCAATTAAACAGCAAAAAGCCCCAAAAATCAATGGCTTTTCTATATGCCAACAATGAGAAAAGTGTGGCTGAAATTAGGAAAGCAACTCCATTTGTAATAGCCCCACAAAAAATAAAATACCTAGGAATTAACTTAACCAAAGAAGTGAAGGACCTCTATGATGAAGACTTTAAAATCTTGAAAAAGGAAATCAACACAGAACTTAAAAAATGGCAAAACCTCCCATGCTCCTGGATTGGCAAGATTAACATCGTGAAAATGGCAATACTTCCCAAGGCTATCTACAAATTCAACGCGATACCTATCAAAATTCCACCCTCATTCTTCAAGGAAATAGAAGAGGCAATCCAAAAATTCATATGGAACAATAAAAGACCCCGAATAGCAAAAACGCTCCTCAACGGAAAGAACACTGCTGGAGGAATATCAATACCAAATTTCAAACTCTACTATAAAGCCATAGTAATGAAAACAGCTTGGTATTGGCATAAAAACAGACCTCAGGACCAATGGAATAGAATTGAAAACCCAGAAATGAACCTACAGACCTATAGCCATCTAATCTTCGATAAGGAAGCTAAAACAATAGAATGGAAGAAAGACAGCCTCTTCAGTAAATGGTGCTGGCAAAATTGGTTAACTAAATGTAGAAAACTAAAGCTAGATCCTTATATATCACCCTGCACCAGAATCAACTCCAAATGGATCAAAGACCTTGAACTCAAAGCAGACACTCTGAAAACATTACAGGATGGAATAGGAGAAACCCTAGGTCTCCTTGGCTCAGGCCGAAATTTTCTGAATAGAGACCCGGAAGCACAACAAATCAAAGAAAGGTTGGACAAATGGGATTGCATAAGGTTGCAGAGCTTCTGCAGGGCAAATGACATAGCTAGCAAGATCAATAGAAAGCCCACCGATTGGGAGAAGATCTTTACTAGCCATACAATGGACAAGGGTCTCATATCTAAAATATACTTGGAACTCAAAAAATTAAACCACCCAACAACAAATCCTCAAAGAAACAACTGCCCAATAAATAAGTGGGCGAAAGACTTAAAGAGAAGCTTCTCTGAAGAAGAAAGAAGGATGGCCAATAGACACATGAAGAAATGTTCAACATCCCTAGCCATAAAAGAAATGCAAATCAAAACAACATTGAGATATCACCTCACTCCAGTTAGAACAGCAAAAATCTGCTGGAGGGGATGTGGACAGAAAGGAACCTTACTTCATTGTTGGTGGGAATGTAAACTTGTTCAACCACTTTGGAAAGCAGTATGGAGGTTCCTCAAAAGACTTCACGTAGATCTCCCCTATGATCCAGCAATCCCACTTTTGGGCATTTACCCAAATGTTTACAAACAAGACCACACTAAAGCTACCAGCACAACTATGTTTATCGCAGCATTATTTACCATAGCTAAGATATGGAACCAACCCAGATGCCCCTCAGTAGATGAATGGATCAAGAAAATGTGGTATATATACACAATGGAATTCTATGCCTCCATCAGAAAGAATGACATTGCCCCATTTGTTAGGAAATGGAAAAGTTTGGAAAAAATTATATTAAGTGAAGTAAGCCAGGCCCAAAGAAGCATAGGTCCCATGGTTTCCCTTATTTGCAATATCTAGTATAGGTATGAGTCAAGCGGAAAAGGTCAGATAATGTGATGTTAGGAAAATGAACCCTTAAATATGTATTTTAATGTTTTCCTTTCTTTCATGCATGTGTTTCTAACGCATATATAAGATTATTTCTTTGTTGCTTTGTATGTCCCTCCCCCACAATGTAACCCCCGCTTTCACTATATTTGATGTCAGTATAACATGTGGAGGAGATGGGGACAAACAAGTCGTTTAAGGATTCAGGTGGACCTGTTGCAACAATGAGAAGTACAAAATGTCATGTCAAAACCAGCTTTACAATGTCGGTGGGGGGGGAGGGGGGTATAATTGGGTGGGGGGAGGGAGGAGGCTGGGAAGGGAGGTGAAGGGTAAACAAAGGCGGAGGCTGCAATGCTTGGTAAGAAATGTATGCATTATCCTGCCCATGTAATTGTAATCCCTCTGTACAGTATGTTCTCAAATAAAATAAAATAATATTAAAAAAAAAACAGCAAAAAGGATGAATAGATCTATGGATCAAGTGATCAAATGTCATCCTTGAGGGAAACAGCTAAGCAAGATCTTGAGGCCCTGAGTTGAATCCCCAGGACTGGCATACACACACAAAATACATACAACAAAGATACAATTGTTTTTATTGTTTCATTATTATTTATAATGATTCCAAATACTTAGTTCTTTAAAATAGTTATACCTTCTATGCTATTTTCATTGATTTGTAAAATTTAAATTAAAAGTCACAACAGAAATTAATTTTCATTGTAAATATATTATGTCAACAACAGTTGAAAACATTTTACATAGAAAAACTCTTCAAGGGCTTGGAAGGTGGCTCAGTGGTAGAGCACTTGCCTTGCATGCATGAGGCCCTGGGTTCAATTCCTCAGCACCACTTAAGCAAAAAGAAAAAGGCCGGAAGTGACGCTGTGGCTCAAGTGGTAGAGCGTTAGCCTTGAGCTGAAGAGCTGAGGAACAGCGCCCAGGCCCAGAGTTCAGGCCCCACAACTGGACCCCCCCCCCCCAAAAAAAAAAAGAAAAAGTAAAAAGGAAAATTCTTCAAATAACCCAAAATTATGTAGGGCAGTGTGGTAAAACTGCCTGCTTCTCATAGCTTTGTAGAGGTAGAATTGTTTTGCCATATTTGGCTTATTATAAGCATGCATTTTCATCAAATCAAATGACATTTTGCCCCTAATTTCCAAATGGAAACAAGTTTTATACATTATCAGAACAGTCTCTTATAAAGTACCATTAACAATAATTCATTCAGGCAAGTCTCCCTCATTGTCATACAAATAACCTCTTAGAGTTAGCTAAATCAAGATCTAAACAGGGTCCACACATTTGACTATTATGTGTCTTAAATATAACACATATAAATTGCAGGCATTACTAACTGTGCTTATTTAGAATAAAGCCAACTACTTAGAATCCCCATGGAGTGTAATGATGCTTAAAATAATATTGTGTCTGCCAAGAAGGGAACACTACTCACCCACCAAACCAGTCAAACAAGCAACCAGAAGGACCACCTGGGGATAAAAATCTCAAAGTGGTAACTTTTAAGATTGGAAACAAGGCAGAACTTTGCAAACTAATGCTTCAACTGCAGAGAAGAAAAATTGGGAAAAACTCTCATTAAGGAAGAGAGTCTATTAGATTCATTTTAAAAATGTTGATTCTCAGACAATAATACATTGTTTAGTTATAGAAAAATTACTTGATACAAAATATGCCAATATAGTTTTTCATGTTAAGAACTGCATTATTAAAATTAAATTGTACTATCCTTTGATAGTATCTAATGTGGATCAAACATTTCAAGAAAGCAAAGAAGACTGCAATGCTTGATAAGAAATGTACTCATTACTATGCTCATGTAATTGTAACCCCTCTGTACAGTATTTTCACAATAAAAACTTATTTTTTAAAACAGAAAAGAAAATGCCAGAACAATTTCATTTAGAGATGTTATACATTTCAATCCTCAATAAAATATTAACATTTTTAATCTACTAAACTATTAGTATAATCTATGCTAGGAATGCAGAACAAATATAACAAGTAATGAAATAATGCCTAGAAAAGAGAAATCATATGATAATCTCAATCTAGAAAGATAAAAAGGGAATTATAGTCACTTTTGAGGACTATTTGTGCTATCCTTACTTTTTATTTTTCCTGACACATTTAATATTGCATGCTAGTCACAAAGCTAGACAAATGATTCTTACCCATTCTTCATGAATGTTCAAGGAACTGGTTTAATTTTAATATAAGAAAGACAGGACCTAAACTGGAGAATTTGTTAGCATAATAAGGTTTTCCCCTGATACAATCATCAGTGGATTGATTGCCTTGGGCATATACTGTGATATTTTAGATTTATTATTGTGATGAAGAATTAAATGATTATGAAGGTCAAGACTAACATTTTCTATTAGCGTGCTTAGTGGAAGCATTTTTTAATCTTAAAGCACATATTGCTTCAGATATGCTGCTAAGCCTGAGTTAGAAAGAACACATTAGTATTTGAAATTAAACTTGGTATTTACTAAAATATGGAAATACACTTTTTTTAATACAGAAACCCATAATGATCATGTATTTAGCTAGTTTCAAAGCCAAGTTCACCATTTATAGACCATTCCACAGACAATAGCAATTAGAGTTAAAAGCTATTGAAAATCATTGTTTTCTGTCCCTCTCTAACTGGCTCATCTCATATCATTTTCTGCAGTAGTCATGTAATGTAGATCTCTGGATAGGCTGGGGTTTGACTGTCACATCTTCACCCTGTGACAGTTAGGGTGGCTCTGAGTATGGCACAGTAGGTTGATCAAACAGCTCTGCTTCCTTCATCTTGTTTGGCTAGCCAACTGACTGACTATGCTGCTGCAAATAAGAGAAACCATGGGACCTATGTTTCTTTGGGCCTGGCTCACTTCACTTAATATAATTTTTTCCAACTCTTTCCATTTCCTAACAAATGGGGAAATGTCATTCTTTCTGATGGAGGCATAGAATTCCATTGTGTATATATACCACATTTTCTTGATCTACTGAGGGGCATCTGGGCTGGTTCCATATCTTAGCTATGGTAAATAATGCTTCAATAAACATAGTTGTGTTGACAGCTTTAGTATGGTCTTGTTTGTGATCATTTGGGTAAATGCCCAGAAGTGGTGTGAGGCGAAATGAACCCCAAGATAAGGGTTCAAATTTTTTTTCTTGCTTGCTATTGTTTCTACATATTTATAAAATATTTCTTTGTTGCTTTGTATGTCCCTGCCCCACGGCATAACCCCTGTTTTCGCTGTGTTTGATGTAGGTATAATTTGTGGAGGGGAAGGTGAATGCATTGCAACAATGAGATGTACAAGACGTTATGTCGAAAAACGAACTTTACAACTTTGGCACCAGGTGGATGGAGAGAGGGGTGGGGTTGGGGTGAGGGGGGTGGGGGAGATGGGAAGGGATAAGAAGGGGAAACAAAGGAGGAGGCAACAGTGTTGATAAGAAATATACTCATTACTGTGCTCATGTAATTGTAACCCCTCTGTACGGTATTTTCACAATAATAAAAAAAAAAAAGCAAGGAAAAGCGATCACGTCTCTTACCATACACATCCAGAAATGGCAGGATTTTCTTCCTACTTATTTTCTTTTAGTGAAAGCAAACCAGGTGAGCAAATCAGGCAGAAGTCTAGGAACAAAGAATCAGAGTCTTTTTCAATATGTAAGTTGAAAACTACCAAAAATATCACTACAGTATTTTTTTGTTGTTGTTGATTTTCCTTTTATTTTTGTGTGTGTGCCCATCCCGGGGCTTGGAATTGAGATTTTGTGCTGAAGGCTAGCATTTTACACAGCTCCACTTCCAGCTTTTTCTTGGTTAATTAGAGATAAGAGTCTCCTAGACTTTCGTTCCCCCACCCCTGCTGGCTTCGAAATGTGATCCTCACCTCTTAACCTTCTGAGTAGCTAAAATTCATAACTGTGTGCCACCCGGTATTGGTGTTTCTTAATGGTATGTTTAAAATGTTCACCTTTAGCAATGCTTATGGAGAGGTATCATTAAAAAGGATACTCACACCCAGGTGCTAGGGGGCTCATAGCTTGCATTCTTAGCTACTTGGGAGGCTGAGAATAGAGGATGGAGAATTGTGACCAGCCTCGGTAGTAAAATGTTTGAGGTCCCATTTTCAACCTATAGCTGGGATCAGCTGGGATCATTCCAAGCTACGTGAGAGGCCATACACCAAAAGAACAACTTTGTAGGCTGAAAAAGTCCCTGAGACTTTGTCTCACTGAAGCTGGATGCAGTGTTGTGAGCTGTGCACCTAACAACAGAAAGACTAAGAAACTTTATTGTGGCTCAGTAGCCTGAATGGTGAGCAGTGAGACCTTGTTCTAGAAATAATCCGTGAAAACCAGGGCTAGAGGCATGGCTCAAGTTGTAGAGCACCAGGCTAGTATGCTCAAGGCCCTGAGTTCAAACTATAGTAACTGCCAATAAACAACTAATAAATAAATAAATAAAAAGCACAAACTCATGTAACCTGTTCTGTGATGGTTTATTGTTCTAGCTTCCTAGTGAAATTGATACATGTCTAAACTCAAGTTCTAACTTTGTCTCGAAGTTGCCTCTATGGTCTAGTAATTCACAAATATTATCATGAATGAGAATCAGCTGATAGTCTTTAATGTTTAAACGATTATGCTGGTGTACAGGGACATACTAACAATCCTGGCTATTTAGGAGGCTGAAGCTCTAGGATGACATATTTGAAGCTCTCCTGGGCAAGCTAAAATAGAAACAGTTACTTCTTTTCTTTCATTATTTTTCCTGTGTTTTATCCCCTGTTGTCACTCTATTTAATTTTGGCATTTGTATTTGGATTGGGGAAAGGAAGGGGAAAAACAAAATGGGGAGACAAAAGACAAAAGAAGAACCAATGCAACACCAATATTTACAAGACAGCATGTTGGGGTAGGGGTCAAATGGTGAGGTAAAATGGTAGAAAAACGAGGGAGAAAGTAACAATGTTTGACAAGAACTATACTCACTACCTTATGTATGTAACTGTAACCCCTCTATACATTACCTTGACATTAAATTTAAATTTGAAAATTAAATTAAATTTTTAAAAATAAAATAAAAAGACTGTCTCAAAGTAAAATAAAAAGGCTGAAGCCTGGCGCTGGTGGCTCACGCCTGTAATCCTAGCTACTCAGGAGGCTGAGATCTGAGGATCGCGGTTCAAAGCCAGCCCGGGCAGGAGAGACCATGAGACTCCTATCTCCAATAAACCACCAGAAAACCGGAAGTGGCACTGTAGCTCAAGTGGTAGAGCGCTCGCCTTGAGCTGAAGAGCTGAGGGACAGCGCTCAGGCCCAGAGTTCAAGCCCCACGACCGACAAAAAAAAATAAATAAATAAAAAGGCTGAGAATATAGATCAATGGTAGTATATTTACTAGTGTGGATTGACTCGCCAGTACCACAAAACAACAACCTATTGAGCTTTAGTTGTAATAGAGTTTGCACATGTAGACAGAGTACGGCTCTTCAGGAGTCCAGTAACTGAATCACTGATAACCTTCTGCTACTAGTTGATTTCTGATCTAGGAGGGCTCAGGATTCCCCTTCAATTTTCCATTGTTTTTAATTGTGAAAATAAATACTTTTCCTGACCTGACTAGACTTGCTTCACTTTCTATTCACAGACACCAATAAATCTGAGGAGATGTTATACTTCAGCTGACTGAGTGATTTGCATGTGGTGGTTTTCAAGCATTTGTGAATACCAAATAAGTTTGTTTGCCTCATCAGCTAGCTGAGCAAATTTAAGAGAAGGAATATGCTGCCACACTAATTAAATGCATCTAAATTCAAATACATCAATCTAAATGTGATTTAATTCAGCCAACAAGTATCGAGCGCTCAGTCTGACATACTCAGCTTAATGAGAGTGTAAGGAAAGCTCAGAGAACTTCTCTGGTAATTTTCATAGTTTGTAGTGAATTTCCTAATGTATCAGAGACTATTGGAGATACAGTGCCATGTAGGAAGCATTCAGTTTTTGAGGTGCATTTTGGGAATGGCAAAGGAAAGAGCTGGTGATCATATTTATTTCCAGAAAAAAGTGTGCAAGTGGATGGGTTTATAAATTCCATGATAGGCAAAGATTACCCTCTTGATATCTTGATATCAATGCTATGTTGAAGGCTCTGTGTAAGATACATTGATGTCATTCATGAGAGTGAATTTTTATCATTTAATTACTTTCCCCAAAGGCCTCACCTCTTAATATTACCACACTGGCAATTAAATTTCAACATAAGAATTTGAAGGTTGGCACATTCAGACTGTAACAATGTATATCCCAAATTTTCTTTAGCCACTCATCTGTTGATCCACTCTTTCTTATTGGCTAAGCCTTTAACCCCACACCCCAGTTCTTGTATGAAACTTACCAAGTGGTCCCTTCCTGTATCCTAGAGAACAAACATTTTCCTTCCTGAAAGGTTCAACCCAACATGCTAGGAGTCCAGTTCATGACATGCAACATCCTCCTCATTCTCATTAGAGCAATGAAAGCAGAGAACAAGGAGACATAGGGTCATGCTATTGTTCACAGTTCAGTGTTGATTTCATATATTCAGCCTGCCCCAGGGCTTTTTAAGCAAGCAACAAGCCTGAAGTGAGAACAGAGAAGGAAAGGAAGTCATCAAAGGAAAAGAAAGTTGGTTTGTGAAGGAGCCCAAGGCATTAGTATAGCTGCATGTGAGATGGGAAATGACAATAATCCAGCTGGTAATCTTTGGGTCAATCTGTTCTGCACTCTTTCTCAAGTGATCAGATTTGTTTTATTAAAGAGAAACTTTGGTGCCCAATGTGGTAGTTGGATAGTGAATCATAGGAGTGTCAGTAAGAAATATTCCCAGGATTCTACAATAGCTGTACGCTGCTGTTAAGGGAGTTACCGACATTGTGTACCCAGGCACAGTACAACAGGCTGACATCTCTGGCTAACACTAGGCCCTCACAACCTCTTGAACATTTTAAACAAAATTTAGCAATGTGGTGAAAAGACTATCATGCCATGGCTTGTTTTGTGGCATCATATTGCTGTAAAACCCATCAGCCTGCATATAAATATGATGTGTAGAGCCTTAAAAACTCACTTGGTCCTGGTCCTTAGCTGAAGCTTTCCCATTTAATTTTGAAAATTAGAATGAATATTTGCTAATGTACTACACAGTTGGCTTCAGGAACAACAACCACCACAAAAACTAAATCCATCATTTATTTGCTAAAGGACCACAAGATAATAAGCATTTAACAGATGAGATCAGTAGAGTCGATTCTCATGCCAATTTATATTGCATTTGGGCACTTACTGCCAAGCCAATGACTGTGGATTTCTTTCCTTTTCTAAGAAAGTGTGTCAGGGTCGTAAGCTGCAAGGTCTGCCTCCCATCTTTGTGGCACTACTGGGTCATCCCAAGAGAGACACAGATAGACTCATTAAGATAATTTCATTATTTATTACACTTTATAAATTTGTGTCAGTTCTAATTTCAAGTCTTTGGTAATATTTTTCAAATTGCCTTATCTCCTACTTTCTTTCTTTAATAAGATAGAGTTCACCTAGGAGTACAGAGTTCAATAGTTTGCAGTACCCAGAGTCACGTGATTGCCACTATCTAATTTTAGAACTTTATAATCACCCTAAAAAAGAAACCCTTTATGAATAGTTTTGATACCTTCCCCATCACTCCCTGCTCCGTATAACCTCCAATGTACACTGTCTATCTGAATGTGCCCATTTGGGCTTTTTCATATAATGAACTAGTAGAATCAGTGTTCTTTGTGACTGGCTTCTTCACTTAGTATGAGGATTTCAAGGTTTGCCAGTAGTTTGTCATGTAGCAATATACCACCCCTTTTGTTAGCTGTATATATACTGTTGTACAGTCCAGCTACATTCTGATTTTTCATTTGTCAGTTAATGAGCTTTAGGGCTGTTTACACTTTTTTAGCTATTATGAATATTGCTACTGTAAATATTTATGTATTAATTTTTTAAATATACATTATTCATTCTCTTGCGAGTGTACTTAGGACTAAAAGTATGTGGTTGCTGGATGCTGATGGCTCATACCTATAATCTTAGCTACTCAAGAGACTCAGATCTAAGGATAGTGGTAGAAAGCCAGGCTGGGCAAGAAAGTCTATGAAACTCATCTCCAATTGACCACCAAAAAGCCAGAAGTAGGAATGTACCTCAAGTGGTAAAGTGCTTTTGAGTAAAAACAAGCAAAGGGACATTTCTCAGGCCTTACATTTAAGCTGTAGGACCAAGACACATGTGCACACGTGTACGCGCGCGCACGCGCGCACACACACACACACACACACACACACACACACACACACACACACTACTTGGTTACTTGGTCATATGGCTATGTTTAACAATTATATCCCCATGCCTTTCTCCAGAGTTAAAACTTTTGAAGCCTCTCACACACATTGGATTTCTTTTTTTTGTTTGTTTGTTTTTCTTTTTTGAGGGTCATGGGGCCTGAACTCTGGGCCTGGGCACTGTCCCTCAACTCTTCAGCTCAAGGCTAGTGCTCTACCACTTGATCCACAGTGCTACTTCCGGCTTTTTCTGCTTTTGTGGTGCTGAGGAGTCGAACCCAGGGCCTCATGTATGCAAGGCAAGCACTCTACCACTCAGCCACCTTCCCAGCCCTAGATACAGGTTTTCAAATTGCCAAGTAATATGTTAGAATCATTATTGATTATCCTTGTATCTTTAGGAAATGAGTTGAAAATAAAGAACTCCAGGCATTAATATTCAGTTCAAAATTTAATAAAGTGAAGATTAAGCTGAGCATCTGGCAAAAAGAGATGAGGTTAACAACCTTTATGTTATAGTTGTTAGTTTTGACTTTGTATAACTACAGTGTTCTATCATCTCACATCAATTCTTTTTTTCTCATACCGGACTATAAACATATAACTATGGCTTAGTCAGATTAATGTTCAAATTAGAATAGCTATAGCAATAGAATGAGCAGGGATTGAGGAGAGATGTATGAATGCTTTGATTATGTGATCCTTGTTTCCTAATGTTTCTGTAATTGTAATATGTAGTTTAATGAAAGCTCAACATCAGAAACTATCTCAGTGAAAAATGTTTCCAGTGTTGAATCAACTAAGTAATTATCTTTAGTGTAGAGAAATAACATGAAGATTTCTATTGGAAATCCCATTATAATGTGAATAAAATATTCAAATCCTTATTAATGCTTGATCTGCTGCTTATCTATGCCCCATCAAACTTCTTCACCTCCACAAAACCATTTTCTGTGTTCCTTAAATAATTGAAATTCTAGAGTCTTTTTATTCCAATTGCTTTAGGAGATTATGTCTTTGAAATCTACATAAGTAAAAGAATGTCCACAGAGAATGTTCTTCTATTAGCCTAGAGATGTCTAAGACTTTTGTAAAAGCCAATTAAGAGAAAAAGATAAACTAGGAAGATAATTTTGTAATTATATCATTGAATTGTGATGGAAAAGAAATGAGGCTTAGGTGTTGGAATGCTGTTATTTGCTCCAACATATTTAACATTTGTCACTTTTTCCATATTTCCTTCTTCTCTCTTTCTTCTCAATCCCATAATTTTGTTTGATATTTGTATGAATGAAGATGTTGTAATACCAGGCATTTCTTTATTAGGCAGAGCAGGTATCATTCTTGTTCTGAGTCTGGAATCGTACCAAACTTTCACAGTGTGCTTTTCTCTGAATATCAGCAAATGAATATTGCAACTGAAAATCAAAAGGTGCTCTTCCTCTTGCTATAATTTAGCAAGACTTCAATGGAGTTTATACATATACACACAATTTTATCCCTGTACCTTTACCTTCATTTAGGTTAATCACATTTTTTATGTTAAAAGGAGGATAGTATTGTGATCCATTGTTTTTAAAATACTTATTCTGAAAATATTGCAGCATTTTAAAAAATAGATCTCAGTAAGATCAGATTGCTAAATGATCTGCAGTTTGTTACAATATTTGTGACCTTGCCAAAGTTGGGGGACTGCTGTATGGTACTTTGTTAGTCCACTTACAAAATTAGAAAAACATAAAAGAATCAAGATTAGATAAGATCTAGTTTCTCATCTTAAAATCAGGAAACAAATGATTCCTTTTACTTAATACTGCTGAATAAGAAAGTCTGACACGAAATAAGTATCCCTAAGTTGGCAACTGACCAAGGTAATTTTGAAAATCACCAAGCTAAGGTCACAGCAAATTGGAATTTCATTAAAATTCAAGTCATTTGCCTTAAATGATAGATTATAAAAAACACAAAAGAAACCAGTAGAGCATGATTATATTATGATAGAATCTAAGTTTTTAATTGCTTTAAAGAAAAAATCCCTAACCTTCCCAACAATAATTAATTTAAGTCATTATCTTTGGCCTCAAAATAGTTTGTTTAAATCAACTGAGTAAACATGCTTTAAATCAGATTTCTTTTATTTTCTGTGACTCAAGTTTGAGTGAATGTCATGCCTGGATAGATCTTCCCTTATCTTCTTTAATTAGATTTGCTATATTTATAAGGAAAATCAATTTTGCTTCTTTAGTCTATGGAAAGCATAGTCACACATAAATGCTTGTAGAACTAATATATGTAGGAAACAAATACTTAAACACACCCATTAATGAGAACTGGAAAGATTGTGATTGATATAACACTTTGGTTTTTAAAACTACCTTCATAGGAATAAATAGAGACTCACATTTTTCAGGCTGCCAAGATATATTGATGAGGGGATAAGAAAAATAATTTTAGCTTTATAATGTCATCAATTCATGTATTTTGTTCATTTTTGTTTTCCTAAAGTTCTGACAATTTTTCCATGTGTTATAAATCTTAATTGAGGTAAATAGTTCATAAGTAAGATAAATAATTTTAGATGATTTAAATAAATGTCTATTTTATCGACCTAATAAATAGAATCTTGAGTATTTTGTAGCTGGTATCACCCAATAGTAGTGCTAGTAAAAGCTGATTCTAAAATTTACATGGAAACACTAAAAGCAAAATATTATAAAATTTTTAAGGAAAAAAACAAATTTGGGGGCTTAATTCGTTGACATCAATTCTTTATGACAATAGAATTATGTCATATTGGTCATTTGAGGATAGATGGTCATTGAGGATAGACTAAATGTAAAGGTTAGTCCAGAATAACACATGTTATAATTACGAGATGTCTAAGGAAGCATGCAGTGGGGTACATTGGGAACAAAGAGGTCTTTGTGTACTCACAGTACGTGGGCAATTGGGTTCTCTATGCTATAGGCAAATATTAACTTTGACTAAATAAATTACAGAGTTCACTGTAACACGTAAACAAATTTTCAAAGGAAATGAAAGTTTGTGGATGAATTGAGTCAGGCATTTGGATTTGAAAATATTGGTAGTCCTTTCCAAAAATACAGATTGGACAAATTAACATTAACAGAATATGGCTACTCAAAGACATAGTTTTTTGACTTATTAATCTTAACGAATTCCTTAAAGAAAGATATAAAATATTTTTGTGGCTTTCATTGCAATTTTGCCAGGATATTTTCCATTTAAAAAAATCTAACACCCAAACATCTATGTAACTTAGATATATGCACACCCACACCCACACACAATTCTATCCCTTTAATTGTATGTAGATTAATCATATTTTTCTGATATTCAATGAGGCTATTGTGATGTTCAATGTTCTCAAAATGTTGACTCTACTCATTTTCACTTTTGAAAGAGTCATCTGTTCACATCCTTGAACCAAATAGAAACTAAGGAATTTAGCTCCATGTTTAATTTTCAGTCTGTAGAGCTATACTGTGCCCTCATCTCCAAACAGATGGGATACTCTGTGCCACACAGTGTTCAGATGGCCATAAGCTGAGAAAGCAATCTAATGCAGATTCTATGCCATGTAATTATTAGTAGATACCTCCTGACTCACAGTTCATTTTAGGGCACATTAGGGGGCTGTATGTCTCTCACTGATGCTATAAGGCACATCTATGAGCTTTAATGGAATTTCCATGCACATAGTCAGTAACGTTTCAATAGGCAAGTTTAAAAATAACCATTTTCTAACTGTAGCGATACACTGCAGGTTATTCGGTTTATGTGGAACTCTTGGGGACCAGATTCATTTAGCCTTTGACTTCATTTAGTACAGTATACCCACAGGAAACCTTTATGGCATTTTAAGTGTGTTTGCTACCTTGTATTACTGCTTACACAAACACAGAGTTATGCTTGCAAGCTTGATTTTTTTTTTAGGCCATAGTATTTTTTTCTTAAGTTTCCATCTCATTTCCTTGTTTAGAAAGGAGGAAATTGTTTTGACAAGTGAAGCAAGTTTCAAGTTTGTAAGAAACTTTCGTTATTCGGATGGCTTTTACAAATACTATTCTTAGAAGTTTTAAATTAAAGAAAACATGATTCTCTTTACTTAGTCTATCTTTTCTTGGGGGAATTTAAGTTCTAGATCTCTGTAGTTGCTTAAAGAGCTGACCATTAAATTTGGGTCTTAAATATAATCATATTTATTAATGCAAATTGTCTTTCAGAATGATAGTTGATAGTTGTCCAAGAGAATTAGGCTTGTTGTCATTCTTCTTATTCCCAACTGCTCTCTCCAGGAAAGAAGAAAAAGCCCTGGATTATACCATTTATATTTATATAAAAGGCAAATAGCAACTATATAAGGTTTATCTAGAATGTCATGAAACATGATATTTATTTTTTCACAGAAATAAAAAATTAATAGTGTTGCACATTTATATTTGGGAGTTGAAAGTTAAAAAAAAAACCATGATGAAAGGAGGGAGTATTACAAGTGCATCTAAATGAGACATTCACTACTGACATACAGTCTGAGGCTGTAAAAATTAAAGAAAGCATTGGGAACACTTCAATGTGTGTTTATAACAACACGCAGCATTTTTCTCCACCCCTGAGGTTTCTAATACCATAGATCCAATTGAAGATTTGCATTTTTGAACAAGTCCCTGGGTGATGTAGATGCCACTGGTCTGCCGAGCTCTACCTGTGAAGAATTGACAGAGATGGAAACAGCGTTCCCCACATAACGTCAGTCTTTTCCATTCTACCAAGACTACTGGCATGAAAAGTTTTGAGTATGAAGTTGAGAGGAAGTTTGACTTTCTGGGATAGGTTGTTTGGGGTAGAAGATTGTAGCCTGAGTGACTCCCACATAGCAGGAGAAGTACCCAGCCAGAAGTATCCATGGGGCTTTGTGGGCTCAGGTTTTCAAACTGTGAGCCCTTGGCAGCCAGGGTCAATGCATGTTTCTTTGGCATCCATTCAATGCAGAGCCCCTCCCATTTGTACCTGGAGTTAGGGAAATTGATCAAAGGGAAACTTCCAGGCTAGTGCTCTAAGACTCTTCAAGGCATGTCCATTTTCCACCAATCTAACTAAAAGTATGTCCTTAGGAGGAGGAGGCAAGGGACCCTCTGTGAAGTGAAGCCTGAGAGAGGATGAGGACCTCGGGCTCTTGGATTCCTCCTCCTCCAAGAAATCTGTTTTGCTATCTTTCACTTTCAAATAAATCCTCTCTGCTTTAAACACTTTCTTACCCTTTCTTTTATTGGTAAGGAAAATGAACCTGAACCCAAGATGTTACCAATGTTTTCTTTTAAGATCGTTGGTTTGGTATCTCTTAAAATGTATGATAGCCTATTAGCAACCAATTTTGCTATACTCAAGTACACTTGAACCCAGCATCTAGGTGCTATACTCAGTGCTATACTGACTCCTCATTGAAACAATTTATATTTACCTTTTGCTTAGCTCTTGCTGCTGTCTTCTTTTTTCTATTTCACTCACTGACTTCCACTGTCTGAAGTCACATATATTCCATATAAAGAATGTTGTAAATCTAGATGATGCATTTCTCCATTGGATCCCATAGGGTTAAATGGTAAGTGCTTCCCATAAGTTTCTGTGCTTAAGCCTGACTTCCTAACAGAATGGAAGATAGGAGATGGACACTAGCTGAAAAAAATAGGTCACTGGAGGTATATTTCTTGTTTCTTTCTCTGTGTCCTGTCCTCCAAAATGGGAAGAACAGCTTCTTCCACCTGCTCCTACTGCTATGAGGTTCCGCTCTGGCCCATGAGGTCAAAGATCATGGATTGAATGCTTTGAAGTCATGAGCATTTTTAGTTCCTTCCTCCTTCAAGTGGCTTCTGTGCAGAATTTGATCCCAGTGATGATAAAAGTAACTGACAGAGGGTCAGTTTCAAACAGTTAGGCCAGCCCATCAATAGATCCATGTGTCAGTAATCAAAGACCCACACTTCATCCATCACACG
Source organism: Dipodomys merriami (assembly GCF_024711535.1). NCBI lineage: Eukaryota > Metazoa > Chordata > Mammalia > Rodentia > Heteromyidae > Dipodomys > Dipodomys merriami. The sequence goes on along the minus strand of NW_027203381.1, from coordinate 65,019,364 downwards.
CTGGTCTTCTTTCTCACATAGCTCCTAGGTCTTTGATTGCTTAGCAATCTCTAATTCATAACATTACATCCAAAGTGCTAGAGATCACCACAGTTGTAAGTCTTTTGTGTGATTTTTACTGTGTAACTTGGTCAGGACTTTCTGATGATCACACAGAGCAGGCTGATCTTTCCTGTGTGACATATTAGAAAGGGTTTTGTCTCTTCATCCTCTGGTGCTTTCTGCCCATGGCATGAATCTATGCTTCTTTGGGAAACCTGAGGGTACATGAGACCCCATATGGAAAGGTCTGAGAGGGAAGTAGTTCTACCCTGTATAACATGTTCATCTTAGGCAGATTCTAAGACATGAAGGCAAACATGCATCATAATGCTGACATTCGATTTTAAGCCTAATCATGGCTCTAAATTAAAGACATAAATCAAGGGATTTTTTTGTTGTTTATTTGAGTTTTTTTTGTGGGGATTTTTGGTCATGGGTCCTGAACTCTGGGCTTGGGTACTGTCCCTGCATTATTCAGCTCAAGGTGAACACTCTACCACTTGAGCCACAGCCCCACTTCCAGTTTTCTGTTGGTTAATTGGAGATAAGATTCTCATGGACTTTACTGCCTGGGCTGGTCTTGAACCATGATCCTTAGATCTCAGCCTCCTGAGCAGCTAGGATTACAGGTGTGAGTCACCAGCACCCAGCAATACCTGGTTTTTTATTCTAAGAAAATGAAACTCACAGACACCACCCGAGCGCTGTTCTGTTTTCCTGATAGCCTGTCTTGGCTTTCACACATTGAGTTCATTTCAAACTACACTAAACACATTTGGGCTCCCAGAGGGTTGCCTCTACTTTTAATCTCCTTTAATACATTATGCATTGTCTCTTTTAAAGTCATGCTGTTTTATTTACACTTAATAGAGTTTACCTTTAACTCAGTGTGGGAAACTATCCTGCTTTTCTCTTAGCCTAGACTGGCCTTATCTCTCCTATCCATTACCCACTCTGCTCTTCATGGAAATTCCACTTGTTAGGGACAACTAAGGTTGCTTCTCAATTATGCTATCCATCTCACATCTTTGGGCCCAGAAATGTAAGACTTTGTAATTCTTGGCCTTGTTTGAACCATTTTTCATTTTCTGTCAGAGTCCATGAAGGTGCTTTACATACAAAGGTGATAAATGGCATCTGTTAATAAAAAGTCACGTATTAAATAGTTATTGAATACTTACTGTATTTCAAGCTCCTGGTCATAGTGAGAGAAAGAACACTTGGTTTGTCTTCTGTCTAATGGAGTACAAAGTCATGCAAAAAATAATAATAAAATAATTTTGTAATAGACATAACTCCAAAGTGTTCTGGTAGAATTAAAAAAATATGCAATTGGTTCTAGGGAATTAGGAAAAGTTTTCTTAAGGGGTGATGGATGAGCTAGGTCCTAACAGCAAAACCACTGGGTAGGAGGGGAAAGTAAACATCCTGCATGAATGTCATATAAATCACAAAGCTGAGGGTTGACAAGGTAGGCTAAGGAAAGAGGAAAAAGCTTATTTGCCATAGAGTGCCATGCAATTGCCCTGCAATGAGGGCTGCAGGTGATAAATGTGTGTCTCTTCGTGTTATATTTCTAGAGGTATAGTCCTCACTAATGGAAATGTAAAGCTTAAGATTTATTCATGCAAAACAACACCCTTACCAGTAAAGAAAGCACTTGTTATTGTTGCCATTAATCCCTCTTCAACTACACCTCTAAGAACAGAAGAAGTCAAAGCAAGACAGTTGGGATTCAAGCCAAGAGTCATAGCTTCTAAAAGCATGGCATTGTTTCTCTTCTGCATTCATAAAAGAGTTATTTATTGAAAATCAACAGTTTCCTGGTACTCGCATGGATACTACAAGGTAAATAAAATTAAATCATTGTCAAAGAGGAAAAGAGAGACAAAAGTAATAATACTGCACAGTACATGTTATACAGAGCTATGCAATATGGCACGATGCTTATTATAAGCATGTCTTAGAGTGGGAGAGCAGAGCAAAGAACAATGACTCACTGCCAGAGCAGTGTGAGAAGGCTTAAAGAAGAAGAAGCAACTTCTGGAAATTTCCAGCATTTGAAACGAGAAAGGAAGTGGTAGCTGGAGAAATGGGAACATCAGTCAGAAGGTTGTAGATGGGTTACCATCGGCTCAGCACTCCAGAAAGCCTACTTTGGTCTTGGTTCTTCCCTTGTATCTCTGGCCTTAATGCAGTCTATGGGAATGCAAAACAACTGAAGGGAAGATAAAAATTCTGTAATGTCATTTAATGTGAGATATTTACATCTCATTTAATAGGAGAGATTAAAGCAAGCACTTTCTTTTAAAAAACAGAGAGAAAGAAATAGGTGCTATGAACTTTTCTTGCTTTCTCTGAGACATAAATTTCAAAAATAATAAATGATGTAGATATATCTTAATAAGAATAAATGAGCCCATCATTGTAACAGGATTGGAGCACCTTCTGTAACTGGCTGCACCAACATCATTAGAGTGTCAGCAAAGCTATTCCTGGGAAGCCTTGTTTGGGATGTTTATTTATGGTCATGTTTTTGTAGTTTGGTGGCAAGGAGGCAATATACTGACAGGTCAGATCAACAGAACCCAGAGCTAACTGACCTTTGCTATCTCTTGGAGGGATATTTATAAGGCTAAACTTTCTCTTAAAGTACAAAGCCTGAAGGAGAACTGTTTCTCTGATCCTGTCACTCAATGGAAAGAATAAGGATATGGAATTTGGAGTCAGAAGGTCTAGAATCAAGTTGTTCTCTTATTTCTAAGCTGTTTGACTTGATGCAAAACACTCAATTTCCTTTTAGCTCTTTTTCATTCCTTGGATATGGCATAGTTCACATATGCACTCCCTACACATTTTCAGGGACGATGAAGAGATAAATCATAAAATGTTTGAATATCATATTATAATTTCCAAATATATATGGTTTTTCTATTTATAGCTGAAACTCAAGTAAATCAAAGAACTGCCATTGTTGGGTTGAAACAAACCAAGGATCATCTCATGTGTCTTTTCTTATTACCTGTAAAATGATGTGCAGCAATCTTATTAGAATTGCTGTTTTGAATTCATGCTTCCTTTTATTTTTTTTCCATTTTTTCTTTCTTATAAAGAGAAGCCGTTGAAGCGATTGTTTTTACATCTTAGGACTTTTGCCATTTCCTCAGATTGCAAGAGAGTCTTCTCTCATTAGGACATCTGGTATTTGGTGTAAAATACACACTCCTGCAATGTGCTAATTGTCTCAGGATTGTGACCTCACAGTAGTAATTAGTTCTTTGTACACAGTGTCTTGCTGCCACAGATAGTGTTCTTCTGAATCAGTGATAATTTTGGAATCTGAGTTGAAACAACAGCCCATTGTTTCCAAGTAACGCATCTCTGAAGCCAAGAGGTTTGTCTTCTGTAGGGTTGGCACTTTCCTTGTCACCCAACTGCTAGACCCTCTGTCACAACAAGCTTAAAACATACCCAGATATGATCATGAAGCTGTGCTGCTGAGGTAAGAAAAACATAGACGTTTCCAGAACATCATTTTATTGTACCCCCTCTAAGTCAATACAAGCTGGATATAATTAAATTATCCATTAATTAATGATGAAGCAGTTAGAATTGTATATATCTGCATGTCTGAATATAAGTTTATTTTAGCCTAGTAATATGCCTAGCAAGTACTATGTTATGTGTCCTTATATAATAGCTAAAACAGTAAAGTATGATTTGTTACTTCTGTGAAAAAAGGATACAGGTTGTAATGAGGCTATTAAGTCTTCAGTAATATTCTGATAGGAAAAAAGCTTACCAGGGAAGTCGTTTTCTGGGGATGGTAACAAACTTACCTGAAATACAGCTCAAAAGTCCTAATGCAAGAACTACAACAATGAAAGCACTAAAACACACAATGACAAGGTGTTAAATAAGTGGTGCTGGAGTTATGGAGTTCCAGAGAAAGAGGGCCAAGCAAGAACTACAGTAAAGAGAAGTCAGAGAAACAAGATTAACAAAATAAACATGCATTTGGATATAGTAATAGAGGAGGAAGAGTAAATAGTAAAGGGTAATTTCCACATATAGCGTTCAGATGGCTAAGGCTCTACCATTAATTCATATGATAATTATGGTGGAAAAATGAGGCTTCAGAAATGACAAACAGTAGAGATAATTTGGACACTTGACAAGGATATGCTGTTAGTTTATTCAGGCAGAAACATTCAGTAGGCAGTTAAAGTCCATGTATGAAGAAGTGGAGAAATTTGAGGGCTCCTACAGATTTAGGAGTCATTGACACGAATGTTCTTGTAAAAATCATGAAGAGGAGGAAAGAGAGAACAGCACAGAAAACACTTCTGAAGGACACCACAGGTAGAAGGAAATTTAGTGCCAAAGGCTTGGAGGACAGTAAAGAAGAAACTGGGAAAAGTGAGATGTTATGGAACTCAAGGAAAAAGTAAGTTTTAGGAGAAGAAAAAATGAGCACTACAGCAAGTTCAACTTATTTGCGAATTTATTACATGCACTCTTGACCAAGTGCAGTGAAACAAACATAATAAATCCCCTTTATACATCATGAGGCTCCGTTGATGTGGAAAAGTTCTCAGTCTCAGGTTATTGTCAGCGGTGTTTAAATCACTGTGTGATCTTCCTAGTGTTTCCCAGCCCTTAATTTTGTCAAAAAACTGCCTACCCAAATGCAAACAGTGCCAGAAACACAAGGTAAAAGTTAATGCACTTCATTTACTTAAAGTTAAAAGGCGGCTGCTGCATATCTTTTCTGGAATACATTCAGTTTACTTCATAATGTTGTAAGGCAATCAGATGGGAAAATGAACCAAGCACCCACAGTGGAGTACTGAAATCTATGCATCCTGAGCATGTGTGGTTCCACACACACACAGTGATGGATACCTGGGAGCCATATACCTGCAGATTCCGATGGGTCATTGTACTGTGAAGCCTTGACCGGTACAATGCAAACCATTCGTTTCACTGGAGTATTTTGGGCATGGTTCTCAGTAGTCTGTGGAATGATGGGGGAAAATATATTAGAAATGCTAAAGGTAGGCATGCTAGTCAGAGACAAGGCCAGTGATCAGATGGTAAGGGGCTTCTGATTTTTCTGGATTCAGAGGAATGCATTTGAGTATTGGTACAAAACAGGAAAACCAAGGAACAGTAAAGGCTTTGGAAGTAAAACAGGAGGACAGAACAAAAATCATGTAATGTCTAGACATTGGCATTCAGGGAATTTGTGGTTAAAATTAGCCTTTTGTATAAGGAATGGCAGTGCTTCCTTGGAGAACATTCACAAAGCTTGAGTTCCAGGGTAGATAAGAAAAGAAGTCAAGATTTGTCTGTTCTTTGTGTTCTTTACAAACAGGTTACATACTAGGATACCTTTTCTAAGTGTTTGCCTATACATACATACAAATTCATTTGGCGTGAGAAAAATGTGTATAATATGTTTATTGCTTTTCATGTTTTTTTTAAATACTCATGTTTTTTAGCCTGTTTGGCTACTCCATTTAAAGTATTTTCCCCCTGCATCTGTGATTCTAGGCCTGAATTAAGCATTTCACAAAACTGCAAGTTATTTTCTTTTATTTCCCTAGCTCTATATGGATTTGTTCTCCTTAGCAAATAAACTATATGGAATCAGAAATCCAATAGTTTCTGAGTTAGAAGACCTCTCTAAGACATTAAAATGCTATTGGCAGATAACTTTCTAGAGATAAATCTGAACATTTTCAAGAGGAGGAGCTAAGTATTTGTTTTCATATCAAGAAGAATGGCCCTTCAGAGAGGTCTATTGATTTCATAGAGATTTCAAAAAGAATAATGGCTGACTAAAAATAGCAGTGGGGGTGAGAAATGCTGTGGCTATAACTCCTTAGTAAACATAAGAAATTAGATTAGGCAATTAAAGCCAAACACGTCGAATTGGATTCTGCAGAGGAAATGCTTTATGCACTGCAATTGGGGCAAAGATTGTAGCTTGGCCATTTCTATAGCTCCAGAACCTGTCTATCTCAGTGACAGAAGATGAAGAGTATAGAAAATGGCTAGAAGTGAAAACATAATTTATATTGGAGATGTTAGCATGTAGAAAATAAGTAATGTTGAAGGAAAATAAAAACCATAAAAGGGATTCAATAAATAGTTCAATGCAAGTGCCCAAGAGAAAGAACTCCTCATTCAATAGAGGGAAAATGTCACAGATGAGATTTTCACTGCTGTACTATATTTCAGAAGCTATATCCACAGTTCTTTGTCAAACAGCCAAGAAGATGCTGAAAAATTGTGTGTGAACAAAGAACTTTCCAGAATTGGAGAGTTTAGAAATCTTGCCATGGTCATAACAATGTGAGGATTTGTAGTTGAATAATCAGGTGAAGAGGAAATTCTTGAAAAACAGTCATACAGAAGATTAAACACATTAGTGTGTTTTACAACTGGCAGAATAGCTGTTTTTTTCTTTTCTTTTCTGTAACTACAGGGGATCAAGTGAATTATACTGGTTTGTTTATTGTACACTTAATCACTGGTCTTATAGTTATTTTTCTATAGTTATTTTTCTATTCATTGATTGTCTTTTCTCCTTATTACATGAGCCATTCTTACTATACCCTATAGGAAATCATGTTTGGTAGGAATCTTGTTTTTAGTCTTGAAGTGTGTATGTTTAGTCTCCATTCTGTGTGATGTATGTAATTCATTGTCAAGCTTTATGATTTCTAATATGGATTTGCTGTGTTATGTATACATTTAATTCTTTGTTTTTAACGATTAGATAATACTGCGTGGTGAATATTGATCATTATTTACATCATACAACTGCTACACTATGGGTACAAAGATTGCCACACCACAGGTCTCTGTCTTCTATGCTCAGATGACTACTATTAAGAAGCCATAAAAATATTCTTGTTCATGTCCCTGTGAGAATTTATTTGCAATTTTATTAATTTATTTTTTGTCTGTCATGGGTCTTAATTTCTGGGCTGCATCTGAGATTTTCAACTCAATGCTAGTGCACTACCACTTGAGCCACAGTGTCACTTCTGGTTTTCTGGTGGTTAATTGGAGATCAGAGTTTCACGGACTTTCTTGCCTGGGGTTGGCTTCAAACCACAATCCTCAGATCTCAGTCTCTTGAGTAGCTAGAATGACAGGCATGAACCACCAGCACCTCGCTTGTGATTTTATTAATATTTTCCATAAGAACAAAACTAATAGCTATAGTTATAGCTATAGCTGTAGATAAATGATAGAGATAGAGGGGACAGAGATAGAGATAGAGATAGATAAAGACACAGATAGAAATGGGCATAGACATAGACATAGTCATAGACAGATTAAGGGTATACTTAAAGGAATTGACGGATTCAATTATGGGGGCTGAGAAGTCTGATAATAGCCCGTCTGGGAGCTGGACCATGAGCTCATTCAGAAGCAGGGCACAATAATTATGGTTCACTTGGAAAACTTCATACTAAAGAACGTTGGTTCTATACTTCTCAGTTCAAGACTAGAGGCCTCAGAAACTGGAGGATTATTACTGCCTGTCCTAAAACCCAAAGACCAGATATCATGAGGTCCTGATGTCTAATGCTAGGAGAATTCCAGCTGAGAAAGAGACAGGGAGGAGGGAGAAGGAGGGAGAGAACACATTTTACCTTTGTTCTGTCCAGGCAAATTCAAAGTACCCACCTACACTGAGTGAAGGCAAATATCCCTGATTTGGTCCACCATCAATAGCTGCTTGAAACACCTCATCAACTTGACACCTAAAATTAAACACCACAGGGCATATACTCAAGAATAGAAGTGCTATACTAAAAGTTCTGCTCAATTTGCCTAAGTCGTACAAGGCTTATCAGAAAGCTTGCCCTAATCTTTAATCTCAAGAATAGCTCAATAGTTGATAAAGGAGGCTATACCTTTAACAATATTAATATTATTCTGTATTCTAATTGTTATTAGTCTAATAAAAGTAGAATGACATCTCAGAGTAACCTTAATTTGCATTTATATGGTTGGTGCTGATTTTGAGCAAGTCTTCTCATGCTTGCTAGTTTTCATTTTCTTCATCTATAATTAGTTTATAACTTTTAAAACTTCTCCGTTTCATCTGCATTGTTTGGCTTTGCTTGCATACAGAACTTCCTAGCCCCATTTGTATATCAAAAATATTTTGTCTCAAATTATTATTTCTCTACTATTTTTTCTTGAAACTGAAACCCTTGTTTTCTACAGAATTGATTTGATCGCAACTTTTAGAGAGCTTTCTCCTTTGAAATTTGGGAAAGTCCTTTCCAGCTACTGGTTCTTAAAGATAGTTCCCTAATTTTCCTCTCATTTGTAAATTTGTAGTGGAGAACTGTTTGGCTTAATATAATTAATAGATTTTTTTAACTTTTTTATTTTTATTTTTTGTGAACATACTGTACGAGGGGTTACTATTACATGGGCAAGTTAATAGATTTTTTTTTAGGCATTAGAACTAACCTAGAGAAAGGAAAGATTTCCTTTGAAGCATACAGAAAGTTCCTACTACCTAGGAGGTTTAGGTTATGGTGAAGGTCATTGGCAAATGAATTTGAATAGACAGCATGAGCATTCTTAAAAAGAGAAGTCAGGAACATTCATTTCCTACTCTCTGTAAAAGAATGGAAAAGAGGAAATACATGAACTCTCCATAACTATGGAAATAGAAAATTCAAACTCCAAACTCACTCTTAGAGTCTTACTTAAAGAGCAGTTAAATGTATGAAGCACATAAATATACTCAATATGAATAAATTTCAAATATTGTATGAAATAAAAACAATAAATTGCCCATGATATTAAATGGTACAATACATATGAATTGTCAAAACATTTGAATCATTATTTAAAAGCTATTTCAGAAATAAACCATTGGGAGAATTGTTACAATTAATTAAAGTTTAAAATTAACAAAAAAAGAGGAACAGGGAAGATTTAGCTATATGTCACTATTTTTTTTTTTTTGCCAGTCCTGAGACTTGAACTCAGGATTTGGGCACTGGCCCTGAGCTTTTGTACTCAAGACTAACACTTTACCATCTGAGCCACAGCTTCATTTATGGCTTTGGGGTGGTTATTTGGAAATAAATATCTCTTGCATATTCTAGCCAGGGTTGCTTTTGGACCATGATCTTAAGATATCAGCCTCCTGAATAGCTAGGGTTGGAAGAATGAACTACTTGTGCTCAACCTGTTACGTCTTTAAAAAGAGAAATTTGAAATAAAATAAAATATTAATCATTGTACATCTAAGGGAAGGTTCCATTCATATGTCTCTTGTATTTTATAGTCTAGACATTTTATGTGTTCAAAACCAAGATTAAAATAGATTGAAAACCCTTGGGAATTCATTGAAACATTATGAGAAAATTATAGCAATTAAAATGAAACATGTCTAATAAATGCAACTGTTTCTCTCAATTCAGCTGCTTGGCTCTTTGAGATGAACCACTGTATTCAGCTCTATGAAAAAGATCCATCAGACCCATGTTTTTGATACCAAGAATGGTATATCAACCATCCAAATCAAATTATTCTTTCCTTTTATGGCCTTGGGGCTTGAACTAGGGCCTGTGTGTTGTCCCTGAGCTTTTGCACTCAAGGCTAGTACTCTACCACTTTGAGCCACAGTGCCACTTCCGGTTTTCTGGTGGCTAATTGGAGATAAGAGGACTCTTCTGCCTGGGCTGGCTTTGAACCTTAATCCTCAGTTCTCAGCTTCCTAAGTAGCTAGGATTACTTGGGTAAACCCCACCTCCCGGCTTCAAATATTCCTTGTAGGGATAAATGAAGGTTAAGCACATTACTAGAATGTAAAAACCCTCAATAAAAAGAAACTCATCTTCAAATATATGCAAAGACCTCTAAGATATGTCAGCAGGTATCCTGAGTTTGACAACAAGAAGCAATTAAACATATAATTGGATGTTGTAGAAACAGATGAGCTATTCAAAATGACTTTTTAAAATTCAAATGTTTGCCAGTTTTAGAAACCTATATGCTGGAAACACTGGGAAGATAGTGGAGCCTAATCTCATTTTCCTATTTCGACCTCATTCACTGCCAAGTCTACCCTTCAGAACCTAAATCCTTACAAGTATCTCTTCTTCAAAATTACTATCACATTGACCTTGTCTCAGAATTATCTGTGCCTGGATGTCTCTGATGCTTTTGTGTATACCTCTTGCTTCAATCATTCTACTATGTCTTCTGAGCTCATGACATATAATTTGCAACAGATGTGAATTTTGTTAAATATCCCTGTCCTATAAATAATTTCAATATATTTTTTTTCTTTTGATGTGATTACTTTCTTGCAAGCTCTCAAAGAAACTCGGCAATCTCTTCCTTTCCTTCTCCGATTCCTAACTGTTGTAAGAAATAAGATTTTTTTTCTGTTGTAAAAACAATTCTGTTGAATTGTTATTTGACATTAAGTATGGCTATTTTAGGGATAGCCACATCTCCTAAGGTGTTATGCATCCTAAACTGTTTAACATGTTCTTTAGGTAATCCCTATGAAACCCCATTGAAGCAAAAAGTATTTCAGTTGGATCACACCCTATTATGAACAAAGAGGGTTTTTTTTTCTGTATAGCTTCTGCTTTCGTTGGGTGTTCTGCTCTTAGGTAGCTGATTGGGTAAACTAACCCCATTTCCACTAGCCTAAGGTCTGATCAATTGAAACAAGGGGATGTGATGCATTAGGGATAAAACCTAAACAGACTGCCCACCAAGCTCGCTTGCTAATCTGACTCTTGTTGGTTGTGCACCCTTCTGCAGATGTAAAAATCTGCCTTGCTGTGTAATTTTTGAGTCTTGGTTTTTTTTTCTCTCTCTCTCTCTCTCTCTCTCTCTCTCTCTCTCTCTCTCTCTCTCTCTCTCTCTCTCTCTCTCTCTCTCTCTCTCTCTCTCTCTCTCTCTCTCTTTCTCTCTCTCTCTCTGTCTCCCTCTCTTTTGTTTGAACTCAGAGCCTGAACACTGTCCCTGAGATTGATAGATATTCTATCCATCCATCCATTTGTCTATCTATCTTATCTATCTATCTTTGCCTATTAGCATTTTCTCCTCTGTTGTGTTAGTATGGTAAACCTTCATATACAGTCAAATTTAACCATTTATCCCTTCTTGGAAAACTGGACATTGATGAATGAAAACAAAATCACAAAATCTCATGGTATAATTTCTTGATGATAAATCTCTGATTAGTCTTCATCACTGCCTGGCAATTCTGCTGCCTTTCCCTAAATATTTTGCCTCTCCAAATAACAACATACCCTCTACTCTGTCTTCAAAAGTTCTATATTACAACTCCTGCTGATGGACACACAGTTGTTTACTTAGTCGCATACTTCATTAAGAAGCGATAAGCAATTCATGAGGAAAGTCCTTCACTTTACCAACCCCAGTGCAAGAAAGCATACTGGAATGATCTTGGCAAGAAATTTTGCAGATTTGAAGAAGATAGCCATATTAGAGGAGAATCAGCACATCAACTCAGTCCTTGAGCCTGGCAAGAGAATTCTGACAAGAGGAGAAACAAGAGAATTCAAACAAGAAGTGAAAGTGATAGGAAAGTATATAAAGGGAAAAAATGTGTCAGGTCTCACTTCTCACTCTTGAGTGACAAATAAAGGGACATGATGAAGGGACGAGAAAGGAGACTTATTATATGGTATGATGCCAAAGGAAGACAGAACTTCTGTCTTCAGCCACATTTCCAAGGTACAGACATGAACATTAGATTTAAATATAGAAAGCTATACATAGTTAGAGTCCCAGTTGCCTGGATTTTCATTATCCTAGTTCTGGTTTTCCTAGGTGTGGAGGGATTGTTAGATGATCACCTTTGAGGGGATCAATCTAGTTTCCATACTATGAATCCTCTGTGTACAACCTAATCATTGTAGGTAACTGTCTTAATGTAAAAATGGTCTGTTTTGCAAGGTTCTGCTGCTCCTTAGGGGTAGCTGCAGTCCTTTGTTATAAAGTTGCTATTGATCAGCTTGTCTTTCTTGGAACTTCAACTGAGTAAAAGTAAAGTAAAAGCAAAGTGAACCAGAGTGATATGCAATATCCTGGGGATAAGACGAGTGGAGGCCCTTTGCCTGTGGCTCACGTCTGTCATCCTAGCTACTCAGGAGGCTGAAATCTGAGGATCATGGTTCAAAGCCAGCCTGGGCAGAAAAGTCAGTGAGACTCTTCAATTAACCACTAGAAAACCGGAAGTGGTGCTGTGACTCAAGCAGTAGAGAGCTTGCCTTGAGCTGAAGAGCACATGAATAATGCCCAAGCGTAGAGGTCAAGCCCCACGACCGACAAAAAAAAAATAAAAATAATAAAAAAGAGTGGAAGGATTTGAAAATTCTGAGTAATTCAGTGGGACTGGAAAGTGAAATGACTGAGTAAAACTTGTAAACCTGAAGGAAAGACTAAGATGAGCAAAACTGTGAAGCATTATAGCATCAATCTAGGATTCAGTTGCAGGCCAAGAAAGCAGGCTTTACAGAGAGATGAACATTAGTAGAGTTAGGGTAATAGAAAGTTTGGTCTTGAGGAAGTTTGGTGTGCCCAGTATACAGTGAAAAGACCATGGAAAGTTTGTTGGAATACTCTTTATGAGGCATTTTGAGGACATTTGAATGTTTCTAAGGGAAGTATCTTTGAAAGATTTATTTCCAGTTTTTTCTCTCTTAATTTTTTTATTTTCTTAAATTTCATGGCTATTGTAAAATGTACAGACCCCTCTGTTACAGTTACCTACGTCAGATATTGAGTACTTTTTTTCTGAACAATATGACCTTTTCCTCATCTTTCTCCCAGTGCTTCTCTTCAAACCTCCCACCCCACAAGTTGTATATTCCATTTTCAACATAGTATCTACTGAGTATAACTGCTGCATTTCTCCAACCTTTGTACCACCATTGCTGTGCTCTGGTTTACCTTCCCCAGAACAGATAAACTTACACACAAGACAAAAGGTGCAGAAGTTTTTGTGTGTGTGTGTGTGTGTGACAAAGAATATGAAAAAATAAGCAAAATATCATGAAACCTCTTGTTTTCATTTCATGGAATTCATTTGATAAACATTTTATATGATCATATGCCCATAGCTATTGAGCCTTTGTGATACACTCCTAAGAATTTCTTCCTTTGGTCCCTCTGTGTGAATGTCTAGAGTCCTGTATAATTTATCATGGCTCAGTGTATTTTGTAAACACCCAGTGTGTTTACTTGTAGATTCATAGGCACTTTCTAGTTATAATAAATGAGGGAAATATGTACCCAGTGTTTCCTGGGTCTGGCTTACTTTGCTTAGTATAACTTATTCCAACTGTTTCCATTTCCTTATGAATAGTACAGTATCATTTTTTCTGATAGAAGCACAAATTTCATTGTGCATATATACCACATTTTCTTGATCCATTCATCTGCTAAGGGGCATCTGGGTTGAGTTCATATCTTAACTATGATAAATAATGTTTCAGTGAACATGGATGTGCTGGAGGCTTTTGTATGGCCTTGTGGGTAGTCATTTGGGTAAATAGCCAAGAGTGGAATTGCTGGGTCATAGGGAAGCCCTAGTTGTAGTCTTTTGAGGAACCTCCATACTGCTTTCTGGAGTGGTTGAACAAGTTTATATTTCTATCAACAGTGTAGTAGCATTCCCTTTTGGCCACATCCCTGCCAGCATATGTTAAAATCAATTTTATTGATAATAGCCATTCTAATGGGTGAGATGGATTCTCAATGATTTTTTTTGTTTTGTTTTGTTTTTGGGGTCCAGTCGTGGGTCTAAACTCTGGGCCTGGGTGCTGTCCCTCAACTCTTCAGTTCAAGGCTAGCCCTCTACCACTTGAGCCACAGCGCCACTTCCGTCTTTTTTCTTTTTGCTTATGTGGTGCTGAGGAATCGAACCCAGGGCCTCAGGCATGCAAGGCAAGTGCTCTACCACTGAGCTACCTTCCCAGCCCAAGGATTCTCAATGTTTTGATTTGCATTTTTATTTTTATTTTTTTATTGTGAAAAAACTGTACAGAAGGGTTACAATTACATGGGCAAGATAATGAGTACATTTCTTATCAAGCATTGTAGCCTCCTCCTTTGTTTCCCCTTCCCATCCCTTCCAAGCCTCCCTCCACCCACCCAATCCTCCCCCCCACCCCCCCACTAAAGTTGTAAAGTTCGTTTTTGACATGACAACTTGTACTTCTTATTGTTGCAACGGGTCCACCTGTATCCTTATTTAAACGACTTGTTTTTCCCCTTCCCCTCCACAAATTATACTGACATCAAATACAGTGAAACCAGGGGCAATGTTTTGATTTGCATTTTTATAGCCAGAAATATTGAATATTTATTCATGAATCTATTGGCCATTCTTATTTCTTGTTTAGAGAAGTCTCTCTTCAGCCCACTTATTAATGGGGTTTCTGTTTCTTTGAGGATTTGTTTGGGGATGGTTTAATTTGTGGATCTGTAAGCATATTTTAGACATGGAGCCCTTGTCTGATGCATAGGTAGAAAAGATCTTCTCCCATTCTGTGGGATTTCTATTTCTCTTGCTAGCTATGTCTTTGCCATACAGAAACTCTTCAGTTAAATGCAATCCCATTTATCCAGGACTTCTCTGATTTGTTATGATTCTGGATCTTTACTTATGGAGTTTTAATCCAAGCCTAGGAGTCCTAGTATTTTTCCTACCCCTTTCTGTAATATTTTCATACTATCTGGCCTTATATTGAGGTCTTTGATCTATTTATAATTGATTCGGGTACAGGGTATATATTTTTCAGTTTTCTGCACAATTCTGCCCATATCATTTGTTGAAGAGATCTTTCTTTCTTCCATCCTCTGTTTTTTACTCCTTTATCAAATATTAGGTGGGCTCTTTGTTTGTTTGTTTGTTTGTTTTTTGTCAATCGTGGGGCTTGAACTCTGTGTCTGGGCACTGTCCCTGAGCTATTTAGCTCAAAGCTAGCACTCTACCACTTGAGCCACAGTGCCACTTCTGGTTTTTGATGATTAATTAGAGATCCAAGTCTCATGGACTTTCCTGCCTGTGCTGGCTCCAGTGGTGATCCTCAGATTTCAGCCTCCTGAGTAGCTTGGATTACAGGTGTGAGCCACCAGCACCCTGCTAGGTGGCCTCTTTTAAATTTAATCAGTGTCTCTAAAACTCTTCTACTTTCCTACATCTGAGGTAGTTAGTAATTAGAAAAGGAGGAAAATGTATCTTACTAAGTTAGTAGAAAGGAAAGACAACATCACATTTCTTTTTTTTTGTCAATGTGTATGTCTTTTCAATTTTATTCTAAAGATGATATACAGAGGGGTTACAGTTACATAAGTCAGGTAATGAGTCTTTTTTAACTATCACCCCTCCCTCATGCTCTCTGAGTTTTTGCCCTCTTGATTTCCCTCCCCCACTAAGGTGTATAGTTCATTTCAAACATACTGTCTAATGAGTTTCTCTGATGAATTGGCTCACCCTTTGTCCCATTGCTTCTGTGATTCCCCATCTCCTCCCCAAATCAGATAAACTTATATATGAGACAAAGGGCATATAAATCAAAAGCAGGGACAGATGAGAATAAACCAAAGAGGAAAAGAAAAGAAGAAAATAAAAAAGAACCACAAGCAGTACAATAAAAAAAAAACCTCTTTTTCGTTTTTTGGAGTTCATATCAATAAGCATCATTTTATAAGACCATATGTACATAGCTTTTGAGCCCTTGTGATCCTCTCCTAAGAATACTTTCCTTTGTTCTCACCGTGTGAATGTTTAGACTGCTGTTTAATCAATTATATCCAGGGATAATTGTTTGCTTTTACTATCCTTTGGGTTTAGTTGTAGATTTATAGGCTCATTCTAATTATTACAAATGAGGGAAAACTTTCAGCCTATGTTTCTTTGGGCCTGTCTCACTTTACTCAGTATAAATATTTCTCAATATAATGAAGCCTGTATATGAATGGTGAAAATTAAAATAATTTCCTCTATAATCAGAAATGAGAAAAAGATGTCTCCTCTCTCCACTCCTCTCCAATATACACTGAAATTCTTAGCTAGAATAGTAAGGCAAGAGACAAACATAAAGGGGATCCAAATAGGAAAAGAAGTAAAACTATCCCTCTGCAGATGACATGATGCTGTATTTAATGAATCCCATAGATTCCTCTCACAAGTTACCTGAGCTGATCCAAAACTTTGGCAAAGTAGCAAGGTATAAAATTAACCTACAAAAATCAATAGCTTTTCTGTATGCCAACAATGAGAGGTGTAAGGCTGAAATCAGTAAAGCAGCTCCTTTTGTAATACAACGTAGCATCAAAAAATTAAAATACCTAGGAATTAACTTAATCAAAGACGCAGCATTTGTTTTACACATGATCTGATTCCCTAACCAATCTCCTTTATCTCTTAACAAACATTTCTTTTAAGGATATGGTATTGTTTCAGAATGAACTTGTAGAAAATTAAAAGCCATCCCAAGTTTTTCCCATGTGTCTGTATCATCTATGTATTTTCCATTAGCTATTTGGAATACTTTTGATACAAGGTGCCCGTTAGCCAAGATGTCATTAAGTCAGTCAGTCAGTCATTCTTCAGCCTCTTCATATTCTCTCCCTTGGAATTTCTCATATTGGGAGGTTTTCATCAATTTCACAGATCTATTTATCCATAAGCTCACCTTTTTTTTCTGACCCAGACACCCCACCCACAGCCATAAATATCTTCCTAATGCAGTTGATTTAGATAATTATGGTAATCATTTTCCAATCAGCTTCACAAGACTCAGGTTTGGAAGGAAATACGGACATAACCTAACAAAGGTGAGAAAAAAAAGATTCCTATTGCATTACCCAGGAAAACAGTACTCAATCCTTGGTTAAACTTTATGTTTGCATTGTTTTTGTAATCTGTGAAACACATCAAATTTGAGGTTCATAGGAATTCCGTAGCTCTGACTAGCTACGTAAGTTCACTAACAGTAGCATAAACTTATCAATATGGAAGAGATAGCTTCTTGGGGAAGCTGTAGAGTTATGCCAAGCTTAGTCTTCAAAAGTATCTATGTTTGGTTTAACATCCTCTGTGCTTGCCATCTAAAAATATTAACACTTGGAAATGTTGCAGTGCATTTGTCACTGCACCTATAGATTACATGGATAGTATTAGGTTTAAAGAAATGAAATGTATGCAAGAATACAAAAAGAACTTAACTGTCAGACTCAAGCAAAAACATCCAGATACTTTATTTGTATCCTAATCCTCTTTCCATAGCTCAGCGCTACAGGATGCAGTCATATATATCTTCTGAACCAGCTTCTCAAGTTTTGTATTCATGTAGACGCATCAACTATAAACCTTTTAGATCACATCTAATATTACATAAGAAGCACTGATAGGTTCAAATTCTATTTATTTCTTATTGAAAACAGTATCAGTTGTAACTCCAGCCAATTGTTTTTGCCTGGGGGAAAAAAAAGACTGGCTAGAAAAACTAATACTAGGCCATACTCATTTGTAAGTAAGATGCTTTTCAATAAAAAAGCAGATGGAATTTCTAAGCCTGATTGCTTCGCTCTGAAATAACAGGGTCACTAGGAACAAGCAGTAGACACATGGGCAGATAGAACAGTACCCAAGTTGCTTATCTGTATATGTGAAAATTTTATAGAATGCTGTTCCAATGTGCTGGTATCATGTCTCTTTACTTCAAACAAGAATAAACTGCTTTCTTTTTTAATTTAAATTTTGTATATATTGTTTTATTGTAAAGATACTGCACAGAGGGGTTACAGTTACATGAGTAAGGTAATGAGTACATTTCCTATTGAGCATTTTTACCCCCTCCTTTGTTTTTCCCGTACCATCCCTCCCCTCCCCACCTCCCCAACTCCTTCCTACTCCCCATCTCCTTCCTCCTTCTCAAAGTCGTAAAGTTCATTTTCAACATAGTATCTTGTACGTCTCATAACTGCTTTCTTATACATTGGGAATTTAGGAAGGATATGAAATAGGCTGCTTTTGTTCTGTGTCAGCACCCGGGGCTGTGAAGAGCCTTTCTCTCTCCCTTAGCTTTTTTGCTCAAGCCTAGCACTCTAACCACTTGAGCCACAACTCCACTTCTAGCTTCTTGCTGATTAATAACGACAGTTTTATGAATTTGTCTATCCAGGTTGGCTTCAAACTTCAATCCTCAGATCTAGGATCTGCGACAAAATATGAGGGACTCTATCTCCAATTAACCATCAAAATGGCAGAATGGAAGTACGGCTCAAGTGATAGAAGGCTAGTGTGGACTGGAGCCCAAGGTTCAAGCTCCAACACTGATACTAATTAACACACAATCAGTCAATCAATAAATGCCAAGATTGGGGTGCTGTTCAGTGTCTGCCTAGTGTGGGAACAATCCTGGGATCCATCCTTAACACAAAATGAAGCATGTGCTAGAAAACAAAATTTCAGAGAGGAGATTTGGACATTTTAATAAAAGATATATTGTTAATCTAAAATATCAATGAGGCAACCATTATAAAAAAAGCAGAGAATAAGTAGCTATCTGGCTAGTTCTCATTTCCATATGTATCTAAGATTTTTTCAATCCTAGATGAATTTGTTGATGAATTTTCTAAATGTTTAAGGGTACAATAAAATAAATAATAAAAATATCACTCTAAAGAGTAGAAAATGGTGACTAATTCACTATTTCATTGTGTAATTCAGCCTAATCTTGATATGACAAGGATATGGAAGATAAAGAATCTCAGCCTAATTTCCTTTGAACATAAGGGTAAAAAAATCATTTGGAAAAAATGGCCAGTATTCAAAAGTGTGATGTGAAGAGATTGTACTATTACAAAACAGTATCTATTTTAGAAATCATTTTAATAAATTGATTTTAAAACTATGCAATAAAATGCAACACTATTATGATGAAAAACAGGTTCCCTTCAATCAAACTTGAATCAGCTTATTAATATCATTCTATTAAACTGTTAATTGTTAGAAAGGTTTATTCAATTGAGTTTCACTACTGCCTTCAGTGAAATAAATTATGTATATAACTGTATATGTCCCTGTATCACTATGAGATATTGCATGTTGGGTCTACTCTCCACCTATGAGAGAAAACATGTACTCTTTCCCTTTCTAGGGCTATATTTTAGTGTATATTCAAGAAACATCTTTTTTTCTGCAAATAATGTAATTTTGCTTTCCTGATGTCTCCTGAATGCTGGTGGCTCATACCTATAAATCCTAGCTACTCAGGAAGTTAAGATCTAAGAATCTAAGTTTGAAGTCAGTTCAGGCAGACAAATCTGCATGACTCTTATTTCCAATTAATCAGCAAAAAGCCAGAAGTAGAGGCATACTTCAAATGATAGAGAACCAGCTGTGAGCTGAGAAAGCCAAAAGTATGGAGCTCAGAATTCCAGCACATACACAAAAATTATTTTTCCAAGTCCATCTTTTACCCTTTCAACTCCTCTATCACTTCATTAAAAGCAATTATTTGACAAGTATTTATTAAATGTGTGTTATGAAATTAAAAATTTGAATTTAACATTGTATACTAAATTATCCACATATATAGTTTGTTATTATGTTTGCTTTATTGTATATACATATGCATATATAATTTTGAATATTAACTAAAATGATCACTCATGCCAATGTCTGACTAGCAAGTTTTACTCAAGTTAAAATTTTCCTACCTGGAGAGAGAGAGGAAGATGTCGGTGCTCTCACAGGTAGCCCTACTACATGTCTCTGACCAAAAGAAGATCTAGGGGTACAGCCACACTTTACCTCAAGAGATCCACTCCAATCAAACTCTAAATACCTAAAGACTTTTCCTACTACAAGAGGACTATCCTAGCAGGCAAATAAGGAAAGGGAAAAGAGAGACAGTGAACAACGGGACCCCTGCAGTATAGCTGCACCATGCAGCTCTGCACCGTGCTGCACTGTGGCTTTCTGCAGACCTTAAGCAGAGGAGCACCCAAAAACTGAAGAAAGTACTCAACACAAGACCCGTGGAAAGTTAGGAGGGAATCTGGTGAAGACCTCCATGTCAGCGAAAGGCCCCCACCCCAACCCGCTCCCCACTCCCAAGGAGGCTATGGAGAAGGAGTGAACTCAGTAATACCGCCATTACAATCACCAGAAATTGGCACCACCAGGTAAGCCCCCAAGGTCAGCCTGTGCCTGCAGCCCTGGAAGGATCCCCGTGGGCCCCCGCCAACCCCACACAAGGCCCTCAGGAAACCACAGCCGCAGCCAATCCATCACCCTGCTGTCTGGGCACTCTGCTGGGACCTGCTCCCTCCCTGCTGCCACCCTGCACAGACCCCAGGCTCTCACAGCCACTGCACCACCAAGCTGCTGCAGCATCTCCATGACACACTTAGCACCCACAGGCAGCCACCCCCAAGGCTGCCCGCTGCAGCCTGCCTTCTCCCACCGCCTCTGCTGCAGACCAGCATGGCCCCCTGCAGTCTACACCAGCCTGCTGCACCAACCTCCACCCTGTCCTCCCAGCACCAGGACTTGCCAACTCCATCCTACCCACCATAGCACAGGTTCTGTGGTCCAACACACCACCAGCTACAGACCTCGTGAGTCACCCAACTGGGTCTACTCCCTGGGGGAGGCAATTCCCTGTGGGATCCCAAAGCCCTCTGACCTAAGCCCCCTTCCAAAAGGGAGGGATCACACCAGAACAGAACACAAATATAAGCTCTATTCTACCTGGGAAAGCCTGGGAACACAGCTCCAAGCCTATGATAGCAGTCTACAATCCTGAAACCCCCAAAACTCCCTGCCATCAGGCCTGAGAGTGGGACTCTAGATAGCAGGCACCCCCACCATCACAAGGCCATCTGCTCCCAACCAAGCCACAAGGAAAGTGGACTACAACAAGGCATACAAGATGCTATCAGGAATCTGCTCTGAGAACTACAGGGGAGACTAAAGCTCCCCCAAAGAACACGAAAAACCTATTTTTAGGTTTTGTGTTTTTTTGTGTGAAAATACTGTACAGAGGGGTTACAATTACATGGGCAAGATAGTGAGTACATTTCTTATCAAGCATTGTAGCCTCCTCCTTTGTTTACCCTTCCCATCCCTTCCCACCCAATCCTCCCCCCACACACACCAAAGTTGTAAAGTTCGTATTGGACATGACAACTTGTACTTCTCATTGTTGCAATGGGTCCACTTGTATCCTTATTTAAACGACTTGTTTTTCAGTGTTGTTTTTGTGTTAGTTTTTATGTCTGAGCGTTTGTTGTTTGCTTTTATTTCTATGTGCTACTTATGTGTATTGTGATTTAGGATTTGCTATTGCATTTAAAGCTTCTATTTTTCATTATTTGGTTTTTACTTCCAATTTCGTAGTTTGTACGTTTTCTTCTTTTTTCTTTTCCTCTCACTGTCCCCTGCCCCTTTCTCCCCACATTATACTATTACTCCATCAAAGCTACCCCATCTAGTTCTATTCACAAAGTAAGGCCTCCTTCTATGTGTGTAAACAATAATTATAGGAGTTAACTTACATTAAGTGACTTTCCAATAATATCTGAATATTTTTCTAATCTCAGCAAGTCTCCCAAATACACTTATACATAACTTCTTTTTCATATCTTTATCCACATCTCTAAGCTACTCCCTACATAACCTTTCTTTGAATTATTTTCCACCTCTTATACTTGGTAACAAAGTCTTTATTCTCTTCCTACTACATATATCCTCCTCTAAGCTGTTCTTACCCCTCTACTATCATTACCCAAGTTCTCTTCTGAAATTAAATTCATATCTCTCCAATCCTAACCCTTCACTTCTCCATACGCTCCAGCCCATTGATCCCTAATGGTTTATATCTGACCCAACTTACAGTTGGTTCTGTATTTGACTACAAAATTCATTCAATTTGACTATTTTGAGTACAAGGGGCCCATCTTGTTAACTCTAAGGAGCAGACTACTTATCAGCCAAACCCAGATTGTCTCAAAAGTTACAACTGTGTATAATCTCGACCTCAAAGCCACAATATCCCTCTCCAAGCAAAGAAAAAGAGAGCTAAATAAGAAAACACCACCCATAACTCTGAAACCCTAAGATCTATATGTCTACATGATGCTGGGTTGGCTCCAGTCCTAAAAGACTGTCCTACTGTCACACCAGTATGGTTCTACCCCAATGGGTAGAACTAGCCACAGAAACACAAGAAACATGGCCAATCAACAAACACCAACACCATCTCCACATAAACAAGCTACAGAGCAGTCCCAGAATGACCTAGAGAATAATGCTCCAGATAGATTAAAAGCATGGCTGGTAAACATGCTGAATGAAAAATTGGACACCCTGCATAGGGTTATCAGAGAACACGATGAGGCCAACCAGAAGCTAATAGATGACTTTATGGCATCAACAAATAAAAAGATAAAGGAACTCCAGCAGGGGGAAGAAAGAATCTAATGAAAAAATAGGAACCCAGATTAGGGAGTGGAAAGAGAAGTCTGATAACCAACTCCAGGAGATAAGGCAATCTATTCAAGACTTAAAAGAAAACCTTAATAAAGAGCTGGCCACCATTAGGAAAGACCAGGAAGAAGGAAAGGTGATAAACACCAAAGTAAAAAGCCTTGAGAGTAGAATGGAAGAGACCAAAGAAAGAATATCAGAGGCTAAAGACAGTTTAGACTCCATACAGAAAGAACACACAAATATACATAACAAAACTAAGAAGCATGACAGATCACTCCAGGAAATACAGGATACATTCAGAAAGCCTAACTTGAGAATAATGGGTATACAAGAGGGCCTGGAGAGGGAAGCCAATGGATTAGGAAATATATTCAGCAGGATCCTAGCAGAGAACTTCCCAAATATACAAAAAGACATGCCCATCCAGATACAAGAAGCTTTTAGAATCCCAAATAGACCAGACCAGAACAGGTCAGCCCACCGCCACATTATAACCTGTGCCAGCTCAATAGCCACTAAAGAAAGAATTCTTAAAGCTGCCAGGGAGAAGAGAGCAATCACATATAAAGGTGAGAAGAGAACAATCACATATAAAGGTAACACAATCAGAATTACCTCAGATTTCTCAGCAGACACCATAAAAGCAAGGATGGCCTGGAAAGAGGTATGCCATGCCCTAAAGTCAAATAACTACCAACCAAGAATAATCTACCCAGCTAAGCTCTCATTCATAGCAGAAGGACAAATAAAAACCTTCCACAACAAGGAAAATCTGAAGCAATATACTGTACCAAACCAGCTCTTCAAAAAATTCCTCAAAGATGTTCTATATATAGAAAACCAACAAGAACAGAATATAGGCAATGAAGCAGTCCACAAACAGAAAAATATGTAATCACAAGAAGAACAGCCAAGGCACAGCTTCCCCGCCCCCCACCAAAAAAAAATGGATAAAAAGGTAGGGACAAACACTTCTCAGGTCTAACCCTCAATATTAATGGTCTTAACTCTCCAATTAAGCGACATAGATTGTCCAGTTGAATCAAAAAACAAGACCTTTCTATCAGGTGGATCCATTGAAACAATGAGATGTACAAGTTGTTATGTGGAAAAACGAACTTTACAACTTTGGTAGGGGGGAGGAGGATTGAGTGGGGGATGGGTGATATGGGAAGGGATGGGAAGGGGAAACAAAGGAGGAGGCTACAATGCTTGATAAGAAATGTACTCATTATCTTGCCCATGTAATTGTAATCCTCTGTACAGTATTTTCACAATAAAAAAAGAAAAAAATCTTTCTATCTGTT
Organism: Dipodomys merriami; assembly: GCF_024711535.1. Lineage (NCBI taxonomy): Eukaryota > Metazoa > Chordata > Mammalia > Rodentia > Heteromyidae > Dipodomys > Dipodomys merriami. The sequence goes on along the minus strand of NW_027203381.1, from coordinate 64,995,469 downwards.
ATCTTCAAGAGACACACCTTGTCCACAAAAATAAACATATTCTGAAAGTGAAAGGCTGGAATAACATCTATCAAGCAAATGGCCCCCATAAACAGGCAGGAGTTGCAATCCTAATATCAGATAAAATAGACTTCAAATTAAAATCAATGAGAACTGATAAAGGTCACTACATACTAATTAAGGGATCTCTCCTTCAGGAGGCTATTATGGTTCTAAATATCTACTCACCAAATAACGGAGCACCCAAATTTTTCTAAGAAACACTACTTTCCCTCAAATCTCACATAGATCCAAAAACATTAATTGTTGGGGACTTTAACACACCACTATCCCCATTAGATGGTTCAACCTGGCAAAAACTCAACAGAGAAACCTTGTATCTAAACAACTGCATAGATCAACTAGACTTAACAGACATCTACCAAATATTTCACCCAGCAGTATCAGATTACACCTTCTTCTCAGCAGCACATGGAACATTCTCCGAAATAGACCACATTCTAGGCCACAAAGCAAATCTTTCCAAATTCAGAAACATTGAAATTATGCACTGCATTCTCTCAGACCACAAGGGAGTAAAATTAGAATTCAACACCAAAAGCCACCAAAGAAAGTCCTGTTACACATGGAGGCTGAAAAACACACTGTTGAACCACCAGTGGGTCATGGAAGAGATTAGAAAGGAAATTCAAATGTTCATGCAATTTAACAAAAATGAACATACAAACTATCAACTCCTCTAGGACACAGAAAAGGCAGTACTCAGAGGAAAGTTTATAGCTCTGAGTTCCTACATTAACAAATTGGAGAGATCTGAAGCCAACAATTTAATGAGGCACCTAAAGCTTCTTGAAAAAGAACAACAAACTAAACCCCAATCCAGTAGATAGAAACAAATAATTAAAATTAAATCTGAATTAAATGAATTAGAGTCAAAAAAACCATAGAAAGAATTAACAAAACAAAGAGTTGGTTCCTCAAAAATATTAATAAAATTGACAGACACTTAGCAAATCTTATGAGAAAGAAAAGAAAACACACCCAAATAAACAAAATCAGAGATGAGAATGGAAACATCACTACAGAAACAGCCAAGATTCAGAATATAATAAAGGGATACTTCTCAAACCTTTATGCTAATAAGTTTGAGAACCTGAAAGAATGGACAAATTTCTAGCAAATATTGACATGCCCAAACTAAACCAAGATGATTTAAACCAACTTAACAGACCTATATCAAGCATCGAAATATAAAAGCCAGGACCAGATGGATTTACAGCAGAATTCTACAAGGCCTTCAAAGCAGAACTCACACCAATACTCCTCCATCTCTTCAAAAGCAAAAATTCACTACCACACTCTTCTTATGAAGCCCAGTATAACCCTCACCCCAAAACCAGACAGGGACTCATCAAATAAAGAGAAGTATTGACCCATTTCTTTGATGAATATCGATGCAAAACTTCTCAACAAAATCTTTGCCAATCGACTTCAACAACTCATCCAAAAAAAAATCATACACCATGATCAAACAGGATTCATTTCAGGGATGCAAAGCTGGTTCAATATATACAAAACAATATAATTCATCACATCAACAAGAGCAAGGATAAGAACCACATGATTATCTCAATAGATGCAGAGAAAGCATTTGACAAGATCCAACACCCCTTTATGATGAAAGCTCTGGAAAAACTAGGAATCCGTGGAACATTCGTCAATATAATAAAGATTGTATATGACAAACCTACAGCCAGCATTATACTTAATGGTGAAAAGTTAATGCCATTCCCTCAAAATACAGGAAGGAGACAAGGATGTCTACTCTTTCCACTCCTCTTCAACCTAGTATTAGAATGCCTAGCTAGGGCAATAAGACAGGATGCAGACATAAAGGGGATCCAAATAGGGAAAGATGAAGTAAAACTCTCCCTCTTTGCAGATGACGTGATCTAGCATTTAGAGAACCCCATGGACTCCACTCTCAAGTTACTTGAGCTGATTTGAAACTTTGGAAAAGTATCAGGGTATAAAATTAACCCTGAGAAATCAATGGCTCTCCTGTATGCCAATAATGAGAAGAGCGTGGCTGAAATTAGGAAATCAACCCCCTTTGTAATAGCCCCACAAAAAAAAAAATAAAATACTTAGGAGTTAACAAAAGAGGTGGAGGACCTCTATGACGAAAACTTTTAAAACCTGAAAAAGGAACTAAACCTGAAAAAGCAGAACTAAGTAAGTGGAAAAATCTCCAATGTTCCTGGATTGGGAGGATTAACATCGAGAAAATGGCAATACTGCCAAAGGCTATGGACAAATTCAATGAGATACCTATCAATATCCCAACCTCATTCTTCAAGGAAATAGAAGAGGCAATCCAAGTAATCATATGGAACAATAAAAGACCCTGAATAGCAAAAACAACCCTTAGTAGAAAGAACAGAGCTGGAGTAATATCAATTCCAAATTTCAAACTCTACTACAAAGCCATAGTAATCAAACAGCTTGGTACTGGCACACAAACAGACCTCTAAGGACCAATGGAATAGGACTGAAGACCCAGAAATGAAACCACAGACCTATAGCCACCTAATCTTTGACAAGGGAGCTAAAGAAATAGAATGGAAGAAAAACAGCCTTTTCAGTAAATGGTGCTGGCAAAATTGGTTAAACACTTGTAGAAAGCTACAGCTAGATCTGTATATATCACCCTGAACCAGAATCAACTCCAAATGGATGAAAGACCTCGAAATAAAGCAGACTCCATGAAGACAGTACAGGAATGAATAGGAAAAACTCTAGGACTCCTTGGCACAGGCCAAAATTTTCTTAATAGAGACCCAGAAGCACAACAAGTCAAAAAAAGGTTGGACAAATGGGATTGCATGAAACTGCAGAGCTTCCACATAGCAAGACCAGTAGAAAGCCCAAGGACTGGGCTAGCCATACCATGGACAAGGGTCTCATATCTAAACTATACTTAGAACTCAAAAAACTAAATCCCCCAACAACAAATCATCAGAGAAACAACTGCCCAATTAAATGGGCTAAAGACGTAAAGAGAGACTTTTCTGAAGAGGAAATAAGAATGGCAAATAGACACATGAAGAAATACTCAACTTCTCTAGCCATAAAAGAAATGTAAATCAAGACAATGTTGAAATTCTCCCTCACTCCAGTTAAAATGGCTATAAACAAAGGAGGAGGCAACAATGCTTGATAAGAAATGTACTCATTATTTTACTCATGTAATTGTAACCTTTCTGTACAGTATTTTCACAGTAAAAAACTTATTTAGCCATGTACCGGTGGCTCACACCTGTAATCCTAGCTTCTCAGCAGACTGAGATCTGAAGATCGAGGTTCAAAGCCAGCCCAGGCAGGAAAGTCCATGAGACTCTTATCTCCAATAAACCACTAGAAAACCGGAAGTGGTGCTGTGGCTCAAATGGTAGAGTGCTCACCTTGAGCTGAAGAGCACAGGGACAGCGCCCAAGCCCAGAGTTCAATCCCCACGACCAACAAAAAAAAAAAAACATTTAAAAAAAGGAAAAGAAATATACTAACAACAGATGCTGGAGGGGATGTGGCCAGAAGGGATCCCTACTGCATTGTTGATGGGAGTGTATACCTGTTCAACCACTCTGGAAAGCAGTATGGAGGTTCCTCAAAAGACTCCACATGACCCAGCAGTCAACTTTTGGGCATTTACCAAATCGATCACAAACAAGGTCATACCAAAACTACCAGCACAACCATGTTTATTGTAGCATTATTTACCATAGCTAAGATATGGAACCAACCCCAATGTCCTTCAGTAGATGAATGGATCAAAAAAATGTGGCATACACACACACACACACACACACACACACACACACACACACACACACACACACACACACACATAATGGAATTCTATGCCTCCATCAGAAAGAATAACATTGCCTCATTTGTTAGGAGGTAGAAAGATGTGGAAAAATTTATATTGTGAACTAAGCCAGGCCCAAACAAACATAGGTCCCATGGTTTCCCTTGTTTGTAATGACTAGTACATGTCTAGGACAAGCAGAGGAGGTCAAAGTTCATGTACATATGACCACATGAGATAGTTAAGTAAAATGTACCATAAGTCAGGGACACAAGTGGTTTTTTCTTTCCTGCTAGTGTTTTTAATGTACTTACAATGCAGTATGTGATTTCTTTGGTTTCTTTTTTATGTTCTTCCCCCACGGTATAACCCCTGTTTTCACTGGATTTGATGCTGGTGCTCTGCACTTGAATACACATTTTTGTAATTTGGGGTGGGGAAGGGATATTGCAGAACGCTTAAATAAGGATGCAGGCTGACCCATTCTGATGAGATGTACAGGACACTATGTTGAAAACGAACTTCACAATGTTGGGGTGGAGGGGAGGAGGGAAGGAAAGTGATGGTAGGGGGAAAACAGAGGAGGTGACAATGCTTGCTACGAAATGTACTCATTACCCTACATTTATATATATATTTCCTACCTTAATTATTTTTAAAAATATTATATGAATTATTTTAAAGTGGATAAAATAAGTCCATTTTCAGATTAAAGGCTGAAAATTAAATATAGTTGAACTTTGTTGTTGTTGGAAGTAGCAGGGATTTAAATCAGATATTCTACTGCTGAGTTATGCCTCCAGCTCTTTTTATTGCTGTCAGTTTTCAAATAGATTTGCTTTTTCCTTAGGCAAGCTTGGACAAAGATCATCATTTTTAGGCTTCATGCAGATCATTGCCCGGATTTTATTGGTTGAGATGTTGTCTTAAGAACTCTTCTGAGTGGGTTTTCCTTGAACCAAGATCTTCCTACTTAAGCCTCCTGAGTAGCTCAGATTACATATGTGAGTCAGGGTGGCTGAGGGAGTAACAATGTCTTGAGGACACTTTGAAACTTAAATGAGATCACTTATAGATTTGATTTTTTTTTATTTGTCTGTTTAGCTCATGTTTGTAAGTGAATGTGGTTTTAAAAGATAATGAATTCTTAGATGGCACTCTAAATCTCTCAGTTTCCACTAACTTCCAGTTGGAGCCCCAAGCTCCTTAAACCAGTAGAATGAGTGTTATTCTACCCTTATGATATCTTTCTGCAATAAAAACAGGGAAACAAAGAAAAACACCCCAGATTAGGTGAACACTTTGATTCTTGTGGGAAAGCTCTCCTTGTGTGTTCTATATCATTTTCTTTCACTTTAATTACTTTGCGAATTTCAAATTAGTATGTTCACATTTTCCCACACATAAAGAAAACATCCCCATGGTTTTATTAAGCTCTGATTAAAGGGAAATTTAATAACTGTTCTTGAAGAGTTAAACCATGAATACATTTACCCTAATGCTAAAGTCAGTTCCCTTATGAGAGCACTCCACTTGTCTGTGTTCAGTAAGCAGCAAAGCAGACTCACATATCACTTATAAACTAGAATGGGCCACTTCTGTTTATTTATATAGTCAGCAAAACCATTCACTCAAAAGAGTTATGGTGTTACTACCTGTAATCAACTGAGATGAGTGCAGTCTCGGGAGTTAATGAGAGAGACATTTGTCAGAGGTCCAACTTGGAGAATCTGAAATGGGACAAGTCACAGTGACATAAAATGATGTAGAGGATGGCTAAAGAAGACAATAAATTAGCAGAAATTATGTCATTGTATATGACACTGATCTTTCAACCAATGTTTATACCCACCTGTTATGAATCAGGCATACTTCAGGAAGGGAGCATGGGAATTAAAAGGAATGACATTTCCCAGGAGAGCTAAGTAAAGCATATGAAGTAAACACATACCGAATTGACAAACAAATAGACCACAAAAGAATGCTTTCAAGGCAGGAGGAACAATAATATGTCTGAAGAATAATGGGAAATACTGCATTGCAATGGTTCTTATCTATAATCCTATCTAATTCAGATGACTGTAACCTGGAGAATCAATGCATTAAAGCCAACATGGGAAAAAAGTCTGCTAGATGCCATCTGCAAAAACAACCAAAAAAACCAATAACCATCAAAAAGCAGGGCTGGGGTATAGCTCAAGTTGTAGAGCCCCAACCATGCAAGAAAACGCAAACCATTGTGGTGCTAATGGCTCACACCAGTAATCCTAGCTGCTCAGAAGGGTGAGAAATGAGGATCTCATTTTGAAGCCAGCCCAGGCAAGAAAGCCCATGAGACTCTACTCTCAGAAAAACTACTCAGAAATGGCGCTGTGGTATAATGCTAGTCTTGAGTACAAGGAGGCTCATGGACAGTGCCCAGACCCTGAGTTCAAATCCCAGGGCTGGCAAAACTTAGAAAAGAAAAGAAATGAAAAAAAAAATGCTTCAATAGGGATACAGGTTAACCCATTATAACAATGAGATGTACAAGACACTATGTTGAAAATGAACTTTACAACTTCGGCCAGGGTGTGGGGGACTGTGGGGGGCAGTTGTGGAGTTAGGAGGGAAGGGATGGCAGGGGAAAACAAAGGAGGAGGCAACAGTGCTTGATAGGAAATGTACTTATTACCTTGCTCATGTAACTGTAACCCCTCTGTAGAGTATGTTTACAATAAAAACATACAAAAAATCAATTAATAAAGCTAAAAATAAAGGAGCAAATTGAGATACTAAAAAAAAAAAAGCAAAAAGAAAAGAAAATGTAAACCAAACAAGCTCTGGCTCTGAGTTCAACCCAAATAACACAACAATAGGAAGAAAAGAAGAAAGAGGAGGAGGAGGAGGAGGAGGTAAACAATAATGTATAGGTGATTTCCAGACTAACAGAGATTGCTCTGGTGCAGTAAAAATTTAAATGCAAAGGGTAGATACTTAATGCTTCATGCCATGAGACTTGGGTTAATGTTCTGTATTCCCTGGTGTCAATGGTGACAGAGGAGATATGATCATTAAGCAAACTTTTGCCATTAAAGACTTTCTATGTCTCACAGGAAAGAGCCTAGACTATATCCATAGGAAATATTAAGCACAAAAAGCTCTAAGGAAATCCTCAGAGTTAGAGTTTCCAAAGATTCTTTTTGTTAGCTTGGTTTTCTACCAAGGCAGAACCAGAACTGTCCACTTGTGATGGCTTATTCATTTTTTAGATATTCCCAGATGAATCGGGAATCCTGGAAGAGTGAAGCTGGAAATGAGGAAGGGCAGTGTGTACTTGTTTCTGCTTAGACCTTTTGAGAGATATACAAATATTTTCAGTATTATCTACTTGATTGCTAGGGGGTTTATCCATTGATTCCTGTTCTTATGGACCAGCTTTCAATCCAGATGGTCTGAAGTCTTCCCATATCAGAGATTGAGTCCCAGCATAAATTCCCAGAAACAGCCTGGGATGATAGACCTGTGTCAACATGCCTATGTTCTATTAGTTGACATGTAAGTCCTTTTTGGTGTTTATTTTCATTTGTCAGTACTTGGTCCAAAGAAACAATGATTTCCTAAAGTTTAGTGTTTATATCAGCATTTTTTTATCTTTCATTCAAGGCTCTTTAATGGCACATCGATATATTTATTTCTATGGCTCATTTCCTTTGGTTCACTAATGTTAATGTAGATAATTCCTCAAAAATTTCCAGAAAGACATTCAAACAAAGAAGAGTGTATTTGTCTTTTTGATAGTATTTTTTTTAAAATCTGAGATGGCTGGGAAGTCTTAAAAACAAGATACTAGAGCGATGTGGTTGGGAAGTCTTAAAAAGAAGATACTAGAGCGAAAACAGGTCTCTAACATCATGAATATTGAAATTGGTAGTGTTTTATATCTCTGTTTTGAAAGTAATATGCAGAACATTAAGCACTTGGTAAAACCATGAACAGATACTTCAGGCTTACACAATTTGCAGAATCCTTGAATAGAACATCAGAGCCCTCATCTGGCAGATGTCTTGGACTTTTCCAGTGTTTGAGCTCTGGTCTCATGCGTTCCTTCCTTACTGCTTAATGAAAATATCACCTCTGCTTTCCTGCCTAGGAGGTGCTTTACCACAAACTTTATTGCTCTCCTTTTAATCTGACCCAGGGCAGAATTCCCTCTACCTGTCTCCTTTACTTTCGGCTAGAACCTCAACACTAGAACCCACAAATTGGTTCTCCTTTTTCTAATACCTTCTTTTTCCAACTTGAGAGATTTCATCTTTTTATATAAAAAGTCAACTAAATATATATAGACAAAACAAAGGGTGTAGAAATAAAAAACAATGACAAAAAGGGAAAAAAAACAAAGAAAAAGAACTGTAAACAGTACAATAAAAAACTTCTTTAAAAAATTCTTGTTTCGGGACTGGGAAGGTGGCGCAGTGGTAAAGTGCTTGTCTTGCATGCCTGAGGCCCTAGGTTCGATTCCTCAGCACCACATAAGCAAAAAGAAAAAAGCCGGAAGTGGCGCTGTGGCTCAAGTGGTAGAGCGCTAGCCTTGAGCTGAAGAACTGAGGGACAGTACCCAGGCCCAGAGTTCAGGCCCCATGACCGGACCCTACCTCCCCCCAAAAAAATTCTTGTTTCCACAGGGATTGTAACATAGGGGAAGAACATACAAAGAAACAAAACAAAAAATCAATCACCTAGTACACTGTAAGTACATTAACAAGAACAGCAACAAACAAAACCTCTTGTGTCCCTAGCATCCTTCATCTTGTATATACATTTTTCTAATTTGGGGAAGGGAAGGGAAATAAAATGATGAAATAAGGATTCAGGATGACCCATTGTAATAATGAGATGTACAAGACACTATATTGAAAATGAACTTTACAACTTTGGGGTGGAGGGGAGGGAGGAATTGAGGGAAGGGATGGTAAGGGAAAAGCAAAGGAGGGTGTAACAATGCTTGATAAGAAATGGACTCATTACCTTGCTCATGTAATTATAACCCTCTGTACAGTATCTTTACAATAAAAAATATATATTAAGAAAAAAAACTTCTTGTTTCCATTTCTTGGAACTCATTTTGATAAGTATCATTTTCCATGAACATACACACATAGCTATTGAGCCCTTGTGATTCTCTCCTAAGAATATCCAACTTTGTTCTCACTTTGTGAATGTTTAGAGTGCTGTTTAATTAATCATGTCCAAGTGTAATTATTTGTCTTTTACTATTCATTATTGGCTTATCTGATTCAGGGAGGGGAAGAAGAAGCACAGAAATGGTGGGTAAAGGGTAAACCAATTCAGCAGTGATACTCACTAGACACTATGTTGAAAACAAAATATACAACTGGGGGTGTAGTCAGGAGGGGGAAAACTGGGAGAAAATGAGGGAAGGGTGACACTGTTCAAAAGGAAATATGCTCATTACCTGACTTAGGTAATGTAACCTCTCTGTACATCACCTTTACAATAATATTAATTTCTTAAATTTAGTCAACTAATTTTGTAGGTTCCTATGCGAGTCCATAACAGAAAGGAGTTTCTCTAGAGTTCCTAGGAACCTTTGGGTCTGGAATATTTCCCATGAGGCCTATGTGTTGACCACAGCACAGGGCTCTTATTGGTAGAACTGTTGGGAGGCGGAGCTTAATAAGAGGTCTTAGGATCATTGGAGATGTGATCTGGAAGGGAATATTGAGACTCCAGCACTTCTCTCTTGTCTTTTTTCTGAGGTAAGCAAATTTGCTCTATCATATTGTGTACTTCTCCCCTATTAGAAACCTAAAACCAACGAGAGCCACCTGAATGTAATCATGAGTCAATGTAAATTTTTTCAAGAGTTTTATCAGGTACTCATTACAGAAATGGAAAGATGGCCAATTCCAGAGTCATAAACACACACATAAACACTCACACACATATTACTGAGGTCTAAACTCAGGGAGGGTCACAAATGTGGTACACAGGTACTCTACCAACAGAGCCATCCCAGCCATGGCCACTTTCTGTATACATCGGTGAGTAATAGGACCATGCTTCAAATTGTTTCTGAAATAATGTCTAAATCTTGCAGGCATTCCAGAGAAGATGAAATTACACTAATACCTAATAAGGTATTTCCAATAATGCCTTTCTGATACATAACTATCAATGTTACTTTTTTGTGGCCCTTAGGATGTTTACTTCTGCAAATATATTTTCTGTCTGTATTTGTTTAAAAGTTGACAATTCAAAATATGTGTATCAACAATGGTCCTAGTTTATTGGATCTAGTTCTGAATTCATCTTGCCCCAAATAAAAGGTGGAAGGCCTTGATAGAATTGGTCATACATACCTTGTATAGGAACACATAAAAGAAATAGAGATCATTAGAAGCAGGAGAACACTTTAAATATTAGAAAGACTATCATAATGATGTGGAACTTTGTGCTACCTTCTAACTGCTGGAAATTAAAAGGGAAAATTTGAAGTTTTGTGAAAGGGTGATTTAAACTCAATCTTTTTACTCAGTATCGGCTTGAATGCATACTAAAGATGTAAACTCAATCTGAAATTCATATTAAGTATGTGTTGAATGAGTATAAAATGTATGTTAATGATTATTCATATAATAATAACAGACTTGTTTCTGGCTAAATAGTATTATACTGCTTATGTGCAGAACTGATCTAGCTATGAATGAAACACTCATATTAGTGAATCTTCTGAAATATTTTAAATAAAATACATTTGAAATGATTGTGATTACTATGGCTTTGTAGTAGAGTTTGAAATTTGGTATTGATATTCCTCCAGTACTATTCTTTCTGTTAAGGATTGTTATTTTTCTATTCCAGGTCTTTTATTGCTCCATATGAATTTTTGGATTGCCTCTTCTATTTCCTTGAAGAGTAAGGTTGGATAGATATGGCATTGAATTTGTAGATAGCTTTGGGAAGTATTACCATTTTAATGATGTTGATCCTTCCAATCCAGAAACATGGGAGGGTTTTCCACTTTCTAAGTTCTGTTTTGATTTCCTTTTTTAGGTTTTTAAAGTTTTCATCATCATCCTTCACTTCTTTGATTAAGTTAATTCCTAGGTATTTTATTTGTTGTGGGGCTATTCTGAATGGAGTTGCCTTCCTGAATTCAGCTGCGCTGAATTTCTCCTTGGAAAAAAATATATTAAGTGAAGTAAGCCAGGCCCAAAGAAACATAGGTCCATGGTTTTCCTTATTTGCAATAACTAGTATATGTCTGACACAAGCAGAAAAGTTCAGATAAGTTGATGTTAGGTGAAATGAACCCCAAGATAGGGACTATTTTTTCTAACATGTTTATAAGGTGATTTTTTTGTTGCTTTTTATGTCCCTCCCCCATGGTATAACCCCTGTTTTCACTGTATTTGATTTTGGTATAATTTGGGAGGGGAAGGGAAAAAACAAATCGTTTAAATAGGGATGCAGGTAGACCCATTGCAACAATGAAATGTATAAGATGCTATGTCAAAAAACGAAGTTTAACCTGTCTACCTATTAACTGAACAGGAATTTATATTCTTGCCTTTGTCACCTGACTTCTCTACCTAGTCGCCAGATGTCAGAAGTAGCTAGGGACATTTCTACCAGCATTTTCAGCTCCAAGTCCTTCCTCTTGCTATTGTTTTGCTGTCTAGTATTTTTTTTCCAGCCCCTCAATGCGCATGAGACCAAGGGACAGCTGCTGCTCACTGCCTTCTCTGGAAGGGGACCAAATTCCAGCCTTTTACCCCTTTTGTTGATGCCCCTTGTCAGCAGGCAGTAGCCAGAGAGAATCTGCGCCCTATTTCATGATTATTAAAAGGCTGGAATGTGAGGTCCGCTCCTGGATGGCTAGCAAACTCCACCCTCCTCGCAGCAAAGTCTCCACCCAGTACCTGCGTTACCTAGGCAACTGGGACACCTGGAAGAGGTCACATCTGAATTTGATGTGGCCACACACACCGCCCATACCCTAGATAAGGGCTAGCCCAGGCCCAGACGCGTGCTCTCTCTCTCTCTCTGTTCTTTTCTTGCTCTCTCTGTTCTTTTCTAGCTCTTTTCTCTCTCTTTCCTCTCTCTCTTTCCTCTCTCCCAGCTTGCTCTCTTTTGCCAGCCGCGTGGAGTGCCGACCTTGCCTGGTCCCAGCAGGTCTACTGAATAAACCTACCCCTTACCTGGAAAAAAAAAAAAAAGAAAGAAAGAAAGAAAGAAAAACGAACTTTACAACTTTGGGGGGTGGAGATGGGAGGGCAGGGATGGTAAGGGGAAACAAAAGAGGAGGCAACAATGCTTGATAAGAAATGTACTCATTACCTTGCTCATGTAATTGTAACCCCTCTGTACAGTATTTTCACAATAAAAAACTTTAATAAAAAAGATTGTGATATCAAAGCAATAACAGCCTACATATCAATCATTTTGTCATATTTGCTTCTGAAAATACATATATCACATATTTAAAATCTATAAATAGCATTGACCATATGTTATACAACTAATAATCTTGCATTATATATGATACATATATGAATAACATTGTTTTAGCTGCAACCTTCCCTGAACACGTGTTTCTTTCCAGTTTTTTGTTTGGTTTTGGTTTTTATTTTTGCTGATACTGGAGTTGGAACTCTGGGGCTTTGTGCTTGCTAGGCAGGTGCTTTACCACTGAGCTACTCTAAGTCTTCTTTTCTATGAGACATAAAATACTGATAACTGCCAAATGGTAGAGTTAGGTTCCTATTTAATATATCCAGTGAAAAGTAATGTTTCATAGGAATTAAAGCAGCAAACACAGAGTCCTGTGTTTCTACTACTACAGATAGTAGAACTACCACTATGTCAATGTGAAGCCATTAGATGACATTGTCCCTACTCTACCCCTATGGCAAAGCTGTAGCAGAAACAGCCACATACATTGTGTATTGATTAATAGGATAACAAATCATAAAACAATACTCTAATAATGCAAGATGTAGACTTTTAGCTATCACCATAACTCACACTTAAACAGAGCACTTGGTATTTCTATGCATATACAAAATGTATTCCCATTACATTCATACTCCAACACCTTCTCCTTTCTTCCTTTGTATCTGATTTACCTCATATATCTGATAAGCAATCACTCTTTTACAATTATGTATTGTTATCATTACCACCACCACCATGACAGTAGCTCATCTGAATTAAAAGAGAGAAAGTTGAGCTGCAGCCCTTAAAGCATTTGACTTAAAGTGTTAAGGCAAAGTGACAGCAACCATCCAGTCTCTAATCACTTACTAAAACATTATAACCAAGAGTCTAAACCTGATAACACTTTGGTTCCACTTTGTCTCATGGACCAGCACATTGGCTGAAGGTCAGTAGATTGGTATGGATGTGGGAGTCATCTGACTATTGAAGACATTCCTCAAGGAATGTCCTCCTCAAGACATTCCACCAAGTTAGGAGAGGACATGAAGGAAATGCTAGGATTGGAAAAGAAATGAGTCAGAGGGGCAGAGAGTGGGAAGGAGTATCTACAGTAGTAGTGGTTATGATTATACCTTTAGTGATAGTAGTAGAAGTACCACTATGTCAAAAAGAAAAGAACTAAAAATAGAAGTTCAATCTCAGCTGGCAGATGCAGGAAAAATCTGGCCCAGATGAACAGATCCATCAAAGACTGCAAAAGTGTATTAAGGTTCAGGTGTGCTGGCCTGTGCCTTGTAGTTCCAGCTACATGGGAGCTGCAAGTGGAGAATAGATGTTGGCCATGGACAAAAGCAAGATCTTAACTGAAAAATAAACTGAAACAAAGAAACGAGAGTGCGGCTTCTACTTATGTGGGTTTTTTTTTCAAGCTTCCGAATAATTGATCACAAAATATTTACTTAGAAAGTGGAGAAAACTAACCTTTTATACACCAGATTTTGTGAACAGCCAGTGCATTGTAGTGTCTGAGAGACAATGTCATAAGGGATTCAACCCTAACCCTTCCACTTGCCACATTTTCCTCTGTCTGCATTCCTCTTCTCAGTTCCTTCATTCCTGCCTAAGAGTTTTAGACAGATGCCTTCAGAAGAGATCTTCATGAGCACCCTTCACATACTCTATACATAGAGAAGGGCAAACCTGAAAGACACTGCCCTCACCATCTCCCTCTGATTCAATACTTTTCCATTCCTAGCATTTCCCCCATTTCTCCCTAGTGTGGTGTTTATAAATCTGCTGAAGTCCTTGAAAAATGTCTTCAATAGTTAGATGACTCCCACATCCACACTGATCTACCTGACCTTCAGCCAGTGTGCTAATCCATGGACAAAGTAGAACCCAAGTGTCTTTGGGTTTAGATTCTTAGGTATAATGTTTTAGAAGAGATTAGAGGCTTGAAGTCTGTTTTCATTTTGCCTTAACACTTTTAAGTCAAATGCTTTAAGGCCTGCAGTTCAGCCTTCTATCTTTAATTCTGCTGGGCTCCTGAAATTATCTCTAAAAAAATATAATATAGTTCAGAAATTATCTTGTGTATTTTATTCAAAAGTTTACAGATGGGGAGGAAACAGCTTGGTAATTTATGAGCTAGAAAACTAAACCTTGAGAATTGGATCTGCAAAATTTAAATCTAGGCTTTCCAATTCTAACTCTCAGGCTCTCTCAATGAAAGCACAACATTTTAAATTTCATTCTTCTGCTCACTCCTTGGGAATCTATTTTTTTCCTTAAAATTCTTATGCTCTATAGAGCCTTTAGCTTGTCATAGTATATTTTTGGGATATAATCCTTATTATAGTCATTCTTGAGGTAAGAACATCCTCAATTTGTTCAAGGACCAGGATAGAGATTAGCATTTCAGAAGTAACAAATGAGTACAGAAGTAGGAAAGAACTAGGAGGGTTACTCAGTATAATATTTATCAGTATTTATAGCACAATAGTCAACACATGTTTTTCAGTGGTTCATTTATGTGACTTCTACACTAAATTTTTTGAAAGAAGACACGCTACTTTTCTTCCTTCCACCTTCTCAGTATGTTTAAAATTGTTTGCACTTTACAGAATGAATGTATGTACATAGATAAGTCTTCTATTAAAACTTCCTTTAAGTGTTTAAATTCAAAAATAAGTGACTCTTCATAAAGTATCTGTAACCTGAATCTCATAAAAGCACAATGGGAGTTCTCTGAAATCGAAAAAGGAATCACACATTGTCTTTTTATTTCAAATAAGTCATTGACAGAACTAAGTGAGACATTGACATCCTCTATTTGCTATCTGGATTTCATTTAACTTGCAATTGCTTTGTAAAATTATGTCATAAATATGCAAACGTTGACAAAAAGCCTATGCTGTAAAATTGCTAAACTATACATTGTAGAAATTTATTGCCCTCTTTCCTAGAGTGCTAAATGAAAATTTTTGTTTCAATACTAATTTATATTTGATCAGTAAAATGGTTGGGAATAAACATGACATGTTGAACATGTTGTACATTTTTAATAGTGAGACTCTAAAAGTCAATAATAATTTACAGAAGATATAAGCATTACTACCATGGTTTTAGTCTTGTGAAATATTCACTTATACAATAGCTATTTTCCATATAACTATAAAGCAATTGAGCAAAAATTATTTTCATCTTCTCTTTTATGGATTCTGGCAAATAAATTTCTAGATATAAAATAGCATTGAGATTATACTGTTGCTGTATATCAGCTAAAATCCTGGAGACCAGATAGGTTAGAAAAAGTAAAGACTCTTACCATAAATAACATCACAGACCATCTAGGAGTCCAAATTTTCTACTAAGTAAATAGATAAATAAATAAAAACAAAATAGAAATAAGTTTAGCCAAATTATAAACAGCAGCAGGAATTGTACATCAGCATCTATGTGCTGAGAACAACTGAAATATGTGGTACAACCTGAACTTGGCTTACAGATGGTTTAACTCAGAATATAGGTACGAGTCCAAAATGGATAGTGGCACACAGGATGATAGATCTACAAGCAGTGTATTATTTATTTACTCTGTGTAGAAGGGGGAAAATGAAAATGTGTGTGTGTGTGTGTGTGTGTGTGTGTGTGTGTGTGTGTGTGTGGGTGTGTGTGGGTGTTCATGGAGAAATGAATACATGTCTGGTCATCTTGTTGGAGATATAAAAGGGAAAAGGATTAGATTGATTAGAAGGAGCACAGGTGATAGAAGCATGAAATGGATTTTAGGGAATTAGCACAGAGGGGGAAATTTTCACAACACCTGTTAACACTTCTTTGAAACTGGAGAAGCAGACAAAATGTCTTGACCAGTTAACATTATTCAACACATCTCTAACTACCTGAGACCTGTCCTGAAGGCTACATGATTGGAGTGGGCACAGTGGCAGAGACAGAAACCTCACGTGGTCACAATGTCATGATTCCTAATTTCATGGTCTATCCAGCTACATCTGTCTCTGAAGACTCAAGTTGCCAGCAACAGAGACAAACATTGAGTTTCTGACATGATAAAAAAATTTCAGTAGAATAACTGGCCGTATGGAAATAAAGTATACGTAAATTAAAGAGCTTTCATGTTGGAGAAATTTGTAGAGACCCAATAAGGTACATGTTAAAATTCTCATGCTGAGACAGACTTTTACACTAGGCAACTAAGAAAAAGATGGTCTTATTTGAATTTTGGAGTTACAGTGCATCCTATTTGGGCACATTATTTACATCTTACAGATATTTATCTAAGAAATTCTAGTTCTGAGTCATATCTATAACAGAAGAAAGACCTTTAATATTTAATAGATCCAGGTTACTCATGCCAGTTTGGGGGTGGCTGATGAAAAACATTGGACACTGAACGTCAGCTGGCCAGGACATTTTTGTGTGCCATATAATAGAGTCTGGATTTGGGTTATAAACTGTTCCATTCAACATGGATAACTATTTTTTAAAAAATAGATTTAAATAGATTTTATATTATGACTGAGTCTTACTTCTGGCCTGCTAAGAAGGAGATGCTAAACCACAGGACAGTATATTAATATTTGACCTGAGACTCCCATTATGATCTACCAAGTCATAAACTGAGTGTACACAGGAACTTTCCATCATTAAAAGAAGACAGCATGGATGAGACGGGCCTAATTAAGTTGTATAGATACATATGGAAATGCCCATAGCCCACACTCATGCCACATGCTCTCTCTTTCTTAACTTGCAACTACGATATCAAGGAGAAATTTTCTATGACTAATGGCTAAAGAAAATTAAATATAAACTAGCAGGAACTCAGCTCTATATTCCCACTAGGGAGTTTGTGAAGGAAAGTAGTAATATAAAGTTTTCCCGGTAGGTCTAATTATTTTAATTAGTAGATTTTCATTTTTATACCACTTTTAGGGTTATAGAATATTGAAGAGACAGTTCAGAGAATTTCTATGTAGTTCATTCTTGCAATTCCTCATGAACTCCCATAGTAGATCCTATTTAACGCCATGCATTTGTGTGGTACATTAGTGAGAATAATAGCACTGACACATTATTATTATTAAAACCTATGGAGTATACTACAATCAACTCCTTCTTATACACCTCTATGATTTTGAAGAATGTATACCATGTTCCATCATTGTAGTGTTTTATAGAATATTTTCACTTTTTAAGATCCCAAATTCTAGCTATTCAACCCCTTAAATTCTGACAACAATGGGAATTTTACTACATACTTTTCCTTTTCTAAGATGTCGTTTAACTGGAATTAGATATTATGTATGCCATCCTTTTAGACTGATTTCTTTACCTAATCAATCTTTTCCAGTAGTTGAGCTGGAAAGAGCTAAGCTGCAAGATGTAGAAGTGGTTCATTAAGACCATAAGCCCAGCCCCAAGTTGGTGGCTCACACCTGTAATCCTAGCTACTCAGGAGCCCAAGATCTGAGGATCATGGTTCATAGCCAGCCCAGATAGAAAAGCCCTTGCATGAGAATCTTATCTCAGAAACAAAACAAAACAGAAGTGGAGCTGTGGCTCAAAATGGTATTGCATCAGCCTTGAGCCAAAGAGCTCAAGGATAGCACAGGCCCTGAGTTCAAGCCCCATGACTACCACTACCACCAACAACAAAAATATAAGCTCAAAGTTGCAGACACCAATAAGCCTTTGATCTCTTACTTCAATGTGTACAGAAGAGGTTAAAGAGGAAAATGTATCAGTTCTCTAATGTCCCATTTCCCTTGCTGAATGGTGCTGGACCAAGGACGGATATATCTGCAGATAGGAGCTCATCTCCCTGCCAAAGCATTCCTGAACAAAAGACTCCTGCTGTTTTATGGGCTTAGTGGGGAGGGCAGGGAGAAGAAAAGAGATGAAGAGTGGAAAAATACTGAACACTGAGTCAGAATACAGAAATTTCAAGCACCTTCTCCCTCCACTAAAGAGATCAAAGGCAAAGGCAAAGTCATATGAAAACATTTGGACTGAAAATACAGATGTGTATTCGACTAGATCAGTTTGTTGGGATGGAGGCACACATCACTTAGCTGTTCTTCCTTTCAGACTCTGCACCCAGTGTGGTATGCAGAGGGAAGCTTCCCTAGCAGGCCTGCCAAGTAAGGTCATTGAGTTGTTTATGGAGGTAAATACTGACATACAGCAGCAAGCATTCTGGCCTCAACTGGACTCCTCAATATATACTTAAGGTTCTTCAAGTCATTACTTGGATTGATAACTCATTTCTTTTCTTCACTGAGTAGTATTCCATTATATTCGATGGCATGGCAGACCAGGTTTGTTTAACTTTTTCATGGTGGTACTAAGGTTTGAACTCAAGGTTTGAAGCTTGCTAGGCAGTCTCTATACCATGAGAATCATATCTATATCTTTTAAATGCCTTATTAAAGAATATCTTGGCCTGCCCCTATTTGGTGCAGAATATTTGGCAGTAGTACCAGAAATTTAGGCAAGACAAGTAGTTTTTGTAGACTGTGGTAGTTATAGTAAGCTATGATTATTATTGTGACCATGGTGGTGATTGTTAGTCATTGTAGTTATTGAGAGCTGTGGTTATTGAGGGCTGTGGTCATTATTGTAGGCTATAATAGTTATGAACTTCTCTTTATCTTATTTTAATGTGAATATATTTGTACATATATCATCTACTTTGTTTCCCTCCCCTATTCCTTATCATCTAATATCTCAGTACTTAAGCTGTAACATGTCAATGAGGAATGTATCTAAATTATCTAAATAAAAGAATATATAGCTGGACACTGGTGGCTTATACCTGTAATTCCAGCTACTCAGGAGGCTGAGAGCTGAGGATCATGGATTGAAGTGGGCCCCGTAAGACTCCTATCTCCAATAAACTACTCAAAAAACAGGAAGTGGTCCCGTGGCTCAAGAAGTAGAGCACAAACTAGTCTTGAGCACAAAGAGGCTCAGGGTCAGCGCCCAGGCCCTCAGTTCAAGTTCTAGGATTGGGAAAAAGAAAATATATATCTTCTGTTGAGAAGATGTTGTATAATTTAGGTTTAAGAAAGAAGCATGATTGCATAGTTCAGCAGGATCATACTTTGTCTGTTGTCTTTATTTGGAAATTAAGTTAAAAGTTGTACATGGATGCCAAATGGGCACAGAGTGGTCTTGGGTGGGAAATGTATGAGATCATGTTTACAAAGACAGAATTATATTTCCCAGGGTTGTTTTTTTTTCCTCTGTGTTGTTCTGACTTCATGTAGGCCACAAGACTCTTTGCATGAGTTTGGGGAAGCACAAGAGGCACAGAGCTTTTATTCTTAACTCCAAAGTCAGGGCAATGACATCTGACATTGGTGCAGTTCTCAAACATTACGATGGAACTGCAGGCTCACACTGCAGCAAGGGAGCAGCAGCTGGTTTGTAGCTCTGGAAGCTCCTCAGGGTGCCCTTCTTTAGCCTCTGCCTCCTGGAATAGGTTCATGCCCAACAGCAAAGAAAGATATGGAGGCTCAGATCTGGAGACTCATGGATATTCCTTTTCCTTTCTTTCTCTAGGTGGCAATTAGTCCTGGACTCCTTTACTATCATGGCTGATTTCCGTTCATTCCCAATACACATGCAGAAATGATATTCTCATATAGACCAACTAACCAGTTTCCAAAATGGTGAGGTCAAAATTCCTGAGTAAAAGTTTAAGGCTCTATAAGTTGATGACACTCTTGACAGTTCTTTTTTCTCAGCTTGAATCTCAAGTGTCACACCTTACTTTGAAAATCTTTCTGTCTTTGCCCATCTCTCTTTTCATGTCTTCATTCTCTCCTCTTTCCTTTCCTCTCTCTCCTCCCATTTCTCCTCTCTTTCTCTATCCTCCCATCTCTTTCTTCTTCCTCCTCTCCTCTGCATTACATTGCTCCATTTTCTTAATCTCTTCTCCTGCCACTGATGCTACAGCTAATTTGTTTATACCTTTTATTTCATCATGTATTTAATGAACACAATCAACACTAGAGTTTTCCATATGGCTGAGATTCCCTGAGGAATTTCCATATACATATATACAGTGAATTATTGTTATCATCATATATAGTGTGTATTATTGTTATCATCCATTCTTTTCTTTGTTACTCTTAGTTTCTATCTATGAGAGAGATCACATGATATTTGTTTCTCTGTGTCTGAATTATTTTGCTAAGCATGTCCTGGAGTTGCACCCATTTTGCCACTGGTGACAAGATTTAATTTTCTTCATTAAAATAGTACATTGTGTATATGCCACATTTTTTATAACCTTTTATCTCTTAATTGGCACCTAGGCTGATGTCATTCGCCATGGTGAATAGTACCTTATAAGGATGTGCATGTAGGTCACCTCCTTTTCCTAATGTCTTTAGTTCTTTCCAGTATATCCAGGAGTATGTCAGATAACACAATAGTTCTATTTGCTGTTTGTTTGTCTTTTCTTTTATTTGTTTAACGTTTATCATGGTTTGAATTCACAGCCTATGTTCTCATTCAGATTGCTTGGCTGGCAATGACACCCTAATATTTGAGCCAGGCCTCCAGACCAGCATTTTTTAGGGTCCGATCATGGGGCCTGAACTCTGGGCCTGGGCGTTGTCCCTCAGCTCTTCAGCTCAAGGCTAGCACTCTACTACTTGAGCCACAGTGCCACTTATGGCTTTTTTCTTTTTGCTTATGTGGTGCTGAGGAATCGAACCCAGGGCCTCATGCATGCAAGGCAAGCACTCTACCACTGAGCCACTTTCCCAGCCCACAGACCAGCATTTTATAAGTTAATCAGAGTCATGGACTTTCCTGCTCAGTTGTCTTTGAACCATAAACCTCTGATCTCTGCCTTCTGAGTAGCTAGGATTATTGGCATGAATCACAGACGCTTGGCTAGTTTTATCTTTTTTCTCAACTTGTATCCTTTTATTTTTTTTTAGTAGTCAGGCTAATTTGGATACTCACCATGAGTAAATGAGTTCCTCTAGTGCCACATTCTTGCCAATATTTGTTTTATATTTTTATTAATAGACATCCTAACTGGAGTCAGGTGGTGTCTTTCTGTAGGTTTGATTTGTCTTTCCCTGACAGTTTATTATATTGAATACTTCTTATATGTTTATTGACCATTTGCATTTATCCTTTTGAGAAGTATCTATTCAGATATTAGATTTCTACTAAAAATATTTTTATTTTTATATTTATTATGAATTTTTATAACTTCTTTATTCTGGATATCAATCTTCTGTCAAATGAATAGTTGGCAAATACCTTCTTTTCTTCTCTAGATTGTCTCTTCACTTGGTTGATTATTTCATTTGCTGTGCAGAAGCTTCTTACTGTGAAATAACTCCATGTATGCTGTTGAATTCTCGATGTTTTGGAGCTATATCCAAGAAATAATTGCCTGCCTAATATCTTACGGCATTTATCGCTATATATCTCTTCCCTCTATCAGAACACAAATACATAGTTTCTCTGTCTTCTAGGTAAATATCAAATAACAGGCTTCTGGAAATAGAACTCATTGTAAGTCTTTGCTACTTTTTTGGTTTGTCTCTCTAATTTTGTCTTTTTGTTTTCTCTTAAACTTGTCCTCGTTGAGGCCTCAAAAATTTGGTAGTTATGGACTATCTTTTCCACCCCAGATCCAGGTTACCATAGTTTTCTGCTCCAGGCTTTGTCTTCATCAAGGTTTAAGCTATGCACTTGCCTTGCTCACTATGCACCCTCCATTCTATGACCGTTCCAATAAAAGTTGTTGATTCTCAGCTTATTCAAACTCTGTGTTTGTGGACTGGAGACAAGACTTTTCTGTTTCCTTAAATGTCAAAGCAGAAACCAGATCACTAAGAGTAATCATATACCCATTTTTTAGATCAGTTTCTCAAGCTTATTCTGATGGGTGATTGTAAGTATCAACTTGCCTAGATCATGATACGCAGTTATGAAATTATTTCACTTTGGAGTCTTGTTAACATTTAAGTTTGTACACAGGGATGGAAGCAGATTACTCTCCACAATGTGGATAGTCTTTACCCATTCAAATGAAGGCATTAAGAAGAAAATGGGAAATCCTAGATAAAAAGGATTTTGCCTGAAGAATTTCGTCATATGCAAAGCTGAATTTTTCTGGGTCTTCTGCCAATTGGTGAATAGCATCTAAACCAAATCTAAAATCTCTTTCTCTGTACTCTCTCTTTCTCTGACTATGTTTTTCTCTGACTATGTCTATGTTTTCTTCAAAAAGGCAAACCCCCTAGGCATGCATTCACCTGTTAGTGTTATGTCCTGCTTGGCACTTCTCTAGCAGTTCTAGTCTTTGGTACTAACTAGGACTTCATACCTAGTACTTCACCAATATTCAAGTTAGTGGTTTCTCTGTAGTTTTTCAAAAGAGTTTATTTGCAAATTCTCTTAAATTTTTGGTCTTTCCTGAGTTGGTATTTGAGGAGGGAGACTGTAGGAATTTTTGCAAATTATCTTGTCAAAAGGTAACAGCTTTCCTAGTGCAGCTATACTTACATAATATTTAATTTAATCAAGCTTCAGATACTTTTCTGCCTGCATGCAACTTAATTTGCAAATAATGACAATGCTTATCAAGAAGCAAGCCAATGAGATCAGAGTGAAAAACTTCCAAAGTAACATTATATAAATGCAAAATACAAGTCAAATTATATTAAATTCATAGAGAATTGAAAAACTTGCTGGTGTTCCCTTGAATTTTAGAAAAATTACAAATAGCTTAATTCATTGGTAACAATTTTGAAAATCATTTGAAAACAGAAATTTGTGGTTAGTTAGGAAAGTTTTACTGGAAAACCATACTGAAAATACTTGGTCAACTTAGACTCCTGTGAGTTACCAAAACCACAAATCAACTTGGAGCTATCTTTTATTTAGAACAGAAGTGATTTCATCTCTATATTAAGAAAATACAAATTGGCATGTAGCTTCTCAGAATATGATCCCTTTTAGGAATAAGTCTCTGTTAAATAATTCCTGGGCAAGCTGTTAAAGAGTGATCAGTATTATAATAAAGAAACTTGGTCCATTTTTGCTTTGTTTCTAAATTTTGGATTATCTTTTTTCTGTAAGGTAACTTTTCAATGGTCATGTAAAACAACTACATTTACTTCTGTCTTTTCTTTCTCATCTGTCCAACATTATTATTTTAAATATTTAATTCAAGATTAGGGAACAAAAATCTCTAAACCGTAAATAGGATGACTAGTTT
Organism: Dipodomys merriami; assembly: GCF_024711535.1. Lineage (NCBI taxonomy): Eukaryota > Metazoa > Chordata > Mammalia > Rodentia > Heteromyidae > Dipodomys > Dipodomys merriami. Next base: position 64,971,872 of record NW_027203381.1, on the reverse strand, counting down.
ATTTTTCACAAACCTGACAACTCAGTATTAAATCTTATTATTTACTATTAAGAAATTTGTGGACTAAAATCATTCTATTATTCCATTACTTCTTTCTTATAATCACTCGGACATCAAGGTTATATTTCCTGCAATTCATAGGTCCTTGACTCTTCTATAGCTTTTGTACCCGTAAAGTAACTTTTATTTAAATAATATAGAGAAAGCTAATTTTACTGAAAATTATGTTTTATCTTAGTTTCACCTCACATTGGCAACTTTGAAAATTGTATTTTATTATTTAATATTTACATACAGTTCAGGATATAGAGGTAGGTTTTGTTCTATGTACAACTTTATTGTAGGAGACAATCTATGCTCTTTAGTAACATTAAAGAAATCATGGTGTTGATGATGGTGACTAATGTCAGTAGTGAATATGTTTACCAATGCTTCTGCTTCTCCTTTCTCATTTGATCCCAGTCAGTGTTTCCCAAAACTCTGGCAGGTGAATTAGAAAGATAAATGATCCCCATTAGAAGACAATAACAATAAAGCACACATTGCTCTATTAGTAAACTCAATCCACTATTCAGATTTCTCTGAATCCAAATTTTATTCTTTTTCCGGTATGTCATGCTGAGTAGAAATACTTTTTAAACTTCAAGCTGCTGTCTAATTGTGCAGTTATCATTACTAGATGTATTATTCTGCCTCCTTATTTCTGTCTCTATATAATGATGCATCTTCACTCAACCACCAGAGAGAAGTTTCAAAAGGCCTGTTTGTATGGGTAGAAGCTACATGGGGTGAAAAGTGGAGCTTTTTTGTAGAATAGCAAAGCCTTTGCAACTACTTGAAGATAATTAAAAAACAAAAAGAAAGAAAAAAAGAAAGTCAAGCCTCTCTCCTTACTCATCAAATAATTGAATTGCACCTTCCCATTTATAAAGCCATTACTGAAAGTGCAAGCCTTGATTTGCCTGAAATGTTTCTGATGGCTGGACCACATTATGTAAGAAGTCTAACGATTCCAAAGATGACTCATAGACCAAGCTCTGGAGAGACCCTCGTATGGAGGAGGCTGTTTGCAGTAGGCAGCTGAATGCATTGCCCCTCTTTGAAAGATTTATAGTGGATTACATAATTTCTGAGTTATTTAATAGGCTATATAAAGAAGAAATGGAAGCAGTGTTTGAATAGTAAAACCTAGCCAAAGAAGCAAGCTAATACAAAGCAAGCCCATTCTGAATTGAAATTGCCCTTGTAATCATTGCCATCTTCAACAGCAGAAACAGTTTTGACTCTGTGAAAATGAGGATCTAACATATTCTCCAAACACTGTGTTCTAAATCCCATCTTTAGCCTGGCATTTACTGCTGGGTTTACCATAGGCTACCAGCTGTTTTTTACTATAGGGAACAAGGCCAAGACTCAGTTGGAAATAATCAAAGACTAAAATCCTGCCTTTTAAGAATGAGTGAGAATCAAGAAGACATCAAAAAGCTGTTGTGAATCAATAAGATGGATAGTTTGGAACAGACAACTGGGTTTTGACATCCCTTCTGTGGCTGTATTAAATGGTTTTAATAACTGGTGAAACATTTGCATGTATAAAAGTGACCTAGTATATAGTTTTGAAAAATAAAACGATTCTGTCTGGTGTTTTTGTAAGAAAAGTTAAATTTCTGACTTTTCAGGTTTTAAAAGTGTGGAATGAGCATGATCCAGTAAAAAACAAACAAACCAAAAAAACACCTTTTTTTCTCACTAATTCTACTCTGACTATCTTTTGTTTTTCTGCTTGTTCTCACTTTCCCTCCACTTCAGATTTTCTGAAGTGGTGACATTGACAACTTGGAATCTATGATGCAGACTGGCCTATAACCTTGGGAGTAAGGGTATAGACACATAAAATTATATAATCAGTTTATGAGTCCCTAAAATTCAATCCTTTCAGCCCAGATAAAGAACTTTACTGTTCCTAGGATGTTCTTTTATCATTTGACTGTCAAACTGTAATTCTTCTTTCAAGACCTAAGGTGAAAGTGTCACCCTTGAGTAGTCTTCATGGATTCCATCTTGCTATGTAAGCTGACATTTTATTATTCCCTCTCATATACTCATACCTCTATTATAACCATTTATTAATTTTCCTTGACCTTCTTTCTGCCATCACTACTTATTAAGTAGAAACCATAAAACTAAAGTGACTAAAACAATTCCTACTGTTAAGGAGCTGTGATGTCACCAATAGGACTCATACAGATAGCGCAATCAGATGAGAGAGAAGCTAATTGATATGTTCCAAATGCAACAGGAATATATGAAAGGATGTCCAGCATTTGCTGTAAATATAACTAAGGTTATTTATTTTAAAGAGTCTTGTAATTCACCAAAAACTTCATCCTTATTGAACATCACCAATATTGATCATCTTCATCATTATTGCACTCAATTATATTTCATATATTTTAGAATAAATTCAGAGAGGTAAAGATAGAACAACGCAGAAAATAATGGAATTAGAATTCGAAGTAAAAAGTCTTATTACTCCAAAGACAATATTGTTTTCTCATACTATGCTATATTTTTTTCTATTTAAGTTAGCATAAATAAGTTTTAGGTCCCTTACCTTCTTGAATTGCAATGTCTGCATTAAGACACACATCTTTTTTCACTTATATTTGTTCACTCTCTTGATTTTGAACAATAAGCTACCTTACATATGTGGTTAATACTTAGTGATATTTGTACTGATTTTCCAAATTGTGTTTTTCCCAGTGTATTGATTCGATCTCTGCAGAGGCATAGTGTAGAACTCATTTTATGAAGTTTCTATTATGTGATAAGCACTAAAGTAGTCTGTCTACACATTATCTTACTTCATTTCCACATGAAATTTGAGAATTAGTTATCTTTATTTCCATTGGACATAGGGAAACTAACATTCAAAAAGCTAAGTAAATGTCTGACGGTACATTCATACATGGCTATGCAAGGAAAACACATTTTAGGTAAAAAATACCTGGTGCACCATTCCTATCCCTTAGTGATTGATTATGTTGATTTCTAGTGTTGAGGATAAGTTAAATATTAACTAAGAAATGACAAATAATACAGATTAAATTTATCTAACAAATCTTTGACAAATGTATGCTTAATGCTGCTATGTGCCAGGCACTCTTCAATGTAATGTGACGACATCCACAAATAAATGATTCATTTCTTTCCATCACGGAGTTCCATTTTAATAATGGCACCAAGCAATAAACATATGTATACATATTGATATATAAATATATATATATATATTATATACATGTATATAAACATATATACATATGTATGTAAGTATATACATGTTCTTGTCATGAAGGCAATGAAGATGAGGAAAGTAAGATATAGAACTGTACAGGGAAGAAGTAACCATCTGATACAGATGAAATTTGAGTAAAAATTAGTAATGAAAATATGTCATACAAACATCCAGACTAGAGAGGGAGCAAGTAGTGCTACTATCTGAGTATCAGTGATCCAAAAATGTTGGAGCAAAGGGGACATCCATAGGTAAGTTGGGCCAAAATAGGTATGCCAAGAAGCCTATGGGACATTTCAGTGCTTTAGTATTTTATTTTTGTTTTATATTTGATTTTTTCTTTTTAGTTTTTAATAAGTTTTTTATTGTGAAAATACCGCACAGAGGGGTTACAATTATATGAGCAAGGTAATAAGTACATTTCTTATCAAGCATTGTTGCCTCCTCCTTTGATTTCCCTTCCCATCCCTGCCCTCTCAACTCCCTCCCCTCTAGACACTGAAACTTAATATTTTCTTCTTGTATATAAAGGCAAATGGAAGCTAAATTATAGGAATTGATGTCCTGAGTTGAATATTTTCCTCACAATTAAATGATGAGAAGAAATATAAAGAAGTATTACATACAAACACTAAGATGACACTACTGTATTAAAAAGCAGACAATTTTTTTCTCATACTTTGTGGGGAAGAGGGAAGTCCATGATAAGTTAATGACATGGTTCAGTTTGGGTGAGGACCACTTTTTTGATGTTTTCATGAGGCAGAAAAAACGTAGGCTTTCTAATGTCTCCTTGACAAGGACTATGTGTGCAATTAGTTAAAACCTTAAACTAATTATTTCCTAGAGATCATCCTGAAATATGTGTTATATTGGATATTAGGGATTCAACATAAGGAATATTGCAAGGACAAAACTCCGACATTTACAAATGGTACAATATCATTCTAATGAGTAAAATCTAGATTTTCTCAATTCATTCCTCCATTGAGGAGCATGTGGGCTGATTCTCTGCCTTGGCTATAGTGAATAATGCTTTAATAAACCCAGTTGTGCTGCTGGCTTTATTGTATTCTTGTTTGTAATTTTTTGTGTAAATGTCCAGATAAGAAATGGCTAGATCATAGAGTAATTCTATGTTTAATTTTTTTGAGGACCCTCCACACTGCTTTACAGTGTGGTTGAACAAGTTTACATTCTCATCAACAGTGTATTAAGGTTCCCTTTTGGCTGCATCCTTGCCAGCATTTGTTATTATTTGCTTTCTTGATAATGGTGATTCTTAACTGTAGTGAGGTAGAATCTCAACTATGTTTTAATTTGCCGTTCTTTAGGACCAGTAATGTTGTTCAACTTCTTCATTAGTCTGTTGGTCATTTTAACTTCTTCTCTAGCTCATTAGCCCATTTATTAATGAGTTGTTGGTTTTTCGAGGGCTCAACTTCTTAAGTTCTAGGCATATTTTGGATATTAGGCCATTTTCTGATTTATAGTTTGCAAAAATCTCCAGTTCTGTAGGTATTTTTGTTTTATTTTGTTTTGTTGATTTTTTAGCTTGTTGGCTAATTCCTTTGCCATGTAAAAGGTTTTAGTTTGATACAGTGACATTTATCAAGTCTTTCTTTGTTGTGCTGTGCTTCTGTATTTTCACTTGTGTCTAGGATTGTTTCCCTTACTCTCCTGTAATAGTTTCATGGTCTCAGGTCATACTGAGATCTTTAATTCATTTTTAATTGATATTGGTGCAAGGTGACATAAAAGGTTCCAGTAAGTAAAATAAGTCAGGGCCAGAGAGACAAATGATCCATATTTTTCCTTCTATATGGAAGCTAAATTTAGCTTACAAACTCAATAGATAAATACATTGGGTATTATGCAAGTGTCTATGGTAGAATGAGTGGAGATCTCAAATAGTGTGATGCTTTAGAAAGCCTAAATCAAAGTTCAGCAAAGTAAAACATCAGGAAGTGGGTACTTGAAACAGGAAAGGAGTAGACAACTGAAGAAGTGGAGAAAAATGCACATAAGAATCCCATGTGTGTCCAACTAAATTAAGAAGAGCGAGGGAAGGGGTGGTTATGGGAGGATATGTGGGCATGTTTGAAGGGGTGACATTGATCAAGATGTATTCTATTCACAAACTGCTTTGTTAAATGGCAACTCCTTTGTATGACTACTTAAAGATAACAAATAAAACATATGATCACAAACAAGACCATACCAAAGCTACCAGCACAACTATGTTTATTGCAGCCTTATTTACCACAGCTAAGATATGGAATCAACACAGATGCCCCTCCGTAGATGAATGGATCAAGAAAATGTGCTATATATACACAATGGAATTCTATGCCTCCATCAGAAAGAATGACACTGCCCCATTTGTTAGGAAATGGAAAGACTTGGAAAAAAATATATTAAGTGAAGTAAGCCAGGCCCAAAGAAACATGGGTCCCGACAACTTGTACTTCTCATTGTTGCAACAGGTCCACCTGTATCCTTAAACAACTGGTTTTTCCCCATCTCCTCCACAAGTTATACTGACATCAAATATGGTGAAAGCAGGGGTTATACTGTGGGGGAGGGACATACAAAGCAACAAAGAGATAATCTTATAAATGTGTTAGAAACACATGCATGAAAGAAAAAAACATTAAAATACACATCTAAGGGTTCATTTTCCTGACATCACATTATACGAGCTTTACAACGTTGGTGTGGGGGGGGGGTTGGGGGGGAGGAGAAGGATTGGGATTAGGGGGGGAGGGGGGAGGCTGGGAAGGGATGTGAAGGGTAAACAAAGGAGGAGGCTGCAATGCTTGGTAAGAAATGTACGCATTATCCTGCCCATGTAACTGTAACTCCTCTGTACAGTATGTTCACAAATAAAATTATATTAAATTAAAAAAAAAAGAAAAGAAACATGGGTCCCATGGTTTCCCTTATTTGCAATAACTAATATATGTCTGACACAAGCAGAAAAGGTCAGATACGATGATGTTAAGTGAAATGAACCCCAAGATAAGGACACAAGTGGGTTTTTTTTCTTTCTTGCTACTTTTTCTAATGTATTTATAAGGTGATTTGTTGCTTTGTATGTCCCTCTCCCACAGTATAACTCCTGTTTTCACTGTTTTTGATGTTGGCATAACTTGTGGAGGGGAAGGGAAAAACAAATTGTTTAAACAGGGATACAGGTGGACCCATTGCAACAATGAGATGTACAAGTCGTTATGTCGAAAACTAACTTTACAACTTTGGCACCAGGAGTTGTCTGGGGGGTGGGGGAATGGTAAGATGAGAAGGAGAAACAAAGGAGGAGGCAACAATGCTTGATAAGAAATGTACTCATTACCTTGCCCATGTAATTGTAACCCCTCTGTATGTTATTTTCACAATTAAAAAATATATTAAAAGAAAAGAAGCTCTGCTGAAACAGAGACCATTGCAAGATTGTTGATGGGATTTCACAGTAGCTTGCATCTGGGTGTTGGTGGTAGATGTGATACAAAATGGTCAAGTTCTAAATTTTCTGATAGAGGAAAGAGGATTTATCCTACAGATGTGATATCAAGGAGATGTGGAAGAGAGGAGCCAGCCATATCTTAGATGCATGGATATTTGGGATGAGAAGTCTGTGGGAATTGCAGTTAGATTGGGAACAGAAGTTGTTGTTAAATATATCTGCTTTGAGATGCCTTTTGGAAATCAAACATATATAGCGAGTTAAAAATTGGATATAAGAGATTGGAGTCCAGGAGAGAGGCTCAGATATACCTAAAAGTTTAGGGAGCCATCAAGATAGCGATGCCATATAGAAAAGCAAACCATGAGAATGATTTTAGCAAGAGTAGTGTGAAAAGATCAGGAGGCACAGGGAAAGGAAATAGAAAGAAATTAGAAGTGACATAATAGGATCTAAAGTAATCCATTCCTAATCACTGGAATAGGTTGCTCCTAATGATACATAGGGATTACTTGAGCTTAAGGAAAATTGTTCATTACCAATAGACATGTCAGTGGAGAGCATGACATACACTGCTCTTCAGTGAGGAAAATGAAAACTTGGTATGAGTCACTTTAAGAACAAACAGAAAGAGATTAGCAATGGTAACCTTGTTATTTAGTGATGTCTCATCTTCAGGACATCACCGTATTGAGAAACTAGCAAGCAGCCACATGAAAATTTGATAGAACTGGGAACTAAAATATCACTAATATTTGTTATGCAATAAAAGCTTTGTTAAATAATGTGCTTTGTGATCTAAAAAATATCAGGAACATACATACAAACACACCTGAACTCCCCCACAAACTTAAGACATTCACTTAAGTTAGAAGTCATTTTACTTTCCAATTTAACAGTCATTTAACTCCTATTGACAGGCACTCAGCTTCAGGAAACCCACTTGTTACTGGACTTACAAATAATAAAACACTTAAAGGAAAATGGAAATTGGAAAAATTACGAAAGCCAAGTATGGAAAGGTCTACAATGTCCATGAAATACAGCCCATGAATTTTACTCATAGGGAATCTCTCTAGACTATCAAGTAGAAAGAGTTTACTTCTTCCTACAATTGTTTATTTCCTAGTTTGTAGATGATTAAATGCAGAATATCAGACTGAGGTTGCTAGTAATAGAATATAAAATGTGCTACTTTGTTCAAAAAAGGGAGAAGGCCTTTAAAGACCTATCTAAGTGGTAATACAAGGAATAAAAATAGAAAAATGGGACCATTTGGAGGTGGGAAAACTATAGCTTTTACAAGGCCTTACAAAGGCATGCCATTAATATTGCAGTTAGATGTTATCTAATAAAGAATCTAAAATAGTATGATTCAGGTTAAGCAATTGAAACTTATTGGCTAGTTCTTCCTTTCTCTCTTCATTCCTTTTTAATGTCTCCTAGATAAAATTGAGCCACCTACAAAATTATTTAAAACCCATCTTCCAACTGCCTTGAATATTTGAAGAATTGTTACCTTGCTCTTAAAGATTATCTCTCAGTTCAATCAAAAGTAACCTCCCTAACTCAATGATAAATTCCATTCTTTTTTTAATTAAATTTAATTTTATTTTATTTGTGAACATACTGTACAGAGGGGTTACAATTACATGGGCAGGATAATGCGTACATTTCTTACCAAGCATTGCAGCCTCCTCCTTTGGTTTACCCTTCACTTCCCTTCCCAGCCTCCCCCCTCCCCCCCAATCCCAATCCTTCTCCTTCCCCCCCCCCCCCCCCGCACCGATGTTGTAAAGCTCGTTTTGGACATGACAACTGATAAATTCCATTCTTAAAAGCAAGTATTACTTTATCCATATATTAAGATCATTGTTTTTAAATATGAGTTTGGTGTCATACCTAGTAGACGTGACATAATTTTGTGACTTACAACTTCATATCATTAGGAACTTTTAGAAAACTTTAAATCATGTAAAACACTTCAGAAATACAGTAATTCAAAATAATTAAATAGTTTAAATAAAGTGGGTTTCTTTTGTCCCTAAAAGAAAACAATCTACCACTAACTGAGCTAGATATGTTTTCCTGCAACATATTTTTTTTCTACACATTATTTATTTACTGTGTCCTATTTTGTAGACACTTTGCCATTGCAAATTGCAGGGGGAAAAAATGGTCCATAAGAACACCTGGGCAGTGCAGAGAATTTGAGCCCAGATCTGCCCACTTCCACACTGTGGGACTAAGTTTTCTTGCCATATAAAATACTGTTTTTGTTTGATTTGGTTTTATAAAACTCCATTTCCAAATGAAATGCAGACACCTCAATAGAAATTTGGTTTTATAAAACTCCATTTCCAAATGAAATGCAGACACCTCAATAGAAATTACCCATTTACAATGAGTCTCCATCTTTGGTATTCTTCAGGTTCCCTGTGGAGATGATAAAGATCATAGCTTGTGCCTCCAACCACCCCTCCCCTCCGCTCACTCCCCACCCCACAGATTTTATTCACTGGATCTGTTGTGGCTGAAAATGTTCATGTCTAACAAATTCCCAGGAGATGCTATTAGATGGGGGGACCATTCTTTGAAGAGTTCTGATTTTTTTTCCTTCAGTATTTCAACAGTGGGTAAACACTTAAAGTTCAAGTGATTTTATCCCACCCACCTGTACAATCAATCTTCTAAGGAGGCCTCCGAGTCCGTATGGAAGCAACAAATGGTTCATGATTATTTTGCTTCACAAAGAAAGAAATGAGGCGGCATCCAGAACAACAAAGTGATAGAATAAAGGCCAAGTCCAATCAGAATCTCTATCTCATTGTCTCATATTTTTCCTTCCTCCATTCCAAGTTACCCACTGTCTTTCAAAAGTCTAAATAGGCTACTTATGATAACACTAACTTGTTTATGTTTCCTTTCAAATTCCAACCAAAATCATTTAGCTTCCACTATGGTCTACTAGATCAATAGGAAATCTTTTTCTTTAATTTTAAGATAAAGTGAGATAAAGGAATAGCATTATCTTCCTTATTTCTTCTCAAACCTTCAGTGTCAAAATCCTTCTTGTAAGAAGACTGAGTGTACAAGTGATTTATTAAGGGTGCGATTTCAGAGTTAAAATCAGAAAGGAAGGGAAAGGCAACACGGGGAAATAGCCAGGCCAAGAAAGAATGCAATTTTAAGCAAAATACCGGCCTCTACTGTTTATCCCAGTTCAAGGGAAGGAAGTTGGCCTTTTTCCTCATATGCCAGTCACAGGTTCTACAGACCATGCTAGCAGGATACAAGTTTCCAGGCATTTTGCACTTCCTAAATAAGACATAGCAAAGGTCCATGTGTGTATGCACAAGTGTAACCAACTTGATATCCAAGGGAATCTCTAAGGAGAATGCCAAGTCTACATCCAACTACCACTTTATCATCAGAGACTCTTATTCCAACTGCTCTGAAATTATGGCATCAAAGTATTAAATGCATATTTACTGGTTGAGATAGAAAACCTCATATATAAAATATTACATAGGAAACATTCCTACTGGAAAGATTATGATAGTTAAGTGATAACTACCACTATTATGAGTGGTAATTTTAACCCATTGTTAACAATATACTTATATTTTAATGTGTGTGGTCAAAATTTGAATGTTGACAGGATTAAGAGATACCAAGGGACACCAAAGGTAAAGCATCATATCTATGAGGGTGTTTGCCCATACAACAGGAAAAGAAAATTCCACAATTTCTATATGAGCTATATTCCTTCCTATACCAGCCCTTGCCAAATTCTTCTGCACACAATACAAATGGCTTCTCATGCACCATGTACACTGGTACTTTTTACTGACTTATACCAATGGGTTCTTTGAATATACTCTGGCCACGAAAACATGCTTACCCAGAACCAGGAATGCAGATTTAATACTCACAGTGTAAACCCCCATGCAAAAAATCAGAACATAAATATTCCAGAATAACTGCCTTTCAGTGGAACAGTTCTGATACGTCTCAATTTTTCAGGGGGTCCCAGAGGAAAGAAACCAACTTGATGACAGTGGTAACTCACTCATATGTGCTACACCATTGTACCACCAATAAGCTATAGCCTTAGTCCTAATTTAGGTTTTTAAATTTCTTTTTTGTACTGGTTCTGGGACTTGAACTCAAGGACAAGGCACTGTCCCTGCGCTTTTTGCTCAAGGCTGTCACACTACTACTTGAACCACAGCTCAAGTTCTGGTTTTTTTCTGGGTTAATAGGAGATAAGAATGTGTCAGATTAATCTGCTTGTGCTGACTTTGAACCTTGATCTTAGACTTCACTCTCCTGAGTAGTTAGGTTTAAGTCATGCACTGGCATCTGGCAGTCAAATTTTTGTCTTAAAAAGAAGAAATTTGCTATAAATGTACACTGGAAATGCAGCCCACTGGTAGAATCTGTACTCAGCACCACATAGTCTTTTATTTAACCCTAATGTCATCTCTTCACCCCAAAACAATTCATCTAAATCACCTGAATAATTTCTGTAAATAAACATAGTTTTATTTTCATTTTTCTCTTTTTGATATATTCTAACTCTCATGCCTTCCAGGCATTACTCTGCTTCACTGTGTGTGTATTGAGCATGTTCACATGCAACCTCTCAGGCATTATAAAATAAAAATGAAATATGATTCCCCCTCCTGTGCAGGTTTTAATCCAGTAAGAATGATAAACTGGAAGATGAAAATCTTTTGAGTTCTGCTGTGGGGGGGTCATACAAACTAAGAGATGTGACAGTACAAAGAATGAATGAGTCATTACTAACTGGAGATAGGAATTCACAGAAAGAGAAGTCATTTGTGCTGACACTGAGGAATCAGGAAGATTTTGTGCACTGAGTTGGGTGAGCACAGTAAGAGCAGACAGACACAGATGCTAAGGCATACAGGTGGAAGGAGATAGACTGGGGAGAAGAGGAAGTGTTCTGTGTGGTGTGGGGTATGTATTAAAGGAAGGGAGAAGATGTATACAGTGGGCTGCAGCCAAGCAAAGTGTTCTATAATAGTTGAGATCTTGAGAACTTTTAGTATCAATCCATCAAAATCAGACTGCTGCCTGAAAAAGTCAAACACAATTCTAAGATGTGAGACAATCTGAATGGTTCTTGACATTGCTAGAATCATGAGAGCTATTACTGTTGGGGAAGAGGAGATGCAGAGCCTGGCTGAGCTTGTTTGTACGCTGAAATTGACCCTTCTATGCCATGAAAAGAATGCATAGCCTATAAATTCACCCCAATGAATAGAAGCTGTTTGAAATTTCTTACTACCAAGTAATTAAAGTATACAACCTATTCTGTTCCCTCCTCTTTCTGTGTTGTATGCCTATACACATGTACATATATACATACACACACATGACTAGGTGCTATTGCCAAATTTGTTTTATCAATTAGACCTGGGCAGAATTTACTTCATATTATTACCATATCAGCACAAAACAATTTGCTGAGAACAAAGCTAAGAAGCACACATTTTATTTCATATATTATTAGAAAAAATGATCCAAGTGCCCAAGTGGGGTGCCAGTGTCTCAAACCTGTAATGCTAGCTTCTCAGGAGGCTGAGATCTGAAGATCTCAGTTGGAAGCTAAGGTGAATAGGAAAGTCTGTGAGGTTCTCATCTCCAATTAACCAATAAGAAGCTAGAAGTGGAAGTGTGACCCAAGTGGTAGAGGACCAGCCTTGAGTAAAAAGCTAAGGGATAGCATCTCTGGAACTCCCTGGAGTTGAAACCCATTACTGGTGGCACACGCACACATGTGCACATGTACACACACACACACACACACACACACACACACACACACATACACACACACACACACCAATTAACAACAGATAATCATCTAGCTATGACAATATACATTTTATCTCATTTTTTAAAAAAGAAAAATACAATGTACATGAGATTGCTGACATAAAGAACATCTTTTTATTATACTGGTTGATTTTAATATCTTTCATTTTTCTTTTTAAATAAAGATTCAGGCAAAATGTGAATTTGATCATGTTTAGACTGTCTCTCTGTGATAGTATTTCACTGATATATAAATACATGGTTATAACCTTGTATAATACATTACTTGATAATCAAGTTTGAATCTTCCTTCTGGGGACACTACCTCCCAAGATATTTAATATACCCCTTCAAAAATTGCTGAGAACTGATATTTCATATTTATCCTGAGAAGTGCTACTTCTATCACTGTTTTATTATAATCCAAGGAACATTTGATTGTCACCAGACATCTTGTAGAAGGATTGTTGTGAATATTAGAGAGAAGGACACAGGAAAAGATGGATCGGTGTGATGGTGAGAGACAGACTGTGGAAACAGCATCTGTCAAAGTTCCCAACATTTTGAAGAAAGAAACTGCATGTTGTTAATATATATATATATATATATATATATATATATATATATATATATATATATATATATATATATATATGGCACTCTTTTTACTACCTTTGTGAAGAGAAATGTCATCTCAAAATAAAGACAATATTAAAATTCTGATTTTAGCTCACTTCTGCAGTTCTAGCTACTCAGGAGACTGAAGTTTGAGGATTACTGTTCAAAGCCACCCTAGGCAGGAAAGTCTGTGAATCTCCATTTAAACTGCAAAAAGATGGAAGTAAGCTGTGGCTCAAGTGGTGAAGAAAAAGCTTAGGAAAAGCTCCCAGGCCCTGAGTCCACGCTTCAGAATCAGCACAATCAATCAATCAATCAATCGATTGATCAATCGGTCAATATCCTGATTCCTGAATTTAATCTTAAAGCAGTATTATTGAGTATTAATTTAACTTATATTGTACTTTATCACCATCATGAGTAGCAGCAATCACAGCAGTAGCAGCATATATTGCAGATACCAGAATTTTAAGTCAAGGCTTCATACGAACTCAGCTTGATTGCTCTACCATTAAAATCACATATCCTGCCCAGATTTTTAGAGATGGAACCACAAGAATTTTTCTGTGTATGGTGGCTTTGAACTCCGATCCTCCAGATCTTAGCCTCTTGAGTATCTAGGATTATTGATATGAGCCCCCAACACCTGAATGATCTCATACGTCTTTAAGCAATAAAGTCTCCAAATAGCACGTGATAATGCTCATGAGGGTGTATATTTCTCCTAAAATATTGGACAAAGATGGGCTATAGATTGAGGAGATTTCTGAGTTCAACAATCAAGATTAATTCTAGACAATAACTGTGCAGAGTTTAATAATGGACACCACTGGCTTTATCATTCATCAACTTTATAAAAAATTAAGTAGCTTCCCAACTGAAAGCAATTCAAAACTGCTAAAAGCATTTCTATATTAATAAACTGGCACAGACATTCTTGAGATTAAATATATATAACTCCTGACAATGTCGGTGTGGTTTTGAGGTTAAGTTTAAATCTTATAGAATAAACTAATTTAACATATGTTATGGAAACTTAAAAACAGAAAATAGCTATAGAATTCCATCTATTTATAACCTAGTTTTATTAATGATGACCTTCTGGGTCATCTCATCTCATCTTTCCTTCCCCCAAGTCCACTTTCTTTTTTCATTCAGCTAGTTGGATTATTTTAAAGTAAAAACTCATATCTATTTTCTTACTATGGTTTTGTTGTTTGTTAAAGAACAGTTTGTTTTTCTTTAAAGCAAAGGACATCATGTAAGAAGTCTGACTTTCAGATTGTATGCTCTTAGGATGGAAATGAAGTAAAACAGAGTAAAACATTGTCCTAACCAGGTTTATTACTTGTCTCAGATTAAAGCCACTACTATCCACACCGACCTGCACTTCCCACTGGTGAATACGTTCTCAAATATATAGTAGATGCTAGACTTCATCATCAAAGTAAAGGTGCTGCCTCAACTCATGAGCAGATTCATCAGGAGACTGGGTCTCACAATTATGTTATTTTTTAAAAATTAAATATTCTTAGGAAAAAGTAAAAATCCCTGAAAGCTCACCATTTAACTCTAAGAAAAAAAATGTCAGGGAAATTACCATTTAGATGTATACGGTATCCTACTGGTAGTAATTTTGTAGAGAAAATGTCTGACTTAGGCAGCAGCAGAGAAATACTGGAATGGACTGAAAATCATTCTCTATTGACTGGACCATTGGGGCTTTGGCTAGCCTGATGTTTGAACTCAAGCCAGACATGGAGGCTACCTGTTCTTAATCTTCTCTGATCAAAGATGTTCATTTGTTTATGCAAACAATGAAATTGGGGTATACTTTTGGAAATAATTTCTATGGTTTGCACTCTTCCTTGAAAGTCACAAATCCTTTTTTAAAATTATTTTCAATGCACACAAAACAAAGTATACCTATTTCCCTCTGAAACTAAAGTAATAGAGACCAAGAGATTCTATATCACTCCTAAGATCAACCAGAGTGAGGAACGCAGAGCTATTGCTTGAGTTCATATGTTCATACTCCAGTTCCAAGTTTTAGATCTCTCCTCTACTGTGAAAAGATACTTTGTGCTTTTTACTTCTGTGTCCCACCCACATCCCCACTCTCTATCTCATCATTGCTCAATCCCAAGAAAACCAGCTTGTTTTCATATTTGAAAGGTTTGCAATGTCAGTCACACCGGCAGGGAGAATCACTCCATCAAAATGGGAAATTCTCTTCTAGAACATACAAATAGGATCTCGGTAGGAGGGTGACTTAAAAGTGAGGAGAAAAAGCCTTAGGCTAAAAGCAGGTTGATAAATTAAAGTGGATATAAGAAAACACATTGGGAGTTGTTAGCATGTTAATCTAATGACTACCTAAGCATTTAGAAGAGGAGAGTACCAGATTTCTCAGTTGAGCAGGGAGGGGAACAATATTGATTTCAAGGAAGCTATTACTTATATTTTATTTTACGGAAAATGAAAAGTTTTTTTAAACTATATAAGGTGCAAGTCTATAAAGAATCCCAAATGCTTGGGTAAAGAATGAGGCTCTATAAGATCTGGAACCAACCCAGATGCCCCTCAGTAGATGAATGGAACAAGAAAATGTGGTATATATACACAATGGAATTCTATGCCTCCATCAGAAAGAATGACATTGCCCCATTTGTTAGGAAATGGAAAGGCTTGGAAAAAATTATATTAAGTGAAGTAAGCCAAGCCCAAAGAAACGTAGGTCCCATGGTTTCCTTTATTTGCAATATCTAGTATATGTCTGAGTCAAGCAGAAAAGGTCAGATAAGGTGATGTTAGGAAAATGAACCCTAAGATATGCATTTAAATGTTTTTTCTTTCATGCATTTGTTTCTAATGCAATTATAAGATGATTTCTTTGTTGCTTTGTATGTCCCTCCCCCACAGTATAACCCCTGCTTTCACTGTATTTGATGTCAGTATAATTTGTGGAGGGGAAGGGGAAAAACAAGTCGTTTAAATAGGAATACAGGTGGGCCCGTTGCAACAATAAGAAGTACAAGTTGTCATGTCATGTCGAAAACAAACTTTACAACTTTGGTGAGGAGGAGGGAGGATTGAGTGGGGGGACAGGGCAGGGGGGAGGGGCAGGGGGGAGGCTGGGAAGGGATGGGAAGGGTAAACAAAGGAAGAGGCTACAATGCTTGATAAGAAATGTACTCACTATCTTGCCCATGTAATTGTAACCCCTCTGTACAGTATTTTCACAATAAAAAAAAATAAAAAGAAAAAAATTAAAAATCACTTAAAAAAAAGAAATGAGGCTCTAGGGTTTTTCAGAGACAAGTAGTAAAATAGACATAATTCCTGTTATATCCTGTTTCTCCTTGTCTATTAAAGGAAATGGCATATCTGTATTGAATATTTACTTATGGAGACTAAACATTCTGTTGAAGCCAACAGAATGAAATACAGAAGGCAGTGAATGCAGCTCAATGCAGCACTGAAGGGAAAGTCCTGGGCTGACTCTGTAGTTCTGATTCTAGACATTTCTTTTTTTTGTGTGTGAAAATACTGTACAGAGGGGTTACAATTACATGGGCAAGATAATGAGTACATTTCTTATCAAGCATTGTAGCCTCCTCCTTTGTTATCCCTTCCCATCCTCCACCCCCCTACTCAGCCTTCCCCCCCCCCACCGAAGTAGTAAAGTTCGTTTTTGACATAACGACCCTTTGTTGCAATGGGTCCACCTGTATCCCTAGTTAAACGATTTGTTTTTCCCCTTCCCCTCCACAAATTATACCAACATCAAATACAGTGAAAGCAGGGGTTATACCGTGGGGAAGGGACATACAAAGCAATAACGAAATAATCTTATAAATGTGTTAGAAACAATCACATGAAAGAAAAAAACATTTGAATATATATCTTAGGGTTCATTTCTCTAACATCAACTTATCTGACCTTTTCTGCTTGACTCAGACATATACTAGTTATTACAAATCAGGGAAACCATGGGACTTATGTTTCTTTGGGCCTGGCTTCACTTAATATAATTTTTTCCAAGTCTTTCCATTTCCTAACAAATGGGGCAATGTCATTCTTTCTGATGGAGGCATAGAATTCCATTGTCTATATATACCACATTTTCTTAATCCATTCATCTACTGAGAGACGTCTGGGTTGGTTCCATATCTTAGCTATGGTAAATAATGCTGCAATAAACATAGTCGTGCTGGTAGCTCTAGTGTGGTCTTGTTTGTAAGCATTTGGGTAAATGCCCAAAAGTGGGATTGCTGGGTCATGGGGAACTCTATGTGGAGTCTTTTGAGGAACCTCCATACTGCTTTCCAAAGTGGTTGAACAAGTTTACACTCCCACCAACAATGCAGTAGGGTTCCCTTCTGTCCACATCCCTCCAGCATCTGTTGTCATTAGAGTTCTTGATTATAGCCATTCTAATTGGGGTGAGGTGGTATCTCAATGTTGTTTTGATTTGTATTTCTTTTATGGCTAGGGAGGTTGAGCATTTCTTCATGTGTCTATTGGCCATCCTTCTTTACTCTTCAGAGAAGTTTCTCTTTAAGTCTTTAGCCCACTTATTTACTGGGCAGTTGTTTCTTTGAAGATTTGTTGTTGGGGGATTTAATTTTTTGAGTTCAGGTATATTTTAGATATGAGACCCTTCGTCCGTTGTGTGGCTTGATTCTAGACATTTCTGCCCTTCTGTGAGACCTTCGCTGTCATAACAATTCATCAAGTTTCCTTAATGTTCCACCTCCTTAGACACTAAAGGGATAAAAATTATGAATGCCTATCTTCTGAAAGGTATTAGAATTTGAATTAAAAATGAAGTAAGGGAAACTCAAAGAAGTATAGGTCCCATGGTTTCCCTTATTTGCAATAATTAGTATACATCTAGGATAATCTTATCAGATAAGCAGAAAAACTCAAAAAACATGTACATTTGACCATATAAGATGAGGCTAAGTGAAATGAACCTCAAGAGGTTTTTCTTTGTTGTTGTTTTTAATGTCCTATTTGATTTTTTTGTGTTTCTTTTGTAAATTCTTCCCCCTATGGTATAATCCCTGTTGTTACTGTATTTGATTTTGGTACCCTGCATCTTGTATATACATTTATCTAGTTTGGGGAAGGGAAGAGGAATAGCAAAAAGCTGCTGAAACAAGACACAGCATGACCCACTGCAACAATGATACGTACAAGGCACTCTCTTGGAAATGAACTTCACAACTTTGGGGGAGGGTGGAGTGGGGGAGTTAGGGGAGGGAAGAGATAGTAGAAGAAAAACAAAGGAGGGGGTAACAATGCTCGACAATAAATGCGTTCATTATCTTACTGGTGTAATTGTAACTCCTCTGTACAGTATCTTTGCAATAAAATAAAATTTTAAAAAATGCATCAGGGAAACTCCAGAGGGACTTCCTTGTGGACCCAATTCCTTCTCAACATCCACAACCCCCCATAATGACTTCCACAGGAAATGGAAATGTTATACATTATCCATTCTCTATGTGGGTCTCAGCATAATACCATTTGAGGAAAGGTTTTGCTATTTCAAACATTTAAATTTTAAAAAATCTAACTAAACTTGACATTCTTTTCTCAAATATGTTATTAGGATCAAGTCAATTACAAAATGTTAGGTTTTCATGTTCTTGGTAACTTGCCTGTGGTAATCAAAGCACCCCAGAAGAACTGCTATTCAAGATTACCATTGTCAATACCTGTGCTCTAGAGGAAGCACAAAAGTTTGCACAGAGTGGAGCTTCAGACCGACTATTCAAGGTCAAGGAGAAGAGGTCACAGGTTGATGGAAGCTCCTTCTGCCTGTACCTGTGATTGCTGTCATTGCATGTCATTGTTATCATTGTCATTCTGGTCAACAGGAGAGGGGAAAATGGCAGAATGATTCTAAGCATATTTATGAACCAGACCAGAAAGAAGCATACATACTGTCTACTTTCATTTCTTTTGAGAACACTGAATTAAAACACTGAGAAATGAAGAAAAACTGGTAGATACCAAATGATAGGCCGCTACGGAAGAAGTGGAGTGATTTTTTTTGACAGATGGTTGCCTCTGCCTCAGGGTAATGTGTTTTAAAAAGCCTTCAAGATAGGTAAGGAGTACTTTTGAATAGTCAAACTCTACAGTGCTCTGGGGGTAATATGTATGTACAGGGAAAGATGAAAGAGAATGCTAGAGAGAGGTACTAAGCCCCGCACCAGTGACTCAGCCTGTAATTCTACCTACTCAGGAGGCTGAGATCTGAGCACCAAGGTTTGAAGCCAGCCCAGGCAGATAAATTTGTGAGATTCTTTATCTCCAATTAGAACGTAGAGGTATGGTATAGTGCCAACCCACCTTGAGCAAAAGGAAAGCTAAGGGGGAACTTAAGGTTCTGAGTTCAAATTTCAGTACTGGCATAGATCCACACCAAGGAAGGCACTGTCATTTCTCCCTTCATATTTAATAAACACTACAATCAGGATTTCTGATGTTTCAGTGAGGGACTATACAAGAACCTAATTAGCCTCAATAACTCCCAGGGCCACAGAGGGATATAAACTTCAAAAGAGAAAGTAGCAGTATATCGCAATCGATGCTGTCCAGTTAGATGAAACACCGTGAGAGGGTATGGTGTACTTCCCCATCATGTGCAGTGAGGTCAGAGAGACCTGTCAAACCTCTACCCATCTGAAAGAGAGAAAATACTGAGAGGCAGGGAACTTTCTCTGTCAAGAGAAAAGAGTCTTATGAAGTTCACGTGTGCTTTTCCATGCATTTTTTTACTTTGCAATACATTTATAAGTATTACTCTGTGCCAAGAGTGCTCTGAAGACATGTTCCTCTGCAGAATAGAGAAAAGCACCCAGCACTAGAACACCTGTAGCTCATACTAACTAGTAAAAGATCCGTTAAAACCATCACCTTGCTTTTGTGAAAACTATACTCATCAAACAGTCTAAGAAAGCAATAATAGATAATACTCAGTATGGAATGGGTACCATGAAAACATGCAACTGTGATTTTAAAGAATGGAAAGCTCTCATACAAGAGAGGAAATAAAGGTAAAATGTTGACTGTAAGGTACAAAGCCATCAAGAAAACATGGAAAGAGGACGGAAATAGTAGTTGTTCAATGACTGATTTTCCTTTGGTGCTCCAAGATTAGGAAGCATAGTAAGAAAAGTTTGCATGAATTAGAAGACTGCAAATAGCTTAGCTGATCAGTTGCAAGAAATGCTGCAGAGAGGGAGGTGCTTTTAGGTCTGGGTTCTAGATTCAATCTAGGCATTTGGGCTCTTCTTACCATTGAGATTGCCAGTTTACAACAAGAATATAACTTAGACAAAACTCACCCAGACCTTAAAATATTTCAGGTATGGTAGGTCATATTTCTTCATTGTGGAACAAGTATTTTCTATGTGCTTTGATGTTTTTTAGTTTTGTTCTTTAGACTTTTGAAAGTACTGGGATCTGGACTCAGGGTTTCCAGACTGCCAGGCTGGCACAAACCTGCTGAA
Organism: Dipodomys merriami; assembly: GCF_024711535.1. NCBI lineage: Eukaryota > Metazoa > Chordata > Mammalia > Rodentia > Heteromyidae > Dipodomys > Dipodomys merriami. Next base: position 64,951,114 of record NW_027203381.1, on the reverse strand, counting down.
CCATGTTTCCAATCCTGTTTCTCACTGGTTAATTTCAGGATCAGGTCTTTTGTTTTTTGGGTTTTTTTTTTTGCACAGTAAGTTTTTATTTTTTTCTTATCATTTTATTTTTTTAATTTAATTTAATTTTATTTGTGAACATACTGTACAGAGGGGTTACAATTACATGGGCAGGATAATGCGTACATTTCTTACCAAGCATTGCAGCCTCCTCCTTTGTTTACCCTTCACATCCCTTCCCAGCCTCCCCCCTCCCCCCAATCCCAATCCTTCTCCTTCCCCCCCCCCCCCCGCACCAAAGTTGTAAAGTTCGTTTTCGACATAATGACTTGTACATCTCATTGTTGCAATGGGTCCACCTGTATCCTTAGTTAAACGATTTGTTTTTCCCCTTCCCCTCCACAAATTATACTGACATCAAATACAGTGAAAGCAGGGGTTATACTGTGGGGGAAGGACACACAAAGCAACAAAGAAATAATCTTATAAATGTGTTAGAAACAATCACATGAAAGAAAAAAAAATTGAATACATATCTTAAGGTTCATTTCTCTAACATCACCTTATCTGACCTTTTCTGCTTGACTCAGACATATACTAGATATTGCAAATAAGGGAAACCAGGGGACCTATGTTTCTTTGGGCCTGGCTTACGGACCTTTATTTTTTTATCTCCTAAAACTGAAGCTTTCACAATGAGTAGTCTTACTTAATTTTTCCACTTAAGTTTTGAAATTATTGACCTGGAGATCTGAACTAAATGAAACTATGAAAAAGGAAAGACACCTTTCACCGTTTGGAGAAAGAGAAGATTGTTAGAGAAAACATAAGGAGATCAAATGTACTTAAAATACATATTATATTGATTAAAGATACCACTCTTGCTCTTTAGTGCAATACTCCATAGTACTAAAACGCTGTTTATAAGGTTTTCACTTTAAAGTCTGCTCACACTGAAACTTCCATTTCAGCTGTTTCAACTCAGTTTAGACTTTCCTCCAGAATCTAGACCTACTGCAATGCTCTCCTAAAGAATCAATGCTCAATCCATAAGTGTGGCATAAGTAAGCACTCTAAATTATAGCCTAGGTTGTGCCATTCATGGCTCATAAAGCACACAAGGCTTTCTTCTGAATAGAAGTCAGAAACACTTAGCCAAGCCTTGAGGCCACCAAGTTGATACCAAAATGCTTTCTAGAATCAAATCATCTAATAATTTCTTACTCTTGACATATAATATCAATTACAAAGAGTTGTGTATTTTCTTGCTTCTGAAAGGCTCGTTTTCTGCATGATATAAATATGGTATCTTTTTAAAAACAATCATTTGTCTTAAAAAATCATCTTTTAGTTGCACAAGGAGTTTCAATTCAACATGTTTATGAGCACAAAACATCTTGATCAGTGTCACCTCCTCCATCATCCTCCTTTAAAACATTTTTTCTCGATAGGAAATGTATTCATTACCTTACTCATGTAAATGTCACCCCTCTATATAGTATCTTTAGAATTTAAAAAAGTAAGAAAAAATTTTTCTGTGCATCAACACTAATTCAAACCTAAAGTTTTAGCATCTTTCCCTGGGTTGTGAGGTAACTATGAAATTATTTTAATTCCTTACATTTCCATCATATGTTAATGACCAATATTATATAATATCTCATGTTGATTCATTTACATTAGAATCATATAACAGTGCTCTATTAGTCAGGGTCTTGTTAAGATAGCGAAATGTAGCAATTATTTGTAATGAAACAATAGTATCAATAATTGCTAGCAGTTAGAAAAATTAAAATAGGAAAACTTAGTAGAAAAGAGATTTGGTTTGTTTGTTTTTTGTTTTTTTGTTGGTCATAGGGCTTGAACTCTGGACCTGAGCACTCTCCCTCAGCTCTTCAGCTCAAGGCAAGCACGCTACCACTTGAGCCACTGCACCACTTCCAGTTTTTTTTTCAGTCCTGGGGCTTGAACTTAGGGGCATTGTACTTGCTAAACAGGCACTTTACCAGTTGATCCATACCCACATCCCCTTTTGCTTTAGATTTTTTTTTCAGTTTTTTTAAATAGGGTCTTAGATTTATGCCTAGTCTGGGACTAGATCTCAATCCTTATGCATCCCATTAACTTGGAATAACAGACATGTATCACCACATTTATCATCTATTGGTTGAGATTTAGGCTTGCTACCCCAGGCTGGCCTTGAACTGTCAACCTCCTAATATCTGCCTCCTAAGTACCTCACATGAGACATGGTACCTGGCTTTAAAAAGCTATGCTTTTCAGATGAAGCTTCAGCATGCCTAAAATACTTAATATTTAAGTTGATTTTGCACGTATATGTGGATAGGAAAGTACTTTTATTGTCTGAGATAATGTCTTGACAGATGGTAGCAATCATTTTCAAATTAATGGAAACTATATTTTAAGATATTCTGCTTAGAGAAAATAAATCAGAAAACTCTATTTCTTATTTCTCACTCTACTATACTAAAGTCAGTTTGCTTCCAGGGATGATGTCATTTGATCTAGAGTAGAGGAATGTAGATAACATGCTTGTTTGAATAAATTAGATCAACCTCAACATTGTTTATAAAAATCACTTTTGTGACTCACGTCTCCTCTCAACTCACTCTACCTCTTGCTCTAAGCAATGATTGCTCAAATCCCACCCCAGCCATGAAAATATTCTTGCTTTATCTGCCTAAAAAGATTAGACATTTTTTTAATGTTTATTATGGACTTTCAACTTTCAGCTTCTAGGAGCTCATTTCACCATTTACCTTGTTAGATGGATAATGTTACTTGAAGACGAACAAGTCAGTTCAATTCCTCATGGCTTAAACTGTCATCCAAAAAGGAAAGTAATTAGCACTAAAGGAAAATAGCACCACCTTCTCAGGCTTTAAGTAGTGCTTCGGTTTTCTTCCATGGTTTCTAGGATCCTATCGAAATAAGTAACCGTACAGAAGAGAGCTGAATAAAAAATAGTAAACAAAAAGATGCAAACCAATGCTGTAAAAAAATACCTGATGACTATATCTCTTTATCTGAGATAAAAAAATCTTTTTCTGACACAAAAAGACATTTTCAGATAAGCAACAATTTATTGCCAAAAACTGCCATAAAGGAAACGAGGAGTTTCATAAATCATTATGAGGATAGATTTAGTCAATAAGTGATGCAATTTGAATTCTTATATAAATAATGTGAATATATCTACTACACACCGTACACAGAAATAAATTTCAGATGATTAAAAACCTTCAGTGAGAAATGTAACTTTAGGCTTTAAGAGAAATATGTGGAAGAACATTTCTATGACTGCATGACAGGGAAAGTTAATCTTAAGAAGAAGTCATTTTAAAACAGATAAATATACACATAATGTCAATTTTTCTGAATAACTTCACATAAGATGATTTTAAATCATATAGTAAAAGGAAATATACATCACATAGAGCAAATGTAATTTTTATTATACAACAGAACATATTTTTTTAAAGATGTGAAATAATAGACAAACTTTCCTCAAGGAACAATCATAGTATTAACCCAATTATCAGTTTCTATCAGTTACCAGCCTTGTGTGACTGAGATATTACTGCATAGAGGGCACACATTCAAATTATTATCAAAATGTCCTCCTATGATTGCTATAATGGGGCTAACTATAAGATGATTCTGAGAAAAGAGAAGAAGTCAGGCCACCAGAATTGGTGAAAGCTTTTTAGATACCATTATAAAATAAGTGGGGTAATAGCTGGGAAAGTATTTTCAAATAGTAAAGTTCTATCACATTTAAGAAATTATTTTTTGTTATTATAAAACCCCCATCTCCGTTCTTAGGAAATAGGCCACTTCACAGCACGATAGAACTTTACACATATAAAGCATTTGAAAATATTTCATGGACTGCCAAGGTCCATCATCTTTTCAAGCATTTCTTCTTGGAGAAAAGAAAATCTATTTATAAGCAAATTGAACGCCCACCCATAAGTGAAAATAAAGTACAATTAATATTATACTGAGGCCACTTTCTGCACAATTTCTTCTTCCTTCACAAACACAACTTTATGAAAAGTATTATCTGGTAGGCTGATGAAATAGCTTGTCAAAAATATCTATATTCTAATCTCTGGAAACTGTGAATGTGAGCTTGCATGGCATGGAATAATTAAGGCAGCAGATGGGATTGATATTGTCCTTCAGTTGACTTTGAGATGGGAAGTCTGTAGGGCTTTGGGGTTTTTTTGGTTGTTTTGCTGTGCCTGTTGAGCTGTGGGTTAGAGTGTTATCCCTTAGTGTTTTTGCTGAAAGCTAGCTGGCCCTCTACAACTTGAACCACAGTTCCACTTCAGGTTTTTTTGCTGGTTGATTCTACAATCTGTAAGTCTCATGGACTTTCTTTCTTCAGTTGGCTTTGTAGTGTGGTCTTCTGATCTCAGCCTCCAGAATAGCCAGGCACCTGGTTGGAAGATTGTTTCTGTTATCTAGCAAGGCTAATGTAACCATGTGGTCTCTTTGTTAATATCAGAATGAGAAAATGTGAGAAAACAAGGCAAAGCCTTTACTGCTTAAAGATGGAGGAAGTGGGCCACAGGCGATGAACTCAATTGATCTAGAGAACCTGAAAAGTAATTCCTTTCCACCTAAAGTTTCAGAAAACAGCATCACTCTGCCTGGTTTTAGCTCCTTGAGTCCCATCTCTGCCTGTTGATCTGAAGAATTGTTAAGCTATATCCACATTAAAGTTTGTGATTATCTGTTCAGCACCAATAAAAAAAACTATTACAATGTATACTTAATTGGTTCTCAGAAATACTAGTTCCACAAACCCTATATTGAAAATGCTAGCCACTATTGTTTTTGTTGTTGTTGTTTGTTTGTTTGTTTTGTTGGTCATGGGGCTTGAGCTCAGGGCCTAAGCACTGTCCCTGAGCTCTTCTTCTCAAGGCTAATGCTTTACCACTTTGAGCTGAAGTTCCACTTCCAGTTTTCTCGTGGTTAATTGGAGATGAGTCTCACAGGGAATATTATGTTTTTTTTTTATTTAATTTTATTTTATTTGTGAACATACTGTACAGAGGAGTTAAAATTACGTGGGCAGGATAATGCGTACATTTCTTACCAAGCATTGCAGCCTCCTCCTTTGTTTACCCTTCACATCCCTTCCCAGCCTCCCCCCTCCCCCCCAATCCCAATCCTTCTCCTTTCCCCCCCTTTCCCCCCCCCCGAAACTGACGTTGTAAAGCTAGTTTTGGACATGACAACTTGTACTTCTCATTGTTGCAACAGGTCCACCTGTATCCTTAAACAACTGGTTTTTCCCCATCTCCTCCACAAGTTATACTGACATCAAATATAGTATTCATGCAATTTACTGCAAATACAGAGGTTTATATCAAGCTCTATTTCTATTTTACAGTTCTGCTGATCAGAAGCGAGGTATACTCGATTAGGTTTGGCACTTCGTATCTTTCTCAGCTGAAATCAAGGTGTTGACCAGTCTAGACTCTTACCTGGAGGTTCTGGGAAAGACTTGTGTACAAGTGCATTCCAGCTGTTAGTACATCCACTTTCCTGAAGCTGTACTCATATCTCCATTCTTCACTGGCTGCCCATCATGGGCCTCTCTCAGGTCCTATGGCTGCTAGAATTCCTTCTTCTGTGGCCTTTTTGACACCAGAAACGGTTCAATCCAGGCTTTTCTACCTTTAAGGCCTTGAGTGGTTATTCAAGATACATCTGACTATCCCTATAATGTTCATAAACATAATCATGGGAAAAATGATGTCATACCATAGTCATAGTTTGTGGGGATCAATTAGTAAATATTAGAGGACATTTAGAAAATTTTCTTTCCAGAGTTATTCAACTTTTTTTTCTTTTTTCATGATTTTCTTTATTGTGAAAATACCTTGTAGAGGGGTTACAATTACATGGGCAAGGTAATGAGTGTATTTCTTATCAAGCATTGTTGCCTCCTCCTTTGTTTCCCCTTCCCATCCCTTCCCATCTCCCCCCCACCCCATCCCCACCCCACACCATTTGAGTCCTTATCTTGGGGTTCATTTCGCCTCCTGCTCCCCCACTCCGCTACCCTCCCACCTACTCCCCCCACCCCTCACCCCCCGCAAAAGTTGTAAAGTTCGTTTTTCGACATAACATCTTGTACATCTCATTGTTGCAAGGGGTCCACCTGTATCCTTATTTTTTTATTGTGAAAATACTGTACAGAGGGGTTACAATTACATGGGCAAGATGAGTACATTTCTTATCAAGCATTGTAGCCTCCTCCTTTGTTTCCCCTTCCCATCCTCCCCTGCCCCCCCACCCAATCCTCCCCCCCTCACCAAAGTTGTAAAACTCATTTTCAACATAACGACTTGTACATCTCATTGTTGCAATATGTCCACCTGTATCCCTGTTTAAATGATTTGTTTTCCCTTCCCTTCCACAAAGTATACCAACATAAATATAGTGAAAACAGGGGTTATACTGTGGGAGAGGGATATACAAAGCAACAAAAAAATCATGTTATAAATATGTTAGAAACAATAGCAAGCAAGAAAAAAACATTTAAGTCCTTATGTTGGGGTTCATTTCACCTAACATCAACTTATCTGACCATTTCTGCTTGTCTCAGACATATACTAGTTATTGCAAATAAGGGAAACCATGGGACCTATGTTTCTTTGGGCCTGGCTTACTTCACTTAATATAGTTTTTTCCAAGTCTTTCCATTTCCTAACAAACACAGAATTTTACTATGTACCCAGGCTGGCCTGGAAATGGCAATACTCCTGCTTCAACCTCCTGGTTTCTGAGAGTATGAGTGTATGCTACCAGGCCCAGAGACTTTGTTGTTTTGTTTTGTTTTATTTGGGGGGGGGGCAGTGTAATGGAGTTTAACACACAGTTATTTTGCTTTAGTTACACTTCAGATAGGGTCTGGACCCAGCTTTGTTCTTCTACCTATGTGTCCTTCAGAGCTAAACATGTGTGAACAAGCACACCTAACTAGCTTGAGATGAGAGTCTCACTAACATCTTTTCCTGTGCTGTCCTTCAACCTTTATCTTCTAGCTCTCTGCCTCCCAAGTTATGAAATTACAGGTGTGAGCCTGGCTACATTATAAAGTATCTGTAAGTAACTAATGAATTTATTTCTACCGATGGTTTATAAATTGTGTTGTTTTCTGATGTGCTTCATTTATGGATATATGTTTACAATAAAAGATAGGAAGTGGGCTGGGAAGGTGGTTCAGTGGTAGAGCGCTTGCCTTGCATGCATGAGGCCCTGGGTTCGATTCCTCAGCACCACATAAGCAAAAAGAAAAAAGCAGGAAGTGGTGCTGTGGCTCAAGTGATAGAGTGTTAGCCTTGAGCTGAAGAGCTGAGGGACAGCGCAGGCCCAGAATTCAGGCCCCACGACCGGACCCCCCCCCCAAAAAAAGATAGGAAGTGCCTCAGCACAGCAATATTATAATGCATCAACTCATTAATTGGTTACATTAGCAAAGTATGTACTTTCAGCAGAGTTTAATGGAAAAAATTCAGAAAAATATGAAGTACAGACAAGATTGAAAATTATACATACAGAGATTTTAAAAACTTAGAGATATGGATAAGAGTCTTGGATGATTTAAAGATTGTGATTGTGCAATTCCAAGTGGATTAAAGACCCTAATAAGGTCGGATACCATGAAAATATTACAGGAAGGAGTAGGGGAAAGGCTAGTGCTCCTAGGCACAGGTCAAAACTTCTTAAGTAAAGATCTAGAATCACAATAAATCAAAGGAGATTTGATAAATGAGATTGTAGCAAACCAAAGAGTTTCTGCCTGGCAAAGGATAGCAAGATAAATAGAAATCCCACAGAATGGGAGAAAACTTTTAATAGCTATGCATCAGACAAAGCCCTCAAATCCAAAATATTCTTAGACCTCAAAAAATTGATCCCCTCAAATGAACCCTCAAAGAATCACCAACTTGATTAATAAATTAAAGACTTAAAGAAATTTGACTTCTTGGAAGTAAGAATAGCCATGAAGAAGTGTTCAACATCTCTGGCCATAAAAGAAAGGCAAATCGAAACAACATAGAGATTTCACTTTACCATCGTTAGAATGGCCATTATTAAGAAAATTAACAGTAACAGATGGTAGGGTTGTGGCCAAAAGCAAATGCTACTACACTGTTGGTGGGAATGTAAACTTGTTCAACCACTCTGGAAAGCAGTTTGGTGGTTCTGGAAAGCAGTCGGGTGGTTCTGCAAAAGACTATACATAGAGCTTCCCTATGACCTGGCATCTCCACTCCTGGGCCTTTATCCAATAGACTACAAACCAAGCTACACTAAAGCTACCATCACAACCATATTCACTGCATCATTGTTTACCATAGCCAAGACATTGAATCAACAGATGACCCTCGGTGTACAAATGGACCAAGAAAATATGGTATATGTACACGTGCTCCATCAGAATGATATTGTACTATTCAGAAGGAAATGGAAAGACTTAGAAAAAATTATTAGGTGAAGTAAGCCAGACCCAAAGAAACATAAAGTGTATGATTTCCCTCATTTGTTGTAAATACAAAGTGCCTGTAAATCTACAAGTTAACACACTGGATGAAAAAAGAAAAATAATTGGACTTGATAAATTATACAGGACTTTAGACATTCTCACAGTGAAATCAAAGGAGGATATTCTTAGGAGAGGATCACCTAGGTTCAATAGGTATGAGCATATGATCATATAAAAAGATATTAATCAAAAAAAACTTCAAGAAAAGGAAACAAGAGGTTTTATGTTATTTTACTTGTTATTTTTTTGTCTTTTTCTTCTTTGTTGCTGTTTTTTATTTCTGTACCTTTTGTTTATCTGTTTTGGGGAGTGAATGTGGGAGCACAGAAATTGTGGGACAAAGGTGAACAGATGCAGTAATGATCCTCTCTAAACACTATGTTGAAAATAAACTATACAACATGTCACGGAGAGGGGTTGGGAAGAGAAAACAGGGAGAAAATGAGAGAAAAGGTGACATTGTCCAAAAAGAAATGTACTTATTACCTGACTTATGTAACTGTACTGAATATCACCTCTATAATAACTACATAATTTTTAAGAGATTGCAATTGTGGATATGAACCCTTAATATTAATTCACATTTAGTTATTTCTGACTGCATTGAGTGAGTATTCATTCTTCATTTAAAAAAAATAAAAACTATTAGTCTACCACCAGAGCTCTTGAGGGTCAAATGAAATAACCTAGGTCAAAATGTTTATGAAACTTAAAATTATTAGAATTAATATTATAGGCTTCTTTCTTACTGCCTTTGTGTTTTTCCTTGTCCACTAGACAATAATTCACAAAAACTCAGTGAAAACAATGATCATCTCCACCCTCTATAAATAAATATATATTCATTATATTTCATTATTTTAATTCCCTGGGTTGCATCTTTAGTTTACCATCCTCTACCTTGTTTGTCCTTAGGCTGTGCAGGTTTTAATTTTACATTTTCTTAAATGTTTTCTGATACAGAAAACATTTAATTGGCTTATGAGTTTGACAAGGTGGTTGATGCCAAGCTGGTAGATGCCAAAGGTTTCATTAAACCCCTTTGTTGTTAAATGTGTGATATTGGGTTGGGGGTTTAACAGCCATATAGCCCTTGCCTCAAATCAATGAGATGCATTAGGCTTTGGACCTCATAGTCAAGGAAAGAAGGATGGAAAGAGGAAGGAAGGAAGGGAGGGAGGGAGGGAGGCAGGGAAGGAGGGAGGGAAAGGAAAGAAAAGAGAGGGAAGGAGGGATATAGACACTAAACAAAGAAATAAGTAAATCAAGAGAAAAGAATTGCTGTGAAGAAAGGAAGGAAGGAAGGAAGGAAGGAAGGAAGGGAAGGAGGAGAAGGAAGGAGGGAAGAAATTTACTACCCAACAAACACATTAATGCAGCAGCGGAGAATGACATTCATTAGAAGCAAGCAGTAACTATGGTGGCTCTCAAATTTATTGCTCATTAAATTATTTAGGGATTTTTGTTTAAAATATATACTCTAGAATTATAACTAGAAAAATTCTGGTTAACCACAACTAGGGAAATATTATAAAACTCAAGAATTTGTCTTGGATATGGGTATCTGTGGCCCCATACCTATAATCTTTGTTACTCAGGACGCTGAGATCTGAGGATTGTTGTTTGAAGCCAACCTGAGTAGGAAAGTCCATTATCCCTAAGTAATCAACAAAAAGCAAGAAATGAAGGTGTGGCTTAAGTGGTAGAGCACCATCTTTGAGTGATAAAGCTAAGAGACAGGTTCCAGGCAATGAGTTCAACCCCCAGTACTAGCACACACACACACACACACACACACACACACACACACACACACACACACACATACACACACACACACACAAACACACACACACTCCTGTAATCTGTCTTCTAGCAACATATTCCATGGAATTCTGAAATACAATAATTGATCATATATTTGCAATCATATTTATATTTCATTATCATCATATATAATTAAACTTCAGTCACCTGATGGACAACAGTTTGTAAAGAACTTGAGATATTAATCTTTGTAAACCAGTCTGTATGTGAAGTGTCTTAATTGCTGTGTGATATCAAGTCATAAGAAGAACCTTATCCCAGAAAGCTCATCTGCAGCATCATTCTAATTAATAGAAATGTGGAAGGGAATTTGCATTTTAGCTATTTTAGTTATTATTTTTATCCTCACTAAACTCCTCACAATGGTGTGTCTAAATTTCCAGGCACCTGGGTACAAATTAATTCTTTTTGATCATCTCTAAATCTGATGACTAGAAGATTTGCTAGGTCCCTATGGCATACCCAAATAGCATAATAATTTTCAGCACATAAGCATAAAGAACAATGCAAGGGTACAAGAACAAATAAAACAATACCATAAGATGGGGAGGCAGCATCTGCTGAACAGAATCAATCATCACCCCTGTCCAACGATGACTCTACGATATTTAGCTAGCATGGCTTCATAAGCTAAGAGATTCAAATTAAAAAGGAGAGACAGAATAGGATTCTATGACATTGTTTTCATGTCCCTCACTTAGAAGTAGGGAGAGGGGAAGAGAGTTTGAAAATCTTTCCTATTCAGAACATTTACTGATTCTTTTCTGCATAATACACTTCTCAGCGAGATGTGTTATTTTAAATGTCCCATGTTTCTCAATGGATTCGCCCTTTTTTTTTTATAAGAAAATGTAAAACTCTGTACGGAAATGTAAGGCTCCAAGTATGGAAGACATATTGAGTCAAAAAAGATAACACAAAGGTTAGGTTGTGAGATGGAGTGTTCCAGATCCCTTGGCCCTGTCCTTCTGGGAGCAGGTCTCTGATTGGATAACCCTGAATGGTAGCTCACCACCGCTCATTGGCTCATGGGTGGTGGTCCTTTTCCCCTGACTTTTGTCTGTTGCTCTATTAGCTCCTCTATGACTACTCAGGTTTTGCTGCATTCCTCCAGAATCCCAAGACTTTTGTTCTGAAGACTGATCCGAAGTATCCTGGCAGTTTCTTGCATTGCCCTAGTGAACAGGGACAACATCCCTTACTCCTAGAACTTAAGAGGGGTTTTCGAGGACCTCAAACTACCAAATCAGTCCTTCTAGTGAGCATCCATGGAGGACTGAAGAGAGGAAGAATGTAGAGAGGAAGATTGCATTTGCAGTTCCCAGGTGTCCCACTGTCTTATTCTAGATCATGCTTGGCTTTCAGAAATTCAATGAAAATTTTATCTGAGTTGGTTCCAGTCCCAAGTAACAAAGGACTTGTTTACATCCATGTGACCAATGTGGCTACACAATTTCCTCCCCTTCAGTTACACAGACTTCTTCCTGACTGGGGATGGTGGGGTGTTCTGAGCATTTATTCCAAAACACCTAATTCTGTATTATTTTTCTGGATTTTTATTTTTGAGTGCAAATCTCAAAGCCTCTTGGCAATTTTGCAACCAAGGGATGGATCTCTTCCATAAGGGCCTGGGAGCTCTTTATATCATGTGGAATCATCAAAGAACATAATATCCAGTCACCGAGTTCTTGGGAAGATCAAGGACTATCTTCAATGGATGTCTTGCTTCAAGTTGCATTTCTGGTCGTATGGATTGGAAAAGTTATTATTTTATTTAGATGTCAATAGCAATTACCAATGACCTCTGATTTCTTAATGTTTTTCAGGATATTTCAACAGTTTTCTCTAGCTTTTAAAAACGTTCTTGACTCTTGTTTCAGTGGAATTTGGACTGAGTTTGTTTGTTTTTAGCTCTGCAGTAACTTTTATTTTGATATGTTTTCCCTAAAAGGTCCTATCTTTCCTTAGATTTTTAAACTAAGTAAACTGCTTATAACCTCAGTTATCTAGAAAGTACAATATAAGTTATTCTTGACTGATTTCTCTGCTCTTTACTGTTGTTTTCAATGGTAGAAGTAATACATTTTTCTGCCTTCCAATACCTTAAGAGGAAATCAGAACATTTTATTTTCATCACATCCTCTGTCATTATTAATTTCTAATTTAATGTGTAATCAGCAATGCAGGAATTTTTAAAGAATAGAACATACAACATTTATGAATAAATATACTTAAATTGGAAGGTGTTTACTCAATTACAAAAAAATCAAAAGTGTCAGAACCAGTGAAGAAGAGATTTGAGATTTAGTAAGCCACATTAAAAACGTTATTAACAAAGCTATTTCCATTATCTTGTGGAGACATTGTCATAATACTCCCATAGCAAATGGAAATAAATTGTCCTCATGCATTATTTCTTCTCTCATTCTGAGAGAGGAGGATGAGAGAGAAAAATGTGTCTTACAATTGCTTTGTGCCTCTTCCCAGAATCATTTATGAAATAAAACCCAGTAGAGAAGATATAGTCAAATATTAATATACTGAGATGCAGAGAGCAATAAAGGTCAAGGAGAAATTAACTAAGTTCACATGCATTCAAGGAAATAAAAATAATTTAAAATGCCTTTAAAATATAGACAAACACAAGAAAGAAGGGAGAATCATTCTAATATTACTAGATTTCCTAAGAGAGAAAAACAAAACAATAGACTAGAGAACCTATTTAAACTCTCATCCAAATCAATGGAGACTTGAATGATCATGTCAGAAAGTCTCACAAAGTATCTGGCAAAAATTAGCCCATAATTATTATCTCTGAAATATAGTCTAGTAAACAATTTTAGTCCAAAGACAAAGTATGTTCCTCAACTTATCCAGTAAAACAATTTACAAGAGAGATAATTTATAAGAAAAGAGAATATTGATTCTAGGATTTTCAAAATCAGCAATACAAAAAAATTGGAGAAGAAATGCTTAAGATACTTTCAAACAGCTTTATTTAAGTCTAATTGACATAAAATACATATATTCAACTTTTTGGCATTTGTGTATATCCATGGAAGTCATTAACATAATCAAGACAATGAATATTATCTATCATTGCAAAAAGAAGACTCTTGTGATTTTGTATTGATTTATCTAGTTATCCTTCGAACATTGATTTATAGAATTTTATATAAATAAAATCATAGAGTATTTCTTTCTTTCTGATTCATTCATTTTAGTTTCTGAGTTATATACATTATATGATTAAAACACACAGGGACTTCTCTTGGTGGGTCCTTCAGTAGTTTATCTTTTTTTTGACAAATCTTCCTTCATTTGGTTTGGTTTTGCTGCAGTGCTAGAGATTGAAAGTAAGGGCCTTGTGCATGCTAGGCAAGTACTGAACCACTGAGCTACCCTCTCAGCTCACTGAACATTCTTTCATTTCTCTTGAAATGGTTACATTATCTCATAGCATACATTTAAACTTTCAAGAAACTGACAATTTCCTATAATGATGATACCACACCCTTTCCAACATATATGTCCAATCTTTATTGCTTTTGCCCATGTAAAAACATAGTATACTACAAAACTAAGAGAGGATTTTTATCGTTTTATCAAATGAAAAGGTTTACTTTATAAACTTATAATCATACATCACAATGTAAACAAATCATGTTTTTCATAACATTTTGTTGTTCTTGTCTTCCTTATTTCATTAAGACTTTACTTTTCATTTATTTCACAAACTCACAATTTTTTTACTGATGCTGCTATTGCATCAAAGATATCACTAACTTACATCCCTCACCTTAAATCCCCCATCTTATTCAATTCTTTCAGATTGATTTTATTGGATTAAGACATCATATTCACAAATTGTCAATTTAAGGGTGTGTGGGGGAGGAGATGGGAAGGGATAGGAAGGGGAAACAAAGGAGGAGGCAACAATGCTTGATAAGAAATGTACTCATTACCTTGCTCATGTAATTGTAACCCCTCTGTATGGTATTTTCACAATAAAAAAGGTACAATGTGAGAACACATCTTTAAAAATTTTCTAAATTTCTTTAGTGATACTGGATATGATCTCTCACTGTTTCCTGCCTTTCTTCTCTACCCCCCTCCTTCCTTCCTTCCTTCCTTCCTTCCTTCCTTCCTCCCTCCCTCCCTCCCTCCCTCCCTCCCTCCCTCCCTTCCTTCCTTCCTTCCTTCCTCCCTCTCTTCCTTCATTCTTTCCTTCCTTTTTCTCATCTTGTAAAATAGAACATTTACCTTTTAAAAAGCAATTACAAGCATGCAGGAGTCCTGGTTTATATACATATATACACACCAAATTGACTTAAGGGCAGTATACTTAGGGGAAGAGTCCAACCATGTAACTCTTTTGAAAAACAAATTGGAACTGCTCAACAAAATCAATATTAGGAACCTGAAGCCTGAAAGGAAGAAGGACCGGTGAACAAAATGCAGTCACTATATTTATGCTATGTATGCTATGTATGCTATGTAAAAATTGAACTCTATATCAATCAAGATACATTGCACCTACAACCTGACTTCTGGAAATGAAACACTGTTTACAACTTGTTAAGAATATGTATTTTAACATATATGTTTTATTGTAAAGATACTGTACAGAGGGGTTACAGTTACATGAGTAAGGCAATGAGTACAGTTACTATCCAGCATTATTACCCCCTCCTTTGTTTTTTCCTACCATCCCTTCCCTCCCCACCTCCCCAACTCCTTCCAATACCCCCTGCCTGAAGTTGTAAAGTTCATTTTCAACATAGTGTCTTGTACATCTCATTATTACAATGGGTGAAACTGTATCCTTATTTAAGCATTTTGATTTTTCCCTTCCTATCCCTAAATTAGGAAAATGTTTATACAAGATGCAGTGCACCAGAATCAATACAATGAAAACAGGGGTTATACTGTGAGGGAAGAACATACCAAAGAAACAAAAAAAATCACACAATATGTTATAAATAACTTTAAAAAACCATAGAAAGAAAGAACAAACCCTGTGTCCCTATCTTGGGGTTCATTTCATTTAGAATCATCTTATATGGTCATATGTATATAGCTTTTGACATTTCTGCTTGTCCTAGACATGTACAGTTATTGCAAATAAGGGAAACCATGAGACCTATGTTTCTTTGGGTCGGGCTTACTTCACTTAATATAATTTTTTCCAAGTCTTTCCATTTCCTAACAAATGGGGAGATATCATTATTTCTGATGGAGACATAGAATTCCATTGTGTGTGTATATATATATATATATGTATATATATGTGTGTGTGTATATATATATATATACACATATATATATACACATATATATATATACATACACATATATATATGTACACAATGAAATATATATATATATATATGTCACATTTTCTTGTCCATTCCTTTTCTTTGGGACATCTGAATTGTTTCCATATCTTAGCTATGGTAATAATGCTGCAATAAACATAGTTGTGCTGGTAGCTTTAGTATGGTCTTGTTTGTGATCATTTGGGTAAATGCCCTAAAGTGGGATTGCTGGGTCATAGGGGAGCTCTATGTGGAGTCTTTTGAGGAACCTCCATACTCTTTCCAAAGTTGTTGAACAAGTTTATACTCCCACTAGCAATATAGTAGGGTTCCCTTCTGTCCACATTCCCTCCAGCATCTGTTGTTATTAGAATTGTTGATTATAGCCATTCTAAATGGGGTGAGGTGGAATCCCAATGCTGTTTTGATTTGCGTTTCTTCTTTTTATATAAATTAATTCATTTATTGTAGGGTAGGGATCTCTCAGGTGGTAGAACTTTTACTGGTCTTTTAATTCCTTCAGTCTTCTAATGGCAGATTTGACTATGATAGCAGAAGTGGTGTTGCAGGTCCAGGCACAACCAACCACTGTCTTCATGCAGGAACCACAGTGCCAGATGCCCATTGCTCGCCTTTAGATAGAGAATTTGAGCATTTCTTCATGTTTCTATTGGCCATCCTTCTTTCCTTTTCAGAGAAGTCTCTCTTTAAGTTTTTAGCCCACTTATTTATCAGGCAGTTGTTTTTTTTGGAGGATTTGTCGTTGGAGGATTTAATTTTTTTGAGATATAAGTATATTTTAGATATGAGGCTCTGTCTGTTGTAAGGTTAATGAAGATCCTTTCCCAATCCATGGGCTTTCTATTGATCTTGCTAGCTATATTCTTTGCCATGCAGACACTCTGCAGTTTCATGCAATCCCATTTGTCCAACCTTTTTTGATTTGTTGTTTCTGGGTCTTTATTAAGAAAATTTCAGCCTGTGCCAAGGAGCCCTAGAGTTTCTCCTATTCCTCCCTGTAATGTTTTCAGGGTGTCTGCTTTGACTTTGAGGTCTTTGATCCGTTTGGAGTTGTTTCTGGTGCAGAATGATACATAAGGATCTAGCTTTAGTTTTCTACAGGTGATTAACCAATTTTGTCAGCACCATTTACTGAAGAGAGTGTCTTTCTTCCGTTCTATATTTTTAGCTCACTTATCGAAGATTAGGTGGCTATAGGTCTGTGGGTTCATTTCTGGGTCTTCAGTTCTATTCCATTGTTCCTCAGGTCTGTTTTTGTGCCAGTACCAAGCTGTTTTGATTGCTATGACTTTGTAGTAGAGTTTGAAATTTGGTATTGATATTCCTCCAGCACTGTTCTTTCTGCTAAGGATTGTTTTAGCTATTCGGGGTCTTTTATTGTTCCATATGAATTTTGGGGTTGCTTCTTACATTTTCTTGAAGAATGAGGTTGTAATATTGATAGGTATCACATTGAATTTGTAGATAGCCTTTGGAAGTATTGCCATTTTTCATGATTTTAATCCTCCCAACCCAGGAGCACGGGAGGTTTTTCCACTTCCTAAATTCTGCTTTAATTTCCTTTTTCAGGGTTTTAAAGTTTACATTGTAGAGGTCCTTCACTTTTTTAGTTGTTAACTCCTAGGTATTTCATTTTTTTGTGGGGCTATTACAAAAATAGTTGCTTTGCTAATTTCAGCCACACTCTTCTCCTTGTTGGCATACAGAAAAGCCATGGATTTTTGAGGGTTAATTTTTTATTGGAAAAATACTGTAGAGAGGGGTTACAGTTACATGAGCAAGGTAATGAGTACATTTCCTATCAAGCATTGTAACCTCCTTTGTTTTTCCCTACCATTCCGTCCAAACTCTCCCCCTTTAAATTGTAAAGTTCGTTTTCAACGTAGTGTCTTGTGAATCTCATTGTTACAATAGATCAGCTTGTATCCCTATTTAAGCATTTTGTTTTTCCCTTCCACAACTTTATACCATGCTACTCTGCAAACTTTTGAAGCAGCTCCAGTAATTTGGGAGTGGAGTTTATGGGATTCTTTAAATACAAGATCATATCATCTGAAAAAAGGAGCAATTTTACTTCATTCTTCCCTATTTGGATCCTCTTTATGTCTGCATCTTACTAATATGTATATTTTTTCTTTTTATTTTGAAAATACCATATAGAGGGGTAAAATTACATGGGCAAGGTAATGAGTACATTTCTTATCAAGCATTGTTGCCTCCTCCTTCGTTTCCCCTTACCATGTCCCCCCCCCCACCCCATGACCCAGCAATCCCACTTTTGGGCATTTACCCAAATGATCACAAACAAGACCATACGAAAGCTACCAGCCCACCTATGTTTATTGCAGCATTATTTACCATAGCTAAGATATGGAACCAACCCAGATGCCCCTCAGTAGATGAATGGATCAAGAAAATGTGGTGTATATACACAGTGGAATTCTATGCCTCCACCAGAAATAACATGTATTTTTTAAAAGCAACTCCACAGTCCTTCTTCCTTTAGACTTCAGCCCCTGGCAACTGTATTTTACTCTATTTGTATAAGTTTGCAAATTTCAGATATGTCATGCAAAAAAATTATGTAGCATTTCCTTCCCATGTTTGGGTCATTACTTAGCATAATATTCAGATCCATCCATGTTGCCACACGAATGACAGAATAGCATTATGTTGTATCTATATGATACATTTTAAAATTCAGTTTTATGGGTTGGGAAGGTGGCTCAGTGGTAGAGCACTTACCTTGCAGGCATGAGGCCCTGGGTTCAATTCCTCAGCACCACATAAGCAAAAAGAAAAAAGCCAGAAGTGGCACTGTGGCTCAAGTGGTAGAGCGCTAGCCTTGAGCTGAAGAGCTGAGGGACAGCGCCCAGACCCAGAGTTCAGGCCCCACGACTGGACCCCCCCCTAAAAATTTCAATGTTATGCAGGTGAGCAATATAAATGATTTCTCCATTAGTTATTGAAAATAATGCTGCAATAAACATGAAAGTGCATAGGTCTGTTTTTTCTTGTTTTTTATTATTGGTGGTACTGGAGTTTGAACGCAGGGCCTTGTGTTTTAAGGGACTAGCACTGTGCCATTGAATGGTGTCTTTGGCTGTTTTTTGTGTTAGTTTTTTTTTTTTTTGGAGATAAGATCTTTCTTCCTTCTCTGATCTTCACTGAGACAATGATTCACCAGTATGCTCCTGCCTAGTAAGGGTAACATATGTATAACACTGTACCCACCCAGCTTTCCATTAAGAAGGAGTTTTGTAAACTTCTCTCAAATTTAGCCTCCCCAAAAGATCGTCAAATGGCCAGCACAAATATGATAAAATGGTCATCATCACTAATTATTAGACACATGCAGATCAAAACCATTGGGAATCACCTCAAACCAGTTAGAATGGCTGTTTCCAACAAACAAAGAGATAGAAACAAAAGCCTACAAGTAGAGAAGGTCTAGAAAAAGTAAATTGTCCATTGTTGGGAGAACTGGAAAACACTATGCATTTTCTCAAAAAATGTTGAAAAATATTAATATTGATCAAGAAACCCTGCTCTGGGTATATATAAGAAGAAAGCAAAGGAAAACATGAGATGAAACATCATAATTTAAATGAAAATTTGAGGAAACAAATTCTAAATATAAAATGATGTTTATAAGATTATAGTGAGACACGTACACATTGAGGCTGCTGAAATAGAAGAGCTTGCTTCACTAGAGATGAAATTAAACAAATCATTGCCATATGACTCTCAAAAAGTTTAAATATGGAACACCACAAAGTGAATGACCCATAACCTTAATATCGCATGAAAAAAATTTAACTTGAGATTCATTACAGTCCTACATATAAGAAATATTTAGATAACACTTTTGGAAGAAAGATAAAGAAATTATTTCAATCATTATGGTAAACAGAAAAGTCATATATCAAATTTATAGAAGTTTGCATAACCCTCTCATTTGAAAAAAAACTGTGTGCTTAAAGGTCATTCTGCTGTAGTTTATGTTTTGTTGAGATTCACAATAAAAGATTGAATACAGCAATGTAAGAAACAATAATATAAAGGAGGGAAATCAGACCAATGTAAGTCATTCTAAGGTAAGGGATTCCCTACGAATATGTGGCAACAAAAATATTTCAGAAAGTATCACATTTGTGATATGGACAAAGGTTTCATAACCATCAGAAAGGCACATATTTGGCTGAGAAATGGACATTTTAAAAAGACACCATCAATCTAAGCTTTTATTTTTCCTTTCTTTTTTTTTTGTACCTTTACTCAGACTTTTAAGGCTCTGGGCATTGTCCTTTAACTCTTGCCATTCAATGATGGCACTCTAACACTTGAACCATAGCTTCACCTCTACTTTCTGTTGGTTAATTTGAGATAAGAATCATGTGGAATGGAATTCTACTCATTCATCAAAAAGAATGATATTGATCTTGCTAGCTATGTCCTTTGCCATGCAGAAGCTCTGCAACTTCATGCAATCCCATTTGTCCAACCTTTCTTTGATTTGTTGTTTCCAGGTCTCTATTAAGAAAATTTCGGCCTGCGCCAAGGAGACCTAGGGTTTCTCCTATTCTATGCTGTAAGTTTTCAGAGTGTCTGCTTTGACTCCAAGGTCTTTGATCCATTTGGAGTTGATTCTGGTGCAGGGTGAAATATAAGGATCTAGCTTTAGTTTTCTACATGTAATTAACCAATTTTGCCAGCACCATTTACTGAAGAGGCTGTCTTTCTTCCATTCTAGTTTTTTAGCTCCTTTATCAAAGATTAGATGGCCATAGGTCTGTAGGTTCATTTCTGAGTTTTCAATTCTATTCCATTGGTCCTGAGGTCTGTTCTTGTGTCAATACCAAGCTGTTTTGATTACTATGGCTTTATAGTAGAGTTTGAAATTTGGTATTGATATTCCTCCATCAGTGTTCTTTCCATTGAGGAGCGTTTTTGCTATTCGGGGTCTTTTATTGTTCCATATGAATTTTTGGATTGCCTCTTCTGGATGGGATGTGGACAGAAGGGAACCTTACTTCATTATTGGTGTTGTTCAACCACTTTGGAAAGTAGTTTGGAGGTTCCTCAAAAGACTCCACATAGAGCTCCGCTATGACCCAGCAGTCCCACTTTTGGGCATTTATCCAAATGTTTACAAACAAGACCACACTAAAGCTACCAGCACAACTATGTTTATTGCAGCATTATTTACCATAGCTAAGACCTGGAACCAACCCAGATGCCCTTCAGTAGATGAATGGATCAAGAAAATGTGGTATATATACACAATGGAATTCTATGCCTCCATCAGAAAGAATGACATTGCCCCATTTGTTAGGAAATAGAAAGACTTGGAAAAAATTATATTAAGTGAAGTAAGCCAAGCCCAAAGAAACATAGGTCCCATGATTTCCCTTATTTGCAATATCTAGTATATGTATGAGTCAAGCAGAAAAGGTCAGATAAGGTGATGTTAGGAAAAAATGAACCCTAAGATATGTATTTTAAATGTTTTTTTTCTTTCTTGCTACTTTTTCTAATGTATTTATAAGGTGATTTCTTTGTTGCTTTGTATGTCCCTCCCCCACAGTATAACCCGTGTTTCACTGTATTTGATGTCAGTATAATTTGTGGAGGGGAAGGGGAAAAACAAATCGTTTAAATAAGGATACAGGTGGACCTGTTACAACAATGAGAAGTACAAGTTGTCATGTCCAAAACGAACTTTACAACTTGGGGGTGGGGATTGGGGGGGAGGAGTATGGGAAGGGATGGGAAGGGTAAACAAAAGAGGAGGCTACAATGCTTGATAAGAAATGTACTCACTATCTTGCCCATGTAATTGTAATCCCTCTGTACAGTATTTTCACAATAAAAAAATTCAAAAAAAGAATGTTGCACCATTTGTAAAGAAATGGAAAAACTTGGAAAAATTATATTAAGTGAAGTAAGCCAGACCCCCCAAAAAGATAGGTTACATGGTTTCCCTCATGTTTAGAATATACCTATAAACCTACAAGTAAACATACTGAATGATTAAATATATGTATACACACACAGGGACATGATAAATTATATATGACAATAGATATTCCCACACAGAGGCCAAAAGAGGGTATCCATAGGAGTGGTTGACAAAGGCTCAATAGCTATGTGCATATGCTCATATAAAATAGTATTTTATGAAATAAACTCCAAGGAAAGAAAACAGGAGATTTTTTTTGTTACTGCTGTAGCTATTTTTTTCTTTTTCTTTCATTTGTTAGTTTGTATTTGGGAGGATAAGGGGGTTTACGGACAAGGTGGAACAAAGGGTGAACAAATGCAGCAGTGATATTCACTATGTAGAAAGGGAACTGTACGTCTTGTGGATGGGGACAGTAGGGGAAAACTGGGAGAGAGCAAGGGAAGTGGAGAGCTGGTTCAAAAAGAATTGTACTCCTTATCTGTTTCATGTAACTGTATCCCTTCTGCATGTCAACTTAACAATAACAATAAAGAATTAAAAAAAGAAACAAAAGAAAAACATCGTGATTTTTTTTCTGCCCAGGTTGATTTTAAATCTCATTTTTCTGAGTAGTTAGGATTACAGGCATCAGTCACCAGTGCCTGCCAATATAAGCTTTCTTAAAACCATAAATTAAAGAGCATTCTCTGTGTTGGCATTTGCAAGTGTATTCTCCTTGTGAAGCTCCAACAGTATATGCAATTATCTGCAGTATTCAGCTAAAAAGCAGTTTTCAAAAGGAGTCCTGGGAGCTCAACCACCTTCATACAAGCCACGGAAGATTAATTTAGCTCTGCCTAAGGGGCAATATGTTTCATAAAACCTTTACCATTTTTTCATTTTTATGATATAATACAAGTAACTTTAATGGATTTTGCCTTTAAAAGTGTGCAATAAAATAACCTAGAATTACTGTATCTTCAATTAAGCATACTGTGAAGGCTGGATTTAAATTCAGTGTTTACCAAAGTTTCAGAGCTCAAGAGATGCTACTACTCTATTAACTGGCCAATGTGAGTTGTAAATGGGGACATTAGAAGGGAAATAGAGCTTGATTTCAAGTGAGAATAATTCTTAACTGACTAGTTTTCTTTCTTCCTCTGTTAGAGCTTCTATACAACCTAATTTGTTCTCTATTTACTTCTGCACATTTGGTGAGGTATAATTTACACATCTCATACAATACCTTTTTTAATAATTCTTATTATGGTACATAGTTCTGCAACTCTGAGCCACAATCAATTCTTTCACATTCCTATCACATAAAATGGAAACTCCACAAAAATGTGTAGTCCCTTCATAAGAATGGCCAATAAACATATGAAAAATGCTCAACTTCTCTGGCCATAAAAGAAATGCAAATAAAAACAACATTGAGATTCCATCTCACCCCAGTTAGAATGGCTATAATCAAGAAATCTATTAATAACAGATGCTGGAGGGGATGTGGCCAAAAGGGAACCCTACTGCATTGTTGGTGGGGAAAGAGTATGGAGGTTCCTCAAAAGACTCCACATAGTGTTCCCCTATGACCCAGCAGCAATCCCACTTTTGGGCATTTAACCCAAATGATCACAAACAAGGCCATACTAAAGCTACCAGCACAACTAAATTTATCCCAACATTATTTACCATATCTAAGGTTGGTAAATACCAACTCTCAGTAGATGAATGGATCAGGAAAATGTGGTATACACACACACACACACACACACACACACACACACACACACACACACACACACACACACACAATGGAATTCTATGCCTCCATCAGAAAGAATGACACCACCCCATTTGGTAGGAAATGGAAAGACTTGCAAGGAAAGACTTGGAAAAAATTATATTAAGTGAAGTAAGCCAGGCCCAAAGAAACATAGGTCCCATGGTTTCCCTTATTTGTAATATGTATATGTCTGGGACAAGCAGAAAAAGTCAAAAGCTATGTACATATGACCATATAAGATGATTCTAAGTGAAATGAAACCCAAGATAGGGGAACGAGAGGTTTTTTTCTTTGTTGATGTTGTTTTTAATGTATTATGTGATTATTTTGTTTCTTTTTGTATGTTCTTCCCCCATGGTATAACCCCTGTTGTCACTGTATTTGATTCCAGTGCCCTGCATCTTGTACATACATTTTTTAATTTGTGGAGGGGAAGGGAAATAACAAAATGCTGAAACAAGGATACAGGTTGCCCCATTGTAACTATGAGATGCACAAGACACTATGTTGCAAATGAACTTTAAGACTTGGGGGGTGGAGAGGGAAGGGATGGTAGGGGAAAATTAAAGGAAGGGGTAACAATGCTCAATAGGAAATGTACTCATTACCTTACTCACATAACTGTAACCACTCTGTACAGTATTTTTACAATAAAATATATTAAAATATTTGTCGTCATATCATATTTTTTCTTGCCTAGCAATCTGTCCTCACTCTCAGCTGCTAGGCCCCTCATAAAAATGCATTTGCTTTCTGTCCCAGTATAGTTGTATCTTTCAATTCCAAATAAACCTAATTCAAACATATTTTAAAGGTATGATTTAGTCTGTAATGTCTGTATGTCATCTGTGATCTTTCCTGAACAAGGGATAAATCTTCTTTGACTCTCTTGCATATCTTCTATTCCTCCATACTTAAGTGAACCATTAATTTTTAAACACTGTAACTAAACGTTTATTATCTCGCTCTCCTAGAATTGAAGATCTTAAACTCAGACTTCTGTCTCTCATAAAACAATTAGCAAATTGTTTTATTCAGGGCATCTGATACTATGCCTACTGAAGAGTAAGCAAGAAATGATATAGCAGCAACAACAAAAAAACCTATTCATGAAAACAGTTTTATGTAGATATTTTATTAGTGTAATTTCATTTGAAAAGGAAATTTGGGCCTACTAAAGAAATAAAAGTCTTGGAATTGCAAAAAGTTCCTTCTTAATTTTATGATTTTACTTGAAGAACCCAGAAAATAAATCTGGAAAACCAGAAGAAGATAAAAACTAAGAAACAAAGTACTGTTAGCCAGGAGATGACAGAGTATGTTTTAATACATTAGATAATTAACAAATGCATTATAAATTTGGTAATGGGAATATATGTAAATTTTATATAAGTGCTTTGCTTGCTGAACTGTATAGTCATTCAGTATCTAAGCTAATAAAACTATCTGTTCTCCATATTTGAGGCATTACATTAGAAAGTTGTTGCATTTCGTTTACTCTTTTACTAGAAAGCAAAGGCATATTTTTCAGGCAGATGCTAGAACAAGGAAAGAGATCTCAATTTATGTAAGTTGAGTTTCATAGGTATAAGAATAGCTCAGCAAATTTTAATTAAAACTAACTATTGAAGGATGTCCCTCAGACATCCTTGAATAGAAAGTGCTCTAAGTAGCATAGTTGATTGACAGCTTCCTAGTTCTACCTAAAGATGCATGTCCCCCGATTGCTCCTGCATAATAACAGGTGAGCTTTGTCGGGCCATTTCTAATTGAATAGCAGCTTTTGCTTGAGGGTCATAGCTGTAAGAGACATACTTAAAGCCAAAGTCTTAGAAGGTAAGAAGAACTCCATGGTTCTTGCTATTTTTGTTTGTGTACTAACCATTGTCCAACCAGTACCATTCACTCTTCAAGGGCTGGAAGTGTCTGCTCCTCTTTCCTTCTACACTATGATATTCAGGCATGTCTCTCACACCATCCATCAGATTTCCAATCCTGTCTTAGTATTTGTTTCTCCGGGGACCAGAGATGAATGAGAATAAAGCATCTTTTTAGATTTACTCACCCACAGTAGAGACGGATATTTCCCGAAGGCTCAGTGTTCCAATTTGCCATCCACTGATGGCTGCTTTCTCAAAATGTTTGTCAATATAATTGATTTTCAAATTCTAGTCTGAAGATTATTTTTAATCATGTCATATTTCACCTCAACATGACAAAATATGATGTGTAAAGAAAATAACAGCAAGAATGTATTTTTAACTGGCTCCTTTAGGCTATTTCAGTAATTAATCATATGCATTGGGTTTCTATTGATATATAACAAACTGCCAGAAGTGTTATAGTGTATAACCATACACTATTATATCACACTTTCCATGGGACAGGAACCCAGTAAATGCTTAGTGGGTCTCTTAGTTTCACAAAATGAGACTAAAGGGATTGCATTTTCAACTGGAAGCTTGGGTAGAGAGAACTTGGAACTCATTCAGGTAGTTGGCAGAATTTACATCCATGCTTCAGTCCATGGCTACTTTCCAGTTCTGAGTTACCACATAGCTCTCTTCACAAGAAAGGAGCAGCATAACATGTTGACTACTTCATGAAGGTCAGAAGGGATCTTCTCAGTCAGCTAAAACAGCTTCTTCTGTAGCAGACAAAGAATCCCAGGAGTAACAACCCATCACATTAAATAAAACAAAAAGAGGGTTCCCTTTTGGCCACATTCCCTCCAGCATCTGTTGTTATTAGAGTTCTTGATTATAGCCATTCTAAATGGGGTGAGGTGGAATCCCAATGCTGTTTTGATTTGCATTTCTTCTTTTTATATAAATTAACCCATTTATTGTAGGGTAGGGATCTCTCAGGTGGTAGAGCTTTTACTGGTCTTTTAATTCCTTCAGTCTTCTAATGGCAGATTTGACTGTGATAGCAGAAGTGGTGTTGTAGGTCCAGGCACAACCAGCCACTGTCTTCATGCAGGAACCACAGTGCCAGATGCCCACTGCTCTCCTCTAGCTAGAGAATTTGAACATTCTTCATGTGTCTATTGGCCATCCTTATCTCCTCTTCAGAGAAGTCTCTACGTTTTTTTTTACAGCATTAAGTACACACGTTTTTTGAAAAATAAACCAATAACTAAACCAAGGATTACAGCATAATTACAATGTAAAGGAAACTTCTACCTGGTATAAGAACTTGGGGATATTCAAGCAATAGTGAGAAGAATTTTCTTTTATGAATATTTCACTATTTAAAAAACTAATGAGTAACTATTGTAACTATCAACATTAACTTCCATTTCTAACTTTAAGTTCCATCATGAAAAGAACCCCCTCTATTTTATCTTTTTCTGTTAGTCTTTATATAGGACTTGGAAAGTACATAATAGATTCTGAATCCGTATTTACTAAGCTAGAATATGTAACCAATTGAATGATATGATAAAGTACATAGAAATTTTAGGGCCAGATTTTATCCATACCTTTTTTTTTTTTAATACTTTGAAGCCTCTATGTAGTCCTAATAGCAGATACAAGAGAAGTTTCTCTAAATTCTTCAGTTTTTCTTTTTTTTAATTAACAACTTTTTTTTACAAATACATGAGCAAGGTAATGAGTACATTTCTTATCAAGCATTGCTGCCTCCTTTGTTTTTCCCCTATCATCCCTGCCCTCCCATCTCCACCACTACAGTCCCCTGCCTCCTGCCAAAGTTGTGGGCTTTCTATTGATCTTGCTAGCTATGTCCTTTGCCATGCAGAACTGTAGTTTCATGAAATCCCATTTGTCCAACCTTTCTTTGATTTGTTGTGTTTCTGGGTCTTTATTAAGAAAATTTTGGCCTGTGCCAAGGAGACCTAGAGTTTTTCCTATTTCTTCCTGTAATATTTTCAGGGTATCTGCTTTGGCTTCGAGGTCTTTGATCTGTTTGGAGTTGATTCTGGTGCAGGGTGATATGTAAGGAGCTAGCTTTAGTTTTCTACAGGCTTTAACCAATTTTGTCAGCACCATTTACTGAAGAGGCTGTCTTTCTTCTGTTCTATTTTCTTAGCTCCCTTATTGAGGATTAGGTGGCTATAGGTCTGTGGGTTCATTTCTGGGTCTTCAGTTCTATTCCATTGGTCCTCGCAGCATTATTCACATAGCTAAGATATGGAACCAACCCAGATGCCCCACAGTAGATGAATGGATCAACAAAATGTGACACACACACACACACACACACACACACACACACACACACACACACACACACACTAGAATTCTACACCTCCATCAGAAAGAATGACATCATCCCATTTGTTAGGAAATGGAAAGACTTGGAAAATTTATATTAATTGGTGTAACCAGACCCAAAGAAACATAGGTCCCATTGTTTCCCTTATTTGCAATAACTAGTATAGGTCAAGGATAATCTTACCAGACAAGCAGAAAAGTTCAAAAGCTATGTACTTATGACCTTATAAGATGATGCTAAGGGAAATGAACCTCAAGATATGGACACAAGGGTTTTTTTATTTTTCTTTCTTGCTGTTGTTTTTAATGTACTATGTGATTTGTTTGTTTCTTTTGGATGTCCTTCCCCCATTGTAACAATGAGATATACAAGACACTATGTTGAAAATGAACTTTAAAATTTCGAGCAGGGGAGGGGGTAAGGGAAGGGATGGTAGGGGAAAAACAAAGGAGGATATAACAATGCTCCATAGGAAATGTACTCATTACCTTACTCATGTAACTGCAACCCCTCTGTATAGTATTTTTACAATAAAAAAACATATAGAAAACAAAAAACAAAAACGAAAAATGGCTTCAATTCAGTGTGAGTCACTCAAAGGTGTTTTTATCTCATTGGGTTTGAAATCATCAGCCCAGGTTATGAGGATATGTCTTCCTTTGGGCAGTAGCATTAATATGGCCTGATGATTTCATGGTTTGTAAGAACTTCCTTCTTCAACAGTGAAGAAAAAATTATCCTTCTGTCATATCTGCAGGACTGGGAAGCAGGAAGGTTTGGTCTAATGGTTTTCCACTTTCAGACTGGATAAGAGTTTTCTATAGCCAAATGAATGAACTAAAGAAAACATACTTCAAACTTCTATGTGTCTCTGGAAAATAAGAGTCTGTACTGAAGCCATTTATATATATATATATATATATATATATATATATATATATATATATAAAGTTTGAATAGTTGTAGTTGATTAGATCTTTGAACAAGATAATGTCAGAAGTATGATGAATTATAATTTCAACACCTCAATCAGCAATTACCAATTATACATTTTTATTTAATTATTCAATCAATCTGAATCTTTTCTTTCTTTGTGTGTGTATCTCTCTGTGTTTGTGTGTGTGTGTGTGTGTGTGTGTGTGTGTGTGTGTGTGTGTGCCAGTACTGGGGCTTAAAGCTTAAACTCAAGGCCTGGGAGCTATCTCTTAGCAATTTCAATAAAAGCTGGTAGCCTACCACTTGAGCCACACTTCCACATCTAGCTTTTTGCTAGTCAATTGAAAATAAGAGCTTTAGAACTCCAATGCTCAGATCTCAGCCTCCTGAGTAGCTAGGATCACAGATCTGAGCCACTGGCATCTACCTTTCTCAGTGTTTTACTAGTTTGTTATTAGGATCTGGGAGGTTAGGTTCTGAGAGAATTGCTTTTGAAAATTCAGACTAGCAATTACTTACACAGAGCTCATTATTACACATTGAATATTGGCTCCAACATTTAAAATTGATGTTGGCCGTGGCTATGGTCATAATAAAATTTTATTGGAGAAATGATGCCTTATAGAAAAAATAGAATGTTTTCATAGAAATTCAAATAATCTAAAATTCAAAAGAATAAAGTATAAAATTTAGAAATGCAAATACTATATATAGAAATATTTAAGCATTATTTTAAAATACAGTTTATTATGATTAAAACACAACTTTTATAATTCTTATCCAAGTCTAAGCATTAGAAACCACTGACATAGTATCTAGACTGCATTGAGGGAAAGCTATGATATAGAAAAGCATATTAAATCATATGATCCAAATAAGTAATATAATGCTTCAAGTAAGCCCCAAAATTGATAAGTAGGTAAAAAGAAACTACCATTTGTGTTGAAGAAATTAGCTGGACACAAATAGAGATATTGATTAAATAGCTACTTAAAATGTCATCACAATATATGTAACAATGTGATTACAAATAGTATTAAATTTTATCTTTAAATTGGATTATTAATGTTTGGGGCACTTAAATTTCTAACAAGTTACATGTTTAGAAAAAATATTTGCCTTTACCTTTCATGAAAGAATATGATAAATATTTTTTTCTGGTTCAAAAATCAAGTAAGCCTTAGTTGAAGTACATGTTTTCTATTAATATATATAATTATATATGTATATATAATTAATATATAATATGTATATATACCCAATATATAACATATTATTAATATAATGTGCAATTATATATAAATATCATGATAAGTATATATATATTACATATATAATGTCATAAAATACAAATGGCATCTGGATATAGTAGTGTAGAATTGTACTCACAACATCAAGGAAGATTTTGAGTTAGAGCACTACTGGGACACATAATAAGTTTAAGACAAGCCCAGCCTACTCAGAGAGACCCTATCTTAAGTAAGTATATAAATAACTAGTTTTAAAGTCCAATAGTCTAGACTCACAGCATACCAGAAAATATGTGGAACACAACTATGTTCTACATAAAACAATTTGTAAATTATGTAGTTAAACATTCTTATATAGTTTAAAATAATAAGTTAAAAATAAGGTTAAACATAAAAGACAATAATCAATGTTAATATAAATACTTACAGTTTAAAAGAGAAACAAAAACAACCAAACATAGAGCTTCTTTTTATTGTAAAGAAGCAATCAATGAAAGTTACAATATAGCTGGGCACATGTGACTCACACTTGTAACACTAGCTACTCAGTACCATGAGATCTGAGAATGACAGTTCAAAGCCAGCATGAGAAGAAAAAAAGTTATGACTCTCTTACCTCCAGTTAACCACAAAAAGCCATAAATGGAAGTGTGACTCAAGCAATAGAGGACTAGCCTTGAGTGAAAAAGCCAGGCAAGAATTCATGATCCTGAGTTCAAGAACCAATACCAGTACACACACACACACACACACACACACACACACACACGCACGCACACACGCACGCACGCACGCACGCACGCACGCACGCACGCACGTACGCACACAAAGTAACCATTTATGCTTTATACAAAAAATAGTCTGAGAAAAATATACTAAAGCAATCACTTTTTAAATAACTGTGTTTGGTTACATGAAAAAATGTAATAGTCTAATGGAAATTTATTGAGTGTATATTTTAAATTAAAATTGAACATATTAAATACTTTTAAATAATTGAAAAAGTATTTTAATTGCTTGCATATTCAAAGGTATTCTTTTATCCAAATATTGGAGCAAGGTAGAATTTTAATATACTGTAAGTCAATATTTAGGCAGACAAAAAATTAATTGAATTTGAACAAAGATGAGTTTATAAGATTAATAAGTTTCTTCCTTGGAAAGAGAATGAAAATAAGTTAACAAAACAATATACCAATGAGTAGAGAAGAAAAGTCAACAAAATAAATTAATAGCTCAAAAACAATAGGCAAATAATATGGAGTTTGTGTTTTCAAAGTAAACAGTATCAGAAAGTATCTGTAGAAGTTAGCTAAGAATAAAATTTATTCAATGTACTATCTTCTACAGTCAGAATTAAGTACACTGTTACTCATACACAATGTTCTATGTACAATAGGAAATGGCTAGCCATATGAAAAATATGGAAAAAATGTGGTCAAACAACTTTTGGTAATTTCCAAATTATTTCATGAGGAAAATTTCATTTTGAGATTGTAAGGCTCTTAAAAGGTTACTCTGGGAACAAAAATGCTTAGACAATATAATACGTAACCATTCTGTTTGGGTACCTTGGTTCTAATTAAAGGTGTAAGCTTTCAGTCTTTCCAAAATACATGAAATTTACCAAAGTAGGAGTCTACCTTGGTAACACAAACATCATATACATAGTATCACTGTTGTTGGTATGTAATTAAGATTTTTTTCTATATATTATATACTGAAATGTTCCCTCTCACATTTTTATATTAATATGTCCCCAGTATGTTCAACCTGTTCCAACCTAAAGTGGAAACCTGTATATCATCACGATCCACAAACTTTCACATATTATTTGTAAAAACAATTTCAGCATCACATTACCATACATGCTTATAATGAATGTACTTTGATCAAGTTTACATCCACGGTTGATCACTCTTGCTTATTCCTTCCCCTTTCTCAACAATCAATGGGTTTAACTGTTTTATATTCTTACATGAATATAAAATATTTCCATCTTGTTTGTCCTCTCAACCTACCACTTTTCTCACCCCTACTCAAAACAGTCCCAAATTTTATGCCAGTGTATTTTTTTTGTTCTACAGACCACATGCGAGAGTTTATTTTACTTAACATGATAATCTCCAGTTTCATCCATTTTACTGCAAATGTCCTACTTTCATTTTTGAGTATAATACTCATATATATATGTATTGTGTGTGTGTGTGTGTGTGTATATATATATATATGTATATATATATATATATATATATATATATATATATATATATATATATATACTTGTGTGTGAATATAAACTTATATTTGTGTGTGTGTTTTCTTGTATCAGTACTTGGGTATTTTCGCTTATGTTCCCCCTTATTGCTACTGCTTTGACACTTAAGTCATGCCCTTATTTCCAGCTTTTGTTGGTTAATTGGAGACAAGAGTCTCTGATTTGCATGGCTGGGCTGACTCCAAACTGTGGTCCTCAGATTTCAATCTCCTGGATCACTAGGATTGTAGACATGAGCCATCAGCCCCAGCCCCCAGATTCTCTTATCTATTCATTGCCTGATAGATATCTAATTTTGTAGGCTGGCTATTTTAAACAGGGCTGCTGTAAACATAAATGTGCTATCTATGTCAACTGTATACGTCTTACATTTTTTTGGATATATATTCAGGATTATGATGACTTTGGAGGGGGAAAGGCACTTACAAATTACCATCATAGTGAGAAATAGTATTCCCTAAATCATATATTCTTGATGAGAAAAACTCTATGACAATAACTTGCTCTGGGATGACACAAAAAATTCCTAAAGAAGGAAATGTAGCAAGGTAATGAAACATGATTGTAGATGTGTTGCACATTCTCTTCTTTTCATACCTCTAAAACTATTCTGGGTGTTAGAGATTATTCCAAAAATAAAGTTTTAAGTACTCTCTTCCTATTCCATATACAATTTTCTAAGTAATAATAATACATTATAGCAAATATATAATATATAGTATATACAATATGTAATATATAACATATAAACATAATGTAAAATATAAATAATAATATATATTATAGACAAACCAAAATAAAGTAGATGATCATGGACCTAGGACAAAGAGAGAGAAACCTAATGCTCTTATTGATGGGTAGAGATTTAAAGCTGGCCTGGGAACAGGGAACCAAGGGCAGAAGGAATCGAGTTCCTTCTGTTTTCAAGCTGAAACACCATCTAAGATAGTTTCCATATTCCCAGCTGGAAAAGCTGATAGATCAGGATACTTTTCACTAAAATTCAGGCTATTAGAGAGATAGGATTTTAGTGGAAACAGACATAACTAGGTCAGGTTTGTGCTTTATTGAATTCCATTTGCCTGAATTCTCTCAGACTTGACTGTGAAATGGCTTTGTATGTTTTTGCATCTATAAAACACACTCAAATTCGTAACTGTAAATATCTGAAGCTATAGTAATAGAATAATTCATCCTTAAAGAAGAAAATGGTAAGAGATAGGGAATCTCAGACAGACAGTATTATGAGAAGGCAAGTATTTAAAGGAAGGGCAAAGGAGACTTGGTTAAAAAAGTAAGTTGGATGAGTGCTGTCTTCTGGTTAACTCCAAAATTCTTCATTCCATTTTCTCCCAATAATACTATACCAAATTGATTCCTACAGTTTTCTCACCTCTGTAAAGATTTCGTCAGCTGTTCCTACAGAATATAAATCAGTCTAAAATAGCACTGCTGTATGTTTTAGTTGACCTGTTCTCTGATTAATTTAGCAACCATCTCCTCTCTCTCACCTCCTAGACAGCTATAGGTTTTACTTCTCACTCCTCACCATTCCCTACCTTGAAATATAGAGTTTATGTTACTAGCGAGACAGCCTCCCCATAATCTGCCACTCCTAAACATGTGAGTCCCAGCAATGACTTTATGTTATGACATATGCTTATTTAATATTCTGACATGGGAAACACTGTCCTAAAGTGAGAAAATGCAGGGAACACATTCCATTTTGGGAATGAAGAATATTACTATATTTATTCACTCTATATGCATGAGCAGAATTGTTGTTTAAAAGAAGAAGAAATTTATTCAAGAACACACAGGAAAGAAACTGTCCTAATCACATTATCTTTACACTGGCATGCATAAGTTCTACCTCTTCATATTCTGTGAGTTACTACAAGATTTCTAGGCACTTAAAATTTTTCTTTTGCTGGGCACTGATGGCTCATGACTGTATTCCTGGCTACTCAAGAGGCGAGGATCTGAGCATCACAATTTGAAGCCAGTCCAGTTATTAAAGTCTGTGAGACTCTTAGCTCCAATTAACCACCAAAAAGCCAAAAACAGAGCTGTGGTTGAAGTGGTAGAGTGCTGGCCTTAAGCAAAATAAGCTCAGAAACAGAGGTTAGGTTCTGAGTTTAAGACCTAGGATTGTACACACACCCCCTCCCTACCCTCCCACACAAATTATTTTTGTTAATTTACACAACTTTCTAAAATTAAAAAAAGGAATTAAGGAATTATCATACCATAATAGGACCAAGTTGAACAAGGAACAAAACACTAGAGTTTCCCACAGGGGAGAAGGAGTTTTGGAGTTCGTCAGAGAAGACATGGTGAACAGGCTCTATCTGAAAAGTCTTGCAGCTTGAGTAGGAGTACTTAGGGTAGACAATTCCAGAGAGAGAAGAACCAGGAAGAGCTAGAAGGTCTGAGAATTATCCCACAGTTGAGAGACCATGGAACCCTACAAATACCACTTCACCTTGGCTCATTCCCCTACTACGTTCTGCTTTGTCCTTGACAAGCATTGTCATACTTCGCCTGAGTTATATTTCTAGTTCTTCCTTGCCCTTCCTTGCTCATATACCTGAATGGTAGTGATCAGTCAGGAAACAAGAAGGTAACTATTGATGTCTCACATTTTTCCTTTTTGAGGAAAAGGTAGTGGCAACAGGTGGCTGATCGCCCATCCCTGTCATGCTAGGTTAGTTCTAGCCCCAGTTCTGAGTCGTTTCCTTAGCAGAAACTGAAAGGGCTGCCAAGAATAATGGATACTCCCAAGACTATGAAAATTCCTAGCATTTGGAGGCCAAAGATCTGGCTTCTGGTCAAAAAACTATGTGTGATCATCTTCAAGCCTGTTTATAAGTGGTTCCAAAGGCTTTACCTGGCAGCCTGCTCCTTTTCCAGTTGACCAGGCTGATTTAGCCTTATGGTCTCTCAGGCATCTAGTGCTCCTTTTCAGATTTGCGTTCATCACTGTGCCCCCAAATCTCACTTGCTGTTTATGCTACATCTTCTTAGGAGCCTCTGCTGGTGTTCTCTTTTACAAGGGAGGAAAACAGAAACTGGAAAGGGAATTTTTCTTCTCTTCTCTTCTCTCCTGTTTCCCCTTTCATTTTCTCTTTCTTTTCCTCTTTCCCTCCCTCCATTCCTACCTTTCTACCTTCCTTCCTTCTTTCTCTCCTTCCTTCTCCCTCTCTTTCTTTATTTTCCCTTTCTCGTTTTCTCTCCTTCCTTCCTTCCTTCCTTCCTTCCTTCCTTCCTTCCTTCCTTCCTTCCTTCCTTCCTTCCTTCCTTCCTTCCTTCCTTCCTTCCTTCCTCACCTTCTTTTCTTTTCTTTCTGTCTTTCTCTCTTACTTTCATTTTTGAAACAAGATTTTGCTATGTAGTCCAGGCTACATAAGATCTTCCTGCTCTGCCCCTTAGAGTACTAGGATTGCATGCTGGGTAGGCTCAGAACCCAATGCTTTGCCATTCTTTTTTTTTTTTTTTAATTTTATTTTATTTGAGAACATACTGTACAGAGGGGCTACAATTACATGGGCAGGATAATGCATACATTTCTTACCAAGCATTGCAGCCTCCTCCTTTGTTTACCCTTCACCTCCCTTCCCAGCCTCCCCCCTCCCCCCACCCAATTATACCCCCCTCCCCCCCCACACACCGACATTGTAAAGCTGGTTTTGACATGACATTTTGTACTTCTCATTGTTGCAACAGGTCCACCTGAATCCTTAAACGACTTGTTTGTCCCCATCTCCTCCACATGTTATACTGACATCAAATATAGTGAAAGCGGGGGTTACACTGTGGGGAATGCTTTGCCATTCTTGCCCTCTGTTCTGCCTTAGCCTGTAAGTCTGTAAAGTTGCAGGGCCAGGACTTACACTTTTAAAAGCAGATCCTACTGAGATAAAGATCAATATTTTCAGCCCCAGAATTTATATAAGCTATTAGAAAGTGTAATTAATGTACAACATTGGCGCTTCATGAGTCAGGCCATTATATCTTATAAGTAAAAACTCTGAAGAAGGTGGGGTTTTCTTATTAATACATGTAAATGTATTAAAATCCTGGGCTTTAAACAGAATTACTTGTAGATGTAGTCAAAGTACCCTTGGATACATCAAGTTATCAAAACCTATAAAAATTAGTCAGGCACTAGTATCTCACATCTATAATCCTAGCTACTCAGGAAGTTGAAGGCTGAGTATCATTGTTTGAAGCTATCCCTGTAAGGAAAGTCTGTGAGAGATTTATCTCAATGAACTTACAAAGAATTTGAAGTGGAGCTGTGGCTCAAGTGGTAGAGCACTGGCTTTGAACAAAAAAGTTCAGAGACAGCACTCAGGTCCTCAATTTAAGCTCCTGGACTGTTGTGCGTGCATGCACATGCACACATACACACACACACACACACACACACACACACACACACAAATAAATAAATAAATACATAAATAACAATAACCATGAAAGCCTACAAAATTTTGAAGCTCCCAAAGCCAACAACAATTTAAATGAATCCAATTTAGTCTTTTGGTTCCCATTGATTTATCCAATTTTCTTTCCATTGAAATTTGTTTTTTATATTGTCTCCCATTCTACTTCTCCCAAAATACACAAAACCATACTCGGAAATTAAGGAATTCAAGAAATAAATGTCCTGGGTATGTTGGAATCCTTAAATAACATTTTAATTAATACAGTAAAAACGTTATTGAATATAGTGTTCTTACCTTATAGATGAACAATAAAAGCAGGATTGTTTCATTTGCTTTTTTGTTTGGTTTTATTTTTGGTACTAATACTGGGGCTTGAAATCTGGGTCTGGCCACTGTCCCTGAGCTTTTTTGCTCAAGGCTAGTCCTCTATCACTTGAGCCACAATTCCACTTCCAGCTTTTTGTTGGTTAACTGGAAATAAAGATCTCATAGATCTTCCTCCCCCAGCTGGCTGCAAAACACTTATCCTCAGATCTCAGCTTCCTGAGTAGGATTACAGGAGTGAGGCATGGGCACCAGGCATACAGTTAAAAAAGCCTAAAAATACAAATCAATGAAATCATCAAAAGTGTCTATTCAGTGAATTCTGATGGAATGGATATTGTCCAAGCTAGTTTTGCCAGATTGTACAATGTTCATTTGGTACTACAATATTCATCTTTGCTCTTTATTTTCATAACTTTCAGCAGAGTAGGTTCACAAAGGCATGGAATTTCTTCCAATATATACTACAACTGACAAAATCACCTGCAAGACATAGGAGTTCAAATTATACTCACGGTTGGGAAACGGACAACTGCAAGAAAAAAATATCTCTCCTACTAGCAGAAAAAAAGGGTCAAATAACCTAAAAATGCATGATTTTCTTGAATCAAGGAACTTAAGTCATGATTGAGCCAGTGAACTGAGGCCTTTAGACCCCCTTCTGAGAAGAGAGGAGATCATGAGGGTTTCCAACTTGGCCATAATGGTGGGAAGCTGTAAATAGCCTAGAAGTACATGAAGGGAGATCTGCCAGGTTTAAGTCCAAAAAGCCAAACTGTGTTCCTTAAGCTTCTATGGGCTCTCAGAAGAAATAACCGAGGCCATGTGTGAGACTGGAGGATGACCCTTGCAAGGACCACTGGCTATAGTTGGGGGATGGGTACAAAATACCTGCAATACTCCAATACCTGCAGTCCTCATGCCATCCCTAACACCCTCAGAGAAAACAAACAAGAAAAAATACACCTAAAACATTGAACATTTGAACAGCACTCCCAAATGCATAACAAATATTCAACAAATAAAAGAGATTACTTGCCAATAAAAGATGTTAGGGAAAAATTGACAGTGTATTTAACATAATAAGCTGTTGCTTGATCAGTTCTCTCATATTAAAAACAACATGAAATACATTATAGACATAAATACCACTTTGGAAACATAAAAGGCATGAATTGAAGAATAAATAGGGCAATTGGCATATTCTAAAATATAATTGTGTACTCGTCAAAAGATTTAGAAATATAAAGACAAGCTAAATCCTGGGGAAGGATATTGGTGAGATATGTATCTTCTAAAGAGCTTGCAGATGTGATTCAGAAAAAAAAAAAAACTCTTGCAAATCAAAGATAGCATTAGTTTGCCGATAAGAAAATAGATAACAGATTAAGATACAAACAAACCCTTTAACCAAAAATAATAGCACAGAGCAAAGCAACAGGCACATTTATGAGATGGTCCAGTATGCTTTATGACCAGGAAAAGGCTGTTAATTTTAAACTAGAATGAAATAGCACATAGAATGGTCATACTAAGAAATAGAAGGCAGTGTAAGATATAGAGCAATTAGAATTTTTGTACAGTGCAGATGACAGAGCAACATTTAAGAGTTCATGTGGGAAATGATTCAAACTTTTTATAAAGTTAGATTTTAGGATATATCAATATTCTTCTCAAAATGTACCCAGGAATTTTAAAAACAGATGTCCATACAAAATGCTACCCAGAATGTTTATAGCAGTTTTATTCATAATAGTCAAAATATGCTAAAAGAAAAAAAAAAGGAAGAGGAAAAGGAAGGAGGAGGGAAAAAGAAGAAACACAATGCAGCCAATTGGAGAATAGATTAAAAATTGCAGAGTATCCTTATAGTAGATTTTTGACAATGTGCAACACATTCATTAACTTTAAAACAATTATGATAAATAAAAAGATAGAACACAAAAGCTCACATGACTTATGATTCTGATTGTGTAACACTTAGTGAAGGAAATACTAAAGACAGAGAGATAAAATCAGGATGTATAAGACTAAGACTGAGAGATAAGAATATTGACTAAAAAGTGACAGTAAGGGCCAGGCATCAGTGGTTCACATCTATAATCCTGGTTACCCAGGAAGCTTAGATTTAAGGATAGTTGTTCAGAGCGAGCCCAGGCCGACAAATCCAGCACACACTTATCTAAAATTAACCAGCAAAATGCAGAAACTAAGAACATGGCTCAAGTGGTTGAGTACCAGCTATGAGTGAAAAAGCCAGGCAACCCAGATGCCCCTCAGTAGATGAATGGATCAAGAAAATGTGGTATATATACACAATGGAATTCTATGCCTCCATCAGAAAGAATGACATTTCCCCATTTGTTAGGAAATGGAAAGGTTTGGAAAAAATTATATTAAGTGAAGTAAGCCAGGCCCAAAGAAGCATAGGTCCCATGGTTTCCCTTATTTGCAATATCTAGTATAGGTATAAGTCAAGTGGAAAAGGTCAGATAATGTGATGTTAGGAAAATGAACCCTTAAATATGTATTTTAATGTTTTCGTTTCTTTCATGCATGTGTTTCTAACGCATTTATAAGATTATTTCTTTGTTGCTTTGTATGTCCCTCCCCCACAGTGTAACCCCCGCTTTCACTATATTTGAAGTCAGTATAACATGTGGAGGAGATGGGGACAAACAAGTCGTTTAAGGATTCAGGTGGACCTGTTGCAACAATGAGAAGTACAAAATGTCATGTCAAAACCAGCTTTACAATGTCGGTGTGGGGGGGGAGGGGGGTATAATTGGGTGGGGGGAGGGGGGTAAAATTGGGTGGGGGGAGGGGGGAGGCGGGGAAGGGAAGTGAAAGGTAAACAAAGGAGGAGGCTGCAATGCTTGGTAAGAAATGTATGCATTATCCTGCCCATGTAATTGTAGCCCCCCTGTACAGTATGTTCTCAAATAAAATAAAATACAATTAAAAAAAAAAAAAAGAGCACAAGGTCTTGAGTTTAGGCCTCCGTTCTAGCATAGAAAGAAAAATTCACTCTATAAATGTAAATGTTCAACATCTTGATTGTTGTAAATGTAATGCTGTAATATTCTACATCTTGATTGAATTTGTTTACTTTGTCTAGCTGTTTTAACTTGGGTAAATCTATTATTTGAAAGTGCTTCTCCAGCACAACTATGTTTATCGCAGCATTATTTATCATAGCTAAGGTATGGAACCAACCCAGATGCCCCTCAGTAGATGAATGGATCAAGAAAATGTGAGATGGATGAATGGATAGATAGATAGATAGATAGATAGATAGATAGATAGATAGATAGATAGATAGATAGATAGAATGGAATTCTATGCCTCCATCAGAAAGAATGACATTGCCCCATTTGTTAGAAAATAGAAAGACTTGGAAAAAATTATATTAAGTAAAGTAAGCCAGGCCCAAAGAAACATAGGTCCCATGGTTTCCCTTATTTGCAGTAACTAGTACATGTGTAGGACAAGCAGAAAAAGTCAAAAGTTATGTACATATGACCATATAAGATGATGTTAAGCAAAATGAACCCCAAGATAGGTACACAATTTTTTTTCTTTCTTGCTATTGTTTCTAATGTATTTTTAATGTACCATGTGATTTTTTTGTTTCTTTGTATGTTCCTCCCCCATGGTATAACCCCAGTTTTCACTGTATTTGATGATGGGGCCCTGCATCTTGTATATACACTTCTCTAAATTGGGGAGGAGAAGGAAGAAAACAAAAATTTTAAATAAGGATACAGGTTAACCCATTGTAACAATGAGATATACAAGACACTATGTTGAAAACAAACTTTACAACTTCAGAGGGGTGGGGGGGAGGTAGTTGTGGAGGTGGGAGGGAAGGGATGGTAGGGGAAAAACAAAGGAGGAGTTAACAATGTGCTCATTACCTTGCTCATGTAACTGTAACCCCTCTGTACAGTAAATTTTTTGGTGAAAATACTGTACAGAGGAGGTACAATTACATGGGCAAGATAATGAGTACATTTCTTATCAAGCATTGTAGCCTCCTCCTTTGTTTCCCCTTCCCATCCCTTCCCATCCTCCCCTCGTCCCCCCACCCAATCCTCCCCGCCCCTCCACGAAAGGTGTAAAGTTCGTTTTCGACACAATGACTTGTACATCTCATTGTTGCAATGGGTCCACCTATATCCCTATTTAAATGATTTGTTTTTTCCCCTTCCCCTCCACAAATTATACCGACATCAAATACTCTGTATAGTATTTTTACAATAAAAACATGCAAAAAAAAGTGCTTCAAAATCTCAGATTCCTCAAAATTAAAAGAAATATTTAGCTGAAAAATAAGCCTAAATGTTTCCTCTAAGTCTAAATGATAATAGCATTTTCACAACTCTCACTAAATACGCCTTTCTGCTTTTTAGCCATTAACTTAAAAGTTTCATAAAAAAAAATTGAATAGTCTTTTTGTACTGTAGAACCAACCTGTAAAAAACATATTTTAGAGATACATCTTCCATTGCTCAATTACTGGTCACATTGTCAGTTAGGAAAGCTGATATCTCAAAGTCCAGATCCAGAACCAAACTGGCTTTTCTACAAAGATATAGTATTTGAGAGATTAAATCAAATCCTTATCATGAAGAGACAGTGCTGAGTTTGGCTAAATCCATGCTACACAATATGAAAGTAAGGAACTGTAGATAAAACACACAAATTTGTCTTATTTTGGTTACTAACAGTATTGAATTCTGTTGACAGATGAAATGACATTTAGGTCATGTAAATGCTTAAAACTTGACTATTGTCCAAAAAACACAAGTAATAAGAAAGGTCTAATAGGGTGCACACTGACTGAACAGGAAACGATTCATTCTCAGAGTACATTTGTGTTATTAATGGGTAGAGATATACCAAACCTCCCTTCAAAATACCTGTTTTTTACTTTTTATTTTTGAACTCATGGCCTGGGTTTTGTCCCTGACCTTTGGTGTTCAAGGCTAGTA
The DNA here is from genome assembly GCF_024711535.1 of Dipodomys merriami. NCBI lineage: Eukaryota > Metazoa > Chordata > Mammalia > Rodentia > Heteromyidae > Dipodomys > Dipodomys merriami. Next base: position 64,909,156 of record NW_027203381.1, on the reverse strand, counting down.
TTCTTCCACCACTTAAGCCACAGTTCCATTTCTGACTTTTTCCATGGTTAATGGAGATAAGAGTCTCATAGATTTTTCCTGCCCAACCTGGCTTTGAATTGCAATCCTCAGATCTCAGCCTCCTGAGTAACTAAAATTACAGGAGACATTGTGAGCCCGGCACAAGTGGCTCACATCTATAATCCTAGCTGCTCAAGAAGCTTAGATCTGAGGATATCTGTTCAGATCCAAGCCCAGGCAGAGAAATCCAGCAAAAATCTGGCAAGATGCAAAAACTAAGAACATGGCTCAAGTGGTTGGGCACCAGTTATGAGAAAAAAAAAAGCCAAGCAAGAGTACAAGGCACTGAGTTCAAGCCTCAATACTGGCATAAAAAGAAAAATCTATAAAACTCTATAATGTGGGGCTGGGAATATGACTTAGTGGTAGAGTGCTTGCCTAGCATGCATGAAGCCCTGGGTTCCATTCCTAGGTAACACATAAACAGAAAAAGCTGGATGTGGCTCTGTGTGCTAGCCTTAAGCAAAACAATTTTACTCAGGGACATTGCCCAGGCCCTGAGTTCAGGCCCAAGGACTAGCAAAAAGGAAAAAAAAATACCCTCTATAATGTAATCTTCAGCAGGGTGATGGGGAGAATATAGAACGCAAGAGGAAAAGTATGAAAAGTGCAGTAATGGAGCTCACTGGATATTGATGAAAAGGAACTATGCAACTTGTAGGTGGAGAAGAACAGGAGGACTGGGAGGGAGTGAGGGAATGGAAGACATTATATGAAAGGAAATGTACTCATTACCTGACTCATGTAATTGTAATCCCTCTGTACCAGCACGTTTGTAGTAACAATAATGTTAATTTTTTTTAAAAAAATCTCTGTCAAAATCTATAGCTCAACTTAACTATTTATGTTCAGGGATTGAGTATTTTTCTTCTGCTTTTTCAGCAAACAGCACAGTGTCTCACAAGTGGTATAAAGTGGTATTAACATTAATATGTTTTGTATAGTTTTAAAAAAGCATGAACTTTCTCACCTGGCACTGGTGGCTCATGTCTAGCTACTGAGGATACTGAGATCTGAGGATCAAGTTTTGAAGCCAGCTCAGGCAGAAAAGTCCATGTGACTCTTATCTCCAATTAACCAGCAACTAAGTTGAAAGTGGAGCTGTAAGCTGTCATGGTAGCGTGATAGTCTCAAGCTTATAAGTTAAAGAAGTGCCTCTTAGCCCTGAGTTCAAGGCCCAGTACTGGCACAAAAAAGTATGAACATTCTAGTAATTATTAACTATAATAAAAACAAGACTGACATATTTAGTGGCATATAACAACAATGACCTACATAAATTAGACACATTTTCAAAATGTGTTTCCAATATTTTAGAGATTTATAGAGCACAATATATTTGATGAAGATAATCACTGCTGAATATTAACTATGTACATAGTGGCTTAAAAGATCTGAAACTTTGCCCTGACTTTAAACTGCTCCTTTAGTCATTGTCTTGATTCTCTGTAAGTGAGCAAACATCTTTTCACTTGAATGATAACAAATCTTGTATTACATATGAATTAAAGTATTTCAATTTAACACAATCATTCAGCCAGACTTTGAGAGTACAAATATAAGATCCATCTTCATCCCCTTTCCAAAAACAAATCATCTAACTCTAATTGTAGTGTTAGCTAAATGTTTCCCAATTCTGTTTCTTCTTCTTACTTCTTGTCACCTGTTATCTTTCACATTATGATACATTTTCTGATGGATTCCAGTCTTGTCCATTGTAAAACAGGTAATTCCATATCCCTTGACAGATTATCTCTCTATATCCAAAATTTACCACGTGACTCTTCCACAGATTATATGCCAGTAACCCCAAATCATCTATATGCTCACTAAGAAGCTTTTATATATTGTATAGGCTCTTTCCTGAGCTAGCTCTTAATTCCTAGCTGCTTTCTGCAAAGAACCCCTGCCCCTCGCATAACTATACATAATTCTTTGCACAAACTATATTGTTGGTTACCTCAAAGCCACTGCTCACATTATTCTTCCTGGAACATCTTTGTCCTCTGGCTCATATATTGACTGAGACCTGTTGTTAAACACATTTAAAATTCTCCATCACTGACCTCCAAGTTTAGATCATCTATTTGACCTTTGTAGTTTTATTACATGCCGTCCCTCTCTTCAACTTTAAACTTTCTAAACTGTAGTCCAACTTCCCCTGCTATTGTCTTTCATTCTCTTTTTATTGATGGAAACTCAAAGGATGAAACTTTCCCTTATGATATGAATAGCCTGGAATAGTGTTTGGCAAGTGACAGTTATACCGATGCTTTTAGGAATAAAGAAAATAAATAAATAAATAAATAAATAAATAAATAAATAAATAAATAAATAGATATTTAAAGTGCTAATCCTATACTAGACAAATCAATTTGCTTTATATCTTTATAAATACCTCCTATCGATGATACACCCAGAGTAACATTTTAATATCTGGAACAACACAAAAGAATATATTTCCTTCCTGTCCAAGTAATTGTAACACCTCTGTACAGTATGTTCACAAATAAAACAAAATAAAATTTTAAAAAAAAGAATATATTTCCTATAATAGACTCCCCCTACAGGATGTGGCAGGAATTACATTTAAATCCATATGATAAGGTAGACTGACCCTAATACTTTGCATTTGGATAAGATATTAACTTTTTCTAGCATGCTAGAGCATCAGTCATAATTTTTAAAGAAACAGTTAACTGAATCAAGTGAACTGTGTGTTTAATTACTTAAAAGGACTTGAAACTTTTCCTAGACTATAAATTGTTAATGCCTTTATCTCTCAAATTAGTTCTTTTGTGAAGCAAATAAAAAAATGTAGTGAGACTCAAGTTTAAATGTAACTCAAATTCAGAAGTTTGTGCCATATCCTGAAAACAGTGTTATTCAAGGTCAAATTATCTATAAAGAAGAAAACTACTGCAAGCAATTTTTAAAGGTACAAATTAGATATAACATGTGCTATGTTAATTACATCTAAAAATATTCCAAACACTTTTTTTCTTCAGTACTTAAACATCTGTTGGAATATGCAAAGATTCTCCTGGATTCTACAATGAATTAAATGATGTTTCCCTTGAAAGGATTCTAGCAGATGATAATATTCTATTGTTAAAATTGCCTACAAATGTTAATGCCTATCGGAAATTACTTTCTAATGACCAATGTTTTGGAATTTATGGAAGTTGCCCCCCCTTAACATCATTATCTGTTTGTAAAAGTCACATAAGTGAAGAAAGTGAGGATGATTATTTAAGAGCTTACTATCACCTTTCTGACAGCAAACTACAAGCCTTAAAATTACAGGCTCATGCCTGTAATCCTAGCTACTCAGGAGGCTGAGATAGGAGGATCATGGTTCAAAGGCAGCTTGGGCAGGAAAGACCATGAGACTCCTATCTCCAATAAACCACTAGAAAACCGGAAGTGGTGCTGTGGCTCAAGTAGAGCACTTGCCTTGAGCTGAAGAGCTGAGGGACAGCGCCCAGGCCCAGAGTTCAAGCCTCACGACTGACCAAAAAAAAAAAAAAGCAAGATAGTTTTTACCAGAGGAGCCAAGTAAAGAGGAAAAAGTCAAACAGAAAAAAAAAATCATGTTCAAATAAAATCCACAGCTTTTTACCTACTAAGTAGGCACACTACCTCTTGAGCCACTCTGCCAGGCCTTCTTTGTATGATTATTTTCTACATATATTTTCCATATAAGGTTATTTTCTATATTATTCCTGGGCTAGCATAAACTGTGCTCTTCCTGTTTTGCTTCTCTTTATTGGTAGAATGGCAGGTACATACCACCACCACATCCCGCATCCAGCTATAAGAAGAGTCTTGTAAACTCTTATGTTTGGGCACACCTCAAATCACAAACACTCTATCCTCTGCTTCATACATAGTGAGAATCAGAGGCTTGAGCCACTGTGCTGAGCTCCTGTATTTTTTTATTTACATTTCATTGTCAAGGAGATGTACAAAGAGGTTACAGTTACATATGTAAGGTAGTGAGTACATTTCTTGTCAAACTTGTTACCCCCTCCCTCATTTTTCTCCCTCTTTCCCTCCCTCCACCTCCCCCAAGTTGTACAGATCATTTCCAACACAGTCTCTTATGAGTATTGCTGTTTCATTGGTTCCCTTTTTGCCTTTTTGTCACCATTTTTTGTTCCCTTTCCTTTCCCTAATTCAGATAAACATATGTACAATACTCAGGGTAACAAAATCAAATACAGTGAAAATGGGATAAACTACTATATTTTTAAGGCTTAAGTTCCACATGTGAAAGAGAACAGATGATTTTTTTTCAGATAATATTTTTGTCTTTCCCAGTCTGGCTACTTCACTCCATCCATTTTCTTGCAAACAATCTAGTTCCTTTCTTGAAAACTGAATAATACACCTATACATCATATACATGGACATATACAACATATACAACTTTAGCCAGTCACCATTGGGCAGACACAAAGGATGATTCTATAACTTGAATCTCTTTACTGTGAACAGTGCAAGTATAAATAAGATTGTGCAGATATCTCTATTTCATGTTGACATATACCTTCAGATATATATATATATCCAAGAGTGGTTTAGAAGAATCTATGTTTCTTCCCACTCCCACTCCCTATATACATACCAGAAATTTTTTGTTATTATTTTTCCTATTGACTAGTTGTGGTTATATAGAATGTCATGCCATCTTAATTGGTATTTCTTTACGGTTCAGGGTGTCAAAAAATTCTGCACCAGGCACCTGTGTCTCACACCTGTAATTCTAGCTACTCAGGAGGCTGAGATCTGAGGATCACGGTTCAGAACCAGCATGGGCAGTAAAGTCTGTGAGACTCTTTATCTCCAATAAACCACCAGAAAACTGGAAGTGGATCTGTGGCTGAAGTGGTAGAGTGCTTGCCTTGAGCTGAAGAGCTGAGGGACAGCACCCAAGCTCAAAGTTCAAGGCCCATGACTGACAAAAAGGAAAAGAAAAACAAAACAAAAACAAAACTTCCGCATGTGTTCATTGGCAATTGTACTTCTTTTGAGAACTCTCTGTTCATGTATTTACCAATTATTCTGTTCAATTGTTTATTCAATCATTCATTGGATAGTTGATTTCTTTGTTTTTTAAAATTATTTCTAGAGCTCCTTATATATTGAGTATTAATCCTTTATCCCTTGAAGAGTTGGGAAATTTTTCTCTCATTCTGTCAGTTGTCTCTCAATTCTGGTAACTAGTTTCTTTTCAATTTGATTCAGTCTTATTGTTAATTCTTGTGTACATTTCCTAAACAAATTGGAGATTTATTTTTAAAAAAGCATTACAATGCTTATTTTCAGTGGTTTCCCTTGTTTTCTTTTAGTGGTTCCAACCTTTCAGTCCTTATGTTTAGAACTTAGATATCTTCTGAATTAATTTCTGTAAAGGGTAAGAGATTGGATTCTTGCTTCAGTGTGGTAACTATAAATGCAGTATTCCCAACTCGGTTTGTTGAAGAGGCTGTCTTTTTGTCAATGAGTATTTTTTCCTCCTTTGTCAAGGTGTTATGTTGGGGGTGAGTTCAAGGGAGAGAGTAGATTAATGCAGAGAGAAAGGGCAAATGAATGAAGTCATAATATTCCACATACAGAGATGATGTGGATCTAGGAAAATTGGGGGGCTGGGTGAGATTGGGAAAGATGGGAAGAACGGTAAAAGGAGTGACATTGGTTAAGATGAATTGACATGTTGAATTGAAACCCGTTTGTACTCTTTGTACAACTCCTCAGAGATATTATTTAAGGGGAACAAACGCGTAGAATTGTTGCAGCCCGTGGGATCATTTCTGAATCTTTTATCCTATTCCATTGGTTAATGTGCCTCTTTTTGTACCCTCATATATTCTTCTTGTTTTTATGGATCTGTAGTATAATTTTAAGCAGGCATTTTGGTACTTCAGTATTGTTCATTTGTCTCACGATCCAAAATAGTAAAGCCTCTTAGATCTAATATTTCTAGTAAAATAGCAGGACACAAAACCAGCATACTAAAATCAGTAGTTTTTCTGCATATTTATAATGAACGGGCTGAGAAAGAAATTGGGAAAGCAACCCCATTCAACATAGCCTCCAAAACAATTAAATACTAAGTATTAAACCTAGCAAAGAAGGTGAATGTCTTTAGAAATTCAAAACCATAAAAACTTGAAGAAATTAAAGTAGGTACTCTTCAATGGGCTCATGTGGTTAGGTCAGGCTCACAAGGGTAATTAACACTTTAATGAATTCAAAGTTAACTGATTAGTGTTTTAATTATATCTGCAAAAGTTCTTCAAGTAATTGCTTGGAGAATAGGGAAAAAAGAGAGACTGATAGAAAACGTAATTTTGATTCAAATATAAAAAAATTAACAATGAAATCTTCCCATAACTAATGTAAGAAAATAAAGAGCAAAACAAAACAAAATCAAGAAACAAAACAATAACACTTCATCTTGGCCATAGCCTAGTACATTAGTAGCAAAATACTACCTCATACAAATTGGGTGGTGGAAATATATATATATATAATATCATATGTCATATATATTTATATATATATATATATATCAGTGTTAGCTTATTATTTTGGTTCACTTATGCAAGAATTTTAAGCAATCCCTTCAAGGTATGTTAAGAACCACTGACAATGATAGTCTGTGGGCATTGTTACAAATTCATTGAAGAGAGCAATACATGGTTGTTTTTTTTTTCTGGTACCAAAATTTGGCTTTTTCATGGCACAAACTCTTTTATCAAAGAGGTAGGAGATAGCAATCATTAGTAGTCTCTCTCAAAGGTGAAAAACTTGGGGTAAAGAAACAGCCTTTGCAAAGGTCCTGAGATAGATTGGAGCAGAAAGCTGTGTAGCCTTGTTTTTTATTTCAAGACAAGAATCTCTTGAGATGGTATTTTCTTCCAGATTCAGTGATTAGTTTTCCATCAATCTGGTTTCAGGATTTTGACAAATGGAGTTTTAAGAATTTTTCAATGGAAAATTGTACACAGTCTATTAGGTTCTTCTAACCAGATGACATTCTTTTTTTTTTTTAATTTTTTTATTGTAAAGATACTACACAGAGGGTTACAGTTACATGAGTGAGGTAATTAATACACTTCCTCTTGAACATTGTTACCCCCTCCATTGTTTTCCCCCTACCATCCCCTCCCTCCCTACCTTCCCCAAGGTTCTTTTTTTTTTTTTTTTGATTGTGATTAAGTGATTACTTAATTTCCGGAAATTCACAGTATTGTGGAATAATGATGCTCATTTAAAGTCACAAGTTCATTCTAACTTTCCTGGAGCAAATTGTCTATCACAGTCTGTAATATATAACGGTGCTCATATGTTATATACCATATATGTGATCAGCAGCATGGGGATATTTAGTAGTGGTTCAACCAGATGAGTGGGAGTTCTTTGTTTCTTAAGTCCTGTTAGTTTTGTCATATCACCTAACATTTTGGATTCATCATCCACTTATCAGGGAGACCATGTACTGTTTGTCTCTTCGTTCTTGGCTTACCTCGCTCAACATGATTCCTTCTAGCTCCATCCATTTCCCTGCAAATGCCATTATTTTGTCATTTCTAATGGCTGCATAATATTCCATTGTGTATAGATACCACAATTTTTGGATCCATTCATCTGTGGTGGGGCATCTAGGTTGTTTCCATATCCTAGCTATTGCGAACAGTGCTGCAATAAACATGGAGGTGCACGTGTCCTTGTATATTGGTTCCTGTTGTTCAGGGTAGATGCCTAGAAGTGGTATGACTGGGTCGTAAGGGAGGTCAATCTTTAGCTTTCTAAGGACCCTCCAGACTGCTTTCCAAAGTGGTTGTATGAGTGTACATTCCCACCAGCAGTGTAATAGCGTTCCTCGTTCTCCACATCCCCTCCAGCATTTGTCGTTGGCTGATTTGTGGATGTGGGACATTCTGACTGGGGTAAAGTGGTATCTCAGGGTTGTCTTTATTTGCATTTCCTTCACCACCAGGGATGATGAACATTTCCTCATGTGTTTCTTTGCCATTTTTATTTCTTCATTTGAGAAGTCCCTCTTTAGTTCCCTTGCCCATTTAGTAATTGGTTTGTTGGGTTTGGGAGGGATTAGTTTCTTGAGTTCCCTGTATATACAGGATGTTAACCCCTTGTCTGATATATTGCTGGTAAATATTTTTTCCCAATTAGTTGGTTGTCTTTCTAGCTTGGTTGCGATAGCTTTATCTGTGCAGAAGCTTTTTATTTTAAGGTAGTCCCATTTGTCGAGTCTCTCTCCAATTTGTTGTGACCCTGGGACTCTGTTCAGGAAGTTCCTTCCTGTGCCTATTAGTTCAAGTGTCTCTCCTACTCTGTCCTGCAGTAGTTTCAGAGATTCAGGTTTAATGTTAAGGTCTTTAATCCATTTTGAGTTGATGTTGGTGCATGGTGATAGGCTGGGGTCCACTTTTAGTTTTCTGCATGTGGCTGTCCAGTTTTCCCAGCACCAGCGGTTGAAGAGGCTGTGTTTCTTCCATTGTATGTCTTTGGCTCCTTTGTCGAATATCAGCTGGCTGTAGGCCTGTGGATTTATTTCTGGATCTTCTATTCTGTTCCATTGGTCTTCGGGTCTGTTTTTGTGCCAGTACCATGCTGTCTTTGTTATTATAGCTCTGTAGTAGAGTTTGAAGTTCGGCATGGATAGCCCTCCCATATTGTCTTTATCCCCTAGAATTGTTTTGGCTATTCTAGGTCTTTTGTTGTTCCATTTGAATTTTTGGACTGTTTTCTGTATTTCAGTGATGTACGTCATTGGGATTTTAATAGGAATTGCGTTGAATTTGTATATTAGTTTTGGAAGTATTACCATCTTTACTATATTAAGTCGGCCTATCCAGGAGCATGGGAGGTCTTTCCATTTCCTAGTGTCTTCTGCAATTTCTTTCTTTAACTTTTTATAGTTCTCATTAAATAGTTCTTTTACATCTTTGATTAGGTTAATTCCTAAATATTTTATTTTTCGGGAGGTTATTGTGAATGGGGTTGCTCCCTTTATTTCCCTCTCTTCTTGTACATTATCAGTGTATAGGAAGGCAACTGATTTTTGTGGGTTTATTTTGTATCCTGCTATTTTGCCGAAGTGATTTATGATTTCTAAGAGTTTGGGGATGGAGTTTTTGGGATCTTGGAGGTATAGTATCATGTCGTCTGCAAAAAGGGATAGTTTAACTTCTTCTTTCCCTATGCAGATCCCTTTAATGTCTTTTTCTTGCCTTATTGCCCTGGCTAAGGGTTCTAGGACTATATTGAAGAGGAGTGGAGACAGTGGGCATCCTTGCCTTGTTCCTGATTTTAGGAGAATTGGTTGTAGCTTTTCCCCATTAAGTATAATATTGGCTATTGGTCTGTCATAAATGGCTTTTATTGTTTTTAGAAATGTTCCTTCTATTCCTATTTTCTCCAGAGCTTTTAGCATGAATGAATGTTGAATTTTGTCAAAGGCCTTTTCTGCATCTGTAGCGATAATCATGTGATTCTTGACCTTGGCTCTGTTGATATGTTGGATTACATTTATTGACTTACGTATGTTAAACCATCCCTGTGTCTCTGGGATGAAGCCTACCTGGTCATAGTGAATTATTTTTTTTATGTGTTTCTGGATTCTGTTAGCTAGAATCTTGTTAAGGATCTTTGCATCTGTGTTCATCAAGGAGATTGGCCTGTAATTCTCCTTTTTGGTTGGGTCTTTGCCTGGTTTGGGGATGAGTATGATATTGGCTTCGTAGAATGAGTTTGGGATAGCTCCTTCCTTCTCTGTTTCTCTGAAGAGCTTGAGGAGTATGGGTATTAGTTCTTGTTTAAAGGTCTTATAGAATTCTGCTGTGAATCCATCTGGTCCTGGGCTTTTTTTTGTTGGAAGACTTTTGATAGCTTCCTGTATCTCATTATAGGATATTGGCTTATTTAATTGGTTAACTTCTTCTTTGCTCAGTTTGGGCAACTTGTATTTCTCTAAAAATGCATCCATTTCTGCCCGATTTTCTTCCTTTAGAGAGTATAGCTTTTGAAAGTAGTCTGTTAGAATTGTTTGGATATCTTGGGTACATGTGGTGATGTTTCCCGTGGCATCCCTAATCCTATTAATATGGGTTTCCTCTCTTCTTTTTTTAATTAATCTAGCCAATGGGCCATCAATTTTGTTTATTTTTTCAAAGAACCAGCTTTTTGTTTGGTTTATTTTGGTTATGGTTTTCTGATTTTCTAATTGGTTAATCTCTGCTTTTAATTTGGTTATCTGGTTTCGTCTAGTAGCTTTAGGTCCCATTTTTTCTTGTTTTTCTAGCTGTTTTAATTGCAACATGAGATTATTTACTTGGTCTGTCTCCATTCTCTTGATGTGGGCACTGAGGGCAATAAATTTGCCCCTCAGGACTGCTTTTGCTGTGTCCCACAAGTTTCTTTGTGAGGTGTTTTCATTTTCATTGAGTTGTAGGAAATGTTTTATTTCTTCTCTGATCTCTTCTGTTATCCAGGCATTGTTAAGGAGTGTGCTGTTCAATTTCCATGTATTAGAGAAATTTCTGCGGTATGCTTTGTTATTGAGAGCTAGCTTGATTCCACTGTGGTCAGATAGGATACAGGGGATTATGTCGATCCCTTTGTATTTGCTTAAGTTCCTTGCATGAACTATGATATGGTCTATTTTGGAGAAAGTTCCGTGAGCTGCTGAGAAGAATGTGTACTGTGTTGTTTTAGGGTGAAATACTCGGTAGATGTCAGTTAATTCTGCTTGAAGTATGGCCTCTCTTTATTCGGTAGCTTCTTTGCCAATCCTCTGGTTGGTAGACCTGTCCTTTGGTGAGAGTGGTGTGTTAAAGTCTCCTAGTATTATCGTATTGGGATCTATTTTATTCTGTAAGTTTGAGAGCATTTGTTTGACATATCTGGGTGTACCAATATTTGGGGCATATAAGTTGATGATGGTTATATCCTCCTCTTGGATTGTTCCCTTTATTAATATGTAGTGTCCGTTCTTGTCTTTCTGTACTGATTTTAATGAAAAGTTTATTTTGTCAGATATCAGGATAGCTACACCTGCTTTCTTACTGGGGGCGTTTGATTGGTAGATCCTTTTCCACCCCTTCACTCTGAGTTTGTTTGTATGTTTGGCTGAGAGGTGGGTCTCCTGAAGGCAACAGATGGATTGGTCTTGTTTTCTTATCCAGTCCTCAGTTCGTTTTCTTTTAATTGGCGAATTCAGCCCATTTATATTAAGAGAAAGTATAGAGAGATGCATTGTTGTCCCTGCCATTCCGTTTTCCTAAGTTTTTTTTTTTTTTCCTTTCCTCCTGTGCTTGCTCAGTTAGACTTTGAGTAACGCCTGTTTGGGGCAGGCCCCAGTTCCTGGCTGCTTTCTTCAGGTTGTGTCTCCCCTCTTAGAATTCTTTGTAATGCTGGCTTAATGTTTATGTATTCATTTAGTTTTTCTTTGCTATTAAAAGTTTTCAGTTCTCCATCAAATGTGAATGCTAGCTTTGCCGGGTAGATCAGTCTGGGTTGGCAGTTATTGGCTCTCAGGGCTCGTATGGTGCTTTCCTAGGCTTTTCTTGCATTCATTGTTTGTGTGGAGAGATTTGCAGTAATTCTTATTTTTTTCCCATTGTAGTATAGCTCCTTCTTCATTTTTGCTGCATGCAGGATTGTTTCCTTATTATTCAGATCTATCATTTTTACTATAATGTGTCTAGAAGTGTTTCTCCTGGGGTCTTGCTTGTTGGGTGTTTGATAAGCTTTTGTGATGTAGTTAAGATGGTCGTTTTTGAGGTGGGGAAAATTTTCATTGATTATATTGTTAAATAAGTGTTGCATTCCCTTGCTCTGGAATTCCTCACCTTCGTCCACTCCAATTATGCGAAGGTTAAATTTTTTAGCATTATCTGCTTGCTCTTGAATATCCCTTTGGTTTAATTTGAGTGATTTTTCCATATCTGTCACTTTTTGGTCCAGTTGGTGTATTCTGTCTTCTGTATCTGACACTCTACCTTCCATTTCATTCACTCTGTTGACAGTGGCTTCTATTGTGGTTTGCATGGAGGAAATGGATCCCTTTATGGATTCAATGTTGGTTCTCAGAGTACTGATCTCACCTCTCAATGAGGTATGCATTACCTCTAATTTGGCGTTTATCTCACTTCTTACTGAGGTTTGTGCAGCTTCTATTTTTGCATGCATCTCTTGTTTGATACCCTGTATCTCTTTGGATAGTTCATCCTTGTGCTCTTTCAATTTCTGATCAATTTCTCGCTTTATTTCTTCAGTCATTGCCTCCAGCAACCCTTGGAAGTAGCCTTTGTCTTCCATTCCTGCTTTGCTCCCACTGGGGCTCTCCCCTGTGTGGCTGCTGGCTTTTGAGGTGAGCTTGCTGTCCTGGGTGGTAGTAAACCTTGTGATTTTTCTCTGTGATTTTCGCATGGAGGTTCAGGAGACTGCTCTTCAATTTTGTTTTGGTGTGTCTGTCTTTGCTTGGTTGCTGATTCTGTATTGGTAGAGAGAGTCTGTGCCTGATCTGGGTTCTGTTGGGAGCCTATTTCCAGCTGCTATTCTGACTTACTTAGGATTCTCAGCTCTCTGCTGTAGATTGCTGGCAGTTCCCACCTTTGGAAGGGTTGAGCAGCCTAGACTGCTTGTGTTTGCTCCTACGGGTGCTCTTGTGAAGAACAGATGCTCTGGATGCACTCTCCCAAATGCTGGAGTCTGCTATGGGCTCCTGATGTGTTTTTGTTTATTTGTTTTGGGCTGGTTGTGGGCTTGAACTCTAGGTTTGGGTGCTGTCCCTCAGCTTTTCAGCTCAAGGCTGGCACCCTACCATTTGAGCCACAGCACCACTTCTGACCCTTTTCGCTTTTGTGATGCTGAGGAATCAGATCCAGGGCCTCATACATCCAAGACTATCACTCTATTGCTGAGCCGCCTTAACAGTCTGAGCTCCTGCTTACTATCAGGTGCTGGCAGCCTGTGTTGCCCAATTCCCAGTCTAGGGTATATGGGTGGAGTTTTGGTGGGGTTTGGGCTTCTCTTGTCCTGGGCCTCCAGGTCTTTTGTTGTCACAGGCGTGCTTCCTGGGGGAGTGTTGTTTCCTGGTTTTCTCCCCTCTGTTGAGGCGTATGCTCAGCTTTTTACTTCAATTGGGAGGAGTTGGTTGTGTTGTTCAGGCGCCAGATCCCCGGGCCTGGTTCCGGCCCCAGCCTGGAGCGCGCTTGTTAGGCCTGTGCTGATGTGTATACCACCTAGGTTATGCAGCCTGGAGCGCACTCGTTAGGCCTGTGCTGATGTGTATACCACCTAGGTTATACAGCCTGGGGGACACAGTTCAAATTTCTTCTACTGTTGGTAGTCTTGACCCAGGGGCGCTGTTCCTGGCTTGGGCATTTAAGCTCCCTTCCAGGGGTGCTCTTGCTCTAGCCTGGCCAGCTGAGTGTGCTCCACGGGCTGGTGGAGCTCTCAAACAGTTCCCAGTTTTAGTGGGTCCTGTGGTCCGGGTGCTGGGGTAGGGAGTCTAGGTCAGGGTCTGGGGATTCCCTCCAGCTCTGGTCTCCCTTGAGGGATACACTTCCCCTGTGAGGTACTCACCCTGGAGCTGGTTGTTTCTGTGTGGTGTAGGTCGTCAGTTGTTGTTGCAATCCGGGCTGGGTTGGGCGGTGGTGGCTCTGTGTGATTCTTTTCTGTCTCTGCCTCTGTCGAAGCTGTCGGGTCAAGAGTGTCCATGCTCAGGCAGCTTCTTCGCGGTACCTCTGGGGCCCGAGTGACCCCGCCGGGTCGTTGCGATCGTGATCGGGCAGGCAGGTGGTCTGCAGACAGGTCCCTTTGTCGCGCCGAGCGGCTTTGGCGGGATGGAACCTCTCTGCTCGGGTGGAGAGTGCTGGATCGTTGCGATCGCGATCAGGCGGGCCGGGTTGTCTGCCCACAGATCCTTTTGTCACGCTGCTGATGCCGAGCGGCTTTGGCGAGATGGAGCCTCTCTGCTCGGGTGGAGAGTGAGGGGTGGGGGTGGGATCCTCGTGGAGACTCCCAGCTGGTAGGTTTCTCTGTTCCTGGCGATCTGCTGTTCTGCAAACCAGTACCTGATGTTCTGAAAGCTGCCCCCTGTGTCTCTACTGTGTCCCTGGGGCTCCCGCAGCCCCCGCCGGGCCGGCTGGCCGGCGGCTTGGCGCACTGCCGCGCGGCCAGTAAAGGTTGGGGGAGGGGTCTTCGCTTTTCTCTGTTTTGAAATTCTTCTTTTCCTCTCTTTCTTTTTTTGTTATTCTCCGCCTCTGGTTTTTCTCTGAGTGTTCGTCTTTTTGTTGTTGTCGGTCTCTTGGGGAGATTAAGCGTTGGATCTCGAACTCTCTTTTTGGTTGGAGAGAGCTGTGGCGTTTCCCTACTGCCCCGTCGCCATCTTGGTCCTCCCTCTCCCCAGATGACATTCTTAACCACAGACACTAAACCCCTTTGTAGCAGCAATTTTAGTTTCTTCATACTGTTTCTTATCTCACAAGCTTCTCCTTTCATGTCCACCTCTCAGCCAATACCTTTTCATTCCAGTCTGTCACCTCAGATTGCTGCTTTATCTCAACACAGGATCTGTTACCTAGATTCTGTGGTTTATTGAATATTATTGAGAACAAAAACCGCAAACTGGGTTAAACTGATTAGTTCCCTGATCTATCTCCACAAAGGTTCTGATTAAATCTTGCTTTGGTGCTGTAAGAATTCTGTTTGTTTAGGTTACATAATTTTGTTCACAGATCACATTTCAGTTACAGGAGGTCAATCTGTAGCTGTTTTGAAAAATGAAATAATTAAATGTGAAGTTGGATTTTTTAAAGTCAGGCTACAGAACCATATTTTCTTAGAAGCTGGGTTTTAATCTAGACTCAGAGTGCACACCAGGAGGTAAAGGCAAACAATAAACAAGATGGCAAACATGTCTCCTTTATCAAATATGGCACACATATACACATACATGTTTAGATAAACATACACATACATGCAAATAGATGCATATGAATATGCAAGTGTGTATATGTATGTGTCTAAATAGACACATTTACACATGCATAACAAATATACCTCTATGCCTACACAAAGATATCCACACAAAACACACAGCTTTATTTATTTATACCTGTCAGCTATTTATAATGAATCTAGCAATTGCACTAGAAAAAAATACTTAAAATTTCACATGCATTAAATCATATCAAATCATTTTAAGAATTAAATAGGAAATAATAGGTAGAGATACAATAGTAAAATGTGTATTAATAAAGAAATCATCTATATTGGAGCAAACTTCATTTTTCTTAATCTGTTGAAACTAATAAGGTTATTTTTGAGTCATACAAATACTCTGATCAGCTCTCAAAAGTTAGTTACTGAGATTAATCTTATTTTCCAGAAACATTGAATAATAAGCAAAGCAAATCTTCTAGCCTCTGCAAAGTTAATTCTACCACATAATCTCCTAATTTCGAATAATCTTCATTAATGTGAATCAAACTTAGTGTTTGAAGAAGTCCATATACCAAATAGTTGCATTTGTAAAACTGCCACAGTGGCCTCACAAAAGTCCTGTCCCTAACAGCAAAAGTAAACTTTCTCTTTCTCTCTATATCTTTTCTTTTTTTCTTTTTAGGTTGTGGGGCCTGAACTCTTGGCCTGGGCACTGTCCCTCAGCTCTTCAGCTCAAGGCTAGCACTCTTCCACTTGAGCCACAGTGCCACTTCTGGCTTTTTTTCTTTTTGCTTATGTAGTGCTGAGGAATCAAACCCAGGGCCTCATGCAGGCAAGGCAAA
Organism: Dipodomys merriami; assembly: GCF_024711535.1. NCBI lineage: Eukaryota > Metazoa > Chordata > Mammalia > Rodentia > Heteromyidae > Dipodomys > Dipodomys merriami. Next base: position 64,893,272 of record NW_027203381.1, on the reverse strand, counting down.
CTCTCTACCGCTGAGCCACCTTCCCAGCCCATGAGTACATTTCTTATTGAACATTATTACCCCCTCCTTCATTTTTTCACAGCTATCCCTTCCCTCCCTCACCCCCCAGACCTTCCCAACTCCCCTTGCCCCAGGCCTGAAGTTGTAAAGTTCATTTCTAACATAGTGTCTTGTGAGTATCATTGTTGCAATGGGTCATCCTGTGTCTTTGTTTCAGCATTTTGTTATTCTCCTTCCCCTCCCCAAATTAGATCAATGAATATACAAGATGCAAGGTCCAAACTCAAGTACAATGACGACAGGGGATATACAATAGGGGGAAGACATACTAAAGAAACCAAAAATTCACATAGTACATTAAAAACAACAACAAAGAAAAGCCTCTTATGTCCATATCTTGAGGTTCATTTCGCTTAGCATCATCTTATATGGTCATAAGCAAACATCCTGAAAACATTACAGGAAGTAAAGGAGAAACTGTAGGGCTCCTTGGCACAGGCCGAAATTTTCTTAATAAAGACCCATAAGCTCTTTGCTCAAGGCTAGCACTCTACTAGTTTGAGCCAAAACTCCACATCACTTATTTTCTTATTTTTAGTTGTAACACCTCCAACTAAAACCATTTAGGTGGGATCAGGAGACTCTGTCTGCTCCAAGCACAGTGACAATCCTGTAACTCTTAGCATCTCAACCTGGGAAGTCACTACCACACTCCAAATACCACTTTGTGCAATCACACGATTGTTGTCCAAGTATCTTCTATTTTAAAAAATAATATTCTTCTATTTTAAAAATAAAACTGGGAGAAAGTGAGGGAAGAGGTAACATTGCCTCAAAAGAAATGTACTCTTTATTGACTTATATAATTATAACCCCCTCTATACATCAATAAAAAGATCTGAAAATGATGTGTATACCTCAAAGCAATCTCAATTAATAACCCTAATTCACTAGTTCCTTTCGATAAAGAAATGCTTAACTAAAGTAATTGGTGCTTAACATATGATTTCTGGAATGATTGTGTCACATATTTATTGATGTCTAAAAGTGTTGCTTGAGTGAATTTTGGGGGGGTGTGGATTATATTTGGAAAGATAAGTTTGGTCTTACAAATCTTTTAGTTAATAGAAGTCCAAATCAAAAACTGTACAGTTTTCATGATCATGACCAAAATATCAAAACCACCAAGAAGAGGTCTTTAGATCTATTTTGGAAAGTTTGCAGATAGAAAGAAAAATACAATGTAATATATCACTCTATTTTGTTTTACTGGCCCATAATACATTAGATGAACTACACTGCTACTCTAAATCACAATTCTTAGAGTAACTGAAAGAAGTCTGAAGGGACTTTTTTTTCAGAAGAAGGATCTCATAGATGTCAAAGTTGGGTGATCTTTGGACACATAGATCAGCCATTCTCCTATGGAAAGGCCAAACCTCCAAATCCTCCCCAAGCTGAGTTTTCACTGCTCTTGCAGTGTGAAGGCATCTTGCTGTTCCACAATCTGGGGCAGCTTCGTTGTCATCCTTCAAAGCTGCAGTGAGGAAGGCTGGCTTGGATGGCTGCCCAGGAAGCAAGTCAATGGGGAATTATGCTTCTTACCTTCTGAAGCACCTTCGTGCTTGGTCCTCCTTGGTCCTTGGAGTGGAGTATGAGAAGGAAAATATAAATTCTAGGTTTCTAATTACTTAGAAACAGGAGATAGGGTCCTTAGGGACAATAGGCTGTAAAAAGTGGCTTTCTTGTTAAATGTCATTGGTGATGACTCTAGGATAACTGCTTGCTAAAACTTAGGTGATAAATATGGCTAACTGATTTGATGACTGCTCATCTACTGTAAGACTACATGGGAATGATTCTAATTATCATTCATTTTAATGGTTTGCTCCTTTTATCTTTTATTGTTGCTTTGATTGGAATTTCTTGGCGTAAATATCTTTCAGAAACCAAATGATTAACCTTAAAACAGTAGAATTGGTACAGTGTGCCAATGTACCAGTGCATAAGCATGCTTGTGGAAGTGGAAATAGACATTTGACAGAATAGACTTAGTTTTAGGACAGAATGTCTATGGTTAAAACATAATGAAGAAAATAATAACTTGTTCAATAAAATGTTAACCATCCATTACTGATACATCTTCCCTCCTTTCCTAAGAAATACGCCACCTCCATTTAGTGGTACATGCTCAGAGCATCTCTGTGATATATACAGAAGTTGCAATATATTTCTTAATACTTAAACCTCTCTGTTTGCATTAATAATAGGTGATCCAGTGTCCCATTTCCTTCATGAACAGAGGAAGACACAGAGTTTTACAAAAAAGCATCATATGCATTTTTCAATCATACACACAAAAGCAAGGGAAGAAAAAAGACTACTGAAATATAGTAAAATATAAAAAAATAATTCTACTGTTGATACTAGAACTAGAGCTGGTAGTGAGTGAGAAAGGAGAGGGTATCTTGGTGAGTTATCCATCCACTTGATGCACCAGTGTTGTCCCTTCCATAAATAAAATCTTTACTGTCTTCTCCCATAAACACTGAAGTAGAAAAATCCCCTTAGGTTCTAAGATCAGCACTAGGATAAGTTCTTTTGGGTAGAAAGAGTCACTAAAATGAGACAGAATACCACCTGCAAGGAAGGAGTCATATCCATCAGTCCAAGTAGGTATTTACTTGAGCTGCCTTGGGATGTTCTGTCTTGTTAAGACCCTGTTGTTCTTGGGCAAAAGCAAAGAGTCTTTGTGAATTCATCTACCTTCTTTGGGAAAGAGTTACAAAGCATTTCCTGATGCATATTACTCATTTAACAAATACATAATTCCAAGGATTCTGTGGTTTTCCTTAGCTAAACTGCAACCAAGGTCCCTTGTCGTACTATTGCATTTATACCCAACTTGTTTGTCCAGGAAAAGCACTTTGGATTGGTAATATATAGCAAACACAATGGGACTCTGATGCCTGTTTTTTTTTATTTTAATTTTTTTATTGTGAAAATACTGTACAGAGGGGTTACAATTACATGGGCAAGATAGTGAGTACATTTCTTATCAAACATTGTAGCCTCCTCCTTTGTTTACCCTTCCCATCCCTTCCCATCCTCCCTCCCTCCCCCCCCAAGTTGTAAAGTTCGTTTTCGACATGACAACTTGTACTTCTCATTGTTGCAACAGGTCCACCTGTATCCTTATTTAAACGACTTGTTTTTCCCCTTCCCCTCCACAAATTATACTGACATCAAATACAGTGAAAGCAGGGGTTATACTATGGGGGAGGGGCATACAAAGTAACAAAGAAATAATCTTATAATTGCATTAGAAACAAATACATGAAAGAAAAAAACATTTAAAATACATATCTTAGGGTTCATTTTCCTAACATCACCTTATCTGACCTTTTCTGCTTGACTCATACATATACTAGATATTGCAAATAAGGGAAATCATGGGACCTATGTTTCTTTGGGCTTGGCTTACTTCACTTGCCTGTGTGTTTTAACCTGAAGTGGAAAGAGACACCAAGAGAGGATCACAGCTATATTGAAATGATCAGTGGTGCAAAGTCCACTCAAAAGTCTCCACTTTTTTTTTTGTCAGTCAATGGGCTTGAATTCTGAGCCTGGGTGCTATCCCAGAGCTCTTCAGCTCAAGGCTAGCATTGTACCACGTGAGCCACAGCACCACTTCCGATTTTCTGATGGTCTATTGGAGATAAGAGTCTCAGACTTTCCTGCCCAAACTGGCCTTGAACTGCTATCCTCAGATCTCAGCCTACTGAATAGCTAGGATTACAGGTGTGAGCCATTAGCAACTAGCTATTAGTCCAGCTAATGTCCACTTTTTAACGTCCCTATTCAAGTGACTTTCTCATTCTGAGATAACTATTTTGTGTATGTATGGAGGATACTAATCTTTGGTTTGCTTGTCTCTCGGGATTTTTGAAAGTGAGAACATAAGAAAAAAAGTGAGAACATGAATTTTGTACACTTTAGGAGTCACTAAATCTGAAGGAATATTTTCTCATAGGAAATACAAACTATTAGGAGCTGTTTTGTTAGAAGACTTGGGTTTTTGTTTGGCAGTAAACAAAACTTAATGTTTGACCTTTCTAATTTATTATGTGCCTATAGGTGAAATGACAATATTATTTACTTGCCGTTAGGCTCTTTTCATACCAAGGTTCTATAACAACTGCTAATGTGGCAAATATTTCAACTAATTTTTGGACTAAAGTTCATTTTTATGGATATTTTAAAAAGAAAATTCCCTTTTCAAGCCATGACAGGAGGAGATGTAAAATGATCAGTGTAGAGATTATGAAGCAATGGTCTATGTAGATCTAAACCATTAAGAGTAATTGCACAAAAGAGGGCTTAGAAGAACCTAACCTCATTTTCCTCTTCAGGATAAATGTCAACAGAGGGTCATCATTCATGCTTCTTCTTACTATTTTTCATGCAAAGATTTTGTTCTTGATACCTCAGGAGATAAAAAAATGATAATTTCTTGAATAATTCATATCAGTATTATTAGCAATTATTTCCATGAGATATCCATGTCCTTCATTGATATATAAGCCATGGTATTTGAGATGAGATTTCTGAAAAAAATAAGGACTTTCTAAGGAAAAAATTAGGACCAGGGAAAATGAGAGCTACAAACCGTGTAAGAACTGATTTGTATCTGGCCATCTACCAGCTTGTATGCAACCTTGAGAAATCCCTGTACATTTGGAAGGATATGACTTCATTCGTACAATAGGAGGCTTGAAAACAATTAATCTAAATCAAGTGATTCCTACAGTAAGGTAGAGTTCTAAGTTTTACTCTTCACCATTTATGATTATAAGTACTTGAGGAAAAGTATCCAAAACCGTTATAAAATCATTCTGCATAAATTGTCTGTGAAAATGTAGCCAGAAGGCCTTTTCCTTTTTCTTTTTGAATAGCTAAATATCTTCAGTCTCTTTTTCACCTGTCAGTATTTAAGCATGAAGATTAATAGTCACATTATTTTTGTGTGCAAGAGCTAATAGCCTTTTAATTGTTTTTAATGGGACACTTCAGAAGAGCCCCATATTTTCCAGAATGGGGCAGAATTTCTAGCACAGGGACAAAGATTTACCACAGCTCAGCATCAGCTGGCAAAGTAGATTATGATTCATTTTAGGCAGGTAGGTATGTAATAATTTTTACCATATAACACTGCTTCCACTATGGGTAACATTCAGATTATTGTTGATATAGTTATGCCCTTCCCAGAGAGGCAATTTCAAGTGAAACTAGTGATCAAATATTCTAGTTACTCTAAGCCAAAATATTGCTGCTTCTTATCTTATTCCATCAATTTGGGGGCTTGATCGCAGGGTCTGAGAAGTACCCCTGATCTCTTTACTTAAAGCCAGCACTCTACCACTGAGCTTTTCCAGATTTTTTTGTTTTGGGGCAGCTAATTGGAGGTAGCAGTCTCATGGACTTTCCTATAGACTGGTGTCAAACCATAATCCTCAGATGTAGGTCTCCTGAGTAGCTAGGATTATAGGAGTGAGCCACTAACACCACCCTTGCTGCCTCATTTGTAATGAATATTATATCCCGTAGATAGAAAGGAAAAAAGAAATGTAGAAAGAGAAAATTGGCAATAGGTTCAGTTACTTTATTTCTTGCATTAATAAGCTATCCTTCTTATCAATGAGCCAGAGTATCAAATAAAGGCCAGAATGCAAAAATGGATAGATATCAAAAAGTTTTGGACATTTCATGGCTATTCATAATTATGAAAGTGCTAGAGAAACACTAAAAATTGGTTGATCTCATTTTTATCCTTGCTTTATTTATACAAAAATATTATCAGACATGACTTTCTCTAGTAAGGTTCTGCTTCTGCATCTGGTAAGAATACTACGGATTCCTGGCAGTTCCCTTTGTAGACATGCCACCAGAATCTCCACCTAGCAAGTATTTGTCAACCCACTGAACAATTAAGCCATGACCAAGTGCTGTTGAGGCTATTCATCATTGGGCCATCTCCCATTTCTGTACTGTCCAGTTGCCTGTGTTCTGCATTTCTTCCTCTATGCCAGTCTCTGTGGCCTCATATCTCTCTGACATCCCAAGCTCTTACATTTCTTAGAGCTTTCTTGCTCATTTGTTTTACTTGTAACATTCTTCCCTAGTCAGAAACATGGCTGCTATTTTATAAGTACATTTTAATTTGAACACTTCTTGTTTGAGAAGTTTTTCTTTGTTACCCTATTCTAATTATGTTTGTCTCTCTTCATTCAAAAATCTGTAAGGTTAAAATGGCTGATGTGGTGGCACATGTCTATAATCCTAGCTATTGGGAAAGTAGACTGGTTATAATCTGAAGCCAGCTTTGGCGAAAACATAAGACCTTATGGAAAGCTTACAAAAACATAGAAAAGCTAAAAGTGTGGCTCAAGTGGTAGACTTTAAATGTCAGTACCACTTGCAGACTCTTTTCCACACCCAATGCCCTGCCCTGCCCAAAAGACCTTCCCAAAGTTGAAATTAAATAAAACAATCCAAGGAAAGAAAGACAGATGTGGGATGAATTATTAAAATATATAGTCTAAGTCTTTACACTTCATAATAAAAGTCTAAAGTTCTGGAAAAAAACAAATGAATAAAAGAATCCTAAACCTTAAGGCTAGTGAATATTAAAACTTTATATCCCATATAGGAAATGTAGGCATAATAACGATCAATTGGGAAAACAAATACATACACACCTAAAGTAAACCCTGATATCATCACTGTTTACACACAAACTGTATATTAAAGTTGTTTTAACCTATATAATCTTTCTTCTGTTCATGGAAAGTATTGCACCATCAGAAGTTCTGGGAAAGGAAATTGTACCTGACAATATCCCAGGGGCCCATGTCTTGGAGGAATTGCAAAATGTGGCATGAGATAGCAAGTTACCTGGTTAAAGAGATCTCAGAAAATTCAGCTGACAAAGCAGTAAGCAGAGCCACAGACGAACCATCAGACTCTCATCATCAAGGGCTTTCCTGAGCAGAAAACCAAAGTAAGAGCTTGCTCGGGAATGAAAATGAATATGGGTCATGTTTGATCCTGTAGGCTTAAGCTTCCATTTTAAGCCTGGGAGCTTTTCGTTCCCATCATCAAAATGTTCTAAGCTTTGTATAGAAACATCTTTGTCTTGCAGCAGTGTACATCTTTATAACCCATCAGAGATCTCAAAACAATTAGAATACTGAATATTTATGTGTTTCTTCAATAAGAACTGCTACTGGAAATCTTCTATGTGGGGACACTTCTAAATACCATATGCTCATTAACCCATTTATTCCTTAACCCTTCTATGTAAGAATATTGTTTTGTCTACATTCTAGAAGAGAACACATAAAATTGAAAATGCATTACCTATGCAAGCTTACACAGTTCTCTAAGGCCTCCCCCTTAGTTTTTTGTCACTTGCCAGCATTTCTATTTGACATTTTCTCTATAATTTTTACATCCCATGAAGGAGTAAAAGTGAGTTTATTCCTATTTTACTGGTAAGAAAACAAATACGCAGATTGGGAGACATAGCTACTCCTTAACAATCCCCACATTGTTATTGTCAAAGCCTGAAATCAAGAGTTCTATTGTCATAGTTTCTATATTCTTTTTCCACATGAAGGTATAATGCCCCCAAATCTGATTTTCTTATTAAGAAAGTCAGCTAGGTGAATATTGGTGAGAAAAAAAAAAACCTAATAAAATGTGACTGTAAAATCCCTGAGAATTGCTGAACTAGGCAGTCTGCTGTGCTTTCCCTTGCTGGCATGCATTCTAGAGATAAATAAATCAGAGCGGCATCCCGTGTTTGTTTGTGGAGCAGAGGGGGAGGAAAGCAGAAGCGGTAATTCATTATGCATTGTTTCCCTGAGTAGGACACAGATCAGCCAGCAGTGCCTGAGCCAGATCTGAAGTATTCATGAGGATGTAGGTGGCTCCCAGAATAGGTTGAACTCCAGGGAAAGGCACCCCATCCCTCCTTGTCACCAGGACACCATAACACCCTCTGGCAGGGAACCCCTGGGCCCCTTCTTATACTCTTTGAAAGCTTCTGCTCCAGAGTGGTACCGAAGTCTGGGTGATATGGGCTAATGGAACATGCAGAGGAACTTCCTTTGCAGAGACCTGAAGAAATGATGAAATAATGTCTCATTCTGGGCTTTGACTGCAATTTTCATCATTTTCTGTTTCTGTGAGTCTGAATAATCTCTTTTAAAGCAGCTTCCATAATGAGGCCAATGTTCATAATGGTTTCTTAAAGACTGTTGAAGAAGGGTTGGGAAGGTGGCTCAATGGCAGAGTGCTTGCATGAGGCCTGGGTTCAATTCTCAGCACCACATAAGCAGAAAAAGACGGAAGTGGTACTGTGGCTCAAGTGGTAGAGCACTAGCTTTGAGCTGTAGAGCTGAGGGACAGCACCCAGGCCCAGAGTTCAGGCCCCATGACTGACAAACAACAACAACAACAAAAATAAAAACAATGTTCCACTGTTGAAGAAAATACATCTATGTTGTTATCATTATGCTATTTTTTTCTGGAAGAAATTACATCCCTAAAATGGAATCCAAATAACAGTAGGTGTAATTTTTTGAAAATTTCTTTTTTATAGGGAATTTTATAAAAACTTAGGACATTCCACGTTGCTCAGAAATAATAGGTTATGCTTAAATGAAGGCATAATCTAAGACTAGGTAGATTACAAGGGATCCCAAAACACATGAACTGCTGAAAGCAGATTTATAAATGTGTGTTTAAATTTGTGGAGTATAACACAAGTGGAAACATATAAAGTGGTAAGGGTCAGAGAGATAAAAGAAGAAAACTTTTGTTTCCTACAAACTCTTCTGAAATTATTATGTGTAGTGCATCATGAAAGTGTGTGACTTGTATTCCACTTCATTTCATTTGGTCCTACCATTTAAAGTATTGCCTCTGACCCTTTAAATTATGTGATCCACCATTCTTCCCTAATCTGTAATTGATAAAAACACATAAAGAACTCTCAACTATAAAATGCTGGCTACATTAAGGATATTTCTATGTTTATAAACCCCAGATAGCCAAAACCACCTCAAGCAAAAAAAAAAAAAAAAGCAGTAGACCTTATGCTACTTAACTTCAAAACATATTACTAAACTGTAGTAGTCAAAACAATATGACATAGTACTAAAAACAGACAGCTTACAAATGGAACAGAATATGGATGCTAGAATTAAACCAACACATCTATAGCCAACTAGTACCAGAATAAGCATCAGAGAAAGGATCGTCTTTAAAATAAATGACAATAGACAAATTGGATATTCACATGCAGTAGAATAGAGTTAGATCTCTCTTTCTCTGTCATTTACAAAAAGCAACCCAAAATGGGTAGAACATTTATATATAAGATATGAAATTACTAGAAGAAACACAGAAGAAATCCTATAGCATAGAATTGTGAAGACACCAATGGCACAGAAAAAAAAAGGCAAAATAAACTCATTATTACATCAGTCTGAAAGGCCATCTACCCAACAAATGTGTCAATGAACAGGGCAGAGATAACATATGAATGTCAAAACTCACAGTTTTCTAGCAATGGACTAACATCCAGAATGTATTGAAAACATGAAGACTTCAAAAATAAAATGAATGTATCCTGTTTTTTTTAATGGTCAACAGTTGTAGAGATTCCTCAGAAAATCATATATGAATGGCCTTCTTGTACATACAAGTTTCCTGAGCATTTTATATAATTAAGGAAATACAAGTTAGAATGACAATAAGATGTCACCCACTCTAGGAAAATGCTATTATTGAAAAGACAAAAGATAAACCAGTAATGGTGAGGATATAGAATAAAAAGCAGACAAAAGCACACGATTGGTGGAAATATGAAAACAGTATAAAGGTTCATCAAATAAAAGATAGAACTTCCATATGCTCCATCTATCCTTCAGCTGGGTATATCTCTAAAACAGTTTAAATCAATATGTCAAATAAAACATCTGGTGGCTCATGCCTCTAATCCTAGCTACTCAGGAGGCTGAGATCTGAAGATCAGGATTCAAGCTAGCCTGGGCAAGAAAGTCTGTGAGATTCTTATCTTCAAGAAACCACCAGAAAACCAGAAGTGGTGCTGTAGTTCAACTGATAGAGCACTAGCCTTGAGCTAAAGAGCTGAGGGACAACACTCAGGTCCAGAGTTAAAGCCACATGACTGACAAAAAAAAGACATCTGGTCTTCTGTCTTCATTGCAGCACTATTCACAACATCCAAATGGAAGTTAGCTGATTAATAGATTAATAAAAGCAGTTCAAATACTCAATGAAATATCATTTGGCAACAAAAACACACTTTGTTGTTTTCAACACCATAGAATTAGAAATATTTTTTAATTTTATTTTATTGTAAAGATGCTGTACAGAAGGGTTACAGTTACATGAGTAAGACAATGATTTCATTACTTGTCAATCATTGTTACCCTTCCCTTGTTCTCCCACTATCCCTTCACCCCCATCTCTTTTACTCCTCCCCCCACTGCCTGAAGTTGTAAAATTCATTTCCAATATACTGTCTTGTGGGTATCATTGTTGCAATGGGCCATCCTGTGTCCTTATTTTAGCAGTTTGTTATTCCCCTTGCCCTCCACAAATTAGACAAATGTATATACAAGATTCAGTGTACAAGATCAACAGGGGATATACCATAGGGGGAAGAACATACAAAGGAAACAAAAAAATCACATAGTACATTAAAAACAACAACAACAAAGAAAGACCTCTTGTGTCCATATCTTGGGGTTCATTTCACTTAACATCATCTTGTATGGTCATATGTACATAGCTTTTGAGCTTTTCTGATCAGCTGATAAAATTATTCTAGATGTATACTAATTATTGCAAGTGAGGGAAACCATGAGACCTATATTTCTTTGGGTCTGGCTTATTTCACTTATGATTTTTTCCAAATGGATCAAAGACCTCAAAGTAAAAGCAGACACCCAGAAAACATAACAGGAAGGCATAGGAGAAACTCTAGGGTTGCTTGGCACAGGCCGAAATGTTCTTAATAAAGACCCAGAAACACAACAAACCAAAGAAAGGTTGGACAAATGGGATTGCATGAAACTGCAGAGCTTCTGCATGGCAAAGAACATAAGTAATCGATCAATAGAAAGCCACCTACTGGGAGAAGATCTTCACTAGCCATACAATAGACAAGGCCCTCATATCTAAAATATACTTAGAATCCAAAAAATTAAATCCTCCAAAAACAAATCTCAAGGAAACAACTGCCCCATGAGAAGTGAGTTAAAAACTTAAAGCGAAACATCTCTGGAGAGGAAATAAGAATGGCCAATAGACACATGAAGAAATGCTCAACTTCTCTGGCCATAAAAGAAAGGCAAATAAAAACAATATTGAGATACCACCTCACCCCAATTAGAATGGCTAGAATCAAGAAATCTAATAACAACAGAAGCTGGAGGGGATGTGGTCAAAAGGGAACCCTACTGCATTGTTGGTGGGAGTGTAAATTTGTTCAATCACTTTGGAAAGTGGTATGGAGGTTCCTCAAAAGACTCCACATAGAGCTTGCCTATGACCCAGCAATCCCACTTTTGGGCATTTACCCAAATGGTCACAAACAAGCCATACTAAAGCTACCAGCACAACTATGTTTATTGCAGCCTTATTTACCATAGCTAAGATATGGAACCATGTTTATCATAACATTATTCTTCCATCAGAAAGAATGACACCATCCTATTTTTTAGAATTACAATATGCTAAGTGAAATAAGCCAGATACAGAGAGACAAGTGCCCCATGACATCACTTTTATGAAATATAAAGATATTGACCGACATAGAACATAACATTCTAAGAAAAGAATTCTGGTATTCCAGCTGGAGAGAGTAGGGAAGAAGGAGGCATGTGATAAGGCTGATCAATGGGTACCAAATTATAGTACAATGGAGTTGAAGTTATGATGCATTAGTGAAGTGAATATAATATACTCACTAAAACTGTCTTCTATAAGAATCTGTAGCAATCAGAAAATGTTCAGTTGTGGTAACTCCTTGTATAAACACAAGATACAATACTTTATTAGAGAAAGTATTTATATATATATATAAATATATGTATTTATATGCAAATATATATATTCTGGAATTGGCTTGAGGTATAGTATAACCTGATAAAGGAGGCTTGTGTAACCAAGCACCAAGTTGTTGGGTTTTTTGTTTTGTTTTGTTTTGTTTTTCCCAGTCCTGGAGCTTGAACTCAGCACCTGGGCATTGTCCCTGAGCTTCTTTTGCTCAACGCTAGCAATTTACAATTTGAGCCACAGGGCCACTGCTGGTTTTTTATGTGTTGCTGAGGAATCAAACCCAGGGCATCATGCATGCAAGGAAAGCACACTACCACTGAGCCACCTTCCCAGCCTTAGATTAATTTTTATATGATTTGAGATAAGGGTTTAACTTGATTGTTTTCAATAAATATCTAGCTGTTCTAGTACTGTTTGGTGGAAAGACTATGATCCCCTTGAATTACCCTCATATCAAACCAGTTTAGCTCAAATGCAGTTCTGAACTTTCTGGTCCATTGTATTCACTCGTTTTTCTGATTCAGTACCACACTGAATTGTTCCTAGGCTCACGTAGTTAGGCTAGCTTTGCAGTAATTTTTGAAATTAGAACTGTGTGTATCCAACATTCTGTTTTCATGATCATGCTATGATTTCGAGTCCTTTCATTTTGATATGATGTTAAAATTCAGTGTCTTCTCAGGTCTTCTTAACTATTACTCAGAAAAGTAACAGCTCTAGTCAAGCATATGATTTTAGATTCCCAATTGTATGACAAAGATTCTCAAAAGAACCCTGAATATTTCACTACTCAACTCTTCCTTTTAGCCTTGCAGTCAGATTCTTTTTCTGTAGACTCCAACCACTAGCATTATCTGAACAGTTGCAGTGCTAAAACTCATGGCATGGATTGTTTTGGAAAATGTTGGGGAAATAGGTCTTTTCACACAGAATGATGTCTAAGCCAGGTTAAATGAGGACAAGTTGTGGGAGTGAATTTTCTTGATGAGATGCTGGAGAGGTCAAATAATGCTGCTTGTGTAGGGCCAGGGCTTTGGGGAATGTACAGACCTGCTCCTCTTCCTCTATCAGCTTTGCAACTGCAGCTTTTGCAGCTCCTACTGTTGTAAAGTTGTTGACTTTCAAGGCCACCATGGGACTGAGTAAAAGGGGACACAATTGGGCCAAAGTAAAATTACCATGAAGCTTACTGTGCGTGCTGAGATCCAATTATTTACTGTAAATAATACTCTTTGGATTGTTTCAAGTTTTGGGTTAATTTCCCAAGTTCTGAAAAAGGTAATCTTGGGATTGTATTTTTTTTCATTTTGTTTTGTTTTGTTTGTATTTTTGCCAGTGTTTTTATGGAGAGTACATTTTCTGTGATTTTTTTTCTGTCTTATATCTAATTTTCATTTCCCATTAATTCCTTCCCTTCAGGTTCTACTTGCTAATCTTAAAATTTTTTTCTTCACTTGGTAACTTTGGGTTATTATTTGTTCAAGATGGAGATATTAAAAAACTCTTGAGTTTCTTTTTGTACATCCATGCATTTCAGATCAGAAAAGAGTATAGTTCTGCATAAAGTATGCACAATATTCAAAAGAATGTGATCTTTTAATGGTGACAAGAATTTGGCCAAGCTGGATCAAGAACAAGAATGTAATGTTGTCAAAAACAAAAAGTATTCTCGAAGCAGAGATCCAGCTTAAATGTGATAACATTATTCTTGGTCCAGTATAAACCAACTCTTCTAAAAGAGAAATAGTAATATGAATGGTAGAACTGTGGGACGACAAGGGATCTGTCTGGGTGAAGTAGTTCTATATTTTCTTTACAAGTAAAAAGTAGGCTTTTTTCCTCAGAAAATCAAATGGTAATTAATAATGATAAAATTAAACATTTGAAAGATGGGGTAAAATGTGGATGTTGGGGAGCAAGGTCCAAGGATTCAGCCAATAGTGTATCAACAAGAGAAATCAGATAGTAGTACCATTGATGTACAACATTGTGTGATTTAATAGAACACCAGGACTACAGTACCTAGGGCCCCAGGCATTGGAATGAGTGTTATTTCCTAAATGTGGCTCATCCTACTGGCATCAACCCAACAGCCCTATCAGTGCTCTTCTTTAGTTCTGAGTAACAGAGTACCTCGTCTTCCTTTGTCTCTAACTTGCTTCTCTCTCAAGAAACTTGTGACTTACCTGCTTAATGAGTTATCAAAGATAACATAGCCTACGCCTGGCAGAACCTTGAAGGGACAAGTCTTTCTTCACTCTAAACAAGTGATTCGAAGCTGGGTGCTGGTGACTCACACCTGTAATGCTAGCCACTCAAGAGGCTGAGATCTAAGGATTATCATTCAAAGCCAGCTAGAGAAGAAAAGTCAGTGGGACTCTTACTGCCAATGAACCAGAAATGAAAACAATAACAACAACAAAAGAAAAAAAAACAAGTGGAGGTATGGCTGAAGTGGTAAGCAAAAAAGCTAAACAACAATTCAAGACCCTGAGTTCAAGCTCTAGTACTGTCCCCAACTCCCTTAAAAAGGTTTCTGAGCTGCTCTGATTATGAGTATTCAGTCAAATTAGGTTAGAGCTTGTTAAGGAAGTGTTCTAACACCTAGCCACATCACCGTTTTTTTTAGTAAATCATTATCAGTTATGAAAAGACAGGTAGTTCCTCATCTTTTTGTTTCACAGTATCTATTATTATTCTCCTCAATTGCAAACAAAAGTTTGATATGATTTCAGTGTCTTACTGGTATTTTTCATGAGTGTATCTGCTCTTTGCAGAAAAGCTCTTTGATTGCAACAAATATGGCTGTTGTGTTGAAGACTGAGTGAAGTAAACATAGTGCATACCCAGTAATTGCTGACAAGAATGGAGGCAATTTCTTTGACAAAAGGAGAAAGAATATCATGAGTTTAGGGGAAAAAAACTCTCCTTTTTTTCATGAGTTCTCTCCAAGGAAATGAACAAATAAGTATGCTGTGGTGAAAATATACTGAGCAAAAAAAGACAAATGATAAATAAATGCATTTTTTATTATTTAAATTGATTGTAAAGTATGTTTGAATAATCCCTAAAATCATATCTCTAATTTTTAAAAAGAAATAAAGAATACATTAATATACTTCTAAATTATCATCTTTAAGATTATTGGGTGAATAAATATAGGGAAAATTTATGAAATGAGTCCTATACCAATTAGAAAATATGGATATTCATAGGCTTGTACTTCATCAATATATTTAAATATACAAACATGTGTATGTAATTGTTTGACTTCAATTATTGTACCAAGATTACATTTTTTCTTTTTCACACATAATACGAATAAATTCTTTGTGTCACTTTTATCCTCAAGTGTTTATTTTTCTTTAAAAGACATTTTAAAGGGGGCACAGTGGTATGTATCTGTAATCCCGCACTCAGGAAGCTAATGTAGGAAGATTGCAGGTTTAATGCCAGGCCAGGCAGCAGGGAGAAAAAAAGGACACTTGAAAAAAGTCACCTTTTCAGATCACATTATTTCTGTGATGCATGTGTGATTTTCTCTGGTAGAGTGCAAATGTTTGCATGTGAGATCTGACACTTGGGTTGCTAATGTGACAGTGTGCTCCTTGGTAATGGGAAAGAAATGAGTATTAGAGTGAAAAGGTGTGCAAATAGACACTCTACAAAATCCATTTGAGAAAGTATGGCTTGTTCCCATGTCGAATGTGATACAAGAAAATCAGGAAATAGGAACTGACAGACTCCAATTTTCAGGTAATCTCTGTCTGAGGGAGTTCTATCATCTTTGCTGATCCTGGCCCTAGTGCCCTGTGGCTTTCTCTTCCACTCATATATTAAGTTTCCTTGTGAGTTGACTAAAATATACGTTTTTTCCCCAGAACAACTCACCTGATCTGTGCTCAAAAGATAAAAGAGAACCACCAAGAACCTCCCTTGTCAACACAGGACAAAACAAAATGTCATCAAATAGAGCCAGAAAATAAAAGTAATGGAGCTTGAGGCTCTTGCTCTGCTGTTTGGATCATGGCTTGGGCCACAACTCCAGCCCTACTCTTTTGCTGGTTATTGCTGATTAAGAGTGTCTTGGACTTTTCTGTCCTGGCTTTCCTGGAGCCTCAATCCTCAAAGCTCAGCTTCTTGAGTAGCTAGGATTACAGGCATGAGCCACGGGTACCTGACTTAGGTATTCTGTTCTTTGGTCTTAGGATATTGTTGCTTGAATATTATTATCCCAAAGTCTTCTTCTGAATGGGTACTAGGGAATATGTATGGTGAAATCTAGAAAATAATTTCAAGAAAAATATTGTTAAAAAGTCGTGAGTCTTGGGGCTGGGAAGATGGCTCAGTGGTAGAGTGCTTGCTTTGCATGCTTGAGGCCCTGGGTTTGATTCCTCAGCACCACATAAGCAAAAAGAAAAAAGCTGGAAGTGGCGCTGTGGCTCAAGTGGTAGAGCGCTAGCCTTGAGCTGAAGAGCTGAGGGACAGTGCCCGGGCCCAGAGTTCACGCCCTATGACGGGGGAGGCGGGGGAAAACGACTTGTGAGTCTTAATATGTTTTATTTGTTACTAAGTAATTAATGTAATCCAGGAGTATGTATAGCCCCCTTAAGAGAATTATGGTAGGAAAGCATTTTCTACCCTCTGTAGGGTATATCTTCGCCTTCTTGATTGCCTTCTTTGACTGTATACCTTTTTAATTTGATGAAAATTTGTCTATTTAGTTTCCTTTTGTTGAGTGGGCTTCTTGGATCATTGGTAAAAATTCTTGCCCGACAAATGTCAAACAATATTTTTAAAAAGAAACTTTTCACTTATTGAAGAAACTTTTTCCATCATGAATTCTTAACAATTATGTCAAAGATCGATAGATATAAATGCACAAGTATATTTCTATGAAAACTATTATGTGATTATATGTTTACTTTTAGATCAGAACCTTGATCATTTGATTGTTATAGCATTTTTGTAAGTTTTTAAATTTAGCAGTATAATGCTTTCAGTTTTGTCATTTTTGTTCAAGATTGTTTTAGAGCTTTGATTTCTTTTTTTGTAAACAGTATTTTTTAATTGTGAAAATACTGTACAGAGGGGTTACAATTACATGGGCAAGATAATGAGTACATTTCTTATCAAGCATTGTAGCCTCCTCCTTTGTTTCCCCTTCCCATTCCTTCCCATCCTCCCCTCGCCCCTCTACCCAATCCTCCTCCCCCCACACCAAAGTTGTAAAGTTCATTTTTCCACATAAGGACTTTTACTTCTCATTGTTGCAATGGATGCCCCTCAGTAGATGAATGGATCAAGAAAATGTGGTATATATACACAATGGAATTCTATGCCTCCATCAGAAAGAATGACACTGCCCCATTTGTTAGGAAATGGAAAGACTTGGAAAAAATTATATTAAGTCCCATGGTTTCCCTTATTTGCAATAACTAGTTTAAGTCTGAGTCAAGCAGCAAAGGTCAGATAAGTTGATGTTAGGGAAATGAACTCTAAGATATGTATTCAAATGTTTTTTTCTTTCAGGTGATTGTTTCTTACATATTTATAAGAGCTTTGATTTCTTTAGTGGTTTCATATAAATTTGATAATTTATTTCTTCTGTGTATGTAAAGTATCATGAGGATTTTGATAAAAAAATTGTATTGAACATGTACTCTGGGAAAAATGCTAACATTGCATTTTGCAATAGCTTAAATAAATGTATTTAAATTGACAAAAATGTATTGAATCTATACATTCATTTGAGGAGTATAGGCATTTTAATATTTATATTTTTATACTTTAAACATGAATATTTGATATATTTACATTTTGGTAACTTTTCAATCTCTTTCATGATTTATAAGTTTTTAATGTTATTTTATGTCATTGGTTAGATTTATTCCTGACATTTTATTACATGGGACTGTTTCCTTGATTTCTTTTTTTGATAGTTCACTGTTATTGCTCTAGATATGTTTCTGGTATTTGCAAACTTTGTAGCTTTCAACTTTGTTTATTAATTCTAACAGGTTTTGGTTACACCATTAGGATTATATCATTGCAAATAGAGACCATTTAACTTCTTTTTTATTCATCTCTATTTTTGTACATTTTTTATTGTAAAAATACTGTACAGTAATGGAGCATTGTTGTCTCTTCCTTTGTTTCCCTTCCCAATCACTCTGTTTGAGACTTCTAGGATTATATTGGATAGAGGAGGCAAAAGTGTCTTGTACCTAATCATGGAGAACAAGTTTTCATTGTAGTATAGGATATTAGATATAGATTAGTTTCTGTGGCCTTTATTACTATGCAATGTTGACGTACAATCCTGCTTTCCTGTTGAGATTTTTCATTTTCAATCATGAAAGATTATTGAATTTTATCAAATGCTTTTTAATCTCTGTCTATTAGATAATTGTGTGATTTTTACCCTTTATTATATTAATGTAGCATATCATACTGATTGATTGTCATTTAACCATCCACATATCTCAAGGATAAGTCTCACTTTGAAATTATTCAGGGTCCCTTCCATATGCTGTAAAATTCAGTTTGTAGTGTTTTATAGGATTTTTTTCACTGAATGTTCATCAAGGCTAGTAAGATATATTTTTTCCTTGAAAATATTACCGAGTTTTGTATTAAGGATATGTTGGGCTTGCAAGATGAGTTTGGGGGTGCTCTCTTTTATTAAGTTTCATAAGAGTATTTCACAAAGATTCATATTAACTCTTCAAACATGAGAAAGAACTTTCTAGTGAAGCACTGGGCTTTTCTTTGTTAGGGTTTTGATCACTGATGTTTTCTGCTCAGTCTGTACAGATTTTTTTCTTTCCTGTTATTCGTTCTTTATGTTATAGAGATGTATCTATTTCTTCTAGATCATCTAATTTGTGGGCTTATCAGTATTCTTGTCAGTCTATCATGTTTCATCTTTCTTTGGTGACAGTTGTAGTAGCTCTTTTTCCTATTATAATTTTATTTGCAATTTTTCTTGTGCCAAGTTTACACAAAGCTTTATCAAGTTCATTTATATTTTCAAAAATCCCCAGTTCTTAATTTCAAATAAGAACAAATTTCAAATATAACATTTTTAAAAAGTTTAATAAGTTTTAAATATAACTTTTCCTCGGGCTAGGAGTGGGGGTTCATAGCTCAGTAGTAGACCAATTGTCTGGCATATGAAAGGCATGATTCCATCTCAAACGCTACAAGAAAAACGATGTAACAACATCCGTGTTTGATATTTCATGCAATGAATCTTTCAAAAATATACATTTATCTGAGCTAGGCAAAGAAAGGGGAACAACAAAATGGTGACAAAAATGACAAAGGGGAACCTATGCAACAGTGATACTCACAAGACACCCTGTTGGAAATGATGTGTACAACTTGACTGCAAGGAATGGGGGGGTGGGATAGGGAAAGAGAGTAAAATGAGGGAAGGGGTAAGAAGTTAGACAAGAAATGCAATCACTATCTTACTTAGGTAACTGTAACTCCCTCTGTACATCACCTTAACAATAAATTTTTAAATAAGTTTTTTATTGTGAACATACTGTACAGACGGGTTACAATTACATGAGCAACGTAATGAGTACATTTCTTATCAAGCATTGTAGCCTCCTCCTTTGTTTCCCCTTCCCATCCCTTCCCACCCTCCCCCCTAAATTGTAAAGTTCAGACAATTTGTTTTTTCCCTTCCCCTCCCCAAATTATACCAATATCAAATACAGTGAAATCAGGGGTTGTACTGTGGGGGAGGGACATACAAAACAAAAGAAATCATGTGGTACCTTATAAACACGTTAGAAACAATAGCAAGAAATGAAAAAAAAACACTTGTGTCCCTATCTTGGAAAAAAATTATATTAAGTGAAGTAAGCCAGGCCCAAAGAAACATAGGTCCCATTGTTTCCCTGGTATATGTCTGAGACAAGCAGAAAAAGGTCAGATAAGATATATTAAGTGAAATGAACCCTTAGATAATAATTTTTTAAATGCACCTAGGTTATGTCACATCCTACTACTAACTTGTTTGGTTTCTTTCCTTCAACACTTATCTTTGTCTACCACACTATTTATATTTCAGCAAGTGATGTAAAAATGCATTCAAGATGATGATACCATCATGACAGATGATGTTCAAATTTTGCAGTCTTCCTAGATCAAGAAGTAAGAGCTCCAACTACCTAACATGCATCCAAAAGCCCTGTCAAAGCTGCACCCACTTAGCATTTGGACTTACATTTCCTCACTTAACTCCCCTCCTTTCAGCTGCCATATGAATAGATCATGTAGTCTCAATTCCAGATCATAAAGTTTCATACCCAGGTCATATAGTTGCATATGCAAGTCATGCTTTGTTATATCTCTGGCCCTTTGCACAGACCATTGTCTTTGCCTGAAACATTACCCATCTTTCAATCAGTTCCTAACTTCAGAGGAAATGGAACAGAATATAACACAAATGCTTTGCCTCATCGCCATATAAAATCTAGCATCTTTCCAGTTGTCTAGTCACATCTGAACGTACTCTTCTTGCTCCACAGTCCAAGTCATATCTGTCTTTCATACTGCTATGGATATCAATTTCTTTGCTCTTTTCAGCTTTTCACATATGTTATTTTTTCCTAGTTTGAAATGTGTTTATTTCCTTTACTTTTCACCTGCTTGACTCCCAAGTGTCCTTTAGATTTTACTCAAGGAAAATTGGGTCCTGTTATATCGTTTAGGTCACATTGTACTTTTCTTTATAGATTTTTAAATCATATTTTCCCCCAGAGGTATTTATCTGATTTTAAAAAGGCTTATCTATCATTTCCTCAGGACTCTGAAAATAGAAAGAGGCCTGGTTAGTTTTCTATGACAAGAAATTAAATCTTTCAACTAGACATCTTGCTAGCTAGCACAACACCTGAAAGATTATTTGATAAACATTTTAAAATTAGTTGTATTAATACCTTTCAATTAAGAAAATTATCAGCTGATGAGATAAACTGCCATACTATCTATCTTCTTGTCACACAAAAATATGCAGTAGTACAATAAATTTTAAAAAACTTAGACACTTGTTTCCTACAGTATATCGTGGCAGGATATATGAGCATTATGTGAGCGTGCTTTGATTAACTTTGTATTCAGCCCCTAATTGCCATTTATTTCTGTTCACTTCTGAGTCCTCTTCCATCACAGGATGTAACAGGGTGAAACTTTAAGCAAAATAATTCCTGTTTTCATTGTAATTGCATATAAAGAGTTTTTGGTAAAGGACTGAAGAGGGAATAATTTAAGACATTTTTCTCTCTTCCAATAGTTTTTCTCCTAAAAAAAACTTTATGTCCAGTAAGTGATGAAAATCAGATATTGGTATCCATCAATCTTTACATGAATATGAATTTCTATTGCATTTTAAAGGGGATACTGGTTGCAGCCCCTTCTTTGTCTCCAGATATGTCTTAATGTAATAGTGAATTTTTAATGTATGTACTAAGAAATGCACAAAACCTAGTGGTTACTTTGATACAAATGTGTTTTTCTTTGCATTTTTGGTGTTGTCTGAGGACATGTGCATTACTGGAAATTAAATCCAGTGCCCCACCCATACTAGTGAGGTATTTTATCCCTTGAGCTAAGCCTATAGCCTGTATATGTTTTCCTTTGTGACTTTCTTTCTTATGGAAAATTTATCTATTTCCATCTATATGTAGCAAACACCTTCCCTATGTTAAATTCAAACAACTATTTTATTTTCAAGAAAAAAATAGCTTTCTCTAGTGTAGGGTTGTTAAAGAGTGTATCTTATCCATTCCATACAATAAAAGTTGCTTATCAATGTAATTTTTATAAAGTATTTTTACACACACATATGCACACATACACATACGATGCCAGTACTGAGGCTTGAACTCAGGGTCTGGGCACTGTCCCTTAGCTTTTTCTGTCAAGGCTAGTACTCTACCACCTGAGCTTTACTTCTGGCTTTAATTTCATCTACTCATACTCTGAACCAGAATCTCATAAAATATGTTTCTATAAATCTCCTTGACTTAGAGAACTATGAGTTAAAAAGTCAATTTTTCTACTTCTACATGCCCTAATATATGAAAGGGGAAATTGTGGAAAGGGGAAATGGAAAACAACAACAAATTACTGGACTACACACAAATTCTTAATTTTTAAAAGAAATATCACTAATTTTCTTACTCGAAAAAAGTGGAATTTTATGCCTTCATCAGAAAGAATGACATTGCCCCATTTGTTAGGAAATGGAAAGACTTGGAAAAAATTATATTAAGTGAAGTAAGCCAGGCCCAAGAAACATAGGTCCTGTGGTTTCCCTTATTTGCAATAACTAGTATATGTCTGAGACAAGCAGAAACAGTCAGATAAATTGATCTTAGGCGAAATGAACCCTAAGATAAGAATTCAATTTTTTTTCTTTCTTGTGATTGTTTCTAACATATTTATAAGATGATTTCTTTGTTGCTTTGTATGTCCCTCTCCCACGGTAAAACCCCTGTTTTCACTGTATTTGATTTTGGTATACTTTGTGGAGGGGAAAGGAAAAAACAAATTGTTTGAATAGGGATACAGGTGGACCCATTGCAACAATGAGATGTACAAGAGATTAGGGGCAGGGGAGTGCGGGGCGGGGGAGAGATAGGAAGGGATGGGAAGGGGGAACAAAGGAGGAGGCTACAATGCTTGATAAGAAATGTACTCATTACCCGGCCCATGTAATTGTAACCCCTCTGTACGGTATTTTCACAATTAAAAAAAAAGTTGATAAGGTGTCTTGATCAATCCAACTTCAATTTTCTACAGTAGTTTCCAGAGTTCGTTATTCTCTGTGTCTTTGTCTCTGAGAGTTTCTTTTCCATTTATCCTCATTGCTCAAATCCATGAAGTGTTTTAGGACATGACTTCTTTGAGGACTGAGCAGATTTCTCAGCCTACATTACTCCTGTAAGTATTTTGGCAACCAATGATTGTTTCATACCCAAGCAGCCAGTCATTGTGTGTGTGTGTGTGTGTGTGTGTGTGTGTGTGTGCGCGCGCGCACGCGTGCGCATGCGTGCGCGTGCACGTGTGTTACACAGAGGTTGACACGGGTTGCTGTAGCTTTTCTTAGCTCTATTCCTTGTGAAGTTTTATTGCAGAAAATAGGCTGTAGTGTCTTACTCTAAATGTGCTTTTTACCCATTCTCATGTCAGAGAAGATAAAACATTGTGGTAGCATTTTATTTTTAAAGTAAAAATCAATGTCTTCATTTCTAGGACAGAATGCCAGAAGCTTTTGTTTTGTTTGTTTTGGAGACAAACTTCTGGTGCTGTAAGAGAAGTCCCTGTGAGTATTCCACCGTGAGTCATGGCTTGCTGGTGTTCTTCATGAGCTTGGTTAGAGAGAGCTCATTTATCTTCAGAGTTTATGGAGGGAAACCTATGACAGAACAAATAGGAAAAGCAGAAGTGGCTTCGGAAGGCTAATTTCACAAGTTAGTGTTTAAACAAGGGACACCTCATTACTAGTATAGAGTTTTGTGCTCCTCTTTTTGCTTCTTCATTCACAAGAAATGTGAACTTATTTAGCAAAATACATTTGCTTGCTGTTTTGCTATGGATGTTGTTAATATACACAGTGACAGATTCTATGTTCTTTTATTCAATCTCATGTTCATACATGGCTGTCTGCCAGTGCAGGTATATTCTATAGCATGTCTGTGTCAGTTAATTGACACCAAGATATGTTATAATAAAAATAAGCCTATACATTTGCAGGGAAATGGATGGAACTAGAGCAAATCGTTTTGAGTGAGGTAAGCCAAGAGCAAAGAGACAAATGGCACATGGTCTCCCTGATATGTGGATGCTAAAGCCAAAAATGCAAGGAGATATGACAAAGTAAACAGGATTCGAAAAACAAAGGACTTCCACTCATTTTGTCATATCATTGCTAAATGACTCCATGTTCTTGACCACATATATGGTGTTTGTGTGTGCATATATATATATATATGTGTGTATATATATATATATATATATGCATGCAATGGAGGGAAGCTAGGAGGAGGACACAGAATCAGAGGGAAATGGGAAAACATGCGACAGAGAGGCCCATGAGCTGCACTGCACATAGATGAAAATGAACTAAGCAACTCAAAGACAGAAATGGGAGGGGAGGAATGAAAGGAAAAGAGGGAACAGCTTACACTAAGCAAAAGGAAAGAAATGTAAATATCACCTGATGTGGAAGAAATAATTGTATTGCCAAAGCTCATAGAATTCACAAACTTCACAGACCATAATAAGGACAATTTGTGAAGGTTAAAATGTATTTGTGACTTTAAGTATCACTATTCCACAATACTGCGAAATTTGTGAAATTTATATAATCATTTGATCTCAATTTAAAAAACAAGGAATGAATTTTTATCACTTTCTATACCAGTGTGTATTTCTCAAAATATTATGCAGCGTAATGCAAATATGAACTTGCTATGATGTTTCTTTGTTGTATGGAATAATAATCTTTTTTGAAAATAAATGTTTAATCATAAAATAAGTTAGCCTACAATCTTAGACTTCAGGCTGTAGAGAGTTATTTATCAGTCATAGTCATATACATTATCAGGTGACTATGGGAATGATTGATGTTCTTTTGGCTTTCAGAATGAAAAGAATATGCTATCTAAGATAAAATGGCTCCATAGAGGTAATAAAGTAAGATGATAGGACCATGAAAGGGCTATCTATTGTTTGTTTTGCTTATAAGTCATCCAAAATTTTTCTGTATGATGGGCTAGGCATAATATTGATGATCAATTCTACTCTACCTACTATATGTAAAGACTGAGGGCATAAGGAAGAGGAGCATATATTTTCCCTACAGCAAAATCTGCATAGAAATCTCAGAGAAACATAGTTTGATTAACTTAGGTCCTTTATGTCATTGAGGCTATAGAGTCTGAAAGATGTCTGATTGGCAAAGGGCCACTCACATGTGGAAAATGGAGCTCTTCTTGGCTTTACCCTAGCTTGTGTACCAGAAGTCTGCCTCCTACACAGAGGAATGAGCTTCTAATAAATGGACACTGTTGACTCATTTAAAAAAAATCAAGCCAGGTGCCAGTGGCTTATGCCTATAATCCTAGCTACTTGGGAGTCTGAGATCGCCATTTGAGGCCAACCTGGGCAAGAAACTCCATGACACTTTTATCTCTAATAAACTACCCCAAAAAGCCAGAAGTGGTGTTGTAGCTCAAGTAGTAGAGTGCTTGCCTTGAGCAAAAAAAGCTCAGGGACAGCACCCAGGCCAAGAGTTTAAGCAATATGACTCAGAAAACACAACACACATACAACAACAACAACAACAACAACGAAACACCAAAATACAGAGAGCACAGGAAATGGAAGCTGAGCAGGCAATCCATTGAAAGTCAATAAAAGTGTGGAGAGTGTGATCAGCTAGGAGCTAGTTTTGTCTTAGCTCTACACAGAAAGCAACTCCAGCAGTGGTACTGGGCACGAAAAAGTTATCTCTCTAAGCAAAATATACTGACCCACCTTTTGGCAGAGGAATTAAGATGAGAGCCTAGGGAAATGAGGGCATCTGAAAAGGGAAACTCCTGAATCCCTGACACCTATGACATACATGAATGAATATTCTAAAAAGACTTAATAAATTATGATTTGAGCCACTGCCTCTGATTTAATTTTCTGGGGAAAAAAAAGGAACATCCATCCTTTCTAAAGCAATATCAAAATTAACAGACTAGATTTTCATTCATACTGTCCACAGATCCAATTCTAACTCATTTTATGTGCAAAGAACTGAGAGAGAAAAAAGGTCATTTTGAAAGCAGAGGAATACCAGCTGATGCCAACTCTAAGACCGTGGGTGGCTCGAACTTACTACATAAACAGAAAGGATCTCTTCGGAATAAAGAAATTGTTAAATATCTTGATGTGATGGTAATTTTAAAGTTGTACACATCTGTCAAAATTGATTGATTTAGCAATTTGAGTCCATGATGTGACTTTTTTTTAAAAGAAAAATAGATATGAAAAATATATTTGATTGGATTACTGTTTTTTTTTTACAACTGTAAAACACAATGGTAATCATTTCTGTTCTTGGTTAAGTACAGCCTCACATATTGCAGTGCAATCATTCTTCTGAGACAACTAGAAATATGACAATGGTATTTTCAAAGATCACTAATATCTTTTAAAAAGGCCGTCAACCTTGACAGGCCAGCATATCAGAAGAGAAGCTGAAAGGAAAATCAGTATAACGGCCATCTTTGGAAAGCCACTGTAAAGAAAACCTGGAACATAGGAACCACCAAATAAATGAGTCCTTTGTAATTGCTTTGCTCTTAATCCAGCACATTTTCCTCATACCCAGACAGCAAATGTGATGGTATTGAGAAAGAGGCAGTAGTTTACTTGTAAGGAAACCCCTATGTGATCCATGATGCAGATGCTGATCTTAGAAGATAATCTGTGCTT
The DNA here is from genome assembly GCF_024711535.1 of Dipodomys merriami. Taxonomy (NCBI): domain Eukaryota; kingdom Metazoa; phylum Chordata; class Mammalia; order Rodentia; family Heteromyidae; genus Dipodomys; species Dipodomys merriami. The sequence continues at coordinate 64,866,608 of NW_027203381.1, read as the reverse complement.
TTACACTGAAGGAATGGAGGGTATTTCTAGGCAGAAGAAATAATCAGCAGCTCATCCTTTGAAAGCTTTCTGAGATCCTGTTTCTGTGCAGAGCAAGAGAAAAGACTGCAAGGGAGGTCCAAGAAGGTCATGAGGAGGTTCAATTGTCCTCCCAGAGGTAATTAATAGCTTTGTCTTCTCATTTCTATTACACAGTTAATCTATCTTCTCTGTCAGTTCCAGTGCTGAGTTGCTATCAAGAAGGAATTTAAATACAGAGAGAATAAGTACCCATTCCTTAAAACTTTTTTTGCCCAGAATCATTTATTAAAAGGAACTAGTAAGGAACTAATGAGCAAAATAGGAAGCCATTAGTTTGCATCTACCAACCTTAACACTGACCTTGGGATTAAAAATTGATTACTTTGGTCACATTCTACTAATAAATGACCTTGACCTCACCTCACTGAGCATTATATTCTGACATGGGAATGTCATGTCATAATTATATGTCCCAATTCCAAGAAAAATTTATGATGCTACTCAATCTATTTGTTCTATCCCTTATGCTTCCTGAAATAGGTCAGTAACATAAGTTCTGCCTACTCTGTATGAAATGTTCCATAGTAAGACTATTTTGCATAGTAAGTTATTTTGTAATACTAGCTGTATCACAATAATTTTCTAGAATCTTAAATGACCACTGAACTTCTCTTGTATTAAATATTAAGAGCACATCCCAAGGGAACTGTTTCTTATTACTATATTTTAAGCTGTTTTGCTTTCCATACTCCTCTATTAATGTAACTGTTCCCTTCCCTGGATAAAAAAGTAGCTGACAAAAAAGGATCATATTTGTGGTTCACAAATCTTGCTAAACATTTTTTTTTAATTGCTAAATTGGTGGGGAAGAATGAGAGAAATAGGACAGTGATGGAGATGCATTACTCATAAGTAGACATGTTCAACTGAAACTCTTTTGTACAATTACTGAAATATGAAATAAAAAGTAAATTTGCTAAAAGTAAATTTGGAAGGCAAGTGAGACATGTAATTAAAACTAATTACAATTGATATGATTATCTCTAGGAAAAAATAATTTTCTGATATTATAGAGTTGCACATTTCTCAAAAAGTAATTTGTTTCTTCAACATTATTATCAGTCCTTAAGATCATCCTTTATCAGTGAAGTTGAATTTCTCAGAAAAGACCAATTGCATGGTATGAATCTTACATCATAGCTGATGGTTTACTCTAATCACTCATTCCCAAAGTTTTGTGAACTTGTATTAAAATATTTTATAAGGATTAGACACAACTCACACAAATGTTGGTATCTATAGGGACATGCATCTAAATATATGGTAAGGGCTTTACATGTTTTCTTACTAATTTAAACTCTGTTTTGTTCTTAATCCCATTCATAATCTCCTTCTTAGTTGACTCTATCATGCATATACTATAAACGCCACAATTAAAAGCAAGGGAAGGAGTATTAAAATGGATAAATTTTTTCATTAACCTTTTAGGAAAAAAGCTGGTCCAATGTGGTGTAAGTCTAACTGAAGCCTCCTTCGGGAAGATTGTTCTCCATGATACAAGCCCCATACTCTAACTCTGAATGCACATTTGCAAGTTCTTAGTTTTTAAATCTGACCCAGTCATTAGACATAAAAATAAGAAAAAAGTAAATAGATTTTGCAAGATGCAAAATTTGTAAAAGGCTGGTTATTTGTTATTGAAAGTCTTAATTTTACTGGAATCAATGAGGTGAAGATACATTGTGGCCAGCCATGGCATTGCATGTTTATAATCTCAGAGATTTTTAATAAGGACAAAAGGATCTTGGTCTGAGGACAATATCCTACTTCAAAACAAGCCTGGTGTCCCCATCACCTGTAGTCCCAGCTGCTTGGAATTCAAAGGTAAGAAGATCCATCTCTTTCTGAGGCCAGCCTGAGCAAAGTTAGTGAGACATCCAATCTGAAAAACAAAAGCAAAGAAAAGACTGGAGGTGTGTCTCAAGCTGTAAAACATTTGTCTAGTAAGCAGAAGGTTTTGCTTCTTTGCTCAAGCTATAATCTCTAAACTATTCTGACACTTGCTGTCACCATCTAGACACATGCTAGAAAAAGCAGAATTAGCAACCCATTAAATGAGTCTGTAGGTGCAAAGTAGTGACTCTTATGCCTGTCATATAGCAAGAGTTGTTTGAAGGTTTTTTTTCCTTATCATTACTGATATTTAAAACGCTTCTGTGTGAATACTCAGCCTCTACCATGGGTTATCTAAATAGCTACAGCTATCTATCTATCTATCTATCTATCTATCTATCTATCTATCTATATCTATCTATCTATCTTTCTGTCTGTCTGTCTGTCTGTCTGTCTGTCTGTCTGTCTGTCTATCTATCCATCCATCCATCTAGCTAGCTTTCTATATGTATATTATATATTATCATCATATATAATATATATAATATATGCATATATATACATTCATATAATATATTAAAAAGGCTAGTGCATGTATATAGTGAATGTATATATATATGCATATATATACATTCACTATATACATGCACTAGCCCCGTATACTATATAGATATATATGCCTATATATACTCTATACTATATATAAGTATATATATATATTATATATACTATATATATACATATGCATATATATACATTCACTATATACATGCACTAGCCATTTAAATTTCTTTTTATTTTTTGGTATTTGTACTGGAGCTTGAATTCAGGGCCTAGATGCTGTTCCTTAATTTTTTCACTAAAAACTAGAGCTGAACCACTTGAGCCACAGCTCCAATTATGGCATCACAGAGCCAGATAATTGCTCATATCTGTGCCATTTTTTCCAACTCTCTTCTCCTTCCATTCTTTTATTCATTTATCTTCAGTTACACTGGACTTGCTGCTAATCCATGATGATGATCAAGACTTCTTCTCAAGCTTTGAGGCTTTCTACTTGTTTTTTTCATCCTCAGTTTCCTTGGCTTGCATCTTGGTCCAGATTGCTGCCTCATTTCTTCATTCAGCATCCACCAGAATATCATCTCAGCAGATCATTAAATGTCCCTCAGTGATTGTTCCTAAGATAGCAAGATAGAAATAGAGAATTCCAGACACATTGCTGAGACTTGATGGGTATTGTTGAAGAAATCATTGTAGACATTAGTGTTCTATTGTGTTCACTGTTTGAGTGTAGAAAAATACATCAACATACCTGGCAGAAAGCTGAAGCTGCATCTATAAGAAAATGCAGGTGGACCCATTGCAACAATGAGATGTACAAGTTATTATGTCAGAAACGATCTTTACAACTTTGGTGGGGGGGGAGGGGGAGGATGGGAAGGGATGAGAAGGGGAAACAAAGGAGGAAGCTACAATGCTTGATAAGAAATGTACTCATTATCTTGCCCGTGTAATTGTAACCCCTCTGTACAGTATTTTCACAATAAAAAAAAAAGAAAATGGCTCATTAATTGCCTAATACCCTAAGATGTAAAATTTTCCTTTACAGGTGATTGTAAATAATTGAGTGTAATTTTTCTCTTACAATAGTGATATTGTATAATCATATGTGTGTGTATATATATATACATACATACATATACATATATATATATATACCTTATATATATACCTGTGTTGCACCAATATTTTGGTTTCCAAAATTTTATAAATGATCTTCAGAAAAGCATTATATACTGGAGGAAGATGGCTAAGGAGAAGCTGGGGCTATCCAAGTTCTCATGTAGAAAACAGTTTTAGTGTTCCAGTGAAAAATCCAAGGCTAGAGAGTCACACCAAATATGCCATCATAGTGCAGAGAATTTGGCCAGAGAGGAAAAACTCAGGCAGCTTTGTTAAGGAGACAGATTCAAGCACTTGCTGGTGTTCACAGAGGTGGCAGCGGCTGCTGCCGCGGTCACCATAGCAACAGACAGAGCCAAGGACAAAGGCACCACCAACAGTATGCAAGCAGATTCACCTCACCTCCAGGAAGGAGCAGAAATCTTCATCCCACTGACCACAGACAGTCACAGACTGTGGTTGGCCAGGAAACCAAGGGAAAGGCGTGAGTACTCCACAAGATAGTCCTACCCCTACTCACAGAGCAATTTTGGGAATCCAGTAGTCACTCCCCCACCACTGGAGAGGAGCTCTATCTTTGATACTGGCAAAGACCAGGCAGAACAGTTAGCATATAACTCAGGCCTTGGAAGAAGACAATAGGAGCAATTCAATAGGTCAAAGGAATCTGACCTGTGTGCCTCAGCTTGGTCCCAAGGGAAAGTTGCTCTTCCCAGGCAGAGAAAGCTCTACCCAGGGCAGGGCAACTTTCTTCACTAAGTAAATAGAGTCAGAGGTGGCCCACCCCTCTGCAGCATAGGCAGCAATGCCAGCTGCAGGAGGGTAAAAGAAAAACAATTGGAAACTGGATATGTATAAATCATGAGAATGGCTCCAGGCTGGGCTGCTTGAGTTTCCCTGGAGCTAGCCCCTCAGGGAAAAGATACACTTTGCTGACAGGCCAAAACCCTACCCACAAACTAGCTCCCTCACAGCAACTCCAAGCTAGAGGACACAGCCATCTCCCTCTTTTGTGACACTCCTAGAAGAAACAGCCATGTCCTCTTTTGTAACACTCAAAGCAGATCACTCTCCCACTGAACTAGCCTGGGAGGAGGGTCATAAAGTCCCCATAGCAGCAAGGCAGAGCTTCATTCTGCCTGCTCAAACTGATTTAAGAAACCAACTAAGCTACAGGAAATCCAAACATCGCAAGCAATCCAGAGACTCCACCAAGAGACGGGATATGGACACAGGGAAGAAACAAGATTCCCCCCTCCAAAAAAAAAAAATCAAAGAATTTTTTTCTACCTATTTTTTAAAAAAGTTAAAAATTGTTTTTTTTTTTTCCTCATTTTCATTTTATAGGTTTTTTATTCTCTTTTTAGACTTTTCCCTTTGGTCCTTTTTTTTTTTCTTGACTTAATTGCTATTCTGTACATCCCCAGATACATACCCATCTTTGATTATTAAACCTTTTCCTTCATTGTGTGCATACTTAATTCAGATATCTATTACTCAATTCACAAACTCTCAGTATTAACTCCTTTAATTGTGAATTATTTACTTATACTTATATAACTTTTAAGTGTTTCATTTTAAATTTTTATTTAGTTTTTTTTTCTTTATCAATTGCCTTTCCTTCTCTCTTTTCCTCTCTGAATTTAGGTCATAGGTATCTTCCTTCCCTCCCCACATTCCTCTAATCTTATTTTCTCCTCACAATTCTCCCTAGACCTATTAATTTCTGGTCCCCTTACTCCTTCTTTGAATTTCTTAGTCCATTGATCCCTAGTTGTTTGTTATTGAACTAGATTGTATCTGTACTCCTATGTACTCATTTTGACAAATGTCAAAGAATCTGTGCAACTACAGGACTTTAAAGGTTGATGCTTGCCTTAAAGTGTTCTAGCACAGAATTTGTTTTTTTTTCAAACCCAAATGGACAGAACAAGCTGTAGAAACACAGGAAAAAAGCCAAGTCCAAGTATTTCAACTCCCACTTAGGATAATCAGGCAATGAGGCAGTTAACAAGTAATCCAGAGGAGAACTCCCAAAATGTTCTACAAACATTACTGGTAAACATGCTGACTCAAAAGATTGAAAGCTTTCAAAGGGCTCTATGTGAGCATGAAAGGGAAATGTGTGAGCTTGATAGGTCAGCATGAGACTAACCAAAGATTAATAGAGGAATTTTGTGAGTGTGAGGAGATAATCAAAGATTAATAGAGGAATTGCGTGAGCATGATGAGAATAACCATAGATTAATAGAGGTATTCATGGAATTCACAAACAGAAAGCTGGAGGAAACCATAGAGTTTTTGGAATCCATTCCCTTTATGGAAAAGAAATGCTGAATGAAGTCCAACAGAAGGAAAGTAAATCTAATGAACCTATAACCACTCAACTAAGGGATTTTAGAGTGAACACTGAAAACCAAATAAAAAAGGTAAAGAAGTCCATACAAGATCTACAAGAGAGCTCCACAAAAAATTTGAGGCCATCAAATCTGACCAATTAGAAGGAAAAGAAATTAAAAAAACAAAGTAGAAAGACTTGACAGTAGGTTAAACCATGCAGAAGACTGAATCTCTGGGACTGAAGTCAGGCTAGACATTATAGAGAAAGAACAGACAAGTATTCAAGACAAATCCAAGAAATAGGATATATCTATTCAACAGATAGAAGACACCATCAGAAGGTCTAATTTAAGGCTAATGGGTGCAGAGGAAGGCCTAGAGACAGAAGTTAAAGTCTGGGAAATTTGTGTAACAGGATCCTAGCAGAGAACTTCCCCAAAATACAAAAAGATTGGCCTATTCAAATACAAGAAGCCTTTAGAACCCAAATAGACCAGACCAGAACAGTACATCCCACCATCACATTGTTATTCACACAGGATCAATAGAGACCAAGGAAAAGATACTAAAAGCTATCAGGGATAAAAGATCAATCACTTATAAAGGAAAATCAATCAGAATAACTTAAGATTTCTTAGCAGAGATCAGGAAAGTAAGAAGAACCTGGAATGATGTATGTGACACCCTAAAGACAAACAACTATCATTAAGAATAATGTACCCAGATAATCTCTCCTTCATAATGGAGGGACAAATACAAACCATCACAGAAAGGAAAAATGGAAACAAAAGATACTTAAAGAGGTCTTACACAGAGAAAACCAACATGAGCACAACAAAGGCAAAGAAACAGCCCCCAAACAGAGAATCAAAGAATCATAAGAAGAACCTAGTTGGCACAGCCCCCAAGAAGGTGGATAACATGGCAGGAACTACTAAACACCTCTCAATCCTAACTTTCAATATTAATGGAATTAATTCTCCAATTATGCAACATAGATTGTCTAGTTGAATCCAAAAGTAAGATCCTTCTATTTGCTGCTTAAAGAGACTCACCTTGCCCACAAAAACAAACATATTCTAAAAGTGAAAGGTTGGAATAAAATCTACCAAGCAAAGGGTGACAATAAACAGGAAGGCATTGAAATCCTAATATCAGGTAAAATAGACTGCAAATTAAAATTAGCCAGAAGAGATAAGAAGGACATTACATACTAATCAAGGGATCTGTCTTTAAAGAAGATATTACAATTCTAAATATCTATTTACAAGTAATGGAGCACCCAAATTTATCCAAAAAACACTATTTTCCCTAAAAATCTCACATAAATCCAAAGACATTAATTGTTGGGGACTTTAATGCACCACTATCCATGCTAGATAGATGAACCTGGCTCAACAAAGAAACTTCGGATCTCAACAACTACATAGATCATCTAAACTTAACAGACATCTACAGAATATTTCACCCAGCAGCATCAGAATACATGTTTTTCTCAGCAGCACATGGAACATTCTCCATGCTAGACCACATTTTAGGTCGTAAAACAAATTTGTCCAAATTCAGAAACATTATGCCTTGCATTCTCTCAGACCACAAGGGAATAAAATTAGAACTCAACACAAAAAGCCACCAAAGAAAATCCTGTAACACATGGAGGCTAAACAACACACTGTTGAACCTCCAATGGGTCATGGAAGAGATTAAAAAAGAAATTCAAATGTCCATGACATTTAACAAAAATGAACACACAAATTACCAGCTCCTCTGGAACACAGCAAAGGCAGTACTCAGAGGCAAGTTTATAGCTCTGAGTTACTACATCAACAAACTGGAGAGATCTGAAACCAACATTTAACAAGGCACCTGTAGCTCTTTGGAAAAGAATTAAAAAGAACTTAGTAGATGGAAAAAAATAATTAAAATTAAATCAGAATTAAATGAATTACAGTCCCCCCCAAAAAACCATAGAAAGAATCAGCAAAACAAAGAGTTGGTTCTTTGAAAAAATTAACAAAATTGATAGACCCTTAGCAAATCTTATCAAAAAAAAGAAGAGAAGACACCCAAATAAACTCAGAGATGAGAATGGAAACATCACCACAGAAACAACAAAGATTCAGAACATTGCAAAAGAATACTTCTCAAACCTTTATGCTAATTAATTTGAGAATCTGGAAGAAATGGATGGATTTCTAGCAAATATTGACATGCACAAACTAAACTAAGATGATTTAAACCAACTTAACAGACCCATACCAAGCATTGAAATAGAAACAGCAATAAGAGACCTCCTACCCAAGAAAAACCCAGGACCAGATGGATTTACAGCTGAATTCTACAAGGCCTTCAAAACAGAACTCACACCAATACTCTACCAATTGTTCAATGAAATTGAAAGTGAAAGTTCACTAAAAAATTATTTCTATGAAGTCTTCATAACCCTCACCCCAAAACAGACTCATCAAAGAAAGGGACAGGGACTCATCAAAGAAAGAGAAGTATAGACCCATTTCTCTGATGAACATAGATGCAAAAATTCTCAACAAAATTTTGGCCATCAAGTTCAGCAACTCATCAAAAAAATCATATACGACTAACAAAAAGGATTCATTTCAGGGATGCAAAGCTGGTTCAATATATGCAAAATAATTAATATAATACATCACATCAACAGCAGCAAAGATAAGAACCACATAATTATTTGAATGGAGGCAGAAAAAAATCTGACAAGATCCAAGACCCCTTTATGATGGAAGCTGTGGAAAAATAGGAATCCATGGAACTTCCTCAAAATAATAAAGGCTGTGTATGAGAAAAATACAGCAAGCATTATACTTAATGGCGAAAAGCTAAATCCATTTCCTCTAAATTCAGAAACGAGACAAGGATATTCACCCTATATACTCCTCTTCAATTTAGCATTAGAATGCCTAGCTACAGCAATAAGACAAGATGCAAACATAAAGGGGATCCAAATAGGGAAAGATGAAGTAAAACTCTCCCTCTTTGCAGATGGCATGATCCTGTATTTAAAAAATCCTATTGACTCCACTCCCAAGTTACTCAGGTTGATCCAAAAATTTGGCAAAGTAGCAGGATACCAAATTAACCCTCAAAAAATCCATAGCTTTTCTGTATGCCAACAAGGAGAAGAGTGTGGCTGAAATCAAGAAAGCAACTCCTTTTGTAATAGTCCCACAAAAAATAAAATACCTAGGAGTTTACTTAACTAAAGAAGTGAAGGACCTCTACGATGAAAACTTTAAAACCAGAAAAAGGAAATTAATGCAGAACTAAGGAAATGGAAAAACCTCCCATACTTCTGGATAGGGAGGATTAACATTGTGAAAATGGCAATACTGCCAAAGGCTATCTACAAATTTAGTGCCATACCTATCAATAACCCAACCTCATTCTTCAATGATCTAAAAGAAGCAATCAAAAATTCATATGGACAATCCTTAGCAGAAAGAACAGTGCTAGAGGAATATCAATACTAATTTTAACTCTACTACAATGCCATTGTCATCAAAACAGCTTGGTACTAGCATAAGAATACACCTGAGGACCAATGAAATAGAACTGAAGCCTCAGAAATGAACCCACAGACCTATAGCCACCTAATCTTTAATAAGGGAGCTAAAAATATAGAATGGAAGAAAGACAGCCTTTTCAGTAAATGGTGCTGGAAAAATTCGTTAAACACCTATAGAAAACTAAAATTAATTCCTATATATCACCCTGCACCAGAATTAACTCCAAATGGATTAATGACCTTGAAGTAAAGGCAGACACCCAGAAAAAATAACAGGAAGGAATAGGAGACACTCTAGGGCTCCATGGCATAGGCCAAAATTTTCTTTATAAAGACCCAGAAACACAACAAATCAAAGAAAGGTTGGACAAATGGAATTGCATGAAACTGCAGAGCTTTTACATGGCAAAGGACATAGCTAACAAGATCAATAGAAAGTCCACAGATTGGGAGAAGATCTCCAGCCATACAACAGACAAGGGCCTCATGTCTAAAATATACTTAGAACTCAGAAAACTAAATCCCCCAACAACAAATCCTCAAAAAACTGCCCAATAAATAAGTGAGTTAAAGTCTTAAAGAGAAACTTCTCTGAAGAGGAAATAAGAATGGCCAATAGACACATGAAGAAATGCTCAACTTCTCTAGCCATAAAAGAAATGTAAATCAAAACAACATTGAGATTCCATCTCACCCCAGTTAGAATGGTTATAATCAAGAACTCTAATAACAACAGATGCTGGAGGGGATGTGGAAAGAAGGGAACCTTACTGCATTGTTGGTGGGACTGTAAACTTGTTCTGCCACTCTGGAAAGCAGTATGGAGGTTCCTCAAAAGACTCCATATAGAGCTCCCCTATGACCCAGCATCCCACTTCTGGGCACTTACCCAGAGGATCACAAACAAGGCCATACTAAAGCTAGCAGCATAGCTATGTTTATCACAGCATTATTCACCATAGCTAAGATATGGAACCAACCCAGATGCCCCTCAGTGGATGAATGGATCAAGAAAATATGATATATATACCATATATACATATATAGTGGAATTCTATGCCTCTATCAGTAAGAATCACACTGCCCCATTTGTTAGTAAATGGAAAGACTTTGAAATTTTTATATTAAATTCAGTAAGCCAGACCCAAAGAAACATAGGTCCCATGGTTTTCCTTATTTGCAATAATTAGCATATGTCTAGGATAATCTTACCAGAGAAGCAGAAAAGGTCAAAAGCTATGTACTTATGACCTTATAAGACAATGCTAAGTGAAATAAACCCCAAGATAAGGACACAAGGTTTCTTTTTCTTTGTTGCTGTTGTTTTTAATGTACTGTGTGATTTTTTTTTTGTTTCTTTCTCCTATGGTATAATCCGTTTTCACTGTATTTGATTCTGGTACCTTGCATCTTGTATGTACATTTTTCTAATTTGGGGAGGGGAAGAAAAATGACAAAATGCTGAAACCAGGATACAAGTTGACCCATGTACAAGACACTATGTTGAAAACCAACTTACATCTTCTAAGATGGGGGAGGGAGGAGTTGGGGAGGTGGGGAGGGAATGGATCCTAGGGGAAAAACAAAGGAGAGGGTAACAATGTGTGATAGGAAATGTACTCATTACCTTACTCATGTAAGTGTAACCCCTCTATACAGTTTCTTTACAATAATTTTTTAAAAAAGCATTATATGACAATAAAATAGCTCTAGTGTAAACGATTCTATCAGAAAACTGATATGTCAAATAGAATAACTTGACATGGTAAGTGTTGGATTTTGTATTTTATTCTGGCTTTTACAACTATGAATTTAGTGTTATTTGCATAGCTCTATACAACAGAAAAATCTAAACGTCACAGGAAGGAAATGTAACCCCAAATATTCTCTCTAGTAAAGATCATGTAGATGCATTGTCTGTGATTTTCTAATATGTTTGCCCAAATACTAAACTAATTCCTTATTACAAAAAGGAAGAGGTATTTTTCAGAGCTACAGTCATCTAAAAAAAATAAGCCTGGTCATGAGAGAGTTAACAGAGAACTTGGCATTCCCAATTTTGTCACCACAAATGAGAGGCTTTCATAGACCATAAAATTACCTTCCTCCAATGCCAATTGCCCAGCTGCACAACAAGACAGCCTACATATCTTTGCTAATTGGATGAAATCAGCTTGTTATGTTTTTTTCTTTCTTTCTCACTAGGAACACAAGCTGTGTGAAGCTTTCCAAAGGGAATACCCTCTTTGACAAGATTTACTTCTGACAAGCTGTCAAAAAAATGTAAGGTCAAGGTTCCAAGGAGTGGATAGAAATGGAAACAACTGCTTTCATACCATAGGCAATGCTGAGATTTCTCCTGATCAGAGATACAGTTTTTAACTCAGTTATATTCTAGTTATGTGGAATGTTATTAGGTTACTCAAATCTTGTTCTACACTTGTGCAGGGAGTGTTTCTCCATAGGAGAATGGTTCTCAAATCTTCCTTTGACAATCAACACTGTGAACTTCATTTGTCAGTAGAGACATCAGCACATTACAGTTTTCAGCATCATTATTCAAGTTTATTCATTTTCCCTTTTTTTTTTTTTTTTTTTTTGCTGCTCTGGGGACCTGGGTACAATCCCTGAGCTTCTTTCATTCAAGGCTAGTGCTCTACCACTTGAGCCACAATGTTGTTTCTGGCCTATTTATGAGTAGTTTACTGGAGATGAGAGTCTCACAGACTTGCCTGCCCAGACCATCTTTAAACCAAGATCCTCAGATCTCAGCCTCTTGAGTAGCTAGAATCCTAGCTACAAACAAGATCCACCAGCACCTGGTTCCTCTTCTTTTTCGATGACAGTATGGGAACTTGAACTCAGAGCCTTACATTTTCATTTTGCATGTTCCTCAAGGTTGGATCTCTTCCACTTGAGTCAACACTCCACTTCCGGCTTTGTGTTGGTTCATTGGAAACAAGAACCTCAGAATCTTTTGTTTTTTTTAAAATTTTTTAAATTAATTTTTATTGTGAAAATAAAGTATAGAGAAGTTACAATTACATGGGCAAGATAACGAGTACATTTCTTATCAAACATTGTTGCCTCCTCTTTGTTTCCTCTTCCCCTCCCTTCCCATACTCCCCCCACCTTTCCCCCCATCCTCCCCCCTGCACCAAAGTTGTAAAGTTCATTTTTCGACATAAGGACTTGTACATCTCATTGTTGCAATGGGTCCACTTGTATCCCTATTTAAACGATTTGTTTTTTCCCTTCCCCTCCACAAATTATACCAACATCAAATACAGTGAAAGCAGGGGTTATATCATGGGGGAGGGAACATACATCTTATAAATATGCAGCATTATTTACCATAGCTAAGATCTGGAACCAACCCAGATGCCCCTCAGTAGATGAATGGATCAAGAAAATGTGGTATATATACACAATGGAATTCTATGCCTCTATCAGAAAGAATGGCATTGCCCCATTTGTTAGGAAATGGAAAGACTTGGAAAAAATTATATTAAGTGAAGTAAGCCAGGCCCAAAGAAACATAGGTCCCATGGTTCCCTTATTTGCAATAACTAGTATATGTATGAGTCAAGCAGAAAAGGTCAGATAAGTTGATGTTAGGGGAATGAACCCCAAGATAAGTATTCAAATGTTTTGAATCTTTCATTTTTGAACTGGCTCCAAACAGTAATTCTCACATCTCAACCTCTTGAGCAGCTTGGATTACAGTTGTCAGCTACCAGTACCTGGCCAATTTGTCCTATTTTTAATGAGTTTGGCATCAAGGAAGGCATAGAGATAATTATTGTTGCTCTGCTCTATGATGGTTATATTCTAGTAGGAGAGAGATTTATGAACAGAACAATAAAAGTTTTAATGTCTGTGAAGTCAGAAAATAATATTGAGTTTGGGTATTTAAAGCTGAAATGTACAGACCATTAAGTCCATTCTCCTCATTTCAGACCTTGGGAAATGACAGCTATGGGTGTGAAAGTAATTTGTCTAGTTCTTACAGCTAATTTGCAACAGACCCAGGAGCAAAATGAGTTTCTTTAGCTCTACATTGTTGATGCTTTTTGGAACGGGTATTCACAATCCTTAAGAATAAGTTAGCCTTGCAACTTAAGAGAATTGAACACCTGGATGCATTGAATAACTGGCAGACAACTGATTGCCACATTCACCATGTATTGGCCAGGATTAGACAGCATCTGACTAACTGTTCCAGAGGGAACTCTTCAGAGGAAGTAGGCCATGGCATCTAGAAAAGAAACAAAAAGAAAGCCTCTTTCCACAGTCTGCTAAACATCTAGCATCTAAACTGTGTTGTACCTCAGGATTCTAATTGCTCACATTCCTGAAATTATCCCAGTGTTTTGAACCACTACCTTGATGACACATAAATTACAATATCTGGTTCAGTCTCCATCTAGTGCCTAGGTATGTACTACCTATTGGACAATATAAACTTTGTGTTGTTTAAAGGAAAATATAAATGATTATTTTTTATCTAAACCTAGTGTCTTACTTCCCTAGCTTTGTTCTGTTTCTTCATGTCCTTGTTTGTCTTAGTGCAATTTAACTTGTGAAATCTTAGCTTGTCAGTTGGGTTTCTTGATTAATAGTTCTTTTTATATCCTTGTATCCTGGTCTGTGATGGCTTCCCTCTGTGTTCTGCCACTTACAAAAATTGATAATTTTCCTGATGTCCCTAGTGATAGCATCTGAATTTATAAAATAAGGATGGCTATTTCACTTACCCAAAGATTATTGGGTCTTTGGGGAGGATTTTTTTCCCCTTAGATTCTTTGTGAAGGGCAAGTCTTTAATAATAACCCAAATACTCACAAAATTAAGTTTAAAAGATCTACATCTTAAGCATTTTATGTTAATTTTTAATTAAAAATGATACATTCCCATTCCTTTAGAGTCACACAACAACTGGTTATCCAAGATGAAAGTCCCTCCAACTATGACAAAATATCTTTCTCACTATGAACCCGAAATTCATTAAGTGTTCTTCATGGGCACAGTCACATTCCTGCATGTTCAGACTCACTAACACTTAGACATGAACCATGTACCAGTTATCCTTAGCCAGTAAGTGATAATGGGCCACCTCCAGCCTCCATTGAAAAGTTCCCATGTAGAATTCTTGGTGCTCTTTTTGAATTTGAATTATAATTTGAATTTTAAGATTCATAAAATTTCACTATCTGCTGGGAAAAAATAACACAAAACAGAAACCCTTGGTGCCTAGGTGAATGTTTGAAATAAGAGATTTCTACTTCTACCACGATAATAGGTACTGAAGTCCCATGGATTGGCATGTGAGCAAAAAGTAGATTTCTATTTCATTTGACCCATTATGGAATTCAGAGTGTAGATATAAAGGCATTAAATGCCTTGATCTTCCCAAATTAGCTACTTATAGTATATTCATAATATATAAAGTATATTCAATACTAACCACAATCCTAAATCTGTACTAGATTAAAACAATGGAAGTTTATTTCTTGTTTCTGCAAAATGTGTGAGTGCCGGTAACACTCACACAGATGTCCTTGTAATTGAGCCAGCTATCCAAGCTGCTTTTATCTTATAGTTTATCTTGTTAATACAAGCCCTTTGCCAAGAATAAGAGAAGAGAAAGATGGCAAAGTTTTTACAGGGTTTTTTCATCCCTGACAGCCCAGAAATGAGACCCACTCACATTTTGTTTTCTGGAACTAGTTTCATAGCTCCAGGTTCATCTCAAGAAATTTGTAAGTATAACCTCTTTTATGTCCAAAAAAAAAAGAAGCTGGGTGTTAGTGAACACCATCCTTGCTTACTACACAATTATTGGATATTTCTTATGTATCTCAATTTCTTATTTATCTACAATATCATGAATATGCTTATATGTGCAAAAAATTATACATGTGTAAAATTTTTCTGTACATGTTCAAGCATATTCATGGTATTGTAGATAAAACTATCTCATAGACCGTGCTTGAGATTTTAAACTTTTATTTAGTGCATTTTGCAGATCAAATTATACATTATTCCTATTAAACTGTTGCTTGGATTCAATATGTCCATTAGTTGTAACCATTTAACTTACTGCCATGCATTTCCTTTTGGAAACTATATTACCATGAGCATTATCTGAGGACAGACATATATATGTATATATATATGATAAATTCCTAAAAATGAAATTACTACATCATATTGGCATGTTGCATTTCAATATATATTGCTGTGATGTACTATATCTAATTTCCTTACAATTTGTGTGCATGAATTTATATTTTTATCAACGATTTATGGCAGAAGTTATTTCCAATTGACCTTGTAAGCATAATATATGATCAGAATTGTGAGAGAGTATCATGTGTTGATATATTTATATTAAAATTTAAATCAAATTTACTTAACATCTGCTTAGCTTTGAATATTCAGAATTATACAAAATATTACAGATAAATATGAATCCATAGTTTTATTATTGCATATATATACTTATATTTTAATAAGAACTCTTGTTTTAAATGTTTATAATTTAAATAAGCTCACCATTTTAAAATGGCAATTGAACAGATGTACATAATTTTTAGAAAAGAATTAAATCAAGTTTTTCTTTGGGAAATCAATTCCTTTTGCTTGATATGTGAGTTTTAAAGTTAGCAAATCAGTTATGAAGTTCTTGTTTTTTGTCTAACCCAAACCCATGAAGTGAAATTATACTAGAAATGACATTTTAGAAATTGCAAGTGAGTAGTAACTTTAATTTTCTAGTGTCTTTTTTGTTTTTTTTTCAGCCACAATAATTTAATATTATGAAAAATATATATGGGGAATATCTTAGATGCAGGACCATATGTTAGGTATTGTAGATAATTAAAAATAAAATGAAAATAGGGATAATCCTATACTTAGGTTAATCCACTGTCTGTAATAGAACATTTAAAATACATGCATACAAAAATTTATTCAGTCATTCTATATTTACTAAGCACCCATTTTTTTTCAAGCAGTATTCTCCAGACAGGTATGAATACAGTAATATATCGAAAATGAGCAATATAATATGTCAGTAGATAAGGAGCTATTAATAAACAGAGATAGAAAAAGTAACTTTAATTACTAGAGATAAAAGTAACCACCAGGAAGTTGACTGAGCTTTGTTTTTGTTATTGTTTGTTTTTCCAGAACAGTACCTCTGTTGAGTTCTGGAAGGATTGATGTGGTTAGAAGGTTGGAGGGAAAAAAAATACCAGATAAGAAACAAATGGACTGAAAATTGGCCTTTAAGACTTTCCTTGATGCTAAAGTTTTTTAGTGTAAATTTGAAGGGTTTTGGTCATAAAAGTGAAGAAGTTGTGTTACTCTGCTAAAATGGAATGGGGACTCAAGAAAATGAAAAAGAACAAACAGCTACCTAATGTAATCAGTTCTTTACTGATATTGTGTGAGATTGATGCAAATAAACCCATGTAAAAAACAAACATTTCAAAGTGAAGAGTGAAACTGAAAGTCAGAAATAGGGCCTCGGAGTAGGGATGGGTGTTAGGGAGCAACACTGAGACCTATCTTGGAGGTAGAATGAGTCACAGTTAATGATCAGTAGTTATGTGATTATATGTAGTACTCACACAAAGTCAATTTCAAGATACAAAATGGGAATGTTTAACCTTGGCCTTTTCAGTTGAAGTTAAGCTCCTTGGGTTCCCACTGCATCATATACTTGCTTCCGTCATCATAGAATCCCTGCCTATCAAGCACATGAAAGAAGGGACAACCTAATAAACAATCATCTCAAAATAGATAAATGAATTAATGAATACACAAGCAAACAAAAAAAAACAGGATAGGATGATCAGTAACTCAGTAACTGAGAAACTGCTATCCATCAATGGTGTGGCTAGAGATTTCTTTGTAATGGTGGAATATACATTAAGAAATAGGTGACAAGAAAGAGACAACCAGAAAATGTGAAAGAAGTACTTCAGGATGGGTGAAGAACTTGTGCAAAGTCTTGAAAACTTTATTAGATGTATGATAGATAGGTATTTAGATGATAGCTAAATAGATAGTTACATAGATAGATAGATAGATAGATAGATAGATAGATAGATAGATAGATAGATAGATAGATAGGAAAATGAGGGAGATCAGTGACCCTAGGACTATATGAATGCAGAGATGCATGATCATATGTTTAAAAAAAGGTCATATCAATATTTGTGAAAGCATTTCAAATAAACCTAGAATCTAAGTAGATTTTGATCAAGTCAAGGTAAGTCAAGGCCAAGGAACAACACTGGAGACACAGAAAAGCTTAAACCAATTTATAAGATGATTTCTCTGTTGCTTTGTATGTCCCTCCCTCACGGTATAACTCCTGTTTTCACTGTATTTGATGTTGGTACAATTTGTGGAGGGGAAGGGAAAAAACAAATTGTTTAAATAGGGATACAGGTGGTCCCATTGCAAGAATGAGATGTAGAAGACGTTAGGTTGGAAAACAAACTTTACAACTTTGGCGGGTGGGTGTGGGTGGGAGGGGAGATGAAGGGGAAGGGGAAACAAAGGAGGAGGCAACAATGCTTGATTTAAAAAAAAAGAAATGTACACATTACCTTGCCCATGTAATTGTAACCCTCTGTAAGGTATTTTCACAATCAAAAAAAAGAATTTCTTGTGCACCATTAAATCTTATATTGTGCTGTTGGATACTTACCAAAACAAAAATGGAAAATTTATATGAGAGCATCCCCAGGAAATCTTTCCAAAAATATTATAAAAGAACACATGATCCCTTCCCAGAAGGAATGGTAGGGAAAAAACAAAGAAGGAGGTTACCATGCTAGATAGGAAATGTACTCGTTGCTTTACTCATGTAACTATAATCCCTCTGTACGATATTGTTACAATAAAAATATTTTTTAAAAAAGAACACATGATAACTTTTTTCAGAACCCTTGAAAAAGTATTTCTCAATACCATTGGAAATAAATTGGATTGAATTCTTTTTTCCCCCTTCTAGTTTTTTGTTCAAGGTTGGTGCTGTACCACTTCAATTGCATACCCACTTTGGCTTTCTGCTAGTTAACTGGAGATAACAGTCTGCTGGCTTTGAACTTTAGATCTCAGCCTCATGAGTAGTTTGGATTATAGGTGTGAGCCAGATTGATCAGCCTGCTTGTGTTTTTTAAGACTTCTCTAGTTATCTTATTTTCCTCTTATGTGTTAGACTTTCATTATTCATTAGAAAATCTTTCTATCTTTCAAAAGCTTCTATGGAAAACTGATTATTTGAGAATTATTCAAGAAAAGATTTTGATAATTTAGATGCAAAAGAAACCTTACAATTGATCTCATACAAAATTCTCATTATAGATAAAGAACAAATCCAGAGCATTAGCTATTATCAGAGATAATCAAAACTTTAACCAAATTCTTCATTGACTTCTAGTTCAATGATTTTTTAAGTGTTTATTGTTTGCAAGTAAAATTTGGGTATGTTTTTGGTGTACAATAGTTCATATTATATATTGTTGTATGCATATGTGCAGTTGTACATAATGGTAATACACACATATACGTGTATATATGTATATATATATATATATATATTAGATTGGCTAACTCAACCTATTTAACATATACATCATTTCACATTCTGTAGTGAGAAACTTTGCAGGTCAAAGGAAATAAAATTTAAGACTGGAGGAATAAATCCAAAAAACCTATGTACATCATGGCAAGCAGAATTCGTAATACAAAAGATTAAAAATAGAAGTGCTTTGTGTTCCAACAATCCATTTCTAGATGTACATTCAAAAGAAATAAATTTGTCTTTCATATTCTACAACTAAATATTATCCAAGGTCATTTCTTCAAGTGGCATCACCCTCCCTTGTATTCGGATGTGATTTTTAAAAGTAGAGGAAAGAAAGGTTGAGTTTGCAAAAGTTGTTACCACATAGATGGATATCTACCTGAAATACCTTATCTTCCTATGATTCATCAGCATTATTGAAATTCGGCCTTACTTTTTAAAATGAAATAATAAAATAACATAAAATATTGTGTAAATGAAATTTCTGGATACTTTAAGTCAAAATGTGAACACTGGATGTAGGTGTTGGAAGAGAAGCTATAAGATTCATATGTTTCTGTCCATCTTAGCTAGATTTAAAACAATTGAAAGAACACCATTTGTAGTTGATATTTAAAATGTTAAGGTATCCACATGAAAAGACAGCAGGTGTGTTTTCAAAGAAAAAATGATTTTGGTTTAAAAAGTCTGTATCTATTTTAATGCTATTCCCATTGCAAACTTTGTACACAGCTGCCTAACTTCTGACATACTAGATTCAAAATAAACCTACAATATCCAACTTGACCATAAAAGACTATCCACAGTGTGTGTGTGTGTGTGTGTGTGTGTGTGTGTGTGTGTGTGTGTGTGTGTGTGTGCGTGAGCACGCACGGGGGAGCGTGCACACACGGGGGGTGTTATCAACTCATAAAGTGCCTTGTAAACTGATGTTTGCATATAAATCATCTCATTTATCATTTAGCATCAATTACTCTTGGATGGAATACCTAATCCTGGCAATGATGTCAGAATTCAGTTTGATGAAGACACTGTTGCTGGACCAAGAAGAGTAAAGGCAGAATAATGATGACTCTGTGACCTGAGAATGCATGCAACCTCCTCTAGGTGCTGACTAATTGGTTTTATAATTTTATTATTGTGGAAATACCGTACAGAGGGGTTACAATTACATGAGCAAGGTAATGAGTACATTTCTTATCAAGTATTGTTGCCTCCTCCTTTGTTTCCTCTTCCCATCCCTTCCCATCTCCACTGCCCCCCCCAGCCAAAGATGTAAAGTTCGTTTTTAGACATAATGACTTGTACATCTCATTGTTGCAATGGGTCCACCTGTATCCATATTTAAACGATTTGTTTTTTCCCTTCCCCTCCACAAATTATACCAGCATCAACTACAGTGAAAACAGGGGTTAGACCTTGGGTGGGGCATACAAAGCAACAAAAAAATCATCTTATTAATATGTTAGAAACAATAGCAAGAAAGAAAAAAACATTTGAGTCACTATGTTTATTGCAGCATTATTTACTATAGCTAAGATAAGGAACCAACCCAGATGCCCCTCAGTAGATGACTGGATCAAGAAAATGTGGTATATATACACAATGAATTCTATGCCTCCATCAGAAAGAATGACATTGCCCCATTTGTTAGGAAATGGAAAGACTTGGAAAAAATTATATTAAATGAAGTAAGCCAGGTCCAAAGAAACATAGTTCCCATGGTTTCCTTTATTTGCAATAACTAGCATATGTCTGAGACAAGCAGAAACAGTCAGATAAGTTGATGTTAGGCAAAATGAACCCCAAGATAAGGACTCAAATGTTTTTTTCTTTCTTGACTAATTGGTTTTTAAGGGCTGCCTTAGATTCTGCCTTTTATTCTATTGATTTGATTCTCCATTTTTATCACTTTTTGGTACCACATTCATTTCTAATTATGAAGACAATTCATGGATCACTGGAAAGAAAAGGAGTCTGATTGGGTGGATGTGAATTAGTGATGTGAAATGACAGCAAATGAGATATGGACAGACTTGACATACATGAGCAAGTCACATACACTAATGACACTGCTGTGGTCCTTACATTCTAACGTTTTGGATTATATGCTTTTGAAATTAGACTAAGCTATCAGTTGGGATCCATTAACCCCAAAGTGGTTCATACAGCATTGGAATTGGATGAAAATATCTGTCCATTCATTTCTGTTTATTAGCTCCTTAGAAACTTATGTGTTTGCATACATACACACACCCATACCTTTTAAGGACTCCTAATCCTTCTAATCTTTCAATGGTTGGCAAATTAGTCTTATAAGAAAAAAATACCTCCTCCATTCAACAACAATTGGATGGAAACCTCTGAATCATACATAAGGACTCAAATGTTTTTTTCTTGCTTGCTATTGTTTCTAACATATTTATAAGATATTTCTTTGTTGCTTTGTATGTCCCTCCCCCACGGTATAACTCCTGTTTTCACTGTATTTGATGTTGGTATAATTTGTGGAAGGGAAGGGAAAAATCCAATTGTTTAAATAGAGATACAGGTGACCCATGGCAACAATGAGATGTACAAGACTTTATGTCGAAAAATGAACTTTACATCTTTGGCGGAGGACGGGGGTGGGAGGGGGAGGAAGGAAGACGGCCGGGGGCGGGGGGGGGGGGGGCCGGGGGGGGGGAGATGGGAAGGGTTGGGAAGGAGAAACAAAGGAAGAGGCAACAATGCTTGATAAGAAATGTACTCATTAGTTTGCCTATGTAACTGTAACCCCTCTGTACGGTATTTTCACACACACACACACACACACACACACACGAAACAAATGCCAAGCCAGGCGCCAGTGGCTCATGCCTGTAATCCTAGCTAGGAGGCTGAGATCTGAGGATTGCAGTTCAAAGCCAGCCTAGGTGGTAAAGTCCATGAGACTCATCTCCAATCAACCACCAGAAAACTGGAAATGGCACTGTGGCTCAAGTGGTAGAGCTCAGGCCCGGAGTTCAAACCTCATGACTGATTAAAAAAAAAAAGAAAAGAAAAGAAAAGAAAAGAAACAAGATTGTAAAACAGGTCCTCTCTGGGGTGGGGATACTAGTGTGTGAGGTAGATTGAAGGTGCAGCAGAATAAATATTGTCAACATATTTTATGTATCTGGTGAAAATAGAACAATGACATTTGCTGACATTGCCTTGAAAGCTGGGAATGTAAAGGAGGGAGAGTGATGGGGGGTGAGTCTGATCAATGTACACTGTCTTCACATATGGACATTTCAAAATGAAACCCTTCCGTATAACTAATAAATACGCATAAAAACTGTGGAAGAAAAAACAAAGAACTTGGCTCATGACCTCTGACAGATTTCAGATTTAAAAACAATTAACAGTCATATGTATGTAGTTATTGAGCTATTCTGCTCAACTGATAAGATTATCCTAGGCATACACTAATTATGGCAAATAAGGGAGACCATGGGGCCTATGTTTCTTTGGGTCTGGCTTACTTCACTTAATATGATTTATTTTCTGTCTTTCCATTTCCTAACAAATGGAGCAGTATCATTCTTTCTGATGGAGGCATAGAATTCCATTATATATAAATATATATATATATATATATACATATATATATATATCACATTGTCTTGATCCATTCATCTACTGAGGGGCATCTGGATTGGTTCCATATCTTAGCTATGGTGAATTATGCTGTGATAAACAGTTGTGCTGGTAGCTTTAGAGGTTTTTCTTTGTTGTTGTTTTTAATGTACTCTGTGATTTCTTGTTTCTTTTGTATGTTCTTTCCCCTATGGTATATCCCCTGTTGTCACTGCATTTGATTTTGCTACCCTGTTATTGTATATACATTTATCTGAATTAGGGAAGGGAAGGGGAACAACTGAATGGTGAGACAAAGGACAAGGGGGGAACCAATGCAAACAGTGATCTTTACAAGACAATATGTTGGAAATGATCTGTACAATTTGGGGGAAAAGGGGAGAAAGTAGGAGAAAAATTAGGAAAGCGGTAAAATGTTTGACAAGAAATGTACTTATTACCTTATATAACTGTAACTCCTATGTACATCACCAAGGCAAGAAAAAAAATACACTGGGAAAAAAAAGTTTCTTCTGAGGCCTGGTGTGACTTGAGAGCTTAGAAGGTAATTATATATTATTCCCATACTAACTGTTCCTCTGTGCCCAACACTAAATATCCATTGTGAAAGTATATTCTCAGGAACCAGACTACTTCACACTCAGTAAGAGTGAGGTCTTCCTCCTCCTCTCCCTTCCCCGCATGGAATCTAATAATCTCCAGAACTTCTGAAACACAGTGTCTGAACTATTATGTCCTTACATTGTTCCCTTGCAAATCAGATCCAGCCACAACGTCTCCTTCTGAGTAGCTATGAGCATTGAATTATCGATCTTAATTATCACCATACTTCAGAAGTACCAATGAGGAAGGAGAAATAAAAGAATAGGATCAAGGAACAAACTTGGGCTGTATTTCTACAGAAAGACTTATTGGTCATATGTACATAGCTTTTGAGCTTTTCTGCTTGTCCTATACATAGACTAATTGTTGCAGATAAGGGAAACCATGGGACCTATGTTTCTTTGAGTCTGGCTTACTTCACTTAATATAATTTTTTCCAAGTCTTTCAATTTCCTAACAAATGGGGTGATGTCATTCTTTATGATAGAGGCATAGAATTCCATTGTATACATATACCACATTTTCTTGATCCATTCATCTACTGAGGAGCATCTGGGTTGGTTCCTTATCTTAGTTATGGTGAATAATGCTGTGATAAACATAGTTGTGCCTCAATATAGGGACACAATAGATTTTAATCCTTGTTGATGTTCTTTTTAATGTATTTATAATGTACTAAGTGATTTTTTTGTTTCTTTGTATGTTCTTCCCCCATGATAAACCCTTGTTGTCACTGTATTTGATTCCGGTGTCCTGCATCTTGTATATACATTTTTCTAATTTGGGGAGGGGAAGGGAAACAAAAAATGCTGAAATAAGGATACAGGATGATCCATTGTAACAATGAGAAGTACAAGACAGTATGTTGAAAATGAACTTCACAACTTTCTGATGTCCGGGAACATGGGGAGGAAAGGGATGGTAGGGTAAAAATAAAGGAGGAGGTGACAATGCTTAGTAAGAAATGGACTCATTACCTTGCTCATATAACTGTAACTCTTCTGTACAGTATCTTTACAATAATGTCTATATTAAGAAAGCTAAAATGGAAAGCTAAAATGAGTAGTCCTCGTTTACAGAGAAAAACACTGTAGTAGTTAATAACAGGCTCCTCAAGACAAAATAAAAGATTCAAAAATCAAAACACTGATGATGCTCTTGCAATAGTTTGTTTTGAAAGATGAACTGAGGGGCTGCTTTTCTCTGTTCAGATGGCAGTATTTCACATGCTGTCCTTGCTAAGTCCAATAAATCTGACACTTGTCTTGCTGAGCTGATGTAATTCACATCTCACCTCTCTTCTCTCTGAGTTCCTTTGATCACTATTGCCATGCATCCTGGTGCTTTTATTCATAACTCAGAAAAAACATTTTGGATGCTGCCTTTGGAATTCTTCCAAAAGGGCAAGGAGATGACACATTTTAATTCAGTAGCCAACCTCTCTGCAGCTTAACCATTTCAGTAGTCTGATATTTATTTTTTTACATGTTCAAGTTGCTGATAATTTTCAATCTTTGAAAGAAAGACTCTGTTTTTCTTCATGTCCTCCTATTGCCTGTGTTTTAGAAACTGTTATCCATCCTCTTATAAAGCAAGGAAGACCAACACCAAGAGAAGCACAACACAATGACACTTGAAATGCATTAACCTAAAACATGACTTTAAAAGATTTAGTTACCTCCTGAAAAAAAGCCTTGAGGAAAAACAGCTCCTACCACTATTCTGTTTAGGTCACATATTTTTCCTAACTTTGTCCTTGATATTTTAGATAAATGTGAAATCTTGACATTCTGCAAGTTTCCCAGTTCTCATTATTGGGAGAATGATGTCTTCATAAATCTCTTTTGGAACAGCATGGCAGTTTAGATAGAACGAGGTTTGTGATACAAATGTAGAAATACCTGTGTGGTTCTTTATGTGGCCTCAGGTAAATTACTTCAAGTACTTCACCTTTTCCCATTCTCCTCTGTTTTGTTTTTGTAGTGGATGTTTTTTTTATTTTCATCTTTTGCTGAACTTCAAAATGTTGTACAAAGGGTTTAAATTTAACATCTTCACCTAAATGATCGTAGCTGATCAGAGCTTAATCAGAGCCACCTCTTCCATCTTCCTCCCCATCCCGTTTAGTCTCTCCTTCCAGACTCATCTTACATTTCTCAATTCATTATAGCATATATACATTGTGTAAGTTGTTTTTTGTTTTCTGTGGAGTAAATGGAAACTGCATTAATTTCTTTTAATTTCTTGCTTTTCCTTGCAATAGACTGGTGAGATGCTTGGAGAGAAATAGCTTTGAGAGTTGTTGCATGCTACTGTAGTGTAAATGAGTGCTAAAAAATAATGAAAGGAGAAGGAAATAGAGAAAATAATAAAAGCTAGTAGAACCTAAGTGATCTTCAATGAAAGTGCTAACAATGTGACTAATTGTTCAGGTTTTCCTTGAGTAGATTGTCTATGAGTATTGTCTTTGAAATGAGACAGTTCCTGGATAGATGAAGCATGGTTAACACCTTTAATGTTAGCTTACAAAGGTTTTTAGTAAATGTGCATTAATACTGTCCCTGCTCCAGAAATCATCATATTCCACAAAAATAAGCCAAACACAGATGCATTCTACTAAATTCTGTAATAAGTTGGTATCCTTAGTTTTCCCATTCTGGTATTATTCAACATACAATGAATCTAGTGAGCAAATGAAGCTACCTATGGTGGTTTTCTGTTCTCATGTCTGTGGTAAGGGTTGTATTAGTTATCAACATACACTATGCCAGAAGCAATTCTGAATTTTTTAATTCACTTTGAAAATAAAATCAAGCTGAGCACATACGGACCATTGTAATCATGATGAAATACTGTCTTCATTACTAAAACACAAACCTGAGTCATACTGAAGCAATATCTTTAGTAATTACATCAGAGATCATGTCATTTATTGTACTAATATGGCATTGTGTTAATGGTTTTAGCTACTAAATATTTCAGCTTCTGTTGATTATCCTTAAATAATAGTACAAGCATATTAAGTTCAACAATTCAAAAATTGAACAAGAAAATACAGAGACTTCTATTTTTAATAATATAGCAGATTAAATATGCATAGGCAACAATGCCTGATAAGAAATGTACTCATTACCTTGTTCATGTAATTGTAACTCCTCTGTATGGTATTTTCACAATAAAAAAACATATATTCTTTAAAAAATATGCATTGAATCAGCTCCCCAAGGCCATAACTAAATGGGTAAAAGGCAGAAACAAAAAATTCCATCTAATGTGTGAGCGTAGAAGCCTGCACTAACCTGGAGACAATAGTTCATCAGGCAAGTGCTCTAGAATGGGACACAAGCACTAAGTTCTGACACAATGCCAGTTCAGTGAAGAGAAACTCAGAGAAAAATAAGAAAAAATGGCACCTCTGCACAATCATGATTGAAAGTTATACCTGACTGGAGAAGTTAATAGAGATAGTTTCCTTTCTTTATTTGATTCCAAGTGGAAATGCACACACACACACACACACACACACACACACACACACACACACACACACACACACACACACACACACACACACACACACAAAATGTTCCTTGGGGAATTCTTAAAAGTGGCATTTTATGTGAGTCTGGGGAGAGTTCCTTCTAGGTCTTGTATAAAAGTCTCCAAGAGGAAAGTGTCTTTTAAAGTGCTTCAAATTAGTGTTACTCAGAGACCCTTGCAGAAAAAGTACAAGAAATTCCAGAAGAATGCATTTTAAAAGTTGAAGCAAAAAGGATTCAAATACAAATCCAAGCAATATCACAAATGTAACATTGGAATATTAATCCTTTACAAAGAAAGAGGAAAATGTTTAATATATTTAAAACTTGTAAGTGATTTATTATTTAAATATTTCTCTGTGAGACATTCAACAGAAAAAAACAAGGATCAAAGCCATAAAGGATACAGATGTTGAAATTATCAAGCAATGATATAACAATAGTGGAGTTAACATGATTTTAATAGCAGAGCTAAATAGTTGGGGTTTTTTATATATAAAATGCAGATGTGAATGCAAGAGCATAATTTAGAAACTTAGAGAGGTGAAGATTCAGCTTTTATAAACAAAATAGAATTAAAATTAAAAATTAAGATGACAGAACGTTGAAAAACTATTATATACAATAATATATAATGTCTATATATTTTTATTTGGCAGTAGTATTTACAGAAGATGTAAATTCTTAGGTATATATATCAGCATGTCTACTTCATGTATACTGGTGTGCTATAATGCCTATGTTGGTATATAGAGGAGCAGGAGCAAAAATGTTAGTATAGGGGGGAAAACAGAGAGTAATATATATAATGATGTCTATGAGCTTCTGAGAAAACTCATCTATCCATTATCCAACATATCTATACACACTGATGTAAGGCAGTAGAGATATCATTCTAAGGTCCAACAACTCCATACATATACTAGAAAAAGGGAATGAATGGACTCATGTCATCTTAGCACCTTTCCATGATTTTCCTCTCTGACTATAAGGAACAAGGAGATAATCTGACCCAGGAAAAAGCATCCTTGACAATTTAACTTTCTGGATCTCAAAACTATACAAATATAAATTACTATGTAAGTAACAGCATTTCCACATGTGACATCTTTCTGGTCTGAAATATTACTTTTTCTATTATTATTATAATCATTATTTCCATGTAGTTATACAGAGGGGTTTCAATTTAACAAGTCAGTTTATGAGTATGGTGCAACTTGATGGATATTACCCCTTCCATCATTTTCCCTCATTGTTCCTAACCCTACCCATTATCCTGAAGAAGAGGTGGTAAGAAAGGTGAATGAGCTACATTCCAATTGGTCCAGAAAGACTGAGAATGGCATTTCAGGTAGAGAAAACACACATCTAGCAATGTCCATAAGCCACATCCAATTAATTCCTAACACTGAATCTATGGCCTCAAATAAATTTAGCAGACAGTTTGAAGTGTGTGAGTGTGTGTGTGTGTGTGTGTGTGTGTGTGTGTGTGTGTGTGTGTGTGTGTGTGTGTGTGTGTGTGTGTGTACATGTACTCTAGTACTGGGGCTTTAATTCATAGTTTAGGTGCTATTGGTTTTCATTTTTTTACTCAATCCTGGCAAAGCCTGATCCATGGCTCTACTTATGGCTTTTTGGTAGTTAATTGGAGATCAGAGTCTAGTAGACTTCCTTGCCCAGGCTGGCTTCAAACCATGGTGCTCAAATCTCAGCCTCCCAGGTATAGAGGCTTGAGCCACCAGCACCCAACAATAATTAGAATCGATACTCTTTGGAAATGGCTTTGCCTAGAGGCTTGAAAACAAGCAACAGCTTTGTGGTGTTTAGTCTAAGGTATCATTGGAAGAATGACATACACATAATCTTATTTAGTGTTTTCAATAAATCTGAAAATAAGACTACACAGCTCTAGAGGTTCTCAGGATAGAAAAATAGGAAGGAGAGGTCAAACAGCTTTAAAGAACTAATAACAATGTAAAAATGAACATCCCACCTGAGAGTTTAGAGTTTCTTTCATATTATCTACATGATTGATTAACTCTGCAACTTAAGTCATTACTTTGGAGACATTATTTATGAGGTAACTCAAGCTAGAAAAAATCCAGTAATTAATTTTATTTAGGAATCTACTGAAAAGGAAAAAAAAAACACTTACCAGGGAGGAAAAGGCATGAAATAAAGAGGGGTTGAACTGAAACAGGGGCTGGATAGTGTGGAGATGAGAGATGGGTACTGGGGGATGGCCAGGGTTCTGTGAAATTATTTCTCACACCTGGACTTTTCCCTCTAGAGTAGTTCAATTTGGAAGAAGAAAGCAAGACTACGTAGTATTTCATTATCACAAAAAGAAGAAATATAAAAATAGCTGTAGAATATAAAAGCAGGTGACAAAGAAAACTTCTTAAAGAATGGACGCCATCACATATTTCCTCCTCTACTGTTCTTTTTTTTTAAAGGACATAAACTTCCCACTGTTTATAGGTTTCTAAATCCTCCCACATACACCTGTTCAGAAACATCTGTTTTCTTATAAAATAGAAACTTCAAAAAATAAAAAGGCCAGCTAATAATAACATATGGAGAAGAGAAAAATGTCATTGAATTTATGTAGTTTTCTCTAATTTTTTGGATCAAAAAGGTAATTTTTAGGATATATGTTTGAAGCATAACTGAACATTTTCAGTTAGTACTGTGCACATATTTAAAGAGAGCTCTCCATTATACTGTGAATTCCTGACTCTTCTTTACAAAGCTTTCATGTTTGGTCTGCCAGCATTTTCATATGGCTTTAGACATATATGGTTATTTGGGGGTATTGTTAAGATTTGTACATATGTACAATAGATTCTATTTTCTCAGAATGTAGTCAAACTGATGACATATTCTGCTTTTGGTCTACAGTAAAACTAGCAACGCTAAAGAATTACAGTGTAGCACAACAATAAATCTTAGCAAAAAGATATTTATCATGGCTAAGATTTGACCCCTGAGATGAATGAAGAAAACAGCCATCAAGGACATCAGAGTTAGCCTGTTTTGTGCGTGCCTCTGTGTGTGTGTGTGTGTGTGTGTGTGTGTGTGTGTGTGTGTGTGTGTGTGTGTGTGTGTGTGTGTTAGGATTGGGGCTTGAACTCAGGGCCTCAGGATCTTACTCGCAATTGACCCTCTCTCATTTGATCCACACCTCCACCTCTGACTAATTAGAGATAAGTGTCTCTAAGATTTGTCACCTGGACTGATTTTAAACTGTGATCCTCAGATTTAAACCTTCTGAGTAATTATGATTACAGACATGAGCCATGGGTGCCTGGCTGGAATTTTCAGTGGATGAAACCCTGTGTATCTCAAGCCAGAGAAGGTACAAGAAGCAATGAAAGGTATGTCTGGAGAGTTCACAGATATGGTCAATATATTCAGAAGCCACAGGGAATTTTTTTTGCTATTTTCAATTAGAATTCAATGTAATTTATGTATTTTTTTCAAAACTTTGCTATTGGGCTAAGGGTGCCCCAGGTTTCACTCTCTAATGCTGAAATAAAACAGTTTAGTCAGATTATTCTGTGGGTAACTAATGCAAGAGTTAAGAGTAGAAGGAAGGAGACCAGCTCATGAGATTTAACAAGAGACCAGGTAGGAAATGGGTTATAATCAAAGGATAAGGTATTATTCCTGCTTGCTATACATATAGAGGAAAAACTATATCTGGCACTAAACTGTAGTTGATGCCTACAAATTTATATCCCATTGGTCTATTTTGTATAGACTTTCTTGGAAGTAAGTACTTATGTATATATGTATATTTTATTCATTTTTAAGGTATTGCTGTTTGAAATCAGAGCCTCATGTTTCCTAAGTCAGCACTTCACCATTTTTACCACAGATCTCCAGTCCTTTTTGCATTACTTTATTTTGCAGGTAGGGTCTCATGTGTTGTTTGTTTGTTTGTTTTTTGTATGTCTCTGGTTGTTACTGTTTGTCTGCTTTGACCTAGAGCCAGCCTCTAACCTTGATCCTCCTAACTCCATCCTCCATATAGAAAGGACAACAACCATAAACCACTCTTTTAAGAAGCAAAAATGACCTATAATATTTCAGATTAAAGTATTCAAGATTATTATAATTTTGAATATTATATTGAATATGTAATGGTTTTTCTGGATAAGACTTTCCCTGTTATTAAGTAAAAGTTTATTCATAAGGGAACATTGAGACTGTAACAATGGCATTGAGCAAAGACAATAAACTGAATATGATAATGTAATATTGTATTAAACACATGAATTGTTAATTTATGAGTTTTCTTATAGAACTTTTGAATAGCTAATTCATATGCTTTTAAATTCACCAAATTGCTCTGTTGTTTTAAAAGATTTTATTTAAATGTCATTTATAAGTAATATATTAATTTGTTATTTCATGACATTATAAGCAGAACTATTTTAATGGTTAATTTCTTATTTTTTCTGTGCATGACTGAAATATAACGAACTATTTAACAGTAAATATGACCATTGTTTTTAAGTGAAAGCCCATGCTCACTCTAGAAAAATGTCTGCTAGGTGGCAATTGTGACAACATTGACATTTTCTGTTTATGTGATGGTCAGACTCAGGTGGCACTTGTGTAATGAATGAGACAGTATTACATAAAGTTCTGATACTGGTTTGTTGTGTGAAAATCACAATGATAATGCACTGTCATTTATCACACCTGCCATTGAAGGAGCCCTAAGAATTTCACAGTCCCTCATTTATCTATTCATTTAGCCCTTTTCCTCTCAAAAGCTTCTAAAGCAGTTTAAGAAGTGTATAGCAATTATGGGAAAGAGAAAAGCTTTGGTGCTCTCCATTGAAGAAAGGACTGAGCATAAGACCCAAAAAGATGATGTACATGCTAATGGAAACAGGCAGGAGATCTGATGTACCTGTATATGTGACATATTCCTGCTTTATGAGACTGCAAATGAGCCTACATATTTAAATCAAGCCCATCATTTTAGAAGTTGAACATTATTCTCTAGCTTCTTACTATTCTCTAAGTCCTGAGTGTTAGAGGCTGATGAAGAACTAGAAGTCTGTTGATCTAAAACAAATTCTTGCATTGCTCTTGTATGTATGCATACTTAACCTATTCAAGGGTGTGTCCCGTGCAAGTAAAGGATGGATGTTCTATTTATGCATAATGTACTTGGTTTCCTAAAATATTCTGGGTACATTTATATTAGTTGGTAACAGATTGGAATCTGAAGATATTAGATATGTCCTTGGTGGTTGACATAAAATATTAAGCTAGTTTACAGACATTAAATAATGTTTCTTTAATCATATGATTCTTCTAGGATCTATTTAAATCACTACTAATTTTATTAACAGTTACAGGACATTATCACTTAAAAGATGTCTAATTTTTTCCAAAGTATAACCCTTAATCAAAGACAATTTTTAAAGTAGATCAAGCAAGTTTATTTGACAGTGAAAGAAAAAATAAAACCAGAATGAGAAGACTCACCAAGGAGAGAAGCCACAAAGAGAGCTCCCAAGACTTTGAAACATAATAAATACCTTGAAAAATATCTGATAATAAAAACAAATTGCCATTTTCCCTTCAACTTAAACACCAATAAAGAAGATGGTTTATATTTATAATAGATATTTATCTTAACAAAGCAGTGTTTCCCTTCTCAGTATTTGTGTAGACTTCACTTAAAGTCATGTGTTTATGTTGAGATATAAGCCAATGTTTAGTTGATGGAAAATTGTTTACACTTGGAACATATTTGGTTCCTGTGTGCAGTTGAAAAGCTGCAAAGTTTCATGAGAAAGTGGTAGGGAACAGATGTAGCCCAATTAAATATGCAGATGTGAAATCAAGCAATCAACTTGAGGTGAAAGACTTAGGCAAGATACAATGTCCTCTCAATTAGGAAGGGACAGCCATATTTGGAAGTATCCTATGTGGTCACAGAATCAGAATATTATGTTGAATTTAAATATAAATGTAAATATCTCACCAGGCCCCATTGACTCATACCTGTAAAACTAGCAACTCGGGAGGCTGAGCCCCAAGAATTGTGGTTTGGAACCAGCCCAGGCAGGCATGTCTGTGAGACTTTTATTCTTTGTTTTATCTTTTTTAAAAAATTTTAATTTATTGTAAAGATGCTGTACAGAGGGATTACCGTTACATGAGTAAGGTAATTAGAAGAATACATTTCATGTCAAGCATTGTTACCCCCCCCTTTATTTTTTTCCTATTAGCCCTTCCCTGCCCCACCTCCTCCACTCCCCCCCACACCCAAAGTTGTAAAATTCATTTCCAACATAGTGTCTTGTGAGTATCATTGTGGCAATGGGTCATCCTGTGTCCTTGTTTCAGTATTTTGTTATTCCCCTTCCCCTCCCCAAATTAGATAAATATATACACAAGATGCATGGTACCAAAATCAAAAGTGGTGACAACAGGGGATATACCGTAAAGGAAAGAACATACAAAAGAAACAAAAAAAATC
Source organism: Dipodomys merriami (assembly GCF_024711535.1). Taxonomy (NCBI): domain Eukaryota; kingdom Metazoa; phylum Chordata; class Mammalia; order Rodentia; family Heteromyidae; genus Dipodomys; species Dipodomys merriami. Next base: position 64,833,252 of record NW_027203381.1, on the reverse strand, counting down.
ACATAGTACATTAAAAACAACAACAAAGAAAAACCTCTTGTAACCTGTGCTTATCACAGCATTATTCACCATAGCTAAGATATGAAGCCAACCCAGATGCCCCTCAGGAGATAAATAGATCAAGAAAATGTGATATCTATATCTATATATCTATATTTATGTCTATCTATCCATATCTAGCTACATATATATCTGTGTGATATATATCTATACATATATGTGATGTACATATATCTATGTGATATAACTCATATGTATATTATAGATATAGATATATATGAAATACTATGCTTACTTCAGAAAGAATGATACTACCCCATTTGTTAGGAAATAAAAGACTTGGAAAAAATCATATTAAGTGAAGTAAGACAGATCTAAAGAAATATAGGTCCCATGGTTTCCCTTATTTGCAATAATTAGCATATGTGTAGGATAATCTTTTTGTTTATGTTTTTGTTTTAATTTGCATTTTAATTTTATGATTTTATTGTAAAAATAGTGTACAGAGGGGTTACAGTTACATGAGTAAGTTAATGAGTACATTTCCTATTGAGCATTGTTTCCTCCTCCTTTGTTTTTCCCTACCATCCCTTCCTTCCCCACCTCCTCAATTCCTCCCTCCCACCCCCGAAATTGTAAAGTTTGTTTTCAACATAGTGTCTTGTACATCTCATTGTTACAATGGGTCAACCTGTATCCTTATTTAAACATTTTGTTGCTTCCCTTCCCCTCTCCAAATTAGAAAAATGTATATACAAGGTGCAGTTCACCAGAATCAAATACAGTGAAAACAGAGGTTATACCATGGGGAAAGAACATACAAAAGAAACAAAAAAAACACATAGTACTTTATACATATGTTAAAAGCAATAGCAAGAAAGAAAAAAACCAGTTGTGTCCCTATTTTGGGGTTTATTTCACTTAACATCACCTTATTAGATGAGAAGAAAAGCTCATATGACCGTATAAGATGATGCTAAGAGACTCATCTCCAATTAACCACTAAAAAGGTGAAAGTGGAGCTGTGTCTCAGTCACCAGCCTTAAATAAAAAAGTTCAATGGCAGCACCCATGCCCATGGTCTCCCTTATTTGTAATAATTAGTATACATCTGGGGTAATCTTAGCAGATGAGCAGAATAACTATTGAGCATAGTTATTACATATAAGATGATGCTAGGCGAAATGAACTCCAAGACATAGACACAAGAGGTTTTTCTTTGTTGTTGTTGTTCTCAATGTACTATGTGATTTCTTTTGTCTTTTGTGTTTTCCCCACTATGGTTTATCCCCTGTGGTCACTGTATTTAATTTTGGTACCCTGGGTATTGTATATATGTTTATCTGAACTAGGGAGCAACAGAATGGTGAGACGAAGGACAAAGGGGGAACCTATGCAGCACTTCCTACCTAGGCAAGCTGGATTCAGATTGTTCTATTTGAGTCTGCTTGTGTCACGAGGATGACAGATGTAGACCACTGTGCCCAGCCATTGGTTTGAAAGGGCGTTTCACAAGCTGTTTTTGCCCAGACTACTCTCAGATCACAATCTTCTGATCTCCTCTGGAATGGATAGGATTACATCTTTGAGCTAGTACACTCTACTCTCTTTCTGTACTTTTAAATCACATACATATTTTGTTGAAAGTGTTTTTACATCTTTAGTATCCCAACTAGATATTGTCAAGTAGTTTTAAATTGTATTTGCTAGGAATAATCACCACTGATTCCAGTCCTACACACAATTGTCAGATTTTTAATAATCATTGTGTAGATTATATATTGGTTTGTTCAACACAAGTTACCCTGCTTTCCAGAATGCACAAATAGCACTATTTGACCATTTGTCTTACTCCTTTCTGTGCTGCTGAATCAGCATTCCACAGATGGGGTAATTTATAATGAGCAGAATCCTATTGGTTTTTGATTCTGGAGGTTGGGGACAAAGGCCCCAACTGAGGGAGCTGTACCTGGGAGGGCTTTGCTGCTGTGTTACTCATTGCAGAAAACTAAGGGAGGGTATAAGAGAGACTAAAGATGTTGAAATCCATCTTTTTATAAGGAATCCACTCTCCCTCATAATGACACTAACCATCCATGATTGCAGACTTGGGAAATGCCTACTCCCAACAGTTCTCCATAAAATCTTTAGTTTCTGTATACAAGGAATCTTGATCTGTGTCATAAACTGCTTTGTTAATTGGCAAATAACAATAGTAAATATTCCTCAACATTAAGAAAAGTGACAGAAGGGGTGGGTTTGGAGTGCTAGATGAGAATGTTGAAAGGGGTAACATTGATCAAGACATACTGTGTTCACAAAGTCAGGTTTCCAATATATAAACTTTCAGGAAAGCATTCAAAGCATAATGCCTTTTTGCTCTCAATAGCTTTAAAATTCAGTTATAACACTTATATATATATAGACAGAGAAACTGATTAAATGAGTCTCAAGCCAAACTACTAGAAATTCAAACTAAATTTCTCTTTATTCTCTGATTCATAAACAGTCTGTTTACCTGTTCTTTCACAAAAAAGTAATGTAATCATTATACAAGTAACATTATGAGTTAAATACATTAGTTAAATAAAAAGATAAAATGTTTAAAATAATGCCTGTGTATATTGCACACTCAATAAATTTAATTTTCACTGGCATTTTACCAGATAGAAAGGCAAATCTGTAGCTTATATGTATTTACCATGATTAATTCTAATGGGCTTTATTTCTATATGTTTGCTATGTAGAGTTTCTTTAATATGTTTCTCTTCCATTCTTTTATTCAAAATGATGGCATTTTATTTTTTTGTCCACCTACTCATTTGAATGTTTTATGTTTTATTTCTAACCTTCAGAATTGTTACTTAAAAGTTTACATAGATGACTTGATTGATTCTAAAGTTTTTAAGATCAAAGGAAGGGGTAACAATGTTTGACAAAAAAATGTACTCATTGCCTTACTCATGTAACTGTAATCTCTCTGTACAGCATCTTTACAATAAAATTTTAAAAACAAAGAAAAAAACAAGGTCTGTTAAGTTTGACTAGTGCAATGATTTTCATAGTGTACTTTTTCCCCCAGGTAATTCTAGCATGCTTTTGACAATCTCACAATCTAGACTCTATGTACCTACTTTGTAATATTTCCTCCAGTTCAATGTGACTATAGTAATGGAAACCATTTTGGTCAACATAGTATATGCAGTACTTAATTCAGGTTTTTTCAAAGATGGGCAGTTGTTGGCCAGAAGGACCAATCATTTTATTGTCTAATCATCTTCAGAGATTGGATATAATTTTCTACTGTTTATAAAGAGGTGGAACTGAAATTTGATCAGCTACAGTGACTCATTTTCTTGCAGCTGCCATCTTTCCACCTTAGGTACAGCCTGGCTCCCAAGCTAGAGAGGCCACCAAGATGGCTAGAGGGGGTACTGTCAACATACCAATGTCTCCAATATTATCCTACCAGACTTTAGTGATCTAGATTTGATCATCCCACTCCTTCTATATTTGTGCTGTTTTATATTCAATTTCAATTTGCTTTATATTTCCAAGAGTGATCTGTTTTTACACACACACACACACACACACACACACACAAACACACACACACACACACACACACACACTGCTACAGGTCTGAAGACAAACTCAACTGTAATGTACTTTGGTTATTGTTAAGTGTACGTTTTTCAAAATATAGTTTTTATATACTGTGGAATAAGACTGCATACATTTATAACTAAATAATGTCTTACTATGACAAAATTACTCTCTACTATTGATTTAGAATCATTTTTATATATTATTGGATGTACTAGCGTTTATTGATTATATATAATTCTTTACTTCTTGTGTCTACTGATATACTAACTACACTAATGGCATTTCTGAAGCATTGAACATTTTTGAACAATAGTAATAATGACAATAAAACAAGAATATAATGACATTTCAGTGATGCCTTGGTTTTTCTCAGATTCTTGTGAGATAAGTGTTTGTGTTTCCTCCACCTCATTTCAAGCAACATTTAAAATAACTCAGCTTATGTGTTCAATTATAGGTGATTAGCTGCTTTTCTGTCACACACACACACACACACTTCATAAGTTATTTAAATTTAAGAGCATATAAAATGTTAATAGTTTGCCTTATCCATACTTATAAACCTAGTAAATGGTGACAAATGCTGTGAGTTTTTTAACTATATGCTTAAAAAGTTCATTTGTATTTATTAAACATTTAATAGCACTATTCATGTCTTACATCTCTGTTTTTTAATCAAAAGTCCTTAGAAACACCAATAAAAATACAAGCATTATAATTGTATGCATGTAACTGATGTAGAAACAAAAGCATGACTGCTACCTAGCATCACCTTTCTCTCCCTCCAGAGTGCTCTAGAATTTTTCTTATTAGCATACCCTATAAAATAAGAAAACTGATCTTGGAAAGTTATGGATCTCACTAAAGCCACAAGAAGATACCAACTTATACATGAGAGTGGTAGCCTAGCAAATCTGACAGAGTAACTTGTTAGCCAAAGATTCTGAAACAATGAGTTTTTCTTTGTAAACCATCTTCTGTCCTATTTTATACTAAACCCAATAGAAATCCCAGACTAAAATCTTTCTTTTTATTTATTGTCAAGGTTATGTGCAGAAGTTCTTTTAAATGTATTATGTGATTTCTTGTTTCTTTTGTATGTTCTTCCCCCTAAGGTATATCAACTGTTGTCACTGTTTTTGATTTTGCTACCCTGGTATTGTATATACATTTATTTGAATTAGGAAAGGGAAGGGGAAGAACAAAATGGTGAGACAAAGGACAAGAGGGAACCACTGAAACAGTGATATACACAAGACAATATGTTGGAAATGATCTGTACAACTTCTGGGGTGGAAGTTGGGGGGAGAGAAAGTAAGAGAAAAATGAGAGAAGGGGAACAAGTTTGATAAGAAATGTACTTATTACCTTACTTATATACCTGTAACAAATTTTAGGGGAAAAAGTTTTCTATTCTCCTAGTGGATTTGAGAATTTAAAATTAAATACATGACAGCAGAAACATGAACTTATGTTATATTACACAGTAGAGTGACTGCATAAAATGAAAATGCACTGTGTATTATAAAAAAGCTAGAAAAAGGATTTGGGATGCTATTAACCAAAATGAAATGATAAATGTTTGAGCAGATAAATAAACCCTCATTATACTCTGGTTTCTCTTCAGATCACATAAATCTTTCACCTTTTAAACCCTCCCTAATCTTGAACATTGTGTAATTTATATATTTATCCATCCAAACACTGTATGATATTGCATAGTTTATTTTTCAATTTAAAAAAATATATATAAGCCAGGAATAGGTGGCTTACATCTGAAACATGTAGAACAGTTTCTATCACAAGGTAAAGACAGAGTAATTTTTACCAGTTGATATGAGCAATGTCATTGGTACATCTGGAAAACAGTCCAGAAAGCAAGAGTGCATCAAATCCTGTTCATGTGGAGTCTAATAGCCATTGAATTATGTATAGTATGATACCTGGAATCTTAGCTACTCAAGATGCTGAGATACTAAGGTCACAATTTGAAGCCAGCCTTAGCAGGAAAGTCTCTGAGACTCTTATCTCCAATTAACTATTAAAAGGCTGAAAGTTTATCTGGGGCTCAAGGGGCAGAGCACTACCCTGTATAAAAAAAGCTCAAGGAAAGTACCCAGACCCTGAGTGCAAAGCCTGGGAACATCACTAGATAGATAGATAGATAGATAGATAGATAGATAGATAGATAGATAGATAGATAGATAGATAGAGTGCACATATAAACACACTTTAAATAAAAACATCTAAAATGAAAGTAGATTAAAATTTGTAGATTAATTTGTAACTTTATTAACAGTTATTTGTAATATGTACACGTTGGGTAGATGGATATTCATAGAACCAAGTGAAAACATGGTAGACTTTGAGAAAATATACTAGTGAAAAATAAAACAGAATTTGAGGTTTTTTTTCAGTTCATTTGAAATAGCAACTAGAATTTTCTATACTAAACATGTTTTAAAGCCTTGATAATAACTAAGAGGCATGGGGTTTCCTTTTGGGGTGACAAAATGTTTGGTTTTAGAAATATCTCGTTAGTGGTAGCACTATGAATGTATTAAATGTCACTGGATTGCTAACTTTAAAGGGGGCTTCTTATGTTATGTAACTTTTACCTCAGTAAAATCAAAGCTTTTAGATGAAAAGAATTGTCATGTTGGTCATCAAAACTGTGATTCTCCTAAATTGAGTTCTAACATAGAGAACCATCTGATGCTGTTTAAATATAGAATATGATCATTTTAATGGACTAAATATGAAATAAAAATTTATGGTCCTAAAAACCTGACAGGAACAAACATCAAGGTCAACAAGTTACAACGTGTCTTCTTTTGCCAGCTGTCTGGCACAGTCTTAAGTCAAAGTGTTGTCTGATAAAATATTATGTGCACTGGAAAAAATGTTTGATTTTCCAAGAGACAAGGTCAGAGGACTTATTAACTGGCTTATTCATTTCCTAGTGGCTTCATGTTCAAAGTACAAGTGTCATTCCCATTTCATTTTCTTTAAACTTCTTTCATTTTCCTTTTGCCACCAATTTTCCTTAATCCCTAAACCACAGATCACTACCCAAATAATCCCATTATTTCATTTCCTCCTCCTCTAGCCGACTGACACAGAAGTTAGTCAGAAATCAGATTTTTCCAAAAGTGCTCCTCTTAAAGAATTGGCCTAAAAGCCAAATGATACAATGGTTAGAACAGGTGCTCAGGCTCCAGACTCCCTGGCTTAGAAGAATAGTCAGTAATTTACATGATTTTCCATTGCAGCCTCTGAGACATTAAATTTTATATACCTTAGTTGATTATTTGTGGAAATGAGAATGATCATAGTATCTACTAAGTTGATATGTTTGGGTTGTGTGTGTGTGTGTGTGTGTGTGTGTGTGTGTGTGTGTGTGTGTGTGTGTGTGTGTGTGTTCTGTTGTTGTCATCGTTTTATTTTTAAGAAGAGTTAATCTGGAGCATGTATTTTTTTTGTCACAAGGTAAAGGCACAGTAGCTTTCACGTGTTGATATGATCACTCTCATTGGTACCATCAGACCCTGTTTATATAGCATCTAATAGCCATTGAATTATGCCATAGTACAGTTTCAAGAGGAGAAGCTTTAGTGCTGGGAAAGGGAAGATAGTTATGAAGCTGATAACTGCTAGCAGAGTTGGGAACCTACAAATACAAGCTGGACCATGTGAGGTCAGAGGGGATCTACATTAGTTCCCAAGCACCTCCAGACTCGCAGCTTTGAGGTTGCAGGGATACTTCAACACTGAGGCTCTTCAACCTGGAGCAAAACACGCACCTGACCACAAAGTCAGAAAAGCCAAAAGATGACTCAGATGTGCTACAGTCACAAGAAGTACAAGAAATTGTACATGAGAGGAAATTCTGGGAAATAATTTTAGCTTCACTGAATTAAAACAGTACATTAGAAATGCATCAGCGATTACAAAAGGCTTCTCCCCAGGATCGCTCTAGCTTACAATGCAAAATACTTCTAATAAAATATTCACCCAGAATATAGTATTGTGTTTCATAATTACAGATGAACTTCCTATCTCTTCTAGTGGAAGAACTTTTTCTAGAAGTCAAAATCCTGCATTGTAGATTGAGAATGTGTGTGACATTCAGTCGATGGCTTGTTTTGTTAAACTAAGAATTTGTTGCTCCACCTACAATTAGGACATGTAAACCTAGCCTCTGGTTCATTTGTTCATTTGTTGACATAAGGGAATAAAATAATGGACACTAAAAAGTTCTTGTAGCTAATATAGAGCAATGTGCAAACAAATAATAGAATTATTAAATGTTTTTGCTTTGGTGAATTATAAATATAGATGATATCATCAACTATAGAGAGTATAATTCATCTGGATTCTTCATGTGGCTTTGGCCCAGCTCCTTAAAACATCTTTCCAACATGTCAACAAGCTGTCCGCTTTCCACATGAGGCATTTTTCTTCAATGTGGCCAGGCACAGGAAATGAAGTGCATTAGAGTCCCATTCAGGAGGTTAATTTTTTTGAACTGTCATCTCACTGGTTTTTTGGTGTCTTTCTAATGATCTTTGATCTAATGATCTTCCTAATGCATTGCCATGCATGTGACCTGTTGCCAAAAGCAGCTATTTTAAAAGGTGTTATGCACTTTTATTTCACAGGTAGCATCATTTCATATTTTAATAAAAACATCCTAGATATCAGGCAATTGCCCAAGCCTCCTGAGTGAAGTTTGGGAAGGAGGCGATTATGAAATAAGATGAAAGACAGAAATCCAAATTATATTCTACCAAATTATATTCTATATAAAACTCAGTCTAACTTAGGAAAGGACACAAGTATGATAGAGAACAAAAATTACTCTTAGAGTCAGACAAATAGGGATTTGATTTCAGAATAACTAGGACAATCTCTTAAGAAAATGTTAATAGGTTTCATTAAGTATAGAATAGATATGTGTGTGTGTTTGGGGCTTCACTGTCCATACAACATGGATAAATTGGGGTAATGTTAGAGAACCAAACTCTACGGATACTAAGTATTCATGGATTTTCTTCAACACTGGCAAACTCTACGGATACTAAGTATTCATGGATTTTCTTCAACACTGGTCTCTTCAGAAACATATATCCATAATATCAAGGGACTTTCATAAGTCTCCAGTGATAAATTTTGAGATAATCAATAATTTTGAAGACAATAACTACTTTTACTTTCTACATCTTCATCGGTTACTATCGGCTGGCATCATTTTGAACCTAGTAAAAATTTAAAATTGTAGATACAGTGAAACAACAGAGTAAGAAAGAATCAAATGTGTCAAAAAGGAAGGAAAGCTGGAAGAGAAGGGAAGGAGAGGAAGGAAGAAAGCATGTAATATGCTGAGAATTAGTATTGGCCCAGAGAACTGATTATTGAAAGGTATAAGGAGCATATGCCTCTGTAGATGATGATGTCTTTATTATTCACCAAAGCAAAAATAGCATATCTCCTTCATTAAAGGAGATAACACATCTATTAGTGGACAATAGGCCACTAACTTGATAATTAAGCCCCTTTCACTGGCTCCAACCTCCAGCAATGCTTCTCTGTGATTACTAATTCTACAGGAGTCAGTACTGAAAAGAGATTCATTTTTTATGATGCTGACTGCAAGGTTAAAATAATAGAGAAATTTGAAGTTGTCTCCTTAGTAGAAAAATATGCAGAATTAAAACTTAACAAAAAAAACCTTGCCAGAGTATTAGGACAAAATGGAAACAAAATAATTTCAGAGATTTATGACATGTCAATAGATGCTTGAAAATAACTCTCTTGATTCTTTACCATATTTTCATCAGCACTGACATATTAAAATCTATTAAGCTCAGTTATTTCTCCTCAAAGTAACAGTGGAAGATATAAGAACAAATCTAAATTTAAGTAAATTTCCTTCTGCATAGTAAGATAGGCTACTTGGCCTTTTCTTTTATATTTTTAACAGAATGCCTAGTTATTACAAAAGTGGTTAGATATACCATTCTATTGGCCATAAAATATCCCTTCCCATAATGTCTCTTGTGCCCTTTCGTTCATCATCATCATATATTTTATTTCTTTAATTCATTGCTTGAGCTCATTTCCACAGAGGGATCCTCTTATATCATCGGGAAAGTAGAAATACCATGAGAAGACGAATGTATAAATAAGAACAACATTTAAAAACTTGAACCTTCTTTTTACTGGTCTTCCCCAGATTTTAGATAGAGACATAAATAACAGGATAAAGTGGGAAGGGAAGATTTTTTTTTGATGCAGAGGCACAACTTTCCAAAGACTTGAGTGGGCACCAAGGACAGTGAGAAGACAGAGTCAGGGCCACAGCTCAGCTTCCAGGAAAGAAGAGAGCAAGGAGGCCGTAGTGGGCTACCTTCCAGTGAAATGACCTTTTTGGTGGCTAGGACAAATGAATGGGCAAAGAAAATGTGCAATATTACTCATGGGGAGAAAGGAAATAAGCCAATCTCAGAAGGACATATGCTGAACGGATCTCACTTAGAAAATCTACTATGGTCAAACTTATAAAAGCAGAGAAGAAAATGATGACTGTTGGGGAGGAAGGAGTAGGTAATGGTCACAGCATGTTTATTTATTCTTAGTAATGTTTTAGCTACAGTCTAAGTTCTGAAGATCTTCTATACAGCACAATGCTTATGGAGAACAACTGTTGTGTTCTCTTACCATATTCTAACAGGGTAATATTATGTTATATATTTCTCACATACATATATACACACACACACACACACACACACACACACACACACACAGAATTACACAAACAAAACTAAAGTTGGCAAGGGGAAACTTTGGAAAGCTATGGATATATCTGTGACTTTGAGAGTGACAACGGCTTTGTGGTTATATATTTATCCCAAACCTCATTGTGTTTTAATGTCTACATTAAATATGCATTGTTTCGGTTATTCACACTTCCATAAGTGCATTAATAATAGTAACCATGGCACCATATTGCCTTAAAATGCTATTTGGAGCATACATTTTATAAGAAAATTTATATCTTCCTCCATAACTACAGCAACTTTTGAAAATAAGAGATCAAAGTTATGGTACAGAAAGCTATCGAATATTATTAGAGGCACAAAAATCAGTTTCCCAACTAGACCAAAGGAAAAAATGTTAAAGGACAAAACAAAAACATGGTGGGTTGAAGAAAACAAACAAAAATCCTGACTACACACAGATGAATGCTTCATTGCAAGGATAAAAAATCAACAGGACATGAAAGGTCCCATGCTGCCTAGCTAGGTGTGCATTGTGTCATGATCATCTTCTAGGGAGGATCAACCAGAGGAGGTAGGAACAGAGAAAATTAAGCTTTGTGGCACAACTCTCAATTATCTCACACAGGCTTTTAATTCAAGATGGTTTACAATAGAAAAATTAAAACACATGAGATGGTCACATGATATTATAGTTACAGCCACATGAAGATGTCATTACTCTCTTCAATGTGAATTGGTGGCTGATTCGAGCTGAGCAAAACAAGCTTAACGATAATCTAGGAAAACACTCTGGAAACATTCCAATATTTGGACCTACTGACAGCTAAAACAGTTTCCAATTACACATGAGTACATTAGACTAATTCAATTATGAATGTTTATTTTGAAAAGCAATCTTTTACAATATGTGGGCATATTTCATTATAAAAATATATGCATATGAATGCAGAAATTAAATTTTGACTTATTTTGGGTAAATATACCATTTAGGTTTATAGTAATAGAATTAAACACTGTGTGTGTGTGTGTGTGTGTGTGTGTGTGTGAAAGAAAGAGATTGAGAGAGAGTTTGTATCTTATTACAAGCATTGCCTGCTTGCCATGAAGTCATAGTGATACATTTATCAACTGTGGAATCCAAGTTTCATTAATCCTGAATATATCCCTTGAAAAGTATGGCAGTGGACTTATTATAGCTCAGTAAAATAACCAGTGTAAGGCTCAGTACTATTACTGGTTCGGACACCTTCTTCAATGTTATATTGATAGTATTTTAAGTAAGCAACTTTTTTTTTTGGGGGGGGGGTCCGGTCGTGGGGCCTGAACTCTGGGCCTGGGTACTGTTCCTCAGCTCTTCAGCTCAAGGCTAGCGCTCTACCACTTGAGCCACAGTGCCACTTCTGGTTTTTTTCTTTTTGCTTATGTGTTGCTGAGGAATTGAACCCAGGGCCTCATGCATGCAAAGCAAGCGCTCTACCACTGAGCCACCTTCCCAGCCCATAAGTAACAACTTTTGATCAATTACTCTTTCATTCTAGAGATTAGATATTCTTTAAACAGAGGGATATGCAGTACTGTGATATGTGATATAAAGTATCCTTACAGACCTAATCCACAGCAGGTAGTATATCTCAATATTACCTAACTCTACTAGCTGTTTGGGTTGTTTGCTGGTTCTTGGGTTTGAACTTTAGGCCTGGGTGCTTTCTCTGAGCCTTTTTTGCACAAGGCTAGCATGGTACCACTTGGGTCATAGCTGCACTTCCAGCTTTTTCTGTGATTAATTGGAGATAAGGGTCTCACGGACTTTCCTGTCTGGTCTGGCTTCAAAGTGTGATCCTCAGATCTCAGTCACCTGAGGAGCTAAGATTATAGGCATGTGCCACCAGCACTCGGCTCTAACTCTATCAGCTTTTCAGTGTGAGAGTTAGCTAGCTCCATTTGCCAACAACATGTAACAGTGTAGCCTGCTCACTGAAATTAATAAGCTGGTAGGAGAATGTACTGATAAGCACTTGGACTGCTTTTGTCTGGTGACTCAGAAAGGACATTCTGCAAATTGAGCACCCTTTGTGTAGGATTTTTAAGCATAAAATACAACCTGCAGTGATATAATGTCACATAATTACCCACCTGAATAACTTCTTTCCAAAAACACAGTAAGAGGAAGCGCAGCATGAATTTATATAATCTCCATTATTCAATGGTGTGAGTTTCATAGTCAGCCAACAGCCGAATAATACAGTCATTCCAAGTGATGGAAAGACCTGCTAGCCTTGGAAATGAGGGAGAATTGTCCCTCTACCTTTCAAAACTCATTTCGTAGGACACAGTTCTAACACCTGCATTTTATCCTAGACTGTATAACTAATCCTGTCTGCTGTAGGGTCTCACCTCAAAATAAAACCTGTAGTCATAAACCTCAAGTGTTCATGCTAGCAAATAAGACTGGTTTGAGAGAATGCCAAGAAAACTGAATCTTTCATGCCAATCAGACACAATCAGAATCAGTGTCATAAGACTTTGGATGCTGGAAGTTTCATTCCCTCACTTTAGTGTCGTAAGGGGGTCAAACCAATTGACCTCTGAGGCCTGTTATGCTGCGACCTCAGTCTATATGAGGTTGCACCAGATAATTCAGTTTTGAACTGAAAGCCATACCTGATGTCAAATGTGAATCAGAGTTAGGCACATTTTACAAAACAGGCTTCCAAATAAATATTTAGGATTCCAAGTTGCCTCATCTATGCTCCTTTTTTTTTTAATCTTTATTTTTGCTAGTCTTGGAGCTTGAACTCAGGTCCCTTGAGCTTCTTTGCTCAAGGCTAGTGCCCTAGCACTGAAGCCACAGATCCACTTCTGGCTTTTTGGTGGTTAATTGGGAATAAGGGCTTTCCCGCCCCAGGTGGTTTTGAAATGTGATCCTCAGATCTCAGCTTTCTGAGATTTCTCAGATTTCTGAGATAGGATTTTAGGCATGAACCACCAGCGCCTGACTATACTCCTTATATTTATTTTTAAATAGTCATCAGCTATTTATCATTATAATACAATATCTGGCACAAGATACTTGATAAATAAAGTTGGTTTAATTTAACTTGTAGTTCTGTAGGTACAAGCTCTAAACAGCATGGGGCGGGCTTGGTGAAGGTTTGCCTGGGCTGAATCATATCATTGTGGACATTGTATGTCTCTCTGTATAACATCTCTTAAGTAAGATGTTAGGAAAGCCTAGAATAAAATTGACTGAGTCTCTTTTCTCAATTGAAAAATGGGAAAATTATGTGACTTTTGGTAACTTTTAACTTTTGGTAACTTTTATTCATAAATTTCAGGGGAGATAATCTTTAAAATAGGCAAGGACTCTGAAAATATATCTCTGTAGGTAACCTAAAGACATTTTCTGATTGCAAAGCCCTTCACAAAGCTCATGTACTTACCTTCACAGAAATGGCTCAACAACAGTCCAACCCTACAAATTCAGCAGAGATATTATAACATCAATTACTGAAGTGATGCAATTTCTTATTTCAGAGGAGAACATTTGTGTATCCAATGTGTCAATGTAGACCTTGTTAATGACCCATTGCAACAATGATACCCACAAGAGAGTATATTGGAAATGAACTTCACAACTTGGGTGGGGGAGAGTGATGGAGGTGGGGAAGGGAAAGAATAGTGGGAGAACAACAAGGGAAGGAGTAACAATGCTCGACAAGTAATGCACTCATTGTCTTACTCATGTAACTGTAACCCCTCTGTATGGCATCTTTACAATAAAATACAATTTTTTAAAAATAATAATAAATGCACATCGAATGCTGCTGACTCATACCTGTAATCCTAGCTACTTAAGAGATTGAAATCTAGGGATCATGGTTCAAAGCCAGCCCAGGCAAGAAAATCTGTGAGACTCTTATCGAAAATTAACCACCAAAAAAAATCAGAAAAGAAGCTATAACACAAGTAGTAGAGCATCAACCTTGAGTGAAAAATCTAAAGGACAACACCCAGGTCCTGACTTTAAGCTCCAGTGCCAGCACACACACACACACACACACACACACACACACACACACACACACACACACACATGAAGAAATAAAAGAAAATAATAATAATGACGATAAATGCTATTTGGGAGGTGGAGAGTGGAAGGACTGCAGTTAAAGGCAAAAATGTTAGAGATATTACCTCAAGAACAAGTCAGAAGAGGGGATTTTACCTATATTCACTCCAGGCTGAAGAGGCAAGGAAGGGGAACTACAGCAAAGTCTGAGCAAAACACAGTGATATTTTGTCTGGAAAAAAGTAATTTAAATAAAGAACTGGTGGTAGAAGCTTACCTAGAACGTGCAGGGCTGTATTATTTGGGTAACCCCCAAATAATAATGAATGCAATATTGGCTTCTCCACAATTAGTTACTGAATATATTTTATATTTTCTAAAAAGTGTGGTGGTAGGAGAGTGGGAAATCTATGAAAATCTTGTTCCCATTAGGTACTTGGGAGGACAAAGCAGGACTCAGCAAATGCAAATGGATGTACACACACATCATAAAAGAAGTACTATGCGCTAAACCATGTGAAAATAATGTATGCAGCACAAAGTTAGAAAAGGAAAATGATGAAAGATAACATTTAAGTAATGCTTCGTAGAATCTGATGGGACTGGAATTAAGGCATAAAAATGATTAAGATTGAGAAGGGAAATAAAAAGAGTAAGCAGAAAGAAGTTTTAGGATATATGAGGAAAGTTCCGTTCTTAGACCATTTGGAGTCCCAGCTCACTGAAAAGTTTAGGAGAGAAACTTTCTGGAAAATAGTTTTGAATTCCAAAGATTAGTGGCTGGATACAGGCGGTTCATGCCTGTAATCCTAGCTACTCTAAAATAGGAGACTTATTTTTCCCCTTCCCCTCCACAAATTATACCGACATCAAATACAGTGAAAGCAGGGGTTATACTGTGGAGGAGGGACATACAAAGCAACAAAGAAATGATCTTATAAGTGTGTTAGAAACAATCGCATGAAAGAAAAAAAACATTTGAATACATATCTTAGGGTTCATTTCCCTAACATCACCTTATCTGACCTTTAAACAAGTCGTTTAAATAGGGATACAGGTGGACCCATTGCAACAATGAGAAGTGCAAGTCGTTATGTCGAAAGCGAATTTTACAACTTTGGTGGGGGTGAGGAGGCCGGGGAGGATTGGGTAGAGGGGTGGGGGGAGGATGGGAAGGGATGGGAAGGGGAAACAAAGGAGGAGGCTACAATGCTTGATGAGAAATGTACTCATTATCTTGCCCATGTAATTGTAACCCCTCTGTACAGTATTTTCACAATAAAAAATTAAAAAATAAAATAGGAGACTTAGAGGATCAACAGAAAAGTCTGTGATACTTTTCCAACTGACCAGCAAAATGAAGGAGGCGAAGCCTGGCTTACGTAGTAGCACACCAGCCAAGAGCAAAATGTCAAGTGTGAACATGAGACACAGGCCTCAATACTGACACAAAATAAGTTAAAAATTAAAATTTTAAAGAGATGTTATGATAGTTACCCTCTTGAAAGATGGAATAAGTCTGGAGAAAAAAAACAAACAAAACAAAACAAAACTGAAGGGGCTGAAGATTAATCAGGAAGCTTTTATAAAACCTCTGAACAAAATAAAGATGGTCCAACATAAGAGTGGGGAAAAATGAACAAAACATACACACTTAAAAGAAATTTCTGGTGTTTAAAGTATCCCAATTTCCTGGGGCCGGTGGGACTTGAACCCATGATCAGCAAAAGGAGTCACCAACACTCAGTCAATAGGACTAAGAATCTTTATTAGCCACAGCAACCAACCTCCACTATAGAGACAGTGAAGACCAGCCCCAAACTCACATAGCTTAGGGAATATAAAGGCAAATACCACAGAGGCCACTCACAGGGGGTCAGTGCTAATTTTGCAATCAGTAAGGAAGCCAGTTAGAGAAGCAGAGCTAGCAGTTAATAAGTATAAATGGTGATTACAATTTCAATAGTCAATCAAGATAAAGTTATCATCCTTGATCTTCCCTTTGTTCTCCTAAAGGGAGATCCCACCTTTCAAATTTGGCCTTATTCTTATTAATCAATAAAAGTTAACTGCAAAGGGTGATGTTCCATTATTTAGTATATTTGCTGAGCAAGCATAATCACAAGAAAACAGACATTGGGACATTGATAGTTAGCCTTGTAGACTGTCGGCCCTATTTTTACTCACTGTGCAATTCTTGGTAAATGTCAAGGCACAGTTTTGTTCCCCTTTCTGAAGTTTGCACTTATTATTTTTAGGTCCTGGGGCTTAATTTTCCCAGTTAAATTTTCTTCGTCCTTAATCTAATTAATACTCTATTTGTTTAACTTAACCTTGTCCTAACATTGTTCAATTTTATAAGTAGTCTAGAAGATAAAGAAAAACATTTATTTATATAGAAATCTCATATTTTAAGGTATGCCTTTTGAGAGAGAAAAGGTGTCACTAAAGAGGCTTGACAATGAGTGTCCAAATGAGATGATGGTGGCAAGAGAAATAGCAGAGGAGAGAGTGAGTGGTATTGAGGTCGAATCTTCATGTGGCAAAAGCAGAGACAGACAATTTGAAGAAGACTATTTGAATATGACATATGCCTTTGGGAATCATTAGCCTGGAGTCATGAAAACTAGGTAGCCACATGATGGGGATATGTAATTGAAGACATCTGAAGAACAGAATCGAAGGTATAGATCTCCCTAGGTACAATGAATATTTATACTAAAATTATCCTAATTTGACATGACTTCAGGAAGTACTCAGATACCATTTACCTTATCTTTATCTCAGGATAAAAAAAAATCTTATTTTGGATAAAGAACTAGACACAAACAAAAATCATTGCTAGTATTTATGAAGCACGTGTTTCTGGCAGGATTGCATTTAGCCCACATAGCAATCAAGAACATAGAAATTAATTTCTTCATTTACAGGGGGGTAATGCCTAAAAGCAGAAATAAAATATGTGAACTCAGAATTTCTGTATCTGGGCCCTCTTTATCTTTACCTTATTAAAGAGTAATTATTCAAATATTCATTAAAATGGTAAAAAAAAAAAGATTTTGCCAAAGACTAATAAAACAGCAAATGTTGCAATAAAAATAATCCCAATAATAAAACTAAAGTCCAAACACAACAAATATAAAGTCTAATTATATGATTGTTGCTATGATAAAGGAATACCAGAATACTGCTTTGTTATTGTTTTTAGAAATTGGGTAATTTCTATTCTTCTTTTACGTCTCAGCTTAGAATTCTCTTCCACTATGAAGATTTTCTGGACTATACTTCACCAAGATTTCTACCTTCCACTGTAGGCATTCTTTTCTAGGCTGTTATTTTGGTTTATGTATCTCTGTACTCTACTACTTTGAACGACTATTGAGGACATGTGTGATGCCAGCCTGCTTCATTCATTCCCAGTCACTCACATTAACACTGTCCAAGTAATAATTCAGTAAAAGTTGGCATTATTTATAGAATGTGGATGATAAAAATTCAGAAATAAGCAAGTGATGCTAGATGTTAGTCAAGAAGAAATACCCAGCTTATATTGTTCTAAGGCCCAAGGAATGTGGAAAATGTCAAATGAATGAACAATTTAAAATACACTAACAAACATAGTATCCTAAGAGGCTTTTGAATTATATGAAGTTTTCATTGGACCAAACATAAAAAGGGGCTAGATTTCAGACACAATTCACTATAGTGAATGACTTGATCTAGAAATTGATCTTTTGGTTAATAAAAAGGGTTGATGGTTCAATTTAGTTAATGGTTTAATCTATTTATTTTTCTAGACCACATTATCCTCATTAGTAAATTGGAAGCTGGGGGATAAAGATGGGCAGTGGAATATATGAATATATGTAGTATAATACACATGTGTGGCAATTCTGAGATGCTGTCATTCCTTGACCTGAAATTTTATTTGGAGAACATTGCATGACAATGATATATAGTAGGGCCAAATTAATAATAAATCATATACATCATCTATTTCAAGCACAATCATCATCTCTTACTTTCTAAGTGAATATCAAATCGCAGAAGATATTTGAAGCCAGACATAAGGATGAACTGTTTAGTGAAGCACACATAGACTATAAAATCAACCATCTGGGATTAGTCCTAACTCTGTTCCCCATTAAATAAATGATCACAGTCTTGTGCTTACACTGTCTCTAACTCTAATTTTCTCATGAGATAGTTGGGAATGATAATACCTTCCTTGTATTTTTATCAGTACCACAGAAGCTAGTGAATGTGAAGGGCTTAGAGCATTGCCTGGCACATAATGAAAAATTGCACAAATGGTTGACTTAATGATAAAGGGGAAGAATACCAAATGAATTTCATAACAAGTGTCAAATTAGTAC
This sequence comes from Dipodomys merriami, assembly GCF_024711535.1. Classification (NCBI taxonomy): domain Eukaryota; kingdom Metazoa; phylum Chordata; class Mammalia; order Rodentia; family Heteromyidae; genus Dipodomys; species Dipodomys merriami. Next base: position 64,814,413 of record NW_027203381.1, on the reverse strand, counting down.
TAGGCATTGTTGCATAAATTATATCACATTATTTCACCTACAAGGACAATTACAGATCAGAAGCTTAGCATTCAAATCATTTCTCCTAACTCTATAACTTCATATATCAGAGAACTAAGTCATCTAAATTTGTACTAGAAATCACCTCAATTCTGGGTATTAGTTGAATCTCTTAATTAAAAACATGATAAAAGTGTCATATTAAAAATAAAAGAACATTAAGAAACCCTTCATCATGAATCTGTATAATCTTTGCAATATTTAGTTTTGTTTATCTGTTACTTCAATACCACAGTTTACTTTCTCATATTTCTGGTTAGCTTAATTGGAACAACATCTCAGTATGTAATTATATGAAGAATTCAAGTGTCTTTAGTATCTTGGGTACCACTGAGAATCCAGAATGATATTTCAATGTTAAATGTTTTAATGTGCTAATTCTGAGGGCAGATATGCTACCTAGTCATGCTGCATCCAAATTCATAAACAACCTGGGATTTAAATTTTAGCCTGACTTTCCTGCACAAATAATTCAAGTTGGTTCATGCCAGTAATGTCTTCATAATGATCTCCATTTTCTATCATAAGTGCATTCTAAAGAAAATTGTTTCAAAACAATATATCTCCACAAAACCAGCCCTACAAAATATACTTAATGATGTCCTACACATAGAAGACCAACAAGAGCACAATAAAGGCCAAGAAACTACACTCAAACTTAGAATCCAAGAACCATAGGAAGAACCCAGTTGCAGCAGCAAGAAGAGCCCAGTTGCACCAAGAAGGTGGATAACATGGCAGGAACTACCAAACACCTCTCAGTCCTAACTCTCAATATTAATGGATTTAACTCTCCAATTAAGCAACATAGACCATCTAGTTGGATTAAAAAGCAAGATCCTTCTATCTGCTGTGTACAAGAATCACACCTTGCCCATAAAAACAAACATACTCTGAAAATGAAAGGCTGAAATAAAATCTAACAAGCAAATGGCCCCCATACACAAGATGGAGTTGCAATACTAATATCAGATAAAATAATCTTCAAATTAAAATTAGTGAGAAGAGATAAAGAAGGTCTCTACATACTAATTAAGGGATCTCTCCTTCAGGAGGATATTACAATTCTAAATATCTATTTACCAAATAACGGAGCACCCAAATTTATCCAAGAAATACTACTTTCCCTAAAATCTCACAGAGATCCAAAGATATTAATAGTTGGGGACTTTAACACACCACTATCCCTACTAGATAGATCAAAAAGGCAAAAACTCAACAAAGAAACCTTGTATCTAAACAACTTCATAGATCAACTAGACTTAACAGAAATCTACAGAATATTTCACCCACCAGCATCAGAATACATGTTCTTCTCAGCAGCACAGGGAAAATTTTCCAAAATAGACCACATTTTAGGTCACAAAGCAAATTCATCCAAATTGAAAAGCATTGTAGTTATGCCCTGTATTCTCTCAGACCACAAAGGAATAAAATTAGAATTCAACACCAAAAGCCATCAAAAAATGATCTGTAACACATGGAGGCTGAACAACACACTGTTGAATCACCAGTGGGTCAGGAAGAGATTAAAAAGGAAATTCAAATGTTCATGATATTCAACAAAAATGGAAACACAAATTGCTAGCTCCTCTGGGACACAGCAAAGATGGTACTCAGAGGCAAGCTTATAGCTCTGAGTTCCTACATCAACAAATTGGAGAGTTCTGAAACCAACAATTTAATGAGACATCTGAAACACCTTGAAAAAGAGCAGCAAGCTAAACCCTAATCCAGTAGAGGGAAAGAAATAATTAAAATGAAATCAATTAAATGAATTAGAATCCAAAAAATAGAAAGAATCAACAAACAAGGAGTTGGTTCTTCGAAAAAATTAACAAAATTGACAGACCCTTAGCAAATCTTATCAGAAAAAGAAGAGAACACACCCAAAAAACAAACTCAGAGATCAGAAGGGAAACATCACCACAGAAAAAAAAAATCAAGATTCAGAACATTATAAGGGAATACTTTTCAAACCTTTATCCTAATAAGTTTGAGAATCTGGAAGAAATGGACAATTTCCTAGCAAATACTGACATGCCAAAACTAAACCAAGATCAGTTAAGCCAACTTAACAGACCAGTATCAAGCATCAAAATAGAAACAGCAATAAGAGACCTCCCATCTAAGAAAAGCCCAGGGCCAGATGGATTCATAGCTGAATTCTACAAGGCATTCAAAGCAGAACTCACACCAATACTCCTCCAAATCTTCAATGAAATTGAAAGAGAAAGTTTACTACTGAACTCTTTTTATGAAACTAGCATAATCCTCATCCCAAAACCAGGCAGGGACTCATCAAAGAAAGAGAACGAACTATAGACCCATTTCTTTGATGAACATTGATGCAAAACTTCTCAACAAAATTTTGGCCAAACAACTTCAACAATTTATCCAAAAAATCATACACCACGATCAAACAGGATTCATTTCAGGGATGCAAAGCTGGTTCAATATAAGCAAATCAATATAATTCATCACATCACCAACTGCAAGGATAAGAACCACATGGTTATCTGAACAGATGCAGAAAAAGCATTTGACAAGATCTACCACCCCATTATGATGAAGGCTCTGGAAAAACTAGGAATCCTGTGTATGACAAACCTACAACCAGCATTATATTAATGGCAAAAAACTAAAGCCATTTCCTCTAAACTCAGGAACCAGACAAGGATGTTCACTCTCTCCACTTCTCTGCAATTTAGTATTAGAATGCCTAGCTACAGCAATAAGACAAGATGCAAACATAAAGGGGATCCAAATAGGGAGAGATAAATTAAAACTCTCCCTCTTTGCAGATGACATGATCTTGTATTTGAAGAATCCCACAGACTCTATTCCCAAATTACTCGAGCTGATTTGAAACTTTGGCAAAGTAGCAGGGTATAAAATTAACCCTCCAAAATCATTAGCTTCTCTGTATGACAACAATGACAAAAGCGCGGCTGAAATCAGGAAAGCAACTGTTTTTGTAATAGCCCCACAAAAACTAAACACATAGGAATTAACTTAACTAAAGAAGTGAAGGACCTCTACGATGAAAACTTTAAAAACCTAAAAAAGGAAATGAAAGCAGAACTTCGGAAGTGGCAAAACCTCCCATGCTCCTAGATTGGAAGGATCAACATCATGAAAATGGCAATACTTCCCAAGGCTATCTACAAATTCAAAGTGATACCTATCAATATTCCAACCTCATTCTTCAATGAAAGAAGAAATCCAAAAATTCATACGGAATAATAAAAGACCCAAATAACAAAAATAATCCTTAACAGAAACAACAGTGCTGGAGGAATAACAATACCAAATTTCAAACTCTACTACAAAGCCATAGTAATCAAAACAGCTAGGTACTGGCACAAGAATAGACCTCACGACCAATTGAAAACCCAGCAATTAACCCACAGACCTATAGCCATCTAATATGTGATAAAGGAGTTAAAGAAATAGAATGGAAGCAAAACAGCCTTTTCAGTAAATGGTGCTAGCAAAATTTGTTAAACACTTAACTAAATCTAAAACCTTATATATCACCCTGCACCAGAATGAACTCCAAATGGATCAAAAACCTCTGAGTCAAAGCAGACATTGAAAATATTACAGGATGGAATAGGAGAAACCCTCGGACTCCTTGGCACAGGCCAAAATTTTCTTAATAGAGACCCAGAAACACAACAAATCAAAGAGAGGTTGGACAAGTGGATTGCATGAAGCTGCAGAGATTCTGCATGGCAAAGGACATAGCTAGCAAGATCAATAGAAAGCCCACAGATTGGGAGAAGATCTTCACTAGTCATAAAACGGACAAGGGTCTCATATCTAAAATATACTTGGAACTCAAAAAATTAAATCCCCTAACAACAAATCCTCAAAGAATCAACTGCCCGATAAATAAGTGGGCTGAAGACTTACAGAGAAACTTCTCTGAAGAGGAAAGAAGGATGGCCAATAGACACATGAAGAAATGTTCCACCTCTCTAGCCATAAAAGAAATACAAATCAAAACAACATTGAGATACCACCTCACCCCAGTTAGAATGGCTATAATCAAGAACTCTAACAACAACAGATGCTGGAAGGGATGTGGACAGAAGGGAACCCTACTTCGTTGTTGGTGGGAGTGTAAACTTGTTCAACCACTTTGGAAAGCAGTATGGAAGTTCCTCAAAAGACTCCACATAGAGCTCTCCTATGACCCAGCAATCCCACTTTGGGGCATTTACCTGAATGATCACTAACAAGACCGTACTAAAGCTACCAGCACAACTATGTTTATTGCAGCATTATTTGCCATGGCTAAGGTATGGAACCAGCCCAGATGCCCCTCAGTAGATTAATGGATTTAAAAAATGTGGTACATATATATACAATGGAATTCTACGCCCCCATCAGAAAGAATGACATTGCCCCATTTGTTAGGAAATGGAAAGACTTGGAAAAAATTATATTAAATGAAGTAAGCCAGGCCCAAAAAACATAGGTCCCATGGTTTCCCTTGTTTGCAATAACTAGTATATGTCTAGGACAAGCAGAAAAGGTCAAAAGCTATGTACATATGATCAGATAAGATGAAGTTAAATGAAAGGAACTCCAAGATAGGGACACAAGAGGGTTTTTTTCTTTCTTGCTATTGTTTCTAACGTATTTATAAGGTACCATGTGATTTTTTTTTGTTGCTTGGCATGTTCCTCCCCCCTGATATAACCCAGTTTTCATTGTATTTGTCGCAGGTATAATTTGGAGAGGGGTAGGACAAAATCAAAATGTTTAAATAGGTATACAGGTTGACCCAATATAACAATGAGATGTACAAGACACTATGTTGAAAACCCAACTTTACAATTGAGGATGGAGGGAGTGTATTTGAGGAGGTGGGAGGGAAGGGATGGTAGGGGAAAAACAGAGGAGGAAACAATGCTTGATAGGAAATGTACTCATTACCTTGCTCATGTAACTGTAACCCCTCTGTATAGTATTTTTACAATAAAACTTATTTTAATAAAAAAAGAAAATAATTTTGAGTTGTATATTTTAAAACCAACATGAAAATTTTGGATCAGGGAAGGAAATTTTATCAATGTTTCTCCTGTCTCTGATTTTCTCTCAGATGATCCTTTTGTGTTTGCCAGTGTATGGAACTTGCATTCCTTAGAAGTAATTATTGAAGAGAAAAAAAATAAACACCACTCATGGCCTTTCTCATCGTTCTTGGAGTGCTTCATGTAATGTTCCTTTAATTATTGGCATTTGTATGACACATTTGTTTAGCAGCAAAATATCATGTGCGGGGCTGGGAAGGTGGCTCAGTGGTAGAGCGCTTGCCTTGCATGCCTCAGGCCCTGGGTTCGATTCCTCAGCACCACATAAGCAAAAAAGAAAAAAGCCTGAAGTGGCGCTGTGGCTCAAGTGGTAGAGCGCTAGCCTTGAGCTGAAGATCTGAGGGACAGCGCCCAGGCCCAGAGTTCAGGCCCCAAGACTGGACCCCCCCAAAAAAATCATGTGCATATGTTTTTTTATATTGCTCTATAAAATATGTCCTTTTTCCTATTTCCCATTCCAAATGTTCTGGGTCCCCTCTTCCCTCACCATCATTCTGCCAGGTCCTGTCTTTCCCATCCAGAACCACTTTCTTCTCACTATTTAGTGCCTGATTTACAGTGAGAATATCAGTAGTGATACATTAATGCAAAGACAGAAGGGACTGTTGAACTCCAATGCACTGATATACAAAATAGCTCTTCCCTGGGCTATTCATTCTTTAACATTTGCCTTCATGGGGCGGTGACGGATCTGTTTTATTTCTTCACTCTTAAAATGATCCATTTTACTTCTTAACTCCTAAACCAGAGGCACTAAACGTCTTGTGTTATTTGCATAGAAGCTAAAGAATTTATGGCTTTATGAGGTACAGATAGACTTTTAGATTTCAATAGACTTGACCATGGAATAGCATATGCACTCAGCATTTTTTTTGTTGTTGTTGGTCATGGGGCCTGAACTCTGGACCTGGGCGCTGTCCCTCAGCTCTTTAGCTGTAGACTAGCGCTCTACCACTTGAACCTCAGCCCCACTTCCAGCTTTTTCTGCTTATGTGGTGTTGAGGAATCGAAGTCAGGGCCTCATGCATGCAAGGCAAGCACTCTACCACTGAGCCACCTTCCTAGCCCCTGCACTCAGCTTTTAAACAGCTTCTAAGTCCATGTAGCCAGAAAGAGAGAGAAGAGAGAAAAATTCCTTCATCTGTCTAGGTGATTATAAATCTTACAGCACATGAGACACCCCATATTTAGGTCCTTCCCTGAGAGTCCCTGAAAGAATCTTAGTTAGTCTAGCAAGTTGCCCATGCTGAAAGCTATCTGAGTTGTTCTGATGGACGTCCTGAGTTGGGATACACTAACTGAAGACAAAACTTCAATCATTGCTTCTCAAAACTGGCCATTCAATAGACTTTACCTGAAGAACTTTTTACAAAATATTGATTCCAAGACTCAATTAAATCAAGATCTCTGTAAGTAGGATCTAGCCACAGGTAATTTTTAAAGCTCCACAGGTGATTTTTGACATAGAGTCAAAGTTTTAAAATCATGCCACTAAAATAGTTATGTGGTCTACAGTTTAGGAAAACCAAAGAAATAAACAACAAACTCCAGAAAGTTTGCTCTAATTGAAGACTTTCAGACCCTGTCCCAAAGTTATTGAGTCTGAATCTGAATTCCCAGGTCCAGAGCATGCACAGTGAAGTGTGAGAAATTCTCTTTTGAGCTGCTTTATTGAAGAGCTGAGAATAGAGAAAACATTGCCAAATTCCCGAGTTTCTTTCTGTCATTTGACTCTTTTCTCATTTTCCATGTGAACATGTTTTACTGAGTAGGGTAATTGAGGTGAATTACTACTGTGTTAATCTGATTTGCCACACAGTGGCAAGAAACAACTGCTGCCACACAATTATCACTAAAACAGGTATCTACTAAGCAACTTCTGAGCCTATAGAATCCAGTACCCCACATAATCTCAACTGAGTCAACCTTTTTCTTACCAGCATTTTCCATTCATTCTTACCTGATTACAGAATGCTTTGTTCTTTCAAGCATGAAACACCCCTTCTTGCCTTTTCCATACATAGCCATCTCTACATGGACATGTTTTCTTCCATTGTTCAAGAATAGCACTTAGAATGCATGCATTATAATTGCCCAATAAATAGTTCTCTGATTCCACTTGATCTCAAAATTGTAATAATCTTTCATGGCACAGAATAGTCATAGCATCCTAACATTGGGGCCATTTTACATTTTTCCCCATGTCAGTTTTCCATGTTTGTTTTATATTCAGTGTCAGATAATAAGGTATAGTAGGAAATGATTTGTGCATAATTCACTTCTGCAAAGTTCACACAGACCTTGTCAGAGTTATGTGTACAGTAGGGAAATTTTTATCTTTCCTCATATAAATTTTTAAGCTTAACTGGTTCAAGTCATTCTTAGCTTAGCCAGTCTGCTCATAAGCTTTCAGCCTTAGAAAGATTTAGATCAACATTTCCCAACCTGTGGTCTTCACAGAAATTGAACTGCAGTTCAAAAATATTTTTTTAAGCTCACCACAATCCTCATTGCTTTGCACATGATAAGCTAGGGGATAATGATAAGTCATCCAAGACAATTTCAAGATGATAATGGCTTTGAGGCTTATCTGATACTATCAATAACATTTCTTCCTTTGCAACCAGAACATGAGAGTCTTGGCCAAGAAATAGAATACCATACAGCAATAGTCTCAGGCTTGACAGTACCAAGCCTTATCATAGGAAGAAAGCAAAATATAAAACCAAAACACTTTTTATTGTTTGGGAAACTACTGTATTATAGGTTAACTGGGGATTCCTGATAAACAATCAAATATGCTAGAAAAATAAGGAAACACCTCTTTAGCCCCAGTTAATCTAGGAAAAACTTGTAATGGATATAATTTATTTTACTTGATTTCATAAAAATAAGAAAAAAATAGAAGTGAAAGTATACATACATATATATAAATATAATATTTATAATTATATTTTTAAAATGTGTAAAATCATCTATAAGTACAATTAAAAGTATATTTAGATATTTATTTTGTATAAATGTAAATTTAAATAGTATATATATACTTATATAGATATATGTGTGTATATAAGTATGTATACATGATATATATGTATATGTATATATGTGCATATAAGTGTAGTATATACACACATACATATAATTATTTCCTCCAGAAGTTTAGAAGTCTTTCAGAGAAACAAAATAAGAAAGCCACAGAACTGACTTTAACAGATGGTACTAATTAGTGTCTTAGAATTCATTAGGAACTATGTCAAAGGTGACTGGCTATTTGGGAAAATATTCAGGACCAAATGTTCTAAAAGTTCTTTTATAAGTATCTTAAAAGGCTCTTCATTTTGTCAATGTTTGAGTAATACAAAACAATGAGACATGGTGACCCAGGCAATTTTCTTATTATTTCCAGCAGTGTTGTATGCAGCACCCTTTATTTTTACCTCGTAGCTTCAGAATGGAATGGCTGGCATAAATAGTTTGGACTCTGCACCTGAATGTTAACAAGATGTCTTGTCTGTACATTCATATCTTTCCAACATCTTTAGCTTTGTAGTTCACATATTTCAGACAATCTCATTGGCCACACTCTTTGATTTCTGTTTTCTACATAAAAGATAAAAAGATATGTCTACAATCTCTCTTCTTGGTGGTTACAAAAATCACACGTGTATTAAAGTTATAGTATTCTTGGTATACTGACTTACTTGTGCATCATTGAATTAAAAAATAATAGTAAAACACTATAGTTCCATCGACTCTATAACATTGAAAAAAGTCTCACCTATAACAAAATTATCCCCAGACATAAATTAAGTATTCATAAATATCTTGAATATTTCATTGAATTTTCAGAGTATTTAACAACATGTTATCATTAGTCTAAATTATTTTAATTTTTTCTCCTTAATATGGTTTATTTATTTTATATATATTATTGTAAAAATACTGTATAGAGGAGTTATAGTGACATGAGTAAGGTAATGAGTACATTTCCTATAGAGCATTATTACCTCCTCCTTTGGTTTTCCCCTACCATCCCTTCCCTCTCCACCTTTCCAACTCCTCCCCCCTCCTCCCCCCTCACAAAGTTGTAAAGTTCATTTTCAACATAGTGTCTTGTACATCTCATTGTTACCATGGGTCAACCTGTATCCTTATTCAATTACTATAATTTTTAAACTTGCCTGTATATAGAACTTACCTGATGTCTCACAAAAATACTGACTTGGGTTTTACCTTCAAGAGTAGATATGTAATTTATCTTATATATGGCCTGAGGATAAGTACTTTCAAACTAGTCCTACATACTTCTACCACATAAATAGTATGGAATGTAAAAAGTTTTTACCAAACAAGTAATGAACGGATTTAAATAACTTTATATAGCTTAGGTGTAAGGACATCAACAATGACTGGGTCCCCATAGCCACTTTATTTTCATAGGTCATAATCAGACACTCAAGTTCAGGATATCCTCTGAACATTAGACAACAAATCTAAATACATGTGCTTTCCCTAACAGGACTTTCATAAAGAATATTTTATGAAAGGTAGTCATACAAGCTTTTCTTAGGAAGGGAATGAAACAGAAAAGTACAGTTTTCATCACATAAATGATGATGCTACTCTTATTACCTCCCAAAGCTATCTTAAGGGGTAGCTACTTCTTCCCATTTATGGTAGACAGAGCCTTATAGTCACCACTTGCCTCTATCATTAGTATTTTTTTTGGCTTATTCTGGGGCTTGAACTCAGGGTGTGGGCACTATCCCTGACTCTTTGTGCTCAAGGCTAGCATTCTACCACTTGAGCTACAGCACCACTTTTAGCTTTCTTTGATTAGTTTATTGGAGATAAGAGTTTGGTGAACATTCCTGCCCCAGCCAGACTCAAACTGTAATCCTCAGATCTTAGCCTCCTGAGTAGCAAGGATTACAGGTGTGCATTACTGACACCTTACTTTCTGATACACCTGCCTGTGCTGCATACTATCATGAAGTACATATTTCCTTCTTTCCTTGCCTTATGTATTTCTACAGACGTCATCTTGGTAAAAACTGGATTTGGATAACTGCATTGTAACTAATACAGGCATGAATTTGAAAATCAAATTGTAAAGCTTATTTATAAGGCTAATAAATTTTTTAAATGTATAAAACTGTAACTTAATGGCAAAATCAATTAGCTCAATGTCACATTCATGTAAATTCTTCTTCTGGACTCCATGTTCTCCATACATTAACTGTATTATACACCACATGGAAAATAGCCAAGGTAGATGACATGTAAGAAATAGCTGTATCTGTCAGGAAATAATTCTCAATTGTTGAAACCAGTTCCAAAAAGTGAGAAAAGCCATTCATCAGATCTAGGAGAAATAACATAATGAGAACATAATCATGACATAAGGTATTTCTTGTGCCTGAATATGCATCCATTCTCATGCTTAATTATTCTCTCCTGCACACTGAAGACGATTCTATTGTTAGCTCTCCTAAGCTTGTCTTTCTTATCCAAGTCCAGGGTCTCTCGTTAGTTAATAGTAGGTCCATAAACATTTACATTTGACAAGCTATCAGTCAATACTTGGATACCAACAATAAAGAAAAGTTCAAGCAAATTTTACCTACATAAAATATTTATTAACTAAATATTTATTAGCAAATTAGCAGCAGATAAATTATTCAAGATGCTCTGGAGCTTAAGGAATTCCAGCCTTCTTGCTCATTTAGGTATTTATAAACCTCACTGCATTAAAAATTCACTAGAGATAATCATATCAAGATTCCAAGGAGGATATTTTTTAACCCTTAAGTTTGTGCCCTTATACTTTTTGGTGGGCAATCATAAGTCAGAATTTACAACCAGATACTGGATCTTTTAAACTTCAACTAAATAGAGGTTTTTTTCTGGATTCTTAAATACTAGTTATCTAAGTATATGGAATACATCAAGTATTTAGGCACTTTTTGGAACTGGTTTCAACAATTGAGTTATTTCATTATCTTGCCCATATAATTGTAACCCCTCTTTACAGTATGTTCACAAAAAATAAAAATAAAAATAAAAATAAAAAATACAACAAAGCATAAAAAAAATTGAGAGTTACTTCCTGGCAGATACAGCTATTTCTTTTTTTTTTCTTCTTTTTCATTGGTTTTGTTTTCTGTACCTTTTTTATTTTATTTTATTTATTTTTTATTGTGAAAATACTGTACAGAGGGGTTACAATTACATGGGCAAGATAGTGAGTACATTTCTTATCAAGCATTGCAGCCTCCTCCTTTGTTTACCCTTCCCATCCCTTCCCATCCTCCCTCCCCTCCACCAAATCCCCCCCCCAAGTTGTAAAGTTCGCTTTTGACATGACAACTTGTACTTCTCATTGTTGCAACAGGTCCACCTGAGATACAGCTATTTCTTACAGGTCCATCTACCTTGGCTATTTTCCATGTGGTATACAATACAGTTAATGTATGGAGAACATGGAGTCCAGAAAGAGAATTTACATGATATGACATTGAGCTAATTGATTTTGCCATTACTTTCAGAAAGTTTAATTTTACCAATAAAGGACTGTTAGTATTCCTGTGCTCATCCCATTAAGTAACTTCAATTATTTGTGTTCAGCTACTCACCTTATTAACTAACACCAACTTCATCAATAAAAATCTATTTCTGATGTTCAGAACAAAAATTAAGAAAAGTTGGACTGTTTCTCAAGATTATACCTCAAGTTAAAAGCTTCTGATAGGGCTGGGAAGGTGGCTCAGTGGTAGAGTACCTGCCTTGCATGCATGAGGCCCTGGGTTCAATTCCTCAGCACCACATAAGCAAAAAGAAAAAAGCCGGAAGTGGTGCTGTGGCTCAAGTGGTAGGGCACTAGCCTTGAACTGAAGAGCTGAGGGACAGTGCCCAGGCCCAGAATTCAGGCCCCACAACCAGATCCCCAAAAAAGCTTCTGATAAGAATCAGTGTCAGAACCACCATAATCAAGACCACCGCCACCAACAAAAGCTGGTGAGGAATTGGGAATTGGGATCCGTTATACATTGTTAATGGGAATGTAAACTGCTGTAACGACTATAGAAATCAGCATAGAGATTTCTTAAAGGAATACAAGAACTACCATGTGATCAAGAAATACTACTGTTGGGCAATAACCCAAAGAATGTAAGCCAGGATACAATAAAGGTACCCTACACGCCATATTTATTACAGAATTATTGGCAAATAGGTAAGCTAGGGAAGTAGGCTAGATGGTGTACAGCTAATGAGCAAAGAGAGAGAAAGTAATATATACAGTGAAGTAGAAGTAAAAAGAATATGTGTGTATACATATTCATATTTAGAGAGAAATATATGTATATATGTTTATGTATGTACATTTATACTTGTACATATGATCATTTTCTATATGGAATTATTTGAAATGTGTTAGTAATTACAATAATTCTGCTTTAAAGTCCATTCTGGAAAGTAGTTTTCTTCTTTTTGGTATCATAAGAAAAAAGGAGTGGGTAACAATGTTTCACAAGAAATGCACTCATTACCTTACTCATGCAAGTGTAACCCCTCTGTTCAGCACCTTTACAATAAAATAAAATTTTAAAAAACAATAATTTTACAAGCATTTTTCTGCTACTAAATTAAAAAGTGCTTGAGGAAATGTGTTGCTTCTACTGTCTCCTCTACATTTTTAACTTGATATGTTATATGCAAATAATGTTAAATAACTATTTTGATAAAGTATTTTCCACAAGTTCTCATGTATGTAATATAATTTTAGATCTTTGTCTTTCAAAAAATTATCTTCATTGAAATTACTACTTGATATTTTAGCCAAGGGAAAGCAAAAAGGACAGTAAATGTAGAATTGTTCATTTTATCTAAAAAAAAAAAACAAAAAAAAACAAAAAGAAACTAGGTAGAAACAACTTTGAAGCCATTAGAATTTAGAAATTAAATTTATCACTCTACCTTTTTATGAAAAATAAATGCAAGCAACTTCACATGACCCAAGAATCCAATATGTAATTCATTTCCAAACCTAGACCATATAGTTGTCATCTCTAACAAACAACCCCATGGTAATCTCGATTCTAGCCACTTTGTGAGGAAAATAAAAGATGAATTGGAAGGATGCAATGGTCATTACTCATCTACTTTGCCAGGGTTTGCATCTTCTTTTGCTTTCATTTCTTCCCTGCCCACATGTAGAAAGATAGATGAGAGATGGTTTGCCTGATTCATTTTGAGAACTCACTGATTGGGAGATGAAAACTGACATTTTTGCTTTAATAAAATAAAACCCAGAAATACCTAATCATTAAGCTATGTGAAAAGTGGATAACTCCTAAATGTCCCTGACCATTTGTGAGGCTCATTGTGTCACCCACCTTTTTACTCAGAACCTAAACTTGGCAAAGTAGACAGCTGTTCTCAGAAATATTCTAAAGAGACACAGAGTACCAATCATTAAGCATATGTGTGTGTGTGGTCATCCAAACTTCGCTGTAGGCCAGCATTACTGGATAACTAGACAAGCGATGAGGACCTTGTTTCCGAATGCCGAATGGTCCCGTCTTCACATAGCCTCACTGGGTGAGTGGTTGTTTCAGAGTTAGATTTCAAGGTCAGTTTGTCAATGGTGTAAATTATCTAGTTGTGCCTAAAGAGGAATGCATCGAGAACAAAAAGAGATAGCAAGTTTGGCTCAATATTTTGACTGTTTCTGTTTCCAACAGGTAGGTTTTATTTCATCCTTGAAAACTGGAGGCTTCAAGCTCCCCAGGGTGGGTATGAAAATGACTCAAGAAGTTAGCAAAATGATTAAATTTGTACTCTTTGTAAAGCTTCGGGAGTTTTTCATTATTGCTATACACTATATGTAGAATCTCAGGCTCAGTTATTTAGAAAGAACAATAAATGTGCCTGGAAATGACTTTCTGGTGAATTATCCCCTGGTCTCATTTACCTTTCTAGAACATCTTCCTTCTGTTGATGTTTAAATACTATAACTCTAAAAGGTATTGTATAGGAGACAAATTGATAGACCAAAGCAATCCTTCTAGTAGAAAGGGTACAAACAGATATAAAAAATTAAATGATTATGATGACATGCAGAAGAAGATAGGTGAACATTTTGTAATCACCCTAATTATAGGATTCGCTATACAGAATCTCAAATAGATTATGACAATAAAAATTAGAAAAGAAAAAATGATGATACTGGATAATCAAAGCTGTTATTCAGTTAGTTCTAAACAGATAATGCAGAGAAGCAGAGTGTTGTATATGTTCATTCAGGTCAAATATAATTGACTTCTGAAAACATTCAAACTGTTAAAACTGCTTTCAACTACTGAGTCATACCATACATGACTAATTTTGCAACACTTGTGAACTTTGTTGCAAGTAATTTGTGCACAATAATAACTAAAGTACAGGAGCTTTTTTTGGTATGCCTTTATTTTATAAACTGGAGTAGATGCAAAGCTTCCCTTTTAGAAACTTCAGTCACACTTCCTGTCCTGGCCATTTGCTATGTCATATGAGAGTCAAAGGGAGAGCATCTTCCTGGAGGTTGTACAGCCTCATCTATCAGAGGTAGTAGAGCAAAACAAAGGAAGCAAACAAACCAATGAACCAGGAGAAAAGGTTGAAGACTCCTCCTTGTCAATACTCACTGAGGCAGAGACTAGACCTACTGGAGAGTAATGAGCAGTAGTGGTAGCTGTGTCTTGCATTCCCCATAGTTCAGGCCTATTCTCTCTTCAGAAACCTTGGTGGTGTTAATTTTTATCCACAAAGTGGTGCTACAAATGATTCATCTTTAAAAACTAACTTAAGAAGCTAGTGTTTAAGAAATGAAGTACATACTAGTTACATTTTACTGAGAATTCCCACCCCCCACCCCTCATCTGTACTAAATTCATTTATGTTGGGCAATAATCGTGAAACTCCTGCTAGGATTATATGTTCTATGAATTAATGATGTTAGACTTTAAGAATTTGAGGACACTTACTTAATATAATGTAAATACTGGTCAGAGAATGGGGATTACATAGCAAATCTATCTAACATCCAAGTCAATGGTATTTTCTGTATTGCTTCAGATAACAATAATGGAATTGGATGATGATAAAACAAAATACCATGAGTGGATGGTAAATTAAGAACTTTTGGGTTGAATGAAGGAGACCTCTCCAATATGGATCTGTGGAAAGCTTTAAAATATAGTTGTACATATGAGTATTTATATGTACTACTAAGAGTTCTGAGAGGGTATATAATACTTAGAGTTCTCCAATGATAAAGAACCAATTATCAATAGTATAAATAGGAGACAGGGAAATATATATATATATATATATATATATATATACATATATATATATACACATATATGTATATATTGATTGTGAGGATTTGGTTCCCTGATCTACCAAAGAACAAGTTGGACTCCAGGACAAATAAGGAACAGTTCTAGTTTGAGCCCAGGACAAAGGGCAGGAGTTGTCCTAGCATCCAGCAGAGAAACTGAGTTCTTCCTCTCTACAACCCTTTGTTCTAGTGAGATCCTCCAAGAATTGGATGCTGTTCACCCACACAGGGGTTCATCCTAGTCTACAAATTCAATGCTAACCTCATCTAGAAATTCTCACAGACACTTCCAGAAATAATATTTAACCAAGTTTATAGTCTTTACCTGATTTCCCAGTCAAGTTAATGCATAAAATGTACCACTAAAGGTATAAGCCAAACAATCATAAACCGCAGAATCTCTCTATGTATCATTAGGGAATTTTGTCCAATTCATCCAGCCTGTCTTTGGGCTGGCCAGATTACCAACTGAATTATGAGTGTTGCACTGCCTCCGGGAATTACATACATTAGCTGAGAAGATAAAAACATTTTCTCCAAGAATGGCAAAAATCTGTAAAGTTTATCTGAAACTCAGGAAACTATTTATAATGTGTTTTCCTACTCTCTTTGACTTGAAGGAACACTTCATTTGCATTATTGATCAGGATGTAATTTAAATGACCTCTGCACTAATGTGACTTTTGAGGGCAGTATAATTTTTTAAGATTGTCTTAAAAACACAAAATATCCTGGGATCCACACTGAGTTTTGCCATTTTTCTGAGGGTGTTAAAATCTTTCTTATTTATGAAGATTATGACTCATTCCATGATCAAAGTAAAAATAAACCCTATATTCTTTTACTTTTAGTTTATTTAAAGTTGAAGACTATACATATATATATACATATATATATATATGTACCTTATTTTATTCTCTCTACTTTAAATATATTAATCTATTTTTGTTTTCTTCTTGGATTTGGGTGCCTTTTCTTAACATTGACCACTTGAACTTGGTTTTTTAGAGTACACACAATAATTTTGTAATTTGATTTGTCACACAGTGACAACTGTTTTCTAGGTCACTACATAGATTTAATTATCATTTTAATGACAAGGGCATTATCATTTATTGAGTCACTTAATGTTTTACAGGAAGATTGTATTTAAATTTGTGTCAAGACAACTATAATATGCAATGTTATTATGGCATCAGATTTTTTAATAATTATTCTATTTTAGTTCTTTATGTGATTTCTGGAAACTGCATTGCTATTTATACTTCTTTCATATATATATGTATATATATATATATATATATGAAATATGTACTTGAAGTAGTATTCTTAAATATTTCCTGAATGCTTCACAGACATACCCAGTTAATAAGATAATGAAAGAAATGTTCATTTCCTGAAGCTTGAGTTTTGTTTTAGTGGAAGGACAAGGAAAGTGACAGACAAAATGTCAGAAAGGATCATTATTCTTTTCATTCTATAGTCTTCTCTCTAGTTTCATCTCCTGGTTTTCCTGTTCTCATTTGATCCTGACACAAATGTCTGCTTTAGCCTATACTGCGAAGAGCAACTATGGCAAAGGGTTGATTTCTTTTTTTTTGGGGGGGGGGGGGTCCGGTCATGGGGCCTGAACTCTGGGCCTGGGCGCTGTCCCTCAGCTCTTCAGCTCAGGGCTAGCGCTCTACCAATTGAGCCACAGCTCCACTTCCGGCTTTTTTTTCTTTTTGCTTATGTGATGCTGAGGAATCGAACCCAGGGCCTCAGGCATGCAAGGCAAGCGCTCTACCACTGCGCCACCTTCCCAGCCCCAAAGGGTTGATTTCTAATTAAAAAAAAAAATACCAACAAGATATTTTCATGAGAAAATCCTTTATGAGAAATTTTTTCCACCACTGAGATTTTGCAAAATATTTTGTGTGAATTACTCTTCAGGTGTCTGGGTATGAGTAGAACAGGAAGGTTTTCAAAGACTAGGCATTTCTCAAAACACAATTCTCAATTATACTCTGGTCTGCCTTATTTGTAGTCTAGCTGTAAGAAGACAAAGTTCACATTAATTGTATTTACTTCTAGATTTTTTAAATAACATCCATTTATCTATTGCTCATGTCCAATATTTTCATAAATGCATTTTCCGTATCTTATTAATCATCTTCTATTCATAGCTTTACACTACTTATGTGCTTATTCTCGCATTTAAAGTATATCAGGGTTGGCCTATATTGACTGTTCTCTTGAGCCTGGGTCACATTAACCTTTCCAAAAAATGTTGACACTTTTTCTTCAGAAGACAAGTACTTATGTAGGGAATTCTGGAGCTGATCTGTGAGACCGGGAGAGGGTTAAGAGGTTGGAATGAGGCTCCTACAGTACTCAGAAGACTGAGTGAGAACCAGACCCTTGCCAAACAGGCAAGGGAAGGTAAACTTGTAAGTTATAACTAACTGGACTCACTGGTGTGTAAGTCACAATTGATGGGACCCTATGACACTTGAGAAAATGGAAATAATGAATGTGTTACAGTCACTGCTTCTCACTGCTTGCTAACTGTAGGGAGTTAGTCTTTATGATGTACATGAGCTATGTCTTATGTTAATGATTGTAATCACAAGGTAGGCTGATACCTTGTTTTTTACATGTATCTATAATAACCTTCCCTGTACTGAACTGGATAAATACACTCACTTATGGGAGCTCGAGGTTTAGAAGCTGGTGACTGCTGGACTCCCTGCTACCCCATTTTTCTATCCTCTGTCTCTTTCTCATTTCCTCAGTGCAAATATCCCATTGTACTGTACCTGGTTCTGGTTAGAAAGAACTTGGTTGTATATAAGCAGTAAATTTTACCTCACATGCATTCATTTAGTTGTAGTTTATTTTGTCTGCTTTGAATTTAGCATGATTCTGGGGTCATCCCAGGATCTGAACAAAGTTTATATACAGGTTTAGAGTCCTCCTCCATCCTAGGATTCTACTATCACCATCTAGAAGTTCTCATTATCCTCAACTTGGCCCACTGATTCTTCAGAAAGCAGAAATTATTACAGTTGTAGACTTTATTAATGACATTAAGTGATACTTAATATGTTGCCACTGGTAAAGTCACCTTGTGCATTTGGACTTATAATTCTCCTCAAGCTCATAGATTTTTGTTGTTGCAGTTATCTGTGGGAAACGAATCCATCATGAACTCACCTAAACATTTCAGAAGCAGAATTTTGCCTGACTGATAAAACAATTTGGCAGAAGAAAATTAGAAAACCCAGAATGAAAAGTGGGTTATTCTTGGGCTCATTCCCAGTTTAGGAATGAGGAGGCTCCCCATAAACAAAAAGCAACTTCTTGGATGGTAACTTGATGACATTCTAAGAACTAACCACCTGTAGCCTGAATATGCAATGATTCTTCCAGAACATCCAGTGTAGATTACAGTCACAGCAACAGGGATTTCTGCAGTGGAATTCTAATTTATATCTCCTCTTACAGTATTTCCCACCCTCTAGTCCAAACTTAACATTAAGTTTCACTATTAATCTTTGCCCAAAATTTCAGTGGCCCATTGTTTATTTAATTTCAAATCTCTTTCGCTCTTTTCACAATGATTCTTTCACTTTTCTTATTTTGTGCTTTTTTTCTGTGTATGTGCCAGTACCAGGGGTTGAACTCAGGGTCTAAGTGTTATCCCTGAGCCTTTTCACTCCAAGCTAGCTGTCACTTGAAATATTTCTCCACTTCTGGCTTTTTGCTGGTAAATTGGAGATAATATTCACAAACTTTCCTGACCTGTCTGGGTTTTTAACTTTAATACTCAGATCTCAGCCCCCTGATTAGATAGTTGTAAATTACTAAACCCTGATTAGATAGTTGCACTCTACTATAATAGGTATTTTAAGAGGAAAAATGGCCAGAGACTAGAACTACAATAGAATACTGTACATATATGAGTTCAGAGAACCAATTTATATAATAAATGAATAGAGCCATCCAAGCCAGTTCAAATACGTTTTAACTAGAATAGTAGTCAAGTTTTCTAATCTCAGTGTGTCCCATTTCCTTAGCAGGAAATAAAACAAGGCTAATGTAGAATTTCTCCAGAAGGTTGTTTAATACAATAAGCAAGATACACTGGTAGGCCTGGAACAGGATGCCCATTGACTAACTGGTAACTGTATTGCCATTGTCTATGTCTGTCTTTTTCTTTGTGATATAGCTGATGAAGTTCTATTTGAAGTCTTGATAGTTCACATGAAACAAAGGATTGCTTAAATTCACTTACCAATTTTGGAGGCAACAGTAACTCAGCTTCAGCCAAAGAAAAGTATTTGCTCTGTAAAACATACAGTGTATACTCGCTCTGTAAAACATACAGTTTATGTCTTTTATGCTGAGATGGATTTTATATGTGAAATGGCCATCTTCTCTTTAAATCTACTGAAATTCTTGCCTTTCTTTAAGGTCAAGAACATATTATATCAACTTACCTAAAACTATGTCTGATCTTACTTATCAATAATGTTTATTTTCTCTCACCTTTTTTGCATTATGATAATAACTATGGAAAATAAATCAGAAGCATCTATATTTCTTTCAGGAAAAAAGTATGAACCACTATATGAATTGGAATATTCCTTAAGTGAGCACTCAAATTGGTGATATCATCTTCAATAAAGCAAGATTTCTCTCAGAGCATATTTTAAGATACAGTGAACATTCAATTGAATTTCATGGCATAGTAATGATGCTATTTCAAATTCCGAAGTACAGCCATGGGGTCCCTTTGGTGCAACACAATTCACAGCTAGCAAAAAGTGCTTAGTGCTGAATTTCACACCTGGTCCCATGAGACGCCATGGAGGTGAGGTAAGTAGTACTGAGAAAGATTACATGGATGTCTGGAAACCATCTGTGCACTGTGGTGTAAATGACAAACCAAAGCATTTCATCTGTCACCCCCCAAAGTTAACCTCCTACCGCAGGGACTAAGACATCAACGGAAGCAGAAGTAGAGTTTTTTGCTGAACTGACAGAGCTTGGCCTTTCTATCTAACTGAAGGCAAAGGCAAAGTATGCATGCAAATAAAGCTGGCTCATTATGGAAAGCATGTCTCTGCTGCCTTTGGCTGATTCTGTAAGGCTGGCCTTTCAAGCTGTTTACCTGACATCCATCTGGAATTGTTTACACAAGGACAAAACTTATTTGTTTACTTCTAAGCCATTGCTACTTGTCCTTATCTAGTCTAAATGCTGTTCTGCAGATTCTGATAAGTAAGAGGCTGCATTAGTGGCTGAAGGAAAATGAAACAATTTCTACTCCTCAAAAAGCCTTCCAGTGTTCAGCTAGAGATGCTCAGAAATATGATGTTATCTCTACTGCTTTGTTCTGTATTTTTGAAAATATGCTTTTAGGCTGCCATAGGCCTCAAAACAAAGATCAACAAGGGAAAGGTCATACTTAGTTTCTCCCATGTACCAGCCAGTGGTTGCTGTCTTTATAACTAGATTTTGCTATTGTCATTTGTTAAGTATATTCTTATGAGTATTTGAAAGTTAGTCTACCTTTACTTTCCTGTCAATAATCTGTGATTTAAAATCCAAAACAATCCACAAACAAATGAAAAAATATGTATAATGGTATTGAATTTGGAGCCAGAACAATTCAAAATCTCAGCATTTCCCTTTCTTTGTTTTCTAACTTTGGAAAAGTCATTCAAACTCAGTTTTCTTATATGTAAATTGGTTGTAAGGATAGCACATTTACTTCCTGGCAATGACAAGATTATAAATAGATTTAATTATGAATAATTATAAAGTTCAGCATCTGTAGTTATATTTACATTAATTCAGCTGTTGCACCTTGTCAGTCACTTTAGAAATGTTGGGGTTTTTTGTTGTTGTTTTGGATTTTTTTTTGGTTGGTTGTGGGGCTTGAACTCTGGGCCTGAGCTCTTTTCCTCAACTCTTCAGCTTAAGGCTGCTAGTGCTCTACCACTTGAGCCACAGTGCCACTTCTGGTTTTCTGATGGTTAATTGGAGATAAGAGTCTCATGGACTTTCCTGCCCAGGCTGGCTTGGAACTGCAATCCTCAGATCTCACCCTCCTGAGTAGCTAGGATTACAGGTGTGAGCCACCAGCACCCAGCTGGAAATGTTTTTTATAGTTTGTAAATATTCTTTGATTCCTCTGTAATTAAAACAAATGGTCTCATCTTTTTTCTTCTCTTTGAATTCTTAACTACATAAATATATTATCTGGGACTTCCAATATAGTGTTGAACTGAAGAAAATTACCACAGAAATTTTGTCTTTCTCCTGACATTGTGATTAACCATTCTAATATGTATTTTTAAATCAAACTTTTGAGACTTTGATAGATACATTTTATAAAACCCCCCAAAAAGTCTCCTTCCGCTTTTATTCCATATTTGCTCAACAAAGTTTTCCATGTTAATTCTTGAAACTATTTCTTCAAAATCTAGTTCTTGAAATTTAAGAGAAATTACATATACTAAGTGAAGTAAGCCAGGCCCAAAGAAACATAGGTCCCATGGTTTCCCTTATTTGCAATATCTAGTATATGTCTGAGTCAAGCAGAAAAGGCCAGATAAAGTGATGTTAGGGAAATGAACCCTAAGATATGTATTCAAATGTTCTTTTTCTTTCATGTGATTGTTCCTAACACACTTATAAGATTATTTCTTTGTTGCTTTGTATGTCCCTCCCACACAGTATAACCCCTGCTTTCACTGTATTTCATGTGGGTATAATTTGTGGAGGGGAAGGGGAAAAACAAATCGTTTAAATAGGGATACAGGTGGACCCATTGCAACAATGAGATGTACAAGTCATTATGTTGAAAACTAACTTTACAACTTTGGTGAGGAGGGGGGGAAGATTGGGTAGGGGGGCGGGGAGAGGATGGGAAGGGATGGGAAGGGGAAACAAAGGAGGAGGCTACAATGCTTGGTACGAAATGTACTCATTATCTTGCCCATGTAATTGTAACCCCTCTGTACAGTATTTTCACAAAAATAAAAAATAAAATAAATAAAAAAGAAATAAAAGAGAAATTTAAGAGAAATTACAAAGCTAGACCTACTGCTATCTGGTCCTTGATTTTTTTTCCTAGACCTTGTAATATGTTTTAATTGCCCCTGAAATTTCTTGTATTTCTGTAGTTTGTTCCCTTCTCCAAACTTTTTTTGAATGTTTATATTTAAATTATTTTCTTCAGATGTAATTTTCAAGAAGAAGTGGAGGCTGGGCATGGTGGGGCATGCCTGTAATTGCAGTGACTCGGAAGGTAGAGATCAGGAGTTTGGAACAATTGCTGAACTGGAAGCAGTGAACTGATGTGGTAGCGAGGTCATGTGTCAGGGTAAAAGGGTGACTTGTAAGAACCCAGAACAACCTCCAGCAGAAAACCAACAAGAAAGAGAAGTTCTGAGCTCTAACATCAAAAGACTACATCCTGACAATGTCTGTTGAGCTTAGAAAAAAAGTGGAACTCCAGATTAAATTTCACTTCTGGCTAACACCTTAACTTCAGCCTAATGAAACTCTAAACAAAGAATCCGGTTTATTGGTTTTATTTATTTTTATTCATATTTCTCATTTTTATTCAAATTTTATTTATATTATTTTAACTTTATTCATCTTATTTCACTGTTGTTTTCATCAGAATTCTTTCTATTCTTTTTTTTCTAGAACTCCTTTAAGGATATGGCAGTAGATTTTTGTCACTCTAGTACACATCTGAATGAAGCAATTTAAAACAAGAAAAGATGTATTTTGGCTCTGGTTTCAGAGATTTTAGTTTGTGGTTAGCTGGCTTCATTGTTTCTGATCCTGGTGAAGAAGAGCATCACCCCAGAGGACTTGGTGGAATAGTACTGCTTACTGCCAAGGAGCAGAAAACACGCCCTTGCTCAAAGACTTCCTCCTATTTTTCTTCCATCTAAGCCCCTGTGGTGTTTGCTTTCAGGGTGGATCTTCTCGACTTCATTAATTACCTCAAAATGCCTTCACAGACATATTCACAGTTACACTTTACTAATCTCTTACATGGCTATAAATCCAATAAATTTGACAATCATAATAAACCATCACATATCAGGTTACCTACCTTCATACTGAAAATTGTTTTTATAATTGTCTTTTGCCAACCATAATGGATTCATCTATTCCATAACAATTTTTCAATCTTTGAAATTCTGTTTCTCTATTGCTCTCAACATGAAGTGGCTAGTGGAATTCCCACCTTAAATCTTCATAAAACAGAAGGTTAGGATTCCGTATGCCCTCCAAACAATTGATTTTATGCCAAAAGACATGAACAGATAATAATATTTGACTAGATATTTCCAGTAAATGACAATGGTTATGATGATGATGATGGTGATGATGATGATGATGAAGGATACCTCTTGCAGATTTCATGTTTTAGGAAGGGAGCCTGGTTCAAAACTAACTAACCAGAATATTTGATGTGGCTTATGTGGTACAATACCTGTCTAGCAAGTGGGAATCTACAGTTCAAATTACAGTATTGTTATAGAAATAAATGTGTATATTTGTGTATAGATAGATATAGTTAAAATAATAAAATATTGGTAACTTTTTTTCTTATATAACATATGAAATGAAAGCTATGTATTCATCATTCCTACCTAAAACTTTTACATTCCTTCTTAGTTCACAGAATCGCTTTGCTATATCAGGGAATTGAACTCAGGTCCTCATGCTTCCTAGGCAGGTACTCCGTCACTTGAGCCACAACTCCAGCTCTTTATGTTGCTGTGAATTGAAGCTTATTTCATTTTTGATTGCAAGTAGTATGCAGTGCTAAAAAGTGTAAAGAGAAAACTTTTTGAACAAGTGACATACCACATTTTAATCTTTTCTCCTTTGTCTAACAATACCACTGGTGTGGAAAAACTGTAATTCTTTCCATTACTGCCTGGGATAGGTCATGGAACAGACAGTTATTTACCACAGATGACTGAGGCAATAATTTGTTTTTCTGTAGCAAATTAGATGAGGCTCCTTAAACTTCTGCCTACTGATCTGAAGTTGGGTTATGCTGAGGCATTTTGTAAGGTTACATAATGTGTGTCCTTGTCCCTTTGCAGCTTTTGTGACTTTGAGGAAGTGACATTTGTCCAGGGTCCTAGTGTTATTGTCTGTAAAATGAGATATGGATAACATCATCTCTCAGCTTTAAACTTCTTATAGTTGTATGACTATCACTTTGCCGCAGTTATTTTTATTTAAGGAACTATTTTAAAAGAAGTCTGACTCTTGAACTGCTGACTGAAACACTTCTATGATTTTTCATGCCCATAAAGTACATTAAGCATTGAGGGGGAAAAAAAGCAGGGCGGGGGGGGGGGGGGGCTTCTCTGACCATGTGTTTATATGTTATACTCATCTAGTGCTAATATAAATTCAGACCTCGTACATAGCATCTCAGCTTGAAAGTTTGGACTGCCTTTAAACTGAAGACCAAGAAAGCAGACCTTTTTTTGCACTTTTGATCCTAAGGATTAGTTTATATTGGTAAGCATTACATATACTGGGTCCAAGAGGAAGATGATCTATTTTCAGCAAACTACTTACACATGCCTCTATTGCAATGAGGCCTAAGTATCTCCTTTGTTCTCCACTCTCCCAACTAGAATAAAATATGCTGGATGAGAGTATTGCTATTTACATGCACACACACACACACATGTATGAAAATTTTAGTTTGTGTCATTGTCCTGACCTATTAACAAAACACAGCATGTTAAATATTACCAGGATTATCTACCAACTACTTTTTTTTAAGGCCCCAATTTCACATATGATAAAGTGAAAGAACTGAGAAGCTTGAGCAAGTTACTCAAGTAATTTACCTGGTAGGAACAAAATTCTTATTTTACTATATTTTACCGTAAGACCTGAGCCTTAGTTACCATAAACTTCTTCCTTTTCTGTATTTTATGAAAGGTAGTTTATATGTATGTAAGTTTATTATCCTAGTAAATGACCTATCATTTAAATGGAAATGGATTTGGAATCTCATTCAATTTAATGAAAAAAGTAAGATCTGTGTACCTGCCTGGAGTCAAGTAGTTTGCTAGGCCATTGGGAAGCTACTAAGAGAAACAGAAGACTGTTTGTATGTACAGGGCTCACAGTCTCCAGGAATGTGTAAGACAAAACACAAATGATGTTTCCTGGGCCAGAGAGGAAGTTGGTAAAGAAAGTGCCAAGTGCTTTGGAGATTCAAGTGAAGGAGAAACGGCATTCCTTAGAATAGACTTCAAAGGGCAGAGAACATTTGAAAAAAACAAACAGAAGACAGACCAAAAGATCATACATGAGATAGATCATAAGCAAATTTTTATTAATAAAAAGTTGGGTGGTGCAGTGTCATGTACCTATAAGCCCAGTATTCGTAAGGGTTGGACTAGAAGATGACAAGTTTGAAGACAGCCTGAAATACATAGGGAGACATGGAGAAAGAAAGAAAGAAAGAAAGAAAGAAAGAAAGAAAGAAAGAAAGAAAGAAAGAAAGAAAGAAAGAAAGAAAGAAAGAAAGAAAGAAAGAAAGGAAGGAAGGAAGGAAGGAAGGAAGGAAGGAAGGAAGGAAGGAAGGAAGAAAGAAAGAAAGAAAGAAAGAAAGAAAGAAAGAAAGAAAGAAAGAAAGAAATGTAAATTGTGCAGCAATAAAAATATAAGTCATTCACCAAAAATGCTACTGGTTTATGTGGATATGGTTTATTTTGCACTCTTTGCTTACTTGTCATTTCCTAACCAGAGTATGGTTTTCATCTGGATAGAAACTTACCTGAAAGAAGGCTCTTTATTCTTGGTTTCTACCACAAGCTCTGGTTGTACCTCACTTTCTCCCACCAAAAACAAACAAGCAAATGTTAACAAATTGAATTTTGTGCAATTTACCTCGCCAGAATTGGCATTTACAAAGCTTTTTATTAAATTTGCATTTCATTATTTAATTTTATTATGTAACTTTCCATGATTGCATCATTAGTTGGCTGTAAAACCATGATTTAATTGTAGAATAAATGTCAAAAATATTTTTTCCTCACAAAAAAATTTTTAAGTTTCTCATCTTTATGATGATTTAGAAATGCACTGGAAGCTAGGATGTAAACAAGTAGTTAAACACTTTATCCATAAACACAACACACACACACACACACACACACACACACACACACACACACACACACATACACACACACACACACACACACAGAAGCAATTTGTTCCCTACAATTAAATAATGTCTCCTTGAAAATAGATTGTATAGCAAACCAGTAAGACAAATGTGCTAACCAAAATATCACAGCCCAGAAAAGAAAGAGGTTTTGCAATGTTTAAACTATATGTGTTTTCTAGGGCACCAAAGGATTTGGTTTTTTGAAACCAGCACTTGCCCCCTTTTACCTGTTCAGGAAATGGTGCATATTTACATTAAATTGATATTGTGATACTAAAAGGCAATGATAGAATACATGTATTATGTTCATTTGTATATTCTAAAACTCTATCCTTGGTAAAAAAAAAAAAAAAAAAAAAAAAAAAAAAAAAAAAAAAAACAATGCCAATGGATATAAATAAAGAAGCCTACAGTTAGTTCTCAGCCTCTCAAGCCAGTTCCCAGAAGAAGCCTCTTTCCTGCTTGAATCTCCTGCCCTGCATTGAATGAATTCATCAAGGAAAATTTTCTTAGTAGCAAATTCCTGATAACACTTCCTTTATGAACTAAGTCAAATGAATGATTCTAGTGTCCAAAGCTGCTAGTTTTGTGTTATTCAAAAAGAGATCCCTTGTTTAAATGGCTGCTTTGGGATTTACACTATCTTGGAATCATTCATTGCCTATCTATAGAAAAATCACTTTCATCAACAAAGGAGGACGCAACAATGCTTGATAAGAAATGTACTCCCTACCTTGCTTGTGTAATTGTAACCCCTCTGTACGGTATTTTCACAATAAATTTTTAAAAAGAAACAGGACAAATATAGATACATTCAAATATGGGGAAAAAAGAATTCTAAAGAACTTTATAAATACAAAACACATTCCAATTGGGGAATGTTAAGAGGCATTAACCCTCTCCCATCTTTTTCCTATGCAATGGTTGGAAGTGATCCAGATGCACAAGGCAGCCCCAGTCTGTCCAGAAATAAGCACTTCATTTAAGAAGCCCGTTGTCCCATGGTTTCCCTTATTTGCAATATCTAGTATATGTCTGAGTCAAGCAGAAAAGGTCAGATAAGTTGATGTTAGGGGAATTAACCCTAAGATATGTATTCAAATGTTTTTTTTTCTTTCATGCGATTGTTTCTAACACATTTATAAGATTATTTCTTTGTTGCTTTGTATGTCCCTCCCCCACAGTATAACCCCTGCTTTCACTGTATTTGATGTGGGTATAATTTGTGGAGGGGAAGGGAAAACAAATGGTTGAAATAGGGATACAGGTGGACCCATTACAACAATGAGATGTACAAGTCCTTACATCGAAAACGAACTTTACAACTTTGGTGGGGGGGGGAAGGGTTGGGTGGAGGGGCGGGGGGGGGGGGGAGGATAGGATGGGAAGGGGAAACAAAGGAGGAGGCTACAATGCTTGATAAGAAATGTACTCATTATCTTGCTCATGTAATTGTACCCCCTCTGTACAGTATTTTCACAATAATAAAAAAGAAAAAAAAGAAGCCCGTTGTAACCTGTGTCTGGCCAGCAAGCCCAAGAAGCTAGGAGCACACCACAGTTGGGAAAAAGAAACAAGGAATAAATAGCAGCCAAAGCCTAGGGCCCTAATGATGTGGGATGCCTCCATCTCTGGACATAATATCAAATGATAGCCAATGACAGGAACTGACAGGGCTTTTTGAAATGCACATGCATTTTTATATCATTTGATTTGCATTTAACAACAATACAACTTAATGTTGTTAATAGTGATGGTCTCTGGATGGTAGGGTCAAAATTGCCTTTGATTTTCTTATGTATCCTTTTTTATTTTAATGTTCTCCAGCAAAAAAAAAAAAACAAACAAACAAAAAAAAAAAAACAGCAACAACTTATTTTGAAAAACAATAGTGAATAGCAGTGAGGGGGCCCAGACAATGAGTTCGATTACCTGATTCCAATACTTACCAGCTGCTTATCAAATTTAAATAGATAATGTAATTAAAACAGCACTGGCATAAAGTATTTTATAAAAGTATTTTATAAATGCTCACAATAATTCCTTTAAAAAAATTTCAACAAAGCCGGTGCTGGTGGCTCATGCCTGTAATCCTAGCTACTCAGGAGGCTGAGATCTGAGGATTGTGGTTCAAAGACAGCCTGGGCAAGAAAGTCTATGAGGCTCTTATCTCCAATTACCCACCAAGTGGTACTGTGGGTCAAGTGGTAGATCACTTGTGTTGAGCTGAAGAGCTCAGGGACACAGCCCAGGCCCAGAGTTCAAGTTCCACAACCAACAAAAGAAAAACAAAAATAAAAAACATTTCAGCAATTATGTTCATCCATAGTATGACATTGCCATGACTTTCATGGTACATTTCAGACTATGAATCAAAACAAACCTCTCCAATTTGGATAATATATTAAATCATGTTTTAATTCTGAGTGTTGTTCTATTTCCAAGGAAAGGCTCATGGCATACTAGATACAATATGTTAAATACAGGCTTGAAACGACTTCAGGAGATGAGGATGGCACAGATCAAAGACCATCAAAACTGAAAGGAGAACATCTCCTCTTTGGTGTCATTTGTACTGCTAATTGTGCCTGTTGTCCCCGGCCAGCCATTTTGCTTTCTTTGGTTCTTTGCTTCCTTATCTGCACTATTGTGTATGTAAGAACTCTTCTTCATTTCCTCTGCTTCTATACCTGGCTTGCTGAGAACACAGTGAGTCATGAAATGTTTAATGTAATAGTATTTCAATGCAAAATAGTTTAGTCTTATATTATAAAAGCTGATCCTCAAAACACATAATGGAGCTAATACTACTCTTTCCAACCTTGGAAGTTAAGTAATTTTCAATTTATGATGTAAATTGAAATTTAAATAAGATAGACCTCTCATTAAAAATAGAGTGTGAAAAAGAGCAGTTGGACTGGGCCATGGGTGGATCATACCTGTAATCCTAGCTACTCAGGAGTCTGAGATGTGAGGATAGTGGTTCAAGCCAGCCTGGGAAAGAAGTCTATGATATTCTTATCTCCACTAAACTCCACTCTTATCTCCACTAAGGTGGAGCTGTAGTCCAAGTGGTAGAGCTCTAGCCTTGAGCAAAAAGAAGCTTGGGAACATACAGGCCTTACGTTCAAGCCTTAGGACCAACACACACACACACACACACACACACACACACACACACACACACACACTAGTTGTATATCGGTCTGGTGAAAGATGGGAGCATTTCCCTTCATCTATAGGAAATGAAAATGATGTGCTGTCTTTGCCAGGTGTCTATCACTAGATAACCCTATCTTTTTCCTGGAAAATGTCTAATAAGTCAACAAGAGATTATGTTGTTGTTATCTAAATTGTTGATCTAAAATATAAATCTAGATTGTTGTTATATTTGGAAAAAATTGATATTAAGTGAAGTAAGCCAGGCCCAAAGAAACATAGGTCCCATCGATTCCCTTATTTGCAATAACTAGTACTTGTGTAGGACAAGCAGAAAAGGTCAAAAGCTATGTGCATATGACCATATAAGATGATGCTTAGCGAAATGAACCCCAAGATAGGGACACAAATATTTTTTTCTTTCTTGCTATTGTTTCTAATGTATTTATAATGTTCTCTGTAATTTTTTTTGTTTGTTTCTTTGTATGTTCCTCCCCCATGATATAACCCCTGTTTTCATTGTATTTGATGTCGGTTCCCTGCATCTTGTATATACACTTCTCTAATTTTGGGAGGGGAAGGGAAAAAACAAAATGCTTAAATAGGGATACAGGTTGACACATTGTAACAATGAGATGTACAAGACACTATGTTGAAAACAAACTTTACAACTTCAGCTGGGGTGGGGGTGGAGAGGAGTAGTTGTGGAGGTGGGGAGGGAAGGGATGGTAGGGAAAAAACAAAGGAGAAGGCAACAATGCTTTGACAGGAAATGTACTCATTACCTTGCTCATGTAACTGTAACACCTCTGTATAGTATATTCACAATAAAAAATGTACAAAAACCTAAACACATACTAATAAAAGGAGAACATTCAGAGATGATCTTGACTTTGAAGAACTCAGAATGTAGTAAGCAAGGTAGACAGATGCACCAAAGACCAGAGGCCAACTTACAAAAGTGAAACATGGAATGTGCTATATGACCTGTGAGAATCTGGAGAGTCTGGAACACTGAAAAGAAAAAAAAAGTTTTTGATTCAATTTACTAAAATGACTTTAGTTCATTGTTATCTTCTCAAATAATTTATTTCTATAGGGAAGACAACATTCAAAACATACATCATAGAGGAATGTTTTTGTCAAATATGATGTAAATGAAACCCTATACAATGAAGGAAAGAAAGCAAGAACATATTTATAATAATAAAAAAGCATCTATTAACCTGGTGCTGGTAGCTCACATCTGTAATCTTAGCTACTCAGGAGCCTGAGATTTGAAGACTCCAATTTGAAGTCAGCCTGTGGGGGATGGAGGGAGTCTGTAGGACTCTTACCTGTAATAAACCAAAATGTCAAAAAGTAGAGCTGTGGCTTAAGTTGTAAAGTGTCATCTTTGAGTGAAAAAAATGCTCAGTATTATATAATCCGTCACCTTCATTTTGAAAATAGTTGGCCACATTATAAATGAAAAAAAAAATGGTCTTTTAATTCTTTTTTTGCCAGATAATTGTTGCATACATACAGACCTCTCAAAAGGACAGATACAAAAGTATGGTATTTTCTTTTCTTCTGAAGAGTTTTGAAATTTGTTTCTGTTTTTGTTTCTTTGCACTAGTATCTTTATGGTCCCACTGCTGAAACTCTACCATGGGAGCCATGCCTCCAGGTTAGCTTTGTGCTGGTTAATTGGAAATAGAATCTGGCAGCTTTGCTCAGGCTAGTTTTGAATGGCAATCCTCCAGGTCTCAGGCTCCTGAGTAAATAGTATTATAAGCATGAGACACCAGAATCTAACTAGTTTTGGAGATTTTTATTGTCTCCCCTAAGTATTTTGTTATGTATCCTCAATCTTTCCTTCAGAAAATTGATGTTAAGAGACTGTTTTTTTTTCCTTGTTTTCACTCATGGATGTTTGTTCCTTTGATAAAAATCAAAATCTTTACTGAAAAAAAAAGCTTTTATTCACACTTATTTTAGCCTTCATGGTCATTTACTAATGTTGATTCGTCTACGTTACACTGACTTTTAAAGGGAGAAAGGGAAAAGTAAATTCAACACTGCACAGCACAACCATTTCTTATCTCTTACCCTTTTAATTGCTCACATAAGTCAATAGGAATATTCACAGTAATTCTATACAAAGGAAACAAAATTACAAAACCATGACTATGCCTTCTAAAAGGTAGCCATGTCTCTGAGTGGTATTACTATTCCTTCATAATTCCATGTGTAATATTCCTTTTGATATTGGGGGCTTAATTTCCATTTTAGAAAATACATGAGCCACAATCCTTCCTGACATTACACCAAGGGCATGTCATGTCAACATGGAAACTGGTATTGTCACTAAGGCAAACATATTTAGCAGATTTGTTCTTAATCCTGGGTTTCTACAAACTCTCTCTCTCCTTCCTTCCCTTCCATCCTTCCTTCCTTCCTTCCTTCCTTCCTTCCTTCAACCCTTCCTTCTTCCCTCCCTCCCACCCTCCCTTCTTTCTTTCTTTCTTTCTTTCTTTCTTTCTTTCTTTCTTTCTTTCTTTCTTTCTTTCTTTCTTTCTTTCTTTCTTTCTTTTTCTTTCTTTCATTCTCTCTTTCTCTCTTTTTCTTTGGCTGGTCCTGAGACTGGATCATAGGGCCTAGATGCTATTCTTTAGCATTTTTTTATGCCTAAGGGTCTTTATGTGTGCATGGTGCTTAACTGGAGATGAAAATATCATGGACTTTCTTATCTAGGCTGGCTCTGAACCACTATCCTTAGACCTCAGTCTGCTGAGTAACTAGGATTACAGGCGTAAGCCACTGGGGCCCAGCAAAAACCTGATTCTTGTTTCATATATGGGCTGTCTTCTTTCTTCATCCTCACATGATGGTGATGTGGGTAGCTTTTGTTTCTAAGGGCACTAATTGCATCAATGAAGACAACTTTCAAGACCTATTCACCTCCAAAGGCCCCTTCTCCAATTCCCATCATATTGGGGATTAGGTTTTTATATATGAATTTGGAGGAAATGCAGACATTTAGTCTATAGCATCTGCTCTTCCTGAATATGTTCCTAAACCTACTAAATAATGTATTCTGCATGGAAGGATAATAGTAAATCTAATCTCATGAACTCTTAGTGCAGTTTCCTTGTGATTATTTGGTTTTACTTTTAACATTTTTTTTGATTAACATACCTTGGAAATCTAAGGGGGTCTCCTTGTGACATTTCCATACATGTGCACACTGAACTTTGAACAAATTTATTCCTTCCACCATTTCTTCCTTCTCCTCCCCAGTTTTTCAAACAGCATTTGATTGATTTCAGCCTTCTTCAAATTTTCCCTATATGACATACCATATCCATACACAATGAAAAAGGAAGATACTCATTGCCATTAATTTTGACCCCCCTTTTGGGAAGAGATACTATGTAAATCATGCAGAGAAAATACAGTGTAGAACTGGTTCTAAAAATTCCTTCTTTCCTTAAAAAGTTCATACAGCTTAGATAAGTTAATACTTGACCAATCAGCCAACACTAGGTCTCTTCTTTGAAATAACTCTTCTTTGAAATTACCATCCTCCTGATCCCTAAATCTGCACTTATATTTATGGCCACTAAATGCAACGTCCAAGAGAAAATCTGAAAGTTATATTCTAAGCTATAGAGTTAACTGCAGTAAATGTGATGATTGTTCTTTTGTTCTGAGCATTATCCATCCTATTATTTTTCGTTGTAGCATGTATTTTGCCTGTAGTCCATTTCTCTATATTGAATCTTCAATGAACTTCCAGTTAAACTATATAAGCAATTTTAGACTAACTAGGAAGATATACTGAACTATAGCCCCAGAAATAGGTGAACTAGAATCTGTGCTGCTAAATCTGCTTAGAGCAAATACAGATGGGAAAAAAATTCCATGTTACCATGACGATGCCACAATGGCTTTGATTTTTATTTCCTAGAGCAAGCAAATGTGCACTTAATAAAGATGCCTACTTGTCTTTCACTCTGGTTTTTGATCAACAACATAACAACCTGCTTTTTCACCAACCATCACAGTACTGAAGTTGCCCTGCTACCTACTACTGTTCACCTACAGTTTATATTTATGCCTTGTATAAATTTTGAAAAATATTTTCAGTTGAATTTCCCAACTATGCCCTTAGTTTATATTTAAGGAGGCAGAAAAATGTTCAGTAAATATAAACTGATTAATTTAAAATAGATTTATTGCCGTTCATTCAATTAAGAGTATATCATTTCATGACCATCTTCTAAGGTATCAAACCATCATACCAACACACCTTTTCCTACTTGAATTTAAGAATTGATACATTAAGGTGCTCTAAGGATTTTCTTGCAACTAAGAATGTGACTATTTTGAGTTCCCCAAGCATTTAGTGACACTTTATAAAATGAGGGTTAGAATTCTCTTAGTTCCTACAGCCAAACCAATAATGGTTATGATGAACCATCTTATAAAATGAGTGTCAACACAGACATTATCCTTCCAAGTCTGGGCAGTTCCAATCGTCCATTTGAGCAACTACTTAGGAAGGTGAGACCTGGAGTATGGAGGTTCAAAGCCAGATCAGGTAGAGAAACTCGATCTTTAGTTCACAAGCAAAAATGCTGCACTGGGGGCATGGCTCAAGTGGTGGAGCTCTATCTGTGAGTCAAAAAGATGAGCAGTGATAATCTCTGGTATTGACATGCTCAAACAAAAGGTCTGCATTTAAGCCATAATTTGTCATATGTAATTCTTATGAATAGTCTTAAAATCCAAAACTTTATCCATTTAAGAAAGTTCTCAGGCCCCTCATAAAATAAACTTTTCCAGGTACTTAAACAATACTCCCATCAACACATTCCCCTTTATTCTCATCTATTTTTAAGTAGAAGCTAGTATTCATATGTAGTAGGAGCAGGCTATGGATCCATATCTTCACACCATAATCCAGCTCTTCCAGAAAACACTCCTATGGTAATATCATCATGACACATGAAGACAATATCCTCTTGAGACAAGATTCAGTTAAAATAATAATAATCTTCATGAAACAGAAACCAAGCCAAAGAAAAATATTTTCTACTGAAAGTCTAGAGTAATTATAGCTGAGAATTATAGCTATGTTTATGGAATAAACATAGAAAAAAACATAGGAATAAACATAGAAAAGCATAGTATGTAGTAAACTCCTCTTAGTGCTTTAGTTCATACACTGATTTCTTTTAACTGTCTCATGGTCACATCATAATTATTTGAGTATCATACAAAATTCAAGCTCAGGTCTATGACTTTAAAGCCTGTGCCCTTTTTGCTATACCCAGCTTCCTTAAAGAGTAAAATACATAATAAACTTCACCATAAGCTAAGGAATTTTCTCCTGTATCGATAATTTGGGTTGAAACATCAGCTCACCTTACAATCTAAGACATGAGACTATCTCTACCATGAAATTCTGTGTAAGGCCTGTCTTTGACCAGAGCCTAAGGTCATCAGAGGTCTTTGGTTGGTGATGAGCTATGATTTTACCATTAGCTTAGTATCTTTTGATACTTTCCCTTTTTCTTTATGGGTATCACCATTCTTTCCATCGAAATCTAAATAACACATGTTGAGAAATTCAGGCATATAATTTTTAAATGACAGTGGTTCCACTTGTTCCATTCTCCATAAGCCTGGTCCAGCCACATAGCCACAGAATAAGATGTATGTGGTTTCATTGCCAGTGTCTGGCTACTTCATTTCCAGGGTATACTTCACTAAAGGAATAGGTTTAGAATGTATCCTTGGCACAGGCCCATTATCTAGCATCTGGATTTCCTGTTGCCTACAAGATTATAATTTCCTTGTTATATGAAGCATGCTTCACTTTCATTTTCCTAGTTTCATTTCATATAATCTTGCATGTATACCATATATTCCTGCCAAGCTGCCATGCATAAGGTTCCAATCAGCATTGGATAGTCTTGACTTTAGACCATTACCCTAAGGTAAAGATGACTTTTCTAATCCATGAACTTTAATTGATGATTAAATGCCTCTGAAACATCCTTATTTTGCAGCAAGATGTATACTGAGATCTTAGCCTCCTTTAATTTTTCATGGAATTGTACTTAAAATATTGTTAGTTTACAAACTTTCTGTTAGTGTCTTTCTGTCTCTGTCTTTCACTTTCTCTTTCTTCTTTCTCTCTCTAACACACACATTCACACGAATATCTTGCATATCTTCTCAATTCAATTATTCATCTCTATATTCCTCATTGCACAGGGCTTTGAAAACAATATGCATTCCATTATTGTTACTTGAAACATTTTTTAAATTAAGTGTTTACTGTTAAAGGTGGAAAAGCTGTTGCAGTGTTTTCTTACCAGAAGGCTGAGTAGCACATACTGCAGGGCTTTTCCACAATAGCACAAGTGCCTCACACCATTAATTTGAGGTCATAGTTACAGGCAGGCTTGGTACATTGAGTACCTCCACATCCTCCTCCTTCCCACTCCAGCACACACCTACAGACAGTGTTTCTAACAAGTCACAGATGGCCCAAGAGAGAAATGGGAGAACAGCTGGTAGTTCCACAAAGTACCTTGGGCTCTCTCAAAGCTCAGTTCGTACTGTCCCCATCTCCAGAACAAAGCAACCAAAGAAGCAAAAAACACTTTATTTCATTGAACTGCCTGAATAATAGCCTCTAGCCTCTGTTTAACTTTCACTCAGGTGACCTGACAACTCCAGCATGGTGAGCTCCCAATAACAGAAACAAAGACATCATCCCTGACCACTTCCAACAGTGATTATCTCTAGGTATGGCTGGACAGAAAGCACAGGGAGGGAGAAACAACTCAGGTATAAAAAGATGGAAAAAGTACCAGGTGCTGGTGGCTCATGCCTATAACCCTAGCTACTCAGGAGATTGAGATATGATGATCAAGGTTCAAA
Source organism: Dipodomys merriami (assembly GCF_024711535.1). Taxonomy (NCBI): domain Eukaryota; kingdom Metazoa; phylum Chordata; class Mammalia; order Rodentia; family Heteromyidae; genus Dipodomys; species Dipodomys merriami. The sequence continues at coordinate 64,777,536 of NW_027203381.1, read as the reverse complement.
GCCAGCTCGGACAAGCAAGTCTGTGAGACTCTTATTTCCAGTTACTGACCAAAAAAGCCAGAAGTGGAGTTGTGGCTCAAAGTGGTGGAGCTGTGGCACAAATGGTAGAGCACTAGCCTTGAGCAAAAAAGCTCAGGGACAATTCCCAGGCCCTGAATTCAAGCCCCAAGACAGCCTCAAAAATAAACAAAGAAATAAATGATGGAGAATAAAATCAAGACAATGGAAAAGAGCATACTGTGGAATGCCCCAGACTCACTCCTTATCAAAACAATCTTACTTTAGGAGATGTCCTGTTTAAATGAACTTTATGGTTTCCAACTGAAGCAGAAGAAAGAAAAATAATGAGCCACTCAGTGGAAAATGTATTTTATGTTTATGTACCATATGCACCAGACTTGGAGATTGAGGGAGTAATTCTCCAATAATATTCAACATGCTCTCCTCTCAGAAGCACCTCTGGTTAGAGAGCTATATTCTTCAGTGTAACTTCCTAATTGATGCTTTAATGTGACCCTCCTAGAAAACCTATATCTACAGATTAAGCAGAAGGACTTTGCTATATATCAGGCAGGCAATAATCTTCAACATTGTGAATACAACCATCAAAAAGAGATACAGAATCTCCAGAACTCATGAGCTCTATAGAGAACAGCAAACACTGAGTAAGTTGAAGAGAGAAGAGTGAGACTTAGATAAGGAAGGTGTTTCACAGAATATTAAATAACCCAAGGAAGATAAAAATGATATGCTAGAGAAGGACCATGCAAATGTAGATGAGATGCTGCATGAAAGGTCATCAGGGAAAAAAAAATGTTCTCCAAAAAGGGTCTGTTTGTATTGCTATGTGACTTAGAGTATATAACTAAACAGATGAGAAGAGAATGAGGAAAGAAGAGAAAAAATGCATTTGGACAAAAAAAAAATATAAACCCAGAGTAAACCAGTAAACAATCCAGTATGCTAGATATTTCTTGTCCAATGTATTCCAGGATTCAGAGTTCCTCAGAAAGAAATTGGATGGAATGAGGTTGGCTGCTTCTGACAAGTGTGGACAAAGCCACTGGGTTAGAGCGCCATGAGCAAAGTGGAAATTGCTAAGAGGAGAGCCGAACTCAAACTTGTAGGAAGGTCACAGACTGCAGGGTATTTTAGGCCCTAAGAGAAGGACTGAGTTTTCTTCTATGCTTAGGAAGATCATGGATTACTATTAAGGATCTGACATATAGAAATAACATGATTCAATTTCTATTTCAAAAGGCTGACTCCACCTTGCTGAGAAGAAAGAACATTGTACATAAAGAACAAAGAAAAGAAAAGAGATAAAGTTCAGAAGGGAGCTAGTGGTGGCTTGAACCCAAACAACACTGCTTTCATTGTGTTCCTGAAGCACTGTGATGAACTTGCATTATTAAATTAACATAATATGATATTCTTATTGTATGTTTATCTGCTACCTATACTAGAGAGAAAACCATTGGAAAATTGTGAGTGCATCTATTTACCTTTGTAGTTGCCACCATACGATGCCTGGATCTATCCTTGGTGACCTTGATCACAGTACAGGTAGTCTTTCCCAGTGATCCTGAGAGGTGGCACTGATGGAAAGCAATTTCTACTCCTCCCTAAATGTCCCAGTCATCTGCATTCTTCTCCCCCAAGAACATTGGGCTCAACTAGCATGACAAACAGAAATATATACAGAAACGTGCAATTCATGGCAGTATAGTAAAAAGTAAGGGTCATTGGAATTATAGTCAAGAAACCTCAGTCCCTTGACCATTGGGTAACCTCCTAGTATCTATGGTGTCATAATTTTAGATGTTCTACTTACCAAGCCTTGGTTTTAAACTTCCATTTGTATTGAGTATGGAAATAGGGTATTTATTCAAGACCAAAATCACAGCATACTGTAGAACACCCCCATGCTCTCTCTTTTTCAAAACAACCATATTTTTTTTAATTGGCCTCGACACTCTCAGGAGTGGAACCCTACTGCATTGTTGGTGGGAGTGTAAACAGTAAGGTCTACTCCTGGATGGCGAGCAGACCCCACCCAGAACCTGTGTTGCCTAGGCAACTGGGACACCTGGAAGAGGTCACATCTGATGTGGCCACACCTTTCTCCCACCAGGTCCCACCTCCCTTCACCTGGCCACACCTTTCCCCGCCCCTACCCTACATAAGACCTAGCCCAGGGCCAGACTCTCTCTTTGCTAGCCACGTGAAGTGCCAACCTGGCCTGGTCCCAGCAGGTCTCCTGAATAAACCTACCCCTTACCTGAATACCACGTGCATGGTGTGGTTCTTACTCGGCTCCCTCTTTTTAAAAACCTGACATAAACTTATTCAACCACTTTGGAAAGTAGTATGGAGATTCCTCAAAAGATTCCACATAGAGCTCCCCTATGACCCAGCAATCCCACTTTGGGGCATTTACCTGAATGATCACAAATAAGGCCATACTAAAGCTACCAGCACAACTATGTTTATTGCAGCATTATTTACCATAGCTAAGATATGTTTCTTTCTATTTTTTTGTCAGTCGTGGAGCCTGAACTCTGGGCCTGGGCGCTGTCCCTCAACTCTTCAGCTGCCGACTAGTACTCTACCACTTGAACTTCAGTCCCAATTATTTCGGCTTTTTCTGCTTATGTGGTGCTGAGGAATCGAACCCAGGGCCTCATGCATGCAAGGCAAGCACTCTACCACTGAGCCACCTTCCCAGCCTCCATAGCTAAGATATGTTTAAATGAACTGTATGATTTCCAACTGAAGCAGAAGAAAGAAAAATAATGTTCCAAGAACCACCTCTCCACTTCTATGCACCAATGTGGTGTCTAACAACTCCATTTGATTCTGTTGTCAGTGTTGTGAAGTTAGAACAGATCGCACTGGTAGAGACTCAGTCTACTTTGGATGGCAGGTACAATGGGTCAGTAGCCTGCTCACACTTCTTTCAGGCAAACTATATATTTGAACAATTTCAGGTTTACTAATTTACTAATGACTCATATAACTCAGTATAGTTATAATTGCAGTTTTGGAATAAGGAATTCAGTCCAGAGAAACAGTCAAATGGAAAAGATGGTAAGGAGTATGTATAGACCTTCTATACCCTTTCTGAGCTCACACCTTCCAGCCAACCTTGATGCTCCTTTAGCCTCCTTGTTTCAGACATAATTGAGTAAAAATTACTGGCTATTAAACTCAATCTCAAGCTTAGCTCCCATCCCTGGAAGGTGGAAATAGGGCTGATAGTCACAGTTCTTGATCCAGGTGGATGATTTTTTTTTTTAGTCACTAGCTTTTATCCTAAAGTTATGTCGTTGACCTACAAAAATCACCTCACCAGTATAAACTCAGGAATGGTCCAAAAGGGCTCATCATTCCTGTCACTTAGGAAGGTCTAAGAATAGTCAGAGAATAAAGAGAAAAATAGAAGTATGTATATACATACATAGGATAAATAAGTCTATGTCCCATGTTGTATATATCTATGTATGCATATATATATATATATATATATATATATATATTACTATATGGATAAATCAGTTCAATTACTGCCATTCTCCTTCCAGACTTAAACATTCTTCTGTTGTTTGTAATGTCAAATTTTATATAAAAATCACAGGTGTAGATGTATGATAACTATAAACATTTTAATACAACACTAAGATCAAAATAATCAAGTCTGGGACTGGGAATGTGGCTTAGTGATAGAGTGCTTGCCTAGCATGCATGAAGCCCTGGGTTCAATTCCTCAGTACAACATAAACAGAAAAAGCCAGAAGTGACACTATGGCTGAAGCGGTAGAGCACTAGCCTTGAATACAGAGAGACTCAAGGGCAGTTCCAAGCCCTGAGTTCAAGCCTCAAGACTGGCAAAAAAGAAAAGCAAGCCTATGTTATTTGCTAAATATCAACATCAATAATAATAGGTAAAAGAAAAAACTCAACTATTTAAAAGGTAAAAAATAAGTAATAAATTATAAGTAATTCACATTAGTTCTAACATCCCTGCAGGACTTACCATATACCAGACTATACCTAATGGGAAATATTATTCTCACCAGTAATTCAATTAAATAAGGAAAAATGCATTCTGAAAGTAATATTTCAAATCTATTTAAGATAATTGAATCATATATTCATGGATGCAAAATATAAATCATTTTTATATAATTTTGCTATCATTTAAACAAATTCCCAAAGGACCACATTAATTCAGATTTTCTAAAAGTTTACTATTTTCTAAGAGTTTATATAGATTTCATTAATTCTGTTAGCTATGCAATTCTAAAATAAAGGAAAAAGAAGAAATTTGGGTTGGCTACAGGGTTCAGGGGTATAATGTTTATCTAACAAGAGCAAGGTCACAAGTTCAAACCCAATGCAAGACAAATCAACCAAAAGAAGAAAGGAACTGGAATTAGTCTCAATAAATCAAAATGAAGAAATTTGTGTTCTCATGTTTTGACCCAATTATTGTGCTTGTGTGAATTGTAACTAGAGATTTATCAGTTTGAGATAGACAGGTAGCTATAATGGGTATTTCCCTGCCTTGAGAGCAAAGTAAATGTCATATTTTTCTTCACAATATTTCCTGTACATTCTCTGATGGCCAGTAACAAATGATCAGAAAGTCACCGACAAATCTTTTTTCTGTTACTGCAACCATCACAACGCCATAGAACAGAAATCAAGACAGGCTGTACTTCAGTTATTTCAAAATGTATCGAAGGCATCTTATTTTCCAGTCACATATATAGCGCCACCTTGTGAAAGAATGAAGAACTGGCATGCCAAGGTACGATGTAAAAACTGTTCAAACTCACTAAAAGAAATTGGTTTAAAAATTAGTTTCCTTTGAATTGTCTTTGTATTCTCTCATGATACTCAATTGAGATATATTTTATTGTAAAGATACTGTACAGAGGGGTTACAGTTACATGAGCAAGATAATGAGTCCATTTCCTATCGAGCATTGTTGCCTCCTCCTTTGTCTTTCCCCTACCATCTTTTCCCTCCCCACCTTCCCAACCCCTCCCTCCCCCCCCCAACTTGTAAAGTTCATTTTCAACATAGTATCTTGTACCTCTCATTGTTATAATGAGTCATCCTGTATCCTTATTTCAGCATTTTGTTATTTCCCTTCTCCTCCCCAAATTAGAAAAATGTATAGACAAGATGCAGGACACAGGAATCAAATACAATGACAACAGGGGTTATACCATGGGGGAAGAACATACAAAGAAACATATATATATATATGTATATATATTCATATATATATACATATATATATATATATATATATTGCACATTGTAAGTGCATTAAAAAAGAATAGCAAGAAAGAAATTCTCTGTGCCCCTATCTTGGGGTTCATTTCGTTTAGCATCAAGTTATATGGTCATATGTACATAGCTTTTGACCTTTTCTGCTTGTCCCAGAAATATATATAATTATATATATATATATATATATATATATAATTATTGCAGAGAAGGGAAACCATGGAACCTATGTTTCTTTGGGTCTGGCTTACTTCACTTAACAAATGTTTTCCAAGTCTTTCCATTTGAACATTTTTTTCTACTCCTTTTCAATATTTTTTTCTAAGCATAATTAAGTCCTCAGGACATTAATCCTTATAGCCAGCGGCCCGAAATACAACTAGGTGTTGTGTTGAAACAAGTATGATTATTTATTCAGGGAATATATTTCTCACAATCCTTTCTTGTCTGAGTGTTCCCTACTTTTAACCTCTTTCCTTATCTCTCCAGAGATAACAGGCCACTGAATCTTCTTAAATAAATGGAAGAATTCGAGGTTGGTGAGTTCAGTTTGCATAGTTTCTCATACCTAGGCTTGAATCAGAGCAACACAAACAGCACGTGTATGATCTAGTATTCCAGTCAATATTTGTTTTACAAATTGAAAATGGAAAATGTCTGAGTGCTGTGCTGCCTATAAACACTGAGTCATACTCTTTTATGAGTAAGACTCTTGAGATACCTTACTGATTAACTATTATGTGACTACTGATATTTCCTTTTTCTAATGATTTTTTCAATGTGTACCATTATCTCTTCCAGACCTCAGTATCCCTGAGGTCTGGATCCCTGTTCTTCACTATCAATCGGGAAGCTAAGCCATTCCCAGGCTTTGATATCAGAGACTTGAAGTGACAGCCTTATCTATAATCTACATTTCAACCAATACAACAGTAATTCTAGAGTGGGTGGCTGACGGCCACTATGAGACATAAGGGCCTGATTCTGTTTCATCTCATCATTTAAAATGATAGCCTTTATCCCATATTCATCTCCTGGGAAAGCCTTGCTTTGCATTTACTTATCCTTTCTCTCATTTAGTCAATTATCTTCTTCTACCCTATTTTCCATAGAGGCTCTGGGTCTACTGCCGATCTTCATTGTTCCTTCTTCTGAATTCCTCGGTATAATGCAATATTGTTTGACTTTGGATGAGAGGGAAGTTTTTTTAATGTCTAGAAAATAGGAAGTATTTAGTAGCACAATAACTTAAGATATTTTGGCTGGGTGATTGTGGCTCATGTCTATAATCCTAGCTGCTCAGGAGGCTGAGATCTGAGGATTCTGGTTTGAAACCAGCCCAGGCAGACAAATCTGAGAGACTCTATCTCCAATTACTCAAAAACTAGAAATAGAAGTATGACTCAAGTAGTAGCGGGTCATTATTGAGTAAAAAAGCTAGGAGACAATGCCCTGGCCCTCAGTTCAAGCCCCTGTACTAGCAAAGGAAAAAAAACTCTTCTGACAAGATTTGTATATGTTATTCATCACAATATACCTAAGCTCATAATAGGCAGTCAATAAATCTTCATTAAATAATGACTAATTGAATAAGTACACATGGTAACAATATAGCTTGAAATTACTACACAAGCCGTCAGTTACTGATACTGTTCCTTAAAAATTATTGATTCTAGCTTTCCCAATGTACAGAAAAGCTACACAGGGTCCCCATCTTCAGTGAGCCAATTATGGAAAGACTTGTCCTGACTTCTGACTACCAGAGGAAATGCAGGTCATGTAGGGTTCTGATGCTAAATAACCTTGTTTCAACTAGTGTGCAACTCTATCTAGGTCATTTCTTTCCTAAACACTTAAGATTTCTGAGCACTGATATTTTTCCCCTTCTGTTCTCTGACCTACAACCTCCAAAATGTAATTATTTCCAACTTCAAAGTCAGCTTGAGTGAAATGTGTAAGTAGAAAGAACAGGCACAGCTGTATCCTAACCATAGCTCTATTTACTGCAATCGTTTTAACTTTTCTAATTAAAGTTCTATAGTCAGACCATTATAGCTTTGCACAGTAATTTTTTCCAGGTAGCTCATTATTCCCTATGGTTTGAGTCAGGAAGAGTAAATAGGTGGGGGGAATAAATATGACTGTGTGTTACATATTCACTTATAGAAATAATCATAGATATATAGAGCCATTGGTATGGTAGAAAAAGTCTGTATGGCACATTCTAGGGAAACAGGAGTCTAAACCTTGATTTTCTGTTCCTAGGTTTACAATATTCCTTTACTGTGCTAATTCATATTCTACACTCCATTTATACAAGAAGGACTCATTTCTCTGCTTCATGAATTCAGTGTAGAACTTTTTATTTTCCAGTCCTGGGACTTGAACTCAGGGCCTGGATACTGAACTTTGAGTTTCTTTTCCTCAAGGCTAGCACTCTACCACTTGAGCCATATTGCCACTTCTGGCTTTTTCTGTTTATGTGGTACTGTGCAATTGAACCCAGGGCTTTATGCATGTGAGGCAAGCACTCTACCACTAAGCCGTATTCCCAGCCCAGTGTAGTCTTGCAAAAGTTTATTCTTCAATCCTGAAACTGGCCTTCCAAATTTTTCTAAACTGATTATAAAAGCACACCTGGAGGTAGACCCATCCCTGAGTTTTATTGTAGGTCCACCTGACAAAATTGGTGTTAGCATCAAAGATGATGACATGTACAGAATCTATCCCAAAGCTTGGCAGCATCATGAGCAACTAAGAAACTCATTAATTCTACGGAAGCCCTTTCCAGTCCTCACCTATCAAAGGGTTGTGTAGGAGATGAATCCCATTGTATAAGATTTGAAGCCTGTAAAAAGGTTGTCACTATTATTTGGAAAACAAAGTTTACTGCTGTGCAAAGAACACCAAATATGCCCATGTCCATCCTGTCACTTGGAAAGCAGTTTTAATTTTCCATTGTTGAAAGAAGAAGGGGGCCAGTGAAGATGATGATGGTGATGGTGGTGGTGGATGAAGTCATGCACCTGATTTCAACTTGAATTCTGGCTTGATGTCTGCAGACATTGCTTGTCTGCTCTGGGTGTCCAGAATGCCTGTATGCAATGTGGGAAAGGAGCTGGGCGACCTCTACGTGTCCTTGCTGCTCAGATTGCAGTGGCAAAGTGAGATACAGGCTCTGCCTTCACCAGCAAGGGCTGGCAGGCAGTGAGCCAGGACACATCCTCCCCGGGGGAAGGAAGGGCTTCCCTGGGTTGGTGGAAGCAGCTGCGCCAAGCAGGCTTTCAGGCAGGAGCGGGGTGACTCTCCCAGGCTGCTCCTCCCAAACCCGGCTTGCACTGCCTTCCAACTATCAATAATGCAGTCTTTTGTCAGCAATAAATTCCCTCCAAAATTAATGAAACCGCCCTTTTAAATTCTCCTGCCACTGCCTCCTAGCAGAGCCGGGCAAGGCCTCCTGCTCTCTAAATAAATATAAAAGCTGTATAAATTGTCTGGAGGCGGTTGCTAGCTTGCTGGGCCACAATCTAATCTCCTCAACCGCCTACAGAAACAAGGAGAAAGATGGAACTCCAGCGCTGATTGTTTGATCTCTTATTGCAAAAAGCACTCAGCATGCAGTGTTTGCCAAGCCCCATGGCCCTGGAGCCAGGGTCACCACCCCCCCAAGTTCCAGCTCTCTCCTTTCCCGTTTTCTGCAGCTTGAACTAGAAGAACAAACCAGGACTATTACAACCCAGAGGACTTTAGATATTACTCAGAGATAGGCCTTCTTCACTTGAGATAATACCGGACTACCCCTCTCCCTGTGAAAGAATACAACTGTAATCCACATGATCATGGTAATTCGGAAGACTCCAAGTATTTTAAATCAGGACTTCACAATGTGTATCCTAACATCTCCAAGGAGGACCAAACAGCATTATTTTCTAGACAGTTCCCAAGTTCTTTTGCTACTGGTGCAGTGCCTAAAAATAGCAAGTGTCTACAAAGAGCACCAACTCCATTAGGGCAATGAGTTTAATTGTGTTTCCAGAGCCTAACCACCACGTTAATGCTGTAGATTTTAATAAAGGTTTGTGGAAGAAGTGAATGGTACACACAAGAGGCAGTGTTTCATGGAGAGGAGAGACATGGAGTTTGCAACCATGACTAACTGCCTTTCTTTCCTGAGGACTCCACTAATGAGCTGTCTGCCTTAGGCAAATAATGAGGTGCCATACACCTCAGTTTTCTTGATTGTAGAATTGCATTTCTAAAACTGTATGTCTTACAGGCTTCTGAGAGAGAGAGAGACAGAGACAGAGAGACAGAGAGACAGAGAGACAGAGAGACAGAGAGAGAAATGGGCCAATAGATATGAAGTTCTCAGAGAGTATGTAAAATGTGGTTAAGAATGTATCATTACTTACATTTCATTCAGTATCATCAGCCATTCCTAGCAGAATCTCCTGTTTATTTATTTAGTGAAGGATGGCATCTCCACTCTGCAACCTTTAAAGTTAGTAAATGTGAGGGTCCTACAAAGACAACTCTTTTGACTGAAGCAAATAATTGAAGGTACACGTTTGAGCCAATAAGAAACTCACATAAATATGAATGAGTAACGAGAAAGAACCAAACACAGTGTGTCACCGATCTGACTTTTAAAACCCTGGTGATCACCAACAGAACACAGTCTCTCCAAATGATGATTACAAACTGAGGAAGACTGACAAATAACTAAATTAGAAGGCTGATACACAAATGGAAGAGTTTATGTCAGATATAAAATGATGCTTTGAACATAGTAAAAACTCAAGAAACAATAGCTACTAGTGGTGTGGTGCTAAAACCATAAAACATATATATCAGAGGCATAGGCTTGGAAATTCAACAGCTTATGTGTTCTACAAGAATGTGGACTTGTAGATTGTTCACAGGTCTGGTACTGATGTGAGATAGTATGTAGCTTAATCTCCAAAACAATAGATGGCTTAAAACATGGGCTGGAGGCTGTTTTAGACCAGAGGAAAGCCTGACAGAATCATGAAAGAGGAACCACACTTAACATGTGTGAGTCGAACCAGATTCTAGACAGAAAAAAATAGTTTCAAATTTTGAATCTCATGATATTCTCTCAATATAACTTTAGCAAATTGAGACATGGACTGTTTTTTGCCTGTAAAATTTAACTATACATGAGTCAATAAGCAACCTAAAGCTTGCCAAAAAGTAGTACATGTCCTAAAGTTCAAAAACCTTTGTGAAAGGAAACTTCTGGAATCAGCTTGCACAGGGAAAGGGTTTAGAAGTCATCAATGTAAAATCTGAGCAAACTGAAAAATCAGGGAGTTTTCTTAGACTTGTCACAAAACTAAGAGCAAACGTTAGATAATGTTAGGACTTCATACAAAGCTTCCGTGACGAAGACAGCATAGTACTGGTTAGAGAATGAACATGTGTATATGATAGTATATGATAGAGATTCAACATAGACACACAGAAATATAGCTAACTGATTCTGAAAGAAAGCTAAAAATGCAATTCAATAGAGAAAGTCTACTCAATAAATTGTGATATGCTAATAGAGTGAAATTAAAAAAATTGAGAATGAGAGAGAGAGAGAGAAAGAGAGAGAGAGAGAGAGAGAGAGAGAGAGAGAGAGAGAGAGAGAGAGAGAGAGAGAGAGAAAGAGAGAGAGAGAGAACATACCTGTAGACAGGAGCCTACACACTACACAAAAAATGATCTAACAAAGAACTATACTAAAATGAAAAAAAACATATAAATCTTTTAATAAGAAAAACACAAATGACTGAATTTGGTGACAACTTTTAAATGTAACATCAAATAAAAGTCTGATTCATGCAGGAAATTCTTAGTGTGAACTTATTAAAACCTAAACCTATTTTGTGAAAGGCACTATGTGTTGATACGAGATAGTATAAACTAAAGACTGTAAGAAAATATTTTCAATATAAACACTGAATAAAGGACTTGTATCCAAAACATAAAATTGAACCTAGCACTCTTTAATACTCAAAACTAAAATATAATTAAAAAAATAAGAACATGCAAACACACAAACCAAACCAGGTTTTTAAATGGGCAAAAGTTCTGAGTAGACACCTCACCAAAGCACATATGTCAGATAAGCTTATGAAAATATTCTCAAACCATTTGTCCTCAGGCAAATGCACATTAAAAGTAAAGCATATTAGTGCAGTCCAATTTGAGTAGCTAACATCTTAAATAATAAGAATACCAACAGATATAGGATAGAAAGCCATAGGACCATTCAGATATTGCTGATAGCATTACAAATTGCATGATCCTCTTACAAGACAAAATAGACATTTCTCACAGTTAAATGTAGTCTGTCCATATTATGTGCAATTGTAGGCTCCCAAACTTACCCAGCTGACTGAAAGAGGGATACTGCCACAAGATCCACACAGGATCTCCCCATCAAGATGTCCATCCATCCAAGAGTAAATGTGTGAACAAGGTGTGGCACACAACTATTCATCAATTAAAAAAAGATGTAAGCTAGAAAGGCATAGGTAAGCATAGATAAGCCTGAAATCTGCATTTCTAAGCAAAATACATATACATTCTCTGGTATTCCAATTCTATGATATTCTTGGAAGAAGGCAAATATAAAAATAAATATGTTTATGATTGGCTGAAGAGAGGAAGTCTGATGGTTCAATAGATGAAGAATGGGTAATTTTAAAAGGTGATGAAAATATTCATTTTTATGCATTTAATGGGTTTCAGAACCTTTTATACATGTATATGGTAGGCTTTATTCATACTATGCTTTATAAGATTGTAATGATGGTTACATGACTTTATTCAATTAACAAAAGTCATAGACATAAATAGAGCAAAAAAAATGAGTCTTCATCTAAAAATTTAAGAAGAAAACTATCACCAGACATATGGCTCACAGCTCTAACTGCAGCTATTCAGTAGGCAGACGTCAGAAGGATTCTGGTTTGAGACCAATGCATAGCAATATATGGACTTGGTATGGTGGCATGTGCCTACAGTTCTAGCAACTGGAGTCAGAAACAAGGATTGAAGCTCAAGGTCATGCAAGACAAAAGTTAGTGAGATGTTATATATACATACATACGTGGGGGGGGTACTTTTGGTACTACATACCTGTAATACCATCTACTCCAGAGGTAGGTATGTTCTAGGCCAGCAAAGGTAAAAATACAAGGCCCTTCCTACCTGAGAAAAATATACAAAAAGCAAAATAGGATGAGGGCTGCAGCTCAAGTGGTAGAGCACTCGGACAGCAAGTGTGAGACATGGAATTCAATATCCAATACTGCTGAATTATCATAATATTGAGCTTTATCCTAAAGACCTGAACTGTTGATATTTTTAAACTTTGGTAAGAAATACACTCATTACCTTGCCCATGTAATTGTAACCCCTCTGTACGGTATTTTTACAATAAAATTAAAAATAAAAATAAAAATAAAACCTATGTTTAGCCTTTCTAGAAAATGGTGTAGTCTACGCATTTGTCAAATGCTTGGAAATAATATTCTGTATTTCTGAAATGTACATGAACTCGTTTAGAGGACTTTCAGTCCATATTGGAGGGAATTCATCATTTCAACTAGCTGAACTTTGCTTGTATCTGCATCCTTATGAAAGGATAAGGTCATATATAACTACTTTAAGAAGAGGGCTGCTTCTTAAGACAATCTATAAAGGTACAGCACTTAGTTAACTTAGACAAAAATATAATGGTCCCAACTAGGAGAAGAGACGATAGGATGGGAGATGTTGAGAAGCTAGGGGGAAGAATAGAATCAAGGTTGTAGATTTCCAGGGCATTATTGAACTTATGAGAGAGAGAGGGAGACCAGTACCCCGAGTCCTCAAAGTCCTCTCTGACTTGGTGAAAATGCTGACTCAGCTCTTAGTTGTGTGACCTACCTTCCTTATAGGAACTATCCATAGTAAGTAAATGACAAGACTAAAGCACACAAAGCTCTGTCAGAACAGTGTGTGAAGTTGAAGCAATGAAAAAATTAAAAAATAAAGTAAAAAATAATTACATATGTATATATCTATCTACCTATATATGAAATTTCAATTGAGTATAATTGAAGACACCAATGACATATTTAGAAAGGATACCAATATCATTTGCTGTTGCTTTGTAGATTTGATTCTACTTTAGCTAGAGTTCCATTTTCTGAGGAATAAGAAGTCCCTGTCATCCTGTAACCCTCCAGAGCCTTTGATGAGGCTCAGTGTAGCTAGAGAGTCAGTAGTTATTGCTATAACAAATGTCAGTTGTGTTTTCTCTTGTCATTCTAGAATAGCTAGAATAGACATTAGCGAATATCTTTTGTGCCTTAGTTTGTTTCAGGCACATAAAAAAGACAAAGCCAAGCCGGGCACTGGTGGCTCATGCCTGTAATCCTAGCTACTCAGGGAGCTGAGATCTGAGGATCATGTTTCAAACCCAGCCCCTGCAGGAAAGTCCATGAAATTCTTATCTCCAGTAAACCACCAGAAAACTGGAAGTGGCTCTGTGGCTCAAGTGGTAGAGCACTAGCCTTGAGCTAAAGAGCTGAGGGACAGCGCCCAGGCCCAGGGTTCAAGTCCCATGACTGAAAGCAGAAAAAAAAAAAAAAAGACAAAGCCATGTGTGTTCAGCCCCAGTCAACCCCTCCCCCCACCATAAGCCTCCATTCTAACATTAAGCAGCATGTAAATTAGTAGCCAATACAAAACTTAATTTCTCATTGCAACATTCTAACCCATGATTATAATGATTTTCCAGTAATGTACTCTGTTTCAAAAAAATTACTTGGGAAAAATACTAAATGGGAACGAGGGAAATATTTTCCAATGTTACATTACTACTGATTTTGCTTGGAAATTCTATAAGCATATTGTTCTTATGTACATACCAACATGTTATTAGATACACATATACATATTATAAATATATTGTTTTTATATACATATATATGCATGTTCTTATATACATATATACATGTTATAAACCATACTGTTCTTAGTTTCCCCTTCAAAAATGTGGTGGTTTGAAAAACGATTTCTTCTAACATCAACAACATAGGATTTAATGGCTTGGTTAATTAAGTCATTCTGCTAAACATTTGACTCTGCAAAGTCAAAGGCATTTCAGACGATAGCAATTCAGACAGACACATTTTGATGACTAGAAAAAGCTAATTTAGTGAAAAGCACCCAATAAGTAGGCAGCATCTTAATAATTATTAACTTCAGAGTCTCTGTTTCTTTCTTTCTTCCTTCCTTATTTTCATTCTTTTTTTTTTTTTTTTTTTTTTTTGGTGCAAACAGATCTAGTTCTTCTTGGTGATAAAACCAGAGATGGTGGCACCTATGAATAGTATTACAAGTGATTCTGCTTCCAGCTACCTTGAGAGATTGCTGAGGTTAGCAAGGCAGTACAATGGGTAATAAATTGATTTTCAGACAGACCGATGTATTTTATTTCCTATCACAAGTCTGCTTAATAAGTGAGTCTCTTGAGTGTATGTTGGCTTCCTTGAGGTGTTATTTAATCTTTGCATTTCATCATTTTAATTTAAATAATACTCCACATTTTACTTTTTCTAGAGATAGCCAAGCTTTCTCATTGTAAGCACTTCTAAATAAGCTGTCATTTCTTTTTTATTTATTTATTTTTATTGTGAGAATGAAGTTGTCATTTCTATCAGATGAGCACCTATCAGATACATCTCTTGGCTTTGTACAGGGACAACTTGTATATATATATATATGCTTTTGTCTTCCATCCAAATATCAATGATTATGGGAAAGGAAAACAATTTCTGGCTATGTCTTTGCTTTTCTGAGTTCCTGGAAATTAATCAGTGTACACAAAGGTTGCTGTAATTAGTGTGCAAGTTATTTGCATGTTTAGGCAATATGTGTCTGTGTACAGATGTATATGAATATATATATATATATATATATATATATATATATCTTTCAGATCCTCATGCTTGCCTGCTATAAACTACATCCATGAATTTCCATTGCATGCGTTTGTAACTACTGCACATGTGATAATACACATAAAAAAAGTAATTAAAATTCCTTCCACTCTGAGACTACTTGCTTATAAATTTTGTTGTGATTTGTATTTCTTCCCAGCCTTTGCTCATGGCAGACATAATTTACAAAGCTGGAGTTACCGTACCGATACAATTTTACATTTGGCCTTTTTTACATTGCATAATAGGAAACATTTCTCATTCTGCCTCATAGTCATTATTATGTAAAATGGCTGCTTAATGTTTAATTTCTCATGCTCAAAGCCCAGCTAAATGATGCTCATTTACCATTTTCTGTGCATAGCCTGATTTTGACCTCAGAAGCTTTACATGGACAGTTTCTATGGCATAGAATGTAACTTCATCTACATAAAATTTCTGGAATGTATTTCTGACCTTACCTTGCCCTTCCACTTTCAACAATTACTTCCCCTTTCTCTAGATGGCTGTTACCTACAATCTTTTCATGCTTACGTTTTCTCTTGACTTGCAGCTTTGCATAGCAAAGCATTGCCTCATTCACTACAAGATTGTTGGAGAGAAATTACGTATCTCATTCTTTGTGTCCTCTGTGGCAATTAGTTCATATGGCGATAAATAAACCCCAATAATGAGTGTGAGTGCTATATTTGTTTTCTCAAGCTATGTGATCAGTTATCACCAAATTGGTGCCTTAAAACAACATAGATGTATCATCAAGGGATCAGAATGGCCAGGCCCCTTTCAGGAGTATCCAGGAATAGTCTATCTCCTTACTTAGTCTTTCTCCCTTAACTATGTCTCATTCTCACTCTACTTAAAGTTACTCTGATTGTAAGATCCTATATGATTAGGTCAGGCTCACATAGATAACATATGATAAAATCTCAATCTCCAATCCTTTAGTCACACCCAAAAGCTTTTTTGTATTTGGGGGGGGGTTTTGTTGTTTTGATTTTTGCTATGTAAGGTACAAATTAATAGGCTCTGGGAATAAAGAGATAGATATTTGGGGAACTTTACTCTTTTTCCTACCTAGATAATTCACATAGATTGCAAAGTGTTCTAACAATGACTGGGAGAATCCCTAGTTAATGTCAATAAGAAAACTGCCATTCAAACAAGAAAGATGTGCCCAAATCCTCAAATACAGTAAAGCAAGAACATAGATCTTGATTCACCATGTGGTAGTGATTCTTTTCAGAATTTTCCTCAGTTTTCCAGGAAGGAATTCATTTGTATGTATTGGAAAAATTTTCTCAGAATTACACAGATAAAAGAATGTTTAAAATAAATTCTGTCAGTCATTTTGTAATATATATCATTTTAATTATAATCCCAATGCTTTGCAGCATACTACCTCAGCTTATTCCTCCCATCCTACTCAAATTCCTTTTGGGCAATACTTCCACTTTCACCTCCCAGTCTCTTGTAACAGAAGTTTACCCTAAGTTTCAATGAATTTAACTTTTTTACATTCAACATTCAGTTGTTTCAGTAAAAATATATATATATATATAATTTAAATATTCTCATCACACACAACTAAGTAGGTGAGGTGGTACATACATTCATTAGCTTCATTGATCTTGTCTAAAAGGTACACATTTATCAAAATGTCACAAGCAAGATACCCCATACAATTATAAATAAAATTAAATAAATGGATAAATAGCTAGATAGAGAGATATGTCTCCAATGGAAAGAGAAAGAAGTAAGCATAAGAACTAAGCATAACTAAGTCTTCTGTCTCTTTTAACTCTATTCTAGTATTCTTCCTCCACATAGTAGACATTCTTGCCCCACATAAATCCAACAAGAAATATTGAAGTCAATACAAATATTGATCACAATGCAAAAAATAAATTTTATCAAAAATTATTGGCAATAAGGAAAATATAAATAATTTCAACTCATTTAGATTCATCATACAGACATTACACTGTCACTTCAAGAGGAAAGTTAGCCCCAGACAGTCCAGACAATAAGTACATCCTTTTTTCAAGATTATCACATATCAGTCTGGGAAGTATTCTTGGAAGAAGTCAAAACACTGCATTTATCCCTAGAGCAGAGCACACAAGCTAACTACACTGGTGAAGGGACTGAAAATTACATTTATCATCACTGCCCTACTGAGCAAGAAGATTTGTCTAAGCTCCAGAAGTTTGAGAAAGCATCCAGAGGAGAGTATTTTTCAAACTAGATTTTTGTGAAGAAGAAAAGCTAACATTTCTATAACTTGCTAGAGTTTATATATAATTTCACATCTCACCAGTATATATATATATATATGTATATATATACATATATATATATATATATATTCTTATAACAGCTTGTGAGGAAGATAGGTTTTGTGTTGTTTTCTACCTCCATGTTACAGTTTAGAAACAGGAGGTTCAGGTTGCTTGGAGGGTCTTGTGTAAGTTATAAAACAGAGTTC
This sequence comes from Dipodomys merriami, assembly GCF_024711535.1. Taxonomy (NCBI): domain Eukaryota; kingdom Metazoa; phylum Chordata; class Mammalia; order Rodentia; family Heteromyidae; genus Dipodomys; species Dipodomys merriami. The sequence continues at coordinate 64,759,746 of NW_027203381.1, read as the reverse complement.
CTCTGGCCACATTTTCATACTTATCCTAGTAATGTCATACAATCTTTCTCTGTTGTATGTCCTTCTCTGTCTCTCTGTGTCTTTGTCTCTGTCTCTGTCTCTATTATCTGTTTGTCTCTGTGCTTCTCTCTCTTTTTCTCTTTCTCTCACTCTGTTTCTCTCTCCCTCCTCCCTGATTGTCATACATTCCTATGTTTTATTATGCCCATGAACTGTCTAGTCTCCATTAGACCCTTTGCCATTAACTTTGACCATTGTTGAGGTTTTGGTGATTTCACAATTGGTTTGAACTCAGACCCTGTGGTTGGCTCAGCTGGTGCTCTACAAGTTGAAGCATGCCTTCAGTCTGACTCTGAGATAGTTATTTTGGAGATAGAATCTTACAGACTTTTCTGCCTGGGCTAACTACAAATCATAATTCTCTAGATCTCAGCTTCCTGAGATGCTAGGCTTCCAGGCATGCAGACTTTTCTGCCTGGGCTAACTACAAATCATAATTCTCTAGATCTCAGCTTCCTGAGATGCTAGGCTTCCAGGCATGAGCCACTGATGTTTGGCCTTAGTGATATCTTATTTCTATAAGGAAATGTTGTCACATAAAATTTCAATAATTACAACATATATCAAGAACCTACAGGAAAGATGATGAATTAGCATAATTGCTTTTGACTAGTCATTCCAGTTTCCTCCTCTCTCCTAATTCTGTCCTCAGGGAGTTGTAATAAACATCACTTATGTAACACCCACTGGATATTCTATCTTCTAACCCCATTTTCCATTTTTGTAAATTCTTGCATCTACTGGGCATAACCACTTCTATGGAATGCTACCATTGCTCCTAGAAGTGAATTGCTTTCATTAGATGCTATAGGTGTTTCTAGGTATGACTACTTTTGCCAAGTCTACATTTACATATGTTTAGGGCAATGGAGATCAACTCCAGAGCTTTGCATAAGCTATGCAAATCGTTTCCCTACATTGTGCCATGACCAGTCACTCTTGTATATTATTATGCTTATAAATACTAAGTAACCATTAGACTCTTCTCCAGTATCCTTGACTGTTGTTGAGGTCCTGGATATTCCACATTTGGTAGAGTCTAGAATTATTCCTTTTGCCCTTTTTCATATTTTATAAGTTGGCAGCCTATTATAAATTACCAAAGCAGTAATACCCTGGGCCTTAGTTGTCTTATAAAAATTTCAATAAAAATTAGCTTCTTTTTATTTACTTCTTCTCTAGGAGACAGACACATATGAGAGACTTCTTTGCTCTAAAAATTAAATCTTTGCAGCTGGTCAAACTGCCCTGACCTAATTCTTTTGCCTTAGTGTTTTTCTACAAGACTCCTCAGTCTCCCAGGAGGCTTTCTGAAAAGTTTGTATCTTCATGCTGTAGCCATGAATTCATCACAAATATTGTGTGACACTGAATAATTAATGGATGATAAGAAAAAGAATTTGGCCTTGACTTGTAGAAAATTCTCTTTGATTCAGATTTAATACTTTAGGATTAATTTTCTTCTCTCTACAGATCCAATTACACTAGTTGGTTCTGCAATGAATAACATTTACATGATCCTAATAATGTTAAAACTGTTGGATTTTATTTGCTCAATTTTATAAATAACACACAGAAATCGCAAGTCCATAAACCATGAAAAATGTTAAAATTTTGTAAAACTCATAACTGAGAGAGACAAGAAGGAGAGAAGAGAGCAATACAAAAGGAAGTTTGAAGATGGGTATATAAGGTTCTTCTGGGAAATCAACTGGTACTACTGATAGTTAATTATAATAATCCATTTTCCCTTATTATAATGAAATATTCAAGGCTAGCTCCTTTATAAAGAAAAGAGACATTTAGCTCATAGTTCTGGAGATTCCAGAGCTTAGTACCAACATTAGATTTGCTCTAAGGAGAGCTCCACTGGCCATGTTTGTCATATGACAGTTGCACCATGGAAGGAGTACCTGTCAGAAGGAAAAATCATACAAGAAATAGGAAGCAGAAGAGTGACCAAGGGCCAGATTTGCTCTTCTATATCTGTCCCTTTCATGGAACTGACTCAAGGTCTCCTGGCAAAGGATGTAACCCCTTCAGAGGGCAATGCTTATAGGAACATAAACAACTTCCCTTCTACTAGACTTGGCCTTTTGACCTTTTGAAAGTCCTACCACTAATTCACATGATAACACTAAACACCAAATCTCCACCACGTGAACTTTCAGGGGACAAATCACTGTATAGATGAATCAGGGAACAGAGTCATGGGTTTCTATCTCAAGTACAAGGGTGGTAAAGTCAGGAGTATCAGGTGCCCCCCCACCTCAAAAAAAAAAAAACAGAGGAAGTCAAAAGATCACTTCTTTCAGTGGACCTGCTATGAAGAGTTGAGTGAAAGACTTTTATCTTTGATTTTATGTCTTGTCTGCCCCGCTATCAGAGTGTGTTTGAAGATCAAGTCCTGTGTTTAAAGTGATCAATTTATTTTCAATGATCATATGGAATTTGCCTATCCTAGGTATTATCCATGTACCACTGGCTGAGGAACAAGAACCGATAATAACACATTCCAGGGATCCTAAAATGTTTCTTCTCCTCCCACTCTTGGACAGATAAGAAAGATGAGCTCCTTGCTACTCAGAATGGACATAGAGATCAGGAATTTAATCCCATCTTGTTCCTACTTTTCTACCATGACCATCTTCTGCCTCCATAAGCCTCTTGTGATTTCTACGTATGATAATTTTTCAATTTGTTATAACTGCTTCTATTAAATTTGAGACCAGATCCTATGCTGTCCACAAAAGACATTTTTATAGACACACAACACAAGGTTGAGGAGGAAATACAGAAAGAAAGGGTGCTGCCATCTGCCATTTGCTGGAGAATGGCTCAGTCTTCTCTGTGTGGAAATCTCATCTTGTTCTGCTTCATTTCTTAGGGGACTAACATGCCCCAGACCAGCCTTTAAGAGCAGTCTCACCTGCATATTAATACAACTGGAAAAAGAAATCTTTCTTCCAAAATGATAAAGGCAAAGGTTTGTTAAGCAGACTACACAATTTTCATGTCATAAAAACTAAAGTAAGAGCCTTAAAAAAATCACTGGTTAGAAGCAGAAACTATAAATGTACCATAAAAATAGTAAACTGAATCACCATAGAGATAAAGGTTTTGTTTTCTCCCTCCATAAAAAAATATCTCACAAAATGAGTATGGAAAGAAAAAGCTATAGGTCCAACTGTCTGTCAGAATCTTTTCAACCTCTTTGCAAAGTAGGAATAGAAATCTAAATCACAACCTGTTAGTCACACCTATAAAGAATTGGGACATTTTGTACTATGACATTTTGTCACAACCCTTTTTTAAAAAGTCTGTAATTGAAAAGTATTTTTCACTGCTGGAAATTTTCTAAATTATCTGGACCATCTAAAGCTTAAAAAGCAACAAACTGTTCTTGCATTTTATTATTTTTTTTCCCATGAAATAATTTCCCTAGCAATTAGGAAGCATTTGGGTACACTGCTGATTTGGAGCTTGCAATGGTGTACATATACATACATATATATATATATATATATATATATATATATAACTATAAATACTAAATTTTGGATGCTCCATTTTATGCATAATACTGATTCTAAGATCATCAGAGATTAAGTGAGTTTCAAAACTGCAGCTCACCAGACAAGGTCTACAGATTATATCGACCCATTTGTACTTAAACTGTGAAATCATTCAAGGGAAAAAAAAATCGCTACTGTCACTTCAAGCCTGGAAGTGAACCCTGATCATCTTTGACATTTTCAAAAACAGAATACTCTTTGGCTTTATTTTAAATGTCACTCCTCTGCAGGTGAAGGATGTCCTCACTTAGGAGATTGCAGGATGGAACAACTCGTGCTCAGGCATGTGGGCTACAGGAAACTTTAATAGAAATGACTACATCCTTGGGAAACAGAAGTAAGGATGTGCTGAGTCACATGGAGACAACAACCAAAAGGAAAGTTCATGTTTCATCTTCAGAAGCCCAGGGTATGGAGAGAAGCATCCTAGTCTTACTGTCATAATGTAGGTTTTTAAAGTTCCAATTTTATCAATTAACTAACTCTGAGAATTTGATCAAAACAACCGGTAAATCTCTGTTTCCACATCTGTAACAGGGATGTTAACAATAACTCTTTGGTCACTTCTGGAGTTTTTGGATTCCTCAGGAATTTATTGAATAACTCATTTTCAGACTCCTCCTCTATAAAGTTGGCTGATTGCCTTGCCCTGACAATTTCGTGAACTATGGGAATGGGTGCTGCTGAATATACATACATGTATACACATATATATGAGCCCCCTTTGAAAACCATGGAAGTTTACTACATTTCAGAAATTCATTGGGTATTGCAGATATTTGAAAAATAATCACATACTGGAAAAGACTACCCCTCTATTTTCCTAAGATATTTACTTATTTACCCTTTTTAAGTAGGAAAGAGTTGGAGCTACATGCTAATTCATTTGGACTGGTTGTCTAGTTCTTATTTCTCCACTCAAGTGGACATTTTATCTCTCTGAAACAGATACAGTATTTTCCTCTTTGGACAAGAACATGAAAAGGTGATGTGTGGACAACTCTTCTTCTAAGTCTGCATTTAAGGCTGCAGTATGGCACATGAGATAAAGGGAAAGTGTCAAGATGCAATTCTTCACTCTCTTGCTTTTCTCTAGAGCAGCATCAAACTAGTACCATCTAAGAGATGCAGTGGTGTTTCCCATCCAGGGAAAACAAGGCCTTAGTGATGGTGAAATAGTTTCATGCTTGGTTACTCTTGCTTCTTCATTGGGAATCTTCATTGTTCTACCTATCTGATGTTCTTTAGAGTTATAAGCTGGCATCACTTAAAAGAATTTTTTCAATGATTACCCTTTGGAAAGATATTTCCCCTAGTATTTCTTTAACCATACAAAATCTTTCTCTACAATCAATTCTGTTACCACAATTAAACTGAATTTCTCACTACTCACTATACCATCCTTTCTTTTCTACTTCTCTCAATTTGCTCCTCCACATTATCTTTGCATATTTGCTTCTTCCATAGACATAATGTGACCTCTTCTCCATCCTCCAAATTCTATTCGAAACACCAGCAATGTGGAGGATCACTGTTGGTTTGTGCCTCTAATCTTAGCCACTTAGGATGCTGAGATCTGAACATCAAGGCTCAAAGTCAGCCCAGGACAAAAGCTTCATGAGACTCTTATCTCCAATAAACCAGTAAAAAGACAAAAGTAGAGATGGGCATCAAGTCATAACATGCTAGCCTTGAGTGGATAAAGCTAAGGGAAAACTCAAAGCCCTGAGTTCAAGCCCTGTTTCCAGCACAAAAACAAACAAACAAATAAGCAAACAAAAAAAACCACCAACTCTGTGATGAAGATTTCTATGATGCTTTCAAAAACTGAAATGTCTCCATCCTCAAGGATTCCATTGGCTTTCCCTCGGTAGTTTTCAACACTTCCATCAGTTCTGCTCTTACTTATTTTCTCTTGTCTTCAGTGTCTTTCTCTCTCTCTCTCTCTCTCTCTCTCTCTCTCTCTCTCTATATATATATATATATATATATATATATATATATATATCACATATATATATATCACATATATGTGTAAATATGTATATATACATATATACACTATGATTGATTATATCTTTTTCATATATTGCAACAAGTAAAGCTAACTTTGACTTTATTGGACCCAGTGGCACAGGGAGCAACAGCACATTGTAGAAAGGACAGGACTTCAGAAGGGTGAAATAGCAGAACAAACCAGAACAAAAACGTGTATTCCATGACCTTAACACTCTTGTCTTACTCTTACAATCATAATCAGGAAGCTGAGATCTGAAGAAAATTTAAAGAAAAAAACACATAATTCAGCTTATTGGGTCATGTATCTTGAAAATACAATCTAACAAAGTTTGCATTAAATATATGCAAGGAAAATTAAGAACAAAGAAGTAAAACTGACTGCCAGAAAAAGAAGTTGCCCAGAAAGTACACTGACATGCAACATATGAAAATTATAACTAGAAATCTACCACTCATTTTTATAGTTTAATAAAGCAATCTGGCAACAAAAGATTATGTAATAGAAATGTAGGAATTCTGGAAATGGATGATAAAAAAGAGACAAAACGTAACATGCCAAATTAGAAGATGCACAATAAAGAAAAGAAAATTGAGAATATAAATAAGTGCATTAAATTTTTAAATGAGATTCAAATAATTAATGAAAAATGATACATGTAAGGGGATGAAAATAGAATCACAAAAGAGATAAAAACAGGAAAAGCTACAGAGTCGACTGGCAAAGCAGATCCAATGTAAATGTAATATGATCCCTGGAGAAAGACTGAAACAACAAAAGAGCAAACATTAAAAGGTAACTAAAGTAAGGGTTTTATTTTCTGGTCTATAAAAGCTGAAATTTATATCTTGACAGAACCAATCAGGGTGTTGGGAGAAACGGGGGGGGGAGGGGAAATGATGGAAAAGGTAAGGTTGATAATGATGCATTGTACTCATAATTGTTATGTTGAATTGAAACACTTTTGTGCAACTACTTAAGGAAATGGTTTAAAATTTTTAAAAACATAATGCATGCATCCAAAGAACAGCAGATCATATACTAAGACAAGTGACTCAAACCAAGAGTTTTGAGTTATTCTGTATAGTTTTTTTGTTTTTAAAAAAAAGATCATCAGGAAAACTTTTAGCCACAATACCTCTGGAGAGATAGGGTGGCCCCAGATTCTTCCACACCAACACTTTGGCAGTGATGGAAAAGCATCTCTTATTTAAGGAAATAAGATAGTTTAAAAATATATATTAAGAGTATGCTGGGCACTAGTGGCTCACATCTGTAATCCTCGCTATACAGGAGGCTGAGATCTGAAGCTCTTGGTTCAAAGTCCAGGCAGGAAAGTCAGTGAGATTCTTTTTAAAAAATTTTAATATATCTTTATTGTAAAAACAAAGTACAGAGGGGTTACAGTTACATGAGTAAAGTAATGAGTACATTTTGAATCAGATTTTTATTGTGAAAATACCGTACAGAGGGGTTACAATCATATGAGCAAGGTAATGAGTAGTATATTTCTTATCAAGCATTGTTGCCTCCTCCTTTGTTTTTCCCATACCATCCCTGCCCTCCCATCTTCATGACTACACTCCCCTCACCCCTGCACTCCTCCTCTCCAAAGTTATAAAGTTTGTTTTTCAACATAGCATTTTCTACACCTCATTGTTGCAATAGATCCACCTGTATCCCTATTTAAACAATTTGCTTTTTTTTCCTTCCCCTTCCCAAAATACACCAACATCAAATACAGTAAAAACAGGGGTTACCTTGGATGAGGGACATACAAAGCAACAAAACAATCACCTTATAAATATGTTACAAACAATAGCAAGTATGCAAAAGACCACTTGTGTCCTTATCTTGGGGTTCATTTCACTTAACATCACCTTATCTGACCTTTTCTGATTGTCCCAGACATATACTAGTTATTGTAAATAAGGGAAACCATGGGACCTATGTTTCTTTGGGCCTGGCTTACTTCACTTAACATAATTTTGTCCGGGCTGGGAAGTTGGCTCAGTGGTAGAGCGCTTGCCTTGCATGCCTGAGGCCCTGGGTTCAATTCTTCAGCACCACATAAGCAAAAAGAAAAAAGCCGAAAGTGGCACTGTGGCTCAAGTGGTAGAGTGCTAGCCTTGAGCTGAAGAGCTGAAGGACAGTGCCCAAGCCCAGAGTTCAGGCCCAACGACCAGACCCAAAAAATAATAATAATAATTTTTTCCAAGTCTTTCCATTTCCTAACAAATGGGGCAATATCATTCTTTCTGATGGAGGCATAGAATTCCATTGTGTATATATACCACATTTTCTTGATCTATTCACCTATTGAGGGGCATCTGGGTTGGTTCCATATCTATGGTAAATAATGCTGCAATAAACATAGTTGTGCTGGTAGTTTTAGTAGGGTTTTGTTAGTGATCATTCAGGTAAATGCCCCAAAGTACGATTGCTGGGTCATAGGGAAGCTCTCTATATGGAGTCTTTTGAGGAATCTCCATATTACTTTCAAAAGTGGTTAAACAAGTTTACACTCCCACCAACAATGCAGTAGGTTTCCCTTCTGGCCACATCCCCTCCAGCATCTGTTGTTATTAGAGTTCTTGATTTTAGCCATTCTAACTGGGGTGAGGTGGAATGTAAATGTTGTTTTGATTTGCATTTCTTTTAAGGCTAGAGAAGTTGAGCATTTGTTCATGTGTCTATTGGCCATCCTTCTTTCCTCTTCAGAGAAGTTTCTCTGTAAGTCTTTAGCACACTTGTTTATTGGGCAGTTGTTTCTTTGAGGATTTGTTGTTGGGGGATTTAATTTTTTGAGTTCCAGGTATATTTTAGATATGAGACCCTTGTCCATTTTATGACTAGTGAAGATCTTCTCCCAATCTGTGGGCTTTCTATTGATCTTGCTAGCTATGTCCTTTGCCATGCAGAAGCTCTGCAGCTTCATGCAATCCCATTTGTCCAACCTTTCTTTGATTTGTTGTGTCTCTGGGTCTCTATTAAGAAAATTTCAGCCTGTGCCAAGGAGGCCTAGGGTTTCTCCTATTCCACCCTGTAATGTTTTCAGTGTGTCTGCTTTGACTCCAGGGTCTTTGATCCATTTGGAGTTGATTCTGGTGCAGGGCGAAATATAAGGAACTAGCTTTAGTTTTCTACAAGTGATTAACCAATTTTGCCAGCACCATTTACTGAAGAGGCTATCTTTCTTCCATTCTATTTTTAGCTCCCTTATCAAAGATTAGATGGCTATAGGTCTGTGGGTTCTCAATTCTATTCCATTGGTCCTGAGGTCTGTTCTTGTGCCAGTACCAATCTGTTTTGATTAATATGGCTTTGTAGCAGAGTTTAAAATTTAGTACTGTTCTTTCTGTTCAGGATCATTTTTGCTATTCGGGGTCTTTTATTGTTCCATATGAATTTTTGGATTGCCTCTTCTATTTTCTTGAAGAATGAGGTTGGAATATTGATAGGTATCGCATTGAATTTGTAGATAGCCTTGGGAAGTATTGCCATTTTCACGATGTTGATTCTTCCAATCCAGGAGCATGGGAGGTTTTTCCACTTTCTAAGTTCTGTTTTGATTTCTTTTTTCAGGTTTTTAAAGTTTTCATCATAGAGGTCCTTCACTTCTTTGGTTAAGTTAATTCCTAGATATTTTAATTTTTGTGGGTCTGTTAGGAATGGAGTTGCTTTCCTGATTTCAAATTTTTTTTATGGAGCATTGTTGCCTCCTTCTTTGTTTTTCTCCTAGCATCCCTTCCTTCCCACCCCACCACCAAAGTTATAAAGTTTGTTTTCAACATAGTGTTACATCACATTGTTACATTGGGTCAACCTGTAACCCTATTTAAGCATTTTGGGTTTTTCCCTTCCCCTCCCCAAATTAGAAAAAAATTATATACAAGATGCAGGACACCAGAATCAAATACAGTGAAAACATGGTTTATACCATGGGGGAGGAATATACCAAAGAAACAAAAAAAACATAGTACATTATAAATACATTAGAAACAATAGCAAGAAAGATAACAAACCACTTGTGTCCCTATCTTGGGATTCATTTCACTTAACATCATATTATATGGTGATATGTACATAGCTTTTGACCTTTTCTGCTTGTCCTAAATGTATCCTAGTTATTGCAAATAAGAAAAACCATGGGACCCAGGTTTCTTTGCACCTGGCTTACTTCACTTAATATAATTTTTTCCAAGTCTTTCCATTTCCTAACAAATGGGGCAGTGGCATTCTTTCTGATGGAGGCATAGAATGTCATATTGTGTGTGTGTGTGTGTGTGTGTGTGTGTGTACACCACATTTTCTTGATCCATTCATCTCAGTAGATGGGTTCCATATCTTAGCTATGGTGAACAATGCTGTGATAAACATAGTTGTGCTGGTAGCTTTAGTGAGGTCTTGTTTGTGATCATTTGGGTAAATGCCCCAAAGTGGGATTGCTGGGTCATAAGGAAGCTCTATGTGAAGTCTTTTGAGGAACCTCCATACTGCTTTCCAAAGTGGTTGAACAAGTTTATACTCCCACCAACAATGCTGTAGGGTTCCCTTCTGGCCACATCGCTCCCAGCATCTGTTAGTAGATTTCTTGATTATAGCCATTCTAATTGGGGTGAGGTGGTATGTCAGTGCTGTTTTGATTTGCATTTCTTTTTTGGCCAGAGAAGTTGAGCATTTCTTCATGTGTCTATTGGCCATTCTTATTTCCTCTTCAGTGAAGTTTCTCTTTAAGTCTTTGGCCCACTTATTTATTGGGCAATTGTTTCTTTGAAGATTTGTTGTTGAGGGATTTAATTTTTTGAGTTCCAGGTATATTTTAGATACGAGACCCTTGTCCTTTGTATAGCTAGTGAAGATCTTCTCCCAATCCGTGGGCTTTCTATTGATCTTGCTAGCTATGTCCTTTGCCATGCAGAAGCTCTGCAGTTTCATGTAATCCCATGTGTCCAACCTTTCTTTGATTTGTTGTGTTTCTGGGTCTCTATTAAGAAAATTTCGCTAGCAGAAAAGGTCAGATAAGTTGATGTTAGGGAAATGAACCCCAAGATAAGTATTCAAATGTTTTTTTCTTTCATAAGATTGTTTCTAACATATTTATAAGATGATTTCTTTGTTGCTTTGTATGTCCCTTCCCCATGGTATAACCCCTGTTTTCACTGTATTTGATGTTGGTATAATTTGTGGAGGGGAAGGGAATAAAACAAATCCTTTAAATAGGGATACAGGTGGACCCATTGAAACAATGAGATGTACAAGTCATTATGTTGAAAAACGAACTTTACAACTTTGGTGGGGGGAAAGGTTCGGTAAGGTGAAGGGATGGGAAGGGATGGGAAGGGGAAACAAAGGAGGAGGCAACAATGCTTGATAAGAAATGTTCTCATTACCTTGCCTATGTAATTGTAACCCCTCTGTACAGTATTTTCACAATAAAAATAAATAAATAAATAAATAAATAAATATAAAATAAAATTTCGGCCTGTGCCAAGGAGCCCTAGAGTTTTTCATATTCCTTCCTGTAATGTTTTCAGAATGTCTGCTTTGACTTTGAGGTCTTTGATACATTTGGAGTCGATTCTGGTGCAGATTCTTATCTCCAATAAACTACCAGAAAACTGGAAGTGGCACTGTGGCCCAAGTGGTAGAGCACTAACCTTAAGCTGAAGAGCTCAGTGACAGCTCTCAGGCCCAGAGTTCAAGCCCCATGACCAATAGAAAAAAAAAATTAAGAGTAGATATCAGGATAAAGCTGATAATAGCAGAAGAGGCATGTAATTAATGTAAAGGGTAGGGGAAAGAATTTATTAGATAAAAGATAGGAGATGTATTCTTGTTATTTATATCTGGAAGTTGCCCAAATTTTTTTTACAAGACAATAGTAAATTTTTAAGGAAGTTAATAATATAACTCAACTTGGTAAGAGGAGAAAGATACAAAGTATAATGGATGCTCTGTTGAGAGTTAAGAAATTGTAGGTGAGGACTGTTCCAACATTTGCATTCTCTTCTGGCATCTATTCTTAACTCGTTATATGTTTATAATGCAATTATGATGAAAGTAATGTTATCTTTCATGTGAGATGGATAACAAATACAGAAAAGAAAATGAGGAAGACTTTAAAATATATAAAAATACACAACATACTGTAATATCATTGCAGAACTAAGAACAAATATATCCATATGCCAATAAATGTGACTTGTTCAGTTATTTATTTATAGAAAAAGAATTTGCATTGAGACACAATGCAAGATGTGAGAACATATACATTAATGAATATACTTAAAGTAATTCATGCAAACTTAATGTGAAGAATGTGAAAGAAACGCTCCTCAACGGAAAGAACACTGCTGGAGGAATATCAATACCAAATTTCAAACTCTACTACAAAGCCATAGTAATCAAAACAGCTTGGTATTGGTATAAGAACAGACCTCAGGACCAATGGAATAGAATTGAAAACCCAGAAATGAACCTACAGACCTATAGCCATCTAATCTTCGATAAGGGAGCTAAAACAATAGAATGGAAGAAAGACAGCCTCTTCAGTAAATGGTGCTGGCAAAATTGGTTAACTACATGTAGAAAACTTAAGCTAGATCCTTATATATCACCCTACACCAGAATCAACTCCAAATGGATCAAAGACCTTGAACTCAAAGCAGACACTCTGAAAACATTACAGGATGGAATAGGAGAAACCCTAGGTCTCCTTGGCTCAGGCCGAAATTTTCTGAATAGAGACCCGGAAACACAACAAATCAAAGAAAGGTTGGACAAATGGGATTGCATAAAGTTGCAGAGCTTCTGCAGGGCAAATGATATAGCTAGCAAGATCAATAGAAAGCCCACGGATTGGGAGAAGATCTTTACTAGCCATACAACGGACAAGGGTCTCATATCTAAAATATACTTGGAACTCAAAAAATTAAACCCCCCAACAACAAATCCTCAAAGAAACAACTGCCCAATAAATAAGTGGGCGAAAGACTTAAAGAGAAACTTCTCTGAAGAAGAAAGAAGGAAGGCCAATAGACACATAAAGAAATGCTCAACATCTCTAGCCATAAAAGAAATGCAAATCAAAACAACATTGAGATACCACCTCACTCCAGTTAGAACAGCAAAAATCAAGAATTCTAACAACAACAGATGCTGGAGGGGATGTGGACAGAAAGGAACCTTATTACATTATTGGTGGGAATGTAAACTTGTTCAACCACTTTGGAAAGCAGTATGGAGGTTCCTCAAAAGACTTCACATAGAACTCCCCTATGACCCAGCAATCCCACTTTTGGGCATTTACCCAAATGTTTAAAAACAAGACCACACTAAAGCTACCAGCACAACTATGTTTATTGCAGCATTATTTACCATAGCTAAGATATGGAACCAACCCAGATGTCCCGTTGTAGCGACCGTCTACTCGACCAGCGAGGAAAAACGACCACCACACCAGGAGTCTTCTCAGATCACGCTTTATTGGAGAGCCTTTTAGTTGTAGGAGAGCTTGGGCGCGAGAGAGCGTGCACCCGAAACATGGCCACTTATATAGGGAATAGGAACACGGGTCTTTCTATTGTTGGTCGCCTGCCTTTCACCGTCACCAGGTGTCATGGGATTGGCTGGGGACTCTACCTGGCTCGCGCACGCGCACAGCCCAGGCGTCCGCCAAGCACTGTCTGGGGTGGTTACCTCAAAGCTGCAAGGGAGTGGGCGGAGTCTCGCCCCGGCTCCCTACACCCCTCAGTAGATGAAGGGATCAAGAAAATGTGGTATATATACACAATGGAATTCTATGCCTCCATCAGAAAGAATGACATTGCCCCATTTGTTAGGAAATGGAAAAACTTGGAAAAAATTATATTAAGTGAAGTAAGCCAGGCCCAAAGAAACATAGGTCCCATGGTTTCCCTTATTTGCAATATCTAGTATATGTATGAGTCAAGCGGAAAAGGTCAGATAATGTGATGTCAGGAAAATGAACCCTTAGATATGTATTTTAATGTTTTTTCTTTCATGCATATGTTTCTAATGCATTTATAAGATTATCTCTTTGTTGCTTTGTATGTCCCTCCCCGACAGTATAACCCCTGCTTTCTCTATATTTGATGTCAGTATAACTTGTGGAGGTGATGGGGAAAAACTAGTTGTTTAGGATACAGGTGGACCTGTTGCAACAATGAGAAGTACAAGTTGTCATGTCCAAACCGAGCTTTACAATGTCGGTGGGGGGGGGGGGGGGGGGGAAGAGGGGGGAAGGAGAAGGATTGGGATTGGGGCAGAGGGGGGAGGCTGGGAAGGGATGTGAAGAGTAAACAAAGGAGGAGGCTGCAATGCTTGGTAAGAAATGTACGGCATTATCCTGCCCATGTAATTGTAACCCTTCTGTACAGTATGTTCAAATAAAATAAAATTAAATTTTAAAAAAAGTGAAAGAGTTTATAAGCACATGCAAGATAGGACAAAATGAATCTTAATCCAAATACCAGACAGTTGTGACTGTTGGACCAAGGGTAGTCCAAGAACATCGGGGTGGGATAGGATGGGATATGACACAGCTTAAATCAATATAAATGAATATTCATATGCTAAAATGTTACAGTAGCTCTCACGAAATGAAAATGGCAGATGAAACAGAAGAAATGGATCAAAACATACTAAGAACAAGACACTGTGTTTCTTTCAGTCCACAGAGATCAATGTTATAAATATAAACAGCATAGTTTAAACAGCATCTGATTGGCATATATTAAGTTGTAAGCCTTGAAATAAAGAATTTTATCCTTGATTTCTCTGGTTATAACCTGAAACTGATTAAGACAAAGAGAAAAAAATCTGAATACAATTTTAAAAGTGGAAATAATATGGAACACATTTTAATGCCCATATAAATCTTCTAAACAGGGCTGGGAAGGTGGCTCAGTGGTAGAGTGCTTGCCTTGCATGCCTGAGGCCCTGGGTTCGATTCCTCAGCACCACATAAGCAAAAAGAAAAAAGCTGGAAGTGGTGCTGTGGCTCAAGTGGTAGAGCGCTAGCCTTGAGCTTAAGAGCTGAGGGATAGTGCCCAGGCCCAGAGTTCAGGCCCCATGACCAGACCCAAAAACAAAAAACAAAAAACAAAAAAAAATCTTCTAAACAATAACAGAAAAGAATTGTCTTTTTCCAAAAAAATGCACCATTATCAAATATAGTTCATTCCAGAAATGAAAATATGCCTATTTCTCAAATTGTAGCATGTTAATATATCTAAGGAGCAATGCCAATTGCTGATATCCAATCCAACGTTTAAATAAATTAAAGTATTTTCTTATTATACACTGTACACAAGATGAAGTAGTGGATATGAATATAAGGCAAAATCATGTTTTATTATAAGGCACATGTATTTCAGAATAAATCATGTTTTAAAGCGACCCAGGAAAGGGTTTTGCACCAAACAAGCAAAACAAGAATTCCCAATAGAGCCTTTTTGTAATATTGTGTGTTATTAACCAACATAAGGAAAAAGCAGATTGTTCGTCTAAAAAAACAGGAAGTAAAGGCATAAATGATACGTGCAAATTATATAATTATATTGCTTGAAAACACAAGCAACTAACTAAAAGTCTGATATAGACAGATAATTCAATCCTGCAGCAGGGTATCAAATTTCATATCAGAAATCAAAAGAATCCATGTAGAAGAAAGTGCTGGAGGATACAATGGGGAAAATAACATTTGTAACAGCAGCCAAAGAAAGGAGAAAATTAATAGGAAAATTTAAACTTAACAAAATTTTGTTTCTTAAATAAGGAAAACTTTAACACAATACTGAAGGTCTCAAAAAGACATCTTGGTTGTCTTCAATATAACCAATAGACAAAATGAAGCCTCTCTCATTCTCTCTTTCTCTCTCTTTCTCTCTTTCTATACATATATATATATATATATATATACATAGTTTATCTTATAATATGATGCTTGATGCTTTAAAAATAAATATCAAACCCCTGTCTTTTTCTATCTTTGCAATGATGGCCACTGTTTTGTATTTTGTTTATTTGAACCAGAATATTCCTTTTAAAGTATACAAATAAAACTAAGTAAGAAGGAGGATACAGAGAAATGTCTTAAAAAGGAAAATCAAGGAAGTAAATTCTGCCTCCACTGAACACTATTCTAATAGACTTTTCTGCACAGAGCTTCTAGATTCCAAAAGGTTTGATGATGATGTGTGGACAGACAGACCAAGTTATCAGATAGAAAGTCCAGAAATTATGCTACCTATATCCATAAATAAGATACTTCAAGTCTGTGTAGAAATGACATGAATGTAATAAAAAAACTTCTAGTACCTTTGCTTCTCAAAAGAGAATTCCGGGTACATTCAAGGACAATTCAAAATATATTAAAGATTTAAAGGCATGCATTTAAAGATGGCCATAAATGAACCTAAAGTAAACACAGATTAATTTTGTTACCTTAGAACAGGAAAAGTTCATCTGATCCAGGAAGCAATAAATGCATTAATATACCTAATATACCTATATGATGCTCATAATATTGTGATGCATATTCTGAAAGGGAATTATCTGGAGGCAGGAAGAAGAGCTAAGCAGTTAATATAAACAGTAAGGTTTCAGTGTGCAGGAGACGAGCACTTGGCAGAACTGAGGGGCTTTTAGATTTCCCAGAACTTGTAAGAAGTAGAAGTAAACTTAAGCATAATGCTTTGTATTGGCAAGGTGATCATTACCTTGAGAGAAAAGGGAGGAGATTTGGTAGTGGCTTCATTGATTGGAAAGTGTTGAGGACCAGAGAGGGCCTAAAGTGTCCCAAGAATAAATAGGCCTGTCGTGAGTCTAAGTATTTTCAGGAAATGTTGGGTTGGAAGAACAGAGCTGCACTTTATCAGCACTGCTTTAATGGAAATTGTAAGAGTGGAGATGTTGCCTAGAGACAGAAAATGTAGTGAGAAGAAAAGAAGAACAGGATGAGAGTCTCACAAACACTATTTTTAAAGGTCTAACTTAAAGAACTCAAATCCACAAAGGAAATTGAGAAGTGATCACAAATATGAAAAGAAAAAAAAATCGACAGGAATTGAATTGTGAAAAACTTTCCAGGAGACATTTTCAAGAAAAGTTAGACCCGACTTCTACAGATTACAGGGGGAGAAAAGTTTGATAAAGACTGACATGCATCCATTTTATGAGAAATAACAGAATAACTCTTTCCTGTTGTGAGAAAAATTGCCCTGGAGAGATAGCAATAAAAGTCACACAGCAGTGGTACTAGGGAGAATGGGAAGGAAAAAGTGTAAACTACCTGTACCAAATTTAGTTAGAGAGAAAATCTGGAACATTAAAAATAGCTAAAACAATAAAAATAAGAATTCTGTGAAGATTCAGTAAGTTTTAGGGCATGGTTTGAATGGTTAGGTTTAGACTCAGTATCTTAGGTCAACTTTCTTGTGGGATTGGAGAGAGATTATATAACCATGATTATTGATGGGGAAGGATGGACTAAAATCAGGAAAGTAAGTGATGATCTATCTGTGGTGGAATAGGAGAAATTCTCTTTGCAAACATATATATATATATATATGTATAATTTATAATTGGATATAAATTATAGATTACATATATTTAAGTATATTTACAAGGGAAATATATATTCAATATTTCTGAGAATTTTTAAACAGGTTTCAAGTTTTTATGTATATCATTTAGAAATATATATAAATTATAAATTAATATATTTATTATATATTTCCAAAGAGAATATATATGCACAATATTTCTGAGAATTTTCAAGCAAGTATTTTGCTTTTATTTTGTTTTTGTTTTTTGGTACCAGGACCTCATGTTCTCACTTGGTAGGATGGTATTCTACCACTTGAGCCACACCTTTATTCCAGGCTGTGCTAGTTAACTGGAGATCAGAGCCTCACAGATTTTTTTCTGTCCAGGCTGAATTCAGTCTGTGACCCGTATATCTTAACCTCCTGACTTAGGTTTACAGGCATGAGCCACCAGTGCCCAGCTCATTCTCCATGAAATGAAATTGAAATATCATGCTTAAAATATAAAATTATTTTGTCACCAAAACCTGATACAAATTTTTTTTAATATATTTGTATTGTACAGATACTTTACAGAGGGGTTACAGTTACATGAGTGAGGTAATGGGAACATTTTCTATCAAGCATGGTTATCCCCTCCTTTATTTTTCCATCCCTTCCCTCCCCACCTCCCCAACTCCTCCCTCCCCCTACCTCCTGAAAGTTGTAAAGTTCATTTTCAACATAGTGTCTTGTACATCTCATTGTTACAATGGGTCAACCTGTATCCTTGTTTCAGTATTTTGTTATTTCCCTCTGTGTTGTTTTTAAAATATCTTTTTTGTACATTTTTATTGTAAAAATGCTGTACAGAGAGGTTACAATTACGTGAGCAAGGTAATGAGTACATTTCTTATTGAGCATTGTTGCCTCCTCCTCTGTTTTCCCCCTATCATCCCTTCCCTCCCATCTCCACAACTACACCCCCACCCCTGCCAAAGTTGTAAAGTTCATTTTAACATAGTGTTTTGTATATCTCATTGTTACAATGGGTCAACTTGTATCCTTATTTAAGCATTTTGCTTTTTCCCTTCCCCTCCCCAGATTAGAGAAGTGTATATAAAAGATGCAGGGCCCCATCATCAAATACAGTGAAAACAGGGGTTATACCATGGGAGAGGAACGTACAAAGCAACAAAAAAAAACACATGGTACAGTATAAATACATTAGAAACAATATCAAGAAAGAAAAAAGATATCTGTGTCCCTATCTTGGGGTTCATTTCGCTTAAGATCATCTTATGTGATCATATGTGCATAACTTTTGGCCTTTTCTGCTTTTCCTACACATGTACTAGTTATTGCAAATAAGGGAAACCATGGGACTTATGGTTTCTTTGGACTTGGCTTACTTCACTTAATATAATTTTTATATTAAAGTGGATGCTATACTTTGATATTTTTTGCAGATTTCATGTTTACATACTAAGAGCTACAGAGTAGTTTACTTGAAAATAATGAGGGTAGAATTAAAAGTCCATTGTATATATAATACATATTATTGATCCATTCATCTATCAGTGGGCATCTAGGCTGTTTCCATACCTTAGCTGTGGTGAATAGTGCTGCAACGAATATAGTTATAGAAATGGCTTTACTGTATCTTGGCATGTAATCTTTTGGTAAAATGCCCAGGAATGGAATTGCTGAACAATAGGGTAGTTCTATGGTTTAAAATCTAGTATATAGCTCAGTGGAACTTTATTCTTCAATTAAGAAGAATGACATATTATTTGCAAAGGAATGGATGCACTTAGAAAAAAATCATGTTAAAAGAAATGTCAGACCCAACAAGGTAGAGAACAATGTTTTTCTCATATGTCCATGGAAGTTAGAACTAGGTTATAAATGTGCCTGTAAACACTTTATATATATATATACTGTATGTAATACTGTGTGTAAATATATACAAATGTATGAACCAAAATATGGTATTTTCAGGCAAGAATTGAAACAGTATTATTCCTTAGAAAGGCTAACTCCTAGTACAACGAAATGAATACCAGGAAAAAGGTGAGGAGAAGGGTAAAGTGGAGGAGAATAGACAAACAGAAAGCTAAGGGGAGAATAATCATAAAATTTAATAAATACCCTACAATATTAAGAAAACTGCGGAAAGTGTAAGGTTGAGAGGGATGGGGAAGGACAATGAAACAGGCAACATAAATCATTGTAGTCATTAACAGATGTAGTGAATGGTAACTCCTTATACAACTACTTTAAAAAGTTCTTTTAAAGTCTGTTACGTTAGTTAAGATGATCCCAGGATGTGACACATTGTTAGATTGGATGACATAAATAGAGGCTGACTGGTCCCAGGACAGCAGATTAGGGAGTCTCTACACAAAGAAAGCCAGTGATTCAGAGCAATCTAGTGCTGAAGATCTGGAAGGCCCCCAGAGTGTCATTGGTGTGTATCTACACTTAAAGGCTGAGAAACTCCCAGTCAGATTGTCTAGAAATAATGGCATCAAGACCTGCTCAAGAAACTTTCTCTCTTATTTTGCTTTTTTATTCCCTTTGGGTGCTCAGCTATTGGAAGGCACAGTCAGGTCAGCTTGGGTTTTTCTGAGTCAGTTCACTGATCCACATTCTGATCTTCTCTGAAAATAATGTGACAGACCCAACCAGAAGAAGATTTTACCCACTGGCAGGGATCTCTCAATCTGCTCAAATTCACAACTAAGATCAACCATCTATTCACATAAAAGTGAAGAGAAGGTGTGATTGACCAAGTTTATGAGACTTGAACTTCAAAGAGCATTGGAAAGTTCAGTCTCTCATAACTCTGGGCCTCAAAAGCCATGTTTGAATTTTCTACTGCATTTTGCTAAACGTTTAAAATATATCAATCATGTTTCCACATTTTGTCATTTCTAAAGTGCCTTTAAAAATATGAATGGTCCTAACAGGCTTACATGGTATAGTATCCCCCGTGGTCAAGTAGTGATGAATGGCTATCAAAATCATGATCTAGAAAACACGATACAAGATCATAATTACATGTTCAGATTATTTTTTTCCACTTTGGGAGTATAATAGAAACAGAAGAAAAGGAAGGTTAGCCCACAGAGTTTGCCCATTTACTTAACAGCCTGTCAGTTGAGTACAAATTAGTTCACTATAAAGCTAGGTAACATAAATTTATGTAATAATGTAATCGAGGGATGATAGTAAGTCAATGACTAAATTATCACCATGTCACATATTTCTGGATTAGCCTATGGTTTATGTCATCTGGATAGGGCATAGTTTTGTTTTGTTGTTAATTGATAACTAATCATTGTACTTTTTTGGAAGGTGCCAGTTCTGCTGATTGAAATCAGGGCCTCTCACTCTTACTTGATTTTTGAAATCAAGGCTGGCACTCTACCACTCGAGCCATATCTCTCCATCCAGGATTTTGGTAGTTAACTGGAGATAAGAACCCCATAGACTTTTCTACACGATTTTTCTTTGAGGCTTGAGCCTCATATCTAAGTCTCCTGAACAGCTAGGGTTACAGGAGTGAGTCACGAGTGCCTAGTATCATTGCACATATTTATAAGGTGCTGTATGATGCTCTGATTTATGCTTACAAATAGAATGCTTAAATTAGGCCATTAGAAAAGCCCATTACCTCACATATTTTTTACAAAAAAGTACCTTTTTGTAGGCATTAGAACTTATCTAGAACACTACTAGGTTGAAGTATTATTTTTAGAAATCTCTACAGAGACCTACAAGCAAAAAAGAATAAAAACAATATTAGTTGTGAACAACAATATTAGTTGTGAACAACGTAAGACAGAAATATACAACTTACTTTTGGTACAGTTGTGAGAAAATTTCAGTTCTGTGTCATTTGATAGGAAATGATTCAGCCAAAAATAAATAAGCTTGATAATGTCTATTTATTGTGTTGGGCATGAGATTGTATAACTTTTTTGTTATGATAAAGGTGATATACAGAGGGGAGACTATATCTTTTAATGTCCATTTCCCCACATAATTCTCATTTTTGCTTTTACATAAATGAAAAGTTTAAGAAAAATGCAACATTCCATTTCTGCTATTTGGAATATTTGGAATATTTGGAATGTTTTGGTCTTTAGTCCATACATTTTCCTTAACTCTCTACATTCTTTTGAAACTAAAACACGGAGCAATTTTATACAATAATGGAACAGTAAGTTCTTTGTTGAAAAGGGATATTTTTATTCATTGTGAGATGCTGTTCTCTCCAAGTATCCACTCCTATCTAAAGGAAATTTGCAGGAAGCTATTTTCAAGTGACAACAGGAAGATCTGAGTGCTTCAGCAAGATGAGGAGGCTTCTCAAAATTAGCCAGATTCTAAACACTGAACCTTCAAAAGGCACCCACCCGCACAAGACCTCTTCTGCACATTTGTTGCAATCACTGCAGTGTCAGCAACCTAGGCCAAGCAAAGTTACGTTTGGCCAAGTACTGGGGATTTGTGTCTATAAACATAGCTACTCAGGAGGCTGAGATCAATAGTTTGAAGCCAGTATGGGTCCCTCTCCAATTAACCAGAAAAAAAAAAACGTGGTGAAAGGGGTGGCACTGATCTAAATGCATTGTATTTATTAGCTGCTTTGTTAAATGGTAACTGTTTCATACAACTACTTGAAGATAATAAAAAAAATTCTAAAAAGAATGCAAACAAGACAAATAAAGGTAAATTTAAGAAGTTGGACTAGAGGTCTGGCTTAAATAGTAGAGTTGAGTTTAAAGTCTCAGTATCATTCCCCCCCCCCAATTAAGTTTGGAAATAGTTTTATTTTTTTCTTATTTTTGAAATATTACAAAACTTAGCAAAAGAAAACTATACAGTCTAGTCCAGGGGTTTTATATTGTTATGTTTTTTTTACATTTAATTTGGATAATATTTCTTCGAATGTTTCATGAGACAAAATCAGATGAATAGCAGAATTTTGAAGTGGGTGAGGTATAAAAGAGAAGAAAGATATAACTATGGAGAATTTTATACACACGGCTAATAGTAATTTTAGTAAAATGGTTTACATAAAACAAATGGATGATGATTCTTGAAAATAAAAGACTTTTTAATATTTGGGAAATTTATATGTGGACTAAATATTGGATGGCATTATAAAAAGTCCTTTTTCTGAGATATGATAATGATGCTATCATTTTAGAAGAGATAGGCCTTAATTCTAAAAGAATGACATGTTGAACTATTCAGGATAACAGGATAAAAGAAAGTTCTCAAGCCCCCACATGAAAAACACAATGGTACCATTCACCCCATTTCATTGTATCTAAGACATGACTGATTTTTAAATGTTTATATAAGAACAGGAAAGAAATACTTCCCATGAAATGGATATGTACTTTCATGTATTAGTAGATGTGTGCGTGTGTGAGTGTGTGAGTGTGTGTGTGTGTGTGTGTGTGTGTGTGTGTGTGTGTGTGCAAGTCCTGGGCTTGAACTCATGACCTAGACACTGTCCTTGAGATTTTGTGCTCAAGGATAGTGCTTTGCCACTTGAGCCACAGCTCCATTTTTCTGGTGTTTTGGTGGTTAATTGGAGTCTCATGGATTTTCTTGCCTAGGCCAGTTTTGAATCTTCATCCTCAGATATCAGCCTTTGAATAGATAGAGTTTTAGGCCCAAGCCATTCATGCCTAGCTGAGAAACTCTTAAAATAATTTTTGACAGTTGTTCAAACAACATATCTTTTTATGCAAACCTGCAAATGCATACAAATGAAATAAATTGGTAACATTTTCTGGAAGCTCCTCCCTCTTCAGTCTGACCATTGGAGATAATGTTTCAATTTCACAGTAGCTCATAGCCATGCCATTTCCCACCATTTGAGAATTCATGTCACTGCCTTTTCATCCAAGCTGCAGATATCCATTTTGTGAGTGTTGAGACCAGAGCTTTTGATATTCACACTTCAACTGGCAATAACAATATTGCCACCGACACTAGACCACAGCAATTATAAGACAACGTTAATGTAAGACAAATTCAGATTTTAGAAATGTGAAAGAAGGATGAATACTTGTGGTTTTGAATAGATGAAGCTCTCCTATGTTTGGATCACCTCAGAACTCTGCCTACCCTTAAGGTCCATTTACCAAGTTCCATTTTTACTTTAAATTATACATAATATGTTTACATGGTTTTAAATGCAATATCTAATGAAAGGGACAACTTCAGAATTGAAAGAATAAAAACATTCGTATATTGCTCTATAATTTGGAACAACTTTCACTAGTCCCAACTAATTTAATTCCCCAGTAGTCTAGTTTGGTCCTTTCATGAACTCCCTAACTACTTCATAGAAGAGAAAACTGAGGTTGATGTAGAAAATAAGTAGAGAATAAGCCTTAATAAATGCTTGATTCTGAATTCAAATGAAGACTTCCTTATACCAACAATGTATACTTTCCCATTCATTTTTTTTGTAGCAATCAGAGGTGGCAAAGGGAAAGAGAGAAGGCATTGCTTGCATTGAGGAATGGTGACTGGATGCCTCCCAGGAACAGACAACAGATAGACAAAAGGACTCAGAAACAGTAATTTCATCACCAAGAGTTACAGTGAACAATATAAATGCCCATTTATTGTGCTCATTCGTGTTAATTCAAGTTCTTAGAGAAAAGTTACCTAATACATATTATTTTTGCTATTTCTTTTTCAATGAAAAAATAATTCAAGTTTCCAAATGGTTAATTAAACCATTTATAATTAAATCATAAGCAATTATAATTGTGTGAGTAAATGTGTGTGTACACATGCATGAGCATATATGCATGTGTTTGTTTGCTTTATAGCCTCACTTTGCTCTTGTGCTCAAGACTGCTGCACTACTAGTTGAACCATACTTCTACTTCAAGTTTTTTCTAGTTAATTGGAGATAAGACTTTGAATTTCAATCCCCAGATCTCAGCCTCCAGAGTAGCTAAAATTATAGTCATGCCCCACCAGCATCTAGCAACAATTATTTTTTGTTGCCTAAAAAATCACTATCTTTCGACTTTTGTTTATTTAAGATAATTAATCACATAATTTACATTGTACTCCTCTGATTTTGATAAAGACTACATTTTTAAATATTCTGATAGTCTTTTTCATATGTTCTAAAATATAACTGATATACAAAATAGTTGCTATCCTTTATTTCTTCAGATATCATTGTAATCACAGCACAGTGTTTCATTTTGTCTATCTTTTATCTTTCCTTTTTTTTGCTGGTGATCTGTCACTTGAGCCATGTCTCCAGACCTGCATTTTGCTAGTTAATTGAAGATAGAGCCTAAGGATTTGTCTTCCCAAGTTGGCTTTGAATCACAATCCTCAGATCTTAGCCTCGTGAGTAGCTAGGATTATAGACATGAGCCACTGGGGCCTGGCCAAATGCACCGTTGAGACTTTAATGAATATTAAAAAGCATAAGGATCAATCTCTTCATGTTATAAAAGAGAAAATTGGGACTTAGGACCAAAATAAGATATATAAAACTGGATAGCTTGTAAAGAGAAAAATCTGAAAGTATTGGAACTTTATAACTTTAAGTATGATTCATTCCTTTGTTGTAGATGATGGAGATAATTTACAATCTTGTGACTGCCTGGGCCTTTTCTATAAGTTTAAAGCCTCATTTAGTCCTTTAAGAAAAAAGTAGAAAGAGTAGTGATTGCATATAGTTCTCACTCATGATGAGATTCTCTACTGCAAGGGATCAGGTACTAAGGGATGATATGATAACACCTGTTATCAGCATTAAGCTACTGTCAGGTAGAAAACCTGGAAATGAAAGTTATACACCAGTAAATCATCCTGGTACCCTAATAGGGTAGATACCTAAAGTTAGTTAATACTAACTTAACAATCCTGAGGAAAAGGAAAAAAACAGTATACAAGGGAAAGTACTCAGATAATCACAGATTTTGGCTATCCCACTGTGAGTTGGCCCTTTACCTCCCAGTAAAGTGATAATGCCACATCTGATGCACAAAATCTAGACTAGAAGATGTGAATAGGATCATGTGAATGGGCCTGTGCTAAAATTATTTTCATTACTACAGTACAGCTCCTTTTACAGGTGCTAATCCAATGCTATGATGTACATTAAAAGGTTCAATTCTCACCATTGATTTCTTTTTAAATGATGTAACATACAATGAGCAAATAATAACCCATTTTATTTTTTTCTCTGACCCAGGTTTATAATAAATGTTATGTTTTTTCTTCCCCAAAATATCAGATATTATAAGAAATATCTGATGTTCATGTTTATGCATGACATTACATTCAGAGGACTCTTAGTCTTTATGAGAATAAAGGCTGCTTACCTACAGTTAAGTTGTCTTTATGAGAATAAATACTTTATGATAATAGAAACATCTTAGCTACAAGATGCTTTCATATAGATTCCATGCAATTTCTACAATGATGAAAGTATTTTTTTTATTTTTTATTGTAAAAGGTTAGAAGATTTGAAATATATTTGTAAGTCTGTGTACATTTAGTGAAGAATGCCTTCCTCTGACACCACACCTGGTGTTCTTTCTACTACTTAGAAAGATGTGAAAGATGTACATTCCAAAGGAATTGCTTTGAGATTTTGCTTCAACACTTTTATTCGAATAAATGTACCAATTTAGGTTACTAATTGCATTCTTTATGAAAATATACTTCCATTCAAAAAAGTCATCAATTTTTTTGTTCCAAGAAAGAAAACTGAAACTACCATTAGTAAAGTAAAAATAGCTAAAAAGATAAAGAAGAAAAAGGGAAAGAAGGGGAAAAAGGAAGGCAGGCAAGATGGGAAAGAGAGGGAGGGAGGAAAGAAAAGAGGGAGGAAAGAAAGAAGGAAGGAAAAGGTAAAGAAAGAAGAAGAGAGGGGTGGGGATGGAGGGAAAGAAAAATGAGAGGAGCGAAGGAGGGAGGATGAAAGGGAAGAAAGGAGACAACAGAAAGGCAGAGAAGAAAACAAAGTAACCCAAAAATGGTGCATTATATGTAAAATTAGTAATATGTAAATATTTTATATGGTTTTCTGGCAGGAGAATATAAGGCTTTCACCCATAATAGACCATTATAGAATATCAAATAAGTTTGTAGCCCAAAGAAAGGAATTGTTGTATAGGAAATTTGGACAGTAATCCATCAAGTTAATCTTAGAGTAAAATGGAAGTAACTAATTAGAGATAATAGAAAATTGTGGAATTCATGAATTGAATCTTGACAGGCTGAATATCAAGAGGAAGAGGAAAGGAAGAAAAGGCATTTCTTTTTTTAAAAAATGAGTTTTTATTGTGAAAATACTGTACAGAGGGGTTTGAGCTACATGAGTAAGGTAATGAGTACATTTCTTTTTTTTATTTTTTATTTTTTTGGTCGAGTTGTGGGGCCTGAACTCTGGGCCTGGGCGCTGTCCCTCAGCTCTTCAGCTCAAGGCTAGCGCTCTACCACTTGAGCCACAGTGCCACTTCTGGCTTTTTTCTTTTTGCTTATGTGGTGCTGAGGAATGGAACCCAGGGCCTCAGGCATGCAAGGCAAGCGCTCTACCACTGAGCCACCTTCCCAGCCCCATGAGTACATTTCTTATCCAGCATTGTTGCCTCCTCCTTTGTTTTTCCCATACCATCCCTGCCCTCCCATCACCACAACTACATTCCGCCCTACCCCCCCACCTAAATTACAAAGTTTATTTTTCTACATAGCATCTTGTACATCTCATTGTTACAATGGGCCAACCTGTATCCCTATATAAACAATTTGTTTTTTCCCTTCCCCTCCCCAAATTATACCAACATCAAATACAGTGAAAACAGGGGTTATACCGTGGGGAAGGGATATACAAAGCAACAAAAAAATCATGTGGTACCTTATAAATACATTACAAACAATAGCAAGAAAGAAAAAAACACTTGTGTCCTTATCTTGGGGTTCATTTTGCTTAACATCATCTTATCTGACCTTTTCTGCTTGCCTCAGACACATACTAGTTATTTCGAATAAGGGAAACCATGGGACCTATGTTTCTTTAGGCCAGGCTTACTTCACTTAATATAATTTTTTCCAAGTCTTTCCATTTCCTAACAAATGGGGCAATGTCATTCTTTCTGATGGAGGCATAGAATTCCATTGTGTATATATACCACATTTTCTTGATCCATTCATCTCAGTAGATGGGTTGGTTCCATATCTTAGCTATGGTGGATAATGCTGGGATAAACATAGTTGTGCTGGTAGCTTTGGTATGACCTTGTTTGTGATCGTTTGGGTAAATGCCAAAAAGTGATATTGCTGGGTCATAGGGGAGCTCTATGTGGAGTCTTCTGAAGAACCTCCATACTGCTTTCCAAAGTGGTTGAACAAGTTTACACTACCATCAACCATGCAGTAGGGTTCCCTTCTGTCCACATCCCTTCCAGCATCTATTGTTATTAGAGTTCTTGATTATAGCCATCTAAATGGGGTGAGGTGGTATCTCAATGTTGTTTTGATTTGCATTTCTTTTATGGCTAGAGAGGCTGAGCATTTCTTTATGTGTCTATTGGCCATTCTTATTTCCTCTTCAGAGAAGTTTTCTCTGTAAATCTTTAGTACACTTATTTATTGGGCAGGTTTTTTTGAGGATCTGAAACTCCTTGAAAAAAAGCAGCAAGCTAAACCCCAATCCAGTAGACAGAAAGAAATATTTAAAATTAAATCAGAATTAAATGAATAAGAATCCAAAAACAATCATAGAAAGAATCAACAAAACAGAGTTGTTTTTTCAAAAAATTAACAAAATTGACAGACCCTTAGTAAATCTTATCAGAAAAAGAAAAGAACATACCCAAATAAACAAACTCAGAGATGAGAATGGAAATATCACCACAGAAACAACCAAGATTCAGAACATTATAACGGAATACTTCTCAAACCTTCATGCTAATAAGTTTGAGAACCTGGAAGAAATGGACCTTTTCCTAGCAAATATTGACATGCTGAAACTAAACCAAGATGAGTTATGCCAACTTAATAGGCCCATATCAAGCATTGAAATAGAAACAGCAATAGGAGACCTCCCAGCTAAGAAAAGCCCAGAACCAGATGGATTTAGAGCAGAATTCAACAAGGCCCTCAAAACAGAATTCACACCAATACTCCTCCAACTCTTCAATGAAATTGAAAGAGGAAGTTCACTACTGAACTCTTTCAATGAAGCCATCATAACCCTCATCCCAAAACCAGGCAGAGACTCATCAAACAAAGAGAACTATAGACCCATTTCTTTGATGAACATTGATGCAAAACTTCTCAACCAAATTTTGGCCAATCGACTTCAACAATTCATAAAAAAATCATATACCACAATAAACAGGATTCATTTCAGGGATACAAAGCTGGTTCAATATATGCAAATCAATTAATATAATTCATCACATCAACAAGAGTAAGGATAAGAACCACATGGCTATCTCAATAGACGCAGAAAGGCATTTGACAAGATCCAACACCCCTTTATGGTGAAGGCTCTAGAAAAATTAGGAATCCATGGAACATTCCTCAATATTATAAAGACTGTATATGACAAACCTACAGCCAGCATTGTACTTAATGGTGAAAGAAAAGGCATTTCAAACAGAAAATCAGGAGCATAATCACAGCAAAAGCACTGTACATCTGGGAACATACAGATGTGATAGCATCTGCTGAAGGGTTTGGTGAGGAGGAGTGCTTGCTGAGGGACACTAACCAGAACACAAATCAGGTATCTGTCTTTGGAAGTTAGCTTTCATGTGACTGCAAGGAAACAGAGGCTCTGAGTTAGGTAGAATCACTCAGACTCCCTTTCTTTACCCAGGGGACACAAGAAGCCCACTTCTGCTTTCCACCTCCCTGATCCTCCTTGTTCCCAAGCTCAACAGGTAATCCATTACATAACAGCCTTCATAAGTGCTCCTTAAACTAATCTGTGCGCACTTTCTGTCTTGCTGTCATAAACTTTTTGGTAATTCTTCTGCTGAAGAAACAAAATATTTTTCTCCAAGTACTTACAGCATACTTCAAAGAATGTTATGCCAAAAAAAAAAAAAAAGATAATGCATGCCTTCTGGGTAGTGCAGACTCTAATTGTAACTCTTGTTAACAAGCTGAGTTAGCATCCCCATCCATTCTGCTCTCATTTCTCTTCCTCTGTGTTGTACTCAAAGCGTACACCTAAAACAGCACCGCCTCATCTACTTCAGGAAAATTGGGCTAATGAAGTCACATGTTAAAAGAAAGTCTCTTTTTTCTTTTTCATTACTTTCTCGATCTAACACTAGCAGCACTAAAAAATTGACTGTTTTGTGTAAATACCTTTAAAAACTTCTAATTCATTGATAAGATGAAGTCCTCTGAATCTTCTATTTTTCACATTCTTTTTAATGTGTGTGTATGTATGTGTGTAGAGGAAAGAAATTTGGTACGTACTGTGGCTCATTTAAAAGTGATTATTATATTTAATTTTTTTCCTAAATTATTCATGTGTAATTGCACCCTATGTAAAAAGTAATTAAATTCTAAAATAAACACAGGTGAAAAGTCCCCTATCCAAAACTACCAAATGCCAATTTAAAATGTTCCCTATCAAAGTTTAAAAGACAGACAGTAACTCATGAATACAAAAACATGTTAAGCTGCAATTGGTACTTTAACCTGCTGGTTGATGAAACTTCATTGTATATTTAATAAGAGAATTCTCTAATGGCCGTAGCATTTGAATAGAAAATGCAAACAAATTAGTCTCTTTGTATTCAATGTATTGTATTCAAATTATTATGCCAGTGCAACTCAATTATAAATTTTTTCTTTTTTTTGACCCTTACTATTTTTTTAATTTTTTTTATTGTGAAAATACTGTACAGAGGGGTTACAATTACATGGGCAAGATGAGTACATTTCTTATCAAGCATTGTAGCCTCCTCCTTTATTTCCCCTTCCCATCCCTTCCCATCCTCCCTCCACCCCTCACCCAATCCTCTCCCCCCCCCACCAAAGTTGTAAAGTTCGTTTTTCCACATAACGACTTGTACATCTCATTGTTTTCCCCAAGTTCATTCTACTCTGCGATGCTGAAGCCCAAATTTAGAAAAGTGTATTTGCTAGACTCCCTTGCTAAGTGACTAATAAATTTCTATCAACAGGTAACATTAGATGGTAAACTTTCAAGGTAGATAATAGGAAAGGCACTTCCTGACTTGCAGCTTCCTCCTTTAGCTACTCTGGCTAAGATGGTTAGGCCTACAGCCTTTATTCCATGTTCCCCAAACCAACCTATTGTCACAGTTTCTTCTTTAACCCACGCTCTTCTCCAGGAATTATTCCAGGTCACAAATGTTCCATTCTTCCTTTTTTCATCTCACCAATATCTATTTAACAATATTTCAAAGAAAACTATTTTAAATAATTAATGTGGTATCTATTAATCCATTGCAATTCTGATATTGTAAAAGTTTTCCAGATAAATGTCCATTTCTATATTATTTACCATTTACAAGTTTGCGATGATGAGAGAATTCAGAGAAGAAATTAACAGCATCCTGACCTTTGGAGCCAGAAAAATGGTACAAATGCAAATCTTGTGAGCAAAAGATAAATTTTCTGAATTTACCCAAGGCAAAACAAAATTCCCTAGACATCAATCATTCAGAAATGAGGAAGGGAAGGGAAAGCAGTATTATAAAAGAGCTTCCCACTAAAAAGTAGGCCAAGAGAGAGGGTACAAAGAGGTAAGGAACAAGTTTATCTTCTTCGCTTTGAAAACTTCAAAATTATTTTATGCTTTTCAGCTTTGAAAATTGCCTTGTTCATAAAACTTTTATGGGCAATTTAGATATTTTCTGCAAAAAAAAATACAGAATATACAATGAGTTTCTGAGAGGTTTCTCCATTAACAACCAATTTCAGATCCATCTTGAAAAGGTAACTCAGGGGCTAGGCTCTGGTGACTCATTCCTGTAATTTTAGCCACTTGAAGATTGAGATAAGGGGGATGGAAGTTCCAGACTAGTCTAAAGAGCTGTGAGGGGAGGGCAGAAAAGCTCACATGACTCATCTCAAAGGGAACATGTTTCCTCTCATATATAGAAGTCAAATTATAAGCATTTATGAAAATATATACACAAACAAATTGATGAAGGTATAGTGGATGCAAGGGAGGATTCCAATGGAATAATTTTTAAACAGAAATTCACAGTTCAATATAATGAATACCAGGAAGCTGACACACATTTTGTGGAAAGCAGGAAAGGTCCAGAAAGGGGGAGAAGATGAATGGAGAGAGGACGGATAGGCGTTTACAGTTGTAATACTCAATGTAGATATGTGAAAATAAAACCAAGTAACTTGAGGGGAGAAAGGGAAAAGAATGTTGGAAGCAATGGCATTGATCAAGATGGATTGTACTCAGAAACTGATAAGTTGAATTGTGAAATAAGGATACTGGATTTAATCAGCGCCATCTTGGCCATGTTGTGGGAATTGGTTTTAACCATTTTGTATTCATAGTGGAGGAAGGTAAAGTCACACCATCAAATGATGGGTGTGCTTGAATTCCTAGAGGCAGGGACAATGAGTTGGTGGATTAAGTTACTGGACCTCTCAGTCTTGTGCCTTAAACTCCTGAAACTCTCCGTTCCTTGTGACCCTGCCTTCCCCTTTCCCTATTTAGGCTCAGACCAGCTCAGACGTCATTACACCCATGCCTTCTGTCTCCTGATTCTCCTTCAGTCACCGTGGAACCCCACTTCAGCAATCCATTGGAATTGATCTCCATTGGTTTATTGGCATTGTTCTTTTCTCTTTCCTTTCTTTCCTACTCTCATGGCTCAGTTTTCTAACAGTGTAAAGTATATTCCAGGCACCTGCAGGTCTTTGAGACAGGAGTCCACTGGCAGTCACCCCTTTCCAATAAAGACTCCCAATTTGACCTCTCAAAATGTGGATTCTCTGTTTCTTGGGACTGAGTTCCTGTACAACAATGGAAACTCTTTTGTATAACTACATAACTGTATCAATTTTGTAGAAAATTTAAAAGACCCATCTTAACAGATAAAGCCAGGAGTGATGCATACTTCTTGTCCCAGTTATAGCAGGAAAAGGAAAAGGAAGACCATAGTCCAGCTCAGCTGAGGTAAGAAGTGAAACTTTATATAAAAATAGCTAGAGCAAAAATTTTGGAAGCATGGATCAAGAACTAGAGTGTCAGTCAGCCTTGAAAGCATGAAGCTTTGATTTCAAACCACTCCAGTATGATTTTTTTAAAATGCATCTCAGAAGTGCTGGACTCTAACATTTCTTGCTCTCATTTAGAAAAGAACTAAATGCATATTAAGCACTGTTATTTTAAGGTACCCTTGGGGATAAAAGCAATCTCAATATAAGTGTTAAACATTATCGTGTCAGAAAACAGTAAGGTATTTAGATGTCTTTTAGAAGGAAGGAAATAAATAGAATTAATAGACCCACCCAGCAAGATGTACTTGAGACATAATTGTATGGCTACATGCAGTGTACACTGTTAGAAAGTGAATCAGAAAAGAATTATTCCAAGAATTCCAGGGAGCATCCTTCTGCAAGCATGCGTCTAAAGTCCACAGATATCAAAAACAACCTAAGCTTTCCTGCTCACCTATTCAGGGAGACCAGTTAGTTAATTATGTCAAGGGGTATCTCTAGACACCAACTGCCCATGAAAAATCATTTGGTACGTATCCATGTCTGTCCTTTAAAATACAATAAAGGAAATGAGGAATGGGTGTGGTTGGGAGACATGGGAAAAAATTATGAAAGGGATAGCTGACATGTTGATGTGAAATCCCTTTGTATAACTACCTACAGATAAATTTAAAAAATAAAACAAAAATGATTTCATAAAAAAATTCGATAAAGGAACTTCCTATTTCCAAAGACTTTCCACGTGCTTTTTGTGCCTCTTATCTAATATAATCCTCACAGAATCATTACAATGATTTGACAAATGTGAAGTATGTTCATGGAGCTTAGGCCTTGGATACAATCACACATCATAAAAATGTTGCACAGGGAGTCAAAATGAAGCTGTCAGAACCATCAGAAAGCTCAGACATGTGTTCATTCATCTTCTCAAGCAAGAAAGATACATTCAGCTGGCTTGCTTCCGCGCCCTGAACCTATTGGTGGTTCCCACGTGGCGTATCAGGGTTGGCTACCCAGCGGGTACTTAAGGCTGTGGGGAATTCCCCCCGGGGTTGGGGGTCAGAAGATTACTCAAAGGTCCTGAATAAACTGCAGAGAGAAGAAAAAAAAAAAAGAAGAAGAAAGATACATTCAGGGGACTGGGAAGGTGGCTCAGTGGTAAAGTACTTGCCTTGCATGCATGAGGCCCTGGGTTCAATTCCTCAGCACCACATAAGAAAAAAGCTGGAAGTGGCGCTGTGGCTCAAGTGGTAGAGTGCTCGCCTTGAGCTGAAGAGCTGAGGGACAGTGCCAAGGCCCAGAGTTCAGGCCCCACAACTGATTTAAAAAAAAAAAAGTTACAGTCAGAATTTTTTAATTAAAAAAAAAAACCCTAAGGAATTTCTAAAGTCTTGTTCCAGATAAGTCAGAGGATTTGAGAAAAAAATACTGCCCATAACAATATAATAGATATTGCTCTAGCACTCTCCAAACTCAGTGTCAATATAAACTTTCAAAGCAGTATAGTAAACATGCAGATCTCACATCTTAGCATAGCCATAGGTTAGATTAATAGTTATTAAAATATAAACCCTGACCAAAACATGTATGCTTTAGTCAATTCAAAATCCATAGCAAAATATCACAAATAAAGTGGATTATAAATATCAGTAATGTATAAGTTACATTTCTAGCTGCTGGGAAGTCCAAGTTGAATATTCCAGCATAAGTATCTATTTGCTTTTTCTTTTTTTTTGGGGGGGGGAGTGGTCGTGGGGCCTGAACTCTGGGCCTGGGCGCTGTCCCTCAGCTCTTCAGCTCAAGGCTAGTGCTCTACCACTTGAGCCACAGTGCCACTTCCGGCTTTTTTCTTTTTTGCTTATGTGGTGCTGAGGAATTGAACCCAGGGCTTCAGGCATGCAAGGCAATCGCTCTACCACTGAGCCACCTTCCCAGCCCCTCTACTTGCTTTTTCATAGATGGCTTTTCACTAGGTTGGAAAGGGGAACACTTCCTGTGGCCTCTTTTACAAGGACTCTGCTTCTTTTCACAAGGACTCTACCCTGAAGGCATAATCACCTTCCAAACCTTGATCACACTGGGCCTTAGAATTTAACATGAATTTTGAGCAACCTGACTCATCTTTAGCAATCCGCATCACTTGGGAACTTGTTAGAGAAGTGAATTCTTGGGTGGATTGAATCATAAACTCTTATGTGGTTATCCAGAAATCTGAAGTTTATTAGTGATTCCAGATAATTCTGCTACCTTCTCTGGGATGAAAGCGGAATTCAGCTT
Source organism: Dipodomys merriami (assembly GCF_024711535.1). Classification (NCBI taxonomy): domain Eukaryota; kingdom Metazoa; phylum Chordata; class Mammalia; order Rodentia; family Heteromyidae; genus Dipodomys; species Dipodomys merriami. The sequence goes on along the minus strand of NW_027203381.1, from coordinate 64,725,013 downwards.
AAGGTCAAATTTGGATTTTGTAAACAGATTCAACATCTACTATATAATTTTGTGTGAGGTCTTGAATTTATCATAATCTAAATTTGTTCTCCAGCAAAATGGATAGAATAACACTTCTATGTTGTGTTATTTTAGAATTTAACATATTCATAATAGCCAATATTCTCATGTTGAAAATCCAGCTCAGATATTCCCTAACAAAGGAAGAGAATCAAACAACCAAGCCTCAAGGAAGTTATCACTAAAATAAAATTCCATGAACACCTAATTCACCTTGAGCAATGCCTGGACCATGAAAATTTAAAAACCACAGAGATTGCCAAAGACTCCACACGGAGAAGACCATTCTGTAAGAATGCTGAGCATGGTTTATGCATCCAGGCAGAACTCAGGCCTCATCCATATTGCATTACTCCTTTGGTGAGTGAATGTACAAGATTTCAGGCCATCAATAATTTACTTACACACCCACGGATCTTCTAAGTATTAGGGCTGTCCTTTAAAATAAGCCCAAAAAACCTGTGAAAATTTGCCAAAGACAGCCAGCCTCTCCCACAAGCCAAAGCTTGTGAAGGCCAGATTTAGCAATAGAATTGCTATGGCTTTCTACCACCAGTATCATCCCTAGAAGCCAGTGTTTTACTGTCTCTTCCAACTTAAGTCTTCAGGGATATAGAACTCCAATATCTTTTCAGTGATATATACATCGGATATAATTGAGCTTGAGAAATCTAACTTTGGTACACATAATTCCAGCTGATCTTTCTGACCCAACAGAATTGGAGTTAACAGTTTCATCTTACCACAGTCAATCAGGGTCCCCTGATTCAGATTATTTTCCTGGTAGTAGGAGCTCGCTAACGCTCTCCCAGGAGGGCCCATGGCTAAGAAGAGGAACCTCTACCTTTTCTAAAAAAATTCCACGATATTTTTCAATTGTCAATAGCTCCCCCTCATTTGTAGCCCCCAAATTCTAAGATAAGTCCTCTTGTATAAAATCTAACCAGGCTTTTGTCCTCAAAGGCTATAAAATCTGTTTATCCATTTGGCAGTCTACCAAGTCATCTCTGAAAGGTTCCATTGTTGGAACAGTCTAGATTATTTGAGAACTCTGATAGAGCCTGGAACATTTTTCTCAATCTCCCAGTATGTGAGGGAACACCAACAATTATTACTAAATTGTTCTGCTGAAAGTCAAGAATCCTCCCTGTCCCCCTGCTGAAACTCTATGGATTCTATTTGCCATCTCTAGGACCAGTGAAGCTGTGCAGGCTGTGTTGAGAACTTATTTAGTGTGTCCTGATCACCCCTAATACTATACCTTGTCATCTTAGAGAAAAGCATAGCTCAAAAAGCCACACAAGCATCAGAATCAGAAGCTAAGATAGAGATATCAACAATGACCATAAACAATACCATTTGCAGCAGCTTTTCTGAAGCCAGTAGGCTGTCAGTTTGTTTGGAATAAAAGCTAGCAGACATTAGCTAGTAGCTGTACTGAGTTTGCTGATGACTCTAAAGACATCAAAGTTCCAGAAGGATCTACTAATCAACCCTAGTGAGAGGCTGATACTATCATTGAATCTAAATCTACAGTTGTATATTGTGTTTTGGCCACCTGTAGAGCACCTCAATGTTTAGATCTCTAGAAAAATGCCTATATGTATCACATGCTAGGCTGAGAGAGGTTACAGTATGAGACTTAGGATGTTTCTAAAACATAGACTAGATGACTGGAGAAAGGTGACTTTATATAAAGAGACCTGGTATGACTGGATTCTATCACAGACCAAAGTGCTGGTATCGACAGGATTTTACTACAAAAACAAATAAACAACAATTAAACGAATTCAGGTGTTCAGAGGCCTAGCTTCATGGGAAAGTCAGCTACTGGAAGCCTCTTTCTGCATGCAGAAATAAGTTTCTCTGCAAGGAATGTGGAAGGACTGAAGATTGTGTCCTCTAAAATTGGCTGGAGGCCAATTGCTGGTGGCTTACACCTATCATCTTAGCTACTTGAGGCTGATATCTGAGAATTACAGTTCAAAGCCAGACAGGTAGAAAAGTCCATGAGACTCTTACCTCAAATAACCAGCAAAATGCGGAAGTGGAGTTGTGACTCAAGTGGTAGAACATCACCCTTGAGTGAAAATATGCAAGCAAAGGTGTGAGGTCCTGAAATCAAGTATTAGTACTGGAATAAAGAAAAATTCATCTCCTGAAATCCTCACACCAGTGTGATCTGTGGTAGGAAGAGGGGAGGCTTTTTGGGATAACTAGGTCAGGAGGATGGAGATAGATAAAGGAAGAGATGGGATTCAAGCCCTTATAAAAGGATCTCCAGAAAGTGCTCCTATATAGATAAAGGAAGAGATGGGATTCAAGCCCTTATAAAAGGATCTCCAGAAAGTGCTCCTATCCTCTCTCTGCCATGTGAAGATACAATAATAAATCAGAAGCATGGAACCCAAAGAGGACCCTCACCAGAACTTGACAGTGTCAGCACAGTGATTTTGGACTTTTAGCCTCCAGAACAGACATACAGATTAGGTGAGCACAGAAATGCAGGCTGACTTAAGTGAGCACACAAACTCTCTGGCTGTACACACAGCCTTCATTGGCTAAGGCCCCGGTGCCTTCCAGGGACCTGAGGATCTGTGGTGTCACACTCTCATCCTGCCTTCTGGTTATTGCCTTTGAGTCAGACTGGTGTGAGTTGACACTAATTCCTTCCTTAATAAATGCCTTTGAGACCAATGATTTCTCTATAAAACTGAAAAATAACATCTGTTGGCTTTAGCAACTCAAAAGAAAATGCATTCATTATAACACTGTTTTTTTCTTACCAAATTTCTCTGATAAAATATAATATTCATTTAATGTATATATATTTGATATACAGAGAGATGGATATACAGGGATAGATTGATAATAGATAATAGATGGATAGAAAGATAGGTAGGGCTGGGCACCGGTGGCTCACACCTGTAATCCTAGCTACTCAGAGGCTGAGATTTGAGGATCGTGGTTCAAAGCCAGCCCAGGCAGGAAAGTCCATGAAACTCTTATCTCCAATAAACCACCAGAAAACCAGAAGTGGTGCTGTAGCTCAAGTGGTCTAGCACTAGCCTTGAGCTGAAGAGCTGAGGGACAGCACCCAGGCCCAGAATTCAAACCCCACAACCAACCAAAAAAAAAAAAAAAGAAAGATAGGTAGATGATAGATACATACATACATACATACATACATACATACATACATACATACATACATACATACATAATGAATGTGTGTGCATATACATGACTCATACAGGGCTTTAAAGTTTTTATGTAAATTATGTTGTATAACACGTAGGCACACACAGATTCAAGTGTTCTCAGGTTTAGTTGCTTTTCATTCGTTCCTTGAAAAATCAATGTTTTAGTAATCATTATTGGATATATATTTTTTCCATTTCTTTCTCCACCTTCATTTTTAGTGAATAACTTGTTTCCTTCTTCTTAAGAAACCAAGTATTCATAGGTAATTTCCACAACAGGCCCCAGAACCCTGTGAGTATTTCCTCTTTGTCCCTATGACCACTGGAACACTGCCATCTAACAGTGGTTTTCCTTCACAATAGGTCACTCACCTTCAGTCTTCCTTCATGTTGCACTTCTTATCTTCAGCCCCTTAAGGCTGGTGTTCCCTCAGCAATTGTCCCTTCTTTCTCTACAGTCAATCACTTCCTATTGCTCTCATCTGGCTTTGAAGCTTTAAGTGGCAAATCTATACTGATCTCGCCATTAGACCTGAATCTAAGTGCTATGTGTCTTAATTTCATGCTTTGAACCTCCACTTGGAGGCCTAACAGATATCTCAAACTAATATGTCTGATCACCAGTCTACCTCCTTCTTTCCCCAACTGTCATTGTCTTCATCACAGCAATATTGCAATAAACTTTATAGTTTGGCATGCCCGATAGTCCTTATTTTTATTCAGCAAAATTCTCAAGTATCATTGACTAGTGAGGTAAGTGCTCACATTAAGTTTACCAATAAAAAAAAAAAAATGGGATTCTGTGCCAGCATTTCCCATCTCAAGGGCTCATCTGGAGAATTAGATCCACAGTTTTCAATATGTCCCATGGCAGTTTACATATTTAGAACTTTACTTTTCAATTCCCTCTGTAGTGTTTCTGGAGAATTCTATAAGTTATATTTAAGCTCAAGAACACTTTCATTTATCAAATTTCATCAAGACTCCTATATTGGGGTTTGTGTGTATGCACGTGTGTGTGCATGTATGTGTGTGTGTGTGTGTGTAAACATGCATGTGGTGTGTGCATGTGTTGCAGGTACAGATTTCTGGCCAGTGGGCCAGCCTTACACATGTCTGAGTCATTTGTAACATAATGTCATAATCGAGATTCTCCTTACAATAATCACTAAGTGATACAGGCATCACTGGGAGACAATTGCAGAAGATAGGCCCTCATGCTACACTTTATTTGTGTACTAGATCCTAGCGATTCTTTTGTGCACTTCTGGGAGAGACATAGCAAAGTAGCAGTGTTTTTTCATCTTCCTCTGCCATCTTATAGAAGGTATCATAACTTTCTGGGTTTTTCTGATTTTTTGCTACATGTCATCCTGAATTAAATCTGGAAACATGATTCAATATTAAAGCTATCCCTATAAAGTTAGTAAGAGAGGAAAAGAAAGAAGTGAACAGATTTTCTAGTTTATTGTTTCCTTGGCCCATGACAAAAAGAGGACTTTGTTTCTCTGCACAATTGACCTAGGTCAAAACTGTCTTGTTGACCTAACTCTAGTCAGGCTCTTCTGTTCTTCTTTTCCAGCTAGTCTTGACTTCTGATCTGTGCTCATCTCTACTTCAGCCTACTTTAGCAAGAAATTCTGCTGAATTAATTCCACATCCCCCACAAATACAGAACCAAGTTTCTCAAAAAAAAAGGCCCACTGGATATTTGATTAAATAGACAAAGTAATCGTGTTCATTAAAATAGAGAGTCTTGCTAATTTTTTATCCCGGCTGACTTTGAACCATGATCCTCCAATCTCCACCCCCCAAGTAGCAAGGATTGAAGGTGTGAATCCCTATACCAGTCATGTCTTTTTATTTGACTTGCGGAGACACTTTTTAGTATCTTTACCAACAAGTTCAAAGAAAATAAATGTATACTTAGATTGTCTAGTTCTGACAGGTTAAAAAAAAAACTAGAACTATTCAAATAGATGAAAATAGTGGAAAAAACTTTTAAAAGGAGAAGTAGTTCTTTTGTTTTTTTTTTCAGTTTTCCCCTGTCAACCAACAATTAAGGAAAAACAAATGCAAGGAAAATCATTGGGTTGCTGATATCAGCAAGGTTAAATTAGATTAGACACTAACATTTTGCAAGTGAAGTAGCCTAATAAATCCATTACTTGTAATCTTAATTTTCAAGCAGGACAAATAAAACAAGAATTTACAAGTATAATAGCTTAGGGTTTTTTTCTGTTTTAACAAGCAATACAAATCATTTGAATAAATTAAGAAAAAAGTATAAGTAAAAGAAATTAAAGTCACCCGTATATACTGCTGGTAAGGGACAACTGTAGCAGTGGACACTTGCTACTCTTGTCTAATTTCTATTCTAAAATAAATAGATGTAAACATCTAAAGTCTTTGAGTTCCCTCATGGCCTTGGTGAGGCCACTGCCCTTCTCCTGTTTATACCAATCTCTTCAGTAAAGGATTCTTGGCATCACCTTGATGTGCTGTCCTAACCATGCTTGTTCATTCTTTACAAGACCTGGCTGGGAAGGTTTTACATCTTTAGAGTCTAATCACTTTTTAATTATAAATTCTGTATTTAAATCCTTTCTTTCTTCCTACATGTACCATACACAGCCAAAAGAAGCCAATTAGCACTTGAATACTTTTCTTAGCTATTTCTTCCCCCAGATATCCTAGTTCATTGTTCGTAGATCCTGATTTCCACAAAATCCTAGGGTATGCATACAAATCTGCAGAGTTCCTTGCTACGTTAGAATAGTAGTAGCCCTCCTTTCTCCACACCTCCCCCTCCCCCCCCGCCCTGTTGCTCAGTTTTCTTCTCATCAGAATGACCACTACTGAATCCCAGGAAGGTCTGGTCTCTCCCAGAGCTGATCCCTTCTGAGTGCACAACCAAATCACCCTAAAATTCCCAGTTCACGGCAACACAGGTCATTTCATTATGTACTTCATAACTGCTGGAGCCTCTTCTCACTTCCCAGGTCCAAAGATGATTCCTTATTAATCAGAATTTGTTGTAACAACAACCCCATCTCTTCCCAGTACCATTTTCTTTCTTAGTCTATTTTGGGTTGCTATTGTATGCCTAGTATGGGGTCATTTATAATAAACAAGTTTATTAATTTTTTGCACAGTTCTGTGTGAAGCCTAAAATGTTAAATATCAAGGCACTGGCATGTAGTGAGAGCCCTCTTGGGGAGATGTAGAATAGCAAAGGAGCAAACAAACAAAGAAAAGCTCTCCTTTTAATGACAGCATTAGTCCTACCCCAGAGGATAGAGGTTTGATATCTCAATTGCTGCTCCAAAATCTCAACCTCAACATGACCACAGATAGCTAGAGACATTCAATTGATTTGTTCTCTCTCTTAATATGTGTGTATATATACATAGATAGATATAGATAGATACATAGATCTATATTTGTATGTGTGTATGCATATATTATACTTTCTTCTGAACAATTGAAGAATAATTTTCAGATACAATGATGATCCTTTCTTTAAATGCCAAAGTGAAATTTTCTTACACAGAGGATAAATTTTACATAAATGCAGTATAATTGGTGTTATTGGGAAACTAACATTAATTTAATACTTCTTGTGACATATAGATTTTATTCATTTTTCTGTTGTATCATTAATGTTCCATTTAGAATAGGAATGTCCTTTTCTTATCTGGAAAAAGACCAAGAATCATACATTACATTGGTGAGTTGGTAAGAGTCAAAGCATGAAGGATACCTCAAGATGTAATTCTATGAAGAAATACTCACTTTTTAAAGAAGAAAAACATTGAAAGTTTGAAATAGGAGTTAAATATCTTAGATTTCTTTCTCTTTTTTTTTATTGTGAAAATACCATACAGAGGGGTTACAATTACATGGGCAAGGTAATGAGTACATTTCTTATCAAGCATGGTTGCCTCCTCCTTTGTTTCCCCTTCCCATCCCTTCCATCTTTCCCCCCTTACTCTCCTTTCTCCTTCCCACCCCTCACCGCCTTACCAAAGTTGTAAAGTTCATTTTTTGACATGTCTTGTACATCTCATTGTTGCAATCATTTTACTTTTCAAAAATGGTATTACTAGGCAGGCACCAGTGGCTCATGCCTGGAATCTTTGCTACTCAAGAGGCTAAGATATGAAGATCACAGTTTGAAGTCAGCCCAGGCAGGAAAGTAAGACACTTATCTCCCATTAATCACAGAAAAAGCCAGAAGTGGTACTATGACTCAGCAAAGAGGTCCTGATTTCAAGCCCCAGAACCATCTATATCTATCTATCTATCTATATCTATATCTATATCTATCTATCTATCTATAGATAGATAGATAGATAGATAGATAGATAGATAGATAGATAGATAGATAGATAGATAGATAGATAGATAGATAGATACGGTATTTCTCTCTGCTCAGTAGAAATGAGTTTGGGTCTCTGGTCTTGATCGTAAACTTGTTAAATCACTGAGGAAAGCTGTATGGAGGTTCCTCATAAAACCAAGGCCAGAACTACCCTATAATCCAGCAATCACCTTCTTGATTGTTTATCCAATAGATTACAAACCAGGATACAGTAAAGCCTCCAGCACAACCATGTTCATTGCAGTACTATTCACCATAGCCAAGGTCAGGAATCAATTAGCTCAGATGCCCTTCAAGAAAAGAAGAAGGCTTACCATGTCTAATAGTAAATGCAGTGTCCAAGATCATTTTTAGCTTTGAATGTTGATTTCAAGTAATCACATATCAAATCATCATCTATTAATTACTTAGGATCCCAAACTTTCCATTCAAACTAAATTACAGAATAGTCAATAGCCTTATGAGTGAAATGAAAAAATATATATCATGTAGTGTTTTATGGGCCTATGTAGTCTAAATAGTCCATCCTAATGAAATACATCTATCAGTTGAACTAAAAACCCTCATGTGAGAACTTTGTTCATGGAACACTTCCATTTACACACAAAACTTAGGATAATTAAGTTAAAATTCAAATTTGGACTCCATGAGACCTGGATGGTCTATAGAAAATTCTACATTTTAATCTGCTGAATGTGCCCTCCATAAAACAGTTCCTACAACACCCTTTGAATAAAAAGAACATAAGAGCCATGCACTAGAGGCTTATATCTGCAATTCTACTTACTGAGGAGGCTGAGATCTGAGGATTGAAATTTTATGTTAGCCAAGACAAGAAAGATGGAGATATTCTTATCTCTGTTAACCCCCAAAAGTCAGAAGTAGAGGCATGGATCAAATAGTAGAGCACCAGCCTTGAGCAAAAAAGCTAAAGGCACTGAGTTCAAGCCCCAATGCCCCCCCCACCTCTTTCTCACACACACACATATGCACATCATAGAAATTTCTGGCTGTTTGTCACTGGCTAATCAATTTTCATTTGGAAAAGCAGTTGTGACAGCAGGTTGGACAGATCCAAAGATAAGGAATCCAAGGCTTTGTCTCTGTCATTGATGAACCGGGTGACCTGGGAAGAGCCTGTGATCCTTGTGGCTTCAGTTTCCTCACTGTGTTCTCCACTAGAGCAGTGAATTGATTTTCTAGGGTCTAAGGTCTGTTTCTACTAAGTACTTAGCAAAGTTCCAGTCCTAATGAACAAACATGCTATTATTGGTTTAATTGCAGTAAATGCATTTATTTTAAAATGTTTTCAATGTTTTCCTGCTGAGAATTCATCCCAAAGAGTCACCATCTGGTTATAAAGAAAATGGAAAAGGAAATTGCCTCTATGAGAAAGTGACCTCTTCCCTTTAAAGAATCCCAGGCTGAACAAAACAACAAACAGAGAATGTGGCCAAAGAACCATGGATTTGGTAATTAAAATATGCCTCTGCAGGTGTAGAAATGGATACTCTCTTTTTGAGTACAGAGCTCCAACCCAGAAATACAGGAGGTTCAGTTAGAAGACATTATTTTCAGGGCCTCACGCTCTGTTGGCTTTTCTGCTCAAGTCTAGTGTTCTTACACGTGAGCCACACCCTCCATTCTGGCTTTCACTGGTTAATTGGAGATAAGAGTCTCTTGAATTCATCTGTCTCAGCTGGCTTCAAACCAGGATATTCTCAGATCTCAACCTCCTGAGTTGCTAGAATCACAGGTGTGAGTCTTTGGTTCCCAAATACAATATTATTTGTGAATAAGCTCGAAGTGGTAAACCAGAATGACAGAACTTTGGGAAGAGAAAAGAGTAAAGTGAAGAAGGGATTATGCAGGGAGACTCAGAGAAAAAGCAACCCTTTAACTTGGTATCATGTGAACTATCCACTTACTCTTTGGAGATCTTTGGGATCAGCTGCATCTTTGAAGCAGCTGAGCATCCAAGGGGTCACCTTTTGCCAGCTGCCCAAGTCCTGTTGCTTTTGATCACTTTCTCAGGCAGATGTGATATGATTCTTGTTGCCAGTTTGCTCCTGTGAGTCTGCTAATGTGGTGAGCATTACTCTCATCTCACTAGCAGGGCTACTTCTGTGTGAAAAGGCAGACTTCCCTGGAAGGGCAGGGCCTGTCAGCTGCTGACAGCTCAGGCTCCCATGACAGATGTAGCTCTCCCTCTGGTCCTGGTGTCAGATTCAAAGGCCTGTCCAGCTTCTATCAGCAGACGCTCCCTCTTAATTGCCACAGATCAAATGTGCTGAGCATACCAATTAGAACAGTGGCGCAGAAGGTAGAGCAAGGGAGGACAAAGAGTTGGCATTCCCCATGCTCATCCAGCTCATGTGTTCCCTACTGGGCTGCTCTTTCCCCACCAAGATCATGAGGACATTAAACAACTTCAAGGTCTCTTATTTATCTCTATTCTTAATGACTCTTCTCTTTCCTATAATTTGTTCTCTTTCTTAAGAAAAATGATTTGTCTATTTCACCCTTTTCTTAGAAAAAGCCCTACACACACACACACACACACACACACACACACACACACACACACATACACACACACACACACAAGGGCACTTGGAACCTCATATCTTTTCATTCACTCATTCCTTTTTTTTCTCTCCCATTATGTTTGACCCACATGGCAAAAACCTTCATTTATTAGAGCTGGAAAAGGGTTTCACTAAATAAAAGAGTAAACTGAAGCTATCAGAGTTGATGCTCTGCACAAGGCTGGGAACTTACTTTCTATCTGATGTGCACTCATTCTTCTACTAGCATTTCTATGCTGGGTGCATTTTCAAGTAACTGATCTGAGACCAGGAGAGGTTCTTTCATGCCCATGCCTGGTGCCAGGAGCTCATGCCTAAAATCCTAACTACTTGGAAGGCTGAGATCTGAGGATCACAGCTCGAAGCCAGACCAGACAGAAAAGTCTGTGAAACGGACACACACACACACACACACACACACACACACACACACACACACACACACACAATCCAAGTCCACTGCTGTCACATGAGCCCTTGCTACTCCACAGCTTCATCCTCTGTGCTGTATGAACTTAACATCAGTCTCTCATACAGCATAGCACTGAGCATTCACAGGCAAACGCTCTCTAGTCCTAAGCATAATGAGTTGTAATTTACTTATTATTAAGTATACATTAATATTCATTGTAAACAAAACATCAATAATTTATACAACTCATTTAATACATCCACTAAATGTTAGAGACCAACGGTCTCTAAGCTTAGAGGATTTCATGGCCTGTTCTTTGTTTTTTGTTTTTTTTTTTTCTCCTTTGGCAAAGCAACAGATTGCCAATTTTCTTTTCTTTTTTTTTTTCCAAGGGAGGAGACAAAAATATTTTCCATTTACCCAGCACAGATATCTTATAAACTCAAGAACAGTACATTTCAAAGCTCTACAAGGACATAATTTGAAAACTAAAAATAATCCTTTTGCTTTTAGTGAAGAAAAATGTAGTTATGAAGCAGGTTAGGATAAACACTGGAATTTTCAAGCCCTTGGTCTCTCTTTGTCTCTCCAACAAGGAAGTGTTTTATGTTACCAGCCTCTTGCCTCTTTCTTCCTAACCCCACATGTGTCAGAGAGAAGCCAGGGCCACTGGCTGTTAATAAACCAGTATTTGTTGGGGGCACTCAGTGGGGCAGCTGCCAGTCTCCCAACCTAAGCCAGTGTTCATCAAATTTACACATAAATCCAATTTGTCAGAATCAGGATGCAAGACAATTCATCAAATGTGGACCATAAACAAAATCTAACAAAATTAACCCGGGACAAGGGCAAGACCTTTCTTTTATTGCAAATCTCCCCTGGGCTTTGGGATTGTCAGGAATCCTGGTGTGTGGAAAAATAGACTGGAAATTTCATAAGCAAAGCTGGGCTGTAGATACAAGAATAGTGCCCAAGGTTAGAATAGCAATGGATCTGCTCAGTTTCCTGGAACTCAGGCCCTGGCTAGAGGTGACATTCCAACACAATGGACAGAGACACTAAGACAGGGGAAAGGAGGTATTCAGACTGAGGATAGCTGTCTCAGACAAGTGGATCATCGGGGACACAAAACACTGCCTGCAAATGTCTGACGAGCTGTCATGCAGAAGAGAAAATAGGACAAATGATTGGAGATAAAATAAAAAAGATTTGTGCTGCATAAAGAAAAATACCGTAAATCTTACAGCCATGTCCACTCCAATCCCCCTCCCTTGGCAAACAAATTTGAGGGTTGGAAAAAAGGAATGGCTATCTTGAGTAAGTTACCCAGATTGGGACATATTTAAAGAAAAGCTGAGGGAGGTCTACTTGTGGCTTGTGCTTGTAATCCTAGCTACTCAGAAGGTTGACATCTGACAGTGGCAGTTTGAAGCAGCCAGTAAGAAAATTCCATTGAGACTCTTTATCCCTGATTAACCAGTATAAATAGTCAGAAGTAGAGTTTTAGCTCAAATGGTAGAGCATCAGACTTGAGCAAAAAAAGCTAAAGGTTAGTGTCCAGGCTCTAAGTTCAAGCCTCAGAAATAGCATAAAAAGAGGAAATGAAGGAAGGAAGGAAGGAAGGAAGGAAGGAAGGAAGGAAGGAAGGAAGGAAGGAAGGAAGGAAGGAAGGAAGGAAGGAAGGGAGGGAGGGAGGGAGGGAGGGAGAGACGGAGGGAGAAATCCACTGAATAAACTGGATAAAGTTTCCTTCATAAGGGACACCCACGCTGTGGAGTTAAGTCCACAAATGTAACAGAGAAAGAAGAGAATGCCCCCTGGGAGCTGGAGATACTGGTAATCCTGCCATATGCTCTTGAACATCACTGGCTGCTTCCTCTGCCTAGTTTTGCCCATGGTAAGCATCTTCCAGTGTGAATATGCTGGAGCTTCCACAGGGAATCATGGCTGTTTCCCCCTTACCTTTAATTATGTAAGTGTCATTTATGGAATAGTTTCCTTCAAGGAAGTGGTGTTGGTTGTTGAAATGGGCTATGTCATTACCCTCTTGTTTATGTAAAGAAACATCAAGAATCAGAACAATGTCAAATGCTGTCAGGGATGTTGGGGGAAAGGAACCTATTACAAGCGGTAGGAGCATAGGCTTAAGCATTTACGTGTAATGTACTCAGTTCCAATTCTAATCTAAATTGCTGATGTTGGGAAACTACAGGGTATATGACCTGATATCAGTTAAACTTTTCTCTTGAAACTATCCTAATTTTTTTCCCTAACATACTCTGTTTTACTGCCAAGTTCAAATCTAGAAAGTTACCTAGAAATTGTTGCCCTTCCTAGATTTGTCCTCGAAACCAACCTCCACAGCCACACCTCTTTCTACATTCTGGAAATCCGTGCCTAAGTAAATGACACTGTGGGAGAAAGGTGCACTTACCCTTGATGTTTAGTGAGTTATTCCTTGGGCTCACAGGGCTTCACCTTAACCCTTCCCTTCCCCTCCCTCCCCTGCCCTTCCCTTCCCTTCCCTTTCCTTCTCTCCCCTCCCCTCCCCTCCCCTTCCTTTCCTCTCCTCCCCTCTTCTTCCTTCCCCTCCCCTCCCTTCCGTTCCCTTCCCTTCTTCTCTTCTTCCTTTCCCTTCTTTTCCTTTCCTTTATCTTTTTTCCCTTCCCTTTTCTTTCCTTTCTTCTCCCCCATCCACTTCCCTCCCTCCTTTCCCTCTCCCTTCCCCTCCCTCTTTTCCCTCTCCCTTCCCCTCCCTCCCTCCTTCCCTCCTTTCCCCCTCCTGTCTCTCTCATCCTACAACCCCCTGCTATACATGACCATCCAAAAGCCTCGACACTGGATCCTTTCCATCCATTTATGTTTTTTGCTTCTACATATGGATTGCTGGTGCAGCTGCTGAAAGCCTGCACCCACGAAGATTGATGCCACCGAAGTGCAGGACCCAATCACAGCAGCTCTCTGCATCCACAAAGCTCAGCAATTGCCAGCTGGTGCTCTTCATCATTCCCCTCAGCCATTTCTCTAAACTGTCACCTTTCTCTACATGCTTCTAAATCCCACTGTCCTTGTTTAGAATACGACTTCTTACCTCTCCTTCCTCACACAACTGACTTTACCCTCTCATTCTCAGCACAGAAAGTCCTTGTATATTGCCAGATACACATGCATCCATCCATTCCCTTTCTCTCCTGTTTCTTATTAATAAACATACCCTCTTGTGTGTTGTATAAAGCTAGTCTCCTTCTCTAGATGCATATGGATATGGATATGTCTTACACACACACAATATATGATCATATCAGGAATTTTATTCTATCACCAATGCACCTTCCCTTCGTTTTGTTCCATCTCTCTTTTTTTCTAATTTCCATTGTCATCTAAAAATCTCTCTTCCAAATCCAAATTACCCTCAGTATAACTGCACTTAACTATATGTATATGTAACTAAATTTGGTAGACATAACTGAACTTGGAATATACTAAACTATTTGTTTTGTGTTGAGCCTGGGAGAGAACATACTATATTTTTTGTTTCTGTGGGACAGTAGCAGTGCATTAATTATTTGAATTCTACTTATCCTTATTCTCAAAGTTCTAGTTGTAAACATCTGATGCTTTTATAGGTACAGATTCACTTTTGTTAAAAGTGTGACTTTTTCCCCCTAACTCATCCAGCCAATATAGTTGATCAGCTCTCAGCATACTTCACGGTTAATGCTGTCTTCTCAGCTTAGAGTGTCCTCTGCTGGCAGAATGGAGGAACAACATATAAAGAAAGTTGACAGTCCAATGAAGGTTTAAAAATTTAATTCAATATACATATGAGGGAATATATGAAGCTAGAAAAGAATGATGGAAGGGAACATAGATCAAACTGTCATAAATTGACATGTTGAATTGAAACATATATACTACTTAGATATTATATTCACATACATATGTATTTGCATATATTTTTCCATATATATTTTATTGTAAAAATACTGTAAAGAGATGTTGCAGTTACATGAGTACGGTAATGAGTACATTTTCTTTTGAGCATTATTACCTCCTCGTTTTTCTCCTACCATCCCTTCCTGCTCCACCTTCCCAACTCCTCCCCCCTCTGCATGAAACTGCCCCCCGCCCCCCAAGTTGTAACGTTTGTTTTCAACATAATGTCTTGTACATCTCATTGCTACAATGGGCAACCTGTATCCTTGTTTCAGCATTTTGTTATTTCCCTTCCCCTCCCCTAATTAGAAAAATGTATATACAAGATGCAGGGTACCTGAATCAAATAGAGTGTAAACAGGGGTTATACTATGGGGAAGAACATACAAAAGAAACAAAAATCACATGGTACATTTTAAGTACATTAAAAACAACAGCAAGAAAGATAAAACCACTTGTGTCCCTATCTTGGGTTTCATTTCTCTTAGAACCATCTTATATGGTCACATGTACATAGCTTTTGACCTTTTCTGCTTGTCCTAGACATATACTGGTTATTGAAAATAAGGGAAACCATGGACCTATGTTTCTTTGGGTCTGACTTACTGAACTTAATATTATTTTTCCCAAGTCTTTCCATTTCCTAACAAATGGGGCAATGTCATTCTTTCTGATGGAGGCATAGAATTCCATTGTATATATATGTACCACATTTTTTAAAAATCCATTCATCTACTGAGGGGCATCTGGGTTGGTTTCATATCTTAGCTATGGTGAATAATGCTGCAATAAACATAGTTGTGCTGATAGCTTTGATATGACCTTGTTTGTGATTGTTTGGGTAAATGCCCAAAAGTGAGATTGCTGGGTCATAAGGGAGCTCTATGTGGAGTCTTGAGAGGAACCTCCATACTACTTTCCAAAGTGGACGAACAAGTTTACACTCCCACCAAGAGTACACATCCCCTGGCCACATCCCCTCCAGCATCTGTTGTTATTAGATTTCTTGATTATAGCCATTCTAACTGGGGTGAGGTGGAATCTCAGTGTCGTTTTCGTTTGCATTTCTTTTATGGCTAGAAAGTTGAGCATTTCTTCATGTGTCTATTGGCCATTCTTAGTTCCTCTTCAGAGAAGTCTCTCTTTAAGTCTTGGGCCCACTTATTTATTGGGCAGTTGTTTCTTTGAAGATTTGTTGTTGGGGGATTTAATTTTTTGAGTTCTAAGTATATTTTAGACATGAGACCCTTGTCCATTGTATGGCTGGGTGATGATCTTCTCCCAATCCGTGGGCTTTCTGTTGATCTTGCTAGCTATGTCCTTTGCCATGCAGAAGCTCTGCAGTTTCATGCAATCCCATAATAATATATACACATAACATACATAATAATATATACATATATATATGAACAATTTTTATCCCAGGATGGTAATGCATGCCTATAATCCCAACACTAACAGACACAGACAGGAGGATCACATATTTGAGGCCAGCTTTGAACAACATAGTGCTTCTAAGGCCACATACACTATATCCTGTATCCAAAATATTGGGAAACCTTGCCTTTATCAATTTCTCAGCTTATAAAATGCTACACTTCCATTACCATATACATTTCAATACCATATAACATTGTTAACATGTTTAGTGTTATTCACCCCTTTCCCACTGAAGGGATGTAGATAACAACTTCCAAAATGGTACCAACTATCCACAGGCTTCTTGGAGTTCCTCAAAAGTTCCTGGTTCTGCCCAGCACAGGTGACTCATGCCTGTAATCCTACCCATTCAGGAGATTGAGATCTGACTATCTCAGTTTCAAGCCTGCCTCAGCAGATAAATCCAAGAGATGCTTATCTCTTAACTATCCAACAGACACCTAATACGTAAGTATAGCTCAAGTTGTAGAAGACCAGCCTTCTATTCAAGGCCAGCTTTGAGTAGAAAAGCTAAACAAGGGTATACAAGGCCCTGAGTTCAAGCCCCAGTATCTACCTCTCTCTCTCTTCTTCCCCTTTTCTCTGTCCCTCTTTCTCCTTCCTCCCCCCCTCATACACACACACACACACACACACACACAGAGGGCTCCCAATTCCACCTGACAAGCTTGTAAACATGAGACATGAGGTCCACATTGCATTTTAACAGTTTCAGTGTCAACAGTTTCATATGTCAAAATGTCTTTGATGTTTTGGGTTAAAAATAATCCATTTTACCTCTTCCCATTCCATCTATTTTTACTAAAGTGTCACTGGATATTGTAAATGATATATATTTGTATTTCTGCATTGTAGCACACCTGCAGTTGATGCTATATTTGAAATTGATAGAACTCTACAGAAATGTCAGAGTCAAGCGACTTACATTTTCATATATATCGAAGACTTAGAAATCTTGGAAAGTAAAGCTTGTGGAGAGATTGGGTTTTCTGATTAACTTTGGAAATTCCTTGATGTGGGGTAGTATCAAGAATCTCATCCTCCCCGCCAGCAGCGAGCCGGCAGCGAGGGAGAGGGTGGGATGCACCCACATGTACAGCTCCCTCCCTTCCAGTCTAGTGACAGTGTGGAGGAACTACTGAGAGGGGCTAAGTGCTGGCTGGATGGGAGGACAAGAAGGCTGCAAGTCGGGGAGAAACGGCAGCTATAGGCTCAGATGGAAAGAATGACTTCTCCAGCCAGGTTGTGGAGGGCCTGCATTCCATCCAGGAGTGCGGTTCAGAGCTTTTCCTGAAGAAGCCACCTAGAGGGGGGATAAGAGGGTGGTGGATGGAAATTGGAAATGGCCTAATGACTAATAATTGATTCTGGGAATTCCAAATGAGAGGCCCATGGTGAATGAGGAAACACACCCGCAGCTTCTGTAAACCTGGCAGCCTTGCCTTGGAAAAAACCACGCCACAAACTAAGGGACCTCACTCAGCCTGAGGTGTGGGTCACTCATTTAAAATGTTTATTTCTGCAAACATAATCTGTTAATAGTTAAATCATGACCCTGGGCTGGATATCCCTGGCTCCAGTCTGTAATCCTAGCTACTTAGGAGGCTGAGATCAGAAGATCATGGTTCAAAGCCAACCCCAGGCAAGAAAGTTCATGAGACTCTTATTTGCCATTAACCAATAATAAATAAATAAATAAATAAATAAATAAATAAATAAATAAATAAATATAAAATAAAAAAAGCTGAAAGTAGATGTATGGCTCAAAATGGTAGAGCTCCACCCTTGAGTGAAAAAAAGCTGAGAAGGAAGGAAGGAAAGAAGGAAATAAGGAAGGAAGGAAGGGAGGAAGGAAAGAAGGAGAAGGAAGGAAGGGAGGAAAGAAGGGAGGGAGGGAGGAAAGAAGGGAAGGAGGGAGGCAGGGAGGGAGGGAGGGAGGGAGGGAGAGAGGGAGGGAGGGAAAAGAAATTTTTTTCCCAAAAGGCTTCCTCTGATCCATTTTTACTTCCTTGCTACTTCCCCTAAGCATCTATTCCTTCTCAGATCTTGAGTAACACTTTGTTTAATAAAATTGGAGAGGGCTCAGAAGTCCAGCTTCCTTTCCATCCATAGATTGGTTCACTTTCCAAAGTTCACCACTGAGTCCCTACCAGTGTCAAACACCATGGTAGGCAGCACAGGTAGCATGTAGTCAGGTGCTTCCCACAGTGAGAAAGTTCTCCTACTAGATTTGGGTCATACTTACACATAGAATTACAAAGAAGCCTGAGGCAGGTGTTGGAGAAAGTGAGTTCAAGTTGTTTGGAGCACAACATAAAAGTTGCTTCCTGAACAGCTTACTCCACATAGCTCTGTAAGAAAAGTATTTTTGTCCACTCATAGAACTCTGGGTAATTTTTTTTTTTTTTTACTTTCACCAAATGTTCCTTTTTTCACCCTGCTAATCATTTTTAAAGAGATTGCCTTAGCTGACATGATAGCATTTATTTACAAACAAAACATTTCTGAAATGTTTCTGTCCTTAAATTTGAGCATCACACATCCTCTTAAGTAGTTCTTGTAGAGCACTCAATAGTTGAGGTTTAACAGTATGAAAATCCTGTATCTTTCAATTATAGCATTTAGCCCACCATCAGTTAATTATTGAAACATTTTGGCTTGAATCTCCATTTTACTAGCTTTCTACTGTTCCATGTTCTGTATGTCCTTTATTCCATGCCCCTCAGGTCAGGACACACTCCTCCCCTCATGAAAAGACT
Source organism: Dipodomys merriami (assembly GCF_024711535.1). Classification (NCBI taxonomy): domain Eukaryota; kingdom Metazoa; phylum Chordata; class Mammalia; order Rodentia; family Heteromyidae; genus Dipodomys; species Dipodomys merriami. The sequence goes on along the minus strand of NW_027203381.1, from coordinate 64,706,231 downwards.
GAAGGATGTGCTAGGGAGGGCCTGCAGGACACATCCTGGGCTGTTACTGTCTTGGAAACAGGACATTCTTAGCTTTTCCCCACTGAGTCTCACTTCCCCTGGTAATAAGCCCCAGAGCCAGCTGCTTTCCAGGCTCCTTAGATGGAGGGCTGGTGGAGAATTAGCAGAGGAAATTTTTATCCACCCACTGCACTTTCCTCTTCTTAGGACCTGCCTAAATTAATCTTATGTCTCTCTGTCCCTTGATGCCCATCTGTCAGCACCTGTGTACTCCGTTGCAGAAGTTGGCAACCAACACACAGAGACCCTTGCTGCACAGGTAGATTTATATTTGTCTACATTCTTTTACTAACAAAAATGTGTTTTTAGCTAAGCATTGGCGGCTTACACCTATAATCCAAGCAACTCAGGAGACTGATATCTGAAGATCATAGTTCCAAGCCAACATAGGCAGGAAAGACTGTGACTCTTATCTCCAATTAACCACCCCCCGCCAAAAAAAAAGCTGGAAGTGGAGCTGTGGCTAGGATGGTAGAGCACTAGCTTTGAACACAAAAGTTCAAGGAGAGCACCCAGATCCTGATCTCAAGCCCCAGGACCTACACACACACACACACACACACACAGAGTCTTAAATAGCATAAAAATTACCTGAAGGTTTATTACTAACGCAAACTCTATAGCTGGACTTCATTCCTTCTGGTCAGTGGCAATAAGATTCCCAGATGATTACTATGTGAAAAAGTTTGAAAAATACTACATTGTAACACCTTAACTCCATTTACACTTACATAATGCATACCTGATTTAATGCATTTCATTTACATACGAAATATACAAACTATCACTGTTTAATATATCAGTATTTGTATTTACCAACAACTGATGCTTCTCATTAGATCTCTATTATTTCTCTTTTCATCCAAAAAACATAGGTATATTTACCGTAGTGTGATTTTGCTTTGAGTTTTTGTAAGAAAATTTACATCCTTGTTGTTTTACAAACTTTATCATGGACATTTTCACTAAGTTCTAAGACAAAATAATATTTAAAAACTGGATTTACTAATTCTTCACAAATGGTCTATGCAAGTATTTTTTCTATTCTTTTACTCCATATTTAGTGGCATTCCTACTCATCTGTTAACGTTTTGTCCTCAGATTATAATCTAAGCGAGATATGACTGCATCTAAAATATTAACACCAAGTTCTCAAGATCACCCAGTATCAGATGTGTTTATGTCTCTCCAGTGGTTGTATGGATCTTTTCAGTTTGTAATTAAATATATATAGTATATTTGTAATATATATATTTGAAGGATTGTCATTTGTAAAGTTTTCCATAGTGTCTTTGGCAGACTGCAATCTTGCTCTTAAAATATTTCTACCTAAAAATGGTAAAAAAAAAAAAAAAAAAAAAAAAAAATTGTGGGTGTTGGTACTGGAGTTCTATCTCAGGGCCTTTTGCTTATTTGGATTTTTCCACTCAAGGCTGGCCCTGTACCTTATTTTGTCTTCTGGTTTTTGCTGGTTAACTAGAGATGTTTCTCGGGTTTCTGCCAGGGCTGGCTTCTAATCACAACCTTTTAAATCTCAGCCCGAGAGGCTAGGATTACAGGCATGAGCCCCCAGTGTCCAGCTGGTAGACAAATCTTGAACCTTGCTAATTTTGTAGGTAGTGCAAGAACTTTCTATTTGGAAGCAAAGAATATATAAATTTTCCTTTTGTGAAGATGATCTTAATCTTCCATCACATTTTAACTATTAGTTGAATATGCCTATCAAAGGATAGGCCCTGATTATTCATCACACTGAGGTATACACCTTTCTTTGAATAAATATCATGGTAAATGTCCAATTATTCACCCCATTTGCCAGTTTTCCAAATAACGTATTGATTCCTATCTGCTATACAGAATCTGTAAATTTTTTTTTTTTGGTTCGGTCATGGGGCTTGAACTCTGGGCCTGGGCACTGTCCCTCAGCTCTTAGCTCAAGGTGAGTGCTCTACTACTTGAGCCACAGTACCACTTCCTGTTTTCTAGTGGTTTATTGGAGGTAAGAGTCTCTTGGACTTTCCTGCCCGTGGTGGCTTTGAACTGTGATCCTCAGATCTCAGCCTCCTGAGTAGTTAGGATTATAGGCATGAGCCACTGTGGTGTCTGGCAGAATTTTATTTTGCTCCCCAAACAAATAATACCTTTCCGAGTCCCCTTGTGCAATAAAGAAAACACAAGACACAGAACACTGTCTTAACAAATGGATGACTTTATTAAGAGAGAAGGACAAGGTAGGTAATCACCCCAGTCACGCCATCCAGGAAAACAAAGGACATAGACTTACGTATACAATACTTTGGTTTAAAAATTATCCTTATCATGTTCAACCTGATATTTGAAGAAGCAAATGTGGAACATAAACCATGGAAACACAAGCTTGCATAGATGAATTAACATAGACAAGGAAGGCTGGAGCCTGGGAGAGTGCCTTCATGATGTTGACCACCTCAGCCTCCCAACGCAGAAAAAGTAACCAGCACCATGTTCCTCATCTTCCTTGATGAGTTATGAGCAAGAATCTGTGCTGCAGGAAGGTGACGTGAAACAGACTGATCCACCAGTTTAATTCAGATGGGTACGTGCCTGCCCACCAGGACCCACCCATCACCTTTAAGGCATCCACATTGCTTCCCTCACAGTATCTGTCACTGAATCTCTAGATAGGCATGTGGTTTGGGGTAGTGTGCTTTCCAGCCTCAGACAAGCAACTGTATCCCATCAAGGTTCTGTCTGGCTCCATGAAATAGCTACTTCAGAGCTGCTTCCTCCCTTTGGGGCTTGGTTATATACTGATGAGTACTTGAGATAACATTGCTTTTGTTGTATGAACATGATCCAGATTCTGAATATTAAAAGGGTGCTTACCAAAGAACTGGAAGTGTCTGGGCACTTCTTAGTTCTCTCTCAAGGGATTATTTTTCCAAATTACATGACAAATGGCAGCATTACCTGGAATGGAATTTCCTGAGCAACTTGATTTGTGAGCAAATTCAACATTTTAATTCAGCACCTTTTCAAAATACATTTTGCTGGGCTAGATTCTTCTTAGGGGAAACCCTACATTACAGAGAATTCTCATGTTATTCCCTGCTATACTTTCTTTTTATTTACAACAGCTCATGTGAAGAATACTGGCTTGCCCAGAAGAGGCAAGAGGAAAATTGGCCTTTCAGTTTACAAGGTCTAAAGTTACAGTCTAATCAGAAGTATAAAAATTCTGACACCTAAAACTATCTCACAAAACTTAACAGGAAGCATTTTAGTGGCTATGGTCCAAAATTCAGTGTGTCATATCACATTCTCTCATCTGTCTTCTCTTTAGTGTCCTAAATCTTTATTCTCCTGAAGGAAATATTACTTGACCCCTGCCTTGGATCCTACCCTCTTGCTATCTTAACCACAGAAACGAATAATGGGGCACTAAATTACAAAACAGTTCTGCCCTGACTGGAAATAAAAGTCATCACAGTGCTGGCCCCCCTGTCATGAAGTTCATCAAAAAGAGAAAAAACAAATTAATTCCAACTTTGTGAAGATACTTAAAAGAATACTACTTAAGCTATGAAGAACATGTTAGTAAGCAGGCAGTGTTTATACATATATATATATGCATAATATATACGCATAATATATATATATATGCATATAGGAAACAGAGTGGCTTTCAGGGCTGGACATTTCCCAAAGATGAACACAATCACTTACTAGAACCTTTAAAAACCATCTTGGTATCTCATTTACAAACGTTTTCCTGGGTAATTTTCTCCTAAAAAGTAGAAAAACATAACAGTCTGTAGCACATCAGAAATCTTCCATTTCAAATGAATGCACGGTGTTTGATTCTCTCTCTTTTTTGGGTTAATGGTAAATAATCATTTCAATACACAAAAGGCATTATGGAAATGTTTACAGTATGAATGTCTTCATTCACAAAAGAATCCTTAGAAACATCTACATAGTCCTTATTTTAAAAAAGGAGAGAGTCAGAAAACTCAATTGTTCAGAAAGTGATTGCCTGGTATGAAGGAAGGTTCTACCAGGATTTTCTTGCTCCTCCTCCTACCAGTCTTTCTGGTCATGTCTTTGCAATTCAGGGAGCTGAAATGATGTATTTGTGAGTGTCACATCAGCAGAAATATCTAGAGGGAGAAGAGGCCTTATGACAAGGAAGCTTGGGAATCATCTGTGGGTTTTATCAATGACAGCTGACTGTCATTCACATACAGCAGTATATACTGAGCTCACACAAAGTCAAATTAATTTATGGCAAACCTGCTCCTCACTAACATTGCTGGCATAAAGTTCAGAGCTCATCAGGAAAGTGAGTCTGTACTATTGACATTTTCCCAGTTAACTCTCATTGACTCAAGTTCCCCAAAAGTATCTTTCAGCATTCCTAATGACACCTGTTAAGTGCCAGGAAAAGCAATAGCCTCTGCTCTTCCCTTTAGTAAGTAGTTTTACATATATCATTATGGACAAAGGAGATTGTTCCAGCAAGAATTAGCATGACCCTATTCCTGTTCAGCTTTACCAGGATCATCTGTAGTTTGCTCCTCTCTGCTCATAAACACGATCACAGATTAAGAAGGAACAAGATAAACAAATATAACTTCAAAACTCATGGGCACCAACAGATACGAGAAAAGGGGAGCATTTTCCAGACTTACTCCTGGATGAGCAGAACATAATGGACATAATACATACTCTTTTGCAAAAAAGATCGGGGGGGGGGGGTTTGAGTCTTTTTTAAAGGCTGCAGGATATGGCACAGTATGTACAGTAAAATCTACTTGACCAGTGTTGCTTTTCAAAGTTAATAGTCGCTACACCAATGCCATCTACCTAAAAGGGAACAAGCCTTTAATTCAGATTCTATTTTGTCCTTAGTAATTCCACTGATCGACTCAAGGTTCTCATCTTTTCTTATGCAGTCACCAGTCATCTTTCAAGAAAATTGAATAACAAACATTCTTGATATTTTTCAGAGATGTTTTTCCTTTCTTCTTCTTTTTGAAAGGCAGCATTCATTAAAAATCAAGGCCCTAAAAAAATGCTAACCACTTACGTGGTAAACAATGCACCATATTATAATAAATATCTGCAATTTGGCACAACAAATTTAGAGAAGATATGACACTATTAAAAATAACTATTGGCTAAAGCAAATATAAAAATACTATTACATTTTTATACTGACATGTTGTGTATATGAAAAAGATGAAAACTGTCAGCAATGAATTTAGTTACCAGCTTGTTAGGTTTCCAGCCAGAACAAGGAAAGGCAGAGGTGGCTGGGTCCAGAATTTCCTAGAGTTCACGGAACACGAGACTCATGGTCACCATTCTGAAAATAGTTTCCTTCTACGAACATTTATCCATATTTCTTTTTAACTTAGATGTTTCCCTGTGATCAAAATCACATGGCTCTTGTTACTGTTTTGATGTTGCAATTCATTAGTGTCCTGCAGGCCATTGTAAAGTCAAATTGAGAAAATTCAGTGCTATACATATTCACTTTTTTAGAGCATGTGGAGAAACCAACCAGTCTCTCAGGAAAATAATTACATCTAACAATAGCTTAAATTCAACCTCAAAATTATACCAGAGATTTTTGTTCTGTTTTTTCATGTTAGACATTTAAGCTGACTTTTACCTGATCTCTTGCCTAGGCAATGATTTACAAAAGGCCAGGTTCTGGAAGAGAGAGAATATATGTCAAGTAGCTCTAAAAGCCAGGCCCCTTAACTTGGTGGTAGGGCTTGGCTTCCAGAGAGCAGAAACTTAGAAGCAGAAAGAACTTCTGCTATTGGTATTAGTATAATAAATAACTCGTAATACATTGTGGTCCTAAAAATTAAGTTGCCTGTGTTCCAGCAGCAGGAATAGGAATATAATAAATGTGTCCATACTGATGACAAAGTAAATGCAAAGTAAAAAGCAGGAAACATTGTGAAGATAGGCAGTTCATCAGAACACAACTGTTAGTTGTTTCTGCCATTTCAAAAATAATTATTACATTGGAATGAAATAGCATGAGAATATGCTGACAGCAGATGTCTAGTGAATTACTGATCCTCTTAAAAAAGTGTTTGCTTTACAAAAAATAAAGATAAAATATTTCAAAATCCTAATCTTTAAAAAAAAACTAACAAAAAGTAACAAGTTTTCAATACTGACAATGAATTGGCTGTCACAAGGGCACCGCTATATGTGGTCATTCACTAGCAGCTGAACCCTAAGAACTCTGGTGTGGTAGGTGGCCTAATATCTTTATGACTGAAGTGTGCCCAGCTGACATTTCACAATAAATATGATTGAATAAAGCACATGAAGAGCCAAGAAAATGTGGAGTTTCAAAAGTAAAACTGATCACTATATGAAATAGAAAAATAAACATTTATAAAGTAAAAATATGGCAAAGAAATGTTGTCCATTTGCCTAATTATCAAATAAAAATACAAGTGTGTTTTCTGGGTTTAGTTACCATTTTAAAGCATGAATAAAAATCACAGGGCAGATAAAGAAAAATATAGCTATTACTTTAAGTCACCAAGTCTGTGCTTGGGATATTAACATCTCTACCTGTATATGGACTCAAGACCAGCCTTCATTTTTGTCTTCCCTTTTTTAAATGAAGACTTTCCTATATTCATTTCATTATAACTGGTTAAGTCCTGTTATTTTTCCCTTTCCTCCATTTTCTCAAACTGACCACACAAATTAAGGTTTCATTTCTTTCCAGATTATCATTTGCCTACAAAATAACTCTCAGGTGCCTTTTACTTAAGTCTCTACAATAAAAAAGAAACTTTATGAAACAAAACCTCTTTCTCAAAATGAGAAATCCAAATCCACTCTGAGAATTTGTATGAAATACCTTCCCTGAATTCTGCCCAATATTTATAGACGGTCTGGAAAATAAGGCAAATAGAAGGCAGTTCCCAGGACAGGAAAAATTAACAACTCAGTTCCCAGGACAGGAAAAATTAACAACTCTTTCTCTAGACACATATATTTCTTTCCTAAATAAATGCCATATTGATATGCAAAATAAATGACAGATTCATATAGTGAAAAAGAGCAGGAGGTCAAGCTGAAAGAATTATTAATGGTTTGATTGACATGTATATTAACAGAGAAGTATAGGTAAATAAACATGTCTGTGAGTTTGCAATCATACCCACTAAATTGCTAACAGAGAGGGCACCACTTGTAAAAAAAATACACTGTGTAGGACCAAATATTCAGTAAAGAACTACTTCATAAAGTTCAACTTCATGACGAATTATTCTAATTATTAGGTGGGACATAAAACATTATTGAGAAGTTGTCAACAAACACTGTTCTATCTTTTTTTTTTTGGTCGGTCGTGGGACTTAAACTCTGGGCTTGGGTGCTGTCCCTCGAGCTCTCTCCCGCTTGAGCCACAGCACCACTCAAACACTGTTCTTTTAAGCAAGAGGCAACCTTCAGTCAATAGCCAGAGAGACTCTACAGAATCTTCTCTTTTGAAATGATCTTCTAATTCCACTTCCCTTAGCTCTTTCTAAAAGTAAATGTTAAACAAAAGATATAGAGACTGTTTTTTTTTTAATTTTCAGTTGATTTTGCAGATGTGTAAATTAATATTTCAGTGAAATAATTTTTGGCAATAATGTTCTTTGCTTGGTGTCTTCTGAAAGCCTTGCTATTGCAGATGCAACAGCACAGTACGTGTTAAATATAGAATACAGACCAATTTTCCCAGTGGTGCTTATTAATATACAAAACCTCTACCGGTTCCATGTATTCAGAACAGTAATTTCAAATGACCCTAGTGTTTCTTTTTTTAAATACTTCATAGTTATAATATTTTATTTTCCTGAGAATAAAAAGTAAAAGCTCTGTCCTTCCAAACATCTAATGCACCAGGGGCTACCTCTTATATTCTTTAATTCTGTGGTGCAGCCAACTGTTACCTTTTACTTTAATTCTAACTGCTACATAAAGCCTAGTCCCCAGGTGTCAATACTCCATGCTAAACAAATATCATGTTACAGAGCATTTGGAAACTATATCCCAGGAAATACACATGTAGCCTAGTGGTGGCCAATATCCAAAAGCTACATTTTCTTATACTGCCCAAGTGATCAGAAATAGCAAAATCATTTGACAGGAATTGAAATTATTGATAGTAAAAAAAATAATAAACCCCAGGAATGCAAACACACAGGGGGATAAAAACTAATGTGGCATAAAATCTGTTTCATCCAGATATGTGCTACAGTGAGTCCATTTTCAAGGCCGATTCCTAGGTTTTTACTGCTTGTAATGGAAACCTGGGTTGGAAACAGAAAAAGCAAAAACAATTAGGAAAAACATATCTCTAAAATCTCAGCAAATTTCCTCTACTTAAGCAAAGAAATTTATCTTCATATTTATGTATTTCAAGTGGTTCTTTTCTTTGTTTTTGATTGTAAAGTATCTATATACAGAATCATTTTTTATTTTAATATTATCAATGTATATGTCCAAAAAACAAAGACCAATGAACACAGCATTTGAAATGGAAAAATACCAACTATTTCCATTAACTGGGGATGGTGAAATGCCACAAGCTGATGGGAATTATGACGAGTGAACTGGGGGTTTTTTTGTTTTTTTGTTTTTTTGTCGGTCGTAGGGCTTGAACTCTGGACTTGGGCGCTGTCCCTGTGCTTTTCAGCTCAAGGTGAGCGCTCTACCACTTGAGCCACAGTGCCACTTCCGGTTTTCTAGTGGTTTATTGGAGATAAGAGTCTCTTGGACTTTCCTGCCTGGGCTGGCTTTGAGCTGTGATCCTCAGATCTCAGCCTCCTGAGTAGCTAGGATTACAGGTGTGAGCCACCGGCACCTGGCTAGTGAACTGTTTTGATAAATGTGTTCATAATGTCCAACTAGCTCCATCTTTTTCAAAATGTCTTTTAGTTTCAATATTAGGTGGATATCAACTGGGGAAGGAAATCTTTTAAAAAATGTAAATATCTGATATTCCTTTCTCAGAGATTCTGATAATCAGTAAGAAATGTAATTTCATTGGTGCAACAGTAACTTAAAGGACAGCAGACATGGTAATTTAAAGGAATTTGCAAAACTGCCATTAGGTTTGGAAAAATACAATGAAAGTACCATTTGATAAATCTTTAAAAATTGTATCATAACAGATCTGTTAACAAGACCTAATGTTTGTAAAGTCTACCGCAAACTTCAAAGTTCTCATCTTATGTGATCTTAACAACTCTGGATTAAATATTTACATTGCCTCTACTTTGCAAATGAGGATGTTAATATAAGAATGTATCTCCTTATTTGAGTTACAACGTTCATAAAAATACATATATGTATGTATATCTGTGAGAACTATTCCTTCCATTTTTAAAGGGACAATCCAATTTAGATGTTTATGTTATGTCTTTACTTCATTCTTCTCTGCATGAACAGTTTATGTGGTGTGTAAATGCACATATGTGAACTCTAATCTGCAGACAAAGGCAGAGGGAAATTAGGATTCAGTACAGACTGATAATATTTTGTCCACAATACTAGGAACACAGCTATTTTTCATATTTCAGAATTTTCAGATATTTGGAATATTTGCATAGACTAATAGCTAAGCATCCCCAACCCAAGAATCTGACATGTGAAATCCTACATAACACTAGCATTCAAAACATCTCAGAATTCAAATTTCCCTATTAAAATGCTCAAGCTGTAGAAAAAAAAAAACAGCCCAACAGATGTAAGTGAGAGTTATAATTACTTTATAAGGCTAAAAAAACTATAATCTTTCTCCATTGGAAAATCCAAACACATAGAAAAATCTTGCATTCACTTTGAGGTACTTTGCATTTTACTTTTTGCAATTTGTGTTTTAAAAAATAAGGAACAATATAGTGATGTAGAAAAAGACAATTTAATTTTTTACTCCAGTAATGAGAAGACAGCACTTGATTTTTTACAACATGAAACTTACAAAAGATGTGAACTGTAAAAAAGAAATAAAAAAGAAAAAAAAAAAGATTTGATTACATACTCTTCTTACCTTTATGAGAGGACTCTGATTTTGAGAAGTGACGAGTAGAATTGTGCTGGTTTGTAAAGTGAGTATAATCTGGACCCTCAACTTCTGTCACTGTAGCTGGGGGTGGCCTGAAGAAAAGCCAAATTTAAAGAGTCATCTAGGCAGTAGAAACTACAATCACACCTTTATTTGTGTTACAATATATTTTCTGCAGAAATCAAAAGCCAAAATGTTCTAGAAAAATCTCAGTTCCTAGATAATTGCCTGAACTTAAATCAATTATTTTACCCTATTCTTCCTGCATTTTGATTAACATAAATTCAAGCAAAACAAGTATTTTCTCAGCACCTAGTATGTCTGTAGCCCTGTGCAAGACAGGGCTATGACTTCTCCATTTTAAAAAACATTTACTTTGTTCTGCTAGGCTTTACCAAGAAAAAGAAACAGGAAGAAACAAAAGAACAGAAGAAAAGAAATTTACCAAATTAAGGAAGGAAAAAACAATGGAGTCAGGAAGATGAGTGGCCAGCTAAAGTGGAGGGAGATAAGGACTTGGAAAAACAAAAATTCACAGTCCAATTTCCTTTGTCCACCAGGTGGCAAAATAGGTCTGAAAATAGATTCAACTTGCTATAATACATACATTGGTAACTTTTTATATCAAAAAGAAAACACTAAAACTGAATTCAAACTTTTCATTAAACATTATTATTTTGGTACTTAATATCGATTTTTTTCAAATATTTCATATTGATAAAGATTTCAAATCAAAACCTCTCACTGTGCTAGGTACTGGTGGCTCAGGCCTATAATTATAATCATAGCTACTTGAAAGGCTGAAATCTGAGGATCATGTTCAGAATCCAGCCCAGACAGGAAAGTCCATGAGACTCATCTCCAATTAAACAAAAAAAAGCTAGAAGTGGAACTGTGGCTCAAGTAGTATAGTACCAGCCTTAAACAAAAAGTTAAGGGACAGCACTCAGGCCCTGAATTCAAGGAACCAGCACAAATAAACACCCTCTCATTCCTTTTTTTCCCCAAAGATATATTCAAGTTTTATACTAAAACATAGAACCAGGTGAAGTTAATATTGTTTTGAAAGTATAAAATATAATAAGTCAGTTTGGTACTGTGGTCTCTGCAATATAAAAATCAGGCAAGAGCATTCAAATTTTTCATCCTATCCCAAGCACTGGGAAGAAGGGGTATAAACCTGTGTGGATAGTGAAGAATGCCTTGCTGTGAATTCTACATAGATTAACTCAATTAATTCTCAGTGCAAGATCCAAGTCTGCATGGTAGTTAGGAGGTACATATTTCAGAGGTCAAAAACATAAAAAACACATACATTTAAAAGGACAAAGTGATGCCTTGATACACATATGTGTTGTGTATCACATAAATACATTTATCTCCTCAAACATCTATCATTTCTCAGTGGTGAAAGCTTCGACACTTGACTGCCACTTTTCAAAATGTAGAGCTTACAGCTGCTACCTTGCAACTCTCCTGTGCAACAGCATACCAGACCTTCTTGTTCCCATGTAACTGCAACTTAATTCCTTTCTCTGTTCAGTATTAGCCTATTCTCCCCAGCCATCTTTCTGTATTTCATGTTTTCTCCTCATATTCCAACCATAAATTCTTCTGAAAAGTCACTATGAGCAAAAAGGAACAAAAGAGGCTCCTTCTCTGGTCTTGAATGCTGACAACAGAAGTGTAAAAACAACAGTTACTCCTAACTACAACCCAAGACTTCCTAAGAGAAGTCAGGAGGTATACACACCTCAGGTATGTATGAGAATGCAAAAAGGACACAGACTCAAACAGGAATGAGTTTGGGCATGTTTAAATTGGGCATATTTAAATGACATGCACCAACACTGTAACCATAAAGATATCCAGTAACAATTTAAAATCTGAGATTTTATTTAGGAAGATGGTTAATCTCCTGTCTCTCTAGCGCAGGTTATAAATACATAAATGCTGAAGTGCAGAGATAAGAATTGGTCCTCAAGAAAAAAAGCCACAATGTTCTGGATACATCTCAGTTTCTACAAAATACTACTATCTGACTTATGAATGTGATCCAATGAAGTTTAAGAATAATACTGTAAGACTCGATATAATACCACCTCAAAATTACAGATTTTTTTTATCTCTTCTCTAAAGAAGTCTTCTCAAGCAACTGATTTCTCCTAACTTACCTAAAACATCACTTCTTCACCCTGCTTTTCAATGAAAGTGTCATCTTACCTTGCTGACCTGTCATTCTTAGAACGATGAGATTCATCACTCTCCTTCGACTTTGGGTATGTTGATTTAGCTGATTTTGACTAGAGACAGAAAAAAAACAAAACACACATACACACAAATAAGGTTTAAGAAATACACCTATCACATCAAGCTTTTCTTCAGTAATTTTAGCTTACTTTTATTTAAGCAATAAGGCACTTTTATAATACAGCCATTCAAGTTAAAAAAAAGGCTCTCAGCAGATAGCCAGACATACAAACATGCCACCCCACAAGGCCACAGATTATGAAGAGTTGTGGGGGGAGGGAAAGTGGAAGAAAAATGAGGGAGGTAACAATGTTCGACAAGAAATGTACTTATTACCATCTGTACATCACCTTGACAATAAAATTAAGTTTAAAATAAAGGCTGCATAACAACACATAAGAACTGGAAGATTAGGTTTGGGATTTCAAGTTTTCTTTTGTACATCTGACTTAGGAATGATGATTTTTCAACCAGACAACTAAGGCATATGTAAATCAACACTCCACTAAAGGAACAGTACCAGTACCAATCATATGATCTGTTAATCACAGACGTCATAATGTTCCTAGCAATGTGTTTATCCCCCTATGACTTTTCTGATTTATTAACCATAAAATACTTGTTCTTTTCTAAAGTTAACAAAGAAGCTGAGTAACTGTGGCAAAACGCATCTGACAAAAGACCTTGAATATTTAAAGAGTAACTTAGAGCTAAGTAAACCTAAGTAATGTGGAAATCATACTTTAACACTGAGACTTGGTAACTGAGCAAGAGGAAACAGTATAGCAATAATTTCAACATGTCTTCTTTTGCCTTACGACCATTACTGAGACTGTGAGGTAGGACCAGGGACCCAAGGGAGGACTCAGAGAGAAGAATGCTACACATCAACTGGATCATGGATGCATAAACTAGGTTGCAGTGTGACAGTCGCATTGTAAACTCCCTTCTAAAACAGGTTTTACTGCATGAATTATCTTCCCCTTCATCTGTTCTTGTATTCAACTTGATCTTTTATGTGTTCGCTGTTTATAATTTGACTTAGTGGGTAAGAGCCCTCTGTATTTCCACATTGGTCCAGAATGATATGCTACATGTACAAAGTCACTGAATTTGCTAAGTTAAACTTGAAATCGCTACATACAGCAACAAAATTATTTCAGAATGAATTGTAGTCATTGTCCATTTTGTTACCTGACTAATGAGAGAAAAGACAATAATCAAGACACATGCTAAACAGTTCTGGTATTGCGATATAAAGTAATGACTGTGATGATAGCATTCAGTCAGTCTTCCATAAATGAAATTATGACAAATCAAAAAAGGACCAGCTAAGGGAAGAGATGCAGAAAAATGCAACACAAAGACCAAGTAGCCAGAGAAACAGTATGTCTCTAAGATGCTGAAAGCATGTGAAATGCTGCCTTTTCTCATGACCTGAGTACATGAAAAATAAGGTAATTCAAGACCAGAGGCATCTGCATCTCAGCTGTCAAAATGCACAGAATGAATTTTCCTAGTACCAGTTGCAACTTTTACATTGCTGTCTTCAGGAAATTTTCACAATAAAACATTAGATTCATATGCAATAAAGATCATTATGCATTCCCTAAATACATTTGGAAAACTTACCCTAGTAACACATTACCCTCGTTAATACATTTTTACTATTATTTTTAATTAAAACAAAATAAAACAAAACACACACCAAAAAAATTCTACCTTTGATTCGGGGTCATGCTTTCTTTTGTCCAAAGAGGACCTCTCCCGGTCTTTGGCTTTTTTATAAGCTTTCTTTTCTTCAGCCATGAGAAGGCGAGCAATTTCCTAAACAAAATCCAGTCAATACCATTACCTACAGAGTTAGCATGGAAATTACTGGGATGTTTACAAAGGAAGAGCCTATGAAGCTCTCTGACATGAACTCACCTCATCCTGGGCTACCTGAGCAGCTCTCATATCCACCTGGGTAGCCTGTAAAGCAGATACATGAAAGTGATTTAATTGGAATTTATGCTTTATATATTTTTATGTTTTTATCGTAAAAAGAATGCACAGAGGGGTTACAGTTCCATGAGTAAGGTCATAAGTTGTAAAGTTCATTTTCAACATAGTGTCTTGTACATCTCTCATTGTTACAATGGGTCAATTTGTATCCTTATTTCAGCACTTACGCTTTATATATTTTTTTAAAATCTTATATAAAATAAACTGGCACCAGGTGCCAGTGGCTCACACCTGTAATCCTAGCTATGCAGGGAAGCTAAGATCTGAGGATCGCAGTTCCAAGTCAGCCCAGGCAGGAAGGTCTGTGAGACTCTTATCCCCAATTAACTACCAAAAAGCTGGAAGTCAAGCTGGAGTTCAAGTAATAGAGCGCCAGCCTTGAGCAAAAAAGCTCAGAAACAGTGTTGAGGCTCTGAGTTCAAGCCGCAGTACTTGCAGACACAAAAATTAATTAAAAAAAGAACTGACATAAAAAGTTAGCTGTGTTTAGCACTGCTGAAGTTGCTAATACTCTGCATACGTTCACTGGCCAGAGCAGAGCCATATTTGATCAAATTCTACACCAGATTCTTAAGAAAATTTCCAGAACTTAATAATGCAGAACTAGGTACATAGCTGTGTTGCTAATTCTGCCTCAGCAAGTAAAACTGGAAGTAACTGAAGTAACAGTCCCCCTCTCCACCAGGATACATCCCATACCTTCAGGAGTATCTAACACCGCAGATAGTCTACTACGTTTTGTATACTCACATACACAGAGCTAGGAGAAAGCTTAGTTGACAAATGAGGTCCCAAAAGATGAACAATATTAAAAGAACACATATAGCACTATGTTGTTATAAAAGTTGGTAGTTATTTTTTCTGGGCTTTCCACTGTACTTTTTGGACTACAATTGGCCCTGGTCATTGCAACCACAGATTTAGTTATGGATAAGGAACCAACAATACACAACACCCACTGTCTATAGTTCTGAACTGATAGAGATTGAGCCATTACATAATCCTAGTATAACATTCACAATGTAACTGAACTGTTAGTCGAGACACACACAAAACAAACAAACAACAACAACAAACCCTACTGATTCACCTGAACAATTTTCTGAAGGTGCTTACCAAAAGTTCTTCTTCTTGCAGTTTTCTGGCAATCTCAGCATCATACCATTCCTGATCCCTGTGGGTCCCTCGCGATGGAGTTGAGATAGCTTCTTTCATCACTCTTGTCTTCATTCCTAAAAGAAACTCCATACAATGAGGCAATCGTAAACCGATACAAAAGTTTCCCTTTATTATCTATAACTGACCATACAGCCTCCACACCAGAATTTAGTGTGGAGTACATCTCAAATATACTTTTCCAGAAGCATGAGATTGTTGATAACCAAACAGTCCTGATAAAAAAAATCCCTCTCACATAGCTTCTTCAACAGCAGAAACATGCACGAAATCTCCTTCACAAAACAGGAAATGGAAGTTTAAAAGTCATTAAAAAAAAGAATTTAAAGAAAAAGAAAATGAAACAGCATCTTTTGCAAGGCTATTCATCAAGACAGGAGGGAATGAGAAGCCTCTTTCTAGTTCCCACAGCTAATTGTCTCACTAAAGAGGAGACAGGAAGACATCTGCAAGTTACCTGAAAGTATCTATTAGCCCAACAGTAGCTTCTGATTTGATAAACACAATGGCTCTAAATCCTTCACATAGTATTCACCATCTAATGTCATTACTAACTTTTAGGGAAGACATAATATACAAGAAATATGCACTGACAGAATCCTATTTCTCTTGGGAAAAAGGAGTATGAGGGGACTAAGAAGTCCTGCAATTCTGGCTTTTTACTTTGAAATATTACAGATATCATTTTTTTTCTTTAGTGGCTACTAATTACAGCAACTGTTAATGCTTGTTTCCATTTTGTAGGTGTTTCCCACATACCCTATTATAAATTATAATTACTACAAAGCATAAATGTATTGTGCTCAAAAGTCCAAATATATTAAATGTAATGAACAGTATCTGGAACATTCAGTAAATGGACACAGAAAGGAGAAAATGTACTCATGACTACCTTATCTCCTTATGTCAGTAGTGCCAACTGCCACTGACATACAAACATAATAAAATTCCTCAGGAGTGCTTTAGAAATAAAAAGGTATCTGTCCAAACCCCCAGACATTCTAATTTGAGTAGCATGGATGAGCTCTGGCCTTACGTAAGTTTGTTTCAAGACTTTCTAGTTGATTCTTATTTGTAGTAGGAGTAGTTGAAACTACTATTAACTAAGTAATAGTTGAAATCACCTCCATCAAAGTACATTAAAATGATTATCAAAAAGTCTCATGATACTCAATTCACTCGTTAAAACACACATGCACACACATCTGTGCACATGTGTACACGTACACACACACACACACACACACACACACACACACACACACACACACACACACACACACACACACAGTCCATCTTTGTGAGGGTTCAATTTAGCATGGTGGAAAATTCAAAAGCCCAGACTTACATGCATTTACGGTTACTGTTTTTTTAAAAAGTGAATATAAACCTGAGTTTCTTCGCTGCAGAATTATTAAGAACCTGATTATACAGATCACTTCAAATCATCTCTAGAGCTATTGGTCTTATGCTATATTATGCTATGCTGGGTTTACCCTATATTTCTGACTGGTTTGGAAAAGAAAAAAAAAAAGTAAATGCACCCAAGAACAAACTATATATAAACAGGATTTACACCTCTGGAGTACCTTAAATCTATCTAGAAAGGCAGATTATTGGGAAAGTAAATAAAACTACATGAGGAAATTAGCACTGGGAGAGAACAGTGGACAAATATGCTGTTGTATCATCCTTTAATCTACAGAACAAGGCAGTTCATTAGTATGTAATGTCCTTCTTTATCTCCTCACTAATTTTAATTTGAAGTCTATTTTATCTGATACTAGGATTGCTACTCCAGCCTGTTTGTGGGGGCCATTTGCTTGGTAGATTTTATTCCAGCCTTTCATCACTTTCGGAATATGTTTTTGTAGGAAAGGTACATCTCTTGAGGACAGTAGACAAATGGATCCTGTTTTTGATCCAACTAGAGATTCTATGCCATTTGATTGGAGAGTTAAGTCCATTAATGTTGAGTTAGGATTGCGAGGCCTTTGGTAGCTTCTGTCATGTTATCCACCTTCTTAGGGCTGTGTCACCGAGGTTCTGCCTATTTATCTGATTCTTTCTTTGGGGGCTGTTTGTCTGCCTTCATCATGTTCTAGTTGGCTATGTGTAGGCTATCTTTAAGTATCTTTTGTAGTGCTGGTTTATGAGTAGATCAAGAAAATATGGTACACACACACACACACACACACACACACACACACACACACACACACACACACACACACACACACACACACACACACACACACACACACACACACACACACACACACACACACACACACACACACACACACACACACACACACACACACTGGAATTCTATGCTTCCATCAGAAAGAATGACACTGCCCCATTTGTTAGGAAATGAAAGACTTGGAAAAAAATCATATTAAGTGAAGCCAGTCCCAAAGAAATTTAGGTCTCATGGTTTTCCTTATTTGCAATAATTAGTATGCATATACAATAATTATCAGATGAGCTGAAAAGCTCAAAAGCTATGTACATATGTCCACATAAGATGATCCTAAATGAAATGAACCCCAAGATATGGACACAATAGGTCTTTATTGTTACTGTTTTAAATGTACTGTGTTATTTCTTTTTTGTTTGTTTCCTTTATATATTCTTCCCCCTATGGCCTATCCCCTGTTGTCACTGTACTTGATTTTGGTACCCTGCATCTTATACATACATTTGTCTAATCTGGGGGGCGGGAAGGGGAATAAAATGCTGAAACAAGGAGACAGGATGACCCATTGCAATAATGATACCCACAGGACAGTATACTGAAAATGAACTTTACAAATTTAGGCAGGGGTGAGGGGTGGGAGGGGGTTGAGGAGGGAAGGCATAGTGGGACAACAACAGGGAAGGGGTAACAATGACAGACAAGTAATGCACTCATTGTCTTACTCATGTAACTGTAACCCCTCTGTGCAGCATGTTTATAATAAAATACAACTTTCTAAAAAGGCAGTTCAATGTACAATCCACAGCCTCATTCATAATAATATAATATGCCAAACTTCTCCCATTTTGCTATCTATATCTAATAAAATGGTAAAGGAGGAAGTGCTTGGATTTTAAGACATTAACCTTTCTTCACTAGGGATGAAGATGTGTTTCAAATGGTAAGAATGCCTACCTAACAGATGCAGAGCCCTGAGTTCAAAAGACAATATACTCTAACAAGTCAGAATTAACCAAGAAAATATTCTGCTTTAAAATCTATGAGAGGGGGGCTGGGAAGGTGACTCAGTAGTAGAGTGCTTGCCTTGCACACATGAGACCCTGGGTTCGATTCCTCAGCACCCCATAAGCAAAAAGAAAAAAGCCGGAAGTGGCACTGTGGCTCAAGTGGTACAGCGCTAGCCTTGAGCTGAAGAGCTGAGGGACAGTACTCAGGCCTAGAATTCAAGCCCCACGACCAGACCCAAAAAAAAAAAAAAAAAAAATCTATGAGAGGAAAAGAAGGGATGACATTGGCCCAAAAAAAAAAAAAAAGCAGTCTTTACCTCACCCATGTAACTATAACCCCTCTGTAATTACACCTTTATAACTATAAAAAAGGTAAAAATCTACCAAAGACTTGCTTTAATTCTACCAAATATACAATGAGTGAATGTTTTTAATTGTTTTGACAAACTGACAAGATTATAACCACTAGCAGTTTAAAAAAATGACAATTTGGAAAATTCAAAATACTCAGAAGGGAAGTAATTCAAATCCTTGCTGTATCATTGGAATTGGTAATTCTCATTAAATAGAAAAATCTCAGAGCACTGAATTCTTGAACTTACACGAGTTCTTACTCTTCATAGTTCTCACTGTTCTTCAGGTGATTAATAGTTCTATAAACCCACATAAGGAACCACAGTAGCACCGTGAGAAGCAGTCATTACAGAAACAGAGATGTTTTTAAAAATGATTTTAAGGCATGGTGAATTGTAGGTTATTAACTTGAATGGCTGCCTTCATTTTGACAGCCTAAACCTCCAATGGGTGTGTGTGTGCGCGCGTGTGTGTCTGTGTGTGTGTGTATGTGTGTGTGTTTCAGGTGGGACTCAAGACCCAGTCCATGCTAGGCAGTGTGTGAGTGTGTGTGTGTGTGTGTGTGTGTGTGTGTAGGTGTGTATGTTTCAAGTGGGACTCAAGACCCAGTCCATGCTAGGCAGTATGTGAGTGTGTGAGTGTGTGTGTGTGTGTTTCAGGTGTGACTCAGAACCCTGCTCATGCTAGGCAAACACACTTATGACCAGCCACAGCCCTTAGAAACTAATCTAATTGTCCCTTGTTTTCCTGTTCATCCTTCAGTGTGAGAATACAACTTCCCCAAATGAATACAAATAAAGCATCCTTTTTAATGCTTCAGAATGAGATCGATTGCTGAAAGTACTGCACGATAAATTTATTCCAAGGTTGAAACAAAATTATACGGTGACTAACAGATTTGCTATCATGTAGGAATATTTTTAAGTCATCTCACATGTAGGGAATGTCACAGGACATTTGAGAAACAATTGATAGCACCAAAGTGCAGATATTTTCTGGCCTTGAGAGAATAAGAAGATAACCTGCAAAAGTGATAAGCTTATTTAAAAGTGTAGTTCAACAGAGAAATGTGTTTCCAAAGTTAGGTATGATTTAATTGCCCAGTAAGAAGTTAACCAATCACCTATTTAGCTTAGCGATTTAGTTCTATGTTACTTTTTCAATTGAGTATGGATGTTGTTGTGTAAATGCTCTTGGAACAAGCTTTCTCCTCCTTCTAGATTCTTCATATTGAGTAAAATAAAACTTTGGGTTGTGCTAATAGCCTTAAGAACTTTGGTTTGATGGGGTCTCTTTTTTTCTGTTTTTTTGTTTGTTTTTTGCCCCCAACAGCAAGTACACAGTATGACTCTTTTGAACTACTATTCCAGAAAGGTTGCAAATTCAATGGCCTGGAAGGGTAAAATTTGTAAGGCGAGTTGAATGTAAAATAGCGAATACTTCACAATTCACGTTTTAGTCATTTTAATACTGACTAGCTACACCGTTTTAAAAACTCTTGCAGTATAGCAAAATAAAAGAGCATTTGCCTATAGTTCCAGTACTGGGGCCTATGGGTCAGTTTACTGTCATGCTTCCTAAACCCACCCTTCAGTATAACTAAAAGCCCTGCAGGTGAACAGTCCTTTAGAGCACATTTCCAGAGTCAAATTCATACAACCAGAATAGAGCTCAATGTAATCACCATTTCTTGCCTCCCCAAAACAAGTCTTTTTTTATTGTTGTTGTTGGTTGTGGGGCTTGAACTCTGGGCCTGGGCGCTGTCCCTCAGCTCGTGAGTATACTACCACTTGAGCTACAACGCCACTTCCAAAACGTGTCTTTCTTAACTTTAACACATATACCTACTCCAGATAGATATTACTTTCTTTTCTATTCTCCACTGTTCTTTCTTTATATCTCCCTAACACATCTCTGATTTGGCAAGTATTTGTTTACATATCCATCATCTTGGCTTAACCTTCTGAGGTTCAGATTCAAGCATAAATCCCAAAACAAATGTATTTGTGGTAGACACTCAGTTTGGCTTGCTAACCTTAATTTTTCCTTGTAATGAGGTCCTTCAATCAGAGATAATATGATAGGAAAACCAACTGAATCAACCTGAATCTGAATCCTGGAAACCAGCTTCCCAGCCACAAGTAAAGCATAACTAGGCTATAGCAGGTGCCACCTTTATATTCTTTTCCCCATAACCTTTCCATCTCTGTAAAACTTCCTTGAGAGTTCAATAAAACCAGGATGGTGAGTAGGGTCTATTAAAACATCAGACAGTGTAATGTTATGACATCATCTTAGCCACAGGGAAAGTCTCACCTCAGATTTGTTCCCACAGCACAAAAAGCAATTAATTCCTATGTTGATGACAGACTTCAGAGTTAAGTCTTAGAGGTGCCAAAAACTTAAGACTCAAATCTAATCACTTCATTTACAGGTTCCAAGAACTTACATTTACTGATACTTTACAAACAACATCTCCAGTTACAATTTGAGAAAGAGCATAAAATGTAACTTAAAGCAATGTCTTTTAAACTTTAACTTTATAAGAATGTATGTCTAAAACATGCCCAAACTGACCCAGAAAATATACCTTGTCAGGGAGCAGCCTATTTTCTTCCTATGTTGAAAATAATCTGAGGCCCAGAATTTGGAAATATTGCCTTAAAATATTTGACTACCCAACCCCTCATTTTACAAATGAGAAATATGAAGTCAAGAAAATGGAGCTCTTCCAACATATCAGCATACAAACACCATTAAGTCATTATCACTAGATCTTTTGGGTTCACTGAAATAAAACCAGAAATTCAGAACATTTGATTAGGTATGAGAAGCCCTGACATACAGTCCCCTCAAATGAAGAAATGCAGAGGTTTGAGCATGTTCACCTGATGCCTGGGCCTGGTAGAACCCTCCTAGAATTCAATATATCTTCACTGGAAGAACCTCTGAGGAATCTGTATATCCTCATCACAGAAGGAGAAAAGCACAAATGTTTTCCTTGCTCCTCCAGACCTGCATAGTGTTTGGCTTCAGGATTTGTTTCAACGAAATGCGTTCAAACCACCGAGGAAGAAAGGTTGCTTAAGATGCTCATAAAATGCATTGTATAATGTATACATGTAAAACCAGGACTTCCAATGGGGCCACCCTTTATTACCTGGATCATGGAGGTGGAACAGTTCTCTCTCTGAGAAGGGAGGAGTCCTGGGCCTGTGTTTTCTTTCTCTGTGCTCACTTTGCCCATGGTCCCTCCCATATACAGCTTCCTTGTAGTGAAGCCCCGATTTCTGTGAGGACTTGGGTGAAAGTGGGTCTTGGTGTCGGGACTGCTTTTCTCGATTCCGAGTTTGATGGCCAGTGTTAGCATTGCAGTCATCACACCCAGAGCTCAGAAACACCTCACCACTAATCCTGGGAAGAGGAGGTCTCCGCAACCTCTCTTGACCAGACCGTTTCCTTTCGTGCTGATCCCTGGTAATTTGGGGATCATCCCTTACTTTTCTCCAATTAGCAGATGTCAGGGATGTCTCTGATGAACCACGTTCTTCCAGCTCTTCCAAGCCCTCTAGTGGATGTCTTGCTTTCTCCTTCATCTGCTTCACAGTTTGTGCATCATTTTGTGGTCTATGAGATCTTGAGCATCCAGAACCCAATTCCCTGGCCCTCCTTGACCTTGGTAGGTCTGAGAGAAGGTAGGGGGATGTGAAAAATAAAAATGCAGATTAACTTAATGAGGGAATGAACTCATTACACAGGGGAAGTTGGGGCCCAAGTTTAACATGATTTAAAAAATGGGGAAAAACTGCTTTATCCATCTCAAAATGGAGAAGAGGGGATGAGCATTCACTGGAATGGTCTATGCACACATGAAAGTTTCTAGATACATAGCCAAAATGATTAAAAAAAATAAAAACTAAAATTAAGTAAATTAAATTGGAAAGAAAAACTTGATCAAGATTAGGGAGAATCAACAGAGTGTATTTATATTTGCCAATAACAAAAAAAATACAGTCGTTAAACACTGAATTCTACTTTATAAACCAATCTGGAGCCAATGTGTATAGACACTCAAGAGTTTTATTTTTAAAAAGACTCTATTTCCTTGATAGCCTTTCAAATATCCTTATTAGAAATAAAATGTACATCACAATATTACTAGTTTCTACCTAAGTTAGAGAAATGGTCCCTATGCCTTCCCCTTTCATGGGGCCAAAATAAACCAGCTATTTCAGAGAACTGTCTTATATTGTAGTTCAGTGTGGAAGAGGATGGAAGATAACTTTAAGTGAGTAAATGACCCTGTTATCTAATTTTCTTCTTGATTTTAGCTGAACCTTGGCAGAGAAAGAGAAATGCCAAAGTAACATACATAAAAGGGGTTATTTCCAAAATATATTTCAAAACTCATGACACTGTCTTCTTTGTATAAAAACAGAAGCATTGCTAAATACATGTCCTCAAGCTTAGTGCAAACTTCAAATTTGCACATACATCTATGGCAGCTTTGTCAGGTCTCATTTACACACAGCGTATTATAAAAATCAAGGAAGTAAATTAACATGCACTTTGCAAGAACATGCTAATATTAATATTTTTCTACACTCTTTACTATATTTTGCCAATAATAAAAAGAAATGCTAATCCACGGAAGAGTACTAATATATGTAGTCTTCAGGAATTAACCATTTGCTGACTCACAAGTGAAAGAGAAACTAAAATTTGGTAACTGGGTAAGAGGGCTGTATTTTCTTAGGTTTTAGACCTCTGAATTGTTTTGGCTTATTGCTTTTGATCATGGAAATCTGATAAAACAACAGATAGGGAAGGATGTGCTTAGCCCAACATTGACCTTCTAGCTTCCACTCAAAAACCTCAGTTTCCTCTTACATTTTCCAGAAGGAAATTTGTTTCACAGATAAGTCCAGATTAAAATCTGTCTTCTATACAATCTGCAAGTTATACAGTTACCTCTATTACTTATGGTTAAATGTGTATTATGCATAAAATCACAAGTAAAACAACAAATTCTGTGACTGGGAAAAAAAGTTATCTTCTGTATTAAGCTAACTTGTAAGTATGTCTTCACAACTGAAAGAACTGGCCACTGCAGTGAATTATTGTTACTCTGTGCACATTCTGAGAATAAGGCTTTACAGTGCCTGTTCAGAGTTGTATGAATGCAATATACCTTTAAGCCTAAAAGAAACAGACAGGGTTTTGTTTCAACATGAATTTGTGAAGCTGTTTCTGTTTCTGTTTTTCTTCTTACACAATTAACTAATCCATAATAGTTTTACTTTGGGGAAATATGTTGCACAGATTATTAGAACTATCTTAGATTTTTCAAAGTGTAATTATATATATTTTTAATAGATCAGTTATTGTGATATCTTTACATCAAAGAGGTGAGAAACAGATGTAGAGCATTTACTTGAATCCTTTGGCACTGTTGAGAATGTTTCTTGTGACAAAGTTATTTGGCAAATATAATTAACTCCTTTTTTGCCAATACATATATATATATAAACACATATATACATACAGATCTATATTTTAAAATTGGTTCCATGTTTGTCATTCAAGATGGCTTGTTTATAAAAACAAAACATTCACATTTAACATTGATAAATAGATAGGACCTGAGTTTACACATCCTTCACCAAAATTACAATCGATTTTTTTCAACATCTATGTGAAGGCTCTAATTTTAGAATTCCATTTTCTAGATGAGATTAAAAGGCTTAAAAATTATAGTAAGTAACTTTGTTAAAATTTTAGTTGTAAGACAAAGAAAGAACTTGAATCACAACCTTGTATGACTTTAAAGACCAAGACTTTCAAAAGAAAATCATCAATATGGTAACACAGGGTAACTGGATTTGAAAGAAAAACATGGATACACAAAAATAATATATACCGTTTCACAATTTATATGCATTTTTTTATGTTTTGGGTAATTTCAAATTTATAGATCATTTTTAGGATTTATTCAGGCACACATAACAGCTGAAAGGACAATCAATCTACAAGGTGTGATTATTATGTAAGTAAGGCAAAATCAAACTACTTAAAAAGATAGAAAAATACAATTACAGAATATGCAGATGTGTTGGGAAAGAACCACTGCAAAAACATAAGGACTGCTTTGTAAATATGGAGAATTCATTACGGTATTGTCTTTGAGGCATTCAACCTGGTCTAACTCCATGGAATATAAATGAGAACATGGTCAGCAATATATAGTCTCTCAATAACCACAGCTGAGGCGAAAGGAATCCCACAATCTATACACAAACATAAGCTCACAAGGTCCCTACTTCCTGTCCTCAATACTCTCTCAGTCTCCCACAGGCATAGAAGCCACTCGCTACAGGTTCACTAAAATAAATATAGAAACATAGCTGGAGCTATGTTTGCATAGCTCCAGCTCTAGAGCTATGAATCAGGATCACAGTACTCAAGTCAAAGCAAACAGGCTTAAGTCTCATTTCAAGATATCACAGGCTTTAACACAGGCAGGTTAACATTAGTCTCTTCACATATTTTACTACTTCTCATCCTCTTGCTGTTTTTACAGACTTACAAGCTCAAAATAGTTACTTTTACTTATAGTAAACATGCCTTTAAAAAGTAACCATATTTTGAAACCAAAGAGTAGTTAACCCCTTACTTTCTGGTCTCTAGTATCGCAAAATATGATAATATTCTTTCTTTTTAAACGAACTAATATATAATTTGATCAGAAACACTAGCAAGTTTTTATATATGAGAGAAGAGACCATCAAGCATTAAATAATGAATCTATTTACTGAACAGACCATACAGCTTAGCTCTGATAGGCAAGACTAGGCAAGACTTGAAAGATTATACTCGGTGATGCTACCTTGTACATATGCATGATTTTCACTCTACTCACAAAGGACGAATACTTTTTTTATTTTTTGAAGTGAAATGACAGAACAGATCATCTCAAAATCTTTTGTTCTCTACAAGTTATCTTTAGGTTTTGTTCCTTGGTAACTCTGCAAGTATGTGAAGCTGAACTTCATTAAACAGAAAATGAAATTCAGGAAATGTCTGATAAATATTTGAAAAGATCTCAACTAGGCTTGTTAAGTATTCATTTCCCAACACATTTTGAAGATAAAGAATCACCATCACCACAACCACTAGCATCACAGCACCATCACCACACTGCAAAACTTGGTATAAAAAGTAAAACCCCAGAGGTTTAATTTCCTTCAGAAATTAATCATGATCGTCAAACATGATAGCATCAAATCCAAAAAATAAACAAGAACAGTAAATCTCAAAGCTTAATATGGTGTGTCATCAGAAGGTTAAATCACTGGCCTAAGTTTGAAAGTCAAGAGCATGAGAAAAAGCTATGTTACCCATTAACTGATGCATAAGGTACTTTCTTTATTTAGAACACTGCTAATTCAAACTCAAACAGCACTGTCCAGACTTCCTTGAGAAAGGCAAGAATAAAGACTCACCTGCCACTGCACAGTGACAGTAGTGGCCTCAGCACAGATTTCATTCCAAGTGGTACATACAAAGCCATTCTCAAGATTTTAGTGTTATAAAAATGGCTGTAATTGTACAAGTAAGGAATAGATGAACTCACCAACATTAAATAGAATACTCTCACAAATCTAAATGTACCCAATGCCTGAGTATAAGAGAACTCTCCCCAGGTCCCTATGGTCATTTTACTGACAAAATTAAAGGGATATCTTAGATGGGTCTAAGAACAGAATAGATTGGATGGGTCTAAGAACAGAATAGATTATGATGTGGGTATTGTTACCTCCATCTTCATAGTAGTAATTATCTCCATAAACTTTGGCTCCAGAGAACTCTGGAATGTGTTTCTTTCGCTTTTTTTCTTCCTGTAACTCCTTTTCTTGCAAAAGGCGAGCTATATCCTACAAAGACAAAAGGGAATGGAAATAAATGTTTAGCAGGAGTAAGCTTGATAAAACAGAATCTGACATTCTACTGGAAAATTATTACATGCTCTATTCATAGGTTTTCAGACTTCTGGCCACTAATCGCTGTTATTCAAACATCATAGACTACTCAATAGTTTGGATACATAATCTAGTTAACTTTTCTTTCCCAAATGAAATTTAAATCTAACTCAATCTAAAGATTTTCAAACCTAGCCCAGGCCACAGCAGGTTTACAGCAGAATTTTTTAAGATACTTATTTGTGGTCCTTCCTTCTAAGCTGAAAATCAAGTAAGTCTGGTTAGGAAGTCTCAGTAACTTATTCATTTGGAACTTTAGAAACTATATTTACTTATGTACCTTGTGTGTACATATAATTATATTTTTGATAATCTACTTTAAAGCCTTTAGCTATACAATGTCAGACCCCAGAGTGAGTGAGCCACTGTTACAATTCAAAATGAGAGCAAAAGGATATGCCATCCAACACAAGCTACCCTATGAAATTTCTAGTACTTTTGAAAAATCATACCTAACTCCTTCTCATTTGAAAGAAGATACTCATAAAGGAATAGTACCTACGAAAGTGATTTCTTTGGGTTTCAATTCTTAATGTACAATGAAACATTTGAACTATTCAATATTAAAGTAAAATGGTTTTAACACCTTCATTCGTTCATCTTAATAAATCTGTGTAAATTTTATCAGGTGCCAATGCCTATACCAGATTCTTCATTTCTGATCTCTTAAGTTTGTTGTTGTTGTTTTTTGTTTTTGTCGGTCATGGGGCTTGAATGCTGGGCCTGAGCGCTGTCCCTCAGCTCTTCAGCTCAAGGCTAGCACTCTACCATTTTAGCTACAGCACCACTTCCAGTTTTCTGGTGGTTTATTGGAGTTTCACCAACTTTCCTGCGTGGTCTGCATTGAACAGTGATCCTCAGATCTCAGCCTCCTGAGTAGCTAGGATTACAGGAGTGAGCCACGGGTGCCCAGCTTTCTTAAGTTCTTTTCAAGTCAGTGGGAGTTGAGATGGGGAAGAATAGTATGTTCTTCCCTCCTGACCACTTTCCTATACTGTTGACTCTCCACATTCTGGTTAAATTTCCACATGTTGATACTCTTGACCAGAGAAGTAGAAAGAAAACATCTGACACCAGAGTTGTCATGTTTACTAAGCACCTAACACTATTTTCCTAAGTAGTGTATTTCCCCTCTAAAAAATATGTAAAAAAATATCAATGAACAGTATCAGACCCAACTTCCAGAAAAAGTGATTCAACTACATATCTGGGACCTTACAATTGCTTTCCTGCTATTGAATTCAGTCCTAATGAAACCATAGTAATAAGCGGCTCTCCCAGTGTGAAAACTAGAAGAGAACCAAAAATTATGTCTCTTCTTTATAAATGTATTAATAAGCTAGTCAAGACAGTACTTTTAATGAAGTAGAAAAATAATAACTTGCCAAATGCATTGGCACCCAAATCTTTTTGCTTTTCTAACCTATCAGCTCTTAAGCTTCTATCTGGGCAAGAATAGGCCAGTAGGTTGAGGAAGAAAAAGGTAGAGATTTGATGGAAAACTGCCCCTATACTATACATAAGGCTTATTAGGACAAGCCAGTTCTCCTTCCTGCTTTTCAAACTTCCGAGTACAATGATGAGTTTAGCTAGGTATTTAGAGTGACTTTCTCTTAAACAAGCTAAACTGGCCATTATTTGACAGCTCACTTAGATGAAGCTAAGCAGCTCAGTCACCCTTGATGTAAAGAACTCTTGGATCCTCAGCTTCCACCCTGTGAAAGGGTAGTCGAGGACAACACTTCACAAGTTCTGTTCTGGAGAACACTGATCTCAACAGCTTCTTAAGAAAAAAGTATTCAATAGAAAAAATTACACTTAATATACTTAAATTAAAAGATACACTTAAATTTTAAAATATACTTAATTCTTGAATATGCACATTATCATATTTTAATTCTTGCATAAAGGAAACCCCTAATTTTTATATAACCTAGAATTTTCCAAATTTATGATCACTCTTATATAAAAAATATAGTTTGTGGAATTAGTATTCTATATAAAAGGAAAACATGTACTGAAGAACTCAACTCCTATTAAGAACTGGAATGGGAATTTACCATTTTATCTCACCTCTCCCTCATCTATTATGCAAGCTCACCCAACTATGGAAAATTTGAAACTCTAAATGCAAGAAAGGGTAGTTAATGATCTCAAGAATGTTAGAGAGAAGCTATTTTCATGCAAACATCATGCGATGAGTCAGTAGGATGTCAAATCATTTGCTCCATGTCCTTATCAGGATAAGGTAATACATGCAAGGCTGAGGGATCTAAGACAGGCTTCAACAAAAAAAGGTACACAGGAGCCCAAAGGAATCATAGTATTGAGCTTCTTAGGGTATTTCTAAGATGTATATGATTTACATCATCATTTCACCTTTAAGTTCAGCTGTTTTACAATAATAATGGGTTTCAGACAGAGGAAATCCTAAGTTTAAGAACAAAAGATTCAAAAATGTGATTAAGAACACTATCCCACCATTAGATTGCTAAACTACTTTATTAACAATTAACATAGTAGCATATCATTCAGTAGAGATCTCATAGAAGGTATAAAAGCAAAGATACAGATAGGGAAGGGATGACACTGTTCAAAAAGAAATATACTCTTTACCTGACTTATGTAACTGTAACCCCTGTGTACATCACCTCATAACTGCAATACAAAATTAAATTTAAAAAGAAAAGGATTATGCTAAATAAAACAGAATAGAGTGACATCCAATGGGTATAGTAAAATGATCAGTGTAAGACTAGAAGAGGAAGGAGTCCCAACTTGCAGCCTCCCACCCAGTTGCCTTTCTGCTCATGAGTACAGATTTATTTTAAAGTGCCAAAACATAAGTTTAATAACTTATAGGTACTGCTATATAAGCCAGTGAATAAATATCACCAGCTTGCATAAATATTACTTTAGATCAGAAAATTCCAGGAAGTGGTGCTGTGGCTCAAAGTGGTAGAGTGCTAGCACTGAGCAAGAAAGGATCAGGGAGAACATCCAGGCTCTGACAAATAAACAAAAACCACCACCAACAAATAAACAAAACAAAACAAAACAAAACAAAAACAAATGTTATAGTATTCCAATTACCTAAAGTTCTATGAATAAGTACTATGGGTCATCAGAGATTCATTTTTTTAATGTAAGCTGGGAAGTTTTATCCTTAAATAGTTCAAATATATAGATGTCTTTAAGTTGTCAGACCAATGCCACAACCTTCCATGATGTTTGACCATGCTAATGTTTACTTAATGAAAAAAAAAAAGATTTAAAAAATGGTTTGCATTATATTAAGTGAAGTAAGTCAGGCCCAAAGAAACATAGGTCCCATGGTTTCCCTTATTTGCAATATCTAGTATATGTATGAGTCAAGCAGAAAAGGTCAGATAAGGTGATGTTAGGGAAATGAACCCTAAGATATGTATTCAAATTTTTTTCTTTCATGCGATTGTTTCTAACACATTTATGAGTACTTCTTTGTTGCTTTGTATGTCCCTCCCCCACAGTATAACCCCTGCTTTCACTGTATTTGATGTCAGTATAATTTGCGGAGGGGAAGGGGAAAAACAAATCATTTAAACAGGGATACAGGTGGACCCATTGCAACAATGAGATGTACAAGTCATTATGTCGAAAACGAACTTTACAACTTTTGTGCGGGGGGGGGGGGACTGGAGGATTGGGGGTGAGGGTGGGGGGAGATGGGAAGGGATGGGAAGGGGAAGCAAAGGAGGAGGCAATGATGCTTGATAAGAAATGTACTCATTATCTTGCCCATGTAATTGTAACTCCTCTGTAAAGTATTTTCACAATAAAAAAAAATAGTTTTCCTAAAAATAATTCCAAATCCACATATATTTGACCAAGGTTTAAACAGAATACACACACACTCACACAAAAACTCTACACAATTTTATACAGAACTTTTTATTTAAGAATAACTAAGTCTAACTGAACTCAGGATACTTCACTTTATTTTTTTTTTAAATCTCTATATTTAAGACAATACACCAAGGAGGTTTAAAAGGAAAATTAACCAATAAAAGATAGGGACAAGAACATGCAGAGTGAAGCAAAGAATGGAAAAGAGAAGGAAGAGGAGGAGAGGAAAAAAGGAGAAAGATGTCCCAAACACTATTAAAATACTTTTCTGAGGGGCATCTGGGTTGGTTCCATATCTTAGCTATGGTAAATAATGCTGCAATAAACATAGTTGTGCTGGTAGCTTTAGTATGGTCTTGTTTGTGATCATTTGGGTAAATGCCTAAAAGTGGGATTGCTGGGTCATAGGGGAGCTCAATGTGGAGTCTTTTGAGAAACCTCCATACTGCTTTCCAAAGTGGTTGAACAAGTTTACACTCCCAACAACAATGCAGTAAGGTTCCCTTCTGTCCACATCCCCTCCAGCATCTGTTGTTTATTAGAGTTCTTGATTATAGTCATTCTAACTCATCTGTTCCCTGGCATGTTGATGCTACTTACTACTTCTTACTTCTGCTCTCTGCTAACAAACAAGATGATGTTGGAAATGTTCAGTCACACACACAAAGTTGTGTAACACCATTACAACTACAGTACAATATATTCAGAACAAAATATCTGACCCAGAGAAGAAATGGGCCTTAGTCTTTACATCTGGTTATTTT
The DNA here is from genome assembly GCF_024711535.1 of Dipodomys merriami. Lineage (NCBI taxonomy): Eukaryota > Metazoa > Chordata > Mammalia > Rodentia > Heteromyidae > Dipodomys > Dipodomys merriami. The sequence continues at coordinate 64,674,408 of NW_027203381.1, read as the reverse complement.
GGGAAGTTATAAGCTGCTCAAGAGAGTTTACCCCAAATAACTCTGAAATAATTAGGTAATAATCCAGAGAGGAATTTTCCACAACTGGATTATTAAATAACTAATTAGTCTACAGGGAAGAAGAGCAAAGAGGGGAAAAAAAAAGAACTAGGGCAGGTTATGAGGAAAAGGTAATGCTGACAAGAATTAGCACTACTGACTGTCAGTCTCCTCTGCCTCAAAGGTTGCTTGTTTCATTCTTTAAGAACAAATTTTATTAATGAAAATTCTATTCATTTAATATTGGTAACATGCCAGTTAAGTAAGACTCACATTTTTCTATTAGAAAGGAACATCCTAGCACTGTAGATAGGATGAGGTGAAAAGTGAACAAGACTTCGTTGTTGTTGTTGTTTTGGCCAGTATTAATATTTGAACTCGGGGGTCCTATACATGCTTGCCTTCCTTGCTCTGCTGTCACTCTACCACATGAATCACATTTCCAGCTGTGGCTTTTTGCTGGTTATTTTGAAGTCTCATATTAGGTGTGAAAGAAGGTAGCACAGACAATGCAAACTAACCTTTTTATATGTAGTAGTACAAATACATTCCACAAAAGCAAATAGTTAACTGTAAATTCAAGCCCTTTCAAAGTATTATTGCTAATTTCAATCATTCTCAGCTTTAAAAATAAAACTTAAGGGCTGGGAAGGTGGCTCAGTGATAGAGTGCTTACCTTGCATGCATGAGGCCCTGGGTTTGATCCCTCATCACCACATAAGCAGAAAAAGCTGCAAGTGGCACTATGGCTCAAGTGGTAGAACACTAGCCTTGAGCTGAAGAGCTGAGGGACAGCACCCAAGCCCAGAGTTAGGCCCACAACCAACCAAAAAAAAAAAATTGTTTTAAATATATACACAGAATTAAATTACATATATCAACTGCTTATAGAAAAGTAAAACCACCAATAAACAGAGTAAGATTAATGCCAGCTTCCTAACCTTTAACAAGAACTAATTCCTGATTCTAGTTTGAATTTTATTAAGGTCTGAAGGTGGAAAAAAAAAACAAAAAACCAGGACAGAAAATGTTAGTGAGATCAACAGTAGCCTTATTTGAAAATGGAGACTTTGTGGATGAAAGAAGTTAAGCTGATCATTCGGATGAGGTCCTTAAACCAATTACTAATGTCCATATGAGAAGATATACACGTGGAAGAAGGCCCTATCACAAAAGAGGCAGAGACTGAAGTGGTACAGCTACAAGCTCAAGACTGCCAGGAGTCACCAGAGCTGGGGAAAGATAAAGAATAAGTCCTCTTAAGAGGAAACACACCCCTCCCTACCAACACCCTGATTTTAGACTTCTAACCTCTAAAATTGTGAAAGAATAAACTTCTGTTATATTAACATACCAACCTGTGGTAATGTGTTTCAGCACCCCTACTAAACAAATTCACATCTTATATCAAATTATCCATTATTATTTCTCAAACTTTTACCGGGTATATACCTGTTCAAGGAACAAATGATCCATGGAGAGCAATGCTTGCACTATCACATTCCAAGTATAAAGAATCTGCTGGCCACCCAGCCTCCAATGAGTCAGTTACACACAAAAGGCTTTTGCTGAAGAGCTGGGTACCCCTTCCTCCATGGGTGAGGGGATCTAACTAAGTTATACCTCATCCTTCTTCTCCTGAATGCGGCGTCTCTCTGCCTCGATAGTCAGCTTCTCTTGAATTTCCTGAGCAATTTCACAGTCTTGTTGTTCACTACAAAACAAAGGTAAAACTAATAATAAAAATAAGGAATAGTGTTAGTAAAACATAATTAACATTGTTTACTGTATATTGGGAACCCTCAGATAGTTTTACCTCACTTTACCCTCATGATAATGACACACACAGGCTGATAATTGTCAAACTGTACAGAGAGAAAACTGGGCTCAGAAACATTAAGTCATTTCCCTCAAGATCACAAAGAAGATATATGGCAGAAACAGTTTTTAATCCTACAGACTACAATGGAATGATCTAGCTTCTTCACCATACCATATCACACTAAGGGGCCTTTTGATGGTAAACAAGCATTGTTTCCAGGAATTCTGCAAAGGTTTTATATGTAAATGAATACACACACACAGATTAATGCCCCCCTAACATCCAAATATATACACAGAAAAAGTCTGCAAGAAATGTTCAACACTGAGAACAGAAATAGGAGAAAATGCTCCTTTAGCTTTTTGAAACCCCTCATACATTTTAGCAGAAAAAAGATCCTTTAATACAGTAATGTCAGAAAAGCTATTTCACAGAAAATGAACGTTGATTTTTCTCAGAAACATTACCCAAGGTGCCCCTACCTACAGAAGTCTTCTGATTTTTTGCTTTTAAAAAAATTTAGAAACTTAAAATTCCAAAATGTGATTATCTCTAGAATGTTACCTTTCATACAAAGTCACTAGCTAAGAAACTAGTTAGGAAGCCTAAAAATTTGCCAGAATAAAAGTCTATCTGTAATTTATATATGCAGTTAGTTTGCTAAGTACATATATCTATCATTCTCCCCTTGTCAACTGAACTTGAAATATTCAACAAGACCCAAATTTGTTTGTATGTTTTATGTTTAATGTCAGTCTTTTGTAATTAAAAACAAGGATCACATGAACTATTTTGTAACTTATTCTTTGGAAAATAAACCCAAATATTCTAACAACACTGAAAATATAAAACTAATTCTCATGTGTATAAGACAATGGTCATTTTTGTAGTACTGGGGTTTGAACTCAAGGAATAAGCTTGCTGAGCAGGAGTTCTACCCACCTTGAGCTACACCTCCATGCAGGAAATGGAAATAAACAGGTGAATTTATATAAGTATGCACACACACTAGATGTGTATACACAAAAAAGCAGAAAGAAAGCAAGAGATTACAAGCAACAGAACATAAGCCAGAAAGAGGAAAACAGGTATTTAGAGCCAGAAGAAAAAAATAAAAAGTCTGTAGATCCGATTTGTGTGTGTGTGGATAGATCCGGGTGTGTGTGTGTGGGCGCGCACGTGTGTGTGTGTGTGTGTGTGTGTGTGTGTGTGTGTGTGTGTGTGTGTGTGTGTGTATGTGTGTGTGTCCGGGATGTGTGCGTCCGGGGTGTGTGTGTCCGGGTGTGTGTCCCAGGAGTGTGTGTGTGTCCAGGGTGTGTGTGTATGTGTGTGTGTGTCCTTGCACACACATGCTCATCCTAGGGCTTGAACTCTGGGCCTGACTACTGTCCCTGAGCTTTGTGCTTAAAGCTAACACTTTATCACTTGAGCCTCAGCTCCGGTTAATTGAAGATAAGAGTCTCTTGGACTTTTCTACCTGGACTGGCTTTGAACAACTATTCTGTTACTACAACACTTTTCCATTTCAGTTAATCAGCTGTTAAGTGAATGATTTTACATCTAGGATTCAAATTTGATTTGAATCTAAGATTCAAATCAAAAAAATAAAAATCTGTTTATATTTCCTCATATATTTATATTTATGTAAATATATCATATTTATGTTTCCTCTACATTCATTCACTTCCTTAAAATAATAAGAACCATGGTACTAGTTTGAAAGGCTTCTACCTGAACCTCCCAATGAATGTGAAGTCCATACAGGAGGCAGCCGCTACTGACTACACACAGGTAAACTCAAACAAAGCTGTTCAGGTCTCAGGTGATGGGGATGCTGCAGCTCCTTGTACAGAAAGAACACAAATTTTCAGCTAAGCTTCATGATTTCTAACTGCTCCAAAAAGGGTTGGCTCTAGCTCCATCAGCTAAGTATAAAAAACCACAAGGAAGTAAAATGAGGAGCAAAAGGGATAGTGAGGGGCTGGGAAGGTGGCTCAGTGGTAGAGTGCTTGCCTTGCATGCATGAGGCCCTGGGTTCGATTCCTCAGCACCACATAAGCAAAAAGAAAAAAGCCAGAAGTGGTGCTGTGGCTCAAGTGGTAGAGTGCTAGCCTTGAGCTGAAGAGCTGAAGGACAGCGCCCAGGCCCAGAGTTCAGGCCCCACGACTAGACCCAAAAACAAACAAAAAAAAAGGGATATTGAACAACCTGGTAAGCTTGGCTTTGAAAACAGTGGCCCTCAGACACTGACTGAGTAAAAGAGACCAGCTCATTAAAATTGGAAGCAGCTCATCCTTCTCTTTATATAGCCAGCTGTCAACACTTCTAGAAAGTGAAAGAATTCCTTTCTAATTACTAAGTATTTCCAAAACCTTGGAGTCCCAGGAAGAAATACGCCCATGCCTGGTTCTTCTCTAATTTAGGACCTATTATCTTTCCATATCCCGATTTGTATTTCCCAGTGTTTTGTCTTAATAATCTCATTATGCTCAATGTCATCAACCTAATTCAGGAATTGAACCAGTACATTAACCTCAGAACTGGTTTAACAGAGAATTATGAAAATATAAAGGGTGGCCTTTGATGTGTCTCGAACATTTTATTTGAGCTCTGGCTCTCATCCATCCTCTCTGTGTTACCCTGGGACTCAGAATCTCTCCAATCTGTCCCTTCCTCTCACATCTCCATTACTACCACCTTTCAATTCAGGCTTCAGTGTCTCCGAATTTGACTTGCAATTCTTTACCCACCCAAATTCTCAAGGTAGGTCCCAAAATGGTAACCTAATACCCTTTCAATGGTTTAAAATATAAATGGCTATAATATAAACCTATAAGGCATAATTACTTTAACGTAACTCATAACATAATTTGACTACTTTTTCACCATAGTCTTAAGAATACTCTCACTCTAGCAATACTCAACTTCTCACCATTACTGTAGGTGATTGCAGGTCCTTTTTGTTTCAATCCACATGCACACTATACCTTCTGGAATGGTTTTCCCCAATTATTATCATAAATTTCTAACTAGCCATCAAGATACAGATTAAGCACATCATGTAGCTTCTGAAGCTTTTCCCAATCTCTTTTCATGGACATCATAATCAAATCTATTGTTCAAGTACTTATCTCTCAGTGTATAATGCTCATGTGTTTTCAAGTCTCTAGTGGTATTCTTCAGGCCAGGTTTAGCAAGCCAAAAGAGTATTTATTTGCAATATAAGGAAGCGTAACAAAATTCAGAATAAATTCCTCTATAAATGATAAACAGAAGGATGAACCCTGCCACCAAAGGGGGAAAACACAGTTAGTGTTCCTGTTTTATTTGAACACAACACTAAATTAAGGGATCTCTTCATGTCTCCTTTATTCTTTTCTTCTCAACACATAGTCTTGTGGTAAAATAAACCATTTGAAGTTTGAGTTGTAAGAGCCAAACTTGGACAACAAATACACTGTGAGCTTTTATACATTACAAAAGATTAGAAAGCCATTATACTTTGAAAGATTTTAGAAATAAAAATATGTATTTATCTATCTAATAAGTTTGTTCTGATGTTGAAGTTATGAAGATAACTAAGTATACTAAGTATACAAGTCAGAGCTTTCGAGAACATTCTAGAAACAGAATAAACACAGCTAGGACATAGTAAATAAAGCCAATACAACACATAAAGTTTTTTGCTGTCTACTATTTCATTGGGTCCACTAAATTAACTGTGAGGCAGAGGAAGAAATATCATCTCTCCCTACACTTGTGGCATTAAAAACAAATTCAAGGAACAAAGCTACTAATACTATTAGGAGTTCATGCAGCTATTCACCCACCCAAAACTAAGTTAATGGTACAAAAACAAAGAAAAATTTTCAAATAAAACTATTGAGTAGGTACTGAAGGACTTGTAAGAGAAAACAGGGGAACAGGAGGGATTTCATCCCCTGTCCTAGTTAGCTGCTGGCTCCAAAGACAACTCTCACATTGCTCCCACTCCCCAAATCCTCACAGATCTTTGTAGCGCTTCTGGAGCTGAGCCTGGGCTTTCAGATCTTCCTCTTGGAGCTGCTTAGCCACCTGGAGATCATGCTGGACCAAACGGTTCCGTTGAACATTCGATGCTAGATGATGCTCAACTGTGCAGAATGATTAAAGAGAGTTAGAACAGGAGCTACAATGCTTTTGCTTGTTAGTAACAGACCTCATAATTAATTTAAGAAAGGCTTTACTGCTAAAAGAGTAGCACAGGGATTGTTATTGCCAGCAAAAAGAATCATTTGTTCTAGTCCCATCGCAAAAAAGTGATGGTGCCAGGATTGCATCACCAATATTCTAAGTCAGGGCCTGTGCTCTATTGCCACATGTTACTACTCTTCATTAGCCACATTTTTCAATATTGATAAATTAAGAAATCACGAACTCAAATACATGTACAAACTTGGTTTTACTTTCCTTAAGAACACTGTTAAAAAAAAAAAAAAGTCCACAATGTGACTTCATTTGCCAAGAAAAGATTTTCAGGCCCCTAGCTGAGGACAGGAACAGATTCCTATGATAGGTCCTGGCACATCTTGGACACATTTACAACCACAGTCTCTCTCTCTTCAGGTCTATCGATTCCTCCTATGCATATGGCAGTGTCTTCAAATCCCTGATGGCCAGTCTTACTTTATTTTTTTTTTCAGTCTTACTTTAAAACACTCATAAATTCATTTTCATAAAGCTATTTGCCTAGACAAATCCTTCTGAATCTATGTACAGTGCCTCTTGGTCACAATATTCGTCCCTACATCACCCTAAGAAACTAGCCTCAAGCCACACACTAAAACAAGAAAGCTGAAGGCCCATAAATAAGAGTCATTACTCACTCTCTTGTTCCTGCAGGCTGTGAGCCAGGGTGTGGTCCTCTAGAACAGCAAAATCTCGGCACACTGCAGAGAACAGCAGGGATGAAAGAGGAAAAACAGAGGGAAAGGCTCATTAGCTGTATTTTAAAACATGAGAAGTACTTTGCTTACTTCAAAAAAGAAATTATAATTATTTTAAGATGATCAACTTTGTAACTTGAAATAAACTAAACAGAGTTTCATGAAATATGAAGTCTTCCCTCACACAATTCCACACAGTGCCTGCTCAGTGTCAAGCACAGAGTATTGCAAAATAAGGATCACCATCCATAGCATCAGAGCCCAGAGGTCTAAAAGTTCCAGTCCACTTCTCTAAGGGAAGAAATGAGGCTGAAGTAACAGCAGAACAGAGTCAACAATGCATTGACACTGACGTAGAGTGAGAGTGGAGTTCTGTGGGAAGAATTCAAAAAAGCCTAGCCTAAGCTTCAGCCCTCCTCAGTTCAAGGGTCCTCTCACAGGGAGCTATGTGTACTATCCTTTGTTAGTCCCTCACTTAGGAGTAGAGCGCTAGTTTAAGAATAACAAAGGATTAGTTCCATATCTTAGCTATGGTAACTAATGCTCCAGATGCCCCTCAATAGATGAATGGATAAAGAAAATGTGGTGTATATACACAATGGGATTCTATGCCTCCATCTGAAAACATTGCCCATTTGTTAGAAAATAGAAAGACTTGGAAAAAATTATATTAAGTGAAGTAAGCCAGGACCAAAGAAACATAGGTCCCATGGTTTCCCTTATTTGCAATATCTAGTATATGTCTGGGACAACCAGAAAAGGTCAGATAAGATGATGTTAAGTGAAATGAACCCCAAGATATGGACACAAGTGGTTTTTTTTCTTCCTTGCTCTTGTTTCTAATGTATTTATAAGGAACCATGTGTTTTTTTTTTTTTTGTTGTTGCTTTGTATGTTCCTCCCCCATGGTATAACCACTCTTTTCACTGTATTTGATATTGGTATAATTTGGGGAGGGGAAGGGAGAAAACAAATTGTTTAAATAGGAATACAGATTGACTCATTGCAAAAAAGGAGGAGGCAACAATACTGGATAAGGAATGTACTCATTACCTTGCTCATGTAACTGTAACCCCTCGGTACAGTATTTATACAAAAAAAACAAAGGAAGGGATAACAATCCTGGATTAAAAAAATGTACTCATTACTTCAACTGATGTAATTGTAACCTCTCTATACAACATCTTTACAAGAAAAAAAAAGAATCACACTCTTTAATGCATGAAAAAAAAAGTAATTTCCATGGGAAAGTTCTATTCTTTTAAATTCTAATACCAGCGGGTTTAGGTTGAGTCATTTTATTTTACAGAATGAAAGTATTTTCAAAATGAACTAGTTAACTTCCTCATTTGATAGGTGAGAAACTTGAGGATAAAGAAGAAGAGAGTTTTACTAAGACTATACATAGGGCACTGGTGACAGGAACTGGGAGTATGCTACACCAGTAAAATCTCTTTCCTTCTCTAACATTATACCATTCCTTGCCCCCCAGAAAGAAACCACAGCCAAAAAATCTCAAGATATTTTCATATTAATATACACTCTCTATAGGACTTCAATGAATTGATACTTAATTGGGACTTAATTTATAGAAGATGGATTTGCCAATATAACCAAGTTTTATGTATATTAATGCTATTATAAGGGTTGGATGCTTGGCACAGTTGTATCAAGTTCAAGTACCAATCTCCAAACAACAAAATGAATGCTATTGTAACACAATACTTACTGGTTGAAGTAGTTTTATTATAATAAAAGAGCTAATGCTTGTATAGTAGATTATTTTTTTTGGATTACTCGTCAAGTAATATTTTCCAAATCATGAATGCCTATCATTAGGTCATAAAATCAATTTACTAAATCTGGCACAAACACTTAAACATTCATAGGCTAGAAAATAACAAAATTAACATGTAATATAGGTGACTATGGTTTAGAAAGAGCAGTTTTCAATATTTTGTGTATGTATGTATGTATGTATGTATATATATATATATATAGTACCTACATATATAATCATGTGATATTTGTACTAGTTCACAAAACAGATTATTCTGTAGATTATACTGAAAAAACTTCAAAAGATATTTTAACTTATGTTATTAGGCCATCACATTATGTCAAACACATATTTTATGTGTGTTTCATATCATGCTGATTAAAATTAAAATTATAAATTATTTGTAAAGGGATGGGAAGGGGAAACAAAGGAGGAGGCAACAATGCTTGGTAAGATATGTACTCATTACCTTGCCCATGTAATTGTAACCCCTCTACAGGGTATTTTCACAATAAAAAATAAATAAATAAATAATTTGTAGTTTTCCATGTAGAGTATTGTATGCCTGCAATATTTATATTTTATTTTTAATATATTAAAACAAAAGATACATTGTTTATGGGCAGATATATCAGAATTAAAAAGTTGGTTTTTAAAGATATAACTTGACACAAACTAAACTGAAAGTAGCGGTAATCCTAGAGAGATGAAAAGGGGCATGTCTTAGCATTAAACAAGGGTAAAAAATTAGGCAAAATATTGACATGTATGTGAATGGTAGATTCCTTTTCCTGTTTTTTCATTTGTTCTGTTTCAGTTCTGGGGTTCGATTGAAGAGTTTGCATAGGTACCTAATATTAAGCTATATACTCAGCCCACACATTAGGTTCCTGGCTTTCAGTATTTTCTGTGCTTTTTGTTTTGTAATGTGCTATATATAAACCATTTCTTTTTAAATTCTATAATTAAGTCTAACTTTTAATCCATTGCTTTCATTTCATTAATGGCATATATTGCTAAACTATGTAGGAGCTTAAAAACTGCTTATTCTAAAAAGGACTGACTCTGACTTAGGACCACAAGTTAAGTAAAAGCAGGATAAAAAGGCAGCGCAACTTAGGTCCACAAGAAAAAGCAGGATAAAATGGCAGCCCATCTGTCTTCTCTGTCTTCTCTAAAACCTTTGAGTCAGATTCTGCCTAATTGCTGTAGGCATGTTATTTAGAAATTTTGTTGTTGTTGCTGCTGCTTTTGTTTTATTTTTGTCTTGCTTGTTGGTTTATCTTTGGAAGAATAATGGGGAGGCAAAGGGTGAACAAATACAACAGTGGTACTTATTAAACACAAGGAAAATGAACTGTACACCTTGTGGGTGGGGATGGGAGGGAAAAAAATAGGAGAGCCCAAGGCAAGAGGAGACATGGTTTAAAAAGAATTGTACTCATCTGACTCATGCAACTGTAACCCCTCTGTATATCACCTCTACATAACAATAAATATATTAAACATTTAAAATTGTTCAAAGGTTTGTATCTAACAAAACTGAAGGCTTCAAAGTTAAGAGTAAGGAAGGTGTTTTATGACCAGCGGAACCCCCACCAAAGAACTCCTAAAAATCTCCAGTCATTGTCCTAACATGCATTCACCTCCCCGCTACACACACACACACAAGTAGTAGCATTCATCTCGTGGGAACCAGATTGCCCCCCAGTAAAGACTTCTTCCAGACACCTTGCTGGACCAGAATTGAGATAAAGATCAACAGATCATAAAAGACCGTGTTCAGGCCAGGACTGTTTATGCTGTCTCTTGTCCCTTGCCCCAGTTCTTCCTCTGTTTACATCAAAAGCCACAACAATGGCTGAAATGCTTAGTCTCCCTCTTCCCATGTCCACCCTACCACGCATGTCAATAAATCTCCTTCCTCTGCACTTTACTACTGCATCACTTCAACTACCATATTAGGGCTAGTGGCCAACAGGCTAGAACCCTCTGGTCTCTCCATTCCCTTCCCTTCAGCTACCACCAGGGAGTTCGGCCTCTGGATCAGGACTGGTTACAAAACCAAACACAGAGAAAGGTTTGGTATGTACAAAGATTATTGATTAACTTCGGGCTTTTTAGAAATGATTTTTAAATAACTAAATAGCTAAAGTAAAATATATCCAATTACTGTGAACTGACCCCGAATCTTCTACTGAAAGAGGCTGAACTGGTACCCAAAGGTATGATCAGGGCCTGAGCTGGAAGAGGACCTTGAAGATTCAATGACACTAAGGAAGTGTCTACCAGCACACTGACAGATATAGCATCTCAGAGTTTACTAAAACCTTTCAAATAGTCATTTGCTCTGAAATTGTGTGTGTGTGTGTGTGTGTGTGTGTGTGTGTGTGTGTGTGTGTGTGTGTGTGTGTGTGTGTGTGTGGAAAAAGACAGACAGACAGACATACTGATATAGTTTTATGGGTTTTGTTGTTGTTGTTTTTTGCTTTTTTGTTTTGTTTTGCTTTTGCCAGTGGTGGAGCCTGAGGTCTGGGGTTGGGCACTGTCCCCAAGCTTCTTTTGCTTAAGGCTAGCACTCTACCACTTCAGCCACCGCTCCACTTCCAGCTTTTCTGAGTTTATTGAAGATAAAAGGTCCATAAACTTTACTGTCTGGACTGCAATCCTCAGATCTCAGCTGAGTAGCCAGGACTACAGGTGTGATCCACCAGTGCCTGGTCTACAATATATTTTTTTTCAAGACCTCGCAATATATTTTCCGAACCATTACTCTAATATAAGCTAGAAAAGAGTCACAAATTCAATCACCTTTGTAAATCAATAACTAGAATGGAATGTGGAACACACTTCACCAGAAAGTCAAGTTTAGAGTATGAACTGAACTTTGTTCTTTGTCTGGCACACCGCACTTGAATAGCTCAATGTATCTTAAATACACCTGAGGGCACATTTAAGATATTCATTTGGAATCTACTTTAATCTTTCTACTTCTCAAACCTTTTCCCTCCAGGCTCATTTTCACTCAACCACAACTTAGTCTTGACTAAATGCTATCAGTACAACCCAGCTTTTTTGTTTATTGTCCTAGTCTGTTACTAAAAGGAGATTGAACACCACAGTTAATTCACAACTATTCTTGTTCCCACCAACAGTGACAGTCCCTTAGCCCCTTCCCTTTACCCTAACCACTTCTCCAAAACTACTAGCTAGCCAAGTTATTTTACCTGCTTCCAAGCTTAGAAGATCAACATATAGATGTCATCTACAAAGGCAGACAAGTGTCCCCCTAACTGTCTGTAAAGAAAACAGAACAGGCAATAGCTATGTACATATGAACATATGAAATGATGCTAAGTGAAATGAACTCCAAGATAAGGAAGCAAGAAGGGTTTTTTTGTTGTTTTTAATATACTGTGTGAAGTTACCCCCCCTCCCCCCCCGCTTTGGTCTATGCGCTGTTGTCACTGTTTTTGATGTTGGTATCCTGTGTCTCATATATACTATTATCTGATTTGGGTAAGGGAGGTGAAATAACAAAATGATGAGACAAAGGGTGAACCAATACAACAGCAACATTCATAAGATAACATGTTGAAAATAAACTTTACTATCTGGAGGGAATTGGAGGGAGGGAAAGTGGGAGAAAAATGAGGGAGTAACAATGTTTGATGAGAAATGTATGTATTATCTTACTTATGTAACTTTAAACATCTTTACATCACCTTTACAATGAAATTATTTAAAAAAAAAAAAGTAAGTATAGCAGGGGCTTTGTGAGGTAATCTCTTGATCTTCTAAACTATTAATGTGTATATACAATGGGACTCATTCAGTTAAAGATTTTCCCTAAATATCCAAACTCTCTTGAAGCCATTTAATAAGCACTCTTTTACTCAATAAATGTATTAAGCTCTATGTTTCAGTATAAGTCATCTCCAAATCACAAAGAGGTGGAGATGAATGAAAAGTTAAATAGGCTAACTTAACAACAGATGTCATACTAAAGACCTGTAGTAAATTCTAAAGGTAAAAATATTTGAGCAGTGAAGCTTGTTAGGAGTTGGAAGGAGGAATAATAAGAAGTGGACTTGGATAGTGTCTCAGATGCCCTTTAAATAATGTGTGAAATGGACTGCAAAATAAGGTTAAAACTCCCAGACGCAGATGTTCAGCATGATGGCAGAGGGAGCAATTACAGAAAAAAGGATGCAAAAGACAAAAAAAAAAAAATTCAGCAGCAATGTCCTTAAGTGACTCAGAAATGCATCTGAATGGCAATCACAGCAAGGGGGATGAGCTAGAAAGAGTCTGTGAGAATGAGAAACAATGAGAAACAAATTCTACCCAGTATTCCTAATTTACAACGTATAGACCAAAGGAAATCTGGTATTTATTGCCATTTTTTTCCTTCTTCCTGAGTCTCTAACACCATCATTCTTCTGTTTGCTTCCTCATTATTTTTCCCTACACAGAGATCTGTTTGATAATTTTGTCTCCCAGCTCTAGGAAGAGCCTGCTCCCCATTCTCCTACCAGTAACTAGGAGGCTTTCATATATATATACAGTGAAAGAACTGCTTCTTTTGCAAAGCAGAGCACCCTCATCAGTTCACTCCTTGGAAATTGCCAGAAAGAAGAAACTACATTTCTACACTCTATTAACTAATAAGGTAAGTAAATAAAGAAAAAGAAGCATCAATAACTTAAATGTCCCCTGAAATTCTGGTTCAATGAAAACAAGTTTAAAGTCCTACATTAGTATTTCAACCAGGGGTTTCTTGGTCATTAACAACTGCACGTGGTGATTCCCTCTGAGCCTTCTACCAATAAAGAAAACCTCCATTTTACATACAATATACTAGATTGATATTTTTAAAAAGTTCATTTTAAACAAGTTTCTCTCTTCCCACTAAGGAATAATATTCTCTTTAAAACCTGTTTCAGAGAAGTGATTTAGGTTTAGAAGTTAAAATGAAAGTCACTGAATCCCCTTATCATTTTTCGTCGATAAATAGAAGTTTCTCTTTCCAGTTGCTATCACAAGTATGTATATGCATACATGCATGTGTTCACATACATGATAAAATATATCTTGCTTAATCTTCATGAACATATTCATGAATTTTAGCCAAGAATCAAGGACTTAATCTATATTTATACTGGTAACACATTTGAGGAAAAAAAAAAAATCTTGGGATCATTTGTCTAAACTATTTTGCACAAAAGCTTAAGTTCCAAACTAAATTGTACTCCTCTTAGCCAGAACTCTTTCTTTCACTACAATCACATATGCATTATGAGCACACATCATGGCTCTAGGACATTCTCTTATTATATTTTATAAGTACACATTTCCAACTCTTTTGCATTTAACTCTACACAACTAGAAAAGTAAAAATCATTTTACTTTTTTCATTCTTTATCCACACCTCAACTCTGAAAGTGTAATTCCTATAACTCAACCACTACAAATTTCTAGCCACATAATTTTGAATAGATTGGTAGTACATTCATTCACGGTTTCTTTCAACCAGTTCTGTTTTACTTCTTATGGAATGATGGAATTTTATGAATTGTCTTGCTTTTTTGTAACAAATAGACTATACGCTCATCTGTAAACATAGAAATACCCTCGATGAACAAGGAAAATATTCCAGAAACACTCTATATCTTTAAAGTATGAGAAGCAGCTATAGTTAACATTTACATGGAAATTTGTAGATTACATTGCACTTTCACTTTTACTCCTAATCATTTAAAATAAGTTCTACCAATATCTTCACTTTACCTATTAACAGAGGTTGGCAAGAACACAAACAAAATTGTAAACACTCCACCTCTCGGCTCAAATATTTCTGCTCAAAAAACAGAGAGGGGGTAGGAGGAGAGGGAGAGGGAGAGAGAGAGGGAAGGAGAGAGAGAGGGGGAAGAGAAGGAGAGGGAGGGGAGAGGGAGAGAGAGAGAGAAAGAGAGGGAGAGAGAGAGAGAGAGAGAGAGAAATGGACCTATGTGTATATATATATAATAAAATGAAAATCTGAGTAAAAGTGATACAAGTAGTCAAAAAGCAAGTTCTAAGTCCTAAAACAGAAAAGATGAAACAATTTGACCCATTATTTCCTATGCATAGACCTTTTAGCAATGAGTTAGCCAATATTTAGTCCAAAAAACAAGAACAATAAAAGCTTCCTTTAATTTGCATAGTGTTTCATAAGTGACCTAAGAAAATCCTCTAGTGTCTACCGTGGAAAATTTAAGAAAATTCTCCCTTTGAGATACACCAATCTACCAACCCTCTCTCTGGTTCTTCATATGACATCAAGACTTTCCTTCTCTTTGAGAAGGCAGGGAATTACTAAATTCTGAACTAATGTACTAAAGTATTTAATAACAATTTAAACTAATACCCAACATATATACACTCCTACGCTTTTGTTCAACTAAAACAGTAATGTCTCAGTCTATCAAAGTCCATTCTTAGAAGTTTTTCTTAGTTTTTTTCTTAAAATTACCAGGTGGAAAGAAATTTGGATGTCAGAAAACTGTACACATGACAAACTGTTTATGCTTGCTGTTCCAACCAAGTTTATATATTTGGGGACTAAGATGACATCAATGTCTTCACTAACAGCACCACCAAAACCAATCAAAACACCATCACTGCCAATCCAGCTAGCGGCAGTCAGAAAGTTCTTAGAGATGCTAAGCTATAGGATGCAGACAACCTCCTAAGTGTCCCAATTATGAGCCTCCGAGCTGCTAGTCACTATCAGGAAGAAGGCTGAAAATCAAGAGGGTATCTAAGCAATGTTTAAGCAATATATCAGCTATAAAACAAAGGGTAATTGAAACCTTTGATCCTTCTCCCTCAGTGCCCTAGAATTTCCATCTCATTGAAATAATTTTAAAAGTATGACACAAAGAGGGATTGACAGCTAATTTTGACAGAGGCTGAGCAGATAGGTGGCACAGGTGTCCTGTCCTCATTTACTCCATTCCTAGCGGTCAACAGTAGAGCTGCTTTTCTAAGTCTCCAAATCCCTTGTTGGTTCCAATCCGCCATAGTTACCCCATCTGTTGAGGAGAGATGATCTTTCTGAACAGAGATGCAGTTAGATGTACCTGCCTGTAGTTATTTCTTAGTACAACTACTACCCACAAAGTACACAGATTTCCATGACTCCTTTGTGAAAGACAAAACAAAAGACCTGCATTCTACACAAGTAAAAGAATTGCAGGATCAAGAAATATTAACCAATACTACAACTGTTTAGGGATGATTAGTGGTTTGGGTTTTTATTTTCAGTGGTCTGGTGGTTGCTGGGTGTAGAACAAAGAGAATGGGAGAACCTTGCTATGATAGGAAAAGCTCAGACACTATCACATAGATGGGGGAGGAGCCTACTCTATCAATACCCACTCACACCCTCTTTGCTGTCTAAACGACTCACTCCACAATTTAAATGTTATTATTTCTATCAACTCAAATTTATACTTTATACTACATGCAATAAAAAAAAAATCAATGGAGCTGGGAATGTGGCTTAGTGGTAGAGTGCTTGCCTTGCATGTTCGATTCCTTAGTACCACATACACAGAAAAAGCTGGAAGTGGCACTGTGGTTCAAGTGGTAGACTGCTAGCTTTGGACAAAAGCAGCTCAGGGTCAGTGCCCAGGCCCTGAGTTTAAGCCCCAGGACTGGCCAAAAAAAAAAAAAAAATCAGTCCATAGCAATGGTTTTTGTCCATTCTTTCTTTAATGTGTCATAGCACATGATATATAAACTTTGGCATTAATCATAGTTAAACGATTTTATATATCCATTTCCCTAGTATATATTTTAAGTCCTTAAATATGGGGAAAATCTTATGAGTCATTTTTATCTCCATTGTTCTTATCAGGGTCTGGCTTGGGATTTTCCCATAAATGTTTCTGAAAAGAATGGCTCCTGAGAACAAAGGTGGTTAAATATTCACTATATAGCATAAAACACTGATTTTTTTAATTCACAGCCATCCAGCATATTGACTCATTCAAATTATTTGCCTTACTCAAAACAAGGCTAAAAAACTACATGCCAACTCATATTACTTCAAATGACAGTGAATCCTATCACTCCAAATCTCAAGTGTATTTTAATGGACAGGTATCTGAGAGAATCTGAGAATACCCAGAAACATTTACTCAGGCAAGTGACCAATTTATGGTATCTGTGAACCAAAACTAAAGTCATCACTGTATTTGGGGGGGCGGGGGGGGAGGGGAGATTTGGAATAATATACTGATGATCATATAGATTTTTTTAAATGGCAATGTCCAGATTACAGCCTAATATTATAGAATATCAGTGTACTTATATAGTCAAATCAGTTTCATTCAGCAGCAATTACATCAGAAAGAAGAAATGTGAAATCTTCACTTTATTATATGTGCTATGATACACTGGAAACAAACATACAATGAAAATAAACTCAGGTTTTAAACACACACACATAAACACACAGAAAGTAATCTAAAAAGCAGGAAATTTGATTTAATCCCAACATTTCACTTTCGTAAAATTTATCAAAGGAAGTTTCTAAGTGTGTCCTTCCCTCCTCAACTCCCTAAATTCAGAGTGAAGTAAAAACCCCAGTAACCTAAACCACTTGTTTGGCAGGAAGACTCATTTTAGCTAACCACAGACAGCAGATTGCCGGCAAGTGGTTTGTGAAAATGCTGAGATAATGTAAGTCATCAAGTCAGAAGTACTACTTTAATATCACAAACCATCCACATCATTATCAGAGACCACAGATCACTGGGTAACTTATTGGAAAGTAGAAAATGGCTGAATCAGAAATTTCCATTTGACAGGGTACATGACAGGGCAGGAGAAGAACCATGAAGGAGAAGAGACAGAGGAAGTACCATAGAAATAAAAGCCATTTTTACTCATACCAGTAGTACCATGGGAAAGAGAAAAAACTTTCCACTCAAGCTACCATAAATGATTTTTTAAAAATACATACAACTTCACAGGCTTCCTATATGTGGCATAGACATGAACTTACAGACTGGTGTTATCATGAAGCCAAAACTTTTTTGATGTCAATAATGAAGTAAAACATATATTCTCAGAAAACACAGATGCGTATATTAACATAAAACACTGAAGGTTAACTCCTTTCCTTCTCAAAGAGACTCCATAATCTGAAAAGAGATTAAATGAAAAAAATCACTTAGTCTGAGCTCTCATCAAAGCAAATCTTGAATTGTTATTTTACTCCCACACTTCAAGTGGTCCATCAAACCGCAAGTGATACATATTCCAAATGGTCTAATGTTGTATAAATCGTGTATCAAAAAGACATCTTCCTTAAACTAGACTAAAATCTGTATGTTCTATCATTATTATCATTATTCTAAAGTCTATTGTCCTCATTTTTTCCACAGTATGTAAGTCACATGTAGTAATTTCAATTTAAAATTAAAATTTAAAAATTCAATCCTCAGTTTCATTAACCACATTTCCATTGCTAAATAGCCACATGAGGCTGGTGAGTGTACAATACTGAGTATCTCCAGCACCACATTAAGTCCTATTGGTTAGCACTGCTCCAGACAATCATCAGAACATGACCCTGCTTAGGCAATGACCCTGAATTAGGCTCTGTAGAATTTAAAACCATTTGAAGTGTAAGTGTAAGTGTGTGTGTGTGTGTGTGTGTGTGTGTGTGTGTGTGTGTGTGTGTGTGTGTGTGTGTGTGTGTGTGTGTGTGTGTGTGTGTGTGTGTGTGTGTGTGTGTGTGTGTGTGTGTGTGTGTGTGTGTGTATTGTACGTATGCATGTATGTAGAAGCACACTTACATTATAACCAAGTTATAATTTACTTTGGCAACCAAACTGTCCTGACAACCAAGAGTTCTGAGTATATTACAGGCTCTTGTGCGAGGCACCAATTTATCTTCAGAGTGCTTGTATACTATATTCCTTATATTTTTCTTTTCCTGAGTAGTTTTGTTCACCTCAGCAGGGTCAAAGAGAAAATATTATTCTACATTTACATGATAATCACTGTGCAGCTACAATCACAGAGAAAGTGAAGGGAAACAGGTATTCGGCATAGCTACAGAAGTTTATTTTGGTTTTCTGTTTTTGTTTTTTTTTGTTTTTGTGGTACTAGAGTTTGAACTCAGCCTGGGTAGGAACTCAACCACTTAAGCTATGCCCCCAGCCCTAGAATTTCAATTCATAAAACGTAACTGCTATTGAGTAAACTTACCAAATATCTAATTCTGTACCAAATACGTACCAACGGACATTGGCAAATATGTATATTTAGGAATTTCAACCTGCTTTGAAAATTAAACTAATTACAATTGAAAGGAGCAGTCTCCTAAATTTATTGCTAACCCTATCTTCTTAAAATAACAATAACTTTTTACATGGATCATTTCCTCCAGAACAATTCAGGAATATTTTAACGTATAAAGCAACTATTTTACTGCTAGCATCATAAAAGTGAGTAAAATATAAGAATTCTGCTATTTTTAAATGCTCAGTTCATTTTTAAGTATTTTATGACTTACAAAAGTTCCTAATTCGGCAAAAAGAGATGGATATGAAAACTATAATACAAAAAGAATGAAATTCTCCGTGTTTTCTATACAACAATGCACACAACACTGGCTCTGTGAGATACTTAGTAACAGACACTGCATAATGAACCAATCTTGCTCAACACTCCCCACGTAAATAATCTTGTGTCACCTATTTGCTCACCTATGAGAAAAATAATAATCATCAATAAGTACCTGAGCAATGCAGGGAATTAAAATTTTAAGATACTCACAAATTATCCTCCTAAGAGACCATCACACCTATGTACAAAACAACATATTGATGGATGGAGAATGATAAGAAGGTTGATATTGATCAAGATGCACTGTACTCATAATGTGACTTACAGAGATGAAACCCTTTTGTACAACTAGTTAAAAAAATACATTACTGATTGTCACAATGCACATTCAAAAGTGTAGATGGCAGTATATGAGCAATAGTAAGCAGAATCTTGTCAAAGCAATTTTTTTCTCTAAGAATATCCAGACAAAACTTATTTATTCTATTTTGGGCCCACGTAACCCTAAAGCAACTCCAACCTTCTTCTGCTGTATCCCTATTTGAATGGCACTTTTCCTGGCACTTAAACAAGCCATCAAATGGTTTGGCAGCCAATTCTCTGTTTGCCTTAGCCTAGAAAGAAAAGCCGCGCATTTTCTCAAACCTCTGTAGAATGAATCCAGTGATGCCCATTAAAAACCAAAAGATCACATCCAACCCAACTTAAGTACAAGTTTACACCAGGGGAAGAAAACCCATTTTGGTTTATTGGCTTTGTAGAACAAGAGAGTTGCCTTAAGTACTGGCTTCTGCACGCCCTGTTTATCCTTGAGTCAGATATTCCCACTTTCAAATTCTCTTGTGCAAGTAGGTATTTTCTAGCACTTTACTTCCTATAAAGCTAGTAAATTAATTTTAATTTCAAAAAACAATCGAGAAATTCTTCAAGTTCTCCAACAACTTTATTATAGTTATAATAAGATAGTAGATAAAGTAAAATATTCTTAGAATCTTGCTTCCATAAAATAAACTACAAAACTCATAGTTCCATTTTGGTCACTACTTGTCAGAATTCTATAAACATTTCCAGTGACCTACTAGTATGTAAATCAAAACTTAAGGAAAAAATAAGTCAATCTTCAATATTTCTTATGTCACTATATCATAACTAATTGGTCATGTTCTCTAGAAATACTGAGTCGGTAAGTCTCTGGAGGTCCTGGGCTTCTTTCTAGAATCATATTCAATTTTACAGTAATCTTAGGTAGTGTCTACACAGAAGATCAGAAGACTTGTCTTCCTACATCTGTTTTCTAATAAAAGCAGGCTTACATTAAAATCAGATTTCATCCCTAGAACTACAAGCTCTACAAAATAAGGATGAGGTCTCATAGCAAATTCAAAGAAGTGATCCAAACTGGGAGAGAGAAGGAAGGAGTGACATTTTCCAAAAAGAAATGTACTCTTTACCTGACGTAAGCCCCCTGTATATCACCTTTGTAATAACAATAAAGGTTTAAATCAAAAAATAAAAAAGAGTGGGAACAGCCTACACTAAGCAAAAGGAAAGAAATGTAAACATCACCTGAGGTGGAAAAAATAACTTGTATTGTCAGAGTTCATAGAATTCACAAACTGAATAGACCATGATAATGACAATGTGCCTTGGAAAGGTTAAAATGTATGTGAAATTTATGTAATCACCTAATCTCAGTTAAAGAAAAAAAGTGAGGCAACAGATGGGTTAGGAGAGATGGGTGACAATGTTGTCAGACACTTTGGACTCAGTATAGACTGTTTCTGTAGAATGGGAACATCTTTGTACAACTACTTAAAGATAATAAAAAATAAAATAATTTTTTTTAAAAATGAAAAAAACAAAAAGACAGCCTGTGCTTTAAAGGACATATATTGTTCCTACACAGGAATAGCTCGAGATGTAATTTAAGATGTAAGTCCATCAGCTACTTTGTCTCTCTGTAGAGACTAATCAGAGTGAAGTTTGTTTTTTTTCCTTGAGTAAGAAACCTGTATTTGCCTCACTGGTACTTAAGTTATATATGAACTCCTGACTACCTATTCCCAACAAAAGTTGGAAAATCAGCAGGTATGAAAAGAAGAGAGAAACAAAAATCACAGTGATCAAAGTCCAATTAGGATACTGAGATCAAACGTGAACAGAGGAGCCTGGCACTAGCTGCTCACACCTATAATCCTAGCTACTCAGGAGGCTAAGTTATAGAGAATGATGGTTCAAAGCCAACTATGGCAATAAAGTTTTTAAGACTCCATCTCCAAAAATAAACATTAAAAAGCCAGGCTGGAAGCATGAGTCAGGCAATAGAGTAAAATCCCTACTTTCAAACTCCAATACCACTAAAAAGAAAACATAAGCATAGTACATAGACTGGCAATATGGATTTGTAATGAATTGTGTTTAGTATTGAAGCACTTCAGAGAAGATATCCAGACTGGACTTCAAATATTGTTTACTTAAAACGCTAAAAGACCTTTAACTAATTATTTAACCTCTTTGAGACTGTGGTTCCTCATTTGTAAAATAACGATAAACTGGGGGAAGAGGTAAGTAATGGAGAATGATGTCAAGTGAGACTGATCAACTAAACTGGTCAAATAGGAGTAAGAAGTTCTGGTGCACACAGTCAGGTGCTACAGGTACTGACATGCACTGCATTATTTCAAAAATCTAGAAGAAAAAGATTCTGAGTGTTTTCACCATGAATGATAAAAATAAATATGTGAGGTGTTTACCCTTATATAGACATTTTACACAACATATTTATGAATCAAAGCATCACAGTCCCTCATAAATATGCATAATTTGCTTTCTTTTTTTTTTTTTTGGGGGGGGGTCTGGTTGTGGGGCCTGAACTCTGGGCCTGGGCGCTGTCCCTCAGCTCTTCAGCTCAAGGCTAACGCTCTACCACTTGAGCCACAGCACCACTTCCGACTTTTTTTTCTTATGTGGTGCTGAGGAATCGAACCCAGGGCCTCATGCATGCAAGCACACGCTCTACCACTGAGCCACCTTCCCAGACCCGCATAATTTGCTTTCTTATACAGCTAAAAAATAAATTTTAATCTTTAAAAGTAAAAAAAAAAAAATCTAAATTAGCTAAGCTATGCCAAGGGCAAAGAAATTATCTGCCACTCAGTAAAAAGGCTTTCAATAAACAAAGATTATTATTATTTTTGACATCACCACAGTTAATAAATTTTGTAATTAGTTGTTTCTTCTTATATTACTCCTTCAATCAGGTTCCAAGAACTTAATGATTAAACTCTTTTAGTGTAGAATCTGTATTGGAATATGAGGTCATGACCTGATCTGAATAATGCAGAAAGTATTTTCTGGCAATGAATAGTATATAGAATGGCATCACTATAGCTCTTCCTAATTTCATCCAACAGAGAGAAAACATATTTCCAATAACTCAGGTGGGCCTGAGGCAAATCACAATACCTGAATGTCTGATAAGATCAACCACTTCAAACTTTTTTTTTCAGCTGAATTCTCAAGATTAGCAAACAAACTAGAATTCTAAAATTATTTCAAGTGTTGTGGGAATGGAATGGGTAGGTTTAGAAGCGTACCTTGTCACAGGGTGCTGGTAGCTCACATCTGTAATCCTAGCTACTCAGCAGACTGAAATCTAAGGATCCCTGTCCCAAGCCAGCTCAGGCAGGAAAGTCCATAAGACTCTTACCTCCAATTAACCATCAGAAACTGGAAGTGACACTGCGGCTCAAAATTGTAGAGTGCTAACCTTGAGCAAAAGAGCTCAGGGGCAGTGCCCATGCCCCAAGTTCAACCACCATGACCAACCAAAAACCAAAAAACCCAAACAACATGGGGATTAAATTTTGTGCCATGGCTAAAACTAGACAGATTTTTCTAATTTCTGTGCTTTAGTAAAGGCTTTGTACCAAATCTTCAATTCACTTTTGCAAGAAATATGGTTATTTCTTGCCCAATTTTAGGAAATCTAAGGGTTTTGCTATAGTATATAAAGTAGAAACATGAAATACTAAAATCTCTCTTCTTAATTCCAGATACCTTCCAGACATTTAGTCCTGGCTCTCAGCAATTTACTAAGTAAGCTCTGACAAGTTATTTCCCCTATGTGTGAGTGCACAGTCTAAATTATCTTTCAGAATTCATCTAACTTAGACATAGGGTTATAGGAAAAAGTGGATTCATTCTCTTATGTAATGAGTATGTAATCTAAAAATGTGTAACCACATCATTATCCAATCAGCATGATTGTTATGAATTAATCTTCTGTATCAAATAGTGTTTCCTTCATTGTTACTCTTCGTGTCACTACGTCTAATAAACAAAAACAAACTTCTGATTATTTTATCTGAACAGTAACTGTAACCACCAGTTAATGTTAAGCAAACCTTTCATTCAATCTGGTGCCTCATAAAAAGGTAAGTTTTCCTATTAGAACTAGCAGCTCTCACAGAACCTTTATCATCAGGGTAAACAAGACCAAGTTATCAGTCCCTACCAGTTAAACAAATACAAATGTATACAGTAACCTTTGCTAAAGGTTGCCTTTAGCAAAGTGTCTTCGGGCCAGATGAACAGAGCATAGCCTGAAAAAGCTAATACCTTCCACATTCAAGGCTTCTTGAAGATCACCAGATGGTTTCAGTCTGTAGGAATGCATCCTAAATGCCCTGGATTTCTCTATATAAGGCTACTAAAACTAGTTCAGTACACCTTACAAGGTGTCATGCCACAGCTCCG
The DNA here is from genome assembly GCF_024711535.1 of Dipodomys merriami. Classification (NCBI taxonomy): domain Eukaryota; kingdom Metazoa; phylum Chordata; class Mammalia; order Rodentia; family Heteromyidae; genus Dipodomys; species Dipodomys merriami. Next base: position 64,650,458 of record NW_027203381.1, on the reverse strand, counting down.
TACAGGAACTGAAAGAAAAACAGGGCAACCTACATCTGCAAACCAAAACTGATACCCACTAATAAAACTCTGTACAGAGGATCTACTTGCTGCAGTTGAATTTTAAGGGGTCAAATTGTTCAGATGATTTACAAAGTTTATACACTATCTTCCTAGAAGTACAAATTTCTTTCTTGTAATACTGCACGCTTTTAAAGCAGTGTTAACTGCTTATGCACTATATGAAACTGAACACAATGGCTCTAAAAATAAGTAAAATTAAAATTCTTCCCTGAAGCTAAACTCTGGAGCTTCTTTTGCTCATGACTTCCTCATTTTGTTTTTTGAGGGGGGAGGGAGCGGGTCATGGGGCTTGAACTCTGGGCCTGGTCACTGTTCCTGAGCTCTTCAACTCAAGGTGGGAGCTCTACCACTTTAGCCACAGTGTCACTTCCAGTTTCCTGGTGGTTAACTGGAGATAAGAGTCTCATGGAGGGGCTGGGAAGGTGGCTCAGTGGTAGAGCACTTGCCTTGCATGCTCAAGGCCCGGGGTTCGATTCCTCAGCACCACATAAGCAAAAAGAAAAAAGCCGGAAGTGGCGCTGTGGCTCAAGTGGTAGAGTGCTAGCCTTAAGCTGAAGAGCTGAGGGACAGCGCCCAGGCCCAGAGTTCAGGCTCCACGACCGGAAAAAAAATAAAAATAAAAAAAATAAAAATAAATAAATAAATAAAAAGAGTCTCATGGACTTTGCTGCCCGGGCTGACTTTGAACCGTGATCTTCAAATCTCAGCCTCCTGAGTAGCTAGAATTACAGGTGTGGGCCACCAGTGCCCACCTGACTTCCTCATTCTTTTCATTCTAAATCATTCCAAATTTGCAATCTGTACAGCATTTTAACTCCAACCCCAAACTTTCAGATTTTTCACTATTTTGCATTGTGGAATTTTTTTAAACAATGCATGTTCGACCTATTTTGTTAAAATCTGAAGAACCTCTTTATCTAAAAACAAATCTAAAAGAGAAAATACTGCTCATAAAAATTCTGAATTAAATCCAACCCTATTTAAAAAACTAACTGGATCAAAGCAAAACCTCCAGCAGTTTACTGAATAACATACAGGCATTACCAATTTAATCAATTTAATCGTTAAACAGGTAAGATTGTCATTGCCAATGTAGAATGCCATGGGTTTGGACCTAACCTCAACACCACACCCCCTCAAAAATTTGAGAGATGAGACAATCAAGTAAATTTGACTTATACTTCATCCTATATTCCTGCCCTAGTGGATTCAGATAAAAGATCGTTGATAGCTCTTAAAATAGTAGGATTAGTTCAATTCTATCAGATCATTCTCTCCACTAAGCTCAAATAGCCAGATATTCCGGACATGTTTGCTAGTGTACCTTCTATGTATAAGAAACTCTAAGAAATGCTGAGAACAAACAGCTGCTCGTCTTGACATGAGACCAAGAGACCAACTCAGTCAGAGAGACACGTTATGTAAGATTCTCCCCTCTTGGCCCATTCTTTCTAGGTACCTAAAGATGGAACATGAAGAAATCCCCCCCACCCTGTCTTCCTAGGTGCATATAGATACCAGGCAAGCCAACAACGACTGCCTGACACAGGCAGGGCCATCCACCCTGAGCCTGGCTATAGGCATTCCATAGTGGGCCCAGCATATAAGGCTCTGAGGCCAAGCTGTGAGAACAGTAAAGGATTAAAAGGCTAGAAGAATAAAAACTGTATCCTGTAAAGGTCAAACCCTAGGCAAGACAGATGTAGAGATGTCTGAACATTAAGAAAGCTTGAGAACTTGGATAAGGGAATACTTACCCTATTCTCTGCCTGCACCTACGGCCACCTCCACCCCATACTAAACTCATGTAACCCCTAAAAAAAACCTATAAAAACCTTGACTCCAACCCTTCCCCACACACACACAACCTCCATACCCATGGGAAGGTCTGCCCCTCCCTTGCAATAAACAGTCCTAACCTGTTGCTATCTTTGCATAACTTTGAAGCCAGACCCACTGCCTTTACTCTATAAATACTCCAACAGCCCAAGAACCTGTGTGTGTCTCTATCTCCCTATGAAGAGCACCTACATTCTGATAGAGTGTGTTCCTGCCCTTCTGTTTTGTCTGTCTTTTTGTATGCGTGTCTGCTTGCCTGCTTGTTTACTTACTCAATAAAGCTCCACCAAGTTTTCTTACCATCATGACTTGTCCAAAAATTCTTACTCTGTGACAGAAGTTAAGGACCCTAAGTGAAGACCCTACCTCTAAAGGAAACTTCACTAACCCACACCTGCATCCAGTGACATGTCCATTTCTTCCAAAAGAAAGCAAGCCTGTTTATTTGGCACAGTAACTATTTTCTCCAGGGAACAGGTGAGGAAGCTGGAACTTAAAGATACTAAGTGATGCCTCTGAGTTGATACATCTAGTATGGGAGAAAGAAAAAAATGTAAAACCAGGCCTTACAAATCTAGGCCCAAAGATTTTCTTTTACAAGGAAGTCAAGTGAACTTAAATTCTGTATCCCAAGGTAGTTTATCATACCAGTTTATCATATATAACTCAATTTTTGAGTTAACTATATGATAAACTGGGAGTCTAAGGTAAATATTACATAGTAGTGAAAAGATTCACAAACAGCAGCCCCTCTACACTTCCAATGAACAGGATGTTCATATTCCATATTGCCAGTAAGCAGGAATCAGAATGTACATTCCTCACATCTTTTCAATAACCTTATTCAGTTCAACATGTGTTCTTCACATTTTTAGAAAACAATAAAGAAACGTATAAATAGAAAACAGAAAGAAAGCTAACTCAAATATAATTTTGGTAACTACTAAATTCCAAAGAGTTCTACTGTATTCTAAACAGTATTCTATATTGTGCTTAATAATCAAGCATGAGGTGAGAAACAAACTGTTCACCTCAAGACAGTCTATGGGAGCCCGGCACCTTTCAGGTTTTAAGAGCAAATGAAAACTTTACATTTTTTTGTAGGCAGAAAGGGTTTTGTAACAATCACATCCAAGCTCTTGTGGTATTTTAGTAATGTTCCTTTCAGTTAATGATCTTTCAGAAATCAACTCCATGAAGCTTTAATGGGGAAGCAAAAACAACAGAAAAGACTAAATGATCTGCAAATACAATAAAGCCCAATTTAACATTATCAGGCCTGACCACATAAGTCAGGAAAACAACAGAAGCAGATGTGTTAATTTAGAATTCAGCTATCACTGAATGAATAGGGAACATTTTGTAAGCAAAGCCTGAAGTGTCTGGAAATTCAGACACTGAGGAGAGATGAAAAGCCCTTTTTACCAGAGCAGAGCAGCTAGCCCAGATGTGAGGACAAATAAAGAGATGTGGAAGAGAGTAAAAGGAACTTTAATAAAGTCCTTTCTTTCTCTCTGTCAACTTCTAGTTTCCCAATGATCAAATGTCAGTGAATGTAATGCTTAAAAATAAACCCTGGGCTCCACTATCATCAATAGACAAAACAAACGTTGCTGCTGATAAAAAGGCAGTCTAGAGGGAAAGACTTAAGTCACCTACACTTTACTCATACACATTTAAAAGTCCTGGGGTACAATTGATGGAAATATGACTCATTAGAAAAGCAAAAGACAAAATGTCCAGTGGAGACTCCCCTGATACTTGGTCACTGAGAAGTTTTATCAGGACTGAGAACATTCATCAAACACAGAAAGTGGTAAATTAGCCTGGCCAAAATTCACACACAAATTTCTCTGAAGTGGTATTTCATTAATACAAACACCCATAAAAGGCTTTGAACAGATCCAATTATTAAGTAACAAGGTAAAAACTACAAGCAAAGCCAGATGCTGGTGCTAGAATCCTAGCTACTTTAGGGGCTGAGTCTTGAAGGACTGATGTTTGAAGTTAGCCTGTGCAAAATCCACAAGACTCCATTTCCAATTAACCAGCAAAAGAGATGGACTAGCATTATGGCTCAAAAAGGGCATAGAATTAAAAAAAAAAAAAAAAGAACCTGGATCAAGTTCATCAGTTGGAAAAGCACTTGTCTGACATGTGCAAAGTCCTAAAGTCCTGGGTTTGATGTCAATCCCTGAAAACAAGAAGAAAAGTTGGATTCGTTGGATATTATGTAGCTTACTCATAAAATGTCCTATGGACCCAGCTAGAAGCTGGTTTATGACACAGTGTGTACTGTAGATAATATTTTTACCTTGATTTTACTGTTAATTCTGTAGAAATCTATAAGGAATCTCATCCTTATCAAAAAAGTATATAAACCTATATATCCCATACAAGACACAAATCAATACAAAAAAATATACTATCCTAAAGAGTTCAACCAACAATTGTCCCCAAGGGCAACATTAAAGCAGAGTTATGATAATTATTATTTACACTGATCACTGAAATATGGTCTGGGAAAGTGGCTTAGTGGTAGAGTGCTTGCCTAGCATGCATGAAGCCCTGGGTTTGCTTCCTCAGTACCACATAAGTAGAAAAAGCTAGAAGTGGCACTGTGGCTCAAGTGGTAGAATAGTAGAGTGCTAGCCTTGAGCAAAAGCTTAGGGACAGTGCCCAAGCAATGAGTCAAGCCCAGGACTAGCAAAAAACAACAACAAAAAAAGGCTTTTGAAAGTTTCATGGAAAGTAATTTCAAAAGAAATCTTTTATTTAATGTGAAGAGCCTTAGGGTGTCTAGTCATGTTTGCCTCTGTGGAATAAAAGCAACCACAGACATCATGTAAATGAATGAGCAAGGATGTGCTCCAATCCATCTTACAGGTACTGCAATTCAATTTCCTATAGCGTTCACATCACATCAAACAATAAGCCATCCCCCAGTTCAGGTGCTGTATCAAAACAAAACCACAGCAGGGTGGATCATGTCTATAAGTGAAAAGTCGACCAAGGGGCCCTGATTTCAAATCCCAGTATCCCTGTATACATGCACACTTGAAGACTATTTATACATGTGTCAAAACCAAAACTATATGCTTAAAAAAAAAAAAAGGATTGTCTGTTGTATGTAAATTATATTTCAATGAACTTAACTACACCTTCAGAGTGCCAGAATTACATGTAAGCATCTCATCATGTCCTTTTGTTTTTTGTTTTGCAGAACTAAGGACTGAACTCAGGGCCTTGCACTTGCCAAGCAAGTGCTCTTCCACTAAGCTAAATCCCCAACCCTTTGTCATGTCCTTTTTAAATGTACTAAGAACTCTATAGCATCATTTTCCAAATTCAAGTGTCTAAATAACCCCACAGGGTCCTTCTGAATATAAAACCCAATTATCCTTTGTAAGCTTTATTGAAAATCTAGGGTATCCTAATTTTATATTAGCATAAGGCACCTTTAAATGGATTAGTAGATAAAAGCGTTTATCCACTGGTCCTTCTAGTGGGTAACTCTGAAAGTGCTTTGTTATTAAACTGAATTTATCTCAAAACCTCTTAAAAGAAGGAGATCATGGTCAATAGTTTTCTTTGAGTTTAGTTCTATTGTACGTTTAATTTTAGAGTTCAAGTCTTCAAACAACAGCCTCTTCGTGAAAGGTGAGTACATCAGAGGTTTTGTGTAGTTGTTCAAGTAGAAAAACACTGAGGAGCTCCAGTGGCGCAATCGGTTAGCGCGCAGTACTTACAAGAAAAACACTGAAACAGAAAAACACTGATGAAAGAATGTGACTTTCTATATAGTTCACTGGGTAATTCACCTGTTCAATCAAAAATCAACCCTCAAGAAATGCTTAGTTCAGAAGTAAAATATAGTGGAGCACCAGTTATTCACATATATAATTAGCTACTCCAGAGGCTGAGATCAGGAGGAACAGGTTCAAGGCCAGCCTGAGAAGAAAAGTTCAAAAGACCGTTTTGCTCAATCCATATAGCTGAGTGAAGTAGCACATGCCTATCATACCAAGCTACACTAGATGCTGAAATTAGGATTATGACTGCAGGCCAGTCTAAGCAGAAAAGTCTACAAGACACTGTCTGTAGCAAAGGAAGCTAGATATGATGAGGCATGCCCATGACCCAGCAACTACAGGAAGTCTAAAGTTATGCCCACGTACATTCCAGAAAGGAAGTGAGACCCTGTTCTAAAAAAAAAAAAAAAAAATGCCAGTCACAAACAGCTGGGGGTATGGCTCAGCCTGCCAAGCCAGAAGCCCTGACTTCAAACTCAACACTACCAAAGCAAACAACCAATACCACCCACCAAGCCAAGCATCAGTAGCATCGTGTCTATAATCCTTGATACAAGATGCTGAGATCTGAGGATCTCAGTTCAAAGACAAGCCAGTCAGGAAAGTCCATGAGACTCTTATCTGCAATTAATCACCAAAAAAACAAAAGTGAGCAGTGGCTCAAGTAGTAGAGCATTGGCCTTGAGCACAAAAGCACAGGGACAAACATGTCCGGCCAGGAGGAATTTAAGCTCCCGGACTAGCACTCACACACATAATAATAGAATCTCCAAAAAGGTCTTGCCACTTGTTCATAAATTTCACTGTAATATTTTAATGACAATACTCAATAAAACACTTTAGAAATTAGTCTCATGTATCTACAGAACAATTTAAAAGAAAAAGGGAGAAGGGGAGGAAGAAAGAATGAATCATGTAAACTTTTCTAACTTAGTCCCCAATAGGCCAGTCCCTTGCTAGTTCAACTGCAGCGTTTCCCACAATTCATTTCCCATCTGTAGCACACAGATTTCCCCACCCCACCTCTGGAAAGTGGGATCATTTGTTTTTTTATGCTTTCTTTTCTGACATCCCTTTTTAAACAATCAGTTTCAAAAAGAAAATGCAATGAAGAAGCTAACAAAAAAAAGTTTGTCTTACTAATTACAAGTCTTTATTTTTATGGGAAAAAATGCATTTTCAGCTGTGACCTCTAAACTAAGAAGTTTAGAATATTGTTGTAATCCATATGATCCTCTACTTAATATTCATATACTACATATTATATAATTTTTAAAAGAGCTGAGAATTATTTTAGTTCTATTTGCATAGAACTCCAAGGGCTTCAGAAAGAAAGCATTACTCCATATATGTTTTAAACATTTTTTTCTTAAAAGAGCATTTGACATTTAGTGAATTCTTTTTATCACTACAAACTCCAAAGGTCCTTTTTTGTGCTCTAGATCAAGAATGATTTCCCAAGCTACTGCCATGGATGACAGAGAAGGGGGAGGTTTAAAAAACGTCTTTCCAAATGATTAATTTCTTTGGCCTCCTTAAAAACTAAAGAGGCAAACACTGGATTTTAATCTAGCAAAGATGTCAGCTGCTACCCATGACCTCTCTTTTGAGAAGTTCACAAAGGTCACAAAGTGTCTCAGCCCCCTCCAGTGGAAGGGTCACACATTCACAACAAAATTATTCTCCATCTCCACTGGAATCTCCCCCATGATGCCAGATGGAAACGTATATAAAATTCCCCAGGGTTTAAATTTAAAAAAGAAATGGCAAAAAGGACAGATTGCTTGTTTTAATGGGATTCAAAACTATGTGGCAGAGTATTAAGCAAACACCTACCAAACATCCTCAAACTTAGTAATACAACAGTCTCAACGTTCTGCCCCAGTATGCTTCAGCTTGATTCTCTTTCATTAACATGAAGACACTCTTAGGGAACAACTACATTATAATGAAGAGTTACATTAGAGATAGATATCATGTATTAAGCTTTAATATTTCCCAGATCCAAAACTTCTCTACCATTAGGACATTCCTAAACAACATATCATTTCCTTTGATGATCCTGGACCTAGAAAAAACACATGCTTACAAAGACAATGATGTTCTCAACAATTTCTTCAAAACTAATAAACAGTAAATTCTAACTTAACAAAGCCACATGAAAGAGCCACACTAAATTTCCTCATCACTTTATCAGACTATCTGTATTAGCTGCTAAACATTATTTTGCAAACTGGAACCAATTAGCAAGTATTCCATGAGAATTTGGGAATGGAAAAATCCTACATTTGTAGATGGGAAAGCATTTGGAACTCTTTAAAATTCACTAGGTGGCTCAAGCTTGTAATCCTAACTACTAAAGAGAGGCTAAGATCTCAGGATCAAGGTTCAAAACCAGGCCATCCAGGAAGACTCTGATCTCCAATTAAGGACCAAAAGTCTGAAAGGGGAGTTGTGATTCAAATGATAGATCACCAGCCTTGAGCAAAAATGCTAAAGGTTGGCACTCTGGCCCTGAAAAAAAAAAAAAAAATCCAAAGACCTAAGAGAAACAGGAATGTATTACAGAAAGTCAGTTTTAAGATTTTTTTTTTCCAGGTACTGACATAAATATAGGCCTATGTAAAATAATTTACAAATAAAGTTTTGTTTGAATTCCAATTCCCACTCCATTAATCACCTACCTCTAAGGATCAGTACCATATATAAGGGTCACTTTTTCTTTAAAGACATATCAACACAGAAGAACTCATGAACAAAAGGGACAACTAGACAAACTAAAACACCGCCCCCCCCCCAAGCAAATTACAGAGCTGCCTTTCCAATCACTCCCCTTGCTTCAACAAAGCTGGGTTAGAAACAGAAACTCAGAAAAACATGAATGCTTTCAAAAAAAAAAAAATGCTGGGCCTGAGCGTGTTAGTATCAGTCTTCAAAAAAACAACAGAACACACTCAGTCCCATCCAAATTTCCTAACTAAATAAAAGTCAGTGACTACCAGGTCACTAATCTCCTGGTGCTCAGAACTCTGGGGGAAGAGAGCAGGCATGCAGTCCCTAATCTCCAAGGTATGTCTAAATTGCTGAAGGGAGAACACTTAAGAGTCTCATTACGCTGAGAGAGAAACACGCAACTGCAAGAGAGTTAAAATCCTTATTTTCAACTGGGCACAGGTGATGGTACTTGGGCGCAACAGATGACACCCACCTATCAGACTCAGCTTCTAGAACCAAAGAAAAGTAGCCAAAGACAACTAAAAGTGAAGCGGTGATCCAAGATAACAATCAAAAAAATTAAATAAATAAAAAAAAAATACCGGGTCCTGTGGGCATAGAGTTCCCCTAGGGAAACCTAAGGAAGACTGGAGAGAGGCGGGCCAGGCCAGGACCTTGACCATCATCCACGTGGGGGACCCCCTGTGAAGGTCATCAGGACCTGACCCCCACCCCACCCTCTCTCCCTAACAAGTTTTCCTATTCCTTCGGAGCAACTAACTTCCTGTCTGCCCCCACTTTGAGGCCAAGCCTCCTCTTCCAAAGCTGGAGGAAGGTGGCCGGAGCTCGGCGGGCCGGCGGCGGCCCGGCTGGGACCCAGTGGGGTGGGGTTGGAAAGGGGTCAGGTTTCAAAACACCAGGCCTGCGGCGAGGGCCGGGGTGTCAGCCTCCCGCCCTCCCGGCTGGGGGGCCGGGATTTCCCGGTTCAGACCCAGCTCCTGTGTTCACTAGGGTTTGGTTTGATTTTTTTTCCCTACCATCCACGGGAGACATTGCGCACCACCACTTGCTGGGGGGGGGGGGGGGGTTGTGCAATCCCGTCCCACCTCCTGGCACCCCTGAGGCCATCAGAACCCCGGGGTCGAGCCTGCGCCCGGTCCCCAGCCAGGCCTGACCCACGCGGGCGGGCATGGGCCCCGGGAGCGACGGGAGGCCCAGCGGGGCCCGGGGTGGGGTGGGGGGGGTGGAGGGGGGTCCCAGGGCCCCGAGACGCCTCCCCCCATCCCGCGGCGCCGGCTCGGCCGTGGCCCCCCGGCCCCTACCTTCCTTCACTCCGGGCAGCTTGGACTGGTCGATGCTGACTTCGGCCATGGTGGGCCGGCCGGGGTCCCGCGCGCCCCCGGGAGTCCACCGCGCCCTCCCCGCCCCGGAGAGCCGGCCCGGAGCGCGGCCGCACCGGCGCCCGACGCGGCGCCGAGGTCGGACGGGCGGGCGGAGCGCCCCGGCTGGAACCGCCGCGGCCGGCGGGCGCGGGGAGAACCGGCGAGAGCGAAGGCGTCCGGGTGCAGCCGGCTGGGGCCCGGCCGCCCCACCTCGCCGCCGCGGCCACCTGCTCCGAGCGCCCCCGCGGCCCGGATCGATACCGCGGATCCCGGAAACAGACCCCGAGCGGTCCACTACGGAGGGAGAGAGGAGCCAGAAAGGCGGGCGGGCGGGCGGGCGGGCGGCGAACGCGCGGGCGGGCCTGGCGGGGGAGGGGGAGGGAAGGGAGGGGGAGGGAGAGGGGAGCTGCAGGTCGGAAACCTGCGGTGGCTTCTGGCCCTGGGAGGCTTGGGGCCTTGTCCCCAGGCCTGCCTCCCTGCCCCCCTCCCTTAGGTGTCCTGAAGGCCCCCTCCCCCCAAAAAGCCATCCAGACCGTGATCTGGGTGGGGACCAAACAGCAAAACCCAGACCAGGATGGTTCCTAATCAGAGGTGTTTGTCTGTGCTCCAGTGCTTGGTGCTCACAGGATGTTTCCTGCACACCTAGCTCTAGCTCAGGCTCTTTTTGCAGGTCGGCTTATGTACCCATCATGGAAAAGGAGATAATTTAGGGGAGTTAACAAAAAAAAAAAAAGAAAAGAAAAAAAGAAAAAAAAAAGCCTCTCAGACAACACATTCAGTTTGAAAGAGCTGCTAAAATTCTGAGCTAGAGATTCGAGTAAAATGTTCACAGCCAGCTGGTGGAACCGAGCTGAGTCATTCATTCATCAAAAAGAAAAAAGCATGTCCATACGTTTGATGTCAGATGAGGGGGAGACAGGGGTGTGATTAAAATAAAACAAAAAACGGTGTCAGACTTAATACTCGAGCATGACACAAATAGGACTATAATTGTAACATTTCTACCTCTTTCAAACAGACAACCTTGCCCAGGTCATCTCATGGTAACATCCATCTCCTGTTGGGAAGATGATCCCTTTTCCCTACTCAGAGAAGGACATCCTGTCCTCAGCTTGTGCAAACATAGAACCTGGGCACCCTAGCCAATCTCTACCTCTCTCCACACACACACACACACACACACACACACACACACACACACACATCCTAGCCAATCTCTACCTCTCTCCACACACACACACACACACACACACACACACCCCACAGGTTTATCAAAGGGTGTGCATTAGTCCAATAGGCTCCTTTCTGATAGCTAGCATGCTCCTTTCCTTCCCAGGACCTGGCAGGCCCCTTTCCCAGAGTGACCAACACTAGGCCCATTTGGTGCAGGCAGTAAATAATTGGCCTCCCGCCTCCTTAACTTGAGATGACTCTCCATTTAGGCTAGTTCCAACCACAAAAGGTAAGAAGACCCACCCTGAAGGCGATGTTCAGTCTGAGCAGCTGCCAGCCCCTTATCTACTACTTGGGCAGCAGCCATAAATCCTAGCCTGCCATGATGAAGTCCCTGGCCCACACTTCCTCACTAAGGTTCCTGCCTACCTAGTCCCTTTAGGTTATAAAGGTCACTCAAACAAACACAAGCAGTGTTTCTCCCTGAGAGAATTGGCCTTGTCAGTTCCTTTGCTGGAAATAAGCCTTTCTTTCTTTGTTCTACATGACTGGATGTCTGAGTGGTTTTCTGGGCTGTGTGTGTGTGTGTGTGTGTGTGTGTGTGTGTGTGTGTGTGTGTGTGTGTGTGTGTGTGTGTGTGTGTGTGTATGCATGCACGAGCGCATGTGTGTGAAATCAGAGTCAAGAAGTGTTCCCCTATCGTCATTACATAAAGAACACACACAGCCTAGCTATTCAGGAATCTGAGATTTCAGGACCTGGTTGGAAGCCAACCTAGGCAACAAAGTCTGTGAGACTCTTATCTACAATTAACCAGCAAAGGAAAGAAGAAAAGGAGAGAGGGAGGGAGGGAGGGAGGGAGGGAGGGAGGGAAAGAAAGAAGGAAGGAAAGAAAGAAAGAAAGAAAGAAAGAAAGGAAGGAAGGAAGGAAGGAAGGAAGGAAGGAAGGAAGGAAGGAAGGAAGGAAGGAAGGAAAGGAAAGAAAGAAAATAGCTGTGTCTCAAGGGGTAGAGCATCAGCCCTGGTGTAAAAGCTAAGGAACAGCACCCAAGTGCTCTTTCTACCCCTTCCTCCCCCCTCCTTCTCCTCCTCTCCCTTCCTCTCTCCTCTGCCCTCTCTCTGACTTCTCCTCTCTTCCTTTCCCCCCTCTCCTCTCCCCATCTTCCTCTTCCCTTTCCACTCTCTCCTCTCCCCTCTCTCCTCCCCTCTCCCCCAACAAGTAAGAAGTGGATGCTGAGCAGGAGGAGAAAGTCGGTCCTCAGTAAAGAAGCTGAACTGTACTTAGAAGCAAAGATAAAAAGAAGAATTCAGGAATCTCTGAGGCAAACAGTAACAAACTAAGATATCACTACAAGGCAGCAGGGATGGCTTCTGTCCTGAATGTAACCATCTCTGAATTTATCTTCAGTTATAGTTAATGGAGTAAAAGTTGGTTTCCTGTCCTTATCAGCTCTGTTTTCCAGTATTAGAGGCCAGGAAGGAAAAAAGGTTTTACTCCAACTTGACAAACAAGCAAACCATAGGCTAACAAAGCCTAGTAGACAGATTTCTAAGCTAGAGGTGGAAAACTACAGGCCACAGACCAAATCTGTCTCACTGTTGGATGACTATATGTGTTAAAACTATCTCATTTTGAATGATTACATAGATAGGATGTATTCTAATTTTGTCTCATAAGCCCAAAGTTAAAATATTATCATATTCTTTACAGAAAAAGTTTGTCCAAGCTGGTACTAAGGCAGAGAGGATGCACAGTAAGTTAAATATGTGACTAAAAAGAGTTATCATCAGAAAACTAGATGTCTATTTTTAATTGTCTTGCTGTTAATTTATGTTTATATTCCTGTAGTGATAGAAAATATTTGTAATAGTCTTTTCTGTTCCTCTCCCTAACTCTGCAGTTTGTACTTCACTACAGAGTTCTGCTGTGAGGATGATACATCAGTCCCCTGGCTGTGTGGCTACCTGTTGAGCTTGTCCAGTGAGAAGTACTGTCAGATGATCAAAAGAAAGAAGAGAAATGCATTCTTCTCCCTATGTTAACCCAAAAGTTGGTCATTCTTATGTCCTAGAACTATAATGACTGTCTAGAGGCATGGTCTCTTCTCTACAACTTCAGTTCTTATGGGTTTGTGGGGGGTATGTGTGTGTGTGTGTGTGTGTGTGTGTGTGTGTGTGTGTGTGTGTGTGTGTGTGTGTGATGCTAGGTTTGAACACCTGCTCTCCTGCTTCGTGGGCTGGTACTCTTCCATTTGAGTCACATGGCCCTTTTTGCTTGTAAGAGTCCCCAAGTTCTTATTTTTAGATAAGATTAAGTTTTTGTTGTTTTTTTTTTCTTTGTCCGCCTTGGGGCTTGAACTCTGGGCCTGGGTGCTGTCTCTGAGCTCTTCAGTTCAAGACTAGCATTCTACCACTTGAGCCACAGTGCCACTTCCAGTTTTCTGAGTGGTTTATTGGAGACAACAGTCTCATGGACTTTCCTGCCCAGGCTGACTTTGAACCATGAACCTCAGATCTCAGTCTCCTGAGTAGCTAGGATGACAGGTGAGAACCACCAGCACTGGCTAGGATTAACTATTTTTGCCTGGGGCCAGCGTGGACCTCATTTTACTTACACCTTCAACTTAACTACAATGGCACTCAGCTTTTTTTGATTAAGTAGTCTGTCTCCTCTCTCCTTTTTCTGTCTGTGTCTCTGAGTCTCTGTTTTTCTCTCCTCTCTCTCTCCTCTCTCTCTCTATCCTCTCTCTCTCTTTCTCTTTTCCTCTCTCTTTCCCTCCCTCCCTCCTTGTGTACATACACACACATACCACCTGGGCGGACCTCTAATCATAATCCTCCGCAATATCTGTCTCTGGAATACCTGGGATTACATATAGAAGGCACTACACCAAGCCTCTCATGGTTTCTAATGCTATCATTTCCTTCCAGCAACTCTTCAGGTTTAGGATGTTAATGGCTTCCTGCTGTTGATAGTTTATGTAACCCTGGCATCACCTCTGCAGTCCCTTCCATTCTTTTCAGATAATCATTTTGATGGTGACCTACTCCCTGTCTAGACTCTGAGTGATACAATAAGATATGCCATAAGGGCACTGCTTTTTTTCCCCCCCTTAAAAATGTCATTTGTGGCCTTGATACAAAAGAAAATACATCTAAAAGACATGGCTATTGTTCAGGGCATGCTTACTGAGCAGTTGCCTTCCAGAGAAAAAGTAATGAAAAGGGAGCAGGAACCTCATCTAGTTCCTAGAAAACCCCAGTCAAGCTTTCCTTCTGATTCACATCCACTATACCTGCCCACAACAGGACCAAGCAATTAGAAGTCAGGGTTAGGATCAGACTCCTTCAACAGAGGTCTGAAAGGAGCAGGAGTAATAACTAAATATTTTTGATGAGTTATTCTTTTTACAGAAAGTGTTTTAGTAATAGGGAATGAATATATAGTGAGTTTCTATAACTAATTTATATTTCTTAGTGTCCCAAAATACTGAGTTTTGCCAGGTAAAAGAACCCGCTTCCCCTAGGGAATTTAAATCCCTAACATGGGGCAGCGCATAAGCAAATAATTCAGGGCCAAATCACAACTTGACTGACATACAGAGAAATAAGAATTCTACTCAGGAAGCAATAAGGAACTGCTGATTGATCATTTAGGATGTTATATTTTTTTCTACTTTAAGAAGAATAAGCTTTATAACACATGCCTATTATCCCAGCACGTGGGAGTCCAGGATAGGAAAATGAGAGTTTGAGACCAGCCTGAGCTACAGAGTGAGAACCTGTTTAAAAAATCAAGGGGGCTGGGAATGTGGCTTAGTAGTAAAGTGCTTGCCTTGCATGCATGAAACCCTGAGTTTGGTTCCTTAGTACCACATAAACAGAAAAAGCCAGAAGTGGAGCTGTAGCTCAAGTAGCAGAATGATAGCCTTGAGCAAAAGAAACTCAGGGACTGTGTCCAGGTCCTGAGTTCAAGTTCCAGGACTGACAAAAAAATAAAATAAAAATAGGGCGTTGGGAAGGAGAAATCTAGAGAAAATAAGGGGAGCAGGTGTGACACTGTTCAAAAAGAAATATACCCTTCTCCTGACTTATGTATGTGTAACCCCTCTGTACATCACCTTTACAATAAAAAAATTTAATCAAAACCAAAGCTATTTTGGGAAGATATCTTCTTAAAGTGGATTGGAATATAGAGTTCCCATATTCACTGTCTAGTCTGGTCCACTTAACATTCTTAGGAAAATTCCATAGTTATTCTAGTTGGGAAACATCAAATTCCACAGAGACAATTCCAGGTTGGAGACACCAAATTCAACTATGATTTTTATCATTATATCAATGACTAGTTTTCCAACCATATCGCCAATTGAAAAATCATAAAAGAAGGCTAAGAGAACACAATATGAAAAAACTAAGTCCTGACATTGACCTTGATGATAAGGAAAGAGAACCCCCCATAGGATTCTCACACTGCATGCTACACACACTACAGAAAATACTCCTCCTTCTCCTGGACAACCAATCCTTCTGACCTCTTCAACACAATTTACCCGAGACAACACTTCCAAAACTGAGGCTATCCTAGCTAGGGATACTGTAACAAAATACCACAAAATAGTTAAACAACAGAAATGGATAAAATACATTTTTATCCCAAAAATATTTATTTTATGGGATAAAATAAAGATCAGTAAAGCCCAATATCAAAAAGTATCAGCAGATTTCAACTGTTCTGAAGTCTCTACTTGCTCCACACCACAAAGCACTTTTATGTGAGCCTTATACTGTAGGGAAGCACATTAAACTACTCAGGCTCTTCAAATCCCCAGTTTTCCAGGTGCTTTCACCTTGTCTAATGGAATCAATGCACCATTATCCACAAAATCCTCTCTATCTCCTCTGTGAATGGCCCCTTTTCCCTACTGAAATCTAATTTTCACTGTAATGTATCACTTTCTCAGTATCCCAGTATCCTCAGTTTCTTCTTGCCCAAACTATACCCCACTGGACCTTGATGTTCCTTGAATGAGTTTTGTTTTATTGTCTCTTCTAGAGTACATTTCCCCCACACTTTTAAATATTTCCAGTTTCTTTGAAGCTCATGTCCTCACATTCTCTCACTCACTGCATCTCTTTACCATAGTCGTTTGTATTTCTGGGTAGCTTCTCATTCCTTAAAGGTAACAGCTCCTTTCTAACAATTCCATCATCACTCAATTTTTAACAACTCTTAGTTGATTACCTGCCCTCTATTTTCATGGCTTCCTTGATTCCTGTCTTAGTCCATTGTATGCTGCTTAAACTTGCTAATGTCCCAGTTCCTTATTTTTTCATTGGTTTTACTACAAAGTGCATAAATGATTTGTTCAAATACAGACATATGTTCCCAAATCCTGCTTTAAGCATCATGGGAAAATGTAAACGTGGAAAAGGCTACTTTGTGTCTTATACTGTGTTCAAACAACAACCTTGTGTTTCCTTAAAACATTTCAGCCATTTTGCATCTCTACCTATTTCAAATATTCCTAATTTTACTGCTGAAAACACATTTCTAACATTCACTGGATGATGCTATAAGGTGTCTATTAATTTTTTAAAAACAAGCTTAATCTCTTGTTTTAACATCCTTTAGAATGTAACCTTCTCGTAGAATTCTGTTTTATGAAACCTGAAGTTTACATTCCTAGTTATGCAACCTACCACCCCTACGATGGAACCTTACACATGTTACATTCTGTAGGAGTTCCTCTTCCACTTTCTAAGCTTTTAAATGTTAAAGTATTTCAGAGAGTATTCCTAGATCTCCAATGAGAGAGCATGTACTTATTCAGCTGTCTGGAAACTGAATAACCCATTCCTCTCATATGTTCTATGAGAGTTTCATTACCTAAACAATAATAGTTGAATCAATAGCCATTTATGATCAGTCTCCAGTTTCCCTCCCCTGCTTGAAGTTTATTGGTAAGCCAGAAACATTTTAACCCTCTAATCATGATATTGCCTTTTCTCTGACAGGCCCCATCCCTAGAGCTACTGGCAAAGCAACCCACCACTTCAAATCTTTTGGGGATTTCCAAGAGTTTAGATATTATGTAACAGGAAACAGAAGTGAACACAGAATGGAAATGTCACAATAGCGCTGTCATCATGCTCTAAACTCTAGTGTTAGTTAAAGTCCATTTGTTTAACACAGATAAATAAATTTCTGATTGAAAGAGCAGAATTTCCAAGTGGTGGTGACTCATACCTGCAATGCTTGCTACTCCAGAGGCTGAGATCTGAGGATCACAATTCAAAGTCATCTCAGGCAGGAAAGTCCATGAGATTCTTATATCCAAAACCAACAGCCAGAAGTGGCTCAAGTGGTAGCCTTGGACAAAAAATGAAGCTCAAGGACATCTAAGTCCGGAGTTCAAGCCCCAAGATCACACTAAAAAAAAAAAAAGAAAAGAAAAAAGAAAAAGAAAAGCTGAATAAAAATAAGACATACTGATATTTGTTGTCATTTAAGGAATTTTCCATGCCTGTCATAAATGGTGTCAAGAAACAGTGAAGAAAGTGAGTCAATATGGAGCCCTGGGAAGGAAATCTTTGCCAAACAGCTTGGGAGGGACTAGAGTGGGTTGTCAACAGTTTTCTCTTCATGGTATTAAGCATACTGGCATAAACACTGATTGGTACACAGAGCATAACACAAGCCTGTGTGCTAACACTCAACAAGAACAAGACTCAGCAGAGAGAGATTTGTAAGAAATGCTTCCTAATGCTTAGCTATAATATTTTACCTGCTGGAATTTCTACCAGGAGTCTTGCAAATTCACATTGGCAAAAAGAATTATTGAAAACTATATAATTATAAATTAAAAGGATTACAAATGCAGTTTAATTGATAAATATGAATTTATTTACAAGTAGGACTAAATTCATAGAAGTTGTGATTATGTGCCTTTCAACCAATGGGTTATTAAAAACAAAGAAAAACTGCTTTGTCAAATGGCAACTCCCTTGTACAATTAAAGATAATAATAAGAAAAGATAAAGATCTTTAGACTGGAAAGTATTGAAAGTCATTATTAGAGGATGGACCACACAGTCAGTATATTCCTGCAGAAAGCCTTTGCAAAGCTTACCTAACATAACGAAGCCTCAAATTAAGGCTTAATAGAACAAAGAAGAGTTTCTAGTAAATTAGTTGCATGCCAGAACAAAATTCAACAATGTTTTCAAATAGACAATCTCGCCCAGATTCCTTGTAATTCATCCACCATTATTCAAAAATTACACATGCAAAGAAGCTGAGTAACAGCTGCTTTGATTTTTCTTTGGCTTCAGGATATTGACTCAAAAATTGGGCTGACAATTTAACTAAAAGCAAAATAAAAGCTTAGCAGCCCAGCCACCATTTTGTATCTTTCTACTTTACTCTGATCTAGTCTCTCTCGAAGTCCCATTGCAGCCATCTTGGCAGCCAGGAAGAAGCGTTGCTAAGTAACAGTGACTCATTATGACAAGGACCCACCTGACCATTCCTGACACAACAGACTGTCAACCCCCCTCTTCTGCCCACCTCTGTAACTGGGAGTGCTAACCTATGCTTTTCGTTCTTTACCTATCTTTGTCTATTTAAACCTATACTCAGAAGATGGCTGAAGATGAGACAGAGTGCTGACTTGCCTCTTCTTTCATCTGCCTGTGCCATATAATAAATGGTTCTCTACCCTTCATTATGCTTTCTGTTGTTGTTGTAAGTGCCAGTACCAGGGTTTGTACTCAGGACCCTGCACTAACACTTGGCTTTTTTCCCTGGGATTATACCACTTGAGCCCTGCCTCCAATTCCATCTTTTTACTGGTTAACCGAAGACTCACAGATTTGTTTTCCTTTGGTGGGATTCAAGCCATACTTCTCAGATAGCAGCCTTCTGAAAAGCTAGAATTACAGCATTAGCCACCAGGAGCAAACACCATAAATCTCGCATGCAAGTAACCAGACATCATGTTGTACTCCTGGCATTTGGGGCTTGAGATCTAAAGTCCAATTTCAGTTTTAAAAAAATGAGATACTAAGATGACCTATATGTTAGGTTTAGTAGGCAACAATATAAAGAGGGTATTATTCACATTTATGCATACTTGAAGGACTTAAAGCAAAATATATAACCCTCATGAGATAACAGCATTGGAAATAGAAAATGCATATATCACTGAGAAATACAGAATTTTAGTGGATGAAAAAGTAGAAAATAAGTGGAAATTCTAGAGCCAATAAACATAGTATCTGAAGAAGAAAAAATTATTTGTTTAGTTTAATAGATTAGGGATGATCAAATACCAACTCAGTAAACTCGAGGAAAGGGAGCAATAAAAATGATTTAATATGAAAAAGTCAGAAAAAATGATAAAGCCATAAATAATTAAATTATGACCTTAATGTGAAAAACAAAAATAAAGAATATCTGAAATGCTCAATCTGAAATGTTCAATATGTAACAAAATTGTCCATCAGATATATAAATAGGACTGGAATGAAGCGTGATGCTTATCTGGTAATTGCAAAACATCTCATTCAGTTGCAACTACCACAAAATTACAAGAACCAAATCAACAATATTTTCTTATAAAAACTAACAAAATTGGTGCTGAGGTTTGTTCTTGTGCCAGTACCAAGCTGTTTTGATTACTATGGCTTTGTAGTAGAGTTTAAAATTTGGTATTGATATTCCTCCAGCACTGTTCTTTCTGTTAAGGATCGTTTTTGCTATTCGGGGTCTTTTATTGTTCCATACAAATTTTTGGATTGCTTCTTCTATTTCCTTGAAGAATGAGGCTGGAATATTGATAGGTATCACATTGAATTTGTAGATAGCCTTGGGAAGTATTGCCATTTTCACGATGTTGATTCTTCCAATCCAGGTGCATCGGACTTTTTTCCACTTTCTAAGGTCTGTTTTGATTTCCTTTTTCAGGTTTTTAGAGTTTTCATCATAGAGGTCCTTCATTTCTTTGGTTAAATTAATTCCTAGGTATTTTATTTTTTGTGGGGCTATTACTAACAGAGTTGCTTTCCTGATTATAGCCATGCTCTTCTCATTGTTGGCATACAGAAAAGCCATGGATTTTTGAGGGTTAATTTACACCCTGCTACAGACCTCAGGACCTATGGGATAGAATTGAAAACCCAGAAATGAACCCACATACCTATAGTCATCTAATCTTTGATACGGGAGCTAAAAAAATAGTATAAAAGAAAGACAGCCTCTTCAGTAAATGGTGCTGGCAAAATTGGCTAATCACTTGTAAAAAACTAAAGCTAGATCCTTATATATCACCCTGCCCCAGAATCAACTCCAAATGTATCAAAGACCTCAAAGTCAAAGCAGATACCCTGAAAACATTACAGGAAGGAATAGGAGAAACCCTAGGTCTCCTTGGCACAGGCCATAATTTTCTTAATAGAGACCTAGAAACACAACAAATCAAAGGTTGGACAAAAGGGATTGCATGAAGTTGCAGAGCCTCTGCATGGCAAAGGACATAGCTAGCAAGATCAAGAGAAAGCCCACAGATTGGGAGAAGATCTTCACTAGCCATACAATGGACAAAGGTCTCATGTCTAAAATATACCTTGAACTCAAAAAATTAAATCCCCCAACAACAAATCCTCAAAGAAACAATAAACATGTGGGCTAAAGACTTACAGAGAAACTTCTCTGAAGAGAAAAGAAGGATGGCCAATAGACACATGAAGAAATGCTTAACCTCTCTAGCCATAAAAGAACTGTAAATCAAAACAACACTGAGATACGACCTCACCCCTGTTAGAATGGTTATAATCAAGAACTCTAATAACAACAGATGCTGGAGGGGATAAGGACAGAAGGGAACTTTACTGCATTGTTGGTGGGAGTATAAACTTGTTCAACCACTTTGGAAAGTAGTATGGAGGTTCCTCAAAAGACTCCACATAGAGCTCCCCTATGACCCAGCAATCCCACTTTTGGGCATTTACCTAAATGATCACAAACAAGACCATACTAAAGCTACCAGCACAACTATGTTTATTGCAGTATTATTTACCATAGCTAAGATATGGAACCAACCCAGATGCCCCTCAGTAGAGGAATGGATCAAGAAAATGTGGTATATATACACAATGGAATTCTATGTCTCCATCAGATAGAGTGACATTGCCCCATTTGTTAGGAAATGGAAAGACTTGGAAAAAATTATATTAAATGAAGTAAGCGAGGCCCAAAGAAACATAGGTCCATGGTTTCCCTTATTTGCAGTAACTAGTATATGTCTGAGACAAATGGTAAGGGTCAGATAAGATGATGTTAGGTGAAATGAACCCCAAGATAAGGACACAAGTGGTTTTTTTCTTTCTTGCTAATGTTTCTAATATATTTATAAAGTGATTGTTTGTATGTCCCTCCCCCACGGTATAACCCCTCTTTTCACTGTATTTGATGTTGCTATAATTTGGGGAGGGGAAGGAAAAAACCAATTGTTTAAATAGGGGTACAGGTGGACCCATTGCACAATGAGATGTACAAAATGCTATGTTGAAAAATGAACTTTACAGGGGCTGGGATGGTGGCTCAGTGGTAGAGTGCTTGCCTTGCATGCATGAGGCCCTGGGTTCGATTCCTCAGCACCACATAAGCAAAAAAAAAAAAAAAAAGAAAAATGAACTTTACAACTTTGGTGGGTGGGTGGGTGATGTAGTCGTGGAGATGGGAGAGCAGGGATGGTAAGGGGAAACAAAGGAGGAGGCAACAATAGTTGATAAGAAATGTACTTATTACCTTGCTCATGTAATTGTAACCCCTCTGTACAGTATTTTCACAATAAAAAAACATTTAAAAAATTTAAACTAAGAAAATATGTAAGAATAAATCTATACTGCACAAAAAATGTTCAATATTGTTATAAAGTGATGTGCAATTCTAGCCCTAGCTACAATGAAGGTTGAAGTGGAAGTGTCACATGCTAGTTCAAGGCCAGCCTGGGGAACACTGATATCCATCTCAAAGAAAGAAAAAAGAAAAATATAACAAAAGTACAGATTTAAAGAGAAGAATGACATCTAAGGATCAGGATAAGTTTTCAAAACATTAGACTATTACCTAATGTCTTTATTTCTATATAATAAGTTGAAAATAATGTGTAAAGTAGTAACTACAAAAAATGGTAGTAGAAATAAAATTCATAACTTCTTATCCCTACATTGTCTGAGACATTCAATCTCTCTCTAGGGACTCTAGGCACAAGTGGTTACAACAAACTTGAACATGCATACATGCATATATGTTACTTAAGCTACCCCTGTCAATCAACCTGCATCAGTGTTTACTGCTGAAGGATGGACTATATTGAACTTTGGCCCACCAAAACTTCACCCAACCAGAGCATTTGTGCTTTAAAGCCTAGCTGGAGCTCGCTTTCCCCCAGAAGTGTATTTTCTTTAACACATTTTCCTATTGTTTTCATTATGTTTTGTGTGTTGCATGAATTTTTCTCTCACAAGGCCAAAGAATGGAGCTTTAGCTGCATGAGTTTTGGGTAACCTTGTATAAGATTTAGCTACTTGCTTTTCAACTAATACCATGAATACAAATAAAAACCTTTACATAAAATACTGATCAACATAAAATACTGATCAACTGACACTTCTACAATGAACTTATCAGTAGAATAAAACTGAGGAGGTTCCAGATTTTCTACTAAATGTGAAGCAGGAAGGGGAATGACACAGCATGAGAGTACAGGGAATTTAACAAGCTCTGGGGGCACCCCAGTGAGACCAAGAGAAGAGATGGAAACACTGGAGAATCCCTTGTGCTTCTTATTCACTATCGACTGATTTCAAATGAGTGATCCTTGGAGCAATCCAGACATTCCACAGGACACAGCTACTGACTGTTTTCTTGTGAAATTGTGGCCAGCAAGAAACACAACACCTTGTATTTGTTTTCCCTCTGTCTCGTGCTTGACTTTTCTCCTTTCTCTGTGTTCCTTTGTATTTTTCAGTAGAGCATTACTGCACAGGATTATGTATGTATGTATGTATGTATGTATTTATTTATTTATTTATTTTTATTGTGGTAATTCTTTTTTTAATTTTAAATTCTTATTATAAAGGTGATATTCAGAGAGGTTACAGTTACATAATCCAGATAAAAGGTAGATTTCTTTTTGGACAATATGACCCCTTCCTTCACTCTCTTCCAGTTTTTCCCTCCCATCCATCCCCCACCCACAAGTTATATAGTTCATTTTCAATATAGTGACCAGTAAGTACCATTTCAACATTTTTTTTACCCTTTGTCCTTCCATTTCTGTGCTTCCGTTTACTTTCCCAAAGACATAGAAACAAACAAACAGAGCAAAAAAGAAAAGAAAACAAAAAAAAAGAAAGAAAAAAAACCTCTCGTTTCCATTTCCTGGAGCTCATTTCAAAAAATATCATTTTGTATGATCAGGTGCGCATGCGTATTGTGACTTTCTGTCCCTTTCCTGAGATTACTACGCAGTTTTGTTTCAGGTTTGCCTTTTTAAAGGACACGATAGGCTAAGATGAACTGCAACAGCATTTGGAGGGCCCATGAAAATGTGGTTGGTGAAGAGATGGTGATGATGGACTTGGGGCTGGATGAGGAGAATCTTCAATGTCAAACTAAGGATTAAAAGCACACTTACTTCCAAGACTGTGTGATTCTGCATTCATACAGAGTGATGAGAACAAAGCTGTGCATGAATAAAACCACCCAGGGCCTGGCCAGGCATTCATTGGCTAATTAAACTGGGGAGCTAATATTGCTGAGTTGTTCTCTTCATGCAATGCCTCTGGATCTCTTTTCCACTTAATTATGTGGACTATACCCTCCTGCCTGGCAGAAACATCTCTCACGTATAAGAGAGAAAAGGTCTGCCAGAGGTGAACCAAAGAAACTATTTAATGAGAAAATCTTTAGCAACTACAACTATATAAATATTCCTTTCTTATTTTCCCTCTTCCTTAACACAGGAGATGATTGGTGCTCGGCTTAAGAACCCCAATATAGACTTTCTGTACCATTGTCAATTCCGTGGTGCTTTAGATAATTTTTAAAACAAATGTAGGTAGAATTGGCTTGGTGTTGTATGCTTTGAATTACATTTTCGGGGAGTAAAATTGAAACAAGAGTTTTTACACCCCAAGCTCAAACTCCAGGACTTCCACCTTATGTCTAGCCATCCATTCTCATATGCCAAATAAAAAGGGCAGAGAAAAGATATATTAGATGACACTGGCATGCCATAGGAAGAACACATGTTAGCCTATTCACAGCTATTTCTGAGGGTGTAGTAATGAGCTGTAGGTTTTATAGGCAAGGAAATAGGGCAAGGGGAATGATGTATGTATAATTATTAAACAGTCCTAGTTCAAGTATAGGCTGGTTGCTCTTCATTGAGATGTTCAGGTAAGTTACTACTGTAGTCATCACTGATCAGGATAAACAACTCATCATTTCCTGTGGGTTATCCCTTCTGGAGAGGTTTTATTATTCTTTTAAGACCAGTTTCTGTTCCTTGTCATAAAAATGTTTTAGATCAGCCTTATTCTTTCTGGTTTCCAAGGTAATTTTAAAGTGACTGCATAGAGAATGGATTAAAACAATGGCATACAAAATGGGGGCTGTTTTGCCTGATTTTCTTTTCCTGCTTTTAATTAATTCATGGGTCCAACAAAAGCAGTTTTTAAGCCTCTTGCAAACAGATATATAACATAAACTAATAAGTAGATGAAAAATCAATTATGTGCAATTTGTAGGATGTGTTAGGTTTCAATAATCATTTTGCCTAATCTATGAATGATAAAATGAGTGAGCCAGATATGTGTGTGTGTGTGTGTGTGTTTCCTTTCTCCTCTTTATGTCTGGAGTCTTAGTCCAGAGGCATAATTCTGGGGGTTTCAAAATGTCAGGTGTGCCCACTTGCTCCCATGTGCCATTAAAGATAGGAGTAATGGTGAAAGTGAGGGAAAGAAAGAAGATTTATTAACACACTTGCTATGTATAGGAAGAGAGTAGAAAATATTTCAACCCATCTCTGGGTCCTGATGTGAGCTTTAAATTTAATTATAAGAAGCATTAGGGCAGGGGCAAGAGGTAAGCATTAGTAATTAGTTCAAGGCCACAAAGGTCCTGGTTGGTTGGTTTGTTATTAGCTAAGTTCTGGTTCTGAGGTGATTTCTAGGTGAGTCTGGGGAGCAATCTGGTCTGTGTGCGGTGACTACTACTGCTCCAGGGTACAACCTCATCATTATAAATAATTGTCCTCCTATAGGGGGTGGTCCACTCTGCTAGTCTCTGTGGTCACTTCATTTTAGTCCTCTATTGTAAAAATGTGATCTCTATTAAAGATTTCCTTTCTAGAGTTTAAGGTGGCCAAAGAGAGAGAGAAATTTGGAACAAAGGAAGCAGAAGCAAACTGAAAGCAAAGGGTGTCAAGCTTTTATTCTACTTTCATTTGACATGTGGGTCCAATGTAGCATCAGTGCTTTGTAGCAAAATTGGTTTGGAAGTACTTGTTATAGAAACGATGTGGTCTTCATTCATGTTACATGGTAAGTGAGGACAAAGAAAAAAGTAACATAAAAGCACAGGGTTTGTTGAGTTTCTGTGAGATGGAGTTCTGAGGATAAAAGAGAGATGTGGTTATTGTGTATTAGAGCATTGCTTCAATTGATTACACAGGGAAGCTACAATTTCTGAGGGCACAGGGGGTCTCTGAAAGGGTACCCTTTCACAAAGAGGCTTTCATCTGTAAAGAGGCAACAAGGGAACATAAATGGGCTTCTTTAGTTTGCACTAGTTACAGGCCTAGGAAAGATATTTATTAGGAAAAAGAGATTGGGATTTGTCACCTGGCCTGGAGAGAGATGACTACACGTGGCAATTTTCTGAAGGACTATCTACATGACATGGCAACCCTTGTTCATTCTGCACCTGCTCCCCTCATCCCTCCTGTACCACCTCCTTCACCCCACAAGTCAGAGACTCCAGCTTTTTGTTCACCTGTGTTTCAACTGTCTAAGATCTCTTGCATCTTGTCTTGCACATGAGCAGCTTCAGTGCATACAGCAATGAATGTGTTATCTTTCCCCTGTTAATCATCCTATTGGCATTTATTTCTAAACTAATATTATCAAAACTTCAGAAGGGGGGAAAATAAACTTAAAGCTTTCCTATAGTAGTCACATTATATTTGGTGTGTCTTAATTTGCTGTCAGCAGAAACACATCTTCAGGTAAAGATTCTAAAAACTCTGTCAAAAATACAACTAATCATGATAATGTAGCTAGTTACTAGCTAGCTAGATGTAGATGTAGATTATATATATCATATATATATATATATATGTCATGCATTTACAATGCATTTACATGCAAAAAATCCTACTAAAAGAGGATATACTTAGAGGAATCTAAAGATGTAACTCCTCTGAAGAACTAAATTACTGTCTATCAAAACAAATACCAGGAAGTAGAAAGTTGTTTGGGGGATAGGCAAAGGAAAAGCACAGTAATGGAGGGAGAAAGGGTGAACAAAGACAATAATTATATTCAATATACATTATGTAAAAAGCGAACTGTGTAATTTGAGAGTACATATGGGAAGGGGAAAATGGAGGAGGTAAAAAAGTATTTAGGAAGAAAGATGGGGGAGAATGAAGAAGAAATGTATATGAGAAATAAAGAATAAAAAGTAGGAGAGCATATTACATGGCTGTAAAAAAGTTGCTGTGTGTGTCTTTGTGTTGCGTATGTGCTGATACCAGAGCTTAAACCTAGGATTTTGTCTTCTTAGTTGATATTCTGGCTCATGGCTGGTACTAATCTGAGCCATGCTTACAGCCTGGTATTTTTGCTGATTAATTGGAAATGGAGTCTCAAATAATTTTTTTTCCCAGGCGGCCTTAATAATAGGGTCCTCCATGTCTCAGACTCCTGAGTAACTAGGGTTACAGACCTGAGTCACTGAAACCCAATTGCTAATATTTTTTAAAATTCAAATGTAAAAACAAAACTTTGACAAAACATATATATATATATATGTGTGTGTGTAAAGTAAACATCATTCAGAAGACAGTCACTTAGTAAATAAAAACTATGGCTGGTTACTTAAACAGAGAGATAGAGAGACAGAGAGAGGGAGAGGTAGACAAAGAGAGACAGGGACAGAGACACACAGAGAGAAACAGAGAGAGAGAGAGAATCAGAGCTCAACAAATGTCATGACACTTGGAAACAGTGCATGAGAAAGTGAGTTCTGGCATTCTGACTCCTTTCATAGCTCCTTCCAGTATAATAAGTTTTTGGGATAATTTCCTGACCTTATAACATATAGCTTGCTGACACTGTTGGGGTTAAATACTCAAGAATTGACAGTAAGATGTGTTATTCAGGCAATCTGTTCCTAGATGCTACCTCCTACATTCTTACCTTAATTTCTCTCTCCCAAAGAGAATATTAGTTCAAAGGATATCAGGAATGTCTGCTAGAGATATCTCAAACCAAAGCAACTGTTACTAAAAAGTCCTAGGTCGCAAAAGACCAGGCTTACCCATTTACTTCAAAGAGAGTCTAACACACACACAGAGAGAGAGAGAGAGAGAGAGAGAGAGAGAGAGAGAGAGAGAGAGAGAGAGAGAGAGAGAGAGAGAGAGAGAGAGAGAGAGAGAGAGAGAGAGAGAGAGAGAAGACAAGTGGAGGAGGATAGAAAGAACTAATGACACATGGAAGGAGATTATTCCAGTGTGACCTTACTGAGCAGACAATGGGTCTAGTGTAACCAGCAATGTTCTAAGAACATTTTCCATATGGATGAAAGCTCCAGGATTATATAAGGGAAGAAAAATGGCAGAGGGACCAAGAGGTATGTATAACAATCTTCATTAAGCAAGGGTGGTGTTGACTTGGCTCTATAGAGTCCTGCTGGCTGCAGAGCTTGAGGGGGTAGTTTCCATTCTATTAAGTCTACATGACTCAATGTGCCTGTATTTGA
The DNA here is from genome assembly GCF_024711535.1 of Dipodomys merriami. Taxonomy (NCBI): domain Eukaryota; kingdom Metazoa; phylum Chordata; class Mammalia; order Rodentia; family Heteromyidae; genus Dipodomys; species Dipodomys merriami. The sequence goes on along the minus strand of NW_027203381.1, from coordinate 64,622,421 downwards.
GATAATCTGGGGAGGAGAACTAACCTAAAAAGAGAAAATAGGTTAGAGGCACAAAATGACCATTTTAAGACAAGGTCTAGCTCAGTCTTCAGAGTAGGCAAAGAAGACCCTTGTATTATGAGTAGAGCTGAACTTCAGAAGCCAGAAAAACTAATTTCTACATTTCCACCTCTTGGGGAATTCTTTTTCTCCTCCCTTAATCTTACCCTTAGCAAAGCTCTGAGTAGTGCCAATAAATGTCCCTTCCTCTTTTATAGTCGCTAATGGACTTACGAACAGCTGAGCTGAAAAGTCATACCCACGCCAGAGCTTCAATTTATCCAAGTCAGGGTAAAAGCATCATAAATATAGACACCTCCTAATTACTTCTGTCGGATGGAGAAATCTCATTTGGGATAATGGCAAGCTTTTCCTAAAACACAGCTCTTTGAATTGGGGTCTTGAAGATGTACTAAGAGTGCCAAGAATTTAGTTAGCCAACCTACGTTGTTCAATGTATAACCTCCTCGATTACCAAAGTAGTTTGGTAATATTGAGGGTTTTTCAGAGTGAAACCTTAAAATATATTGTGGTGAAAAACAGAGGGGAATTTTTGGAGAGAAAATAGCATTGGAAATCAACCAGGTAGGACTGAGTAAAATCACCTTGTGTAGAGTCAAGGTTGCCTGAACTGCTTCCAGTGGTCTAGGGGTATGATGGTGTTATAATGACCTCAATCCTTTGGGAAAACATTTCTAATTAGAACACTTTCCCATGGCAGGAAAAGGAGAATAAACAGGCAAGGGATAGCACAGCTGAGTTATTTTTACTGTGGAAAAAAGTGAGCATTTTAATGATAATAATAGGCCCCTGACAAGATGTAGGATGTAGGCAAAGAATGTTGTGGGCGGGGGAAAAATGCCTGGCTGCTTAAACAAGCATGAGTGAAGCAGCAGGTAGCAGGTAGTTTGGTTATAGACTGTCCCAGTTTTCATTGTTTGGGTTCTTTGTTAGGCTACAAAGCAGGGAAATCTATTGGCTGATATTTCGGGCCCATCCTTACTTCTGTCTAAATGGGCCAATGTATGGGTACATTTCTCTCAATTTGGGGGCCTCTGTAGGAAGGTTAAACACCTTTCAAACTTGTCACTGGGGATCTTTTCTCATTCCTCTTCATCTGACTACCTTCTTACTTTAACAGAAGTTCTTTATTTTTTTGTTGTTGTTCAAATGTTTGGACCACACTTTTACAGTGACACAAAGACTTCTGATGGAGGTCTATGTAAATTCCTGAATCTGTTTGGCTTGGAAAGAGGGCTTGGAATCCACCTAGAAAAGAGGAAATGGCTCTGTTAAGGAGAGGAAGATGACAGCTGTGGTTAGACCAGAAAGTCACTTTGGTATATTGAAGGGAAAACATTACTGAAACACAATGAACACAAACCAAACTGATTTATAAAGGAAAGAGAGTACCCATTCTAATTTAACTGAATTAGTGACTTTTTTTGTAATTTCAGCCCCTAAAGTTTTCACAAGGTTGGAGAATTGTGCTACGTGCTTTGTGGAATCTTAAAATCTGTAAGGGAATTGAATTATCTTTTATCTTTAAAAAAGGAGATAAATATACACACTACTACTAGAGATCCAAAAGATTAGAATATCGTCACCAAATTTGCCAAGGGAAAGAATCTATGATATAATTAACCACAGCCTAGTAAATGTGAGATACTGAAGCTCAAAAACGTAGAGGTTCCAATGTTCTCTGAAAAAGTAGAAAGTTACTTATTCAAAATAGTTGACCAAAACCACATCCAATTTGCTTGATTTCAGTAGATTTTATTTAAGTGTGTTGTGAGAATGGACAAAGCTTTCTTAAAAGTAATTCATTCACTTAGTAAATAGACATTGTTTAAATAAGAATGGTCAATTAGGGAATATTATTCACTTTATCCAATATCTACAATCAGTAGTACGTGCCAGGTGCTATGTTAAATACTTTGCATCTATTTTCTCCTCTCATCCCCAAAGGTTAGAAGACATGGAATGTGAGGAAAAATTCCCAAGCAATTCAACATTTTGAGAGTGATTGGAGAGTTTGGCTTAATTACAATGGAATGTAACAGGTGTAATTACAGTTTGAATGAGAGAATATAAAAGATAAACTAATTAAGCCCATCCCAAAGAAAAGAGAAAAGAGCAAGGGATCCTTTTAATTGGGAAATATGACAGCAACATTTGCTTTTCAAAATGATTAGTTTTCTAGACAGCATGTGGGTGGGGGGGGCAGATAAGGACCTTTTAGTTAAGAGGAATTGTGTGAACAAAGGAATGGTTTTTTTGAAAGCATTCTCTTAGCTCTAATGTATAGTTAAACAAAGTCTATACCAGCTACCAAGCTAAGAGAGAAATCAAGGTCAGAGAAGAACAAACAAAACTCCTGAGAGTAGGTCCTAGGTATAAAGCTAGAAAAGTGGCCAAGGATAATTGTATGGCTCTGATTCAGGCACCCATAAAGGACAAAGCCTCCAGATTAATCAACAATCCAAATACAAAAAGCACATAGAAGGAGACAGGGCACAGAAGTTACAGAAAGTATTGAAATAGTGAAGGAAAAAAAGCCTTTTTGTACTTAAGTACTCTTCTGGAAAGATCCTTGACTTCAGAACCTGAGTGAATCCAGTGAATGCCATGGGAGGCCTGTGATTTGATAACATTTTGACATCTCAGCTTCAATAATGGCTGCTACAAGAAACTGATACTATTTTCCAAGCACAACGGTCTCATTACAGTTTATTGCTTATTCTATCTACAGTAAAGGTGTCTACATAATTTTGGTATCTACAAGTCATCAGTTAAATTTAGTTCTCTTCCATCTCATTCACTCAAGGCCAAATACCTCATCCACTTAGGAAGCTAGAAGTCTTTTACAGTCCTCTCTTCCTCCAGGAACTGTGACTCCAAATTGGTTTGGAGACATTCACCTGTTCTCCTTTCCTTGGAATAGACTCATCCTGTGTCTAGAACAGTCAAGAACCTTTCTCTCCTTGTCAGGAAGGATTTGAATCAATAAAACTAATGGGAGTCAACGAAGCACAAACTGAACCACAAAAAAATGCTTACTCTTGTTTTTCTTTATTTTTTAATCAATAACTATATCTGGGGGACACACATGGACCAGTAATTCTTTTTGTTGTTGTTGTGGTCGTTGGTCATGGGGCTTGAACTCTAGGCCTGAGTACTGTCCCTCAGCTCTTCAGCTCAAGGCTAGCACTCTACCACGTGAGCCACAGCGCCACTTTTGGTGTTCTGGTGGTTTATTAGAGATAAGAGTTTCATGGACTTTCCTGCCCGGGCTGGCTTTGAACATGATCCTCAGGTCTCAGCCTCCTGAGTAGCTAGGATTACAAGCGTGAGCCACCGGTGCCCGGCTTGGACCAGTAATTCTGATTGTTGGAGGTAGACATTCTTAAGTAAAGAAAACATGCATTGTGGCATATTGATTTTTAGCGTGTGATGGGATAAGTCACTGCACCAAAACCTACATTATTGATTTCAAATTGTTACATGAGCTTTTCAGGAAATGAGTATAGTTCAGCTAAAGTCTCTCAAAAGTTCACTCAACTGCTCTGAAGAAATGAATGGAGAGTATCCTGAGGAAGAAACAATTTTAACTGATATTTGAAATGTGTGTGTGTGTGTGTGTGTGTGTGTGTGTGTGTGTGTGTGGTGTGTTTAGGTGGTGGGAGTGAAGTAGGTCTTCTTGCAGGTGTAAAGTTATTGTGGCAGAAAGTAGCTTAACATTTTTGAAGAACTGAGAAATGTCTATTGTGGCTGAATTATGGTAAAGGAAAGAAAGTTCTGGATAAAACTGGAGAGAAGAGGAGAGACTTATAGCACAGGCCCTCCTAGATCATATTGTGATTTAGATATCCTAATTAGATAGATATCCTTATTCACTTATTAAAAAAGAACGGTTAAAGTGACAATAGCTCACACCTGTAATCCTAGCTACTCAGGAAGGCTGAGATCTGAGAATCATGGTTCAATGTCAGATGGGGCAGGAAAGGCTCTGAGACTCATCTCCAACTAACTACCAAAATCCCAAAAGTGAAACTGTGGCTGAAGTAGTACAGTGCTATCCCTTGGGTGTAAAAGCTCAGAGATAGCATCCAGGTCCTACAGGACCAGCCCAGACAAACAAAACAAAGCAAACAAACAAAAACAGTTGGGCACTGGGAAGATGAACAACATTAACTACATGAGGTACATGCTGAACAGGGATATGCAATTAGACCATTTGGGTTTCAATGTGGAGCTTGCACTTGCACTGGCTGGGAGAAAGTTACTTTTGAACACCCAATTTCTTTATCTGTAAAAACAGAAGTATTATGTGCCTATAAGGAAACTGTGACAATTATATGACTAAATCAAAACACTATGAAATAGAAAAATAATAGTTGGAGTGTTTTAAGCAGTAGCATGACACATAGGTTTAAAATTTTCTAAGAGAGTAACAACTGTGAAGAATGGACTGAAGGAAAGCAACAGAGAGTAGGAAGAGCCTTGTTAATGAGGGTGTTTTAGTAGTGTAGGTGTAAGGTATTTTCCTGGCCTTGAAAACTGGTAAGGAAAACAGAAAAAAGTGCAAAGATTAAGAAATTATCAAGTTTAAACAAATACATAAAAGCTGAAAGTGTTTGGTGATTTCTAGGGATATAGGGATGGGAAGGATTTTGAAAATAGTAAGCTAAAGAATATAAAGGTATGAATTGTAGAAAGAATAAGCTTAAGCAATCAGATATACAACATGAGAACTATAGGAACAATAATATGTTATATTCTGGGAATCTGCCAAAGAGGATTTTAGGTATTTTTACCACAATTACACACGCACAAGCGTAATGATATGATATGCTGAGCATATTTATTTACTTGGCTGTAGTTAGTATATCAAAGCATCATTTGTCCTGTACCTTACATATAACAATAAATATAAAGACTGGTAAAGGCTACTACATTGTTAATATAAAATCTAGTGTTATTGTGCTGGTTTATAAGTAATTTTCCTGTGTGATGTGAAAGAAAAATGCTTAAAATGATTATTGTATTTCTTAATTAGCACCAAAATAAAACAAAGAGGGCTTAAATGAAAATGCTATTCTGATCTACTGATTGGAAAGGGAGAAGCAAGAGAGAGGAAGAGGGTTCTCAATTATTGCATAAATGGCATTTTATAAGATAATGGATGGTGTGGGGTTTTTTTTAGAGCCATGGACTGGTAAAAGAACAGCCATGTTCATTGCAGCACTACTCACTATAGCTAAGGTATAGAATGAGTCCAGATGCCCCTCAAAGGACAAATGGATAAAAAATATGGTATATTCACAATGGAATCTTATTCATTTATTAAAAAGAATGACATCTCATCACTTTCAAAGAAATAGATGGACCTGGAAAAAAAAATAAGTGAAATGAAACAACTCAGGCCCAGAGAGAAAAAGGACACACGTTTTTCTTTCATATGTGGAAGCTAGAACTAGTTCATACATATAGAAATAAACACTTTGGGTGGTGTGCAAGTGTAAACAAGAATATTAATTGAAATATGGTAGATTCAGGTGAGAACTCAGTGTAATTCCGTAGATAGACAATATCATAGTTCAACAAAATAAACACCAGAAAACAGGTACTTGAGAAGAAGTAGGGTGGGGTTAGGGTAGTGGGAGTAGATGAATGAAGAGAAGAGGGGGAAAATGCAGTCTGAAGTTCAAGGCATATCCTACAAATTAAGAAAAGTGGCAGGGCTGAGATGGGAAGGATGGGTGAGAATGTTGAAAGGGGTGCCATTGATTAAGATGCATTGTAGTCATAAACTGCTTTGTTGAACGGCAACTCCCTTATACAACTACTTAAAGATAATATATGTATACATATATATGTATGTATGTATGTATATATATGTATGTGTGTGCATATACATGCATATATATACATAAACACATATATGCATACATACCTGTGTACACACACACACACACACACACACACACACATATATATATACATGATATATATACACACATACATAAAGTTTACTGAGCCAGGAACAGAGGAGAAATGTGATTGAAAGCTAAACAAAGGAGCTCCATGCTGTTCTTGGTGCTGCTGAACCCATATGGAGACAGGCTTGTAGGGGATTAGCAGGGATTTTGCTGATTTACTATCTCTCTTTTGTGGGCCCTTTTGACTAATTGTCTCTTTTTTGGACTATGGTTTGAATTCCATGCTCACAGACACATCTTGAGAGCTTGGTTTTCACATTTGCATTCCACCTGGCCCATTTTTGTGAGCGTTGTCTACTTCTATAGGCCACCTGGCTTATTTTGCTTCCTAGGCTCACCTCCACATTCCGCTGGGTCCTTCGTACTTTTTTGGTCTCTGTGCTTTCAATATGACCTTCACAATTCCAAAATAGAGGTAAAACTTGTGGGTAAAGAATCATTTCAGAATGGACATGATTGAGGAATTTATAAGAAATCATTTGGGGGAAGTTTCTAGGGTGGGGAAGGTATTTTTGGATCCACAGGTGTAGTATTCAAAAAAGAGGGAAAAATGAGGAGAAAAGAGAGGTGTAATTTCTAGTGTCACTGGAAGGTAGATAACAACTAAAGGAATGCATCTTCCAGGAACAGATTGGAGCATGAGACTGAAAGAGAATAAAACCCCGAGAAAGTTCATTTTTCTTCACAGATCAAGTAAGAAGGAAGTGGTAAAAGAAACTGAGAAGCAGTGATTCCCAAAGAAGGAGAAAATTAGTGAGTTTTCTGTAGGAGGACAGGGTCAATAATAATGATTTTACAAAGATAGCCAGGAAAAAGAAGATGGGAAGAGATTTAGCAGGAATAAGATTACTAGAAAAGGATGGCCCATGAAATTTTGAAGGAAAAACAAGATCAAGACTGAGCAGTGAATATGTGGGAAATTAGTGGACATGGAAGTTTAGTCATGGAAAGACAGGGAATGGCTTGTTTGGTTTTGTTATTTTTTTTGAGGGGAAAATTACTTAAGTAATAGCTGGAGGTAGAGGTAGAAAAGGAGGGTGGGGAAACAGCAATTCTTCAAGAAACTCTTCTTATAATCATAGTTACAAAAATCTTCAATAAGATGCTAGGAAACTGAATCTAGCAATATATTAAAAGATCATACAGAATGATCAAATGTAATCAATTCCAGGGGTACAGGCTTGCGTAATAAAGACAACCTAGTGCATTATTACAATATTATTAGAATAAATGTTAGAATATTATTAGAAAAAAGAATAGGAATTTACTCTCTGATACTTCAATATATGAAGGAAAATGCCTTAGAAAATCCAATTGCCTTTAATAATGAAAACATGCATCAATGCAGAAATGGAAGGGAACTTCCTAAACTGAGAAAAGGGCATTTGCAAAAAAAAAAAAAATCCCAAAAGCAGAATTAATAACGCATAACAAAAGGTTTAAAGAGTTTAAAGTTTTGTCCCAAGTTCAGGAACAAGATATAGAAGTCCACACTAACCTTTTGTATTCAAATTGGCACCAGAAGTTCCAGCCAAGGCAAGAAAAAAAATAATAAAAGGCACCAAATTATAAAGAAAAGAGTTAAACTATTTGTTGATGCTGTCATATTAGGGATATACAAACAGATAAATATATAACAACGAATCTGCAGCAACACCGCAATATCTAAAGTCCATATATAAAAATCAGTTGTATTATCCTAGTCAGTAATGAACAATAAAAAATGAAATTAAGAAAACAACTTCATTTACAAACATATGCACTAATGAGTAGGTAAGACCAGTTGCAAGAATCTATTGTATTTTCATATTTTAGCAACGAATAATGCAAAAATAAAATTAAGAAAACAACTTTATTTATAACAGCATCTAAAAATTGGCCAGGCATGGTAGATGACTGCATGCCTTTGAGGCTAGCTTGGGACATATGACAAGTTATAGCAAGCCGGGATTAACTAGTGAGACCCTCTTTCAAAAAAAATAAGCTGGGTGCCAGTGGCTCATGCCTGTAATCTTAGCTACTCAGGAGGCTGAGATTTGAAGATTGTGGTTCAAAGCCAGCCCTGGCAGGTAAGGCTGTGAGGCTCTTATCTCCAATAAACCATCAGAAAACCGGAAGTGGCTGAAGCGGTAGAGCGCTAGCCTTGAGCTGAAGAGCCGAAGGCCAGGGGCTAGGCCCAAAGTTCAAGTCTTACAACTGGAAAAAAAATAATAGTTTAAGGTTGTAGCTTAGTGGTAGAGTCCTTCCTGTAAAGTAGAGGACCCTGAGTATGATTGTCAAACAGCAGAAAAACAACCCAGACAACAAATGTAGCTAACTGAACAAATTGTGTACAAAACTATTTTGTTCGACAAGAAATACTAAACAGTATTGATAAATATCTGAATAAATTAGAAAGGTAGTCTGAGTTCACAAATGAGAAAGCTTAAAGTAATAGAATCACAGTATTTCCCACACAAATCCAATGCCATTCCAGTCATAGTTCAAGATTTCTCTCCTTCCCTCCCTCCCTTCCTCCCTCCCTCCCTCCCTCCCTCCCTTCCTTCCTTCCTTCCTTCCTTCTTTCCTCGTGTGTGTGTGTGTGTGTGTGTGTGTGTGTGTGTGTGTGTGTGTGTGTGTGTGTGTGAATTCTGGGGCTTGAACTCAGGCCTTCCCACTGTGAGTTTAAGCTCTGAAAAATAAGGTCTATTCTGAGTTTTTCAATTTTACTAATTTTATTGTTTATTGTTTATGTGGTACTGAGGAATTGAACCAGGGCCTCGTGCATGCTAGGCAAGCATCTACCACTAAACCACATTCCCAGACCTGAGTTACATTTCATCTATGATGGAAGGTAACGCTCCCACTGTTTCACTTTGCATGTGGCTATCTAGTAGTCCCAGCACCATTTATTGAGAAAGCTCTTTATTCTCTCATTGTGGGATCTTGACATCTTGTCAGAATCAACTGAGTGGTGATGCATGATTTTATTTCTGGATGCTCAGCTCTGTTTTATCTATCATTTCGTTTATCCTTCTGCCAGTCACCACACTGTTTTGATTAATGTACTTGTGAGTGAGTTATGAAATTGTAAGTGTGAGACTTCCATCTTTGTCTTTCTTTTGTAAGAGTGTTTTAATTTTCTGGATCCCTTTCATTTCTTTATAAATGTAGGAACAGCTTGTCAATTTATGCAAAAGAGAGAGAGACAGAAAGAAAGAGAGATGGAATTAAAAAAAAAAAGAAAGAGAGATGGGAAAAAAAAGACAAGGAAAGAAGAAATCTGGAGCGTGGTGCTGGTGGCTCATGCCTATGATCCTAGCCACTCAGGAAGCTGAAATCTAGGGATGGAAGTTTAAAACCAGCCCCCCAGATAGAAAAAAGCCTGGGCAGAAAACTTGAGATTCATATTTCCAATTATACAGCAAAACAACTGGAAGTGGAGATGTGGCTAAAAGGGTAAGTTGTCAGCCTTGGGCAGAAACATTCAAGCAAGATTAGGAGGTCTTGAGTCCCTAGTACCTACCTACCTACACACACACACACACACACACACACACACACACACACACACACACACACACACATACCACATGGAGATACACACATGTGCATACCTGCACACATACAATCTTGTGGCAGTTTGAAGAAGGAAAACATGTTAACATTGAAAATAAAAATAAAATAAAGAAATAAAATAAAATAAAGAAATAAAAGGGATCCTGAGGTCTAAACAGAGCTGATAGCATTTGATCAGAGGCTTCAGAGATGAGTTGGATCATTGTCATGAAATAAAGGACTCCAGGCAGACAGAAATAACTCAGCAAAGCTCTGGGACGAAGAAAATGTAGGTTGTGCTCATGAATTCAGAACAGAAAATAATCTGTAAACAAAAAGATAAGCCTAAATATATAGATAAGTGGTTTGGATTTTGAAAGTGCTGTATTAATGAAATGTTTCATATCATCATGTGCTACTGCATGTACACTTGGAACTGAGTGAGATTTAGAGTTGATGCCTCTTAGGTCCCTTGAGAGAAGTAAATGCCAAGGCTAGAGGTCAATACAGCATCGCGTGGGGACATAAAATAGGAATTAGAGATATATGAAAGACTGACGATAACGAAAACCATTACAATTAAAGCAAGTATCAAAGAGAGCAATGGATGGGAGATTTGCCAGCTTTGGATTAATTAAATTGCAGCAAAATGAGACAATCTTTCTCCAGTGCAGCGAGGCCGTAATGCTAACCCATTATGATTCATTCCAAATTCAACTTTGATCCATTTGGTTGGTTAAGAATGAAATGAGGGTTACATTGCCAATAGCAAATCATCATTGGTCTCAAAATTACTTAAATTGAAGGTATTGTTCTTACTTATACCTGCTTTCTGTGATCTCAGAATTGGTATTAATAGGATTTGAACATGACTAACACTTGAATTAGGAAATGTAACAATAATTTACAAAAATGTAACCAACAAGGTCTATGTTTCAAGCTTTTGATCTTTGCTTGTGCCCTGTGTTTGAGAGCTAGGGCAAGGGAAGAATGACTGCTCTTAAGTGAAATGGACAGGAATGAGAGGTATTGATCAGTTCTTTCTGCCATTGATTGTGTAGCCAACTGTCATTTCTCCAAGTAGTGAATCATGTTGACAGGATGCATTACATTTAATGCATTTTTCTGTATCTAGAAGATTTGTAATTGAAGCACGCTTGCCCTTTAAGAGGAAGCTCTGCTGTGTTCTACAGCCATTGAAATCTTTATCCTGACTGGGAAAGTTAGTGTCTCTGCTACCTAGAGAGATTTTAACATGAAGCTCTCAACTCCTCTTTGCTTTGGACTCCTGACATTTGTATCTGGGATGATCTTTCTAGAATCAGTGCACGGACGGCCATATCTTACCCAAGGTATGTACACAAAAATCTAAAATACTACAGGTGGGCAGATGATCCTTATCTTACTATGTACATCACTCTGATTTTTCTGCCATTAGTGAAGTAAGGTTCTATGGCATTAATATAAGTCAGTTGCCAAACATTATTTAAGTAGTTGTTCTAAATTAAATGTACTCTCCTCAAGTAAATTGCACCAAATTAACTTGACCCAATATTGTATTAAATTATTCCCTAGTATACTTTTTTCCCCCTAATCATGACTAAATTGCTTTGAACATTTCTGAATAAAGATCAGGAATGTATAAATAGTAAAATAGCCAGTCATATAATCTTCGCATATTTCAAAAGTATATCTTGATGAAAGAAAAAAAAGAATTTTTATTGGATAAGAATATTAATGAATACCTGTGAAATGAGAGCCTCTTGGGGACTAATAAACAAAGATAAAAATATATTTGCATAGAGATGAGGGTAATAATACATGGAGAAAACTCCATGTAACTAACCTTCAGGAGGGCAATGCTAGCACCCAGCTTAAATACTCACTAGATTTGGCTAAATTGTAGCAAATTCATAGTACTTACATTATACAAAATATTCTGATCAATCTATAAAACATAAACTTCTATAAAATTAGTGAAATTAAATTGTTGCTCTTATTACAATGTCCAAATAATTTCTTACAATTATCAATGCTCTCTACAGTAGAAGTAGATCTTAATGTAAGATGTGGAGTTAGTATTTGTACTAATTCATTATAAACTAACAATTTAGCCACATTGAAACCTGTATACATTTTTTATGTTTTAAAAATTGTGACTTAAATTAATACCCCTTCTACGCTGAAATTCTGCATTTTTCGCTGACTTTTTTTTACTTTCAATTTACAGAAGGGATCTTAATGGAATATAATAAATCTTGTTTGAGTTACACTAAGTAGTAAAAAGGATCAAGCTTCCCACTTTTGGATGGAATTCAACCTTATTAGGCTTTGTTTCCTACAAAGTGGTTTTTATAAGTTAATGTCTGTCATTATGCAGTGGAAAGAAATTTGCATGGACTTCATTATTTATGGTCAGGGATCATCTCATTGAAAGGCGAATCATAACAGAAACCTAAATAAAAGGCTGGACTCAAAGAACCTGAATTTGTATCCATGACACCCTTTGTTCACACACCTCTTTGTTTACTCAAAAATTAATGCACTTGGTAGCGCTCTTTTGCTATCTCTGCAGGAGATTTTCCCAATGCTTCTAATTCAGTATTAACTTGAGAGAAAGATTATGGTTATTTGCTGAGGACTTTGCAAAATTAGTATATGTTAATAGCAATTGTAAAATTAGTATGTATTAACAATTGTGATTTCACATGTATTTGTGAAATAAAAAATAGAATTCCAACTATAAAGCATTTGCTTGATTATAATTAAATCACCCTTCTGAACTCAGAATCCCAGTGTTTTACTTCTATCATTGGCAGCTAAATAGAAGTATTTTTCTTCCACTGAGATCCTGCTTGATCTCATCATATACAAATGAGATGATTTCAGATCTAAACTGTTTAAGACTAAAGAAAGCTTCTCTACATGCACACATTTTTTTTCAAAGCTATGAATTATTTGATTTTAGTTTTTTAAATAAGCATATATCTTTGGATAGACTATAAAGTTGGAAATGTCTAAACATCCCTCAGTATGGCATATAATATCCAAGACATATAATTCAATCCTGTTAGCTTTTATCTAAAAAGGGCCACTCTCTGTGGATAAGTCTTAAACTTGGAAAATAGCTTAACACAAAAAAATGGAAGAGAGAATATCATAGCCAAGAAGACTGGAAAATTTATATTTTGCTATACTATTATTTGGGTTATCTCTATGTTTCTGATAAAACTTCTTGTTTCTCTTTAGTTAAAAGTGTCTCATGTAAATGAAAGGCTAAACGAGAAGTTTGCTAAAGTTTTGTGCCTTGAGTAATAACGAATCAATGTTTTCTGGCAGTTGCTTAAACAATCACTATTGGTTGTATGAGTAGTGCTACCATTCATGCCAGAGATAAACCTAAATTTGACATTTAATATCGCCTCCCCTCTCAATATTAAATCTGTTCAAAGATAGAAACATTAAAGGTAAAAAGTGTGTTTTTTCCTTAAAGTTATGTTGTAAATTAAAAATGGAGGCAAGAAACACAATTATTTTCTATGATTTTTTCCTTTAGCTGACAATTTACTCTAGCATTGTGAAGTTTAAAAAATGTTGAAAAAAGTCTTTTCTTCAATGATGATTATATAAAGATGTCTTTCTTGTATAGCAGTGGAAAGAATTTGTGAGGACATAATTATGCAGGAATAATCATAGGAAGCAAAATTGATAAAGGCAAATAATTCATTGTCTTAAAAATGTTCCACATACATATGCAGAGAAATTGGCAGAGAAAGTAACTGTGTATTAAGCAAACAAATTTCAGATTTCTAATTTACTAGTTAATTTCTTCCAAGTCTTATCACTTCCCTAAGATAAATGAGTTTGGTTTTCTTCTCACAGTGTAATATTCTCTTCCGGAAGCAAGAAAATAGAACTCACTGTCATATACCCTTTTCCCTCTCAATGAAAACATCTTAAAGATTCAAATTTTCCATTTTAATGAGAAATTAGAATAAAATTGCAAATCATATCTTTCTCTTACATCAAATTATATTATGAGAATTTGTTATATAATCCATACTGAAAGCTATTAATATTTTAAGTACTCAAAAATGAAAAAGCCCACGCAGACCATTTCTATGTCTATGATCCAAAGAAATTTCAAGACCAGAAGAACAACAAAGTTATTACTGATAAGTGAAGAAAGCTTTGATCCTGTCTGTTGCCCCAAATCATCATTTTTTTCCTTCAGTCAGAAATTTAATTTAATTCAGCAACTGTCATGTTCCAGACACAGGGACAGATGATTTAAAGGAAGAGTCTAGTCAGACTTTGAGGCATTACTCTGCCTGCAACCACAGGTCTTCCACTCCTAAATTTGATCCTCCTTAATCTAGCTTCTGACCACACTGCCAAAGCAGGTATGGAGAGTGAGGGAGGAAAATTGTCTAATAGAAATGGTGTAATAAACTTCTAATTGCTGGGTCACCTTGTTAAAGTTTATTGCATTGTACTAATTAGTATTTCAATGTTGTTAATAGAAAAGGGTCATTGCATTTCATCACTTGAATACAGCTAGTTTTTCCAGTTTTTCTACTCCAGTGTTGAGAGAGTTGGGGACCTGAGCAATGAAAGGCTGGGATGTACACTGAGAAAGATGGAAAGGTGTCAAATGGAAAAAGTAGGCAGCATTCCAGTTCTCCACAAGGTTTCTTCAGAGACTTTGTAATCTCTGGAATACATATTGACTCATATTTAAATGTGTATCAAATAAAATCACAAAACCAAATGAGGATCAGAGGAAATCTCTTGGGAAAAATAAGTTGTTTTCTTTTCTCTCCCTCCCTCCCCTTCTTCTCCTCCCTCTTCTCCTTCCCCTCCCTACCGCCCTCCTTCCTGCCTTCCTCCTTCCTTCCTTCCTTCCTTCCTTCCTTCCTTCCTTCCTTCCTTCCTTCCTTCCTTCCTTCCTTCCTCCCTTCCTTCTTTCCTTCCTTCCTTCCTTCCTTCCTTCTTTCCCCTCTCTCTTTATTTCCTTCTTTCCTTCTTTCCTGCTACCTTGCTTTTCCTTCCTTCCTTCTTTTCTCTATCTTTCTCTCTCCCTCCCTCTGTCTCTTTTCTTTCTTTCTTTCTTTCTTTCTTTCTTTCTTTCTTTCTTTCTTTCTTTCTTTCTTTCTTTCTTTCTTTCTTTCTTTCTTTCTTTTTTTTTTTCTTTCTTTCTTTCTTCTTTTCTCTTTCTTCTTTCTTTCTCTCTCTTTCTCTCTTTCTTTCTCTCTTTCTCTTTCTTTCTCTCTTTCTCTCTCTCTTTCTCTTTCTTTCTTTCTTTCCTTTCTTGTGGTAGAACTGTAACTTGAACTTAAGACTTTGAGTTCTCACTTGGCATTATCATTCAAGTTTGGTGCTGTTACTTGAGCCACTCCTCCAGTTCCTGTTGTTTGTCTTTCATGATCTCTTTCCACATTGATATACATTCACTGATTATTTTTTAATTCTTCTCAGTACTGTAGCTTGACCTCGGAGCCTCACACTTGTTAAGCCTTTTCCAGTTAAGCCATGTCTATAGCCTTGGTTTTCGATGGTTATATTTGAGATAGGGTCTTGAAAAGTTTTCTTCCCTAGATGGCATCCAATCTTGATCTTTCTTCTGTTTCCTGAGTTGCTAGCCACTAGTTGTTCATTGATTTTTATAATAGTGTATCTCTACATCTCTTTAATTGGTGAATACCTGTATTGCTAGTTGTTTGTAAAACCTAATTAGAACACTTTCAGTGACACCGCTTGAAAATGGTGGTATTTGATTACTACAGGAAGTAAATTATTTCCAGATAAAGAAGATTCAAATCTTGAAGAAGTATTGCTGGCTCTACTGAAGAAAAATTTTGATTTCCAGAATCCTGCCAACATTGGTGAGTGAAGAACAAAGTCAAGCTTTAGCTATTAAAAATAATGGAGCCCATTCCATCTCCAGATCTGGTACTGGAGTTTTAGGCACTAGTAACTGGATTTGAAGTCCAAGCTCCCAATTCCTGGATTCCATATACCAGGTCTGGTCATTCAATCTAGTATGTGAAATAAAGAAAAAACTAACGGTGAGGGTCAGAGAAAGGAAACTTAATGTGGCATGAGCACACTAAGGGAAGAGAAGAGGGACAATTTCCAATTACATCCCTTATACAGACATTTGCTTTAAGTTTAAATAGGAGTGGAAGAATTGGAAGTGAGAGTAAGAAGGCATACATGCTCATTAAACAGTTTGTTAGGAGGTGCTCTAGTGGTCAGAGATGTCAGCGACAGGTACTCTGATTGCTCTTAGTTTTGTTATTAGTCAGGCAAGGCATTGTTACACTGGGACTCATGGCTGTCTAGTTGGGGTTAGGAGGTACCTTGTCTTTTCTTACAGAATGTTATCCATCATCAGTCTTGTTCTTTTGGATTCCAAGAGTCAGAGTGAAGGAAACAGATATAAGACTGAGTTGGGATGCCATGCTTTTCATTTACTTTCAATTTACGTGTGGACCCAAGTTGAAAGCCAGTGTTTCTGAATAAAAGCAGCTTTTGAGTACCTGTCGTAGATGTGCTCTTTATAACTTCAATTTACATTAAATAAAACAATAACTATTCTTTCGGGTGACACACTGAGAGCTTAAATGTTTTCCTTGGTACATATTCGTGCAAAAAGTCTCATAGGTATTAAAAAGCATTAAAAGCCTATGTCATTCAATTTGAGAATCCTAATGGACTGGTAACTATGAAGCTGAAAAATAGTTATTCTTACTTATGTTTTCCTTTTATGGAAGAGATGAGACTCTACAGTCCATGGAATAGTTAGTACTTTTTTTTAGTAAATTTTTTTTTTTTTTTTTTTTTTTATTGCCGGTTGTGGGGCCTGAACTCTGGGCCTGGGCACTGTCCCTCAGCTCTTCAGCTCAAGGCTAGTGCTCTACCACTTGAGCCACAGTGCCACTTGTGGCTTTTTCTGCATATGTGGTGCTGAGGAATCGAACCCAGGGCCTCATGCATGCAAGGCAAGCACTCTACCACTGAGCTACCTTCCCAGCCCAAGAAGCTGGGTCTGGGTAGCTTATTATATGCAACACTAAATGTTATTTATTTATTTATTTATATACTAATTGAACCCAAGGCCTTGCAGATGTTAGACAAACTCTAGCATACTGAACTACATTCCAATCCTAATATTGTCTTTTAACAGATATTTTGTCCTATAAAGGCAAAGCTTTTAAAGTGCTTCACATGTTGTCTGAAGTATTCTACAAACCCAAAAAATTCAATTGAAAATTGGTTAGCTTCCCTATCAGAATTGGTGAAAATTCTAGCAGAAATTTATCAATACAATATTCTTAAAACATTTAGTGGAGGAGTGTCTTGGCGTATACGTATAATCCTAGCTATTCAAATGATGGAGGCAGGAGAATGGCAGGTTTGAGGCCAGACTGGGTAAAGTTAGTGAGACCCCATTTCAGAGAGAGGAAAACAAAAGAACCAAATCAAAATAAAGATAACCTCCATCTCCAAATCTTAATACTTAAAAATAATTTTTAAAATTAGAAATAAGATATTTGAGAGAAGTGAAATTATAGAAAGAAAAATTCAGCTGTGTGCTGATAGCTTATGCCTGTAATCCTAGCTACTTGGGAGGCTGAGATATGAGGATTGCAGTTCAAAGCCAGCCTGGGCAGAATAGTCCCTGTGAGACTCTTATCTCTAATCAACCACTCAAAAACCAGAAGTGGAGCTGTGGCTCAAAGTGGTAGAGTGCTAGCCTTGAGTAAAAAGAGCTTAGGGATAGTGCCCAAGCTCCAAGTTCAAGCCCCATTTCTAACAAGAACAAAAATTCATAGACACATTATAAAATTTAGAGAATTGCTACTAATATTTTGGGAGATTTTCTATCTTCATTGAACTATAGGAACAATTTGTATCCTTTTATAACATTTAATATTGCTTCTTGGGATTTCACTATGTCAGTAAAAATGTAGTTGCTTCTTTCCAAATAACAGTATGTCTTGGTGCTATGACTTACCTTAGAACACTGCTTATTGTTAGAAATAGGTATTTTCTCATGATCTACAGATTGTGTTTCAATATGATGAACAATATAAAATATATTGGAGGATTTACATAGGGATGGGCAGGTCATCTCAAATCACCTGAAAAAAACCTTTGCCACATAAAATCATAAGTATTTTATCTGAAGTGAATATTATTTTCAATGTACATTGTTCACCTGACAAATATTTCTTGCAGATGTTGGACTGGCTCACAAACTGGAAGAACTAAATCAGGTAAGAATGAGAACCACTTAAATTCTCAATTTTACTCTTACAAGGCAATTTCTTATTGATACAATGATTAAAAGAGTCACTAATACTCCAAGTGAAACTTCCAGTCCTGCTAAAGAAAGAGTAATTTGCTACAAAAAATTAAATTGTACTTGAAAAATAAAAACAAAACAAAACTATGGCTGATCATATTAATCACCCAGCAAGGAGACCTTGGGCCAACTAAAGGTATTTAAACATCTTATGGTGCTTTTTGAGAGTTACCTTTAAATAGTGGAAATCTTCCCCCCATCCACACACTGTGTGGTCTCAACAAATGAAGTATGTGACAGTGGAATTACTCTGCTTCAAGCAGATGGTTTGGAGAAATTGCAAAGCTATCTTCTTGACAGGAAGCCCGAATGTGTTGTTCTCTGTGTTGTTCATTCTTTCATATTCTCTAAAGTATATTTACAAATGTTGAATTACATGACTGCTAGCCTCCTTCAAATAAGTTGGATGCTAATCTATTGTTCTATCATTTGGGAAAAGAAAGTATGTTTATTATTGTCTTTGAGCAACAAGAATAAGAAGATATGGAGTATTTCAGGTAGAGCACTCCCTTGGTAGAATTGGCTCTTCAGGGGGTAAAGAGACATTGTCAAGTTCCTTGGAAAGAACTACTCTTCCTTGTACAAGAAATAAAATCTTCTCCTACACAGCCCACATTTACTGGCTCTTTATGAATTTACACCCAAACGTTGAGTACTTTTGTCAAAATCTTGTTTCTTTTTTAGAATTTTTGATTGGGGCTGGGAAGGTAGCTCAGTGGTAGAGTGCTTGCCTTGCATACATGAGGCCCTGGGTTCGATTCCTCAGCACCACATAAGCAAAAAGAAAAAAGCCAGAAGGTGCGCTGTGGCTCAAGTGGTAGAGTGCTAGCCTTGAGCTGAAGAGCTGAGGGACAGAGCCCAGGCCCAGAGTTCAGGCCCCATGACCAGACCCCCTCCCTCTCCCCCAAAAAAGAATTTCTGATTGAGTCATGTAATTTTCCAGCTAGCCTGGAAATGTATTTTTCTGTTATTATTTATTTTTGTTTATTTTCTCATTCTTTTTTTTTACCCTTGTCCACTCTGTCTTCCATCTTTCCTCTGTGTTTCTTCTTTTATCTTCCTTTTCACCAATAGAGAATAGAACTGATGTTATGGAAGACTAATTTCCATTTAATGTTTTTTTTCATATCAGTTAGAAAAACGAGACCATTTTATGGAGGCCAAGGATGCTGAGATGTCCTATGCTATGGATGGGCTAGCCTCATCCCATCCAAACAAAAGAGGTAGGCTTTCATTTCAAATTTTGAAATTGATCAGAAAGATTATTTTTGTGATCATTTCTGAGATGGAAAAGATAAAACTACAAGTTTTAGCCTTTATGAGGTAGAAGCAGGAAGATCCTGTGTGAAGGCCAGCCAACAAAAAGTTAGCAAGACTCTACCTCAAAACTAAGCTAGAGGGCTGGGAATGTGGCTCAATGGTAGAGTGCTTGCCCAGCATGCATGAAGCCCTGGGTTCGATTCCTCAAGTGGTAGAGTGCTAGCCTTGATCAAAAGAAACTCGAGACAATGTTAAGGCCCCGAGTTCAAGCCCCAGAACTGGCAAAAAACAACACCAACAACAAAACAACAACTAAGATAATGAAACAGTGGACTAGGAGGTGTAGCTTAAATGGTAGAGTGCTTACCTCCCAGGGATGAGGCCCTAGGTTAAATCACGAGTAAAGCAAAAAGACAGTATTCAACTACCTCAGTCCAAAAGTGGCACATGCCATTTCTAGGGGAGTCTATTTGCCAGAAGTAGTCATAGGTTTCCATTAACAGATTGACAAGCCAGATTGGTAAAAAACAAAACAAAACAAAACACAACAACAACAAAAACACACTAAGGAGCATTCTTCTAACAGGGTCAATCCTTTGAGCTCCTCTAAAATAATAAACAAAAACAAAAGACAGCAAACAAGCAAAACAGAAGAACACATTAGACAATACTAATGCCTTTCTTAAAGAAAAGGCTTTTCAGAAAATGCTGACTAGTCTTCTTTACATTGTTGGTTGGGAAGGGCTCTCCTTAATACTTTTGCCCAGGCTGGTCTGAATATCTGTCTCTTGTATAACTGTGATTACAGCTATATGTCATTGCATCCAGCTGAGAAAAGTTTGTTGGTTAGGGCCTACTAATTTCTAAGAATAATTAGTTTGTCCATTGTATTGTTTTGTTGGAGACCTCTCCAACTTGGAGGAACCATTTTCTTCATTAATTGCACACTTTTCTCAGGTCTCTCAAAATATTTACAAAGTTTCTAGTGCAAGTTTATTTTGTCTCAAAGTTCCCAATACGTTTTTTACTCTAAGACCCAACATTCTCTTGGCAATGGCACTTTTCAAAAATTTGGAAAAGCTCCCAGGCACCTGTGGCTCATACCTGTAATCCTAGTGACTTTGGAGGTTGAGAAATGAGGACTGTGGTTTGAAGCCAGCCAGGGAAGGTGCATCCTTGAGGCTTATCTCCAATTAACCACAAAAAGCCAGAAATGGAGCTATAGCTCAAGTGGTAGAGCACTATCCTTGAACACAGAAGTTCAGGGACAGCACCCAAGCCCTCAGCTCAAATTCCAGGACTGGCATAAAAACAAAACAAAATGAAAATTGGAAAGATTACCAATTGTTTTCTTCACATAAATGTTTTTAGTAACACATTTTTGATTTATTTAAGACAATGTGTTAACTATATAACCCAAGCTGGATCAAACATTTGATTCTACTGTCTCAGCCTCCTGTGTGCTGGAATTATAGGTGTGCACTACCATGACTGGCACTCAAAACATTCTAATTATTTGTTTTTCACTCCAATAATATCAGTTTCCTGGAAAAAATGCCTAGTCTGAATTTTTTCTGGAATTATTCATTCCAATTGATATTCACTAAACCTCTGTTTCCTAACACATCTAATAATCTCATTTCATGGTGTTAAGTATTTAGAAGCAATTAGCTCTTTCAGTCTTTTTGAATTCTATTATTATTATTTTTTAATATGAAATCACCCTTTCCTTCCTGAGCTCAGCAAACTCTTGTTATTCTTTTTAAAATCTAACTCAGTGCAACTTTAACTTATTTCCAATTTTTCATTTTCCAACCTTCTAGAAATTTAAGAGATAGCTGGTCCAAAGTACATAAGTGTTTTAGGTGCCAACTCTGCCACATTTGTTACCATCTTGTAAAATGGTTACATATTTTCCCAACTTGTAGGAACAATTTATTATCCCACTAATGAGCTGCTTACACTTCTCGGAGTAGCAGCTCACTTTGATTCATCAATTTGCATATTGGGATATGCTTGGCCGATGACATTGTCAAAAACAATCTCAAAATCTCTGTGGTGTAGCTTCCTGTGTTTTATTTTGAATTTATATGAAGCTGGGGTATACTGATTAGTTTTTACTGCCCTTCTTGCATAAACTATGTGGAACACTTGGTCTGCTTTCCCCCTGGCGCGATAGGAGAGGCTTAGAGGATGTAAGCTTATCTTCTTACTGCTAAGTACATAATCTCAAATTAAGTGTGGTTGAGGGCACCTAGGAAAGGTAATGATGGTTACTGCAGACCTTATGGGCTTCTTACAGCCTGCACAACACAATCCCCTTTGACTTGAGAACACCTTTGGGCGTACAACTGGGAGTCTGAGAAGCAACACAGATTGGAAGTATAAATTTGACATATGTCAGCATCTTCATAGTTGGCACTGTGAGCAGATAGTTTGAGGAATGACTCCAGATAGAGATAGAGAGGTAATATATTCAAGGACTGAGATTCAAATCACTCCAGGGTTAGACATTAGGAAGATGGATGGAGAATTAGCAAAAGGGGCCAAATAGGAGCAACTAAGAAAGGAGGCAATGAAGAAAACAACATACAAAATCAAGTGAGGACACCAGTTTGGATGAGGTAGGAACCAAGTAAGTATCCATGACGATGGATATGTAGAGTAGATGGTTGGTTCTGGTCATGAAAACAACTCACATTACTGTAAAGTTACTGATAGTGGCCAAAATAGAACTTGATCACCATAAACAATCATGTTTGAAAACAAAATGGATTCAGAAACCCAGCTGAATTCTTAATGCCTTATTAAGAATTTATACTTACTGTGAGATACTATAATTCTCTGTCTGTCTGTCTGTCCGTCTGTCTGTCTGTCTGGTCTGTCTTTCTGTGTGTGTGTGTGTGTATGTGTGTGTGTGTGTGTGTGTGTGTGTGTGTGTGTGTGTGTGTCCTTGCACTAGGGATCAAACTCAATATTTTGGCACTGTCCCTGAGCTTTTTGGCTCATGGCTGGATCTCTGTTTGAGTCACAGCTCTACTTCTGCCTTTATTTTTTGGTGGTTAATTGGAGATAAGGGTTTTGTGGACTTTCTTCCTGGGACTAGTTTTGAGCCACAGATCTCAACCTTCTGAGTAGCTAGGATTACAAGAGTAAGCCCCTAGCACCCAGCTCGTAATTTTCTTTAATCATTTAGAGTATAATCAATAAATCACATTCAATACTATGAACATAGCCATCCATACCCAGCATTGGGCTAAAATCAGGCTTTATGGGAGGAAATTGAACAGACATCAAGGGGCACCAAGATACTAGCTGCCGTTTTGTTCATGTAAATGATAAACGGTATGCAAATTATGGGAGCTAACTGTTGGCAAGACCACTTGGAGTAGTTCCTTCCAACCAGGTCCAGAAAACTCTAAACTATGTTCCATTGCACATTCCATTAAACTGCTCATGTGGCGTGCATCCTGGTGATGTGGGGGCTTATAGTTTTCTGCCAGACAAAGATATTCAAAGATAGCTGAATAACAGCATACTCAGTGATGGAGTAGTTCCACAATGCACTAGAAAAAAGAAGATTGGATTAGTGGACCAAGCACTTTTGCTCCTTGTCTGAAAATAGACTTCTGCTTTCACAGCATGTGAGTGTGGTTTTGGGTAAGGAAAACTGTGGTTCTTGTAAAAACGAGAAGTCGATTCTGAATGTGATCCTAACAATCTCTGCATATGTACTGATAGGCAGTGAGGTAACAGTTTAAAGAGAGCCTTTATTTGGAGAGGGAAAGCTAATAGACTTGGGTATTTATTTATTTATTTTTATTTTGAAAATGTATTTAATTCTAGTCTTAAACTCAGGGCTTCTCTTGCTCAAATTTGGTGTACTTATTTGTGAGCCACAACTCTACTCCCAATTTTTTTGGGGAGTCCGGTCGTGGGGCCTGAACTCTGGGCCTGGGGGCTGTCCCTCAGCTCTTCAGCTCAAGGCTAACACTCTACCACTTGAGCCACTGCACCACTTTCGGCTTTTTTCTTTTTGCTTACGTGGTGCTAAGGAATCGAACCCAGGGCCTTAGGCATGCAAGGCAAGCGCTCTACCACTGAGCCACCTTCCCAGCCCCTCCCAATTTTTTCTTTGTAGTTAAACAGAGATAAGAGTCTCATGGCATGAGCTATCTGCACCTGGATTATTTGTTTATCATTTATTTTAACTATAATTTTTTTCTCTTTGTGCTAAGGTATTGCTATCTACCTCAGGCTTGGCCTTTAACCGCTCCTTAGGCTACTAAGGGCTGGGATTATGAACAGATATTACTATATCTAACTCAAAAGATTTTAGTTTTCATAAACTATTTAGATATCAAATAGTTATAAGTAGTTAGATGAACCTGTTGTAAATTAGATGGAGTAACTGTGAAGAGACCTTGGAATGGTGGAAATGATTTACTTACGTATCAGAAAGACTGAAATGCTGTTAAATTTGGTTTGATTTGTCTGAAACATTATTTTATGACCAGATTATGAGGACCCCATGTTGTTTGATGATTAGTTTTAGTTAACTATCAAGTGCTGGTTTGCAAGATGATCTTTAACCTCTGTTTCTTTCCCTTTCCTCAATAAATAGAACACACTTCTCATTGTCTTTATTTATGTGACTTCCTCTTTCGACTTTCTGCTACCCCACGAGTAAAATAGAAGGATTGGTCTGATAGGTCAACCTGCTGTGTTCTCTGGGGGTATATTATATGAATAATAATGTATAATGGTGCTGTACAATAAAACCTTTCTATGACCTGATCATTTTCTAATTTCTGCTGTCAGCACTGGTTAGAGGCATTTTTGTGCACTTGGTATGTAGCTAATATGGTACAGAAGATAAATTTCAAATTTGTTAAATTTTAATCAATCAATTAATTAATTAATTTTCAACTTATTTTCAAGTAGTGGTAGAAAAGAGTTTCACTTCAACATACAATTGCATCTTGATTATTGTCATCCCTTCCTTCATTCTCCCTCATCTCTCCCAAGTCCATCCTCTTAAGTTAATTAAGGATCAATAGAAAGCTAACAATAACCATCTTTGAACATTTTTCAACAAAACTCTCTTTTCCTTATTCAAGAATATGTATATATATATTATTCAAATGTAAGTTTCCATAGAATATACTTCTAATAATGAATTTGTTTTGTTTTCTTCTTTAGCTTGCTTTTGGAAATACTGTGTTTAAAGCTTTTCATCTGGATGCAAAATTGGAGAACATTATACACACATATGCATATTATATACACTCTATTGCTGAAAGATGGTAGGTGTTTCAAGCATAAAAAGGCAGTAACACTTATTCTGAATGCTATTTTTCTCCCTTTGCTAACTTGTTGCCATGCAGATTACAGTAGGCTTAATGTTTAAGTGTGAATAATTGAATAGACTAGTTGCAGTTTTGAGTGGCATGAGACTTTCAAAATGATATTTGAGCTTGAGTTGAGAGTACTGTATTGTATAATTCCAATAAATTCATTGTCTATATACAGTCTCATGGTGATGATGATGTTATCGAACTGTCAATTAAAATATTTTAAAAAGCATCTTGGATGGTGAAAATAAAGTATAATGTCTCCATTTGTCTGGTGAGTATGTATCTTTACTCACTCTCTTTTCTATAATGTTGTTGTCAGCTTTTTTTTTTTTGTTAGTTAGAACACGTGTCCTTGAGACTAATATAGAAGTTATTGGAATCTGAGAGAAAGAAATAATAGATATCTAGAAATCCAATGCTAAAAAAGCTTATTATAAAATTCTCATGTTTGCCTTCCTCACAATGTCAGAAACAGAGATGTTCCATATGCCTGCGAGGGGCTAGGCTTGTGCTAAAATCTAACAGCAAATCCCCAAATGTCTTGGTGTTTCCTTGCTATGTTTTAGTTTTAGGTGATGTTCTTGCTATATTTGCACAAATTTATTTAATCATCACAAGAATGTAGTTTAACTTTAATTCTCTCCATCACCAGTGCTATCATAAAAGTATTTTCAAGTGTCTTTCTTAAAATTATCTTTAAAAGGCTTAATAAGGAGCTGACATTTTAATGAAGCAGTTTATGAATGAAATTCATCTTGATCAGTGAGAGAACCATATAACCTTAGTTTACTTCACTTAATATAGTTTCCAGTCTCTCCATTCCTTACAAATAGTAAATTATCATTCAAATAGATAAGTAAAATTCCATTGTGTATATATAGTACATTTTCTTAATCTATTTGTCCATTAAGGGGCATCTGGGCTGATTTCATATCTTGGCTATATCAAATAGTGCTGTAGTGAACATGGTTGTGCTGATGGTTTTACTGTGTAAGTTTGTTTGTGATCTATTGGATAAATGCCCAGAATTAGTATTGCTAGTTCATAACAAAGTTTTTATGCTTAGTTTTTTGAGGAACCTCCATACTGTTTTCCAGTATGGTTTGCCAAGTCGACATTCCCACAAACAGTGTAAGAGTTCTCTTCGGCTGCATCCTCTCCAACATTTTGTTATTGTTTCCTTGACAATGGCCACTCTGACTGTGGTGAGGGAGAATCTCAGTGTTGTTTTGATTTAAATTTTCCTATGGTCAAATATCTTTATAATAAAAAAGGTTAATGAGAGTACATTTATATACATTGTCTTATTTACAGCATAGGGAAGAAATGCAGATTTAACTACACAATATTAATTGTGTGGTGCTTAAAAATACAGTGATATCATGACATTGAATGAACAATACTGTTTAAACTAGAGAGTAAAACATATATGTATTCACATATATTGAATATATTGCATATATTGAATAACTATTTCAACCAAAGCACTTTTATATATACACTCACACACACACACACACACACACACACACAGTGACTAATTTAGGAAACATGCCTTCAGTGTTTCCTATGTTTGTTTAGGAGTAATTCATATGTACATAATAAATATTAGCAATGTGATAATGTCTGACAATATTTCTATGGATTAACACAAGTTTTAAATACAAACACAAAGGTATTGTAAAAAAGATGAAAAACTCCTGTTTTCATCATCTCATGTGGACAATTTCAAGTCTTTTAAACCATTAGCATAAGGGATTATGCCATTCAAACAGCTTCTAATGTCTGTTTTTTTCAAAAGATTCCATTAAGTCCTTTTAAAAAATTTCACTGTAAGAAATTTGATTCTCTAAAGCTACAAATGGGTTAATTAAAATTTTGAGCATACATTTTTATGGCTAATGTAGTTAGAAATGAATGTCCTTCATGAAAAGTTAGCCATGTAAAGAACTCAGAAAGTAATAACCACATGTTCATTTGCTTTACAGAGTTCTATATAGGAACAATGAATAAAAGGTAATGTGTTTTTGAACAGAACAAAAAATTCATTCCAGTTAGTGGATTCCCAGTAGAGTATAGTGGATTTATTGATAGTCAACAAATGGAACTACTAAATGAGATGAGTCGTCATCTTCTGATCAGAAATTATGTTTTAATTTACATTAAAGAGACCCCTTTTAAAATAGTATATTGCTACCTTATTTGCTGTTCTTTATAAAGCTGTGAGGAAACTGAAATATGTAACAAAACAGTTATAAGAGAAGAAAAATATTTCAGATTGCTTTACTGAAGTTTAGTCCACTTTTTTGAGGTAAGCCCATTTCCCAGTGGCATAGAGCATACATCAATATATTGTGTTCTATTTAATTAAATTGATTGTTATAGTCTAATTTTGAATAAAAAGTAGGAAGTAAATTTGTTAATCTAATTTATTTGCCAGAGAAACTTTTCAGTGAAAGTAGATTTTAATGTCATTTGTCAAAGCACAACGCAGCAATGAATTGATTAGATACTTGAAAATACTCAGTTGGGAGAAAAAAGTAAAGTAATAGCTTTCAAGAAATGAGAAACATTTTCATAGTTCATCAGAAAGTTAGGGAAAGACAGAAAAGATAGATAATTACTTTTTAAATAATTCTTTAAAACTCTGAGTCCTGCAGGTAACATAATTATCAATCTAACACAAATTTCTGAAGAATGTTTTTGGTTATTTTTTCAATGTTCCTTTCTCTTTGCTACAGTCTCTACTACAATTATAAGGAACATTTATTTATTTATTTTTTAACATACACTTGAAGATTCTCAACATGTAGATGATTTCCTATAGAAGGTAAGAAATGACATATAAAGTCATTATATATTCTAAGTAACATACATGTACATTTTTTTCACTTGAATTAATCAGATCATTAAAAAGTGGGTTTCTAAAAAGCATTATGGGTAGCTGAAAAACATGATTTTTTTATGAAGGTCAATTATTTAAATTCAAGAGTTTTCGGTTTTCATCTGATGCATTTTCTCCATTATTATGTTTGGCAGATGGTCAGTTCCTTAAAAGTTTAATCATTAAGGGGTATTAAAAGACTTCATGAAGCATCTTCCATATTTCTGTGTAATTTCAGACAAGGAAGTTGCACCTGCAAAATCAAAGGTTGAAATGATTAAAAGTAATTAAGACCTCTAGAGTCAGGTGAAAAGCCCTCTATTTTAGTAGAAAAGACTTAAGCTTCAAATTACATGTTGGCACATTAGAGTTTTCATTTATATGTCCTACTTTCCTTTTGAAAATAATAATGTAAAATGATAATTTCATATCAAGATAAATTAAAACAAGTATTTTTGTTTATTAACATACTTAAATACTTAAAACAAGTATTAAGCTAAGTGTTTATGCTCAAATATAAACAAAAATTATGACACGTCTTTCTCCTTTCTTCACCTATCTATTGTAAAATGTTTTTATTGGTTCAAGGCCATTTCCATGTCAAAAAGAAGAATGGTAAAGAAAAGTTGTATGTTACTTTCTGTTGATAATTGTTTTATAGTTTTCTCATGTTAAAAGAATCCGGCCACAAACTGCTGTTTACATGTGCTATTCCTGATGCATTTCCATCATATTAATTCCTATGAATGATAGTGTCAACATTTCCTTAAGGAAAAATATTAAATGGATAGAACAGGTAATGTATGCCCCATATTACTAAATGAATAGTCTTCATATACATTGCCATAAGAACAAAATCTTTAGAGGTCAGTTTTCAAATTTCATCAATAATATCCTGATTTCAATGGTAGAGACATTGCTTTAAGGAAAGCTGTGACACTCTCCACAATCTATTTCTTTGTGTCTGAGTTCATGAGAGAAAAGGCCAGTTAAAATCTCAAAACATTTGTACAATATTAATGATTTGGAAAGGAGAGCATATAGATGTCATGTTATCATCCTTTCTAAGGAGAAGAGACTGACATGAGTTTGGAAACTAGCTAGCACACAGCAGCTGTGCCTAGGTTTGACCTCAAACCAAACCATACATCTATGGGGAGGTACTAGTTTCACTTTGAGTGAGAAGTCTCAAAATAAAATCCAGAAGGTGAAAATTTACAACTGAACATGATGAAATAAACAATATTTTGACATTCACAGAAGTAGAACAAAGATTTCCAGAATTCTATTTCTATTTGTCTCAGAAATGTATGATCAGGGATGTTAGTACACCACAAGGACAATTTAGCAATAGCACCTGACAGGTTATGATAGGTTATGAAGAGGATGTTGGTGTAGAAGCTTAAAGGCCCTGGCCACCTAGGATCTGCTTCAATTGGCTGAAAATTTATAAAATTTTGGGTAAATACATTTTCTCTCATAGCACTTGTTTTCTGAATTTTCATGTTCATTGAAACCAAAATATGAGAACAGCCCAGATAACCCTTGATGGATGGATTAAGAAAATGTAGTATATATATATATATATATTATAATTTTACTCATCCATTAGAAAGAATAGTATTGTACCGTGAGTAAGGAGAAGGAAAGAATTATATTAAGTGAATTGGAGTCAGACCCAGAGAAACAATGGTTGCATGATTTCTCTCATTAGTGGAAGACACAATGTGCCTAAAATTCTGTAAGCAAACATGCTTGGTGGAATGCAAGCAGTTCCAAATGAGTTAGCTGAACTATAATAAACACTATGGAAAGCACAAATAGTACAATTATTTTAGACAGACAAAGTCAAAGCCCAACAAAATAAGCATCAAGAAATGGGTATTTACAGGGAGCGCGGCCAAGTGGGAAGAGACGATGAAGTGAGGATCAGGGGAAGGATGAGAATTCATGTTATATACTACAAAATGAGGAAATGTAAAGCAAAGGGTGGGTCGAAGGGGGATGAGATTTTTGAAGGGGGAGACAGAACCAGATGCATTCTATTCATTCACTGCTCTGTTAAATGATTTCTTCCTTATACAACTACTTAGAGATAGTTTTAGAAAAGAAATTGGGATTGAATTAAATATGTTTTTGATAATTAAATTTCTAAATACTTAGCAATGAAAGGTATAAACATTATTAAATATTTCAAATTTTGTCTAGTAGGGCACATATTGCATTTATATTGTGTGTGTGTGTGTGTGTGTGTGTGTGTGTGTGTGTGTGTTTCCATACTGTTAGGCTTGAACTTATGGCCTGGGTACTATCCCTTAGATTTTGCTCAAAGGTAGTACTGTACCCCTTGAACCACACCCCACTTCATGCATCCATGTTTGATTCCAAGGGTACTGTGATAGTAGGAAAGAATACAGTACAAAAAATTTGAAAATTTGAATAGCAATCAAAAGAATTTTGTGGGGTTTGTTATTTATGTAAAAAGAAAAATTTCACAAGAAATTTAAAAAAACTCAAAGAAGTCTTGGTGAAAATGTGATAATAATGAGTAGAAGCATATTGGTTGAGATGCTGAATGCACAATAATTGACAAAAGAGAAAGAATGTTTATAATGTTAGATTCTTTTCTTTTTTCTTTTTTTATTGTGAAAATACCATACAGAGGGGTTACAATTACATGAGCAAAGTAATGAGTACATTTCTTATGAAGCATTGTTGCCTCCTCCTTTGTTTCCCCTTACCAGATTCTTTTCTAAACTTACTTTTCAATGATAGTACTGTCTTTAGGTTTGAATAGTGTAGACAGTAATTGTCAAGAGAATCAACCAAGTCTGTTAAGCGAGGAACACCATGCTTATCTTAGACTCCATACAAAATTATTCTGAATATTTTTTCATAGTTTAATAGATTTCCCTGGATTTTAGGATCTAAGAACAGAAATCATGAGTATTCATGTAAAAATGAATGTCCTTTGTAATTTGTTTATCAAGCTTGTTTTGTTTGAGTTCATAAATGTTAAAGAAGGTTAAGCATGGTAAAAGTATACATATATATAATTATATTTATAAACTTATTCATTTACTATTTTTTGTGCTAGTCCTGGGCTTGAACTCAGGACTAGGGCATTGTTGCTAAGCTTTTGTTGCTCAAGGCTAGCATTCTACCACTTGAGTTACATCTCTACTTCAGGCTTTTTTTGTGCTTCATTGGAGACGAGTCTCTTGGACTTTCCTGTCTATGCTGGCTTTGAACCGAGATTTTCAGATCTCAGTATCCTGAGTAGCTAGGATTACTGGTACCTGACTCAAACTTACTCCATTTATTGCGGAGTTATAGTGTTAAAATGTCAATAAACTGGAAGATGTGGCCCTGATTTCAACAGGTTATAGTTGTAATTAGCTAATTCCCACTTAAATGGCAATGCTTTAACAATCTCAAATAGTTACTTACACTTACTATATTTCTTGAAAGGAAAGAAAAATAGCTTAATCTGATTTTTTCAGATGATACTCTTCTAATGGTAGATTCTTCACAGAATTCAATTCTCCTGTATTTACTGTCATTTGAAAATGGTAGAATATCATTAATGAACAAATCCCTGTATTATGACAAAACATTGGCATTTCTTTATAGCTTTAATGCATTTGAGGAGAAAGAAAAACTTGAATTATTTCAATTATGAGAGGATCAGGCTAATATGATGCTTTTCGAGTGTCTGTATTAAGGTCCGGAGGTCATCATGAGAGAAGCAAAGGGAGAGTTATCTTTTCTATAGCATGAGAATATTAAGGCAGTTCCAGTGTGTTGTAACTACTGGGAATGAAAGGTGTTGAGAGGAAATACCAAAGGGATTGGTCTACATTCATGTATATTTATGAAGAAAATTTATTGTGTTGTCATTTCAACCCTGACTTGCATATAATGGTCAATAATTACATAGTCTGTCCCAAATAACTAAATCTGAGTTTTTATTTTTGGAATGAAATGTTAATGTGAATTTTTTAAAGGATAAGATGCACTTTGCTTTCTAAAAGTTTCTTTTTTTTTCTTTTTTAATTTTTTTGTTGTGGGGACTGAACTGTGTGGGGTGCTGTCCCTCAGCTCTTCAGCTCAAGGTTAGCACTCTACCACTTGAGCCACAGTGCCATTTCCAGCTTTTTCTGCTCATGTGGTGCTGAGGAATCGAACTCAGGGCCTCATGCATGTAAGGCAGGCACTCTACCACTAAGCAACCTTTCCAGCCCTAAAAGCTTCTTAGTATCAGTATACCAATTGAATAGAGAAATGTTTGAAAAGGTGAAATGTAAGATAATAAACCAAAACAGAGATTTATAAGTAAATTTCTGTCAACTAGTCTATTGTGAAATGTAAAATCGAATACAGATATTGCTACTTATTCAAATTGTACTCACAATTGGACTCAGCCTCTGGAATTTGAGAGCCGGTTTCTACCAATCCGATCCATGGGGATACCAAATCGCTTTTTTGGATGATCTACTACTTTCCTGAAACAAACCAAGAAGAACATTTTAAAGATAAAGTCCAAGTTATTTGTCATTAGTTTTATTTTTTCTACTTCAAGTAGTTTTTCAGGAGTTGAAATAGTTACCATTCTCTAGTTGCCATTCTTGGACTTTGGACATTTGTAGAGAAAACTAAAGCTTAAAGAAGTCAGCATTCAATGTTTTTTTATTTGCATTTCTTTTATGGCTAGAGAAGTTGAGCATTTCTTTATGTGTCTATTGCCCATTCTTATTTCCTTTTCAGAGAAGTCTCTAAATCTTTAGCCCACGTATTAATTGGGTGGTTGTTTCTTTGAGGATTTGTTGTTGGGGGATTTAATTTTTTGAGTTTTAAGTGTATTTTAGATATGAGGCCCTTGTTCGTTGTATGGTTAGTGAAGATCTTCTCCTAATCTGTGGACTTTCTATTGATCTTGCTTGCTATGTCCTTTGCCAGGCAGAAGCTCTGCAGTTTCATGCAATCCCATTTGTCCCATTTGTTGTGTTTCTGGGTCTTTTTTAAAGAAAATTTCAACCTGTGCCAAGGAGCCCTAGAGTTTCTCCTATTCCTTCCTGTAATGTTTTCAGGGTGTTTGCTTTGACTTCAAGGTCTTTGATTCATTTGATCCATTTAGAGTTGATTCAAGTGCAGGGTGATATATGGGGATCTAGCATTAGTTTTCTACAGGTGGTTAACCAATTTTTCCAGCACCATTTACTGAAGAGGCTGTCTTTCTTCCATTCTACATCACGGTTAGAATTGCTATCATCAAGAAATCTAATAACAACAGATGCTGGAGGGGATGTGGCCAAAAGGGAATCCTACTGCATTGTTGGTGGGAATGTAAACTTGTTCAACCACTTTGGAAAGCAGTATTGAGGTTCCTCAAAAAACTCCACATAGAGCTCCCCTATGACCCAGCATCTCACTTTTGGGCATTTAACCCAAATGATCACAAACAAGGCCACACTAAAGCTACCAGCACAATTATGTCTATGGCAGTGTTATTCACCATAGCTAAGATATGAAACCAACCCAGATGCCACTTAGTAGATGAATGGAAAGGAAATGGAAAGAGTTGGAAAAAATTATGTTAAGTGAAGTAAACCAGTCTCAAAGAAACCTAGGTCCCATAGTTTCCCTTATCTGCAATAACTAGTATATGTCTAGGACAAGCAGAAAAGGTCAAAAGCTGTGTACATATGACCATATAACTTGATACTAAACCAAATGAACCCCAAGATAGGGACACAAAAGGTTTTATCTTTGTTGCTATTCTTTTAAATATACTTATAATGTATTATGTGATTTTTTTGTTTCTTTTTATGTTCATCCCCCATGGTACAACCCCTGTTGACACTGTATTTGATTCCGGTGCCCTGCATCTTGTATATACATTTTTCTAATTAGTGGAGGTGAAGGGAAATAACAAAATGCTGAAATGAGGATACAGGATGACCCATTGTAACAATGAGATGTACAAGACAGTATGTTGAAAATGAACTTCACAACATTGCATTGGGGGTGAGGGTGAGAGGAGTTGGAGAGGAAAGGGATGGTAGGGGAAAAATAAAGGAAGGTGTAGCAATAAAAAAATTGTTTTAACAAAAAAAAAGAAGTCAGCATTCAAATTTAAATAGAACATAGGAAAACCCAGGTCTATGAGCCTAACTGCTTGATTAGGTAGAATTATTCAAAGGTTCTGAAGACCATAGAGAAAAATGGAAATATAAAGGGCTTTTATTTCCAGACTATACATGTACAATATATAAGCATTGCTTAATTTATTCAAAAAATTATTGATCTGAAGCACACCTACCTGCCACCTGCTGTGCTGAGTGTTGTGCGTACAGACATGATAAAAATAGCCATGGCACTTGCTATAGTGCTTACCCGAAATGTTTAGGAGTAAGTGATCTATATAATACTTTTTATATAAGGTAGCCTTCCTTTATTTGTTGGCTTACATTCACCGTTCATTTAAATAGGCTCTTTTTAAATTTATTTTCTTTAATTGTGTTTATATTGAAGTTTGAACTCAGGCTTTGAATGCTGTCCCTTAGTTTTTCTGCTCAAAGCTAGTGCTCTACCACTTGAACCATTACTCCACTTCTGGCTTTTTGGTGGCTAATTGAAGTTAAGAATCTCGCAGACTTCACAGCTAGGGTTGATGTTGAACTACAATCCTTATAGCTCATGCTTGTGAATAGCTAGGATTACAGGTGTGAGCCACCAACATCTGGCTGGCTCTTGGTCTTGATCTCATAAGAATTTGAGTCCTAGTCAGAAATTGGATTAGTTAAATATAAATCAAGGGAAAACCAAAACCAAACCAAACAAAAAACAGTTAAAGCATACTTCTACCATAGCTTTACCAATACTGCTCTTCAAACATCTAGAAACATACCCCTTTAAGATGTGCTTGTTGTTTGCACTTTTTTGGTGACTTTCTTTTTTTGTTTTCAATTGGTATTATAAAGGTGATATACAGAGGGGTTATGGTTACTTAAGTAAGGTAAAGAGTACATTTCTTTTTGGACAATGTCCCTCTTCCCTTGCTTTCTCCGTTTTTCTTTTCTCGTCTCCACAAGTTGTATGATTCATCTTCAACATAGTGCTTAGTGAGTATCACTACTACATTTGTTCACACTTTGTCCCACCATGTCTGTGTCCTTCCCTTACCCTCCCCCAAACAGATACATTTACATACAAAACAAGAAGTGCAGAAAACAAAAAAAGTAACAAAAACTTCTTGTTTCTATTTCTTGGAGTTCCCTCCTTTGGTCTCACTGTGTAAATATCTAGAGTCTGGTATAATTTATCACATCCTAGTGCATTTTTAAAAACCATCCAGCATGTTTACTTGTAGATTTATAGGCACATTCTAGTTACAACAAATGAGGGAAACCATGCAACCTGTTTCTTTGGATCTGGCTTACTTCACTTAATATAAATTTTTTTCCAATTCTTTCCATTTTCCTACTAATGGTATCATATCATTCTTTCTAATGGAAGTAGAATTCCATTGTGTATATATGCCACATTTTCTCCATCCATTCATCCATTGAGGGCCCAAGTTGACTACATAGTTTGCAAATGGTTAATCAGATGGGAAATGTGCAATTTGTAAAATTAGCTTAAAATGAATGATTAAGAATCATTAACAAAACTAGGCATGTGACTCATGCTTTAAGTTCTTGATGTAAATAGAAATAATGGCTGTTGGGAAATTAAATCTTTATTTTAAATAATTCTGAATTGAAGCAGTTATTTTTCTGTGGTAGTCAGAAGAATGGCTTCTCCTGATGTCCATGCCATAATTCTTTCAATTTGAACATATGTCCTTTCACACAGCAAAACTGATTCTGCAGACAGGATTAGATTTGAGATCCACGAAGTAAGAAGATTATTGTGTTATTATCCGAGTGGATCCAATCTAGTTACTAGAGTCTTTAAGAAGAGATGATAATACGATTTTTCTCCAAGTGATTTTTGTGTCCAAATATAATGGGGCTAATATATAATATATAGTGGGGGTTTTAACCCTCTAATTCATTTTCTGAATATTTTATCATTATAACTACAAAATGGGTAAGGCAAAAAAAGCCACTTGAGATGGAGGAGAAAGTTCAAGGGTAGACTTAGTCTAATAGGAAGAGGAAGTGAACCACCAAACCTTTCCAGGTGGTTGAAAGACTTAAAAGAGGAACAAACAGCAGCTGAGAGATTGTGTATGTTATCATTTCAATAGATGGTGCCATGAAAAATAATCATTTTACTTTTTAAAGAAACATATGATGCGCTTACAAACTAGATAGCTCAAAGCACAA
Source organism: Dipodomys merriami (assembly GCF_024711535.1). Lineage (NCBI taxonomy): Eukaryota > Metazoa > Chordata > Mammalia > Rodentia > Heteromyidae > Dipodomys > Dipodomys merriami. The sequence continues at coordinate 64,586,638 of NW_027203381.1, read as the reverse complement.
TATTTTATTGGTTCCTAACTACCAATTTATTTTTTTCAAAATTAAGATTAAAAATAGTATTTTTCTTCTTTTGCTTTACAACAGTCAGATCTTTCAAACTCCAGCAAATGAAAGGCAGCAGTTGTAGTGTTGAAGGCAGAACAGCAACTTCCTACCATCTCTTCCTTTCTTTTTCTCTTCTTTTCCCTCTGTCCTCATTTCTTTTTTCCCTCTTTTTTCATTCTAGATATTGTCTAAAAAATTAGGAACCAGGAAATGTAGTACTCAAACTGTGATGACCGTCATTTTGATCTGCAATTCTGTCATTCTAACTTTCTCTATCCTTCTTTTCCCCTTCTTCCCTTTTTCCTTCCCTTCCATTTCTCCCTTTCTCCTTCTCTATCTCTCCCTCCTTCTCTCCTTCCTTCTTTCCTTTCTCCCTTCTTCCCTCTCTCCCATCCTGACTTCTTGCTTTCTTGCCTTCCTGCCTTGCTGGCTTTTTTTTATTAAAAAAAAACCCCAAAACTACTATTTTCATCTTTTAGGGTGTTATTCATTTAGCATATTTATTTGTTACATAATATTTGAATGTATTTGTGCATATTTGTACTTATTTTGGTTATACAGTGATGAATAAGACAAATATTACCTCTTAAAGTTTACATTTTACAAAGAATAGAGTGAATGAGGTAATATACTTGAAGATATTTTATACATTTTAACTGATAGCAGCCCAGTCCAATTGTATTCAGATAACTAAGTTTTCTACAACCCGAGAACTTTATAATATCTAAAAAGTTCAATGAAGTGTCCAGGTATATGGTTTTCTTTCTTTTTCTACATATACATTTACATTTCCTTACAGTAGAGGATGGCAAAGTGGGTAGAGAATTTGGCTGGGTGTGGCTTTAGTCTAATAATGAATCCATAATTACTTTGATTCATATTATCAGATTTGGGATTATTTACAAGTTTGTAGTATCTATATAGTGAACTTGAAAAGCACATATTCTCACACATATAAATCCACTCATCATTTAATTTTTTGCACTAATATGGAAGTAAAACAATTTTTTCCATAAAACAAAATCATTGTAGCTCTTAGTAATTTAAAACTTTTTGTATCATGTTAATAAATTCAGAAACAAAATAACTAGCTTGTAGTTGTTTCAACATTTTTGCTGATAGGAAATGTATAAATACACATGTAATATTATGTAAGACATGCATGAATGAGAATATACAGTGTGGAAATAGAGGTTAAAGAAATATTTCTAAGATCAAAAGTGAAGCATTCTGTACATTCTGACTATTTAGTCCCTCTTGTGACAAAATGATGGTATGACATGGTTAAAATATAAGCATTTTCATTAAAAAATATTCTGCATGTAGTTTAAAGGTATAGCCTATTAAACTGAGATGAACAGAATGGTTAGATTGATTGTTTAAAATACAGTGTGGACTTCCTGTGTTAAATAGGATTTTGTTTACTGTTTATGTTCTTGGGTAATTTCATTATTCTAAAAAGTCTGTTAGAAAAAAATTGTATTTCAACATTTTGAAAATCATTTCACATATACAAAAGAGTATGCATTTACCTGGGTTCAGATTGGAGAAAGTAAAAGGGAACATTCTTGTTTATAGCACGAGCATAAGAGATAGAAAATTGGCATGCCTTTAGAAATCCTCCTGTCCTCTTTCCCTAGTGCCTTGCTCTTGTGGCTCTGCCTCAGCAACTGAGACTTAGTCTAGTCATATCTTCGCTTTCCTCATTTTATAATCTATGTGATGATTCTTGAAAAACCTCTTATTTGGTTTAGGCAGCATTAAAGTTGTACTTAAAGTGTATCATGTACTGAAATCCTAATGCACAGCAAGATGACAGTAGCTAATATTAATACCCTTAGTAGCAGTTGTACTAATAATTCTATACCAATAATAATATAGTAATATTACTATGTTAATCATAATACGACAATAATATTACTATTACAATAATTATAATACTACTTCTATAATATATGATTGTACTATTGTATATTATTATATAGTAATATATAATTATAATTATAATAGCAATAGTACTATAGCATTACTACTATATCAATCATAACACTATGGTAATAGTAAGATTACTATAGTATGATTACTATAGTAATAGTAAGATTACTATAGTAATATTAGTATATGAATTAATATGACTATAATAGTAATGTTACTATATTATTAGGGACACAGGTTAATATTTTTAGCTATATAAACCATGTCTGTATGATGTGTTTTGGATATTTAAATTTGCTGAGGCCAGATTTCAAGTGATCTGATCATGAAAAAGGCAAATAGTTGTGCAAAATGATAGGTGTGTTAATTTGTTTGAGTGTGGCAATAATTTCAAAATGTGTACACATCAAATGCTGTTATATGTTCTACATATAAAGTTTTTAGTCAATTATTCTTCAACAAAGATGCAAAAGTAAGAAGATTCATGCATGTATTGCCTTCATTTCAGCAAATATTGTGTAGTCTGAAATTTCTTGATATTGACATGTGTGCAATAGATGAAAATTTAATGTATTTTCTTTTTATTGTTGTTATATACTGTAGCAATAAAATTTTTTTAAACATGGCTTTGTATTCACTAAAGGTTTACTATTACATAGCAAGTTATTTTCTAAATTTGTGCTAATTTACTATTTGTAACTGCATGAGATCAATGTATAATGATTTCTATGATTTCAAATCTATACCAATACTTGCTGTGTTTTTAATTTTGACCATATGATGCCTTAGTAAGCATCCTATTTAAGTTTTTATTGATATTCTCTGAATTCTAGTGGCATTGTTTACCTTTACGTTAGTTTGGATCTTTAGTTTTGGAAATGCTTGTTTCAATTTACTGTTTTTCTATAAGCATGTATTTCTTTTGAATATTGAGTTGTGGGAGAACTTAGAACACTCTGAATGTTAGATTTTTGTCAATTACATAACTGCAATTAATTTTTCTTACTGTGTAATAAATCTTTAATGTTTTAACACATCAATAATTTTGCTTCTTATTTCAGAATCATCTCCATCCTAATAATAGATTCAACTCAAATTTCATGGAAATGTTGTTGCAGTTTTGGCTAGAATTGTCTTGATTCTTAGGGACAAAATAAGTATATGGAAACTCAAATCTTTATGATATTGAGTCTTACTATCAAAATCACTATCATTTATACAATCTTTAAATACACTGTTTTCTCCACAGAGATGATCTTAGCTTGCTTACCAAACACAAGGCCATAAGTCAAATCTAAATATGCCCCCCCCAAAGAAAAACAAGAAAGAAAATAAAAGCAAGAAAGCCAAAGAGAGACAGGAAAGAGAGAGAGAGAGAAAGAGAGAGAGAGAGAGAGCAAAGGACCTAGTTAGATTTGTGGTAAGTTTAAGAAAATGTGTTGTTGGTGTTTTTAATAGGTGTCCTTTACTTGACTACAGAAAGCCCTGTAATTGATATTAATGATAATAAGCTTGCTTTTGTTATTAATTTACTGAATACTTTTTCTCTACTTATTGAGATATTTAGCTTATTTCTTTGGTTTGTTAATTCCATTACTTTTCTAAAGTATGCCAACATTATGTATTATTTTTATGGCAAACCCATGAATATACATTGCCTTTATAATATATTAATGGATTTTCTTTTGCTACCTCTTGTAGAAATTTTATACTTAGGATTATTAATGTTGTCAAAGTGTAACTTTCTTTTCTTGGTGTGTGTGTGTGTGTGTGTGTGTGTGTGTGTGTGTTGTCCAAAAGGAGAAGCAGAGTGCTGCTAATACAGAATGTTCCTTTCACTGGTTCAGTAATTTAGTTCAGGAAATCAGGGAACTAGATAATAGTATAAAGTGTATATGAGGACATTAGCAAAGAATCAGATTCCAGTATGGCCATAATCCTGCCACAATTAAGTCTCCTGGACAGAGCTGACAGTATAACCAAGAATGCTGTGGAAATGACCGCAAGCAAAGAAATAAAAGCTGTAAGAACTTCTACCTAGCTTTGTTGGGTCATTAGCTGGTGGAAGAAGAGAGAGGAGCCAGCGGCCATTTCCTAAGTACAGTCTAACAACCTTATAAAGCAATTTACACAGCAAAGAGAGGAGCTCCTGCCAATAACCAGTGAGGAGCCCAGATTTGGAAGTGGATACTCCATCCCTAGCAGAGTATTCCAATGACAACCGCCCTGATAAACAAATTCATCGTAACCCTAGAGTAACGCTATGATAATAAAGAATGCATACAGTTGTATTAAATTACTCAGATTTGTCACATAGTATATGTGTAAGCCAATTAAAATGAAAAAAAATCTCAGCAAGACCTTGCAAAAGATAAGAAGGAAATAAACTCCACAGAATGGTAATTAAATTTAAAGTAGACTATTAGATTTTGTGGTGTGTGTGTGTGTGTGTGTGTGTGTGTGTGTGTGTGTGTGTGTGTGTGTGTGTGTGTGTGTGTGTGTGAATTATAATCCCTAGGAATGGACCATATAAACAGTCGTTCAGAAAGAAATCACCAGCACTGGAATAAAATAATGAGATCTAAGTAACTATTAAGGAACCTGGGGCCAGGTTCACTGAAGATGCTACAGAGTTGTAGTATAGTACAGAAGGGACATACATTCACTTGGCTCATGAACCTACTTGAAGATCTTTGGGAAAGTTTTAAAACTACTATTCAATAGGTGGGTCTAGACAAAAATACTTTACAGACTTTTCCTTTTGGAAGATGGGTAATATGCATTATAATCCTATGTATGGAATCCTATGTAATTTCTCTTTTAGGAGAATGTTTTAAATTTATTTTCATCAATAGGTTGGGCAGGGGGAAAAGGTAAAAGAACTGTCTCATCAGGTGCTGCTGAACTGAGGTGAGGAGAGGTTGGCAATAGCAAGTAGTTTTTACTGGCAAGAATGGCCTGAGATCATTATGCCTAAGGGCCTTTCCCATTGCCTTGCCAGGCTTGTTAACTAAGAAGAAGGAGGCATGCAAAAAGGGCACCCAACTCTGAATCCTTTCCTGCCGTTCACATCTGAAACAGAGCCCAGTTTGAACTACCACCTTGGGGCATTGCAAATAAGGTCAGTGAAGAATGAACAAAAACCATGAGATGTGCAGGCTGGCCTGGCTGCCATGCTGCTTCACAGAGAATTGAAAGGAAAAAAAATGTTAAGGTTTTTGTCTTAGTCTTTGGTATTGTCATCATGAAAGACAATTATATCTGACAAATTGAACTTGATACCACTATTCTCAAATGTGTCCTGATAAGCATCTTCATAATACAGAATTTTAAATTCTTTATGGGGAGTAGGTTTAAAGGGGAAGTTATTAGACTTGTAGTTAAATGATTTGATGTATACTTTGTGGGTAGAAGACTCAGGGAATGCCTTTTATCTCTCTGAGGATACACCAATAATGAGACCCATAGCTGAGAACTATGGCTCATACCTGTAAAGCTTGCTACTCAGGAGGATGAGATCTGAGGATCATGGTTCAAAGCCAGTCTGGCAGGAAAATTTATGAGACTCTTATCTCCAATTAATCACCAAAAGATCTGGAAGTGGAGCTATGGCTCAAGTGGTACTGTGTCATCCAGTGGTACTGTGTCATCCTTGAGCAAATAAGCTCAGGGACAGTGCATAGGCCCTAAACTCAAGCCCGAGGATCAACACCAAAACCAAACTAACAACAACAGAACAGGGATTCATAATGCCTGTGAGACTAAGGAGCTGTGAAATTGAAAAAAAAGAATGAATCAGAATGTTAAAATAGGATTTTCTTTTTTAAGTTTTGGTGGTGTCTAAAAAAGATCAGAGGAATTAAAAAATAAGTCACTAGTTGCATCCTTATGTGTGATGCTAGGTCTATGTGGTATTTGAAAAGGAGTTGGCTACATGTTACTTTTTTTCCCAACCCTAACTCAATAAGGTTGATGTTGCCCAGGTCACGATAAAGGAATTTCTTAGGATCTTAGAAGTAGGTTATTATTTAAGACCAATGACATTTTTCTTCTGCATTTTAACTGGGAGTTGGGGAGTGCGGGAGAGTGGATGGCTTCAAACAGACTACTGGGGACACCTGACAGACCTGAGAAAATAAATACTGTCTACAAAATCCAATAGGCACTGAGCTGTGGAAATGTAAAGAGATGACCACATAAGGAATGGTTTTATTCTGAGCAACCAAAGCCAAAGATATGGGGCATGTGAATAGCCTGGGCCTATCTTAATCCTAATAGGGACCTTGTCACAAGGGCCAGTGTGGTGGATGGAGTGAACTTAGTAGGACTCTGATATTGGGGCAAAATTTTACAGAAAGAAGCCAAAAAGACAGCATGAAGATGTAGGGCACCATAGCCCTGTCAGAGAGGCAGCTGCTGGGGGCCAGGGTGCTGATTACAATGCTCCCAATGGAAAGGAAGTGATGAACACAAAACATGTCATGATAAAAAGTCAGCTTTGGATATTAACAAGGGGCCAGTTCCTACCTAAAACCACATCACGATAGGAAAATAGTAACACGTAAGGTAAAATTTTACAGTTCAAACATTGCAGCTGAGTAAAAGGTTACACCAGTGCCAGTTCTGGAGGAGACAAAAGGCAGACCCCTGCTGACAATAAACTGGCCACAGCCCCCTGCCCACTGAAATTTCCTGGTTTTAAATGAGCGCGAGCTGAGAAACCAAAAGCTTGAATAATAGTCGTGGTTTAGGCTATAAGAATGACCAATTACTGAAGTATGGTTTATAGTGAGAAAATAGATTCTTACAATTTTCATGTATCTAATCATCCTTCAATGATTTGTTTTTCACTTCATTCAAAAACTCGGTAACAACTCCTCTCCAGCTGGATTTGATAACTTGTGGATGGGTATAGAATTGTTCCTCTAGATTAGTTCTTATGGCTTTTTTCTATTTCAGTTAAGTGGTTGAACTAGCAACAGGTTGGAGCTAAGTACAGGTCTGTACAATGTATATAAACCTGTTGGCTGTCTTCCATTCGCTGTACAAATTTATCTGTTTACCTTTTCTCATCCTACTTTTGACCCCAAGAGGATGGTATTTTTGGATCATATAAAAAATTCCTATCTCCTGGCTTGGGTTAAACAATAGGCAGCCTTGGCAAGAGACTGGTAGTGCTGGGTATAGATGGCTCATGCATACACTAATGGCCACTCAGGAAACTGAGAACCAAAAGATCATGGTTTGAAGTCTATGCAGGTGAAAACATTTCCTAGATTTCACCACTGAACTAATTAGCAAAGAGCAGAGATGGAGATGTGGTTCAAATGATAGAACAACAGCCCAGCAAGCATGAGGCCCTGAGTTCATACTACTCTAACACCCCCAAATCACAAGAGAGAGATACTCTTAGAATACTTTTTTCCTTCCCTCCCCAGCTTCCTAAGATACCATTTCCAGTCAGTCATACTCTCTATGAAGCCTCAACTACTTCTCAAGGCATGTCACTCTTGAGAACTTTCTGGTTTCCAGAAACTTTTATACTGATCATTGCTTCAGGGTCCTTCCTTCAGTGTTGTGGCATCCACTTCATGGATTCAACCCTTCTCAAAGTTCCTCTGTCAGAAATGCCTATCTGTTTTCTTAGAATGGAACTCTGACCAATAGATTAATACTCTCTTTTCTTTGCAGACTTCACAATATTAATGGGAGAACTGAAACAACAAATTTTGGAATTCTTTCACAGTAATTAAATTCACATTTAGAATATTATTACTGTTGTTTGTTATTTGCAGCATCAGTATTATGTAAGAAAAGATGTTTTAGAAAAGTTCGAAGCCAATCCTCCTTAAAGGGTTATTCAGATATGCGATACAATTTTGCTGTGAATATAATCATACTTGCTTCTACTCATCTGCATAAATGGGCTGAAGATTCTTTAACTTCAGATACTAAACAAGTGAACCAAATGAAAAAAATATTTTAGACTTTAAAGTGTTGTCAACTTTCACCCTGAGGATTACAGTAATTTCCACAGGTATCTGACAATAAACCTTGTGCCATATTTATATGAAAATGCAACCTGCTGTGTTATTTAACAGTTGGTCATTTCTTACATCCTTTTAATATGGTCTAGGGTAGATTGTGCCCTGTTAAGCTTTCTGTGTTTCTAGTCATTCATACTTGTTTTCATCTCTTCGTGGTTCTTTCCAAAAGTAGATTCAAGTTGTTGTTCCTTCCTGAATATCTCACAGTAACTGAGTATAAAGTAATACACTTTTATGCTGGTAATTCATGATGTTTTCATCTGGCATAAATCAAGGGTCTATTTTTTTTTCTTTTTCTTTTTTTTGGGTCTGGTCATGGGGACTGAACTCTGGGCCTGGGCGCTGCCCCTTCAGCTCAAGGCTAGCGCTCTACCACTTGAGCCACAGCACCACTTCCGGCTTTTTTCTTTTTGCTTATGTGGTGCTGAGGAATTGAACCCAGGGCCTCAAGCATGCAAGGCAAGTGCTCTACCACTGAGCCACCTTCCCAGCCCCAAATCAAGGATCTATAAATGTGGTTGGGGAAAGGTTACACCTTTAGTTTCATTAACTGGCATGAAGCTCACTTCAATTATGAATGGAGGAGAGAAATCGTGACAGGATTAGCTAGACCTGGATGTTTATCATAACTAGAAATCAGAAATACTTTCAGGCTACATTTCGGTTTGCTGTAGATAATTTGTATTGTTTTTCCTGTTCTTAAAGTTGTTGTTCAGTAATCATTATTGTTTCCATCCATCTCTACATCTTTATATATTAATAAAGAAGCACATATGTTAGTATATAACAAATTAATTTTTTCACATATTTTGATAACTCTGTGACCTGTTGGTGATCTGTGAACTTTTAAAAATAATATTCTGAAGCCAAGTACTGTTTGCTATAAACCTAGCTATAGGAAGCTGAAATCTGGAGGATCTAGGTCTGAAACCAACCTGAGAAGAAAAGTCCTCAAGATCCCATCTCAAAAAAAAAAATAGTGTAATCTATCTCCAAAATAATCAGCACAATAATTGATATGCAGGTATGGTGCAGGTATGGTGCAAGAATGGAGTTCAATCTTTAGAACCGGCCTCCTATGGGAAAAAAAGATTTTTTTCTGAGAAAAATGATATAGGCTCATCAAATGCCACTATGACTCCTGGCACAGAGAAAAGTTATTGACAGACAAGTGAGTCAGGACGTAGAAAATAGATATTGGATTGTTACCTTTCCTCTATGAGTAATAGGGCAGTCTGAAAAGGAGGAAATTTGATGAGAAACACATGAAAATTTCTTTTCTTTCAGGCTTTTACAGCTTTAGTATGTCCAAATTATTATGCTTCTAAATGTATTTTCTTGACTAAGTAGATTTCTAAATTGTAGTGGAAGAAACAGGCATTAATTTTTGTTCCTTACTTTAACAAACCTCTGGTATATTCCACCATCAATAACAGATAGGCTTTGGGCCGAAATAAACACGAAAACACACACATACAGGTAGATAATATTAAGGAAATATCTGCCTGTTCTCATTTTGATGGTTCTTACTTCCAATTACTGGCCATAAAACAATACAATAATTTCTAATGCTCATTTCACTGTGCTTGAGTGTTTGATTAGTTATGTTTTTAAAAATGTTGCTGTCTTCCTTCAAGATACCCCTTTACTTAGCTTTGGGTAATGCTTAAGATGGCATTTCTCAAGGCATTTGATATCTGATATCTGATACTGCTCATAGAATGGTATTTACTAAATTGTTGAATGTGTGTGCTAGTTTTAAAGACTCTATGTATGGATATCTGTTGTGTACCAGTGGTTCATATTTGTAATCAGTGCTACTCAGGAGGCTGAGACCTAAGGATCCTGGTTTGTACCCAATCTGTGTAGGAAAGTCTGTGAGACTTTGATCCCAATTTACCACCTACAAGCTGGAATTGGAGCGCTGGCTCAAGTGGTAGAGCTCCATCCTTGACTGATAAAGCTAAGAGACTGTGCCAGGCCCTGAGTTCAAGCCTCAATACTGGCATACACACAAAATTACCAATTTTTCTTTATTTCTTAACAACAAAGTTTAATAATATACAGATCGATCAACTGATAGATAGGTAGATATAGATATACAGAGAACCATATAAAATCTGCTAAGGTAATCTCCCTCTGTATAACACTTCCTAAATAAATTATTAGGGTAAAATTTCAATGTAGATTATATACATATAAATATAATTTTGCAATTGATATTTGGTATCCATGTTGTCTCTTCTAATATAAATCATGTATGAATAGTTATATAGAGAATTTGAATATTGATTCAGAAGTGATTTGACCATGATAGAAGAGCTATGAGAAAAGATATGAAATTTATTTTAAAAAGTACAATTTTTTTCTTCTGAAATTCTACTTGTTGCTTGGATAATAGCCTTCTTTATAGATTGCTTTATAATCATGCATTTCTTCTTATGTCTTATTTCAATCTATTTTAACATTTCTATTTCTTATTAGTATTTTATTTTTTGAGAGATATGCTATATATTTCTTTTGTTTCTCACAAGACTCCAACATAGTATCTAGAATGTAAGTGGAACTAATCTGCAATCATGTAATTAGAGTCTGTACTTTCCAAGTACAGGTTAGATAAATTATAATATATGGTGAATAGTCTTATTCCTAGTATAGCTTTGACAATATCTTAAAACAGAAGACTGGAAAGTTGATTTATGTGTCCCAATATTCAGTGAATGTAACCAATACATGGAACCACAAACCAGAATGACAAACCCCCAATCCCCAAGTAAATCAAGTCATCCTTGGCACAGGATATGCAGATGATCAAGTAAAAGTGAGGGTCAGGCCATGAGATTCTTTGCAAAACTTGTTAAGGCTTTTGACGTATGTATTGTAAGCAATGAATAATATTTCATAGATCATGCTTCATGAAGAGGATGGTGAGAGTGGCAAAGGTAGAGAAGAGGAAAGAAAGAAAGAACAAATGTGAAAAAATAATCTAGGACAGAATCAGGAAAGTCATAATGCAGGAAGATCTTCTAGATGATATAAAAAATAGGATTTAGGGAAATTAGTGAAAACTAAGAAAATGAGTAAGTGAAAGGCATTTTAGTAAATTCTTAAGAGATTTCAATACTGTAATCAGGCAGGATTTTGTGTCACTACTAATATGAAATATACGACATGAGGAATAGATAGTGAGGGAGAGAAAATGAATTAAGTTTGGGATGGCTGCTTTACGGTACTTTGGTTTTTCAGTAATTCTTAATCCTTCATTAAGGGAGAGATGTTTATTCTCATTCTGTTATAATGATTAGCAAATAACAAAGCATTTCTGATTGATTATCTCATTTGATATTTATATTTTGGTCCTGGTCATAGGGCTTGAACTCAGGACCTGAGCTATTTAGTTGAAGGCTAGCACTCTACCACACAAGATACAGTTCTGGCATTTTTGTGATTAATTGGACATAAAGGTCTCACAGACATTCCTGCCTTGACTGGCTTCAAACCTCAGGCATGAACCACCAGATATTTTTATTATTTTTTATTATTATTATTTTTAAATATGGAATGCTTCATGAATTTGCTTGTCATCCTTGTGCAGGGGCCATGCTAATCTTCTCTTTATCATTCCAATTTTAGTGTATGTGCTGCCGAAGCAAGCACACACCAGGTATTTTTATAGTCCAATAATTACAACCATGTTATAGAGAAGTGAGCTGAATATCAGTGAAGATAAGATAATTTGTACAAGTCTAGAAAAGAACAGCTATTTCTCTTAAGCACACATTATATTCAGAACATGTCATTCTTTTTTCTTTTTTCTTTTCTATCAGAACACTTAAAATTATCTTTAAGTAGCTGTATAAAGGAGTTGCCAGGTGGGTGCTGGTGGCTCATGCCTGTAATCCTAGCTACTCAGGAGGCTGAGATCTGAGGATCATGGTTCAAAGCCAGCCAGGGCAGAAAAGTCTGTGAGACTCTTATCTCCAATAAACCATTAGAAAACTGGAAGTGGCGCTGTGGCTCAAGAGGTAGAGCGCTCGCCTTGAGCTGAAGAGCTGAGGGACAGTGCCCAAGCCCAGAGTTCAAGCCCCACGACCTAAAAAAAAAATGGAGTTGCCATTTAATAATGCAGTTTATGAATAAATACATCTGGGTCAATGTCATTCCTTTCATAACCTCACCTATCCTTCTCTCATCCGTCCTTCTTGCACTCTTCTTAATTTTGTAGGGTATACATTGGATTCTTGACTGCATTCTTCCCCAAATCTCCTCTTCATTTGTCTACCCCTTTTCTCTTGACCCCAACCCACTCCTTTCAAGTACCCAATTCCTGGTGTTTTATTTTGTTGATTGATTTTGCCTTTCTAAGGCACCATTTAAGATCTCTCTTGAATATACTGTATTTCAGTTAATACATTTGTATGCACTTGCTTGCCACCCAATGTATTCACTTGCAAAATTTTAAGCTAAATCTAGCTTCTACATATAAGGGAAAACATGGATCATTTATATCTCTGAGTCTAGTTTACTTCACTTAACATAATTTTCTCCAGGTCTTTCTGTTTCTCTACAAATGATACAATATCATTCTATCTACTGGAAGAGTAATACTCGATTGTGCATATACAGCACATTTTCTTGATCCATCCATTCATCTATTGAGAGGCATCTGGACAGATTTCCTGTCTTGGCTATGGTGAATAGTGCTGCAATGAACATGGCTGTGCTGGTGGCTTTTCTGTATCTTAGTGTGTAATCTTTTGAATAAATATTCAGGAATGGAATTGCTTGATTATATGGTAGTTCTGTTTACTTTTTTGAGGAACCTCTATACTGCTTTCCAGAGTGGTTGAACATGCTTAAATTCCAGCCAATATTTTATTAGGGCTTTTTTTTTTTTTGCTGCATCCCTGACAGCACCTGTTATCATTTGTGTCTTGATAATGGTCATTCTAACTAGGGTGAGGTGGAATCTCAATGTTGTTTGGTTTTACATTTCCTTTATGTTCATAGATGGTGCATATCCTTTACTACTTCTTGCTATAGGAAAATGAATTGAGTTACATTTTGCCAAGCTCCATTTTAAGGATCAAACTTAAAATGCTTTACCACTTATGCCCACTGAACAGAATACTCTTAGCCAGATTATCTCATATGGCTATTAATACTTCCCCTGATTCCACATGCAAAAACATCTTTTAGTTACTGTTTTTAAGTCTATACGTAACAAGATCTTCCTTAGAAAACATTATGACTGAAAGAAAATGCAAATTATAGCAGCCATGTCACTCTCTGAGGCATTATGCTCAACAGAGTACAGAATAAAAGAATTAGAGAATACAAATTTTCCATCTCCACTTACCTCTGTTTCCCTTTGTGTTCGACAGAGCCAGCTGAGAGCCTGTCCAGAGGAGAGCCAAAGCCAGAGAAGCTTCTCTTCTTCTTTGTCTCAATCACATCATTCTCCAGGGATACTAGTTCATCAAGCAACAGGAGCTTTCCTGCCAGGTCGGTTGCTGGTTTCTCTTCCCTGAGTGTGGGTGGTGACTGTACATCTGTGAGTCCAGAATCAAAAGCCTATAGGACATAGAAAGATTCTTTTAGTTTAGACAAAGAAATGCCCAATACCCGTAATCATCTACCTTAGGCATTTTTTAGATGGCATACATTGTTCAACATTTTATAATGTCTCATGCAGTTACATTTCAGAGAGAAAGATAGATTTGGGGGGACTAAAAACAGCAGTAGAGTATAACTAAGAGAAAATCTAAACACCACCTCCAGATTGAGTTTGTTTCAAGACTTTATTCTCTGCTTATTCTTTCAGACTTAGCCCCTGTAACAACTGCCTCCTTCCTTCAGCTATAAATCTTTCCTCATGCCACTCATTACCTCTTACCTTATGCTACATTGGTTACAATATATTTGGATTTCTTATGAGATTATAATAAATTGAGGACAATGGCTGTCTCATTAAGCTTTTATTTGCTCCATTCAATACCTAGCAGAGTGTCTTGCTGAAAGTACTCAATAACTTTCTGATGAATATTGCATAAGTTCTGAGACAATAACCCTAAGCTTAGCGCTATTTTTGAGTCACCACTCATATCCATTATTTATTGACACAAGCCCCTAAAAACCCACCATGTGTTAGCTCTGCATTAGATTTAAGGGAAGGAAAAATGAATAAATCCAGTCTCTGTGCCCAACAAACTTAACATCTCATCCATTTATGTGATTTATTAAAAATATTCATGAGTATCTAAAATGTGAAAGAGCTATCCCAATATCTTTATTGTCCCAACTAAGTTTTCTTCTTTGTTAGTAATATATATTGTCACTGTGATTTATTCAAGTCATAAATGTGTACATGTCCAGTTTGTAAAGTCTTCTTCTTTTCCTAGGCTCAATAATGGAATTTCTAACAATGGCTCCTCTTAACAATCCTGATCATTTTGTAGTCTAGGAAATACTGCTTCTTTTCTAAGATCCTGAGATTATTCCCACAGGAAAGCTAATATGCTAGGCAATTCTTTCTTTGTTAACCACATTCATCCATAAATCACATTGTTGCTCTCAACATAGAAATTGCAGAAGGAACAATGCTCCAATCACTAGAAACAACCCTAAAGAGCAGGAGACTAAACTTTATCTCCTAAAGCACTGCTCAAAACCTAATGTACGGGCTGGGAAGGTCACCCGGTGGTGTGGTGCTTGCTTTGCAGTCATAAGGCCCAAGGTTCAATTCCTCAGCACCACATAAGCAGAAAAATAAAGCTGGAAATGGTGCTGTAGCTCAGGTGGTAGAGTGCTAGCCTTGAACTGAAGAGCTGAGGCCCAGAGTTCAGGCCCCACGACCGACAAAACAAACAAACAAACAAAACCTAATGGACTTTGTTTTACCAAGACATTTCCTAGTTGTCTGACTCTGGTAGAAATGGCTTATGTTTATAAAAGTATAAACGTGGTCAGATAAGCTGGTTTTATTACCTCTGTTGCTACTTCCATTGAGAGGCCTTTTGCTGAACTCCACAGCACCACAGTCACAGCCAGGATTATATGTGCATTTGCCAATCTCCAGTCCAGCATCTAGGGTTCACATACATCAGGATTACCATAAACTAGTCTGGAATATAAAGATGCAAAACAAAAGCTCCAGCTGGGGTCCAGTGGCTATTACTGTAAACCTAACTAAACAGGAGTCTGAGATCCAGAGGACTGAGGCTGAAAAATCTGTGAGACTCCATCTCCAACATAATCAGCAAAAAACAGGCTGGAAGTGTGGCACAAGTGGTAGAGCACCTGGTGTATCAAACAAGTTGGAGGTGTGGGTTCAAACCCTGGTACTGTCAATGTAAACACATACAAATAAACACATATAAACACCTAAACCCATAAAGAAATCTTATTAGAGGCCAAGCTTTCCTTCTACCCACAGAATGCTTTTCTACAAACCTGAGTATGACAATAAAAGCTGTCAATCTTCCAGAATAAATTCTATGAATTGTTTTTATGGAAACCTAGATAGTTTTTGTAAGCTATTATTATATTTTATCAAAAATGAATCCAGTGTGTGAAAAATCCAGTTCATATAACCTTATGTTTTTTTTTGTCTTATGTAGTGAGTACTACCTCCTGCTCCTAAGGGAACATATAAAATTGTCAAAGCATAGAGAGAATAAAGCTTGGTAGGATCTGAGCTGGAAAGAATGAGGTACATATAAAAATAGTTTTAAAAACCCTGAAAACATTACATATTCAATAGAACACCTTGATATTCTTGTCTTATGTCAGGATTCTTTAAGCAAATTTGAAAGGTAAAAAATCATGGGGCTGGGGATGTACTTCAGTACTAGGTTCCTTGCTACGTGTATAGGGCTGGGTGAAAGCCCCTGCACTACAAGAAAACCAAACAAAAGAAAAGGCAAGGAAAAAAAATCAGGTGAACATCCTATAGAAGAAAATTGTCAAGTTTTCATTATCTTTAAACAGTTGTACAAATGGATTTTGACTCACCATACCATTTATGAGTAAAGAGCTTCTTGATGAATGTCACTCCTTATGTATGATAAAGACACAGTAAATGAAGTAGGGAAGATACACATTCATAAAAATAAAACAATGGTATTTTGACCATGTCAGTAAGTATAACAAATAAAAATGAGCCAAAGCTATAAATAAACATTTCATAGAAAAGGAGGAACCTGTATGGAAAATAACTTTCACAGTACATTGTGAGCTATTTAATGCAAATGAAACCTGAATGATTGTTCTACCATTCTAGACATAGCATATGAAACACTAGCCACCATTGCAAATATTAGGATGGTATGAAAAAAACAGAAGATAGAAAAAATGTTGATGGAATTGACAATGGATACAATCATTTGCAGAAAATTTTGTAATAAGAGAAGAATGGATGTGCTCACGTTCTACCAATGACACACATGCTTCATTTCTAGTTATATATCCCTGAGAAACCCATAATGTTCTGAGGAGATACGCGTTTAAAAAGGCAAAGCCTCATTGTTTAAAAGAATCAATCCATATGATATATTCATGAGATAGTAGATTTTTAATTGAGGCATATTTAAACTATGGACTTATAAATATTAGTGTATTTAATGTCAGAATAAATAAATGTACATACATATATAATGTGCAGATTTTAAGAAAGCAGATTTTGGGGATAGATAGGTAAATATAGAAAATATGTGACTAAATCCATTTATCTTATTTGGAAATGGACAAAGCAATTCCATGTATTTTGGAATATATACATGTAACTAAAAAATAAACCAGTAGAACTTGATTCATGATTATACCTCTGAAGAAAGAAAAGTGAATAAAATTATACAGAAAACATAAAAGTAGTCAATATGCAAAAATGTGATTCTCAGCTCTTTCCCAGGTCTCTCTCTCTCTTTCCCAGCTCTCTTTCCTTCCCAGCTCTCTTTCCCAGCTCTCTCCCCCAGCTCTCTTTTCCCAGCTCTTTCCCAGTCTCTTGGAGGGCCAATGTGGCCTGGTGCCAGCCAGAACCATGAATAAACCTCCCCCTTACCTGAAAAAAAATATGATATTGGTAACTGATTGGCAAATGCAAGGCGTGACTTTCATAAATTCTAAGCTTGTTACATTAGAAAAATATTAGACATCTATAAAAATAATTTAGGCTTGCTAATTGTCAGTTTGACCATTAAACCATGTGTGTGTGTGTGTGTGTGTGTGTGTGTGTGTGTGTGTGTGTGTGTGCGCACGCTCGCACACCATTTCTGGGCCTTGAACTCTGGGCATTACCCCTGAACTTCTTCACTCAAGGCTTGGTGCTCTACCACTTGAGCCACTGCTCCATTTCTAATGTAGTGGTTAACTAGAGATTAGAGTTTTATGGGTGTTCCTGCCTGGGCTGGCTTGAAACTACTATCTTCATGTATCAGCCTCTTGAGTAGCTAGAACTACAGATATGAGCCACCCAGAACTTCTTTTTTTTAATTTAATTTAATTTTATTTGTGAACATACTGTACAGAGGGGTTACAATTACATGGGCAGGATTATGCGTACATTTCTTACCAAGCATTGCACCCTCCTCCTTTGGTTTACCCTTCACATCCCTTCCCAGCCTCCCCCCTCCCCCCAATCCCAATCCTTCTCCTTCCCCCGCCTTCCCCGCCCCACACCGACGTTGTAAAGCTCTTTGGACATGACAACTTGTACTTCTCATTGTTGCAACAGGTCCACCTGTATCCTTAAACAACTGGTTTTTCCCCATCTCCTCCACAAGTTATACTGACATCAAATATAGTGAAAGCAGGGATTATACTGTGGGGGAGGGACATACAAAGCAACAAAGAGATAATCTTATAAATGCATTAGAAACACATGCATGAAAGAATAAAACATTAAAATACATATCTACATATCTAAGGGTTCATTTTCCTGACCTCACATCATCTGACCTTTTCTGCTTGACTCATACATATACTAGATATTGCAAATAAGGGAAACCATGGGACCTATGTTTCTTTGGGCCTGGCTTACTTCACTTAATATAATTTTTTCCAAGTTTTTCCATTTCCTAACAAATGGGGCAATGTCATTTTTTCTGATGGAGGCATAGAATTCCATTGTGTATATATACCACATTTTCTTGATCCATTCATCTGCTGAGGGACATCTGGGTTGGTTCCATATCTTACCTATGGTAAATAATGCTGCAATAAACATTGTTGTGCTGGTAGCTTTAGTTTGGTCTTGTTTGTAAACATTTGGGTAAATGCCCAAAAGTGGGATTGCTGGGTCATAGGGAAGCACCCAGAACTTCTTAACACCGCATAATAAAAGAACAGGCTTACTGGTGAGGACCACCGTTATGGGTTTCTATTTCCTTAAAAAAAGTCAGAAGGGCTTAGCTCAAGAAAAAAGAAAAAAGATCTGAAGGAAAATCGCTGGGGCAAGAAGTAGGGGATTAACAGCAGTTAATGGAAAGAATTGGTTTTGAGCCACATTTTGCTTTAGTTTTGCTATGATATTATCATTTGACCCATGTAAACTTTCTTTTCCTTGTTTGTGAAGTAATTCTTACCTCAGAAGAACAGGATTGAATGGAGTGATGCAATGACCCTTTTATGTCAGATAGTGTTTATAATGTATAAGTGAAGCAACACTAATGTGGTGTTACTATTTCTTTAATACCTATATACAGTTTGATGTGACCTCAAATTTTCTTTCTGGCACTTTCTTAAAAATTATTACAATGAAATTTTAATGTAGATTTTAGTAAGCAATGTCATATGTCCAAAATATAAAGAAACAAGTCTTTTATATACATAGGAGCATCTGTGTTAACTATGCTACATATGAGTTAAAATGCACTCAGTAATATTGTCTACCACATTTATTTTAATTTTCACATCATTTAGCCTAAATTATTTGTTTATTCAGGCCCTCAATTAGTCTATTTTGTAATCACGTCAAATATGTCCATTAATCATTACATCTCTGTGTCCCATTGTTTTTCGAGGAGCTGTTTAATACTATGTTCCTTTTGTTAAAATCTTATTTGTGTGTGCATGTGTGTATGCATGTGTGTGTGTATACAGTACTGTGGCTTGAACTCAGGGCCTCACATTCTAACTTAGCTTTTTCACACAAGGCTGGTACTCTACCAGTTGAACCATGGCTCTACATCTGCCTTTCTCGTGGCTAATTGGAGATAAAAGTCTCTTGGACTTTCCTGTCAGGGCTGGCTGTGAATGGAGATCCTGACATCACAAACTGTTGAGTAGCTAAGATTAAAACAAACATGAGCCACCAGTCCTGGCTAAAGTGATATTTCAGTTGAGATTGTCAGCAGTTATCAGGAAGAAAAAACCATGAGTATGTCCCTACATAGAGAAAATACACAAATCTGAAGAAATACTACAGCTGTTATTATTTGGTAAAGATACCTAATGAACACTGCATTAGCTTTTCTTTTTGGAAATCAGCCCCTTCTTCAATAAAATATTCTCCCGATTTTTGCTTATATTTCTTTGACTTTTTTCCACATAAACCAAGATATATTAACCAAACTGTACTTTCAAAAAGGAACTCATATTTCTTACATCTTTTAAAAATAGCTCTCATTTAATCAAAGATAAACTACAATTGTGCTGTTTTTTTTCCTTCCTTGTTTCTCATATTAAGTTAAAAATAGGTTGCAAAGGGCAAAATTGCCCAGTTTTATCAGCCTTTCCATGTGGATTTCCTTTTACTATTTTTATGCACATTTCACTAACTGGGTCTCCTTTCATCTCTGAAGCTTTCCTTATAAATGGCTCAGGATGATGGGTGTTTACAATATTGATGATTATGTCTGAAGCATATATTTTTATGCTTGGGTGTAGATAGGAAAAAAATGTCATAATATATCATCTAACAGATAACCACATCCTGATTATTTAGAAAGGGAGATGTAAAAATAAATGGTGAGTTTAAACACATGCATTTAATGGTTTAAAGCCATCCATGCCATCAGTAAACCAAAAGGCCACGTTCCTAAATATGGCGCTTGGTGCACAAATGAAAACAAGCACCATGGCAC
Source organism: Dipodomys merriami (assembly GCF_024711535.1). Lineage (NCBI taxonomy): Eukaryota > Metazoa > Chordata > Mammalia > Rodentia > Heteromyidae > Dipodomys > Dipodomys merriami. Next base: position 64,566,531 of record NW_027203381.1, on the reverse strand, counting down.
CTGCTGCACAAAGAACGTTTGATTAACCAGTTGAAACTTGATTGCTACAAAATTAGAAACAGAGGAAATTATAGGGAGGAAAGGAAAGACCAGGTTTAGCCCCATTTCTCTATTTTGTTGATAGTGGATAAATATAGATCATGATTTACAAATTTCCTCCACTCCCTGTACACTCCAGATCATGGAAAGAGCCCTGAAAGAATGTCAATTCACCAAAGAGAAAGTGTTTACACCTTTTCAATCACTCTTACTGAATAATTTTTGAGCCGTAATTCCTCTGGGTGGTAGTGAATTTCATAAGTCATGGGATCTGTCTTTTAAGAAGATTTTGTTCACATTTCATTTGTTTTTAGGCCCTTAGATTATTACGTTTTCACATGTCCATTCCTTGTACAAGGGGGACTTCACTGTAACATTTTTTCATATGCAGAAGTGCACCAGCCACATCTTCTCTGTGTTCCCCTATCCCACTCCACAAACCTTTTCAACAAGTGAAGTTGTTCTATTTCTGCACATGCAAACCAGTGCTCCTCTATGTTCACTCCCCTCACTAGTTTGTTCCCCTCCAAGTGCACTTACCCACCACTCTCAATGTAGCAGCCCCACTATATTATTTAATGTTTATTAACTGTACCATGATGTTTCAGATATGTGTATACTAAACCTTGATTTGAACAACCTCTCTCCCACCTTCTTCCTGGTACTCCCAAAGCCATTGCTTAACAGCTTTCATTAAGATTCTTTATCCAAATAAAGTATCCAAAATACATAGTACCATGTATCTTGAATTTAATCTTTCTTTTGTCTTCCCATCCCTCATTCTCTTATATAGTTCCATAGTTATAGTCATGAAGTATGTATGTATACGTATGTGTGTATGTCTACATATGTGTGTATAATTGTATATGTGTTATAGGTATGCACACACCCAATAGTATGTATGTCTTCTACATGTAGCTGCTTTCATTATGAAGGGTCATTATACCAATGAGTCATTGTTGATGTAAAAAAGCATTGTCTTGAGTGTTTTAGGCAGACAATAAAACTGAGAGTCATTATTTGGAGAAAAGAGGAAAAAATACTGGAGTGAAGGGAAGAGCTATACTAAGAAATGATTAAGGTGAAAGGAGAGGCAATGTGAGCCAGAATGTGATCTAACACACTTTTTAAATAATAAAACTTTTAAATGACACCAGGCCTGGAAGACTGTTTTTGAAGAAAACAAACTACGTAAGTGGCTAGAAATTTCTCTTCAATCTGATTTTATGAGTAACATCTTAATTATGAATAATTGTCCCAAACATTAGAAATTAAGAGTATTCCATTGATGGGTGAATCTGCTATCGTCTGGGATTATTTTATTTTGCCTGATAATCTTGATTGCAAATATTCAGAGTAGATAAAATTCACCTTTGTGTTCAAGAAAAATTTATAACAGAGAATTAATGATAAAAGGTTTATGAACTAATACAACCTTTACTTTTAGTTTGCCATTTTATCCTACTTTGATAGAGAACAGAGATTCAACATAATGTTTTACAGTGAAACCCTCGTTTTGGCATCATGAAATGGCTTAGTATGTCTGGCAGCCACACTGCCTAGGGGCTTGCTTCTCTAGAAATGAAGGTGGTCTTCAAGGCAAGAGGTGAGTCAACATGGCTTTTTGTTAGTTCTGAAATGTTCCTCTGACCCTACTCAACTAAGTTATAGACATGCAGGTCCTCATGATAGGAGAGAAGAGCTTTGGGAATAGAAGACAAAAAAGTAGTGATAATTTTTATTTTAAATTAGACCTAACTGGGCCACTGGCTCAAGCCAGTAATCCTAGTTGCTCAGGAGGCTGAAATCTGAGGATCGAGGTTCAAAGCCAGTCAGGGCAGGAAAGTCCGTGAGACTCTTATCTCCAATTAACCACCAGAAAACCAGAAGTGGCACTGTGGCTCAAGTGGTGGAGCTCTTGCCTTGAACTGAAGAGCTCAGGGACAGTGCCCAGGGCCAGAGCTCAAGCCCCACAACCAAGGAAAATAAAAGGCATAAAAAGAGTAACACTACACATGAAGTCTGTGTGGTTCCTTGTAATAGAAAGAAGACCTGGTTCAGGAGCTGTGGGATGTCTGGCTCCTTATGGCTCTGGTGATATTTAATAAAGTGATGTTGGGCTAATTCTTTCCTCTTTAGACCAGATAAAATGGGGTTGGCTTAACAGAACTCTGATGTTACTCTGTTTTTTTTTTTAAGACCAATTAGAGAAGTTGGCTTTTTCCCCCGCTTTTGAAATCACAGAATTTGTAAGTAATGATGATCTTTGGTGCAGATTTAACTAAAGAAAAACTTTCTGCTGTCCTTCACATGAACTGGCATCTATGCACAGGATTGCATGTTGGTTGTGACATATTCGCTATCTTTTAATCATTTCTGGAGAAAAAGAAAATGCCTCCAAATCTTTAATTTCACAATGATGTTCATGTTAAGAGTTAGTTAGTTTATTTATCAGTCCTGATATTGGAACCCAGGGGCCAATCTAGTTTACTACTCTATTACTAACCTCCTTCACCTAAGAGATTCTGTTTTTTAAATGTGTTCAAAGTAGGAGAAAACATTGTTATGCATTAAGTTGTGACATTCTATCAAGCACAAGACTCATTCCAATTTTGGCAATAGTCGATGTGAGGCAAAATTAAGTAGACAGGACTTAATATAGTTACTTTCAAATGTTGTTTGTGACTTTCAAAAACCTTTCTCTTGTTTTGATCATGTGTAAATTGTTAGCCACATTTATATAGCATCAGATCCCTCTTTAGGGCTCAGAGGGAGTCAAGATGGTATGGTATTTAGCTTGATGATATTAGCTTGATAATATTTAATGTAAACTTCAACTTTGCTTTGTTTGTTTTTGTTTTTTTGCTGGACCTGGAGCTTGAACTCAGAGTCTGGGTGCTGTCCCTGAGACTCTTTGTGCTAAAGGCTAGAACTCTACCGTTTGAGCCATAGCACCACATCCAGCTTTTTCTGAGTAGTTTACCTCCTTCCTGGGCTGCCTTCCAGCCTTGATCCTTAGATCTCAGCCTAGTGAGTAGATAAGATCACAGTCATGAGCCACCTATGGCCGGGCAACTTGGCTTTTCTTATGATAAAATGGGGCTGGGTTGGGAATTGAACTCACGACCCTGAACTTGGTAGGCAGTTGCTCCCCGTTTGAGCCAGTCCCTCAACCCAATATTTTATTTTTTAATTATTTTTAAAAATTTTAATTTATTGTCAAGGTGATGTATTGTCAAGGCTACAGTTACATACCTAAAATAGTGAATACATTTCTTGTCGAATTTGTTACCACCTCCCTCACTTTTTTTCCACTTTCTCTCCTCCCCCCACACAGTTATACAAGTTGACTGAATCCTATTCTTTGTTATTTTGGATTAACAGTCTATGAAGATAAAATGGTTGAATGCTCTCTCAAAAATCACTAATTTTAGTGGATACAAAAATACTGGATACAGTATTTTTGAAGCTTTTTTAAAAAAATTGTATAAGTTCTATAAAAAATTGTGTTTCACTATGACATCCCAGCACATAATTTAATATATTGTGTTCATTTTCACCCTGCTATTATGCTTCCCTGTCCCTCCCACCCTCCCACTCACCTCCAATAGGCAGTCTTCTACTTTAATATTGTTCTATTTTTTGGTGTAGATTCTGAATTACCACAATGAAATGGTATTACTAGCCTATGTTAATTCAAAAACTCAAAAACTTGAAAAGAAATAAAAAAAAATGAAGGAGTTTTTAGATACTTGAATCCTCCATTAACATACTCTTATACCTACATAAGTACATACTTTTCATATAATGTTACTCCATACATCTTGCTTGTGAATTAATACACAATTTAAAAATAAACCTGAGTTAATAAATAGATATTCAACAATATCCTAAGGTTATTTCTGTGATGACCAAGAAGACACTCAGGGGACTGGGAGTGTGGCTCAGTGGTAGTGTGCTTGCCTTGCATGCATGAGGGCCTGGGTTTGATTCCTCAGCACCACATAAACCGTAAAAACCGGAAGTGGCTCAAGTGGTAGAGCACTAGCCTTGAGCAAAAGCAGCTCAGGGACAATGTCCAGGCCCTGAGTTCAAGCCCCAGGATTAGCAAAAAAAAGAAAAAAAGAAAGAAAAAGAAAACAAGAAAAGAAAAAACACTCAGGAAGATTGGGTTAATTAGTGTGCCATGCTCATCATTGGCTTGTTGACCTTGAGTTAAGTGATGGAAACTAGTCAAATTCACTTTATGTATTTATTGCCAGTATCGGGTCTGCGCTGTCCCTTCACTTTATCACTTAAGTCTGGCACGCTACCACTTAATCCACAGTTCCCTTTCTGGCTTTTGGTTAATTGGATATAAGAGTTTCAGTGTTTACTGGCTTTGAACCTGGATCCTTAAATCTCAGTCTCCTAAGTAGCTAGAATAACAGGCATGAACCACTACTTCCTGGCTAAAATTCACCTTACTAATGCACAAAATCATATTAGTTTAAGTTATTTAATTAGTTTTATAAGTAATGAAAGTCATGCAATGAATTTAAGGTTGCCGCATTAGAACAAGAAATTTAGTAAGTCATATATAATTTACTAAACATATAAATACCTAAATTTATGATAAAACACTTTACCTCCTTTTAGTTTTCTTGTTTGCTCATGGATAAAAACTTTCACAATAACTCTAAGATGTGCCTGAAAACATTTGGTACATTGTGAACATAGTTGTACGGTATAAAATTGACCTTTGCTCAATGGAGGGAATATCTCTGAAGCCATGATTTTCCCAAAAGCATGACATTTACACTCAATAGCCATGTATGGAATTTAAAGCCACCGTAGAGGTAATCTGAAAAATATCTTAAAGAATCATAAGGGTATCATGCAATTTGTCCTTAGATAATGTTGATATTTCAATGCACAGCAATATTTGAATGGAGAGTGAAGCAAGTAAATGGGTGAGATTCAGTGTGAATTTTGTATTATTTGGGTTGTGACTGGAATGGGGATTTTATAATCTTTGGTGAATTTGACCCCCATTCCCACCCAACAAGACAATTAAATATAGATGTGGTACTCAGAACTTTAGAAATAGAGTTGGTTTCAAATCCTCAGTAACTCAAATAAGGGTTTTAGAATCATGGAAGAGCAACTGAATTAAGAGCAGTTGAATTACAGGTGACAGATCCCATCCCTAACACATTTTGTTTATATTGTTTTCACAAAAATACTTCTAAGACCTACTTAGCCATTTATTTAAGATTGTCTTTATGAAATTTAACTTTTAAATACCTTCTGCGATGGGCAAGTTGCTTTATATTTTGGCAATAATTCTGAATAAAAGGGCAAATTGAGACTGAGAAATCCTTAATAATTTGTTTAAAAGGTAAAATATCAATAGTGACTTTCCCCCCATTTCTTACATCTTTTCAATTGGCAGAAACAGATTTTCCACAGTCACAAAGATAGTTAGAAGAGCCAGAGAAACAACATAACATTTTGAGAGTCTCAATTTTATGCTCTTTTAAGTATAAGGTATTTGTGTCAGTATAAAATATTTTTCATCTAAAACAAACTTCGCATTAAGCATGATTTTATGGATGATATACTCTTAATGTGGTAAGCAATTATATTATAAAAATGTCTTCTAAATGGTGCAAATCACAAAAAGAATGATAGTTTATTAGTGTACATGTAACACCTTTTCACACAATTTTCTTCATTTTACAGATATTATTGCCTTTCAGAATCTCAAAAATATTTGTTAAGTACCTCTATTCTCTCCTCTCTGTCTCTTTGTCTCTGTCTCTCTGTCTCTGTCTCTGTCTCTGCTTGTCTTGCATTCTTTTCGTATCAGTTCTGGGGTTGAACTCAGGGCCTTATGCCCTTGCTCAGGTTTTTCTATCTAGGCTAGCACAGTACCATTTGGGCCACACATCCACTTCTAACTTTTGCTGGTTTACTGGAGATAAGATTCTATCACAAAATGCTTAAATAGGAATACAGGTTGACCCATTGTAACAATGAGATGTATAAGACACTATGTTGAAAAACAAACTTCATAATTTAGGTGTGGGGGTGTGTATAGTTGTGGAGGTGGGAGGGATGGGATGGTAGGGGAAAAACAAAGGAGGAGGTAACAATGCTTGATAGGAAATGTACTCATTACCTTGCTCATGTAACTGTAACCCCTCTGTACAGTATTTTTACAATAAAAATCTATTTAAAAAAAAAAGAGTCTATCAGATCCACCACCCCCTCCCCCAACCCAGGGCTGGTTTCAAACTGTGATTCTCAGATCTCATCCTCCTGAATAACTAGGATTACTAGTATGAGTCCCAAAGCCAAGCTCTCTGTACTATTGTTTTATTTGAAAACTTCAATCCTGCTTTCAGTAGTCAGAAAACTATTATATAAAGAAATATATATTATATAAAGAATATACATATATATGATATAAAGAATATATATATAAATATATAAAGAAATATGCCTTTAAAAATAATGACTTCTTTTTAATAAAGTTTAGTGTGGCTATAAAGTCTTCGAGGGCAGGACACTTAAAGATGTCCAGTACTTCTTTGAGGTGTTTTGCCTGCTTTATTTCTACCTAGAGTGGCCTGAAATGATGATCCCAACAATCTCTGCCTCCTATGTGGCTGGGATTACAGGCCTGAGCCACTGGCTCTTTCCTTGATATTACTATTCTACTGAAAGCAACATACATTTGTTTTCCCAATAATCATTTTTCTAGAGTTTAACATTCTAGATTAAGCATTAACTCATGTTTACCTGTAAATATGAAACAGTCTTGTTTAGATGACACAAACTATGTTACAGGATTTTAAACTGTGTTTAAGTATGTTTAACAGGATTTTAGGCAATTCTCTCAAGGAAATTTCTCATTTAGTTCTAATGCTCGTTCGTGGAATAAAGGGAACCTTTAAAAGTATGGATAGGGAAAACATGATAGATGGTTGGCCATTTGATGCACAGGTAACTTTTAGGTGGTATAAAAAGGCTTTCAGAGGGTATAGTTACACAAATGAAGTTAAATACAAGATATGTAAGCCTCAAGATAATGGTGACACTGTCGCATTTATCCTTTATCCATGCATGAATTATATTTTATTGTTATATTTACTTATATATTTACATATATGAAAGGATATACACACATATTTTTATGTTTATACATATATATATTACATTTACCTTACATTAAACTAGCCAATATTGTCAATGAAAAGTATTCTTTAAACTATAAACTAAGAAAAGAAGTATAGAGTTTCTAGGGCTTATAAGCCTGTATATCAGGCTTATAGAAGTGAGTAAGATAATTCTCCCTCTCTTCAAACTGGTCATTGGATTACTCTTGGAAGAACAATTTCTTCCTGGAATGTTTGTATTTCCTTTAAGAATAATTGTAAATACTTCATGAAAAACCTGTTTCTAGAGCATTTTATTTTAAAGTTACTTAAATAATTAAAATTATACTTATAGCACTCATATTAAGTATTATGACTCTGTTTTTTAAAATTAATGAACCAAGATAATTTGCGTTACTGAAGAACCCTGCTCTCCTAACAGCTAGTAATGCACACATAACTTCTTAAACTACAAAGTTGATTAGCAGGAAGAGATTAGCCTTTAAGAGATGCAGACCTTAATGTGAATCCTGATGAGGCATGTTTTGCCTTTGTATTTTTACATCTTTGTATTTTCACATTAGTAAAATAAGCCAGAGTTATTTTGCAGGTTTTTTGGTGAGAAATAGATAGAATTCAGGTAAAGTGGCACAAATCAGGTAATAATAATAGTTATGCTTTTAGTGCTTTCTATATGTTGCAACTTTTCAAATACTTATTTTTATTTTCATAAAAATATAATTATTAATCCTTCATTTTAAAGAACATTCAAATGTCATAGAGATTATTATGACATAGTGATATAAAATACAATCGTGAAATAATTTTGAGGAACAGAGAGATTTGACTAAGAGTTGTAAGTAGTGCCCACTCTTAACAATTGATGCAGTATTATTTTAGTAATAATAATTCCATAAAAACATTATCACACAATTTTAGAAACATCCTCCTCGACAAAAACAAAACAAACAAATGGACAGAGAGTTCAGCTATATTCAATGCATAATTAATCTTCCATCTCTAATATATTAAATAAAGTGAACTTTATCATTTTATACAAATTTTCAAGGTTAATTTTCACATACTTGGACTCTTACAGACTATAGGCCTACAGGATGTTAGAAAGGGGAGGGCATTATTAGCAATTGCCAAATGTAACATTCTCAATCAAGACACAGAAAAAAATGAGTCCCAGAGAGAATGGATGGAAGGGAGAAGTATTAAGGGAGGAATAAAGTAGAAAATGAAGGAAGAAATGAGCAGAGAGAAGATAGGATGGCCGAGACATTACTACTGAAGGGTGGAAGTGCTTGGTTCTAAAACTTGGCATGATCAGGGTGTTTACACAAAACAAGGGGCATCAGTGAGTCCAAGCCAATCCAGGCATTGGCTAATGATGCCAGTCATTGCTCGAGAGAGGTGCCTTGAGATTTGGAGAAAGGAGAGCAAGAGCTCAGCCAAAAAATATCCTAAATTATAGACATTATCTATCCTAAAGGTAGTTAGTGTGTTTAGAGCGGTGCCCGAGTTTGATGGGAACCTGCTCCTACACTATACTACCTCTCCTGATTCTTGTTTTACTGATGGAAAAAAAAAATCCAGGGAGGCTAAAAGACTTGTTGAGGGTCACAAAGTTGCTGAAGTCAGGACTGGGGATAGAAGTCTGGTTTCCTCTTCCCATAGCTTGTGTTTCTTTGGCTGCACCATCACATCTAAATAAAGCGTCTGGTGATAGGAAATACCGTAGAGGAAGGTTCACAAAGTGGTTAAATTAGATCATGGTTGAAGATGAGCCCTAAGATTCTCTAATGCTGTGTAAGTTCTTAGTCTCGAATATAGAAAAAAAAACCTGACTGATAAGGGAACTTTCCTTGATCATTCTTCCATTCCCTATTCTTTATTTCAATAATAAAATATTATAGAGACCCAATTTTAGTGCTTAATGCTTATAGCTATGTGGCAGAGCTAGTAAAATACTTTGGGAAATTGTTCCCTTTGGGCAAATGTAATTAATTTAATATTATTAAAATGTCCAAATCATCCAGAGTATTTGATCAAGAAGTTGAAATTATACCTTTGAGGTTTCTATACCTATTCAACTACAGCTATCTGCTGCCCCATGAATGGATCATGATTCATTATATAGCAATCAGTTCAAAACCCTGAGAAATTATAAGTAAAAATGTCTACCTTAAGTACTTACTTTAACTTTGTGAAATTACTTATAGAAAAGGGTTGAATTCATGTCCATATAAAAACCTTAGAAAATGTTCTATTTGAGTAGCAAAGAGAAGCTACAAAATATGCTTAATAGTTTGGGATAGATCATAAGCTATGACATCATCAATTCTTTCATGCCTATCATTACAATGGACATTAAAATAACTCCATTTCTAGAGGCATATTAATGAATAAGTAATCATCTTATTACTAAACCTTGAGTCTATTATTATAATTTGAAGAAACAATATTTTGTTCCTTTGTTAGAGATGAATTGTTAGAGATGAAATTTTGTATGCATTCTTAATGTTTCTGCAGATCAAAACCTGAAACAAAATTTTAAATCTGCTCTCAAGTGGAACTCAAGGGTCTATTTCAGCTTAATTCAATTCAATCAATAAGTGAGAACACTTCAAACCCTGCAAACTCTTCATGATGTAAGTCATCTTGAACTCTTTTGTTAATACCAGTTGATTTTCTTAATAAGAAAAAGAAGATGCTTTAAGCTTTTATAAATAGAGAATACAGAATTTGATTACTTTAGTGGTATTTATCGGATGTGATTTTGACATAAATAAATATTAAACCAAAACTTGTTTATGTGGATTATTTCTTTTACATTAAAAATTGCCCTGATAGTACTATCTGTGCTTAAAGTAATATTATTAACATAGCACAGAATCTTTCTAATGAGTTCCTTCTTTATTTTGAAATTAAATAAAGCACAGAGAAATACTTAAATATGAACTATCTGAACAAATATTTTGCTTCTTAACTTTACATTACAAATTGACTTAGATGTTTAAAATTTATTTTAGAGAGCGAAAAATTATCAAAAACATTTCTAATTTTAAGAAAGTCTAAATATACACAAAGTATTTTAGAAGTAAGTGAAAGTAAATAGCAAGGTTAAAAGGAAAACAAAACCCACAAGATCTCTATTGATTTTTGCATTTAATTTACCTTGTGAATATTCAGGAGATCCTGATGTAAGAATCCTGTCTGTGCAGTTCCTCCCAAACTCAGCCCTGATGGTGAGTTTGCTCTCCGAGTGAGTTTTTATAGTCTCTTTTAGGCACCCCTTACTCCAATCCCTGCCTTTGCTCTCTCTTACATCACTTCTACAGATTTTCCACTGAGCATTTCCCCATGCTTCTCTTCAATCTCTCTCCCTTCCTCGCTCTCTCTTTTCTCTCCCCCTTTTTATTTCCCTTCTCCCCCTCCTTCCTTTCCTCCCTAACTCCCTCTACATATTTATTTTATCTATTGCTTTGCCTATGGTATTTAAGTAGCAATGGGAGCTGGGCTCTGGAAAATTTAAGTATACATTTTAGTATTGTGTTCAGCTTTAGACCCATCACCATTTCCTGAGGTTTTAGACAAGCCCCGAGTACTGAAAATCATATTTCAGAAATTAAATACACTTGAAGATTTGTGAAGTCACCAAGGCATTTCAAAGTAAGACTTAGCTTATCATCAGATCCAAATTGTTCCTCAGATGTTTTTTTGGACTCTTAAATTAAATGATCAGCTATGAAAATGATGGTGGATGGTTTTAGCCGCAGTCAGGTGAACTGCTTTCTCAGTGAAACCAACAGCTACTTCACAATTAACATGGTTATACTAGGAAGGCCATCCCTAACAAACCTATAAATACTAGGCTGTGTGACGTGTGGGCTATAAATGCAGAGCTTGTAGTCATTCTTATCTTACTCTTGTTCTCCAGTGTTTTAATTTCCTCTCAAATGAGACATTCCTGCCTCTCTCTGAAGGTTCCTTACACTCTCATCCCTACTAATCACATTTATTACTAACACATTAATTAATAATAAATGATTAAGTTTGAAAATGTATTAAAGGCATATGCTATGTCACTAGAAGATGACTTTTATTCACTTGTGAATCCCCATTAAACAGATACAGAGTCTGAAGATGAGGTAAACAGAGTGACTTTATGAGAAAATACAGCTGGACTGCAAATCCAGATCTTATTTACATATTCTATTCTTTGCCAGTGGTTGAATTCTGTCTCACTGTTTAAAAAAGCCAGGGAAGAGAATTCCAAACCAGATTATATTTTTTGCACTATGAGAAATACATTGTTCTTTTTGGTTTTGCTTTAAAGCTGTGTCAAATACTACTCACTACTATTGAAATTATTACATGGTTAATTTGAAACTAGATAGGAGAACTGAATTGATGGGCCAGTAAAATGCTTCAGTTTTATGAAAGGTTTCCAGGGATAACATATGTCTCAACAAGCTTGAAATTTGAGTAGTTGATGGCAGTAGTTCACAAGTCAAGATAAAAATAAAGCCTAATTGTAGACCCTTGTTTAGACATTACTGCCATAAAACAATTCTGTTAGCTTGAATGATGGAAAACTCTCAATATAGATTTAAGGTGGTACATCACCATGTTCCCATACCTCCCCCTTTTTTGAAATGCTTCTCTTAGCATGCTGACAAGTGATATCTGTGGCTGATTTATTCCAGATCTGTCCCTGCTTAGACAGTCCAAAGATTCCACCCTATTTGTGGATTTTGTTGACCTAATTCAAAAATTTGACTTAACTGTTCTTCAGCAGTAGAAATAGCAACAGTTTATTCCAGGAACACAAGCATGGTACATTTAAATCTGTCATACAGGCTTCTGTATGTTATATACTTCTGATTGATTTATATGTGCATTTATACATGAGAGAAAAATTTGAAGGCCTTAGAAAAGAGAGGAGAAATCGGAGCATGTTAAGAAATAGAAAGATATAGAAAACAAATGTCCACTGAGAGATGAAGAGAAACTAAGACAAGGAAGGGAGAAAAGATTAGTGAAAGCTTTTCAGCTAACATGTGATTCTTGACTTCTTATAAGAACCTTGCCAAGGAGGTATTATTCATATGTAACAGATGCAAAACTCAAGCTCAATGCTGTTAAAAGAATAGCCCAGTTTAAATAGCCTAGTTTAAAAATGACTGGACCAGGGGTTGAACATTTCAACTTATTAGTTAGGAGGCTGGCATAGAAAGAAGGCACATTCAAAAGGATCAAACTGAGGAATATATAATTTTGGCAGTGAAATACAACCAACAAATAATAGCCAGACATCTCTAGTCTTGACCTGTTAAAGGTGGTTACCGGGACCCAGAGATAGAAAGATACAGGTAAAGAAGTTTTCTGATGAAAGCGTAATTTTTACATCAAAAGCCACACTGATCAATAAACTCTATTCACAGTAGCCTAACTATGGAATCAGACTAGGGACGCATCAATGGCTGAATGGATGAAGATGATATGGTATATAAACAATGAAATATTATTCAGACATAAAAGAGAATGAAATCATATTGTTTGCAGCAGTATGGATGGAACTAGAATTGATCATGATAAATGAAATAAAGCAGAGTGGCAAAGATTAAATGTTTGCTGTCACCCACACAGCCTAGAAAATAAAAAGACATGAAAATTGGAGAGGTCTAGTAGAGAAGAAGAAAATTGTTGAACAAAATGAAGGGAAGGATGGAGAAGTCAGATCAAAAATTTGTTCATCTTTTTGCCCTATAATCTGTCAATTTCAAACATGCTATTGGTGTATTTTGAGTGTTGGTTTGTTAGTAGTTAATGTAATTATTATACAGTTAGATGTATAACTACTATATGGTTATTATCTGTAACTACTATCATTTTGTCACATCTGTTTCTTGTTTCCTCTTATTCTGCTTTATTTTGGATTTTTATTTATACATCTGTTTCACTTTTTAAATTGTTGCTATAGGTTTTTAATACTCATAATTATATCTTCTTCATATGTAATCCAGCCATAATTTTCTACTCAGCAAGTAATGTAACAATCTTTCAACATGTATGTCCATTTTTCTCCCTTTCATTTACTACAATCATCATATCTGCATTTAATTTTAACCTGTTATAATCCCATAATTAATTTTTCCTGCTTTTTCTTCACATGTGTATATTTAGTGATACATAAAATTTAACAATCTTTCCTGATTTACTATAGTTTACTCTTGCTGATGGTAGTTTTATGTGTGTGTGCTTTCTTTCAACATTTTCTAAATCTCTAAGTGTTTAATTCATCATAGTTTTTTAATTTATCTTTTTATTTTACTGATTATAGAGTTCTGATGCTTTCTTCTATTAGTATTTTAAACTTTGATTTTCTCTTTCTCTTTCTCTTTCTGTCTCTCTGTCTCTCCTCTCTTTCTGATACTTTAATTACATGTATATTTGATTATTTGATTTTGTCCCACATCTTTAGAAAGGTCTGGGTAGGATTTTAAATACTCCTTTTCCTATCTCTATTTGAGGTTCTATATTTCGTCTAGTTTCAAATAAATTCATAACTTTTTATTTTAATTGAGTCTCTGACATTTGTATTTATGTATATATTATTTGTTCAGTATTGATCTGGAAAATAAATGTGGATTTCCTTTCTGTCTGGACCTTCAGGAATTCTAAATCCTCTTGCAACTTGAACATTTAACTTTATTTTAACATGGTTTGACCATCACCACAAACAACAGGTGATAAAATGATATGTGTGCCTCCTTCCTACTGAAGAGCTAATAATATTAGAAATGTGTTACCTATGGGAGTCTAGTGACCTTCCTGATGGGCTCAAAATTATGTTTTGACACTTTTTTTTTTTTAGAAATTGAGTGTTGGTTTGTTAGTATTTATTATACAATTAGTGTACTTATTATACAATTAGGTGTACTATGTACTAAATTGAAAACAAATCTTCCTAGTTTTTGTTTTTTCCCCTGTCAGTTGTGGGGCTTGAACTCAGGGCCTGGGCAGTGTCCTTGAGCTCTTTTGGTCAAGGCTAGCACTCTACCACTTTGAGCTACAGTGCCACTTCCCTTTTTGAGTAGTTTATTGGAGATAAGAGTCTCATGGATTTTCCTACCTGGGCTGGCTTTGAGTCATGAACTTCTTATCTCAGCCTCCTCAGTAGCTAGGATTGCAGAAAAGAGCCATTGGAGTCTGGCTCTTCCTGGTATTTTTTGTTTATTTTGAAGTATAGGAAAATTTTGATAATCAATTCCCATTTTTTTGTGATAGTGTGGTTATTATCATCTTAACTTTATAGATATGAATGTAGATTTGGAGCCACTCATATTATATAAATAAAGTATGACTTTTAGCTCTACCCTACTCTTTCTACTGCATTTGTCTGTGTAGAAATAATCCCTCTAGTAGCAGAATTCAAATGCAGAGTGAAAACTGCATTTGCTAGTCTGCTTGTAAATTTTCTAGGAAGTGAAGTGAAATTCATAAGTAGACATTTTACTTCATTCTGATCTTACACATAAGGAGACTAATTTCTACCTCTGGACTAGTATAGAACTCCACACATTATTCTGATTTTACACTGATATATATGTACACATACCACACACACACACACACACACACACACACACACACACACATACACACACACACACACACACACACACACACACACACACATATGCCAAGAATGCACATCATGCCTATGGAGTTGTGGGGTTTTTTTTCCATTACAGGTTTTCAGATGACCTTTGAGTCAAAGCACATTAACCTTCACCTTTATTTTTATAGAGGTAGAGGTTCAGTTAGTCTTGATAGCCTTATTTTGAAACTGTTTTTAAAGCCACACTATTTGCTGACCCTGGTGGAATGGCCTTGATATCTGATACCTCCACCCTTTATACCCTTTCCCCAGTAAGATCACTCCAATGAGCTACATGAACTACAGAACTGTAGCCATTAAATTCAGTAGCTTGTTATGACTTTCATGTACAGGATATGGACATTCTGAGAACACCAAAAAACACTGCCATATAGTTCTGTTTTTGTGTGTGTGCTGGTCCTGGGGCTTGAACTCAGGGCTTAGGTGCTGTCCCTGAGCTTTCCTATCTATTTTTTTCTACCACCTTTTGCAAGGCAAACACTTTAGCACTTGAGTCACAGCTCTACTTTCTGATTTTTGGTGGTGATAATAGTTTCACAGACTTTCCTGTCCTGGCTGTCTTCAAATCGTGACACTCAGATCTCAGCCTCCTGAGTAGATAAGATGACAGTCATGAACCACCAGTGATTAGCATATATAGCCCTAATTTAATCATGCAAACACACATAGAATGATGAAATACTTACACACAAGTTGCTCCTGGGAGATCAAATGTGTATAATGAGGCATAATAACTTATTATCAGAATAATAATAGAGTAAAATACTAAATTATTTTTAAAAATTTTATTTTCTTGTAAAGATGCTGTACAGAGGGATTACAGTTACATGCATAAGGTAATGAGTATATTTCTTTTTAACCATTGTTACTCCCTCCTGTGTTTTTTCCCAGTCCCCTACTCCCCAAAATTGTAAAGTTCATTTCCAACATAGTGTCTTGTTAGTAGCTTAGCTGCAATAAACACAATTGTGCTGGTAGCTTTAGTATGGTCTTGTTTGTGATCATTCAGGTAAATGCCACAAAGTGGGATTGCGGGGTCTTAGGGGAGCTCTGTGTGGAGTCTTTTAAGGAACCTCCATACTACTTTCCAAAGTGGTTGAAAAAGTTTACACTCCCACCAACAAGACAGTAGGGTTCCCTTCTCTCCACATCCTCTCCAGCATCTGTTGTTATTAGAGTTCTTGATTAAAGCCATACTAACTGGGTTGAGGTGAAATCTCGATCTTGTTTTGATTTGCATTTCTTTTATGGCTAGGGAGGTTGAGCATTTCTCCATGTGTCTATTGGCCATCCTTCCTTCCTCTTCAGAGAAGTTTCTCTGTAAGACTTTAACCCACTTATTTATCGGGCAGCTGTTTCTTTGAGGATTTGTTGTTGGGGGATTTAATTTTTTGAGTTTCAGGTATATTTTAGATAAGAGACCCTTGTCTGTTTTATGGGTAGTGAAGATCTCTCAATCCGTGGGCTTTCTATTGATCTTGTTAGCTATGTCCTTTGCCATGCAGAAGCTCTGCAACTTCATGCAATCCCATTTGTCTAAACTTTCTTTGATTTCTTGTGTTTCTGGTTTCTATTAAGAAAATTTCAGCCTGTGCCAAGGAGACCTAGGGTTTCTCCTATTCCATCCTGTAATGTTTTCAGAGTATATGTTTTGACTTTGAGGTCTTTGATCCAAGGAGTTGATTCTGGTGTAGGGTGATATATAAGGATCTAGCTTTAGTTTTCTCCAAGTGATTAACCAATTTTGCCAGCACCATTTACTGAAGAGGCTGTCTTTCTTCCATTCTACTTTTTTAGCTCCCTTATCGAAGATTTGATGGTTATAGGTCTATGGATTCATTTCTGGGTTTTCAATTATATTCCATTGGTCCTGAGGTCTGTTCTTGTACCAAGCTGTTTTGATTACTATGGCTTTGTAGTAGAGTTTGAAATTAGGTATTGATATTCCTCCAGTACTGTTCTTTCTGTTAGGGGTAATTTTTGCTATTCGGGGTCTTTTATTGTTCCATATGAAGTTTTGGATTGCCTTTTCTATTTCCTTGAAGAATGAGGTTGGAATATTGATAGGTATCACATTGAATTTGTAGATAGCCTTGGGAAGTATTGACATTTTCACAATGTTGACCTTCCAATCCAGGAGCATGGGAAGTTTTTCCACTTTCTAGGTTCTGTTTTGATTTCCCTTTTCAGGCTTTTGAAGTTTTCATCATAGAGGTCCTTCACTTCTTCAGTTAAGTTAATTCCTAGGTAGTTCTCTGCTTGGTAGACCATTAACTTCTGTATCTAGGTGCTCCTCTACACCCATTATCCTCAGATTAGGCCTTCTGATGGTGTCTTTCAAATGTTGAATAGATGTATCATATTTCTTGTTTTTGTCTTGGATAGTTGTATGTTCTTTCTCTATATTATGTAGGCTGTCTTCAATCCCCGAGAGTCAGTCTTCTGCATGGTCAAGACTTTCGACTTTGTTTTATATTTCTTTTCCTTCTAATTGTTCAGTTTTGATGGCTTCAAATTCTTTGTTGGAGCTTTGTTTTATGTCTTTTATGAACTTCTTTACTTTCTTAATTTGGTGTTCTGTGTTTATTCTCAAATCACTTAGTTGATTGGTTATGGTTTCCTTGAAATCCCTTCAGCATTCCCTTCAGCTCCATTCAGCATTCCCTTTGTGGTCTCCCTGGATTCCTTCAGCTGTTTGTTAATGGATTCCATGAATGCCTCTATCTATCTTTGTCTATTCTCATCCTGCTCATGCAATTCCTGTATTTTTCTTTGAGTGTTCTCAGCCTGCTCACGCAATTCCTGTGTTTCCCTTTGAGTGTTCTTAGTCTGCTCACACAATTCCTGTATTAATCTTTGAAAAATCTTCCTTCCACTCACTAGATTCCTGAATTTATCTTTGGTTTGCCTCCTCTCACTCCCTATCATGCCCACACTGAGTCCTTTGCAGGTTTTCAATCTTTTCATTCACCATGTTTATCAGTAGTGTTTTTGGAAACTCTCCTCTGGATTATTCATTAACTGTTCTGTCACCTGATTATCATGAATGGGAGTTGGGTATCCAAGTCTGGATACCCAGACTTGCCATTTTTCTTGTGTTTCTCCAGCTTGTTCTGCCCATTTGGTATGAAAGTAACACCAATTTTGTGTCTAGAACACTATTTTAAGGCAAGCATCAATGAGTCCTGTAGTTGCACAGTCAGAATGGCTGCAGATACAATCTATTCAACATCAAACAACTATGGATTAATGTGCTAAGAACATCAAAGAGGGATTCAGTAAATCATAAATTATTAGGTTTAGGGAGAATTGTGGGAAAAAATAGGATTAGAGGGATGTGGAGAGGTAAAGGAGAGTGAATTTAACGAAGTCCTAATCTCAGAGAAGGAAATGGTTTCGACAGAATGATAGGAAAGAGAAAAAAAATGGAAAAACAAAAATTTCAATTTAAGAAGTGAAACACTTACAAATTATGATATTGAGAGAAGAAAAGGATAGGATGAGAGGATGGGAGAGGTAAAAAGGAAACATGAAAAAATAAAAAATAAAAATTCTCAAATTTGGAATACTTGAAAATTATATAGGTGTAAAGAGATAATACTACTATTAAATAAGTTAATAGGTAGTGAATTGAGTAATAAATTTCTGGATGACAGGTATATATATAGGGATGAGCAGAACAGTAATTAAGTCACACACAAAAAGAGAGAAAAAAGAAAAAATGGACCAAATGTCAAAAGAGATTTTAAAAAAAGAAAGCACGCGCGCGCGCACACACACACACACACACACACACGCACACACACACACACCCCTAAAATTATGAGAGAAAAAATGACAGAAAACAATTAAAAAATAATAATAAGGGTAGAAAAAGAGTTATTTGATTTTTTTTTTGGGGGGGGGAGATCTTCTATCTCCCCTGTGTCCACAACCAGCCTTTTGGTGGAGTCTCTGGTCTGCTTTTGGTGTTTGGTTTCTTAAATCAGTTTGTTTGAGCATGCAGAAAAATGCTCTGCATTAGCCAGGATTTTGTGATCCTCCTCCCAGGCTAGTTGGGTGTGAGGGAGATCTGCTTTGAATATCACAAAAGAGAGAGATGGCTGTTTCCTCTAGCTTGGAGTTGATGTGATGAGGCTAGGTTCTGGGTAGGGTAGCAATCAGTAGCTTTTCCCTGAAAGGCCAGCTCCTGAGACACTCACAGAGCCCAGCCTGGAGTCATTCCCAGGATTTATGTTTATTGAGTTTCAATTGTATGTCTTTAACCCTTCCTGCAATCTAGGCTGCAGTGGGGAGGGGCAGCCTCTGGCTCTGTTTACCCAGTGAAGAAAGTCACTGTTCCTGGGGTGGAACTTCTTCTGCCTGGGTGGGTGACTTTCCCCTGGGTGGAGCTGAGCCTGGCAGGTCAGGTCAGGTTCCTGTGACCTGCTAAATGGTTCTTTTTGTTTTCTTCTAAGGCCTGAGTTGGAGCTTGCTGCTCTGCTGGGCCTTTCCCACAGGGCCTTTGTCAGTATTTAAGATGGAGATCTCCAATGGTGGGGAGGGGTGGCCTTCCCAGCACTGTTCCCTGGGGAGTGAGGATGTCAAGGTTCTACTCATGCCAGACTCTTGGTTCCTGGGCCGTCTCTGGTCTGCGATCTGCAGGATGAAGATCTCTGCTCCTTGTCAGTTCTTGCTGGTGGTGAATAGAATCTGCTCCCACGCCATGTCTGGGACCTTTGTCCTGGACATTCTCTGTTGGTGTTGTGGCGGCCTGCCACTGCTGCTGCCACTGAAGCCATGGCTGCCAGCAAGTGCTCAGATTTGCCTGGATTTTCCCTCTCTGGCCAAACTCTCTGTACTGTGGGGGGCACACTTGGTGTGATTCTCTAGCCTAGGACTATTCACTGGAACACTAAAACTGCTTTATATGTGAGAGCTTGTTTAGCCTTCAGCTTCTCCTCTGCCATCTTCTTGCGGTCAGCAATGGAATCATCTCCAATTACAAATGCCAGTGTCTGAGGGGCCAGCCCCACTCCAACCCTGTAGCACTTCTGCCTTTTGCCAGCTAGCAAGCTGGAAGATACCACAGAGTCACCACTGCAGTGGGGGAGTTGCCAACGCCAAAGTCGGACACTGGAGCCACCAGATCCGCGATTCCCTCTTCTACACCTGCTAGCAAATACCTATATCTGTTGACCTCTGACTTCTCCTGGAGTGTTGCAGTCTATCCTGGTGCAACCTTGGCCTGGGCCTGAGGACACCAAGACCTGCTTTGACCCCAGTATCTCAAGGTCTGTAGGCATTCTTCTTGTTTTTATAATATAAATGTAACCTATCACCATATAGTACATCAGAACTTATAATTCTTTGTAAGATTTAAATCACTGTAATAGTAACTGTTCTATCACTGACACAATACTCCTAAATAATGGTTGCCACTCTATCATTCTAGACAAGAAAAGAACCAGTTTAAGTAATATCTACTTCACACATTTGTTAAGCAAGGAATTTTGTGTTGTGTGGAAATAGTGGCCCTGCTTTCCAGGAGGCTGTATTTTAATTAGGAAGGCACATTTAAAATGCAAACACCTCTAGGAAGGCTTCTATATTATTCTGTGAGGAATTCAACTCTCTCTGTGTGTGTGTGTGTGTGTGTGTGTGTGTGTGTGTGTGTGTGTGTGTGTGTGTGTGTGTATACACCATTAGTGGAGTTGAAACTCAGGGCCTTACACTTTTGCTTGTTTTTTTTTGCTCAAAGCTGTATTTATTTATAGAAAATGGTATGTGTCAAATTGAGGAGTAGTAACAATTTACTATCTTTTATGGGATAGCAATGTGTTATATTTTTATAGGCAGTATACTAATTAACAATTTATAGAATGTTTATCATACACTAGCATTATGACATTAAATCTTCACTTCTATATTTTCACCACACTAGTGGAATTATCCTAATTTTAAAGAAAAAGGAACTAAAACTTAACTAAAACCAACAAATTAGTTACTGATAAAGCCAGGATTTCCATCAAAATTTTTTGACTAAAAATACACATTTGTAGTTGGAATAGATGTGGAGGAGATAATAAAATGGTTACACTGACCAAGATGCACTGTTTTCAAAAACTTGACATGTTGAATTGAAACCCCTTTGTACAACTACTTAAGCTAATATAAATAAAATGAAACCAACGTTCTCAGCAGCTACTCTGCAATGTTTTCTTTGTTATCTATATGAACGTCTAGTTAGGTAATCTTCCAAGATAGATAATATCAAGTCATAGGACATTAAGTTCAGAGTACTTTCAAAGGCATCAAAACAAGAATGAGAATTTGTGTGCATAAAAAATAATTCCAAACTTCCTATCTAAATCATACTCAGCACTCCCTTCTGTTGTACTTCACTGAAGACCTGGGGAACTCAACATTCCTGAGTATCTTCGGAACTTATTATGTGCAATTATTTAGGCTGTCAATTTTCATCTCGTAGAGCATTGTGTCTATGAATTATGCATTCTTTAAACTCATTCCCATAAGTACATACAAGCATCATAAAATAAACGTTAGTTCATATAACATGCTGAGATTTAAAACTAGAACCTGTCAAGTAAGTATAAAATGCTACTAACAAGATCATTGAATTCTCCAAGCATCCTTAAAGCTTACATACCCACTTCTCCTATACTTGAGGTGAAGTAGATCCTTAAAAATGTTAACAAAACTTTTAGAAATAGAAATGATAAGGGTGATGGCAATAGTGATATTCTATGTTCAGATTATTTCACAGTTTATAATACAGTTTATAATATAACCTAGGAAATCTCCGTTAGTCTGTCAGTCCTTTAATATTATGGCGATATTTAGCATGAAAAAATTTTCAGTGCTGTAATAATGATCTTGGGTTATAAATAAAAGGAAAAAGGCTTGAATTTATTATGATCAAGGAGATTATCTATCAACTATATATTTACTTAATACTTGTAGAACACAGAATTGTGTTTCTTGAAGAAGACTAAACTCTAACATCAAAAGCTTTTTTGTGAAAGTAGATCGATCAATCATACTAAGAAAGGGTAATCACATCAAGTAAGTGGTGAGATGAGAAAACGTCTTTCTATATTTTGTATTAACAAAGATGAAAATCAAATTCATATGTTACATCAGGTTAATTTAATAACTTCTCACATTAACTAAAGTTATTTCTATAGAATTTTTCAAAATATACATGACATAGACATTATCAGAAAAAATTTCATTTGATAATTTGTATACTTGCTGTAGAATATTTCTGTTGTCTTATATAAATAATTATATGTAAATTAAAATATGTGCGTAATATCCAAGTTGATTATTTTCTTGATTCAGAATAGATTATCTTTTCATATTTTATCACAAAATTATAAATATTTGTATTTTAAATAGGGACACAAGGGTAGAGACATGAACATTAATTCTTTGTCATCCATCTTTCCAGTTATAACTTCTATATGTAAAATTAGAATAATTTACTCAAACTACTGGCAGATAATTTTATTTTAAGCTCATTGCTTTTCATTCTTTTTTTTTTTCTTTGCTGATTCTGGGGCTTAAACTCTGTACCTGGGTAATGTCTTTGTGCTTCATTTGGTCAAGGCTAGCACTCTACCACTTTGTGCCACAGAGCCACTTCTGGCTTTTCCTGTTTAGGCTGGCTATAAACTGTGATCCTCAGATCTCAGCCTCCTGAGTAGCTAGGATTAGAGACATAAACAACTGGTACCAGACTAATTCATTATTTTATCAAGCAAAAGTATTTTCAGTCTACTTTACAGTTTATTTGTTCTAAAAGTAAACTGAAGAAGAAAGTGGAATGACCTACAAATGATTTGCTTTTTATTTTCTAATAAGAAAGTTTGTTAGGGAAAAAAATATACTTTCAATAGATTGGAAGATGGTCATTTATATGGTGGCAATGACTTGCTTATTTCTTTGAACTTCTAATTTCCTTCTTTAATGTTTTAGGTTAGAAGGCATATTGAAGAATTCATAGGTCAATGTTTAGGAATTGGGATATACTATATATTAGGACATCATGTAAATGATATATACTTATATAATGCATATGACTTTGTGTGTGTGTGTGTGTGTGTGTGTGTGTGTGTGTGTGTGTGTATACACACACATGCGCACCACTAATAGGGCTTGAACTCAAGGCCTGCGTGCTTTTCTATAGCTTTTTCATTCAAGTCTGGTGCTCTATTATCTGAACCACACCTCCACTTCTGGCTTTTTGCAGGAAAGTTGGAGATGAAAGTCTTGTACACTTTCAGATTGTGATCCTCAGATCTCGCCTCCTGAGTAGCTGAGATTTGGGAGACACTGGCACCTGGATAGATGATGTATAAGGAATGCTCATTGTGAAATACACATTGTTCTTAGACACTTGTTTATTTCATCAGCAGAACAACGCAGATGTCAATTCTTTTATTATATGTATTTTGAAACAGGGAAACTAAGTTAGGAAACAATATTTGGTGGAGAAGCCAGATGCTCTTCATTGATAGAGAAAGCATATTGTGTCAAGGTGGTAACAAGTTTTAACTGGAATAGCAATAAATTGTAATCCTTAGAAATATCTTGGAATTGAGCCCTAGCTCATGACTTTCAACCAGTTATCCTAACTACTTAGGAAGCTGAGATCTGAGGATTATGGTTTGAAATGAGCCCTGGCAGAAAAGTTGATAAGACTCTCATCTTCAGTTAATGACTAAAAAGGCCAGAAGTAAAGTTGTGGCTCAAGTGGTAGAAAAAAAAATCACCACCACCACCACCAACAACAACAACAACAAACTCTCCTGAGAATTAATAAAGATAATAAGAAAATATTACCTTCTAGTTTTGTAGAAATTGATATTTATGTCAGTTATTTGATTTCATTTTAGATTTTTATGTAATGTGATTGGAGGCCTGGCTCACTGAGTGGAATGCTAGCCAATGAGCAAAATCAGCAGGTACTGACTGAGTTTGAGTCCCAGTATTGGACCTTAAAAAGGAGAAGAAATTTTCATGCACTTAATATCAAGTCCTTCATTATCAAGTCCTTTATCCAAAGTTTGCAGTTTTCTCACATTTTTTTGTCTTATATACATGTAAAATCCTTAGTTTTATTATCTGCATTTTATGACCTTCTATGTGAAAAATAATATATATAGCAGAAGCACCAAGTTGCCTTTGACTTCATGCTGTATCTTTTCATCTTACATTCTTCTACAGAAATGGACTTTAGGCTGCCATCATTAAATGAACTTAGGAGGATCCCAGTTTGCAGACTTGAATAGGATATTCATTACAGTTAGGAGCCTGAGTTCCTTTGAGTTTCACTGGACAAAGACTGGTGCATTTGGCATCATAGAGAGGAACTGGATCTCTGCTATCCTGTACCGGTCTTGGTAAAGTGTTGCTTGCTGGGTTTCCATTTTATTATCTGTGAAATGAGGAATGTTTTCACATTATTTGTAAGGCCTTATCCAGAGTTCAAGTTGGTTTAATCTACTAAATCAGGTAATTGCATCTTTGGAAATGTGTCCACATTGACTACACTTACTGCCTGTTTCATTTCCAGAAATACTTCCCCAGAGACTTTCATGAAAAATGCTTTGGAATGGATAGTGTCTTTCAGATCACCTCTTTGCAAAGGAGTAGGTTAATTTTGAACAATAATGCATTTATGGTGATTGGTGCTATATGAGTGGTATGACTTTTTTTAAATTGGAAGAATATTTCACACATGATTTGAGACAGTTACCTTCTGTCATACTATTTTAGTTGCCAGGGAGCCTGAAGAGTGACAGATCTCTCACTGACATTAAATGTGCACACATGTTTTTTGAATAAGGATGCATCTTACGCTCCGCAGGCCAAGAGGAGAAGAGACTTTGAAAGCCCACATGCTTAAAATCAAAGTAACTATCTAAGATTCACATCGGCTTTCTGCTTCCACAGATGTTAAAAAATCTGAAGCAATATTTCATAGTGCACATTTAAAATGACCTTGCTTACAATTATCACTGCAAAGCACTTCCCTGAATAGAAGACACACCTGCTTAGATTTTCTCTTTTATGTTTCCTAGAATATAAAAAACCCACTGATTTCCACTCTTCACACCAAGACTGTATTTGAGCATGTACAGCCATCTTGCTCATTACCTAGAATGAACTCTGATCCACACATCTGTCAAGTTACTAGAATTTATTGACCTGACAAAACAAAGAAAAACAATACCAAGAACCAAAGCGTAAACTTTTGTCTTAAATCCAGTTATAAATGGGGACTTGGAAATACAAAGTTAATTGTAAAATAAGAGATTTACCTTATATGGACTTCTCAAAAGAAAGACATGTGAGTGAATGAAGCTGTCCCAGACTTTCCTACCATACTTTTGAACTTCTTTCAAACTTTTCTGAGTAGCACTGAAGTACTAACAACTTGCTTTACTTTTTACATATGTTTAGGACCTAGCATAAAAATAAGAATATATAAGAGTATGGGAAGAACAATTCATTTCATTACTGATATAAAAGAGAACAAAATGAGAAGGTGGAGCCAGGCACTGGTGGCTCATACCTGTAAAAATTAACTATATAGATGGCTGAGAGTGGAGAATCATAGTATGAAGTTAGCTCAGGAAGAAAAGTCTATGGAAATCCATCTTCAATTAACCACCAAAAAGCAGATGTAGAGGTATGAATCAAGTGGTAGAGTGTCAACTAAACAAGCAAGCCAACATGTGTGAGGCTTTGAGTTCAAGTCACTGTTATGGGCGGGGGGAAGCAACCCAAACAACAAACATTAAAGTTTAAATATTACTAGATTACAAATTGCTTATTTAAATAATTTTAAAGGGATGTATATGTTTGTATACAGCTATCATTTATTAAGTTTTAAAATACTTTTCAAAGATTGAGTTCATTAAAAGAAAGAACTCCTGGGGCTGGGAAGGTGGCTCAGTGGTAAAGTGCTTGCCTTGCATGCATGAAGCCCTGGGTTCAATTCTTCAGCACCACATAAGCAGAAAAAGCCAGAAGTGGTACTGTGGCTCAAGTGGTAGAGCGCTAGCCTTGAGCTGAAGAGCTGAGGAACAGCGCCCAGGCCCAGAGTTCAAGCCCCATGACTGACCAAAAAAAATAAATAAATAAAAGAAAGGGCACCTGATACAATTTTCCATGCATTATTTTTATTCATAGATTACTTTGTATAATACTATTAAATAATCATAATTTATGGACATGGAAGTATTGGATTAAAGTATTAATCAAGCTTGCTTTTGATTTTCTGATCTCAGCCACTTCACAAGCCATTACTCCTGTAGACTAATTATTAAAGAAAAGAAGTTTAAACCCACAAGGGCACACTTACTTCCATATTTCCAAAACATGAAGACCAGCAATTATCAAAGTTAATAATACTAAGAAGAATTTATCCCATGCTTATCTGAGGCTAACATTCTGCTGCAGCTTTTTTTAAACATTCCTGGTTATTATAACAGGTAATCCTCAATATGCTCTGCAAGTTTAACATGAGGTAACTGGCATGAAGAGCATGTGTGACTTATTAACAACCATCAGGTTGTACATGGTAGAGGTGAAATTGAGGCCTGAATGTACAGAATTCACATTTCTTCTGACATGTCACATATTTTCTAATAATAAGTAACTTCTAGCAACTCTCTTTGAACTACAGCAAGATACCTAGAATTATATACTTGTCTTTATTTCTGGAAACCTATTGCAAAAAAAGTTATTTGTGACAACTCAAAGAAAGCTTAAAGAAGAAATTATCCTGATGACATCTACATACAAGAAGAGTCTCTTTTCAGCAACAGGGTTGGTCAATGTAAGCAAGAAGAGGGTAATAGAATTTGAGCTAAGAGTCTGTTACTTTTTCCCAAGGAGTTCAAGATTCCAAAGAGGAAGTTCTCTATACAATTGAGTATTTAAAAATAAAAGCTTTGGCATTTTGTACTGCAATGAAATATAATATGTTTCTATATTAAAAGTCTCAAAATTAATGCTTCAGACATTTCTAAACAGAAGAAACAATTTAATTGGTATTATTGTTGATTTAAAAACCATTAAATATATAAAATATAAAATGATATACTTAAATGCTAGCGCATTGAAAGTGACTTCCAACATGAAAAGCAAAGCAATGCAATTATTTTATTATCTACTCTAAGCCTACTTCAGATGTAGCTTTTACTTTCTCAACAGCTTCCCATTCTTTCTTCCTTTTTGCAGTGGTTCTTGAGCTTGAACTAAGGCCCCATGTTCTTGCTTGGCTTTGTTCTTCAAGGGTGGCAACTCTTACCACTTGAACATTTCCACTTCCAGATCTTATTAATTGGAAATAAAAGTCTCTTGGACTTGTCTGTCTGGGTCAGCCTTGAACTATGATCCTCAGATATCAGCCTCCTGAGTAACTAGGTTTACAAGTGTTAGCCACTAACCCCCAGCCTTGGTCCATTTTCCTTTTCGATAATAACAACTCATTCTTGGAACAGACTGAGAATTTTGGCTACCCAAAAGTTTTATTCGAGTTGGGCTTGTATAAATGTTCTCACCTCACATTTCCATTTCAGCCTTATGAAACTTGCCTTAGACAGAAGGACTTCTCATGTGTGCTCTATCTGACCGGGAGACAGGAAATACCATTTCCTTTTGAAATCAGGTAAGTGGAAGAAGCATGAAATAGTGGTTGGAATGAGCAGCCTCCATGGAATCACTGTGAAAATTTGATTTATCCGCTCAGTCTATTCATCAAAGCAGACTATTATCCACTCGGTTATTCATCAAGCAGACTAATCTGAAACCTAATATATTAAGGTAATGGTTATTTGGTCCTTGCTTGAACTAATGAACTTTCTTTATATTTTCCTTCATCATATAGCTTGTGGTAAGTGTCCAGCCAAGAATCCTTGTCTTTGCTTTGTAATAATCTTGTTAATGATAGTAGCTCTTATTTAAACATAGAGGACTGGTTTGTTGTCTGATCAATCTTAATTTAACATTTGATAAAAATCCATTTAGCTGGGGGTCAGTGGCTCACACGTGTAATCCTAGCTGCTCAGGAGGCTGAGATCTGAGGATAGCAGTTCAAAGCCAGCCAGGGCAGGAAATTCCGTGAGACTCTTATCTTCAATAAACCACTCAGAAAACCAGAAGTGGCTCTGTGGCTCAAGTGGTAGAGCACTTGCCTTGAGCTGAAGACCTGGGGGACTGCACCCAGGCCCAGAGTTCAAGTCCCACAACCAACAACAACAACAAAAATTCCATTTGGGGGCTGGGAAGGCGGCTCAGTGGTAGAGCGCTTGCCTTGCATGCATGAGGCCCTGGGTTCAATTCCTCAGCACCACATAAGAAAAAAGCTGGAAGTGGTGCTGTGGCTCAAGTGGTAGAGTGCTAGCCTTGAGCTGAAGAGCTGAGGGACAGTGCCCAGGCCCAGAGTTCAGGCCCCACGACCGGACCAAAAAAAAAAAAATCCATTTGGCCAAAAGATCCATCTCTGTTTTACCTTCATTCTAGATGGTCACTTGCCATATATTTTTTCCTATACCCTAACACACACACACACACACACGCACACACACGCACACACATGTTCATGTAAAATTTCTATACAATGTAAGTAGCAATACCTATTCTATAATTCTCTGTATGAATAAATTTAATAATTTACAAAAAATCAAATGTCAATGCATAATAAGTATTCAATATAATGATTACCATCACAATGTACAATTGAACTTTATAAAATAAATGGAAGTGCTCAGAGGTGGTTCTTGTCATCATAAAGTTTTTACTTGAAAAAGTGAAATATTTTTTCTCCAATTGAATTTCTAATAAAGCTTAGCAATTGCTTTGAACATTTTTTCTCTCCTTTTCAGATTGCTCAATGGAAAGTATCTGGCACATTCATATGCAGAGATATGAATATTTGGTCTTCCTAAAGTTTCTGAAAGTTAAAATAGAACTGGGCCATGATTTAAATGCAAGCATTATTGATAGAGATTCTGGCAGCTAAGGCAATTCACAAGAACTCCTTAAAATACAAGAGATAACAGCTCTCCTGCATTGGATGTCTATGAATATCTCCGTCTCACTCAAAAGATGAACAAAACAGACTGACCTAACTCTTTGAACCAAACTAGATGGGTGAAAAATTTGAAAGGGGTGACATTGATAAAGATATATTGTATTCATATCAGTTTTGTTAAAGGACAAATCCTGTTAAAGGGCAACAGCTACTTAAAGATAATTTTTAAAAATGTGAAAAGTTTTGAAATGGTCCAAGTCCTACATATTTGAAGAATGATAAAAATACAAGCACAGTACTGTCTTGTAGCATGGTAGCGACAAGATCTAAAAGACTGCTTCACTCGTACAACAAATCAATACTTCACTCACCTATGTTTTAGAACTCTGATTAAATAATAGAGGACAAAAAATGAGCAAGAACTGCCACTCATAACCTTGGAGAAATGCGTCTTCAGACAGGAGGTTAAAAAAATCACTACACACACACACACACACACACACACACACACACACACACAATGTACTGGGTCCTGTCTATCCAGGGAGAACAGTAGAAATGGAAGTTCCATAAAGGAGAAACCTGAGTCTTTCATGGGAAAGGTGTGCAGAAGACTATATGAAGGCTAAATACTATGTGTCAAGGCATTCCTCGAGGAAAATGGAGAGCCAAGGCAATGTGAGGAATAGATTTGAGCTGGAAAGTAAAAGGAGGCATAATCTTTAATTGTGAAAATAGATGAACAAAAAGTATATGCTCAATAATTAGAAAGATGGGTACCTGATAGTTAAAGTATAATTAATGAATCTCTCCTGCAATGTCCAGACTTAGCACACACTCTCCTGCCTGTTATTGGAACATCTTATCATAGATTTGGGGTTTTGAACCAAGACATAAACAAGCAAGTTGCTTGCTTTCATTAAGCTATTACATATACCCAATGCCGAAGTAAGGAGATTAGGGAAGCGTGAGCTATATATAGTTAGGAAGACTGAAAACCTCAGTAACTAGAACAGACATTTGCTTATTGGCATAGGTATATTGAAGGATATCCTCTCCTCACATTACTGACATGTCAGGATTTCTAACAGATATTATTAAGATGCCACAGTATTGCAGAGATGTATGTAAGCTGAGAGCATAATCACCATGAGGACTGGAAGCTCAATGATTTGACTGTGTTAAAACTGCTTCGATGGCCCTCTAATTTGTCACATGACAGAAGATTGAACTCTGTTGCATGGTTTTAAAATCTGGGCTCTCCAGGATGGCCTTTTCTTCTTTGTTTTCACAGAGAATATGATGATTTGTAAACTGACTATGTTCCCAAACCACCGAGCAGTTTAAAAATTAGTTTCCATGAAATAGAAGTGGTTTCAAAGGAAGTCTTGGCTCACATCAATTCTGTGTAAGGGACTTTGACTGCCAGGATATCCT
The DNA here is from genome assembly GCF_024711535.1 of Dipodomys merriami. NCBI lineage: Eukaryota > Metazoa > Chordata > Mammalia > Rodentia > Heteromyidae > Dipodomys > Dipodomys merriami. The sequence continues at coordinate 64,536,170 of NW_027203381.1, read as the reverse complement.
TTCAAAGAAAGATGGTGATTTCGAAATTATTCTATTTTTACTTTGATATCCTCCCTGTAACTCTACAATTTTCTCTATGCGACTTCCCATGATCTCTGTTTGTCTTTAGGATCTGTTACCCCTGACAACCATGATGACTGGCTTTCTCTCTTTCTCTTAGAGTAAAAGTGGAAAACCTTGCAAGTAGAACAGTTTAGGGGGAATATTTCCATACATAATAGCGGAAGTCATCTTTAGCATTCTTTTTCAAGATGGAAAAGTGGGAAAGAAGAAAAATCAACAAAATTGTCTTACTTGGCATAAAAAATGAAAAGCCTGGGCTGGGAAGGTGGCTCAGTGGTAGAGTGCTCGCCTTGTATGCATGAGGCCCTGGGTTCGATTCCTCAGCACCACATAAGCAGAAAAAGCTGGAAGTGGGTGTTGTGGCTTAAGTGGTAGAGCGCTAGCCTTGAGCTGAAGAGCTGAGGGACAGCGCCCAAGCCCAGAGTTCAGGCCCCACGACCAACCAAAAAAAAAAAATGAAAAGCCTTCAAGAATTTTGACTTGTGAACTTACTTCATTGCTATATGAACTTGAACAAGTAAATACTTGTTTGTATGGAGGTACTGTGTTAAGCACTTAGAAAAATTACAACAAAAATTTGGCTCTTCCACAGGAGAGAGATGAAAAGATGGTTTGTTATAAGCATGCTTAGAATTCACCAAATGAAGTTAAGTATCTAATTTTGGGGTACACAAGAAACATACCTTTTCTGTTTTAGCGAGTCACCCATCAGCATTTACAGTCACTGAAGCATTTACATCTGTCTGGAGTTTCAATAGTTCGGACTCGTTTGGAATTTCTTTGCAGGAGAAACCAGAGAACTTTATGGGAAAGGTCTCTTAGGTAGCAGAGTGGGAGGAAATATACGGACCTGGATCTCTGTCTTCAGTGAAACGATGAACGTGGCAGCCCTCCTCCTACAAACTTGTGCTTAGTGCCTGAGGAAAGAAGAAAAAAGAAAACAGAAAAGTTATCCGAATTTTAGCTTTTCTGTTCAAGATCTAGGTGGTTCACAGCAAAGGCCCAATTCAAGGCAGTGAACTGCTAACTCGGTAGCCCAAGAAGGCCAACTCTCACCATCGAAAGGGCCAAAATAAAAGTGGGGGAAGATGTCATGCTTTAGCACTTGTGGGCAACTCTGACAATAGCACAAGCATCATGTCATCTTCTGCAGAGTCACCAGCAATTTCAGCCTGGGCATTGGGAGCACTGGCTGTCTTGGCACCGCTTCTGTGGCTTTGTGGTGATTTTAGCTGTCTCAGCAGCGGTCTTTCCCCCATTTATCGTGAGTGGAGGAGGAGAGAAATGGCAGATAACTCATCATCACCGAGGAGAATGATACTGTGAGCGCATGTGGGACACCATTTTTAAAACAGTAAGAACTAGATTGGTAGAATTTGAAAGGGCGGGGAAATATTCCAAGCACTGTAAATACAGAGCAAGGAACATTATGTGATACCGATCCATTAATTAAGAATGCTACACTCTTAATTTCATGCTGATTACATAGAGGAAAACTAAAGTATGATGAGTCTGCATTTATTTTAAGCCATGCAAAGCTCACTTGTGTATATCTTAAACAGTAAGTAGTTAGTATGTAAGTAGTATCTTAAAAATGTGGACCTCTGCCAGAAACAGTCTTCACGGAATCTAATTTGATCATGCTATCTCAGTGCTAATAGGTAAAAATGAGTCATAATGTCTCTCACTTGTTGAAGCTATTTGTGGAAGGAAAAAAATCCCAAATGTTATGAAAGTGAAGGAAAGGTAAAAGGGAAAGGAAAAGAGACAAGAGGGAAGAAAACAAGGAAGGCTAGTAGAGGGAGTGAAAATGATCAATGTAGATTTTTATGTGTATCAAAATGAAAGTACCAATCTTTTATTTCTATGATTTAATATGTTAATAAAAATAATAGTCAATCCATGCTTTAAATAGTCACATTGTACATGTTCACTTTAATCTTTTCATTAAAGTATATTTTATGCAACATATTATCTAATTTAAAAGCAGGTGTAATTTGGAAGATTAAGGGCCTTATCAGACAAATCTACCATAAAAAATTATTAATGACTAGGAGGTAGTTAACTACTATGCAAAGTTAAAGACAACTTTTTATTGTCTTTAAATACTAGGTGCCAAAATGCAAAGGTTATCCCTAGCATGAGAGATAGCACACACAAATACACAAGAAAAAGTAAGCTGTGTAGATGTATTATGATGTTTGCTATTTATTACTGTGTCAATAGTATAACCCTTAAATGTTTATACAACATTAATTTAACATAATTAGTACTCAAAGAAGTTTAATGAATATCTATGTACAGCATAAATTGTACACTGGAATAAAAGGAACAGTAAGATATGAAACACACTTTAATGAAATTAACACTACTAATTTGGGGATACAGAATAGATTTATATAGATAAGGCTTACACAAAACAACTGAGTTTTGTAGGTCTATCATGAAATTGAGTATTTTGTCACTCTTTCATTATTATACCCTTTAAGTGTTTGTTCAATATTAATTTAGGAGAGTTAGAACACTCTGTTGAGGGAGGGATCTATTTGAACCAAAGAAGAAAGAACAGCTGGTGTTCTATCTAGTCTAACTAACTAAAATAGACTGTTAAAAAAAAAGGAGACATAGAAACCTTTACTTGTCAAGGTCAAGGGTCATCTATTACTGGTGGCCAATAATATTTCAATTACAGAAAGTTGTTTATATCAAACCTCATTTCCTGACCACACATATTTGTGTATTCAAATATATATGAAATATACTAGCATGTGCATCAAGATACACTTAATGATACACTTCCATATATAACTAAAATGTATAGAGCACACATGGAAATAAATAGAGAAAAATTGTTGCACAGGTCAATTAATTATAACAGAAAGAAAATCTAAGTAATTGTCACCTGGTTCAAGAAATGGAGCTAGCTCCTAACAACGCCCCCCCCTTCCCAACATGCTTAACAATAACATTAATTTCTAAAAATTACCCTTTTGTTTTCTTTTATTAGTTTTTACCACACTTTACTTTTTGAGCCTCATATATGAAAACATACAGTATATATTATCCTAGACAATTTTTGAACTGGTTTGATGTTATTTATATCCTTTAAGCATTTATTTAGTATTAATTTAACAAGGTTAGCATTCACAAAAATTTAATGAATGTCTACTCTGTGAGGTATATAATTTTAGACAGTTTTAGTTAAAAAAAGACTAAGCTATGAAGCTTGCCTTTATCACTTTAGGTTAGTGATACTTAAATATGCTGTTAACTTTAGCTGTAACTTCTTTCAATAGCATATAGTAGTCTATTGTATTAATATGCTGTCAGTAGAACATCTATTCTTCTTATTGGCAGTTAGATTTTTCTAGTTCTTGCTATAGATAATTTTACTTGTGTCATATACATGATAAAATATATACAAAATATATAATATATGATATAATGGATAACAGTATACAAAATACATTATTATATATAAAATACACTATTACATACATATATTTTATAGTATTATATATTGTATAAATAACTTTTTATATAAAGCAAGCCTTTTTGTGCATCAATTGAGATGATTATGTGAATTTTGTTATTGATTCTGTTTATGTGCTATATTACATTCATTGATTTATGGGTATGAACCACCCTCACAGCTCTGTATTAAAGCTCACTTGATCATGATGTATGATCTTTTTAATGTTTTGTTCACTTTTGTTTATAATTAGCTTAGTAAAAGTTTTTCATCTATGTTTATTAATCAAATTAGTCTCTAATTCTCTTTTATTTTTGTCCTTACCTGGTTTTGGAATAAGTGTAATCCTGGCTTTACAGAACGAGTTTGATAGTGTTTATTTCCTTTCTATTTCATGTAGTTAGATGAGTACTAGAGTTAATTCTCTAAAGACAAAATAATGCAATGAATCTGTCACGTCCTGGGCTTTTCTCTCTTGAAAGAATATTTAATACTGCTTCAATCTCATTGCTTGTACCATCTATTATACGTGTCTATAGCCTTTTCATTCAGTTTTAGTAGCTCAATGACATCTAAAAATGAGTATTTGCTTCCAGTTTGCTTGAATATAGGCTTCCAAGTTTTCCCTTATTGTCTTCTGGATTTCATTGGTATTTTTTTGAGATATTCTCATTGTCATCTCTAATTTTTTTATTTGAGTCTTTTTATCTTCTTTTTGGTTAGATTGGCTAAGGGTTTATCAATCCCAAATACTGTTTCATGAAATCAGGTGTTTTCTTTTGTTTTTTGTTTTTTGTTTTTCAGTTGTAGGACTTGAACTCTGGGCCTGGGCGCTGTCCCTCTGCTCTTCAGCTCAAGGCTAGCACTCTACCACTTGATCCACAGTGCCACTTCTGGTTTCCTGGTGGTTTATTGTATATAAGAGTCTCATGGACTTTATTGCCCCGGCTGGCTTTGAACTATGATCCTCAGATCTCAGCCTCCTGAGTAGCTAGGATTACAGACATGAGCTACCAGCACCCGGCGAAATCAATTTTTGTCTCATTGATTCTTTTTTCTTTTTCCTTTTGGTGAGTTATGGGGCTTGAACTCTGGGCCAGGACACTGTCCCTGAGCTCTTGCTCAAGGCAAGCACTGTACCTCTTGAGCCACAGCAGCACTTCTGGTTTTCTGGTGATTAATTGGAGAAAACAGTCTCACATACTTTCCTGCTTTGAACCTCAATCCTCAGATTTCAACCTCCTGAGCAGCTAGGATTACAGGTGTGAGCCACCCCCCCCCCCCCAGCTCTCATTGATTCTTTGTACTGGTTTTGTATCTTAATAATATTCCAGAGGTTCTACATGTTCCATTTGCACTCCTTTAAGTTTTTCTGATTTCCTTCATTTGACTTTTCTTATACATATCTACCATGTTCTAGAGTCTTGATACGCTGTTTTCAATTTGATCTGTTCTGCTACCAGCAAAGTCCTAGATGTTGAACACTGTCAGCCATGGCATTGGTGCTGTTTCTATAGCAGTCCTCAAGCACTGGACATGCAGTAGCCAAGGAAAGTGCAGTCATGGATGATAGTTTCTTCAGTTCATGAGCTCCTGTTGCCACTTTGCCTGCTCCCTAGCCACAGCCGCTTCTCAGTGGGGTTGGATTGGAAGTGATTTATCTTCTTGCTTAAGAAAGGTGATAAACAGCACTAAATAATTTTAAGTGAGAGAGACTGATGTACACGAATTCATCTCAAAGAGAGTAAAGACAGAGAGAGAGAGAGAGAGAGAGAGAGAGAGAGCTGTCACATCACAGTGAATGGAATCACGTAAGTTTCTTTCAAAGTTTTTAAATATTTTTCAAAATACTGTTTATTTGAAGTATGTTTAAAGTTGTCTTTTGTTTTCTGTATGTCTTATTCTGATTCTTTTTTTTTTTTTGGGTCCGGTCATGGGGCCTGAACTCTGGGCCTGGGCGCTGTCCCTCAGCTCTTCAGCTCAAGGCTAGCGTTCTACCACTTGAGCCACAGCGCCACTTCCAGCTTTTTTTCTTTTTGCTTATGTGGTGCTGAGGAATCAAACCCAGGGCCTCAAGCATGCAAGGCAAGCACTCTACCCCTGAGCCACCTTCCTAGCCCCTCTGATTATTTTCTGTTGTAGTACTTGCTGCTACTGTTTGAGCTAAACTATAAAAAAGTGCTACATAAAATTCGGACTACCTATAATGGCTGCTTTACATTTATATTGTGGCATTCTATGCAATATATCATATATGTCATTATAAACAAATGAGCAAAACCACAAAATTCTTTAGGGACTCAATTTCAGCAACCAAAAATATGTTAAGAGACCATAACTATAAATCTCCCAGATGAAGCTTATTTATACTGTGCTTTAGTTAACCAAATGTACTAATTATTATATCCCATCACACACTTGATATAAAGAACTGTCACTTCATCTGTGACAAAAATTCTAGCAATCAGCATAAATTAGAAATTCCAAACCCACAATTACTGCATCTGTGGGAGATGAAGAAGAGGCATCAGGAACGAACTACAAAATCCATCCTAATTTTAGCTCTGATTCAAGAACCAAAGTAGTCTCTACGTATATGTAAAAACTGGTAAAACCCATACCCAAGATATGGAATGCACCTCTGTGAATGAATGGATCAAGAAAATTCTCTCTCTCTATTTATGTAAAGGAATTCTACTTACCATCAGAAAGAATGACACTGAAACATTTGTAAGGAAATGGAAAGACTTGGAGAGGATTATGTTAAGTGAAGTAAGCCAGACCCAGAGAAGCACAGGTTGTATGGTTTCCCTCTTATGGGAAACTAGAATGTGCCTATAAATCTAGAAGTTAACATACTGGGTGACACCCAAGCAGTTATAAATGAATTAACTGAAGTACTATGGAATTTATGGAAAATCAAATAGTATAAGTCAATTCTTTAGTAAAACTAAGTCCAAGCATTGACTACTAGGAAATGGTATTTGCAAGGGGGAGGTGGTAAAGAAGACAGGGGTAAAAGAATGAACTGAGGAAATGAGTAGCATGCAGGAGGAATGCATTGTCCATGCCACAGAACTGAAAAATAAGGGAAGTCCTGGATGGAAGGGGGTGGAATGTTGAAAGCAGGACACAAATTAAATTGCACTGTATATATACAGTGCTGTTTTAAATGGCAAAAATACCCCAATTTGATACATCGCTTAAAAATTAAGAAAAGTGAGGGAAAGGGTGAAGTGGGAGGTATGGATGAGAAGATTGTCAGGGGTGACATCAATCAAGAGGCATCGTTTTCATAAGCTGCTGGGTTGAATGGTAACTCCTTTGTACAAGTACCTAAAGAACATAAAAATATTTTTTAAAGAATTGGAATGCGCTATTCCTAATAGTATCTTTACCTAAACAGTAATAAAAGTAAGATGTGTGTGGGGAAAAAAATTAGAAAAAGACAACTGTAATAATTAAACATGTTTCAAACATTTTGATGTCCCATGGAGATTCATTCAACAAATGACTTTTTCTGGATACTAGACTCTTTTGCTTATGAGATTAAAGATAAGCAATTATAGCAATTATAGGTAATTGTAAATTATTTTTATGATAGAATAGTGTCATGATAGATGAACTTTATCAAAGCACTAAAGGAAAAGAGGTGGGTTCAGGAAATGTCTTCCTAAGGCAAAGGTTAATCCAAATGAATTACAAAGGCGGAGATAGTTGCTGTGGATGGCTAGCAGGATAAAAAAAATGCATGGGAATTCTGAGATGAAGGCCTGATACATATGATATGTTTGGTGAAGTCATGCTTTGCTAGAGGATAATCCATTTTTAAGCAGAGGAGAGAGACAGTCCAGTTTAGGATTTATAATGATTATACAACTGACTAGAAATTTAATTGCAAGAGAAATATACTGGATATAGAGAAACCTTTATACATCTGGCATTGGAGAAAATGTCCTGATATTTGGGCTAGTGTTATGAAAAGGGGAATCAAAGAAATGAATTGATTTGAGAGCAAGAATTGAAGTAGTAGTAAGGTGACTAATTCCCTGAAGGGTGGAATAAATTGCATCCTGTCCCTGTTCCCTTCAGGGAATAGTGTTTCTAACCTCTTCATCCCCTCTCTCCAGCTTCAGCTTGGAAGGAATTTGTTTCTCAGGTTCTGGGGATCCTCATATTCAATAACTAGTAGGTTTAAGGTTTTAACTATTTGTGAAGGAATAATTACAAGGTCACCTGAGCCTGCCATTGAGTCTTCATCTCAACTCAACTCTTCTCTCTACATAGTTCTACCTTTTCAGGCCTTTCACAGCTGTTGATTCACAGCTGTACATTCATAGCTCTTTCAGAGTTCTCTTCTTAGGAAGTCTATTGGAAGATGATTGGATTAGAATTTTGGGGATGTGTAATGAAGAGTGATAATGTAACAGATGACCACATTTTGCCTTGAAAATCAGATAACAAATGGGTCTTTAAAGAAGTCAGAGCATCTCAGAGGAAAGCAATATTCGAAGAAGTCATCTCATGTGCCAACTTGATGCTTTAGTGGAATTATCCAGGCACCTAATTCTTGGCTTAGCATCCTGAAGGAGGCCATGGAGTCTGAGAGTAAAGGAAGGGGCAAGAGAGTCAGAAAATTGAACATTCGAAGTAAAGACTGAGTAAATGGGTAAATAATTGGCTAGAAGATGTAAACACTACAGGCTTTACTACAAACAATATTTCACCCTGTGCTTTATGCAAATTCTTGAAAAAATTGAGAGAAATTATAAAAACAGATAACATAGCTAGGTACCTCTTTCTAACATGAAGCCTATAGTTTAACTCATTGTACCATGTTAGGAAATAAGATTCTGACTTTCCCTTCCACCTAACCAGGGATTCTGCCTATCTTCACACAAAAAACCATTTATGTATTGCTTAAATTTAAACAGTGTAGAGGGACCAAGAAAGTATTTTAATTCACTTGATAGCAGTATAACAAAAGAAAGCATCTGAAAATAAACATCTTGGATGAAAGACAGCATTTTAGTAGAGTTTGATTATGTCTTTTAAGGTTAGTAGAGGGTTTTGGCTTTTGGGTGATCCGCATTTCAAAACATCTGTACTTATTAATAACATGGTAAATAGTAATGCAATATTTGTTACCAGAAACTGACATCCTAGACGTCAACAGAGAAGATACATTATTATTTTTTGGTCAATTATAGGACTTGAACTCAAGGCCTGGGTGGGGTCCCTGAGCTCTTTTGCTCAAGGCTAGTGCTCTGTCACTTTGAGATACAGTACCACTTCCAGTTTTTTGATGGTTAATTGGTGATAAGACTCTCACAAACTTTCCTGCCCAGGCTCCTTTTGAACCACGACCCTCAGATCTTAGCCTCTTGTGCAGCTAGGATTACTTGTGTGAGCCACCAGCACCTGCTAGAAGATACTCTTTAGGTGCTTCTTTAGATTTGATTCACAGACAAGTAAATCCTTTACTGAACTGAAAATTTCCTGGTCAGAAAATTGTGGCTGAAAAGAAAACTATCTTAGTCACTCATGGCTTTTTTTTTTTTTTTTTTTTTTTTTTTTTTTTTTTGAGCAGAAACTAGATCACTGTTCCCAATTTCTAACCCAGAGAAAGCAAATAAAATCTTCAGCCTCGGGCACTTGATCTGCAAGTATAGAATGCCATTTTCAGTTTGATTTGAAATGTATTAGGAAGGGCTATCATTACATGTCAAACAGAAGCTCACATTGGTATTTCTGATAAGATAACAATTTACCTTTCTCATATGAAAATATACATGGCACAGATCATGTTCTGACAGCTTTTGGGAAAATGTCTCGATGCTGGAAATCTTCTGCTCTGTCCCTCATGGAAACAGAATCTAATGATTGTTTCAGGTTCTGGCAAATCTAGAGAATTGGAAGAGAGTCAGTGTCCTGTGTCTGGTTCTCCAGTAGAAAGTCATAGCTTTTTCTCTTTCTTCCCCCAAGTACAGCACTTCATTTCCGCCAGGCTGAGGCTCTTACTGGTACAATTCAGAATCATACTGGTATGATTCACAGGGTTAAGATATTGAATTATTTCTTAACATTTCCCTTCTCCAGTGGTGTACCATTGTCAAAGATGACTGCAAAGTCCTGCTCTCAAAACAGCCAACGTTCCATATGTCTGCTTATGAATTTTACATTTCAGCTTGTTCTCAGTGCTCTGATCTTTCTTTTATTGTGCTAGTCTGTATTTTTATTTGTCCAGATGACTTGATTCACGTGGTTGTCTTTTGTATAGTTGTTTTGTTCTCAAACTTAAAACTGTTTCCTAATCTATGTAAGAAACTGGAAAATTGTAACCATGAGATTTTCAGTGGTTCTTTTTCACCTCTGTAGTCATTTCCACTGTCACAATTTTCAATGATGGTCTGGTTTTACATTGTAAAGAATGATCATTTTATTAGTATATATTAATGTATACTATATATTATATAATATTATATTATATATAACAATATATAGTATATTCATATATATTATTATAACTATGTTATATACATTATGTTCATGTATGCATGTTGTGCGCATTGTATATATATCTGTGTGTGTGTGTATATATATATATATATATATATATATATATATATATATATATATATAAAATGTACAAACTTTATGAGCTAGCTTATACTTTCTTTCAACCTGCCTTTTTCAGGTTGGACATCTCCCTCCAGTATTTCTTATAAAACAGATCTAATAATGATGAACTCTTTGAGCTTGCTTTCTAGAAAATTCATTATTTGTTGGGGGACAAGTGAAAATTAAAGTAGGTATGTGTCCAAGAGAACAATCAATAAAATGTCAGTATAATCTGTGGAATTGGAGAAGATATTAGCAAATCATAAATCTTTTTTTTTTTTTTCTTCTAGGTATTGGGGCTTGAACTCCAGGCTAGGCTCTGTCCTTGAACTCTTGAGCTCAAGGCGAGTGCTTTATCACTTGAGCTACATCACTTCTGGTTTTCTGGAGGTTAATTGGAGATAAGAGTCTTATGGATTTTCCTGCCCAGGCGGACTTTGAACCGTGATCCTCAGATCTCAGCTTCCTGAGTAGCTAGAATTACAGGCGTGAGCCACCAGCACCCAGCAAAATTATATATCTTGTAAGAGTTTACTCTCCAAAATGTAAACTTCTATAAGCCAATAGCAAAACAAACAATAACAAGAATAAACCCAAATTAATCTGAATAAAAGCTGGGAAAAGAAACTGAGAAAGTATTTCTCCAAAAATCAGGGCATATGAAAATGGGCTCCATTGACTAATTACCAGGGAAATGACAGTGCAAACTGTAACAGTGTTGCCTCATACCTGTTAGGAAAGATTGTTTTTAAATATCAGAAAGTAAGGGTTGAGGAAGATTTGGAGAAAAATGAACCCTTCATAGTCTCAGTGGGGATGTATTTGTGTAACCATTATGGGATGTACTTTAGAGGTTTCTAAATGAAGCTAATTTATATGTGATCTAGAAATCTCACTTCTGGGTATATAGCCAAAAGTATAAAATCATTGTTTCAAAGAATTATTTTTATTTTAATTAGGATCATTTAATTAGGATCTCTACAATAGAGAAAATATAGGAATAGTCTATGTGTTTTGTTTTTCTACTAATGGAAATGAAAGAAACATAATTATATAGCAGTTTATATAATTTTGTACACATGTACAAATGCAATTGAATATTGTTTAAAAGAGAAAGTCCTAGGGAAGTGGATGGAGCTAGAAGGAATCATGTTGAGCGAGGTAAGCCAAGAGCAAAGAGACAAAAGGTACATGGTCTCCCTGATAAGTGGATGCTAAATCCAAAATGTTAGGTGATACGACAAAACTAACAGGACTCAAGAAACAAAGAACTCCTACCCATCTGGTCGAACCACTACTAATTATCCCCATGCTGCTGATCACATGTATGGTGTATATGTGTACACCGTTATATGTTATAGACTGTGATAGACAATTTGCTCCAGGAAAGTTAGAATGAACTTGTGACTTTAAATGAGCATCATTATTCCACTATACTGTGAAATTTGGGAAATTATGTAATCACTTAATCACAATAAAAAAAAAAAACTTCGGGGAAGGTAGGGAGGGAAGGGATGATAGGGGGAAAACAATGGAGGGGGTAACAATGCCCAATAGGAAGTGTACTCATTACCTTACTCATGTAACTGTAACCCTCTGTATAGTATCTTTACAATGAAAAATAAAAAAATGTTAAAAAAAAGAGAAAGTCCTGCCATTTGTGACTCCATAGAATAATCTGAATGGCATTATGCTAAACAAAATAAACCACATGCAGATAGACAAATAATGGATGCTATATGAGATCTAAAACCAGATAATAAAATAGAATGTTGGTACCAAGGACTAGAAGAATGTGAGAAATGAGATGCTGGTAGAGAAAGGACACAGATTTTCAGTTATTAGACAAATCAGCTTTGGAAAGCTAATAAAAATCTAATGATGTCCATTGGATATAAATACATGTTTTTGTGTGAGACAAAGAACAAAGGGTTAATTAACCAATACAACAGCAATACTCACAAGACACTATGTTGGAAATGAACTTTACAACTGGGGGTGCGGGTTGGAGAGGGAGAGAAAGTGGGAGAAAAGTGAAGGGGGATAACTATGTTTGACAAGAAATATATTCCTTACCTTACATATGACTGTAACCCCTCTGTACATCACCATGACATAAAATTAAATTTAAAAACATGTTTTTAATTATAATTTCTAATTATAATTTTAAAAATATAATTGTATTTAGTGGTCATACCTCAGTAAAGCTAGAAAAATAACACAATTCTTAAAGTTTGTTTTTTTTTTTTTTTCTGTCAGTTGTGGGGCCTGAACTCTGGGCCTGGGCACTGTCCCTCAGCTTTTCAGCTTAAGGCTAGTGCTCTACCACTTGAGCCACAGTGCCACTTCCAGCTTTTTCTGCTTATGTGGTGCTGAGGAATCGAACCCAGGGCCTCATGCATGCAAGGCAAGCACTCTACCACTGAGTCACCTTCCCAGGCCCAACAATTCTTAAAGTTTTTAAATAGTATTTATATTGTTTAAATCCCTTCCTCCTTTCCTTCCTTTCTTTTCTTTCTCTCTCTCTTTTTTTTTTTTGTCAGTCATGGGGCTTGAAGTCTGGGCTTGGGCGCTATTCTTGAGCTCTTCAGCTCAAGGCCAGTGCTCTACTGCTTGAGCTACAGTACCACTTCAGGTTTTCTAGTGGTTTATTGGAGATAAGAGTCTCACAGACTTCCTGCTTGGGCTGGCTTTGAAATGCGATCCTCAGATCTCAGCCTCCTAAGTAGCTAGGATTATAGGTGTGAGCCACCAGCTCTGGATTTTCCTCCTTTTCTTTACACACACACACACACACACACACACACACACACACACACACACACACACACACACACACACACACACACACACACACACACATATACATCTTTATTGGAGTAACAGTTATGTTCCATTTTCCACATCTTCTACATGGACTGGGTGAATGATGAAGAGATAAAGGAAAAGTAAGGAACATACTTGAAAATTATTCACTTGATCCATTTGTAGCAACATATGTGTACCTGAATCTCAGCTGCTTGATTCTGGGGCAGGAGAATTTCAGGCTATCCTGGGCAATTTAGTTAGACTCAGTCTCAAAACAACAACACCAAATCAGTTCTCTGACTGCTAACAGTTAATATATAAATAGGCAAATAAAAGAGAATTACATATAGTTCCCTCTTTATTTATTTTTTTATTTTTTTGGGTCCAGTTGTGGGGCCTGAACTCTGGGCCTGGGTGCTGTCCCTCAGCTCTTCAGCTCAAGGCTAGTGCTCTACCACTTGAGCCACAGTGCCACTTCCGGCTTTTTTCTTTTTGCTTATGTGGTGCTGGGGAATCGAACCCAGGGCCTCATAAATTGCAAGGCAAGCGCTCTACCACTGAGCCACCTTTCCAGCCCTAGTTCCCTCTTTAAAAGAAATAATTTGACATACCTAATAAAGCTAAATAATAATTCTGAATATGAATTGTCTTCAATTAGGAGAAAAGTACAAAGTGAATGAAAATAAAGGATTAAAAAAAGCCCTGAATATGTGTTCCCTATATTATTCCCTAGTGTCAGGCATTTTGGTAACAGACTTACAGAATTTGCAAACTTTAACTACCTTTCAGGGAATCCTTAGGAAAGTTTTTCCCTATGTGTCTTTAAAGCAATCTAACCTTTCTTCTGAAAATTCACATAAAAACACAGTTTTGGTTAAAAATGTTTAGGCCTATTATCTTTGAAATAATAGTTACTAGATAGTCTGAATATAATTTTCTTTTTTTTTCATGCTGGTACTGGGCCTTAAACTCAAGGCCTGTGTAGGATTGTCCCTTAGCCTTTTCAATCAACACAGTCTCTCTAACACTTGAGCCACACCTCTATTTCTAAATTTTATTATGCTTAATTGGAGATAAGTATTTTATGGGCTTTCCTACATGGGCTGGCTTCAAACTACGATATTGATCTTAAAATCTCAGCCTCCTGAGTAGGATGACGGACATGAGCCACCAGCACCCAGATATTTGTGTGTGTATATATCATTGAAATTCATCTGAGTAATTCGAATCCAAGTGAAATTGATGATTCATAATAAAACAATTTAACAAACATGCAACTTAATTTCCTTCATTGTAAGATGTTAACCAATCTTTGCCTTATTGTTCTGTATGGCGTTTTAGAGTACAAGAGAGTATAATCAAATGAATCAGAAGACTCAATAAAAATGTTATTTCTTCCATGATTTCTTTCTATTACTTTTTGTTTTAAGTATATAAACATTGCATGTTAAGCGTCTGGCTTATTAAGTGTCTGTCTCTAGATAGCTTCTTGACTCCTCTCCTTTAAAGTTTCTATTTGCTTCTATACTTGAAAACACTATTTTAAAGTTCCAATGTTATTTGGATTCAGAGTGATAAATAGATGTGCAATGATATACTACTTCTTAAGTTTTCTATTCAAATTGTATCACTTTATCTTTACTGGTACAAAGAGGTTTTGCCTCATTTTAGAAGTTAGTATATAAGAACTAGAGAACAAAACTTTATAACCTTGAGCATTGGCACATTTTGTAAAGTTAGATGTTGTAGAACGTGTGATGTAACATAAAGATTGCTGGATAGAGGAAGTTATGCTCTATTCTTAGCTTTGCACCAAATGTTCCCCTCTTTGGACCTAAAGCATCATATGTAAAAGTGGAGAGGATCTCCATTAAGATGGCATCTGAACCTTTTCTTAGTCTTAATTATTTGAATCTATGAGATCAGAGTATAAATATACTATGTCTAATAGAATATAGTTAGTATGTAATTGCAAAGAAGAAAATAAAAAAAAAACGCATTGCCATTTTTCCCTGAAAATTCAGAAGTCATAATTTTTATATCAAGTCTACAAGATTTCAAGTTAACAGTCAATTGCTTGGAACATCTAGCTCACTGTTTTAACTATCAGACAGACATGATGGGATTTTCCTGGAACAAATTCAACCTAATAAATTTCCAAATCACTCTATGGGATTCTAATCTGCTGCCTATAAATTATTATACAGAGCTAAGTGTTTAAGATTCCAAGTTATTTTTACAAGTTGCATTGACATTCAAAGGAATGACACACTCTCAGGAGAGTCAGCTCAATGGAATGATTGAATGCACGGGATTACTATTAACCCACTGAAGTCAACATTCAAACTACCAATGTGCTTGTATCCTAAATGGAACACCTAATATTATAAGCCAATTTAGAAATGATTTTATTGCTACAAATTATGAAAATATAAAAGTTGAGTGTGTTTCCTTGTAAAATTTCTTTCAGGGGTGGCATGTTCTTCAAAGAGCCAGAGACTTAGCATAATTTGACAAGCAAACTAACTAGGGATGAGGATGGCTTCATCTGCAGCCTGAAACATTCTAGCTAATTGAAGAATAAGAACAGGGTGATTTTGTTGCTGTTTCTAAATTTACAACTGTATTGTTTGAAAACCAATGTGGGGTCTGTGATTTGTGTCTGGTGCAACCATTTCAAAGTCATCTGAAGGGAACAGGACACAGTTGTACAATAGCAAGTATTTTTCTGGCTCCTTAAATGTAGGACAGAGTGCTAATAAAGTGAAATAAACCTAGAATAGCTTAAGCACTGGGCTGTTGCTTTCCAAGAGATTTTCCAGTTCATGCTGCTCAAAAAAAAAAAAAAAAAAAAAAAAAAAAAAGCAGAGGAAAGCGAGGAGAAGAAGCTTTCTCTTCTACTTTATGAGAGTTTCAACAAATATTTCCAACCAATTCTAATATATCAGTGATTCCACTTACAGGACTACTGTTAGCCATTATAATAAAATCAGCCTAAATGTGGACTACCATCCTTAATGAAGGACCTGCTTCTGCTCTACTCTACTAAAGCACTATTGATGTCTTAGTAATCTTCCTATTAATTCAATTTTGCCCATTTAAACAAATCAACCAATTTATTCAATCCCTCATACTATGTTTAGAAGTTCTAACTACATTATTCAAAGCTATTTGTATCCTCACCTAAAAGATCATTACCAAAATTATTTATTAAATTTTTTTTCAAGTCAACTGGGATTAATAATAGTAACATAGCCCTGGTACATTAACCAGCTCTATGTCACTTTCTTCCATATTTGCTTCTGCATGTTTTTTTTAAAGCAACATGATTTTTATGTTCAGGATCCACTATCCATAACCTAAATGATAAACATGTTATTTGAAAAATAGGAGAAATTAAAAAGAAAAAGAAAAATAGGGGACTTAGAAAAAGCTTTGCTATTTACTACTATATCTCTTATTATTGGAAGCCTAGAACTTTGCAGAAATACCTACTTAACAGGATTTTACCCTAAAGACTTAATCATCAAATCTGTAAGCACCATAGCCCTACCAATCACTCTTATTTTTGCCTCCTTTAATGCTGTTTATAGTACACAAATTGTTTATCCAACTCACATTCACTGAACTCTTCTAGCTTACTTGGATTTTTTTCCAAGTTATCAGTTTTACCCACCTCTGTATAAATTATCTAGACAAAAGTTTGTGTCTTCTCTGCCAGACTAAGTCTGAATAGAAAATTCAAACCCTAAACTATTGCCAAAATTTAATCAACAGCGTCAACCATTTTTTAAGTATTTTTTTATTGTGAAAATACCATACAGAGGGGTTACAAATACATGAGCAAGGTAATGAGTACATTTCTTATCAAGCATTGTTGCCTCCTCCTTTGTTTCCCTTACCATCCCTTCCCACCCACTAACCCTCTCCGAGCCAAAGTTGTAAAGTTTGTTTTTTGACATAACGTCTTGTACATCTCATTGTTGCAATGGGTCCACCTGTATCCCTATTTAAACAATTGGTTTTTTCCCTTCCCCTTCCCAAATTATAACAACATCAAATACAGTGAAAACAGGGGCTATACCATGGGGGAGAGACATTCAAAGCAACAAAGAAATCATCTTATAAATATGTTAGAAACAATAGCAAGAAAGAAAAACCATTTGAGTCCTTTATCTAATCAAGAAAATGTACTTTTCCTTCTTGTCATTCCTCCTATTCTGTCCACAATTATCCCTCTATTCCTTCAAGCAATGTCAGTTGTGATAAAAATACTAACAGTGGTCCACCAAACAACAAAACAACCAGTCTACTTCTATAGCTATGGAAAACATAGCATGGAATGGAACCTTCACAAAGACAGAATCTGCCTTGTACTCAATAACCCATTAATTAATAAATGATAAATAAGTATAAATCAAAAATAATAAATCATTATAACCAACTGTAATTTCTATTTAATCTCATTTTACTACTAAAATAGCTAGAACAATCCCAACCACAAATCCTAACAATATACTTCAAAGTATTGCCTCTGAACTTCATGTTTCAAGATACTCTTCTGTAGCCAAAGCCAAAGCAAATACAACTCATATATCCCCTACATACAGTTTCAAAAGCCTATTACAGTTACTCAGGAGCTTAAAAATCTGAAATTGTGCTTCAAAGCCAACCTGGGAAGAAAATCACTGAAACTATCTCCAATTATCCATTCAAATGGAAGAAGTGGAATACTAGTTCAAGTGGAAGAACAACCACCTTGAGCAAAAAAAGCTAAGGGGCAGTGCCTAGGCCTTGAGTTCAAGCTTCAGTACCAGCGCACACACATGAAATATTATTAGATCCATAATAAAATTCCAAAAGTCAACATAAAATATGCTAATAATATCAGTAATAATTAACTAAACTCCTCTATAAATAGCAAAGGTTTGAAGAAATGCTAAACCCCAAAATTAGTAAGATACTTAATGAACAAACTATATATATGCCATGCTTTCCATATGGACTGAAAGCAAGACCAACGACATGAAAATTCATCCATGCATAGTCAACTAAACTAATAACCAACATTCATAAAATTCACCTACACATTAAATTTGTAAGCCAGTCATTGTTCTATCTGCTTCAGCAAATAGTTCAGCATAATAAAATTTTAGATCAATATTGGAGTTTGCCTGATTATTCAAATCTTAATGGGCAACATAATGACAAAATAACCACCTTTCCATCCATCACATGTATCTACTGATATGTAAAATACACTTGACTAAACCAGTGCCTGCATACTAATAGAATGTCAGTATTCTTTCTCTGCCTACTAAGTCACAGTAGATAACATTTTCATAGAAACACGAAATATTGGAAATATCCTAGTATTTTCAGTTATTATAGCAACTACCTTTGATGGACATTTTCTTCCATGAAAGCAAATGCCATTCTGAGGTGGCACCATAATCACTAATGTATTATCAGCAATTACATACATTGGATCTGACGTAGTAGAATGAATTTGCTGTGGCTTTTTAGTTGACAAAGCTACTTGGACATGATTCTTTGTTTTCCACTTCATCTTACTACTCAGCATCACAGCTCTGGACAAAGTTCATTTATTTCTACATGAAACTGAATTAAACAAATCTTTATGGGTTTCATTTGACTCAGATAAAAATCTCATTTTACCCATTTTATCCTTTGAAAAACATTGTATAGTATCTATGGTCAATTTGGTTTTCTTTATAATTAGGTTTATTTTTCCCCAAACTTATTAGGTGACTCAGAAAACTATACATCAGCAAAGCTCTTAAATTCTAAGATTCACAGAGAATAAGATTCTTAAATGAAGCAAAAGCCCTAATAGTGTGATTTTTAACTCTGATATGTAAGCCAGGAATGAAGAGTTAATCTTCTTAAAGCCTCAAGGAAGAAACAAATATTCCATACCATGAACAGCCAAACCTATTCAATATTCAATATTCAATATTCAATATTTCAATATTTTAAAACTATTCCTTAGATATCATTTTCTTGTTTTTACCAAACCCCCAAAGCAAGAGTATAAAATCAATGTAAAATATTAATGAAGCCCCCATATTTCAAGTCCAATAATGAATTATAAAAATGAACAAAAGTTAACATTGTAATTTTAGTTATAATATTTTGATTATTTTTAATAATAGTATTTTCTTATCTAATCTAAAGTTTCCAGGTCAATTGTATGTATAAGAATTGTTTGTGTCATTTCAAACAAAAAAATTTGATAGTTTATTTAGTGTTATAAAGAATCTACTGAACAACCCTACCATGACTTAAGTGTCTTAACTCAGCATTTGTATTCTATGCTTGTATTTGACATAATTTCTTGTATATTTTTAAAAGCATAGAATGAACTAACATAAGACTTTGAATAAGATCATTTTACCCAAATCATGATTTCTATTTACTTAAACATTAACTTAAATTCTAGTAAACCCAATTACTTTAATTTTCTGAAACTTCCATATAGTAACTTAATTAAGCTGTTTTAGTTTCATAGTAATACTCAGTGAAATTAATTCATATTAATGTTAATATAAAATATATTAAGCAAGGCCTTGAAAATACCTAGAAGAATTAAATTCCATAAACATGAAGTGTTTGGTCTTGGCCTTTTAATTAATTGTCAATAAATTTAAGCAGATAAGTATCCTTGAATCAGTGAGTATTATCCTTAAAATCTTAAATATCAAGGAAGAATAGGCTTCAAGCTTACAAAAATTAAGTGAAGAATGAACATTTGAATAAATTATACTGATTTAGTAGGCTTAGCAAATTGCATGCCAGCCACTGCAGTCATATGATTAACTCAAATCAATAAATTAGGGCATAAAATGTGCCAAATAATAAATCTAATTAAAATTAAAACCTAGCTAAGCCTTAAAAAGTTACAGAGAAATTTTTAAAGGCAATTTTAGTATTGTGATAGATGGTAAGACTTAAGCTGCAAGTATATAACTCTACTATACTTTGCTATCAACCTAAATGAGTTATAAATTAATCAGTACCTAGAGTACTAGTACCACAACTTAAAACTTAAGGGATGCTTTACAACCATCTAGAAAAACCTGCTCTACAATCGATAAATCCTCATATACCTCACCATCTTGTACCAACTTAGGCTATATACCACCATTTTCAACAGACCCTGAAAAGGCAAACGAACTACAATTGTACTTAGGCTCTGAGGTGTAGGCTAGGTGATGAGAAGTAAGCTATATTTTCTATATGTAGAACATCAACAAATTCTTGTGGGAAATCTCTGAGATGAAGGATTGAGTAGTCACTCAAAACTAGAGAGTTAATACCTTTATCTACATTTCTTTGAATCATATTAAATTCTTCTATGAAGCTAAAAGACAAAAAAAAAAAAAAAGGCAAGCATCCTAGAAAGTGTGCTTGGACCATATTGAATGTAGCTTAACTAAAGCTTAACTAAATCCTCTGGTTGACACCCAGAGAATTTCATGTAATATGAACACTTGAACTATATCTACCCCCTACTCAAATTATGAAAAATACTTATAAAATGTAATACTAAATATTTAGTAAACTTAAAGAATAATAGAAATGTAAACTTTAGAAACCACAGAAACATTACTGTAGGGAGGGAAAAGATGAAAACTGATTAAAGTAAAACAAAGATTTCATTTTTTACCTTTAGTAATGAATTAGCTAGGATAATGTTAGCAAAGGGAAATAAATCAACTAATGACCCTGACATCAAATGAGCTCTCTGAAAGCAACTTTTAGAGCTAAATCATATCTGTTGTAAAATGGGGCTGACTTTCAGAAAGATGTGAAAAGCCAGGTAAACCCAGTGTCAGCTGCTTGTCCAGACTAGAATTTTAGTTAAATTTCATTTATCATCTAAATACAAATTTAATGGTTAATCTAAAAAGTACAGCTCTGTATATGGCAGCAAAATTAAGGGAAAGTACCCCAGCGACATTCAGCGAGTTGGAAAACTCCGGTTTATTACTATGGCATGTTCAGAAGAGTTTCCACTCTGAACTCTCAGCACGGATTGACACGAGTATAATCTTTTTATTGGGCAGAGCACAGGTGTTTACCTCAATCATTACAGGTTCTCAGAAATTCCTTGCAAGCAGGTTTGGGCGGTGTCAGGCTGAGCTAGTTCTGACAGTGGCAAGTTTTCCTTATCATTTAGACATGGATATAATCTTTAACCATGTTATTTCATAATTTATTCATGGTTGGCTTAAAAGCAGACAACAATTAATTTAAGAAGTATTTTTAAATACAGAATTATTCTCTTGTCCTCCACCCTTACCCTCCTCAGTCTAGGAGCTTGAACTCAGGGCATTGACGCTGTCTCTGAGCTCTTTTGCTCGAAGCTAGTGATCTACCACTTTTGAGCTACAGAGCCACTTCAGGTTTTCTGATGGTTAATTGGAGATAAGACCCGTTTTCAAAAGCTCCGTGTCATAAAAGAGACTATGGAGGGACCTCATTAATGAAAGGGTAAAATTTGGGGTTGGGGGGGTGGATACAACATGGCTCTTCGTATTCTAGAATAAAGACCTGCAGGTCATTGCCTCTTGAAAAAAAAAAAAAAAGAGTCACAGACTTCCCCACCCGGGTTGGCTTTGAACTGAGATCCTCAGATCTCAGCTTCCTAAGCTTAAATTCAATTCTTAAATTGTTATCTTTAAGTAAGGAGCATGTGTGTGTGTGTGTGTGTGTGTGTGTGTGTGTGTGTGTGTGTGTGAGTGTGTGTGTGTGTGTGTGTGTGTGTGTGTGTGTGTGTGTGTGTGTGTGTGTGTGTGTGTGTGTGTACTCACGTGCCTGGGCTGGCTTCAAAACGAAATCTTCAGGTCTCAACCTTCTAAGTAGCTAGGATTACAGGAGTAAGCCACCAGTGCCTGGCTACAGAAGGGTTTTAATTCAACATTAAACATTCTACTCCTATTTTATAACTGGACTAATCTATTATTAGAAGAAATAATGTTTGTATAAGTAGTGTATGTATATGTACACACATTTAGACATGTACATCCTATCATAAATCTCTCTTCTGGGTAAGAAAAAAAATGTGCAGTCATGGCTGGGTGCAGGCTGATGCCTGTTATTCTAGCTATTCAGGAGACTGAGATCTGAGAATCATGGTTCAAGCCAGCCCAGGCAGCAAAGTCCATGAGACTCTTATCTCCAGTTAACCACCAGAAAACCAGAAGTAGCACCATGGCTCAAAGTGATAGAGCACTAACCCTGAGTGAAAAAGCTCAGAGACTGCACTCAGGCCTTAAGTTCAAGCCCCACAACAGACCAAGAAAATAAAATAAAAATTAAAAAAATATATAAATATATATCATAAATAAATCACTACATATGATGTACATGCATATGCATCTTAGATCTATTTTCTTCAATATAAGCCCCAGGCCCATCAATCTAAATGCTGAAAATAATCAACTTTACCTCCATTAATTTTACACATTTACAATCTACACTTCTCTTCATCTCTACTGTCACTAATCCAAGGCACCAATCAGCATCTACCAGGATTTCTACAGAACTTCTCAAGAGTGATTCCCTTTTACTTTTACATCTTATTACTTTTGGACAGTTTTAGGATTAGCTATTAAAATTATATATGAGTCTACATTACTTCTCTGTTTCCATAAAGCTATTAAGAAGTGCTCATTTCATTTAGGCTAAACAAAAGAATTACCCTTTACTACAGGGCCTTACGGAATGCTAACTTTGTGTACCCTTCCTCTAATCTAATTCCTCCAATTCTTCCAGCATTGCCCCCATTATCTAAATGCAAGTCATTGCAGCTTTCTGTTTGTTCCTTATATGCTCCTACCCCTTTCTATCTTAAAGTCTCTTCATATATGACATTGAATATAATACCCATTCTTCTTCTATAACTTCACTAACTTCTCAATACTGTTTCCATTGTTTTACTATGGCACTTGATACACATAAGATAATTAATATATGTTTACTATTTGGGCTATAAGCTGTTCAAGTATATGATGAAAATCTGATTTCATATTTTCTGAATAACTGAATATAACTATTGGTAATGCTTAGTAAAATTATAAGTTGCAAAGACTTAAAGAAGACATAAAAAAGCAAGGCACACTAATCATGGATCCTAAAGGTCTCCCATCTGACCATTCCTCAATGTGGATTCTGTTATTTTTTTCATCAAATACTTGCATGCTTAAGTATCGCTAGTCTTGATGTTTACTTCAGTCAGCCAATTTACTGCAGAATTATATGTGAGAGGCAATACTCCTCAGGAGAATTCAATCACTTAGGTGCTATTTATGAGCGTTTAAGAACTGAGCAACATCCTGAATGCTTAACAGAGTGATGAGTTCCAGGTTCCAAGTAAGACAGCTGACTCATTTAGTTGTATTTGGGTGCCACTTAGATGACCTTA
The DNA here is from genome assembly GCF_024711535.1 of Dipodomys merriami. Classification (NCBI taxonomy): domain Eukaryota; kingdom Metazoa; phylum Chordata; class Mammalia; order Rodentia; family Heteromyidae; genus Dipodomys; species Dipodomys merriami. The sequence goes on along the minus strand of NW_027203381.1, from coordinate 64,512,756 downwards.
TTCCAGGCCATGTCCTGTAAAGCTCTTAAATTTTTCAGGAGAGGAAATTATTATTTTGCTTTTCTTTTCAGAACTCTATGTATGACAGCCTTCAGAGAGATTTGTCACTGTGGGAGAGGGAAAGTTTGGAGATGGTGACAAATTCTTGGCCAGGGAACTTGAAACAAATAGCAATGGCAGCACTTATAGATGGAGAGGGAAGAATATGAGACCTTCCAGGAACACCTAGGTCTCTGAAGTTGGCTATTCTTTTATATTCCTGAGTTTTAGTTGTTAGGCTTATGTGATATGTGATGTATATGTGTAAATATATGCATATGTATGTATTATATACATATTTATACTTATTATTAAAATTTTGTAGGCTATGGAGTTATTTTCCAAGATAGGTCACTATGTGATAAGAATGAGTTCAGGCCGGACGTTGGTGGCTCACACTTTTAGTACTAGCAACTCAGGAGGCTTAGATCTGAAGAGGTTTGAAGCCAGCTTGGGCAGTTAATTCTGGAAGACTCTTGTCTCCAAGTAACCACCAGTAAAAGCAGGAAGTGAAGCTGTGGAGTAGTAGAGAGTGTCAGAAGAAAAGTAAGAGAAGGGGTAGGTGGATAAGGCTAAGAATGTTGAAGAGGTGGCATTGATCACAGTGCTTTGTAGTCATAAACTATTTTGTTAAATATCGCCTTCTTTGCACAACTACTTAAAGATAATAGAAGATAAAAATGGAGGGCTGGGAAGGTGGCTCAGTGGTAGAGTGCTTGTCTTGCATGCATGAGGCCCTGGGTTCGATTCCTTAGCACCACATAAGCAAAAAGAAAAAAGCCGGAAGTGACGCTGTGGCTCAAATGGTAGAGTGCTAGCCTTGAGCTGAAGAGCTGAGGGACAGTGCCCAGGCCCAGAGTTCAGGCCCCATGACCGACCCCCCCCCCCAAAAAAATGGAGCCTATAGGAGGGGATTAGGTCATAAGGGTAGTGAGCTCATGGATGACATTAGTGCCCTTATAATGGAGATGTGTGCTTACAAAGGGAGTGAACTATCCCCCTCTACCATATGAGCCTTAAAATATGCTGGTACCTTGATACTGGGCTTTCCAGTTTCCAGACTATAAAATTAATTCATAAACCACACAATTTATGACATTTGGATATAGAAGCTCAAATTGATCTTCAGCCATAATAATAAAAGTAATTTGTGTGCAATTATGGAGAACTTGTCCAATTAAAGTTCTAGTTTCAGATCTTGGCACCACTTGTGCATTAAAAAGTACAGTTCCCTGGAGGAATGTGAAGGAAGGAGTAACAGTCCACAAAAGAAAGAAATGTACTAATTACCTGACTTAGGAAAAGGTAACCCCTCTGTACAATGCTTTAATAATATCAATAAAATTATATATAAAAATTAAAACATAGAACGGTTCCCTCCCATATTCCCATGGACCTATGAAGTTCAAAAACTGTGGTATTTTTGTGGCAAGCAGGGTTTTCAATACTTATATATCTGTAGACTTATTAAAATCTTCATGAAACCAGGAAAAAATCTGCATAGGCATATGGACTTGACCTCATGGAAATAGATTCATATTGGAGGGTTTTGTATTTAGCTATCCTAATGTTTTTCCATTGTGGTTGACATCTGCTCAGGATAAATGGAAACTTTTCTTCAACTTGAAGCATTTCTGGGATCCTCCCAAACAGAAGTAATCTCTTATTTTTAACTCCAGAACCATCTTTCTCTTTGTACAGTGTATTACTGTTTATTTTGTATTATAGTTATGATTTGCCACTAAAGAAAGAATGTAATTTCTTTGCAATTTCCATTGCCTTTTTAACTTGAAGTGCTTGGAAGTTATGGAATATGGAAATAATATTTGTGTGTGTAAAGTTTTGTATAAATTGAATGGAAAAGTAGTAGGAAATAATAAAAAGGCAATTATTCACTTTTATATTAAGCACCATAATCCTTCCATACAAACTTAAAATCATGTGAAACACACTTTTGTAGGTTCCCAGGATACTGAAATGTCTATGTAGCTTCTCATTTGCAAATTTTTAGTAAATACCACAGGATATTTAGTCTAGAAAATGTTTAAGTCCAGTACAATGTACAAATGTCTTTCCTATGGTAGAGTACAATGCTAAGAAAGCAGAATAGAAGTTGATGGGATTATACCTCTATGTATCTATCTATCTATCTATCTATCTATCTATCTATCTATCTATCTATCTATCTATCTATCTATCTATCTATCTATCTATCTATCTATCTATCTATCTATCTATTCCTCAGATTCAGTCACCTGAGTAGCCAGGATTACAGGAGTAAGACACTGGTTTAGGAATAATAGCCTAAGAACAATTCTGGAGAGGGGAAATTTAATGACTTGTTAAGGGAAGTACAGCTGGCTCCCCTCTTTAGAAGAGAGGAGAGATTTAAAAAATAGATGGTTTTAGTTTGAAAAGGAAAGTGAAATAATTGAAATAAACACTAAATACTTGAAAGAAGCTCAGGACTTTAATGGCAGATAGAGGGAAATCTTGACAATTTCTGTGTGGCAAAATGACATGACCAATACGATACTATACGAAAAATTAGGAAGTGAGTGTTTGATAGACTAGTTTCAGTCAAATAAGGAAAAAAACAAAACTTTTAAAAAGCTTTTCCTAAGTAATATTTTTTCCCTATGGGAAAATGAATGGATCAAAATGTTGCTGGTAGACAACTAATGGAAATGTCATAGAGAATGAGTTGATTGTACATGTAATGACTTTTCTGATTTAGTGTTTGTGCATATATGTAAATATTTACTTAGATTGGTAGAAAAAACTTTGTTCAATTTTATAGACTATAGAATTTGACAGTGTGTCAGTCTGAGTATTTAAGAATCTAGACATAAATCTTGGAACCTTTTTTGTTATATTGGATCATATGACTCAACTCAGTCACAAAATCAATTTTAAATTTCATCTGTTCTTCTCTTTTTTTTTTTTTTAGAAACTCTATTATAAAGGTTCTAATGGCAATTGATTTAGGAAAGCTTAACTATTTGCCTATGTCAAAAGTGTCAACATTTGGAGCAAAAGATTTTCACATGCTATGAGGGAACTTAAAGAAAACATTCATCAGGATTTGTCCAGTTAAATGATCACTTTGACCCAATAGAATGGCATTTAATATCTTTATGGATATTCAAATATCTTCTGGAAAATTTAATATATGATATGATATAAACATTTTAACAATAAGTATTAGTTATTTTATGGTAGCCACAGCCACCACAAACCTGTGATGATAAACTAACTAGTCTTTCTCCTTAAACTCTTACTATACCACAGTACATTTTAATTTTTTGTTGTTGTTGATAGAAAATGTAATAGATATCACTTCCGTTTTCTGCATGCATACAGCCAGTTCTGCCATCACCATTTGCTGAACAGGTTGTCTTTCTTCCATCCTGGGTTTTTGACTCCCTTATCAAATATTAGGTGGCTATAGATCTGTGGGTGCATTTCTGGGTCTTCTATTCTATTCTATTGGTCCTTACGCCAAATACCAAGCTGTTTTTATTACTATTGCTTTGTAACAGAGTTTGAGGTTTGGTATTGCTATTCTTCCTGCCCTGTTCTTCCTGCTAAAGATCGTTCTTTTATATTCAGGGTCTTCTATTTTTCCATATGAATTTTGGGGTTGCTTCTTCTATATCATTGAAGAATGTGGTTGGGATTTTGATAGGTATTGCACTGAATTTGTAGATAGTTTTGGGCAGCTTTGTGATTTTCATGATATTAATACTTCCAATCCAGGACCATGGGAGTTTTTTTTTTTTTTTCCAATTTCCTTAAGTCTGCTTTAATTTCCTTTTTCAGCTTTTTAAAGTTTTTATCATAGAGGTCCTTCATATCTTTGGTTAAGTTAATTCCTAGGTGGTTTTTTTTTTTGGCCTATTACAAATAATTTCAGCCTCACTCTTCTCATTGTTGGAAAACAGATTTGGAGAAAAGAAGGAGAAGCACAGAAACAATGGGACAAAGGGTGGAGCAATTCAGCAGTGATACTGGCTAGACACTATGTTGGAAGTGAACTATACAATTTGGGGAAATGGGGAGTCAGGAAGGGAAAATGGAGAAAATGAGGAAGGTGATGACACTGTTCAAAAAGAAATGAACTCATTACCTGACTTATGTAACTGTAACCCTCAGTACATCACCTTTATAACAAAAAGTTTTAAAAAAGAAAATGTAGTGGAATTATTACTAAGAAAGTTGCAGAGAGGACCAGGGAAGATGATACATGTTTCTTGTTAGTTTATCAGCTCAATTTTAACCCCATTGATACAGATATCAATTATATTTTGATTTTATTTTTTTTATTTTTATTTTTTTTATTTTTTGGGGCGAGGGTCTGGTCGTGGGGCCTGAACTATGGGCCTGGGTGCTGTCCCTCAGTTCTTCAGCTCAAGGCTAGCGCTCTATCACTAGAGCCACAGCGCCACTTCCGGCTTTTTTCTTTTTGCTTATGTGGTGCTGAGGAATCAAACCCAGGGCCTCAGGCAGGCAAGGCAAGCGCTCTACCCCTGAGCCACCTTCCCAGCCTTTATTTTTTACTTTTTATCTTAAAATAATCTTTCATTGTGGGGGAATAGACTCTGTTCAAGTTGGCATCAGCTCTTTTGGACTTTTAAAGAAGCAATTTTAAACATAGTAAAATACATATAGTATAAATTAACCTTTTTGTGCATTCTGTATTATTATTATAAAGGAGACAGAGGAATTAGAGTTACATAAGTCAGATAAAGAGTACATTTCTTTTTGAATAATGTTACCCTTTCCTTGCTCTCTCCCATTTTTCCCTCCCGTCCCCACACACAAGTTGTACAGTTTATTTCCAACATAGTGTGTAGAGAACTCTACTGCTGCATTTGTGCACCCTTAGTCCCCCAATTCCTGTGTCCACTATTACCCTCCAATGACAGATAAATGAACAAATGAGACAGCAACAAAGAAAAATTCTTGTTCTCCTTTCTTTGAGTTCATTTCTATAAAATATTATTTTATATGTTATATGCACATAAGTATTTTGCCTTTGTGTTCTCTTCCTAAGAATATCCTCCTTTGATCTCTGTGTGAATGCCTATATAGACCTGTATAGTTAATCATGTCCTAGTGCTTTTTTTTTTAACTAACCAATGTGCCTGTTCATTTATAGGTACATTCTAGCTACCATGAAAACTGTGTTTCTCAGGGTCTGGCTTACTACACTTAATATAATTTTTTCCCAAGTCTTTCCATTTCCTTATGAATGGTACAATATCAGTCTTTCTAATGGGTTAGAATTTGATTGCAAATATATATTTATATATTACATTTTCTTGATCCATTCATCCACTGAGGGGCATCTGTGTTGATACCTATCTTGGCTATGGTAAATGATGTTATAGTGAATATGGTTGTGCTGGTAGCTTTAGTGTGGCCTTGTTTGTGGTCTATTGGATAAATGTCCAAGAGTGAAATTACTGGGTCATAGGGAGGCATTATGTTTAGTCTTTTGATAAGCCTATACTGCTTTCCAGAGTGGTTGATCAAATTTACATTTTCATCAAAAATGTAATAGAGTTCCCTAATGACTACTACATCCATGACATTATTTGTTGTTCTTAGTTTTCTTAACATTGGCTATTCTAGCTGGGCTGAGGTGAAATCTCAATGTTATTTTTCTTTGCATTTCTTCTATGACTAGAGATGTTGAACATTTTTTTCATGTGTCTGTTGGTCATTCTTACATCTTCTGAGAAGTCTTTCTTGAAGTCATCAGGTAATGAGTACATTTCCTTTTGTACAGTGTCTTCTGCTTCCTCATTTTCCCCAGTCCCTCCCTCCCACCTTCACCCACAAGCTGTATAGTTCAGTTTCATCAGTGAATGGTGAGCTCCACAGCTGTACTTTTTTTTTTAATACTTTTCACTTGAGTTCTGTGCTCTTCTTTCCCAAACATATACAAACAAATACACCCTGCAGAAGGTAAAAAAGATAGAATAATCAAAAACAAAAAACTTAAAGAGAGAAAAGAAAAAAGTCTGATTTTTCATATCTTGGACTTCATTTCAATATGTATATTACTTTATATAAAGATAAAGAGACATTTAGACATTGCACATTTGTGTTTCTCTCCTAAGACGTATCCTCTTTTGGTCTAATTTGTGTGAGCAACCAAAATCCTGTATAATTTATCATATCCAGTGTATTTTAGATCTATTTTCTGCATATCAAAGAGAACATGTGCCATTTGTCTCTCTGCACTTGGCTTACCTCACTTAATATGATTTGTTCTATTTCCAACCATTTCCTTGTAAATGACATTATTTTATTCTTTCTAATGGCTGTGTAAAATTCCTTTGTGTATAGGTACCAGATTTTTTGATCTACTCATCTATTTTGGGGGCATCTGGGTTGTTTCCATACCTTGGCTATTGTGAATAGTGCTGCAATGAATATGGATGTGTGGGTATCCTTATCATATCCTGGCTCATAATATTCTGGATAGATGCCCAAGAGTGGTATAGCTGCATCATAGGAAAGGTTTATGTTTAGTTTTTTGAGGAACCTCCAGATTGCTGTCCAGAGAGCTTACTAGTTTACATTCCCACCAACATGCAGTAGGGCTTATCCCCCCACATCCAAGCCAATATTTATTTTTGTTTGAATTCACAATATTGACCAATCTGACTGAGGTGAGATGGAATCTCAGAGTTGTTTTGATTTGCATTTTCTTTATGGCCAGGAATGATGAGCATTTTCTCATGTTTTATTTTGCCACTCTTACCTCTTCTGTGAAGTCTCTCCTTAGCTACCTTGCCCATTTAGTGATTGGTTTATTAAAATGGGGAAGAGTTAGTTTCTTGAGTTCCTTGTATATATTGGACATGAGGCCTTTGTCTGATATATTTCTGGTAAAGATCTTTTTCCAGTTTGTTGATTATCTTTCTAGTTGAGTAAGTATATCATTAGCTGGGCAAAAACTTTTTATTTGGATGTAGTCCCAATAATGTCCTATCTGTTGTGCTTCTGGAACTCTATTCAAGAAGTTTCCTATAAGAACTCATACCTATAAGTTCTAATGTTTCTCCTACTCTTGCATTAGTTTCAAAGTTTCAGATCTGATGTTGAGGTATTTAATCCACTTTGAAAATGAGTGCATGGTGACAAACAGGGATCCACTTTTAGTTTTCTGCATATAGATGACCAGTTTTCCCAACACCAGTAGTTGAAGAGGCAATTTTTTCCCCACTGTCAAATATCAGATAGCTGTATGATTTTATTTCTGGTTCTTCTAATCTATTCCAATGAAGCTTGGGTAATTTTTGTGCCAATACCAAGCTGTTCTGTTATTATGGTTCTGTAGTATGGTTTGAAGTCTGGTACTGTGATATCACCTGAATTGCTTTTATGCCTAGAATTGCTTTGGCTATGCTAGGTCTTTTGCAGTTACATATGAATTTTTGAATTGCTTTCTTTAACTTTGTAAAGAGTGTCATTGGGATTTTGATGGGGAGTACAATGAATTTGAGTATCATTTTTAACAGTATAGCCATTTTCACAATATTGTCTCTACTTACAACATGGAAGGTCTTTCCATATCCTGGTATCCTCCTTGGTTTTTTTCATCAGATTTGTTATAGTTTTCAGTATAAAGATCTTTTACATCATTGGTTAGGTTAATTCCTAGGTATTTTATTTTCTTTTTGAGGCTATTGTAAGTGGAGCTGTTTTCTTTCTTTCTTTCTTTCTTTCTTTCTTTCTTTCTTTCTTTCTTTCTTTCTTTCTTTCTTTCTTTCTTTCTTTCTTTTTTTCTTTCCTTCTTTCTTTCTTTCTTTCTTTCTTTCTTTCTTTCTTTCTTTCTTTCTTTCTTTCTTTCTTTCTTTCTCTCATTCTTTCATTCTTGCCTATTTTTGCAGGTCATGGGGCTTGAACTCTGGGCCTGGGTACTGTCCCTCAGCACTTTGGTGCAAGGCTGGCACTCTACCACTTGAGCCACAGTGCCACTTCTAGTTTTTGGGTGATTTATTGGAGATAAGAGTCTCGTGGACTTCCCTCTCCAGGCTAGCTTTGAAGTGTGATCCTCAGATTTCAGCCTCCTGAGTAGCTAGGATTACAAGCATGAACCACTGGCACCTGGCCAATGGAGCTCTTTTCTTAATTTCCCTTTCTGCATGTACATTGTTGGCATACACAAAGGCTGCTGATTTTTGTTGATTAATTTTGACACGGTGGTTTAATTTTGACACAGTGGTTAATCAGCTCTTGGAGCTGGAGGATGGAGTTTTTTGGTATACTTTAGGTATACTTTTTAGATATACTCCTTCCCTATGTGAAAGCCGTTTATGTTCTTTTCTTACCTTATTGCTCTGGCTAGGAATTCTAGAATTATATTAAAGAGGAGTGGAGAGAGTGAGCATCTCTGCCTTGTTTCCGATTTTAGGGGAAATGGTTTTAGTTTTCCCCTACTCATTATGGTGTTGGCCATTGGTCTGTCATTTATAGCCTTTATTATTTTAAGGGATGTTCTTTCTATTCCTAGCTTCTCCAAAGCTTTTAACAGGAATGAACATTGTATTTTGTTGAAAGCTTTTTCTGCATCTTTTGAGTTGATCATGTAGTTCTTGTCTTTTGCTCTGTTGATGTAGCAAAGTTTCGTTGATTTGTGTATGTTAAACCAGCGTTGCATCTGTGGGATGAAGCCTACTTGGTCATAACGTATGATTTTTTAAAATTTGTTTGGGGGTTCTGTTGGCTAATATTTTCTTGATGATCTTTGCATCTGAGTTCATCAGAGAAATTGGGTTGTAGTTCTCTTTTATGCTGGATTCTTACCTTGTAAGTGTGATATTGGCTTTATAGAATGAGTTTGGAATTGCTCCTCTGTTTATATTTCATGGAAAAGCTTGGAGATTATTGGTGTTCATCTTTAAAAATCTTGCAGAATTCAGTGGTGAGTCCATCTGGGCCTGGGCTTCTCCTTGTTGGAAGACTTTTGATTACTTTCTCAATCTTGTTGCATGTTATTGGCCTGTTTAACTGGTTTATATCTTCTTCATTCAGTTTAAGTAGACTTTATGTCTGTATGAATTTTTCATTTTGGCTAAGTTTTCCTTCATTTTTGAGTATAGGTTTTTGAAAGTAGTCCTTTATAATTGTCTGGGTTTCTTGGGTGTTTATTGCAATGTTTCCTGTGGCATCTCTAATTTTATTGATTTGAATCTCATCTCTTCTATCCTTTGTCAATCTCACTAGTGGTCTGTCAATTTTGTTAACTTTAAAAAAACTTTTTTGATCTTATCATATTTTAATCACATATCAAGAAATGTCAGAATAGTACAAAATGAGAAACTTCACAAGCTCATATTTCATTAGAAAGTCACTTTTTACAGAGTTTTGGAAGGGACCTAACTTACATTGATTTGCTGCGGTGATCAATTATGGCTTAGCTCTAATGGGATGAAGACCATGTGTGAGAAGCTTCCACCATGCTGGGCCAGAAGGTCATGTCTCTGAACCCTCTGCCTGGTGCTGGCCATGCTGTTTTGTTTTATGGTATGACTTGAATCTGAAAGTCACTGGATAAAATGTTAATCATCAGTTCTCTGGTTTGCAAACATATCAAGCCAGCATGGCTGAACAATAATTGCCCATGAGTTGAATCAGATTTTTTTTAGAATATATTTTTAAAGATACTATTCAGAGGGACTGCAGTTACCTGAGTAAGGCATTGAGTACATTTCCTATCGAGCATTGTTACCCCCTCCTTTGTTTTTCCTCTACCATATCTTCCTTCACCACCTCCCCAAGTCCTCTCTCCCCCCAAAAAACTATAAAGTCCATTTTCAACATAGTGTCTTGTACATCTCATTGTTACAATGGGTCAACCTGTATCCTTATTTCAGCTTTTTCTTATTTCCCTTCCTCTCCCCAAATTAGAAAAATGTATATACAAGATGCATGGCACTGGAATCAAATACAGTGAAAACAGGGGTTATACCATGGGGAAGAACATACAAAAGAAACAAAAAAAATCACATTATAAGTACATTAAAAACAACAGCAACAAAGATAAAACCTCTGTGTCCCTATCTTGGGTTCATTTCGCTTAGCACCATCTTATGCAGTAATAGGTACACAGCTTTTGACCTTTGCTGCTTGTCCTAGACATATACTAGTTATTGCAGATAAGGAAAACCATGGGACCTGTGTTTCTTTGGGCCTGGCTTACTTCACTTAATGTAATTTTTTCCAAGTCTTTCTAATTCCTAACAAATGGGGCAATGTCATTCTTTCTGATGGAGGCATAGAATTCCATTGTGTGTGTGTGTGTGTGTGTGTGTGTGTATGTATGTGTGTGTGTGTGTGTGTATGTATGTGTGTGTGTGTGTGTGTGTACCACCTTTTCTTGATCCATTCAATTACTGGGGGGGGGGATCTGGGTTGGTTCCATATCTTAGCTATAGTAAGTAATGCTGTGATAAACATAGTTGTGCTGATAGCTTGAGTATGGCCTTGTTTGTGATCATTCGGGTAAATGCCCAAAAGTGGGATTGCTGGGTCATAGGGGAGCTCTATGTGGAATCTTTTGAGGAACCTCCATACTGCTTTCCAAAGTGGTTGAACAAGTTTACACCTGCCAACAATGCAGTAGGATTTCCTTCTGGTCACATCCCCTCCAGCATCTATTGTTATTAGATTTCTTGATTATAGCCTTTCTAACTGGGGTGAGGTAGAATCTCAATGTTGTTTTGATTTATATTTCTTTTATGGCTAGAGAGGTTGACCATTTCTTCATGTGTCTATTGGCCATTCTTATTTCCTCTTCAGAGAAGTCTCTCTTTAAGTTTTTAGCTTATTAATTGGACAGTTGTTTCTGAGGATTTTTTTTAAAAAAACACTTTTTATTTCCCTGCTTTTATATATAGTTTGTTAAATCTCTATTCCATTATTTTCTGCCCTAATCTTTGTTATCCCTCTCTGTCAAGTAGTACTGTGTTTGTTTGTTCTTGTTTTACTCACATTTTTAGTTGCATCATGAGGTTATTTACTTGAGCTGTTTCTGTTTTATGAGTGCATTTAGAGTTATAAAGTTTCCTCTGAGCACTGCTTTTGCTGTATCCCAGAGGTTCCATTGTGATGTGTTTTCAGTGAATTGCAAGGACTTCCTTTTCCCTTAATTTTTTTCTATGACCCAAGTGTAAAATATTTGTAAATATTTGTGTAAAATAGTTGCCTTCAATTCTTTTGTTATATCTCCAAAGTAGAATTGCAGGATATTTCATTCGGCAGGGGGGTGGGGGTGGCGAGAGGTTCCTTTTAAAAAAAAATAGATGTATACTATTTTACTTTCTCTCCATAATGCATGGCAGTTATGATTTGTCTATATCCTTGAAAACATGTGTTGGTTTGCTTATATTATGATAAGAACTATGATAATGACTTTGGAGCACTCTCTCATATATACACATATATATATATATATATATATATATATAGTTGGATCACTCTCTCTCTCTCTCTCTCTCTCTCTCTCTCTCTCTCTCTCTCTCTCTCTCTCTCTCTCTCTCTAGCTGTGCTAATAGGAAATCGTTATATTGGTCATGCTACTGCAGCTGCTGTCATTATTATTGATTTCCCTTTGGCATACACTACTGTTCCTCAGGGGTATTCATAATCCCAAAACTGTGAAAATCATTGGCTTCAAAGAAAATAAGTGGGGATTATATAGTTCCTGTTGTTTTAAACTTGTCCTGGCTTTCTTTTGGATCCGCCCTGCAATTGCTATTTTGTTTTGAAATTAAGAATTAGAAGTGGAAAAGATTTATTAGGGAGCAAGACTTGGGAAGGAAAGGGGAAGACGCAGACTGGGGTGGTTGTAGGCATGACCCAGTGTCTGACAGCTCAACAGTAGTTGGAGGAGCCCTATGCTTGGCAATAATTACTCAGTCTTTATGATGGCTTTGCACACTCATTGGCCAGGGTTATCTTGAAAAGAGCATGACTCCTATTCGAAAACTGAAGTGGATTTTAAGGAATAAGTTTCTGGTAAGCTATAATTAACCATGGCCTGGCATGTTTTTGGGAGATTGGAGTGGTACCTCCTGTCTGTTGTCTTTATTTTGGTACCCAGCATCCCCCATAAATATATATTACCTCAGTATCTCTTGGCACAAAATGATCTTTCAAAAAAAAAACACATGCAGTTTGGATTCTAATAGCGCAGTTTAGTGATTAAAGCAGACTGCCTAGATTCAAATATCTACCATTGCTTGGCCTTTTGAGATTGGGCAAATAACTAAACTCTCTGCAAATGTAGAGTTGATTATTTATGAATGCTTAGTTTTTCTGTAAAATGGAAAGGCTAACTCTGGGGTAGCCATTAAAAATGACTGAAGTAGTCAGATACAGTGTCTCTCATGCTTGTAATCCTAGCTACTTGGGAGACAGAGATTGTGATTCCATAGTTTGAGGCCAGACTGGGCAAAGAAGTTGATGAGATCCCTATCTCAACAAATTAGCTGGGAAAAATGGCACCTGTCTAGGTTGTAATCCAGCTAGGTTGCATCCAGCTGGAGAAAAAAAAATAGACCCTATCAAAAAATAAATAAAATTGAAAAAAAGTTGGAGGTTGGCTTAAGTTTCATAGTGCCTGCCTAGCAAGTACAATGCCTTGAGTTCAAACCCCAGTTCTGGTGTACTGGCCCCCAAACTGTTTTATGATAGACACTCGAAAATATTAGTTAGCATGAATTCTTATCACCTATATTTGAATGGAATCTCTGCCAAATTTTTTTTCAAAATTCTTTTTGCTTACTGGGCAAAACATTATTGTGACACTTTTAAGATTTAGTTCTGACATGTCAGAATTCTACAATGTACAATAAACTTTTTAGAGGAAAGGAGAGAAAGAGAGAGAGAGAGAAGAAAGAGAAAGGGAGAGAGGAGGGAGAGGGAGAGAGAAGCGAATGGAGCAAAGAAGGAAAATAAATGAGTGAGGAGGGTAGGAAGAAGGAAGGAAGGACAACAGGAAGGAAGCAGGGCAGAGGATAGTACTCAAACAAGGAGGGAGGAGAGGAAGGGAGGGGGGAAAACAGGAAGGAAGGAAAGAGGGCTATGATTACTTATGGGTGTTGCATCTGTCCCTATTGCTTCATGATCAGACGTGTGACTAAGATGGCAGTCATTTATTTTGATAAGAGTGCTGTGACTTTGGAAGGTGTGTTTGGGCTAGAACTCTCTGCTCTAGGTGGCATCAGGTGGGTTGGCTACTCAAGTCAATTCTGAGAACTTGGTATGGATTGCCAGCTCATGCAAGACGGTGATAGTTGATGTTCCGCAAGGATCTTGCAGGGGCTGACGAGACTTCTCCGGATGCGACACTGCAAGAGAATCAGACAGAAACTGTACTGTCTTTTATGACTTTTGACTTAGAAGTCATGCAATGTAACTTTTGTAGTAACTCTACACTTCCTGCTCTAGCTGTGACCTTTCCTACACCCCAGAGGAAGGAATTTCACCTCACATTGTAAAAAAACATATGAGGGACAGGAGGTATCATTGAAGCTATTTTTGGGAGAAAAAAAATTTGCAATAGGTGTGGTGGTGATGTAGTTTCCTGCAGTTTATAAAATAAGAATGTATAAGCCTTGTTTTCACTGTATTTGATGTTGGTATAATTTGGGGAGGGTAAAGGAGAAAACAAATTGTGTAAATAGGGATACAGGTGGACCCATTGCAACAATGAGATGTACAAGACCCTATGTCAAAAAATGAACTTTACAATGTAGACTGGCGGGGGTAGGAAGAGAGTGTAGTTGTGGAGATGGGAGGGAAGGGATGGTGGGGGAAAAACAAAGGAGGAGGCAACAATGCTTGATAAGAAATGTACTTATTACCTTGCTCATGTAATTGTAACCCCTCTGTACAGTATTTTCACAATAAAAAACTTATTTTTAAAAAGATTTAAAAATAAGTAACATGAGACCATTGAGTATAATTTTAAGGAAATAAATGAATAGATAAAGAGATCATTAAGCAGTTCAGCACAGGAAGAGCCTGATCTTCTCTTGGGACAGTGGTGAGACAGATAAAAAGTCCCTTCCTCCTTCCTTTTGACCTTAGGAATCCTATGTTAGAGTCTTGAATGGTGTCATAAGTAAAACATAATCAATGGGTTGATATGTCTCTTAACTTCTGGGTCCATTTCTTTTGTTTTGTTTTGTTTTGTTTTTGGTCAGTCGTGGGCCTTGAACTCTGGGCCTGGGTGCTGTCCCTCAGCTCTTCAGCTCAAGGCTAGCGCTCTATCACTTGAGCCACAGCACCACTTCCAGTTTTCTGGTGGTTTATTGGAGATAAGAGTTTCACGGACTTTCCTGCCCAGGCTGGCTTTGAACTGTGATCCTCAGATCTCAGCCTCCTGAGTAACTAGGATTACATTTCTATATATTGATTTACCCACATCTCATCTAAAATAAAGGATCCAATGAAACTAGACAAACAATAAATATGAAAGAGTTCTGTGTGTCCATGTGAAAGATGAAGAAATTTCTATTGCTAGTGAAAGAAGTCATAAATAAAATAATGTCTGTTTATTTGTAATCTGTGTTGTATCTACCACCCAAATGTTTCTAATTATCAAGGTATTATTAAAAACCCACCTCAAATCCTGGACTTTGATTTTATCTAAGTATGTAAGATAAAACTTTTTGTTGTCCACTGCTTTAAACAGTGGCCTCCTGCTCCACAGAAGGTCTCTTAACTTTCACACTTTTTCATCACTGTTTTGCACACATTGGCCTCTTGTATTGACTATAACTTCTCTGAAACAAGGATTGTTCTTATCAATCAATGTGGCTGACAGGTATCTACTAAGCTCTTTGTTGACAGCTCAAGTTAAAGAGACACAATGAATTAAGACACAATGAATTAAGCTTTAGAGGTTTAATCTTAAGCAGTTACCACATTTTAAAAAATAAAGCTTGGTAGTTTAAGAGGACAGAGCACAGTGCCAAAATGTCTAAGTTTGTAGCCAGACTGCTCCCTATCAGCTGTGAGACCCTTGAAGAAGTTGTTTTGTTTTTGGCTTTAATTTTTTCTCTTTTTTTCTGAACTATTTTTTAAAATTTTATTCTATTGTAAAGATGCTGTTCAAAGGGGTTACAGTTACATGAGTAAGGTAATGAGTACATTTCTTGTTGAGTATTGAGTATTGTTACCCCTCCTTTGCTTTTCTCCTACTATCCCTTTGGTCCTCTACCTCTTCTACCCTGCCTCCCAAGTTGTAAAGTTCATTTCCAACATAGTGTCTTGTTAGTATCATTATTGCAATGGGTCATTCTGTGTCCATGTTTCAGCATTTTGTTATTCCCCTTCCCCTCCCCAAATTAGATAAATATATATACAAGATGCAGGGTACCAAAACAAAAGTCAGTGACAACAGGGGATATGCCATAGGGGGAAGAGCATACAAAAGAACTAAAATAAATCACATAGTACATTAAAAACAACAACAAGGAAAGACTCTTGTGTCCATATCTTGGTGTTCAACTTAGCTTTTCTGCTCAACTGATAAAGTTATCCTAGATGTATATTAATTATTTCAAATAAGGGAAACTATGGAACCTATATGGCAATGGCTGCACTTTATCTTGAATTGTGAAGTTAAAAAGGGTAACAGTTTAACTCGAGTATTATGTGGCACATAGCTAAACTGTGCAATGCTAGTAGAGCTGTTGATTTACCCTTGGTATTCTCAGAGAATTCTGGGAGAATCCTAAGCTATGTACTTATAGAAAACTTGATGGAAATAATCCTAATTCCCAGATTTCCATTTATGAATATAGAGGTTGTTGTTTGTTGCTTCTTGTTAGTAGCACGGCTTGGATTGTATATACATGTGCTTTCTTATAGTAGAAAGTGCTGACCTACATGGGACAAATACCTACCTGCAAATACCTGTATTTTCCATCAATTGCTTTCCCTTTTGCTGTATTGTGGGCAGGGTATGACTACAAACTATCTGGCAATAACCAGGCTCACTTTCTTTTATTTAATGGAGTGTTAAACCCAGTCTGAATTGGAAGCTTTGGTAACAGATACATTCCCTCATACAAACATTAAATTTAACAAAAAAAAAAAGGAAGTCTGGCTGAATTATTAGTGGGAGACTGATTTGTATAATCACTCTTTCAATAAAAATTTTTGGATGTCAGCTCTGGACTGATCTTGAGTATGGAAAAAATAGAAGAATAAGAATTATGATGTTTCTAGCTTTGTTCCTATTACTCAATATTACTTTGGTTGTGTATAGTGTTTTTGTGATTCCACATGAATTTTAAGATTGTTCCACTATTTATCATTTTTAGTAAATAAATTTTTCCTTCTTGATTAAATTTATTCCCCAATATTTTATTCTTTTAGATGTTATTATACATACGATTATTTTCTTGATTTCTTTTTCTCAGATTATTATTGATGAAAAATGTTTATTTGTTTGTGTTGATGAAACATGTAAAAACATTACTAAATTAATTAGTTTTAGCTGTTTTTTTTTCTTTTTGGAGCTTTTAGAGTTTTCTGAATAGAAGATTATATCATCTATAAACAGGGATAGAATTAATGTTTTTCCGATTTGTATGCTGTTAATACCTTTTAAAAATCCGATTGCTCTCATTGGTATTCCTAGTCCTACACTGAATAAAAGTACTGAGAAGAGACATATCTTCTGTGTACAGAATCTCATAGGAAAAGCTTCCAAATAGTTCTCTTTTCCTATTGTTTATGATGTTAGCTGTGGAATTTTAATAAATGTTCCTAATTTGTTCAGCACTTGTGTCAATAAACATTATTAAAGTTCATCCTCATCAAGGATGGTATTGTGCATGTATTGATGTAATCATGTGGTTTTTGTCATTCACACCATTAATGCAATCCATGTTAAATCAATGCTCTCTTGCTACTTTGCAACTTCTCTATGTATTTTACTTTTGATAACTTGACTAAAATGTTTCTCGGTGGAGGCCTCTTAGAGTTGAAGTTATTTGAACACTTTTAAGCTTTGTGAATCTAGATATCCCTATTTCTCTCCAGAGCTGGAGCATATTCGGGTATTATTTCTTTAAGTAGTTTCCCCGTGTTCCTTAGTAATATATTGCTTCACTCATAAGTACCACAGGGCATTCTTTCACACATTTTCATTTTTCTCCTATCTGAATACAACTCAGAAAATAGTTTCGAAGTCCTAGATGTCCATTTTTTTATTTTTGGAGTCTGGAAAAGTTTTCTGTTCCTTTGTCGATGTCCCATTCCCATCCTAGTTGTTGTGATCTTGTTGATGTCAGTGACTTTGGTGTCACCGCTGTCTACAGATCGCCCAGATTGCCTTCAGTGTGGACTTCCAGCTCCTGTAGGTAGATAAGGGATCGCTGGTTAAGTAAAGCAGCTATGGTTCTGCGGTTTGGGGTCAGTAAGATGCGTAGTCCCCGTGCTACTCTGTCAGCTGAGGTCAGCATTGCAAAGCCTGAGAAGGCCACAGCAGCCAAGGTGACAGTTACTAGTCCCAGCATCAGCACTGCAGGACATCTCACAGTGGCTTGGGCTCCAGAGGAATGGATAAAGTAAGTGGTGGCTCCGGTCCTGGAGTAGTGGAGGCAGCATCGGCATGTCCCTAATGTCAAAGAGACTAACTGTTAGGCTCAGGCCATGTGGTAGTAACCAGTGGCAATTCAGATCCCTGACATTTCACAGTATAGTTACTATTCATCCTAAGATGAATAGGAGGTGGCAGTGTTATAATCAATCACTCAATCCCCGGAAGTGCTATGTCACTGTGGAAGCTCAGGCTTTGAGGGCTGGGCACAGTTGCAGTCATGCTCCAAGGATGATTGGCAGCTCAGACTTCCTGCTTGTTACAGTTTTCTGGGAGGTTGGCCCTGGGAGCTAGGTATCACAGTGATGCGGGCACCATGAGGCAATCACACTGAGTACTGGGTTGGTAGGCTTCACAGTAGCATAGTAGCACAGTCACTGCATGGCTCTAGGATTTCATTTCCTTTGGAGTTGAACCTTGTACCCAGAGTACTTATGGTTCTATTGTAATTTTTTTAAATGAACTTCTTTATTGTTTTCCACAATAACTGTACAAATGTACATTCTAATCAACAGTCTACAAGTATTTTCTTTTCTTAATATCCTCATCAGTAATCATTGCCTTTACTCTTACCGGGAGGAGGTGATATTTTATTGCACTTTTGCTTTACATTTCCCTGATGATTAGTGATGTTGGATATTTTTTTTTGTATATTTGTATTGGCTATTTGCTCATCTTCTTCAGAGAAGTGTCTATTTGTATTTATTGTTAATTTTTAATAAGGTATTTTATTATTTATGTTTACATTTAAGTTTTGAGTGTTCCTTACATATTCTGATTATCCTTTTTTTAAATTTTATTTTATTGTAAAGATGCTGTACAGAAGGGATACGGTTACATGAGTAAGTTAATGAGTACATTTCTTGTCAAGAATTGTTACTCCCTCCTTTTCTGTTCTCCCACTATCCCTTCTTCCCCCCATCTCCCTCATCCCTCCCCACTTTCTCCCAAAATTGTAAAGTTCATTTCGAGTATACTGTCTTGTGAGTATCATTGTTGCAATGGGTCATCCTGTATCCTTATTTCATCATTTTGTTATTCCCCTTCCCCTCCCTGAACAGGACAAATATATATACAAAATGCAGGGTACCACTATCAACAGTGACAACAGGAGATATACCATAGGGGGAAGAACATACAAAGGAAACAAAACTATCTCATACATTAAAAACAACAACAACAAAGAAGAACTGCATATGTCTATATCTTGGAATTTGTTTCACTTAGCATCATCTTATGTAGTCATATGTGCATAGCTTTTGAGCTTTTCTGCTCCTCTGATAAAATTATCCTAGACATATACTAATTATTGCAAATGAGGGAAACCATGGGGGACAAACAACAATAGAGAATAGAGAATGAACTATATAGAGGGTCTAATGAGATCCTCTTTTTACCAAAACTTGGAGTTCATGTTAATATGCTTCTGATTATCAACTTATCACTTACTTTAGTTTATAAATATTCTGTAGTTCAGTATGTTATCTCTGAATTTGATTGATGGTTTCCTTTGTTATACAAAAGCATTTTAGTTTGCTGTGATCCCATTTTCTAGTTTTTATTTTCTTGTGGTTCTTGGGACCCAGAATTATTCATATACTAAGCATGTCCACAAGGGCTGAGTTATATCTCCAACATTTTTGTTAGACCACATTTTAATTTATTTGATTAAGGTTGAAAGCTTGACAATATTAATTGACAGGTTTGTTTTGCCCAAATATGAAATTATAATAAATACACTCAGGTTGAAGAGTATATGCATAACATTTTAATCATAGCAATATTTTATTCAAGAGATAACTGGTAACACAATGCAAACATCTTTTAGTAAAAACTTGATTAAATAAATGTTGCCTTTATGCAATGTAATATCTTATTGCTTTAAAAATGAGGGTGATGTAGCTATCTACTCAAGAGGCAATGATCAAAGGAGTGTGCTCAGGTCAGCCAAGGCAAAAAGTTACCAAGAACCTGTTTCAACATATAAGCTGGGTCAGATAGTTCATATCTATAATTTGGGCTATGACCTTATGTGAGATTGATGCAAGAAAAACAGGTGCAACACCTCTTGAAAACTAAAACACAAGGGGGAAAGGAGTATGGTATAATTGGGGTGCCTGGTAGCACCCTGAGAAGGCTCTCAAATCCTGGTAACACCAAGAGAGATTCATTTCTACACACTCATGTGAAAATTGCCTGTGTTGATTTGTTTTGCATATTTTTATATGCATCAATTGATCATTCATAGAGTGGGCACAAGAAAGGACAGCAGGAAGAGAATGTTCAACTCACAACAGCAGGGGCACCCACTTTCACTTGTGACTGTATATCTCTGTAAAGTGTTTAAATCAGACTTAAGTGCTAATTTACTGTTTTAAACTGTTCTTTGTGTTTTGGCACTAGGGTTTGAACTCAGAGCCTCGAATTTTTCTGCATGCGTGGCTGAAATTCTAATACTTAAGTCAGGCCCAAGACTGTTTCCTTTGTTGTTGTTGATTTGGGGTTTGTTTGTTTTTGTTTTTTTGGTGATTGTGTTTTGTAGGCAAGTGTTATGGGCTACTTTTATTCTGGGCTAATTTTGAAAGGTGATCCCCAAGATCTTAGCCTCCGAATAGCTAAGATTACAAATGTGAGCTGCCAGCAACCAGCTAATCTGTTCTTTTCAAAATTTATTTTTGAGTTAACAAACATTTTGAGGGGGTTTGATTGTGATATGTTAATACATACACACAATGTACTTGAATAAATTCAAACTTTTTTACCACATTCTCACTTCAACCCTCCCCTTTCCTCTTTTTTAAACAATGTTTGGTAGGTTTCATATATATATATATATATATATATATATATATATATATATATATATATTACACATGTATGTGCAATGTGTATATGTGTGCACATATACATATATGCATATACTTATGTGCATATACATATAAGTACATGTTCACTTTATATGTATATAGCTTTTTGGCTCAAGGAAAGTATTCTACCACTTGAACCACATCTCCAATTCCAACTTTTTGCTGGTTAATTGGAGCTACACACAAATTTTCTTACCTGGCTTTCTTGCCTAGGCTGGCTTTGAACTGTGATCCTCAATTCTCAGCCTCCTGAGTAGCTAGGATGATAAGCATGAGCCACCACCATTAACCTTATTCTTAAGATGTTATTCATTTCCTTGTGCATATTAATATGAGAGTCAGAAAAGTCAAGCTGTTCATGGTGGATAACAGAAGCCGTAGCAATAACAATGTAACAGCTACAATAATCCCGGAAAGCATGATTATCTTCAGGATTTCTGCCTGGCCATTGACATTTCCACTTACCTGAGCTCTTTCTATTGTTACCTGATTTGAGACCTGCCACCATTGCTGCTGATCCTTCACATTTGTGCCACAAATTTATTGTTGTATGTCTTTTCTTACAGGCTCTTGGAATAGGAGAAAGCACACTTATCTTCCCTGTGTTATAAGCATTAGAAAGCAAAGCAACCATTTTTACATGCACCCAACTTACCCTAGTCTGAGGACAGTGTTTTGGCAATTTATTGCTGCTATGAACTCAGCATCTAAACTCATAACAAAACTTACAACTATGACAGCCACATAGTAAATCATCAAAAATGTTATTATTCACAGATGGAAGAACTAAGCTTCTGAAGGGGAAAATTAGAAACAATACCAGGAAAATCACCATGATTTCTGACTCCCTGCTTCTCAGATTTCAAGGTCCAGATGTATTTGGACTCTTCGCAAAGTTGTGTCAGATCACCAGTCAGTCAGTCATTTGTTATTTGCCCTCTATTTAGGGTCAGGTGTTTGGGGCTTTGGGATATAGCAATAAAAGTGATTTTTGCTTTCAAATAAAAATCCTACATTCTAGAGATGATTTCTTATGCGAGGTTGTATGAGGTTGCTTCAAGATTGCAACAAGGTGGAATAGCTCAGTTATACTGAGGTCTTTGCCTATTCTGGGCTTAGAGGAATGAGCCACATTAAGTGAGTACAGTCATCAAACTGAGAAAAATGAGTGCTGGTAGGGTAACATTATGCAAACAGTCCTCGACTAAGCTGCAACATCGTAGGGATTCTTTCTGCAAAGTGATATTTGGCGAGGATTTCAAATGTTTTGCAGCAAGAGAGGTCTCAACATATTTTGGAAATCCTAAAAGATCTACTTTGTGCTTTTATTGTTTTAAGTATATATAAATAGGTATAATGCCATACATTGTTGTAGACAGTGTATGTATAGAGTTAAATTAACTAGTGACTTTTATTTTAATAAGAAAATGTATTTTGGAGCTGGGCAGACCTGTAATCATAACTACATGGGAGGCTAAGATCTGAAGATTGTGGTTCAAAGCCAGCCCCATCAGGAAAGTCAATAATACTTTTATCTTCAACTAACCATCGCCAGAAAACAGGAAGTGGAACTGTGGCTCAAAACAGTAGAGCTCTAGCCTTGAGCAAAGGAGCTCAAGGACAGCACCCAGACTCTGAATTCAACCTCCACAACTGACAAAAAAAAAAAAAAAAAAAAGCATATTTTAGAAATTTTCCTGGGCAAAGAAAGCAGGGCATTGATGATTGTCAATATTATGGTCACCTATGGGAAAAGAATTGTCACAACTCATTTTTATGACTGATGCATTGCTACTCTTGACCTGATTTTTCTTTTTTCTAATTATCAGGCAATAGAGAACTACTGCGAAGAGAAGTGCTTCCTCCACCAAGAATTCAGAGATAAATATTAAGCATAAAATAATTCAGTATCTTGAATGAGTGCTGAGTATCTCCTAGACTTAATCAGTGATAGGAAGTGTTATTAAAATGTACAGTAACTTAAGAGCAAGGGACCACATAACAGAAAGTTTATTTATTTATTATTATTATTACTATTGTGAAAATACCATACAGAGGGGTTACGATTACATGGGCAAGATAGTGAGTACATTTTTTATCAAGCATTGTTGTCTCCTCCTTTGTTTCCCCATACCATCCCTTCCCCTCTCCACCCCCCACCCCCACCCCCCAACCACCACCACCACCCCCACCCCGCCAAAGTTGTAAAGTTTGTTTTTTGACCTGGTGTCTTGTACATCTCATTGTTGCAATGGGTCCACCTGTATCCCTATATAAACAATTTGCTTTTTCCCTTTTCCTCAACAAATTATAGCAACATCAAATGCAGTGAAAACAGGGGTTATTCTATGGGGGAGGTACATACAAAGCAACAAATCATCTTATAAATATGTTGGAAACAATCGCAAGAAAGAGAAAAACATTTGAATCCTCATCTTGGGGTTCATTTTGCCTAACATCAACTTGTCTGATCATTTCTGCTTGACTCAGACATATACTAGTTATTGCAAATAAGGGAAACCATGGGACCTATATTTCTTTGGGCCTGGCTTACTTCACTTAATATAATATAAACAGAAAGTTTATAGAGAAACAAACATCATGCCATTTGTGTGTGTGTGTGTGTGTGTGTGTGTGTGTGAGAGAGAGAGAGAGAGAGAGAGAGAGAGAGAGAGAGAGAGAGAGAGAGAGAGAGAGAGAGAGAGAGAGAGAGAGAGAGAGAGAGAGAGAGAGAGACTAACCTTCAAGAATGAGGAATGAGGGAGTTTAGAGTTGTTTAGACCCTGGCCAGGCAGTGTGGGTATGCTGTGTGCATGCTCCATCACACATCTACTGAAAGGGTCAGTCCAGGGATCTCTCTTACCACAGGAAAGTAGACGTTATTAATAGGTTAGACTTTAGATCTTATCTTAAATAAATAGAAATTAGCTACTTAAAAAGATTAAGCCGGGAGCTGGTGGCTCACGCCTGTAATCCTAGCTACTCAGGAGGCTGAGGTCTGAGGATCATGGTTCAAGCCAGACTGGGCAGGAAAGTCCGTGAGATTCTCATCCTCATTAGACCATAAGAAAACCAGAAGCAACACTGTAGCTGAAGGAGTAGAGCTCTCACCTTGAGCTCTTGCCTTGAGCTGAAGAGCTCAGAGACAGCACCCAAGCCCATAGTTCAAACCCCAAGACCAACAAAAAAAAGATTACCATAAATTACATAACTAAAAAATTCCTGAATCTAAATAGAAATTAGCTTCTTAAAATGATTACCATGGGCTGGGAAGACGGTTCAGTGGTAGAGTGCTTGCCTTGCATGTATGAGGCCCTGGGTTCGATTCCTCAGCACCACATAAGCAGAAAAAACCGGAAGTGGCACTGTGGCTCAAGTGGAAGAGAGCTAGCCTTGTGCTGAAGAGCTGAAGGACAGCACCCAGGCCCAGAGTTCAGTCCCCATGAGTGACAAAAACAAAACAAAATAAAACAAAAAAGATTACCATAAATTATATAACTAAAAAAATTCTCTGTTGGCCAACTTTGTGAATTTAATTAGTAGAGGTCTGTGATCTATTAGCTGTGAGCTACTAATAAGCAACAAATGCATGTTTTTAGTCATCTTAATAGGTGCCAGTATTTCTTTAACTTAGCTTTTAAACATAAGTGATTAGAGAAATATAATATTTCAGAAATCAAAACATAAGTAAAATATGAGCTTGAAAACACATCATTATAAAAACATTACATAATAAGGAGATGTTAGGGAAATTAACCCTAAAATAAGTTTTCAAATGTTATTTTTCTTTCATGCGATTGTTTCTAACACATTTGTAAGATTATTTCTTTGTTGCTTTGTATGTCCTTTCCCCACAGTATAACCCCTGTTTTCACTGTATTTGATGTCGGTATAATTTGTGGAGGGGAAGGGAAAAACAAATTGTTTAAATAGAGATACAGATGGACCCATTGCAACAATGAGATGTACAAGTCATTATGTTGAAAACGAACTTTACAACTTTGGTGCTGGGGGGGGGGGGGAGGGAAGAGGGGGCGGGGAGGATTGGGTGAGGTGGGGGGGGAGGTTGGGAAGGGATGGGAAGGGGAAACAAAGAAGGAGGCTACAATGCTTGATAAGAAATGTACTCATGGGCTGGGAAGGTGGCTCAGTGTTAGAGCGCTTGCCTTGAGTTGAAGAGCTGAGGGGCAGCGCCCAGGCCCAGAGTTCAGGCCCCATGACCGGAGCCCCCCCCCCCCCCGCAAAAAAAAAGAAAAAAGAAATGTACTCATTATCTTGCCCATGTAATTGTAACCCCTCTGTACAGTATTTTCACACACACAAAAATTACATAGAATTTTTGATTCTTGTGCAAATAAATGTGAGTTTAGAGGCATCTGATTCCGTTGGGGCTGAGTCTGACTTTTGATTCAGATTAATGCAGCATATTTCTGGTTTCTTTCGGCAGGTGTTTTACCCAGTATATTCCATCGGAAACAGATAGAAAAGAATCATAACAGAAAGGAATTCCTAACTGCCTCGGTTTCCTACTAAAGGCGGGGAGGTGAGGGAACCTTTGCTACTTTTGTTTTACAAAATAGATTCTCCAGACTTAGCTACCATGGCTGTGTTTTCATTCAATGATTTTGCCATAAATTTATTTTAGCCAGATGTGAAATTTCTTTATTTCTCTATATAACATCTTTTGGTGTCGATGACAACCCACATTTGTATGGAAAATGAAATTGGGAAAGTTTTGGCCAATCCAATTGTAGCCTAGATAGAAGTTCAGTCAATTCTGGATGATGACTATTATTACATAGACAACAGTGATTGCTAATCTAGTTAGTAGAAAAGATGGCTCAAGTTCTTGAAGAAAAAAAAAATTCTAGACATTTGTAAGGGATAAAAACTAATCGTGAAAGTGTGCTGATCTCTAGACTTTCTTTTTGCCAAGTTGAAGACTTGGCTTTCCAGCAAGGCAATTGAGAATTTAATATATCTATCAATATTGGGAATTACTTGGTGCTACAGATCAGAAACAAACAAGGGTGCATAGAGACTGGCTGATGTAACATTGAATTGTCTGTAAATACTGTAAGGTAAGAAAGAAATGAGTAAGAATAGTATAATGAACTCTCATGCCCTCCCTACTTGACTCAATTGCTTTACTATATTTCAATTTTCTTTGTTTACAATATTCACATCCATAGTAGCCATAGACATATACACAGACAGATACACAGACAGATAGACACACACACTCACACACAGAAACACACCTCCGCCTGTGTATTATAGGGAAGTATTTGTAAGTTGCAAGTATCAGGATATATTGGGTTTACATAATTCAGCCCAAAACGGGAAAGCAAAAGATACTAAATTAACATTACTAGAATGCAGTTACCAAATTAAGAAAGTGCACAATTTGTATAATATTGCATGATAGGAACTTATATTCTTTTATTTATTTATTTATTTATTTGTGATCATAGGGCTTGAACTCAGGGCCCAGGCTCTACCTCTGAGCTCTTTTGCTCTACCACTTTGAGCCACACCTCCACTTATGGTTTCTGGGTGGTTAATTGGAGCTAAGAGTCTCAGCCTGGCTTCAAATCACGATCCTTAGATCTCAACCTCCTGAGGAGGATTACAAGTATGGGCCACTGGTGCCCAGCTTTGTATTCATTTTTTAAACAATATAGATTATAGTGGTATTTTCCTACTTCAGGATTCCTTCTAGGGTCATATATTTCATTGTATTTTTATCTTTCTTTTGTTTTCTCTAACCTATAACAATTCTTGAGCTTGTCTTTGTTTCTGTCAGTTATCTGTTGTCCCATGTTGCATTTCCCCAAAGATGAATTGCTGAACATGGCATTATGTCAGTGTTTCTATGGCTAAGGAATCTGGGACACAAAGGTTCTATGCTGAAGGATGCATTGCCAGTTACTGGGGTATGTTAGTTAGCACCCTTTATGGGCTCCTGAGCTAAGCCTCTGACTCTTGTAGTTTCAGGCTACTGTCTTTCATTTTAATCTTTTGTTGCTTAATGTTGATTTTTATTCTTGCCACTCATAGTCCTTTCATGTATGGTTCACAGAAAGGCACCTGCCTTCCTATGAACAAAGGAGAAGATGGAAGAAGAGTGGAGGATCCTAATCTTTTTTTTTTTGGAGGGGGGTTCCAGTCGTGGGGCCTGAACTCTGGGTCTGGGCGCTGTCCCTCAGCTCTTCAGCTCAAGGCTAGTGCTCTACCACTTGAGCCACAGAGCTACTTCCGGCTTTTTTTTTTCTTTTTGCTTATGTGGTGCTGAGGAATTGAACCCAGGGCCTCATGCATGCAAGGCAAGCGCTCTACCACTGAGCCACCTTCCCAGCCCCGAGGATCCTAATCTTTTAAATGGCATCTCATTAAAAACAAATTATTAAAATCAACTCACACACAGGGTGTAAAGATGAGGAGAAACCAGCTTAGAAGCTGTCTAAAAATTATGTTTTGTTTTTTTTTAAAAACTACTTTCATATTTTGAAAAGTGCAGACTAGCTGTTCCATACCCTCTGTTTGAATTTGGATCTGATTGTTTCCTAATGATTGGTTTTAGATCTTGCAGTTTGGGTAGTAATGTACCAGAAATGTGTGTCTTTGTGGGGCTGTATGTTTTTATCAGGAAATATTTAATACCATTACAATATTCATATTACTGTTTTAAATCTTATCACTTTACATGGGTGATTTTCTCCACTTCATATCTTCATAAGGTTTGCTATTGCAACACTACTATTTCTGTTCTGTGAAGTACATTGCAGATAAATTTCTGTGTATATATTACACTCCCTATTTATAAACTTTCACACAGTGTTTTTAGTGACAGATGGGAGCTGAATTATGTCTTCCCAAAAATCCTATGTTGGAATTCTAACCTTTAGTATCTAAGAATAGGACTAGTTAGACATATGCTATTTTATTTTGTTTTTAAAGTTTTATTTTATTTCATTTTACTTTTTTGTTATTCATTTTTGCCTTGATTGTTGAAATCTTTGGATCCAAGGAGCTGTTTGCCCACAGCCTCCTCTCTGCTTTACTCACAAGTTGGTGTTGCTTTCCTCTGATAGAATTATTCCCTGTCCCCACCACAGGCTGAGCTTTGCTTTCTTACTGTTACTGTCATCATTCCTTCACCATTAAAGATGCACAATTTATTGAAGAAGTAACCATACTGGTAGTCACAGCTCTTCAAAGATTCCTCACAAGCAAATGCACCTCATACTACCTCTGATTTCATATAATAAATATGGCATGTATCCACACACCTTGTGGTTGAGGAACTTCAAAGGCTCTCTGACTTTCATAAAGTCATTGCCTGTTGTCCACAGATGCTCCTGTTAGTTTGGGTCAACTATAGCTATGGTTCTGCCTTATTTAGTTTTGAAGTTTGTTTTGCCTATCGTTGAAATGAAAGGGGAGGGAGAGCTCAAAGTGTTTTCTGCAGTACTGGTTTTTGTAAACATAGATTCCCCCTTCCCTTGGAAGTAATCAGCCATCACCAAGCCTTCAGCACAGAGTAAGTCATGGAGACCTGTTTTGTGAATCCAATCTCACTTAGGATGCTAGAAGAAGCCCTCTCTCAAGTCCCTGATGCCTTCATGTGTGTCTCTTTTACAGTTTTTGCATACCACAATGCAGTATATGTATGACTCTCCATAAGAGATTTTAAGCTCCTTAAGAGCAGGCATCATACCTGTCCAAGCTCAAATCATCACAACATTAATTAATGAAAATTGACTAGTGACCATACAAACACATGCCCATGACTTTCCCATGATACTATATGAATTATTTTTTTTGTTAAAGTTTTAAAGTTCCACTCACTCTGCCACCTTGGCTTATTGCCTTGTGGTTCACAAGCATAGCATGACACATTCTTTTTATCTTTGGGCTTTTCTCTTACTTTGAGTACTGTCTCTTTGCTCTGAAAATTGATGGTATATTGGTAGTATAGTTAGCAACTATTTACAGCAGGTATTTTTCCCTTTTAAATCATGAAATACAATGACCAATGTATATAATTTTTAAGACATACAAGTGAAAAACCTCAGAGAAATTGCAGGGGAATCTCAGAGGAGTGAGTCAAACCTAGGTGGCATTAAACACAAGTTCGTGTTTCATTCTGATGGCATTGGTCTGAATTTCACTGAGCTGTTTGATATATGCCAGAGATTTAATGGGCAACAGAGAAATATAACTTACAGTATCTGATGTACATCACACTGTAGTTTGCTTCCTAGAAGTTAGAGGACTAAGGAGCTCATTCAGACATTGCTTTTGTAAAACCACACAAGTATTATGCTGATGTTAGAGCTAGCAATTTGACTAAAGTACGTACTTTAAAAAAAACCATGAATATATTCCATCCAACCATATTAGATAGAACGAGTAGCACAACAGTGAGTTTGCATGTGTTTAAAGAGGAAACCATTGTATTGTTTGAATTCATCCCATAGTTTTCAATTCACATCTCAAAGTGTAGCAGGAGAGAAACATAGAATTTTGAAAGGTGTTGTGCATTTTTCTTAGTGAAGGTTTCAGATAGAGAAGAAAGACTGCATTCCTTTTTCTTTTAAATGGATCACACAGGAAACTCTTATCAATTGTTTATTTCTATGATTAATTTTATTGTTAAACTTATAAAAACAATGCTTACAAAGACATTGTTAATGAAAACATAAATATAAGCAATATTTTGTGTGCGTATGAGAGAGAGGGGGAGGAAGGAAGGGAGAAGGGAGGGAGAGGGAGAGTTGGTTCTGGGGTTTGAACTCTGGGCCTGGGCACTACCTTTGAGCTTTTCTGCAGCTCCATTTCTGGCTTTATGATAGTTAATTGGAGATAAATATAAACTTTTGCCCATGGCTTTGAACCACAACCCTCAGATTTCAGCATCTAAGTAGCTAGGATTACAGGTGTAAGGCAATGGTGCCCAGCTATAAACAATATTTTATAAGTTTTTTATTGTGAAAATATTGTACAGAGGGGTTACAGTTACATGAGCAAGGTAATGAGTACATTTCTTATCAAGCATTGTTGCCTCTTCCTTTGTTTTCCCCCTACCATCCCTTCCCTCCCACCCCATAACTACACTCCCCTCTCTTGCTTAAATTGTAAAGTTCGTTTTTCAATATACTGCCTTGTACATCTCATTGTTACAATAAATATTGTGGTTTTTTATAAACTTGGATAGCATAACAGGAATAAAGATCAACTGTATTTTAATTTAAGCTTGGTTGGTAAGACATGCCTAAACAATGAAAATATGCAAAAATTATATATTGGATTGGCTACTATTTACAAATAATATAGATAGATGATAGAGGGATTGATAGATCGATCGATAGATGGATAGATAGACAGATTGGTTGCCTATTAATCTGATTGAAAAAGTCTCTGTGAATGAATTTTGTATATTAGTATCAGCCTCTAGGTTATGCTGTTTTATTAATTTATTTAAATTTAATTTATTTATTTAAATTAATTTATTAATTAATTTAGGGCCTTGTGCTTATTAGACTGGAGTTCTAATATGTGTGAAAAATCTTTAGTCCATTTTACCTCAGGTACTTTTCAGATGGAGTCTCACATTTTTGCTTGAGGTAGTCTTGGAACCCTATTTTCTTACTTATACCACTTGCAAAGCTGAGATCACAGGTATATATGACTATACCCATCTTATTGGTTGAGATGTGATCTCTCTAACGTTTTGTTCATCCTCCATTTTCTGTCTACCTCCATTTTCTGCTAAAAATCATTTTTTGCTTCAAAATAATATTTAATAAAAAACTGTGATGGGGGCATAATGAGATTATTTTAAACACAGACTTGATTTTAAAAGTAAATAACAATCATGCCCCAAAACAAATTTTAGTAGAAAACATAATATATAATATGGATTCATATTTTAATTCACTACTTTCCAAACTTTAGAATAAAAATACTATTAAAATGTGACACAATAAGCCAGGCATGATCATATTAAATGAAGTAAGCCAGACTGGGTCCCATAGTTTCCCTTATTTGCAATAATTAATATACATCTAGGATAATATACTAGAAATCTTTTAAAATATTGGGCCAATTGTAAACTGATATTGTCCTACATTTCTTTGGGCCTGGCTTACTTCACTTAATATGATTTTTTCCAGGCCTTTCCATTTCCTAACAAATGGGGCAATGTCATTCTTTCTGATATATATATATATATATATATATATATATATATATATATATATATATATATATATATATATATATATATATATATCTGGGTTGGTTCCAAATCTTAGCTATGGTAAATAATGCTGCAATAACCATAGTTGTGCTGGTAGCTTTAGTATGGTCTTGTTTGTGATCATTCGGGTGAATGCCCCAAAGTGGGATCTGCAGTAGCTAGTATATGTCTGAGACAAGCAGAAAAGGTCAGATAAGATGATGTTAAGCGAAATGAACCCCAAGATAGGGATACAAGTGATTTCTTTCTTGCTATTGTTTCTAACATATTTATAAGGTGACCATGTGACTTTTTGTTGCTTTTTATGTTCCTCGCCCATGGTATAACCCCTGTTTTCATTGTATTTGATGTTGGTATAATTTGGGGAGAGGAAGGGAAAAAACAAATTGTTTAACTAGGGATACAGGTGGACTCATTGCATCAATGACATGTACAAAATGCTATGTCAAAAAACAAACTTTACAATTTAGGGGGAGGGAATGTAGTTTCTTCCTTTTTCTCTATGGCAGTTCACCCAATGGCAAAATATAAAGCAGTTGATTTTACTATGTCATATAACTTTGTTCTAAAACAAACTAATTTTTACAAGTTTTCATACTAAACATCAAATCATGCAATTAATAATTTGCTTGTTCTCTTATGACCTAACTGTAGCTCTTTATTAATAAGAGCTAATGTGAAAGGATCTTCTATTAAAATAAGAAAAGAGAAATCATATACCAGGTGGTGGTTCATACCTGTAATCCTAGCTTCTCAAGATGCTGATATCAGAAGATGAGTCACTATTAACTGGGTAGGAAAATTATATAATCAGAATATATGATACATTTCTGGAATTCAGTAAGTAAAAGAAAATACAATCCATTAAATTACTGAAGTAACAAATCAGAGGATAGTCAATGACTGATAAAGTAGCCCATTTCAATACTGAGCAGATAAACAGAAATTAATATCGCAGCAAAATTGTTCTCCACACAAAACAAAGTGGCTAAAATTTTTATGAAAGGATAATGTCAACCACTGGAAAGGATGTGAAACAAGGGAAATTCTAATTAGCAGAGCCAGTAAAAACTACTTTACTAACTCTTTATCAATATCCACTAATGCCAAAGTTAGGTATACCTTGATGTGCTGACTGATTTACTTACCGGAAATATTCAGCTTGATATTTGTTTCTTCCAGTACCATGCAAACATAGTGAAAACAGAGGTTTTCTGTTGAAAAAGATGCTTATAACACCAGATGCTGGAGGGATGTGGCCAAAAGGGGGAACCTTACTGAACTGTTGGTGGGAGTTTAAAGTTGTTCAACCACTTTGGAAAGCAGTATGGAGGGTCCTCAAAAGACTCCACATAGAGCTCCCCTATGACCCAACAATCCCACTTCTAGGCATTTACCCAAATGATCACAAACAAGACCATGCTAAAGCTACCAGGACAACTATGTTTATTGCAGTATTATTCACCATAGCTAAGATAGGGAAACAACCCAGATGCCCCTCAGTAGATGAATGGATCAAGAAAATGTGGTGTGTGTGTGTGTGTGTGTGTGTGTGTGTGTGTGTGTGTGTGTGTGTGTGTGTGTGTAGTGGAATTCTATGCTTCCATCAGAAAGAATGAGATCGGCCCATTTGTTAGGAAATGGAAAGAATTGGAAAAAAATCATATTAAGTGAATTAAGCCAGACCCAAAGAAATATAGGTTCTATGGTTTCCCTTATTTGCAATAATTAGTATACATCTAGGATAATCTTATGAGATGAGCAGAAAGGCTCAAAAGCTATGTATACATGACCAGATAAGATGATGTTAAATGAAATGAACCCCAAGATATGGACACAAGAGGTTTTTCTTTGTTGTCATTTTTAATGTACTATGTGATTTTTTGTGTTTTTGTTTTTGTATATTCTTCCCCCTTATAGTATATCCCCTGTTGTCACTGTATTTGATTTTGGTACCATGCATCTTGTATATACATTTGTCTAATTTGAAGAGTAGAAGGGAATAACAGAATGTTGAAATAAGGACACAGGATGACCCATTGCAACAATGATACTAGCAAGACACTATGTTGGAAATGAACTTTACAACTTCTGGCAGGGGGTAGGGAGGTAGGAAGGTGGGGGGAGGTGAGGGAGGTGGGGAAGAGAAGAGATAGTAGAGAAAAATAAAGGAGGAAACAATGTTGGACATGAAATGTACTCATTACTCATTACCTTACTCGTGGAACTGTAACCCCTCTGTACAGCATCTTTACAATAAATAAATTCTTAAAAAAATTAAAGAAAAGGGCAGGGAAGGTGGCTCAGTGGTAGAGTGCTTGCCTTGCATGCATGATGCCCTGGGTTCGATTCATCAGCAGAAAAAAAAAAGCCAGAAGTGGTGCTGTGGCTCAAGGGGTAGAGCACTAGCCTTGGGCTGAAGAGCTGAGGGACAGTGCCCCGGCCCAGAAGTCAGGCCCCACAACCGGACCCCCCAAAAAAAATTAAAGAAAAGGCTTAATGAATTGCTTCCACTTCCTTTAGGAAGACTGAAGTGAGTGGGAAGCTTTATTACTTGGTACAAGTACTACTTGCCTTCATGATGAGTCTATTGTGGTTTGTTAGGACAAAACATTTTGTTTAAAATTAATACAATAAACTCATCTTAGTATTAAATAACTACTATGACAATGTTAAAAAATTCTGATTTAAATAACTTCTTAGGCTTTCAAAATGAAATGTTTGAATAGTAATAGCAATTCTCAGTCTTTTAAAATTTCTGTGACTCATAGTTTTACTTTTATAGCACCCCAGTGACACTGAGCTTAAGTGAACAATAAACTTATTTATCATTATTAACTTCAATTATGATGAAGGTAATTGATTCTTATTAAAATTTATGTCTGAGTAGTTGAAAATTAAAAGTGTGGTACTGAAGATATTATTTACTTGTTCTCTGAATCTCTAAGAGCATGATGCTACAGCTTATAGGAGAAATATATGTTAGGAATCAAATCCTAACAGAACTTTATTATGGTCATGAAATTTCCCAAAAAAGTGGTTTGTTGTTGTTGTTATGAATGCAGGGCCTCTTGATCTTGCTTATTTCTTTGTTGTTGTTGTTCTTTGTTTGCTTGTATGTGTGTTTGTTTTGTTTCCTTAAGGCTGGAACTCTACCATTCTTACCACATTTTCATTTCCATCCAGGACTGTTTCAAAGAGAACATCAAATTATATATATATATATATATGTATATATATAATATATACATATATATACATATATATACATATATATACACACATACATAATATACATACATATATCAGCAACTAATAGAGAATGGTTAAAGTTTTATCTTTAAGTTGAAGTTAAATACATATGAATTTGGGGATTTCATAGGTTTAGATTTCTATTTTAAATTGGACATACTACATAAAACAGAAATTTTCATAAGTATTTTGTTTCTCTTTTTTTTTTTTTTTTTTTGGTCGGTCTTGGGGCTTGAACTCTGGGCTTGGGTGCTGTCCCTGCACTCTTCAGCTCAAGGCAAGTGATCAACCACTTGAACCACAGCTCCACTTCTGGTTTTCTAGTAGTTTTTATTGAAGATAAGAGTCTCACAGACTTTCCTGCCTGGGCTGGCTTTGAACAGCGATCCTTAGAGCTCAGCCTCCTGAGTAACTAGGATTATAGGCATGAGCCACCGACTCCTGGCTAGTAATCTGTTTTTCTATCACGTACTTTACAAGGCTAGAAAAATTAGGATTAGTAAACTATGGAATATAATCACAGGTTCACATAAATGTAATTACATGTCAAAATATCTACTATTGAACACTCTTCTTTGTGATTGAAAATTGAGGGATATTATAATACAGGTTATTTATATATGAATAAGCTTTAACTTTTTTCTAGCTACAAACTACGAAAATGTCAATAGCTACCTTACAGGTTAGTTGCCATCATTAAATGAGATGGTACTTAAATTTAGTACTAAGTTTGGTACATGTGTTAGCTATACATGTTAGCTTTTTTTTTTTTTTTTTTTTTTTTTGCCAGTCCTGGGGCTTAAACTCAGGCCTGGGCACTATCTTTGAGCTTTTTCTGCACAAGGTTAGCACTCTACCACCTGAGCCACAATACCACTTTTGGCTTTTTCTGCTTATGCACTACTGAGGAATCGAACCCAGGGCTTCATGTATGCTAGGCAAGCATTCTACCAGTAAGCCACATTCCCAGCCCCAATTATTACTTTTGCTAGCTAGAATTATTTTAGCTTTTCTTAATGATTGTAACCATACTTTATTGTGACTATAATTGGGTTTTATTTTGCAGAAGAAATTTCATAAAAGAATGAGATTAAGCCTGACACAGTGAATCACACTTGTAACCCTAGCTACATACAAGACAGAGATTGAGAGGGGCCAGGTTCTAGCCCAGCTAGTTTGAGAGATTGCCTCTCAAAAGAAAGGAGGAAGCTGTGCGTGGTAGTTGCAGGTGGCCATCTCAGTTACTGAGGGAAGCATGAAGTGAAGGGATCATGGTCCTAGCACGGACACAGGAAAATATTGAGAACTTTATTCAAGAATAGCCAGTGTACAAAAGGGCTGGGCATAATACTGAGTGCTAGAGGAGCTTAGTAGCAAGCATGAGGCCCAAGCAACACAAAATGGAACAAATCATCATTATGTTTCAATATATATTTTGCCCATCATCATAAATATACTTAAAATATAAGCATGAAAATAATGCAGTTCCACTGGCCTCTGAGAACTTTTCTTCTTGATATATAGAGTTATTAAATTCTTTGGTCAAAGTTTTAGGTTAAAGTAATTAACATTCAATTGAAGCCACACAGTAGAAAACATCCATAGTCTAGTTCAGATGATATGTCATACTTTTCTTAAAATAAACAATAAAATTTCAAGTATTATGAGAACATAAGCATAAACTTTAAATGATTGTCATACTTAACAAAATCTCTCTCTCTCTCTCTCTCTCTCTATATATATATATATATATATATATATATCTGTATACAAAAATGACTCCATTGTATTTGACAAACAAACAGACAAGAATCTAGGCCTTTCAGTACTACTGGAAAACACAAAATTCAATTTACTCATGAATTGCTTTTGCATTAGCTACCCACAACCTATAAAATGATCACAGACTAAAAGCAAAGCAGCCATAATACAACCACTTAAATTTGTATTTGATTCACTCATTTTTAAAAGCAAATGCTTCCTTCACTCTTACTGTCAGTAATTTGCATTGGTTTTACTTGGAGAGATGGTAGCTATATTGGTTCAATTTAATCTGATATGTAGAAGACCTTTCACTTCCTCTGGGAAGTAGGATATGAGCCTATCATAAATAAGACTGATGGACACATTGCATCTCCTTAGCAATTAGTGGGGAGGGGCACAGTAAGGAAAATTATTTGCACAGAAATCAAGTTTAGTTTTCCAACCCATATTTATAATTTTAAGAAGAGCCAAGAACATAAAAAAAAAGATTTAAATAGTTATTAGGGGTTTTCTGGAAACTGAATAAGTGAATGGTTCCAATGGTAAGCCAAATATAAGTATAGAAAAGATAATTTAGCACTGGCAAGAAAAGTTTGGATCTTGCAATAATACATTTAAATATGAAGACACCAGTTTTTGAAACAATGACAAAGCCAATCAGAAATGATTTTCCCATTCTCAGACCTCTTGAAGGTTTTTGATTTCTGCTTTTGTTAGTGTATAATCTGGCATTCAGCTTGATAGCATTATATAAGAAATGCTGTTACTTCTTATAGATCTTTCTTGGCTCTACTTTTATCATTGAAATATCCAGGCAGCTTCTTCTCTCTGTAAGTTATATTTTATTATACATGACCTTATTTTGTTTTATTTTTTAAAAGATATGACTGTTTATTCAGAATCTGTTATATGAAAGTCCTATATTAGGTTTTGTGGGGGGAAAATTAGATGTTCCTTTCGTCCTGAGAGAAACTCACACCTTATCGGGAAAGGATAATTGATATGTTTAGTTGCATGCATATAAATATCTAAACTTATATGCATGGAAGTAAATAAATATATACATTCTTA
This sequence comes from Dipodomys merriami, assembly GCF_024711535.1. NCBI lineage: Eukaryota > Metazoa > Chordata > Mammalia > Rodentia > Heteromyidae > Dipodomys > Dipodomys merriami. Next base: position 64,475,861 of record NW_027203381.1, on the reverse strand, counting down.
AGAGAGCGATGATAGAAGTAAAAGAAAATAGCGGATTTAAACAAAGTTATTTAAACAAAGTTATTAAATTATGCAACTATAAGTAGTATCCTCCAACACATAGAAGTAGACTACCCAGTCTTTACCCATTCTGGAGAATGCTGGCATTCTGCAGTGATAGGATATCTTATTACTAAGACTGTAAAAGGTGTAATTGGGCTGCCAAAATGATTAACAGTACTGGAAAATTATTTGAAGGGTACAAATGATACGTTAGAGAATCACAGTGGGAAAGAAACTTCTGATACATTGACAGAAACTCATGACTTCCACTGCAAAAATGAAGGCATAGAAGAATTATATATATATATATATATATATATATATATATATACACACACACACACACATATATATATATATATATATATATATATATATATATATTTGTATTTTAAAACCTTCAAATAAGAAGCAAATACCAATAGAGGAATACATAATAAACATATAAGACAGTGATATAGTTTGAAATTTTCCTTTCATTAATTTTCAATGTGATAATGTATAGATTGGATCATAGCTTTTCTTAACACTTGGAGAGCCTTGGAAAAGAGTATGAATGGAAAGAAAATAGCATACAGTGAAGTATTGTCTCACACTTATCTAGAAGTCCATGTTTAAGCTTAGGATGTCTGAGTCAAGCAGAAAAGGTCAGATAAGGTGATGTTAGGGAAATGAACCTTAAGATACGTATTCGAATGTTTTTTTCTTTCATGAGATTGTTTCTAACACATTTGTAAGATTATTTCTTTGTTGCTTTGTATGTCCCTCCCCCACAGTATAACCCCTGCTTTCACTGTATTTGATGTCGGTATAATTTGTGGAGGGGAAGGGGAAAAACAAATTGTTTAAATAGGGATACAGGTGGACCCATTGCAACAATGAGATGTACAAGTCATTATGTCAAAAACGAACTTTACCACTTTGGTGGGGGGGAGGGGGAGTGAGAAGGATGGGGGGAGGGAGGAGGCTGGGAAGGGATGGGAAGGGGAAACAAGGGAGGAGGCTACAATGCTTGATAAGAAATGTACTCACTATCTTGCCCATATAATTGTAACCCCTCTGTACAGTATTTTCACAATTAAAAAAAAAAAGAAAAAGAAAAAGCAGTAAATAAAAAAAAATGTGGTACCTATACACAATGGAATTTTACACAGCCATTAGAAGGAATAATATTATGTCATTTGCAGGGAAATGGATGGACTTAGAAGCAATCATGCTAAGTGAAGTAAACCAAACTCAGAGAGACAAACAGTGTTATGTTTCCTCTCATATGAGGGAACTAGATCTAAAATACGGGACATAATAAATCCTACAGGTCTCTATTCATTCAGCCACAGTTAGATCAAAGGAGGACACTCTTAGAGGAGGAAGACATACATGCATTGCCTCTGTGCCTCTGATCATATAAAATAATATTATCAAAATGAATACTGTTGTTCTTTTCTTTATGTTCTGGGTGTTCATTTATATGTCTTTGGGAGTGTAAGGGGAGGCACAGAAATGGAGGGACAAAGGATGAACAACACTGAACACTATGTTAAAATTAACTGTACAACCTGTGGGTTAGGGTGGAATGGAAAAACTGGGAAAGTGTGAAAGAAGGGATGACATTGTCCAAAAGGAAGATAAGACTTATATAACTGTAACTCCTCTGTAATCATCTTTATAATAGCAATGGAATTTTTAATAAGTTTTTATTGTGAAAATACTGTACAGAGGGGTTACAGTTATATGAGCAAGGAAATGAGTACATTTATTATCAAGCATTGTTGCCTCCTCTTTTGTTTTCCCCTACCATCCCTTCCCTCCCATCTCCACAACTACACTCCCCTCCCCCCCGCGACAAAGTTATAAAGTTTGTTTTTCGACATAACATCTTGTATATCTCATTGTTGCACTGGGTCAATCTGTATCCCTATTTAAACTTTTTTTTCCCTTTCCCTCCCCAAATTATACCAACATCAAATACAGTGAAAACAGGGCTTATACCGTGGGGTAGAGACATACAAAGCAACAAAGAAATCATCTTATAAATACGTTAGTAATAATAGCAAGAAAGAAAAAACCACTTGTGTCCTTATCTTGGGGTTCATTTCCCTAACATCAATTTATCTGACCTTTTCTGCTTGTCTCAGACATATACTAGTTATTGCAAATAAGAGAAACCATGAGACCTATGTTTCTTTGGGCCTGGCTTACTTCACTTAATATAATTTTTTGCAACATAATGTCTTGTATATTTCATTGTTACAATAGGTCCACCTGTATCCCTATTTAAACATTTTGTTTTTCCCTTCCCCTCCCCAAATTATACCGACATCAAATACAGTAATGGAAGTTTTTAAAAGAATAAAACATGGGAATGGGGAAAAAAAGAAAAACTATCCCTGATCCCTAAGTGGGAGATCATTTCTAGATTCCAGTTTTGTCCCAAATTCCATTGACTTGTCCTATAAAGGATGCTTGAACTTGATAAAGAAAACTTGCCATTATCAGAACTAGCTCAGCCAGATATTGCCAGAACCAGCTTGTAGAGAATTTTGGAGAAACTGCAATGGTTGGGATAAACTGAAACTCAAAACACCTATGCTCTACCTGGCACAAGAATTGTACAGGTTTCTGTTGTTGCTCAGAGTTTGAAGTAGAAAATCCTCTGGATGCACCTGTATACATTTCATTTGGGGACTTGTCACTGGCATGGTTTGCTGGCAGTCTGCTCCCCTGGCTTTAAGGCCATGCCTCAGGTCTGGGGATCTCACAAGCCTACACTAGAGTGTCTGCCATCATGTCACACTAAGAATTTCTTTTATTAACTATTTAATAAATGCCATACATACAAAGCTCTGTACCCATGCACATGTGCAGTGATGTGATCCACCTCTTGGAGATAAGTCTGGGCACAAGACTCAAGTAAAAGTAGGACATTTAAGAAAAAAGGTCTTGAATAGTTCTTGCTGTAGAAGTTAAGTTGTGGTTCTGGATGAGCAATGTTTCCTAGGCCTCTGTTTCGGTACCTCTGGGAAGGTCATGGCTGGGTGAAGGAAAATATATTTGACCACTATTCAAAATGTCATCCTCCAACTGACTCTGGGAGCTACTTCAGTCTGTGATGAGGAGTTTCACAAGAATGTAAACTAAGTACATTATGAGGTTATTTTTCTCAACTGCTATTTTCTTTCTCTTCTTAGGATAACTTACTAAGGAAAACAGCCTAAACTCAGATGCAAGTTTCTTGGCTCATCATGGGTCTTCAGTTCATCACAGATTTTTAGCTAATTGTGTGTCCACTATTAAAAGTGTTATTGCTCTGAAACATGAGGTTCTTTTACAGCTCCAATTCATAGATCTTTGTTGTTGTTGTTGTTTTCAGGTCAATACTATATTTTTTTATTATTTTGATTGTAAGGGTGATGTACAGAGGAAAGACAATTACATAAGTAAGGTAATGAGTACATTTCTTGTGAAACATTATTCCCCTCCCACAGGGGCTCCCCTCCCCTCTCAAGTTGTAAAGTTTATTCCCATCATACTGTCTTGTGAGTATTGTTGTTGCATTGGTTCATCCTTTGTCCTTGGTTTCACCATTTTGTGATTCCCCTTCCCTTTCCCGAATCAGGTAAATGTATATACAAGACACAGGGTACCAAAAATCAAAAACAGTGACAACAGGGAATAAACCAAAGGAAAAAAAGAAAGAAAAAAGAAATAGCTTTACATAGTACTTTACAAACAAAGACAAAGACACACAAACAAAACACCTCCAGTTTCCATATCTAGGAGTTTATTGCAATTTATTTTATATGTGTATATATATATATATATATATATATATATACATATATATGTATATATCCCTATTGAGCTATTTTGATCCTCTGCTAGGGCTATTCTAGACATATACTAATTATTACAAATGAGGGAAACTATGGAACCTATGTTTCTTTAGATCTTGCTTACATCACTGAATATGATTTTTTCCAAGCCTTTCCGTTTTCTGAAGAATGGGGCAATGCCATTCGTTTTGCTGGAAGAATAGAATTCTTGTGTGTGTGTGTGTGTGTGTGTGTGTGTGTGTGTGTGTGTGTGTGTGTGTGTGTGTGTGTGTGTGTGTGTGTGTGTGTGTGTGTATGTGTGTGTGTGTGTGTGTATTACATAGTCTTGATCCATTCATCTACTGAGGGGCATCTGGGTTGGTTCCATATCTTAGCTATGGTGAATAATGCTGTGATAAACATAGTTGTGCTGATAGCTTTAGTGTGGCCTTGCTTATTATCATTTGAGTAAATGCCCAGGAGTGGGATTGCTGGGTCAAAGGGGAGCTCTATGTGGAGTCTTTTGAGAAACCTGCATACTGCTTTCCAGAGTGGTTGAAACAGTTTACATTCCCACCAACAGTGTAGCAATGTTCCCTTTTGGCCACATCCCCACCAGCATCTGATACTGTTTTCTTAATATTGGCTATTCTAACTGGGGTTAGGTGGAACAAATTATAGATCTTAACCAGATTTTAACCAGATGGACAAGTTGGAGCTATAAGAGAGAGAGAAAAAAAAACTTTTCTCCCCCATCCACAATATTTTTGTTACAGGATTTAATATCTCCATTGTTGATGATATTGCTGTAACAGGCAAAAGTGTTACCTATAACTCCACATGATAGTCTTCTTAGTATAGAATTGGTTTAGTTGTATTTCAAATACAAGATATACCACAAGTGGTCATCCTGTTTTGTAGTAAGTGGTAACTATTTGGAAGACTGAGTCATGGAAATCACTTGAGCTGAGCTAGTAACTTGCCTGGCCACCATAGCAAGACCCTGTGTCCAAAGAATAAAGCAGAAAGCAAAACGAAAACAAAATAAATATAAAATAAATATAACATGGGATGAGCCTGAACATCAAGTAGTTGTTTTAACCAAGAAAGTAAGATATGTTCTTCCAGTGAGTCTCAGGCTTGTGTTCTGTTTCATGAGATTAATAATTAAAATAATGACTATATGAAAAGGATTGGAAAAAATTAATAAAATTTTCATCTGATAGTGATAAATAAGGAGTGAATGATTGTAACAAGAATATGAAACAAGAATTCTGTGACAGTCTGAACTCTAGTGAGGTTTAAATGCCCATTTCATAGACAAAATTAAGTTAGAATCATGTTACAAGACCATCTGCCTTAAATAGATCAGAAATATTAACATTTTGCTTATAGAGTTGATTGGTTAGAAGTTATAACTTAGAGTTACTCTAAATAAGTAATATACTAAATAAATACAGCAATCACTCTAAGGAAAGGTGTTAATTTGTTTCAACAGATGTATCTCTGTTTAATAAGTATAACTCCTTAGAGAGTCGTCAAAGAAATGTTAACTTCAATATGAATTCTCTTCACAATAATAATAATAATTAAATAATCTTTGAAGAAAAAATAATTGGTACGTATATGTTTAAAGTCCTTTTAAAGTACAGCTCTTTTTATAATAACAGAAGTCCTTAGAAATGCTAGATTTAATAATCTCATTAAACAAGAGAAATTCATCAACAGAATGAATACAAGGAGACCATTTCTAAAGGAATAAATTTGAACTTAACAGCTGTAGAGCACAATTTCCATTCTTGAATAGACTGGAGTATAAGTATCCAGAAAAGAGCAATCGGGACCTCTTTAAATCCAATTTCTAGCTCCTGGCTCTACAGCTTATTTGGCTCCAGCATGATCAGATGTTCAAGTTCATTTTAGGTTAAGACTGAATGAAATCTAATAATGGAATTCCAGAGCATCCAAACTACAAGAGGTTATAAAGACTGGATTGCTGATCACTTTCTTTTTATAGAGCTCTGGAAAGGATACACATTTTTTTAATCAAAGAAAAACAAAATGTTATTTCCTAAAACAAAAAGCACCTTCTAGCCACTGCTGCTACTAACACTGATCTTTATCAATTCTTTTCTTTAGCCACCTACACTTAAAACAACATATGTTGAAAGGATACCGGTTGACCCATTGTAACAATGAGATGTACAAAACACTATGTTGAAAACTAACTTTACAACTTGGGGGGGAGGGAGGACCTGAGAGGTGGGGAGAGAAGAGATGGTAGGGGAAAAAACAAAGGAGGAGGTAACAATGCTTGATAGGAAATGTACTCATTATCTTACTCATGTAACTGTAAACCACTCTGTCCAGTATTTTTATAATAAAAACATAAAAATAACATATGTTGAGTGAGAAGCCTACTCTACAGTGTAGAATATATGTACTTTTAAGAAAGAGATGTAAAAAAAAGCAAAGGTTCATCTGTAGTCCACTTTAGGAACATAGTTATATTACTTATTTATTCATTCATTCAGCTAAATATACACTGAACAACTTCTGTGCAAAGCACACCTACATGTGATTAATCACACCAAAATAAATAAAACGTGATCACCTTTAGTAGCATCGAACCCTCATCATCTAGTACTGATGATAAGAAATAGGCATGGTATGAGATTTATTCTGATAAAAAGACTATAATACTCTGGCAGAGTGGTGTATGCATAGTTAGAGGAAGTAATGAATGTATTCTAAGTGTAGTGAAGACCAAATAAGTACAATACGATTAGTGAGAGTTACACGGTTTCCTTGGAAAGGTGTGAAAGTGGCAACATGTCACCAAGGGAAGATGACATATGAAGGAAAACAGAAAGAAAATGTCCAGAGATGCAGTGTTAGTGGTTCCCAATAAAGAGTAGAAGTTCTGTTTCCCGCCTGATGAAGATCTGCTTGTACCCTGTCTGTTCAATGAATATCAGCAGGTATCACTTGGGAACTGTCCTACTGAGACTTACCAAAAAAAATTCTGGAAGAATTCATCATCTATGATCTTGAAAAGTGACTTAAAAGAAGATAACAATATCCTTTCTTATGATTTTTATATTTTCATCTTAACTAGAGAGTGTTTTAGAAAAGAATAAAAATTAGAATCATACATAATTCACCAAAAAGGGCTCAAAATACCTGATGATAAAATGTTGGTTTGACATATAAGTTATGTGTGTATGTTTATTTGTAGATTTTACATACATGCATATTAATGTATACATACTATATACATGTATAGTGACTAATATATGGTATTCACACAGACTGTTATATATGTTTATTTATGTGAAGGAAATTCTTTCAGTACTTTATAGAGCAATCTATATATGCCAAAGCTTTTAACATACATTTTATGGTATGTAGACTGTAGGTATAAATCAAAAGAACTGACGAACTTTCAAGAATAAGCATATCCTCTAAAGTAATATTTTCAATAGCATTAATCAGAAATAACATATTTAATGCTAATTAAATTAATGATGATGTATCTATATGATGCAATAAAATGTAGCTACATAAAATATGAAATGGGATAGACTATTATATGGCAAAACATTATTAAATATGTAGAATTTTAAAATAATTTTTAAAAGTTGTAAAACTGGTGGAAGAGTGTGAAAGAATGAAAGCAGAGAGGCAGAGCTGAGGAAGGGAGAGGCAGAGAGAGATTTTCATCAAGTTATCTTGGACAATGACATCATTTGGTGGTGATAGAGGTTTATTCTGTGCTTTGGTCCTGTTCACCCTCTCTAATAATCTGTCATACTCTCTACACTCTTTCCCCATTCTCTTGGTCCCCTTGTCCTTATGCCTTACTTTCATATTATCTACTTTTCCCATACATGAGAGAAACATGTAATAATGGTCTTTTCTGCATCTGATTTGATTAACACGATGACTTCTTTTCATTTTCCTAAAATTTCATTATTTCCTTTTTTGTAGCTAAATAGTAACCCCTTGTGTGTGTATACACTACATTTTATTTACCCATTTATATGTTGACTAGAATTTAGGCTAAAGCCATAGCTCAGATACTGTGAATACTAAACATGAGGGTGAAGGTCTACCTTCTGTATGCTGATCTCATTTCTCTTGGATGTATACTCAGGAATAGTACTGCTAGATTATATGGCAGCTATATTTTTAGTTTTCTGAGGAACCCTTACACTTTTTTTCCATGGTGGCTATATTAACATACTTTTACCAACAATGTGTCAGTATTCCCTTTCCCCATGTCTTTACAAGCATTTTTACATTATTTTTTATTTTAATTAGTGCATATTAGTTGTAAAAAAGGAGTTTGTGTTTTCATACATACATATAATCAAAATCTCTCCCTCAATTACTGTTTTATCATATCCAACATCTTATAGCACTTTTATATATCTTTGATCATACAAATTCTGTTTGGGGTGAGATGGAATTTCAATGTAACTTTGAGTGGCATTCCTCTGATGAGTCATGATTTTGACCATTTTTTATCAGTCATTCATAGATTTTCAGAGAAGTGTCTGTTCAGATCATTTGATCAGTTATACACTGGATTCCTTGTTCTTCTGCTGCCATGTTTTTGCGTTCTTTGTGTACTGTGGATACTGGTCCTCTGTCAGACGAATGGCTGGTGAAGATTTCTCGCACTCTCTGAGCTGTCTTTTCACTCTGTTGATTGTTTCCTTTGCTAAGCAGTTTGAAGTTGATGTAGTCTCATACATCAATTCTTGGTTTTATTTCCTAAGAAAAGATATTGTAGCCTGTAATAGTGCCTTGAGTTATTTTCCTTAATAGCTTCAAAGTTTTAGATCTTAATTTAACATTTTTCAATCCATTTTGCGTTCATACTTATAGAGAGGATGAGAGAGAGAAAGAACCTAATTACAATCTTCCACATGGGGATATTTGGTTTTTCCAGCATCATTACTGTTTTTCCTCAAAAATATATGTTAGCACCTTTATGGAAAATCACATAGTGTGGATATGTTGTTCACTATCCATGAACATGGAAAATTGTTTCCATCTTCTAATGTCTTCAATTTCTTCTTCATTGTCTTTAAATTTTTACTTTTCTTCTTAGATTTATTCCTAGGTATTTAGGGGCTTCAAGGGTTGTTGAATTTGCTTTCGTTCAGGGGCAACCTATGTACAATGTTTGATGCTCACATTCTACACAGGAATAATAAAGAGATCATGTGATACTGAGGCCATGGATACAAACAAGTGCCTGTCTAAAAGCACATGAAGAGATGCAGGGTCATTCTTTCCATCCCGAGAAATACCCACCATCTCATTTGAAACATCAGTAATGTGTGTGACAATATCGAATATTCCAGCTGGGCTCACCACAATTGAAATAAGGACCGAAGAAGATATGAACAATCCCCAGTAAGGATGATTCCATGTCTGGCTCACAGAGAAAGCAAGTAGTTATTATTTTAAGCCCTTGGGGTGTGGGATTTATTGACATATATATGACCAACAATGTATATTTGAAATGTACAATAGTTTTTCTTTCTTCTTCTTATCTTTAAGTAGTTATACCAAAGAGTTGCTATTTAACAAAGCAGTTGATGAAATATAGTAAATCTTGATCAGAATCACCCCTTTCAGTGTCCTCAACCATCCTTTTGTTATCTACCACTTCCCTTAGTTCTTAGTTTTGGAGGCTATGCATTGTATTCTTGACTGCATTCTCTCTTTCTCATCTTCTTTTCATTTGTCTATCCCTTTCCATTTGAACCTATACCAACCCTTTGAGTACTTGATTCTTGATGCTTTATTTTGCTGAACTTTTACTTTGCCTTTCTAAGGCATTAAACTATTTGAGGTCTCCCGTGAATCTACTGTATTTCAGTTAATAGGTTTCTATACACTTGCATACCAACCAATATATTTACTGATAAGTTTATAAGCTAATTCTAGTTTCTTCCATATATATGGGGAAAACACATCCTTTGTCTTTCTGGGCCTGACTTGCTTCTTAACAGAATTTTTCCAAGTCTTTCAATTTCTTTACAAATGGTGGAATATCGTTCTTTCTAATGGATGAGTAAAATTCCATTGTATACCACATTTTATTTATCTTTCATCCATTGAGGGCATCTGGGCTGATTCCATACCTGGGCTAATATCAATAACCCAAATAATAAATAGGTTCTTAAGCTAAAGAAAGTCTTTTCAGAAGAAGAAGTATACATGAAGAAATGCTCAGTATCTCTGGCCATAAGGGAAATTAAAATCAAAACAACGTTGGGATTCTATCTCACTCCAGATAGAAAGGCCATTATCAAGATAGCAAATGATAATAAATGCTGGCATTGAGGATCCAGCCAAAAGGGAACTGTAATACACTGTTGATTAGAATGTAAACTTGTTTAATGACTCTGGAAAGTAGTAAAAAATTAAACATCGTACTACCCTATGATCTAACAATTCCACTCCTGGACATTTACCCCAATGAGTACAAATCAGAATACAGTAAAGTCACTAGCATAATCATCTTTATTACAACAAAGTTTTGATATAAGAAACATTCTAAAGGAATTGCCATAAATTTTATGTGTGGAATAAATAATTATTAAGCATAGTTGCCATACTATATGTCAGATTTCCAGAACTTATTATATTACCAAAACATGTGTACCTTTTGATTCACACCTCATTTCCACACTCTTAATTTCTTATCAGAATTCTTCTATTCTCTGTTTTTGTGAGTACAACTTTTAAAATTCCATATGAATGTAAAACCATACATTATTTTTCTTTCTATGCCTGATTTGTTTCACTTAGCACATTATCATCTTGTTTCATTCATGCAAGAAATGAAAAGATTTTTCAGCCTTTCTAAAGACTGAATGATATTCCATTGAATATATAGCCCATAAAGTTTGAATTGTTATTATGGAGCATAAGTAACTGCACCAAGAATGTACATTTAGAAATATAATTAACAGTAAATTGGAACTGAACTAGCTTCCCAGGACCTGGAAACACAACTGAATTAGAATTGGTCAGCCAACCAAACTTTCAAAAATGATTTTTTTAGCAAGGAATTAAAATGCTATTTTTTCATATATGTCATTGCTACATATGCAATTTCTTTTTCTTTTTACAGTTGTGGGCTTGAACTCAGGGCTTGGGCACTATCCCTGAGCTCTTCTGTTCTAGGCTCTACCACTTTGAACTACAGTGGCACTTCTTGTTTTCTGGTGGGTAATTGGGCTGGCTTTGAACTGTGATCCTCAGACCTCAACTTCCTGAGTAGCTAGGATTACAGATGAGACACTGGCACCAGGCTAGCATTTTGCTTTTGAGACAGACTCTTGCTTTGTAGTACAAGCTGGTCTGTAATGCACAATCTTTTTTTCTTTCATTTCCTAAAGTACTGAGATGACAGGTACAAACCATCATGCTCTGATTTCTAGTACCTTGCACACAAACTAAGGGTTTATCATTTTGCTACATGATAGTGTCATTTAATAACACAAAATTAGTCTTTTGGATTATATGTTCTATGGTCTGCATAGAATGTAGGGTAAGTCATTCAATAAACTAAAATAGTATCTGAGTGTAATTGAAATAAATGTACGACAGATTAGCCTCTTGAGAATGAGGTTTGGATTGGAGGAAAGAATTCTAGAATCACCATCATTGTCCAATAAAATGAGCATGTAGGGCAGGTAGCTTGAGTAAATAATTTACTCCTGTAAGTCTTTATGTTAACAGAGACAGAAGGGGAAGACATCTTGATATCTTGCTTCCCATCCAATCAAGGATCCTGGTTCTGGGTTTACTTAAGGTCTTAAGGCAGACATTCCAGATGGATGAAATACAGAATAAGAAATTCCATATTTTAGTTTTCACAGCTATGTTGTGTGCCTACAAATGATAACGTTGAGAGGGAAGAATATTATCATTGAAATTGGGTGATGGAGATTGGTCCTTTCATTCTATAAATTAATCCTAAAACTCCTAATCATGCTGGAGTTGTGTGAATAAGCCTATTTAACCAGACATCAACATTTTGATTTTTTATATTTTTATATTTTTTTATGTTACAGTTACATGAGTAAGGTAATGAATACATTTCCTATTGTGCATTGTTACCTTCTCCTTTGTTTTCCCCTACCTTTGTCCCCTAGTTTGATTTGTTTTATAAGATCATTACAATATAACCTTGACAAAATAATTTCTATAGACAGTGCTTGAAAAAGATGAAAATAAGCATGCAAGTCTGTTCATACCTATAACCCCAGGATTTGCCTGGGAACCTTCTTCCAGGATGTCCTGGGTTATATAATGAGACCGTATCTTAATTTTTAGACAACAAAACAAGCAAATGAAGATGGAAATTAAACTGGGTATTGGCAAGAGTACTTAGGTTGGTGAAGTAATTAAAACCATGATGTGATAAGGTTAAAGAATGGAATGTTTTGTCATAAAGGCATATTTGCTTGCAGTAGGGATTGGAAGGGAAGATGCATTACTCTTTGTGGCTCTTAAAGTAAAAACAAGAATGAGTGGTTAAAATTAATTTTTCGTGGTACTGGGGTTTGAACTCAGTTCTTAACCTTAATATACAAGTGCTCTACCACTTGAGTGATACTCCCTCTGAAAAGTAACTGAAAGCAGAAACTTCTTTTATTTTTAGAGTATCACTTTTTCCCAGGGATGTCCACAGATATCATCCTCCTACTTCTACCTTTTGCATTGCTGGGATTATAGCATGTGCCATATCACTGAACTTGTGTTTTGAGACAATGTCTAATTAACTTTGAATCACCACAGTCCTCTCATGATTCCTGTGTAGTTTGGAGGAGGAATTTCTTTTTAAAATCTTTCATCTGGAAGCATCTTTGAAGACATAAAGGAATTATTCAAGAAGAAATGATATAATTATTTCACAAAATGTCTTCTGAGTAAAATCAAGAGAGAGTTTTATCTTCTGATAATTTAAGACTCTAGGTGATGTGTGTGTGTTTGTGCTATTTCTAGAACTTTGAACAGAGATTGCTCTGCTTGGGCATGCAAGTAGTGAAAAGTATCAAGGCTCCAATCTCTGCTTCCAGTAGAGTTGATATTCAATATTCTGAAGGATAGTAGAACTAGCACCCAGGCAAATAGTCCCATTACAGGTCTGAAGTATTCCCAAGGTTAGCCATCCTTCAAAGACAAACATACATTTCTCTAAATGCTCCTTCACCAAAATTACATCAATGTGTTCTTTAATTCTTGTATTTTAAAACCCATGATTTTCTTGTGGTGAGAGCCTCCGAGCCATTGGAGTCCTTGAGGGTGAAGATTTGCCAAAGCCAATTGTGGCCCAGGCACATGAGCCAGTTGGATGATGGTACTTCACTTTGGGTTTTTATTTTCCTTCTTGTAGTTTGAAGCAAAGGACTCTTTCTTAGCTGGCTCCTTTGTGCTCACAGATATGTGACTCTGAATTGAGGTCATCTTCACAACTGGATTGATATAGGGATATCCCTGAGGGAAAATGATTCTTAATTCCTCTTCTAAGGGAGATAACCCAAGCCATTTTCTTCCCCAGAGTGTAGAATTCTGGGAAGGATTCTGACCATTTATCTGGGCCTTCCTGTCTAAGAAAGAATTACATTTTTCTTTATATATTTCACAACTTGAATGTACGTCCATCTAAGGGAATAGATTTTGCCACCTCCACATGTTCTGTGTTACTAGATAAAGTGTGATGCACTGATGTGCAAGCTATAATTACAAATAAGAAGTACCAATGTTTTATATATTCTAGCTTTTCAGTCTGGAGCTTTAAACCCATTAATTTTCCTGTGTTCTCTGTCATGCAGTGGTGGGGACAAATGTTTAAGTATTCAGTTTTATAGAATTTTCCCCCCTTGGCTTCGAATCATAGACTCGAAGACACGAAAGACAACCCTTTGAAAACAAATACAAACCCTGCAATTATAGAACCGAGGGGATAATTCTCCTAAGGTGTTGAATGATTGCATGTAGAGGGTAAGTGTATTCCTTGCAAGACTGTTTCAACTTTGTGTTTACGACTACCTCTCTCCTATTCCTAATGCGTTGATTTTAGACTTCATGGAGCTCCTACAGCTTCAAGTGTGCATCTCCTCTAGTAAGAAGTATCTTTCTGCTGAAAGGCAGGGATATCAGAGTTCCTTGAATTACACATACGAAGTATTCTAGCACAAACTTTGCTTCTAAATTGTGAAAGTGAAAAGTATCGACTAAACAAAATTGTTGCATATACACCACATAAGAAAGGAAAATTACTGTTGATTGACATCTTTAACTAAAGGAAAAATAGCAAAACATCTTGCGAACTGAAGTAACAGTAACAAACACAAAACATAAGGGTCATTTCTTTGTTATTCCTTCAGGATTTCAGAACCTTTATCAAAATAATTTTAATGATCTATGTAGTCAAAAAGAAAAAGTTAAAAAACTCATTTTTTTTGTTTTTGTCTCTGAATAATCAGAGACATTGACAATCTTAGTCATTCTATTTCTAGCCTGATCCCTTATGCAGCTACTATATAAACTCTATATAGACATTGGGCTCAGATATACAGCTCCATGGGGTGTTTAGCTTGTTGGTGCTGATCTTGACTAAATATTAACATACTTCACATTTGGTAAATGGGTAAGTGACTGGTTTCAACCCCTCTCCTTGCCTCACTATTTAGTAGTCTTGATTTCTTCTCCAGGAGATCTCATAATCCAGAAATTAAGATCAGATAGTTAACAGGTTAATTTTATTCTGTGACCTCTTTTTTTTTTTTTTTGGCTCTTGGTGGCTAGTACCTTGTTGTGTCTTCAAAGACCTCTTCTGCATTGTTTTCTTTTTATTTTTTTAAAAAAGTTTTTTATTGTGAAAATACTGTGCAGAGGGGTTACAGTTACATGAGCAAGGTAATGAGTACATTTCTTTTTTTGGGGGGTCTGGTCGTGGGGTCTGAACTCTGGGCCTGGGCGCTGTCCCTCAGCTTTTCAGCTCAAGGCTAGCGCTCTACCGCTTGAGCCACAGCACCATTTCCAGCTTTTTTCTTTTTGCTTATGTGGTGCTGAGGAATTGAACCCAGGACCTTGAACATGCAAGGCAAGCGCTCTACCACTGAACCACCTTCCCAGCCCATGAGTACATTTCTTATCCAGCATTGTTGCCTCCTCCTTTGTTTTTCCCCTACCATCCCATCCTTCCCACCTCCTCAACTATACCCTCCACCATCCACTCCCCCTTTTTAATATTTTGAACAAGTACTTAAACATAAGGGTCATTTTTTGTCAGTCATGGGGCTTGAACTCATAAGGGTCATTTCTAAGTAAAAACCTTTGCAAGTGTTCATATGTCATGTGTAGATTCACCACAATGATTGCTCTCTTCTATTTTAGAAGATTTGTATGCAACACAAATTTCAATCTAGTATTCAAGTTTTACTTCATTTGTTTTAAAAATTTTAGTGGAATCCTTTCCACTTGTCTTTATTGAGGATCTGAATCAGATATGAGGTTGCTCACTCATGCTGGAGGCTGAGGTGTGGGGGAGAAAGGCAGGAAGTGTACATGGAATGGCTGAAGGAGGCATCATGTTCTAGGATACCTATCCAGGTGTCAAGTCTACTGAGTGGCACTGAAGTAAAAGCAGTACACGTGGGGGATAAGATAATAAATTTCTGTGAATATCTATTGAATATGAAGCAGTTGTGAACCTCCAAGTACAGCTGTGGTATAGACAGTTAAGCAAGAAGTCTGAGCTGGTAATATGGGTTTAAGATTCATCAGAACGTAGGTGATCAAAGACAAAGAATAAATGCATGGGATAAAAAATGTAATTTTTCAGATTTTGATACATTTTACAGTTTAAGATAGTGTGTAGCATTTTATTTTGTAACTGAAAAAGAAAATACATATTCATTATGCTAGAAGTTGGTGGTAAACCAGAAGGAGATTATTAAAATAACATATAATCCCACCATAGAAGTAGTTGTTATTATTATTATTATTATTATTATTATTATTATTATTATTATTATCTTGGCAGGTCTTTCTCTTACAGATATATGCCTATTTAATTTTAATAGAAACAAGCTTATGTCATAGACATGGTTTTCTAATATTTTTATGAATTCATACATAAGTATTTTTCTTGTTACTAAATATCTACAATGAGCATTTAATTATCTATGAAGCAGTCCACGTCTGTCCATCTTCAATACAAAAATTTCAAGAGATAAACGCTAGTCTATACTTCAAAGCTTTAATGGTTTAGCTTTCATCTGAAAGATAAATCTATAACCATAATAACTAAATGTGTGAGTTAAGCTGTCCTCTCTGAGGCATACTTTTGAAAGGATTAGCTTAGTGCATATGTAAAAATCCTTTTAGATCAGTAATTTCTCTTCTATTCCATTCCATTCCCTTCTACTTTACAACACTATCAAGGGATATCCTAGTAAATTCAGCATGTGTCAAATGTATGCATGTGATTATTTTAGAAGAAAAGTGGGAGGGAGCATAATAAGTCACTCTGTGCCTTCTGGAGGATTGTGAGGGCTGGGAATAGAACCCCAAATGTCTTGCTCCAACATGCTGAGCTCTCAGCTATTCAGCAGAACCATTCTGGTCACCCCACCCTGCCACTTTGAAATACTCACTTACCCAATTTGAACCTCTGAGGCTTTTGGGGTTTCAACATCACTAACCTTTATTGGCAAAAGCCTGCTTTCCAATCCCAGTGTGGCTTCCTTCTGGACATCCCTTCTTTCCAGGAGAGAATTCCAACCCAGTATTGGCAATACCTCTGCTCGCTGCATCCAGCGGTGCTATCTGGCCCTGTTGTCAGATCCCATTTTCATCTTTAATGACTGTTCTGTTGGACCGCTCTGCTGAAGCTGATTCCAATGCTATATTCATTTTAACTTTTTTTTTGCAGACAGTTTTTGTCACAGTGTAATTTGTTTGGGGGCAGCTTGGAGTCTGTGATTATAGACTAACGTTATATTATTCAGGGCAAACCTTGGCATTTACAGCTGTTTCTCTTTTGTGGTAAAATTTAAAGGTTAAGTTTTATTAAATTTTTCATGAATATAAAATGTTTGTGAATGGTCAACAATAAAGATAGGGAAAAAATCTATTTTATAGAATTCGTGATCAATTGATAAAATCAGATTAGAATATCCAGTTTTATTTTCTTGATTAGTAATTTAGAACACTATTCAGAATAAAATTGGGAAGACATTTTCCTTTTTTTTTTTTTTTTTGTTAGTCGTGGGACTTGAACAGTGTGCCTGTGCACTGTCCCAGAGCTCTTCAGCTCAAGGCTAGCCCTCTACCATAGTGCCATTTCTGGTTTTCTGGTGGTTAATTGGAGATAAGTGTCTCATGGACTTTCCTGCCCCAGCTGGCTTTGAACTGAGATCCTCAGATCTCAGCCTCCTGAGTAGCTAGGATTACAGGTGTGAGCCACCAGTGCCAGGTGAGATTTTTTCTATAGAAGTCTATTACATTTTTTTTTACTGGTACTAGGGTTTGAAATCAGATCCTTGGTGATGTCCTTTAGCTTTTCCCCTAAGGGTGGGTGCTCTATCACTTGAGCCATGTCTCCACTTTGGGGTTTTTAGTGGTTAATTGGATATAAGAGTCCCCTGGCTTTTCCTGCCAACTGCAGTCTTCAGAGCTCAGCCTTCTGAATAGGTGGGCTTAAACTACCGGTACCTGGCTTAGCTAGCAAGCTATCTCTTCAGTGAAATTGGTTCTCTTATGCCTTATCATACCTAATAACAAAACCTTTATCCAAACAGTCTGATGTTTTGATACACATGTGTATCTCACTTACTCTCAGAGGAAAACAGTAAGGAAAGTAATGCAATCTTTTTTATATGCTCATAAAAAATGTTTTACACAGTGAAAACTTGTCCAGAATATCAGATAAGTAGCTAGAATCCATAAACTAAACTCAGGTTTATAGAAACCAAAAATTTCACCCATTATTTAGATTTGATGAGATTTACCTCAAGTTATATCTATCTCTTTAACTTTAAAGGATGTATTAGCTATCTATTACAGTGATGTAATGCCAGCATAGGTGAGAGTTTACTTAAGATTTTTGCCTTTTCCGCAATGTTCCTGCTTATTTCTTGGAGCCTGCACTTTTTTCTATCTATATCCTTTTAAGACTACTTTTTTTTCATAAAAAATAAGTAGAAAAGGAGCAATCCCAGATGCTATTAATCTTAAAGATTTCTATGGGTCAATTCTTCAAAAACTTGATTAGAACAGCTATGTTAGAATACACAGGTGTATCAAAATTGATTTATTAGATCTGAAACATCATAGCTGAAAATGCAATAAAGGAAATGGTACACACAGCCATGTCTACTTGTACAAACATTACATACATACATGAAAGTACTGGTGATGTCTTCAGTTGGGGTGTGTATGTATGTGTGTGTGTGTACACAAACACGCACACATATGAAAGAGAGAATTAATTATGGTTAAAACAAAGTAAATACTATAACTTGAATAATCACACCGAGTACTTGACTAAAATCTGGAAACAAGTTTTTACTATGTCTTTACACAGAAAAGGCTAGACAGATGTTTTCTCAGAATTAACAGCTGGTCATTAGATGTTTCTGCTCAGATTAAAAGGTACTGTGCATATCTTCCAGTGTACTTTTTAAAGGGTAATTGCATTTAGAAAATCTGGTATAGAATGCATGATGTTGTTACATTTTCTATTTATGTAGGAAATTGTGTTTTTCTCCCCATTTTTTGGAGACAGAATTTCACTAGGTAACCCAGGCAGGCCTCAAATTTAGCTCTTGCTCCAGACTTCCATAAGCTAAGTTTTCAGGTAGATACTAATGTGCCTGGCCTGAAAACATGAACTTTGAAGATAGCTATGGTAATCTGATAAGCTCTTCACACTTTTGCTTATATAAACATTTGGCCTTGGCAATTAATGAAAAAGTATAATACATAACGATCTTAGAGCAAAACGCTCACACTTTTATAACTTTATAATGAATGCAAATATTAAAAAACAGATATGAAAACAATAACTTGAATGCAATTATGTATTTTCTACCTAAAATTCATTTGTTGCGGATAGTAAATAAAATATAATGCAATAAGGTTTTCCAGGAAGAAAGGGTAATGAAGTAAAAAAACAAAACCTGGGTGAATTGATTATTTGCTAAGTTATTTGCATATTTTGGAAACATAGCCTAACTTGTACAATGAATTCTCAGGAAACAGTTATTTAGAAGGATATGGTATGATTCTATGAGATAGTCTTCGAATTTTCCCTTACCAATTAAGTGTGATCTATGATATAGGAATAATCATGGTCTCCCTAGAGAGTTATATGAAATCACTATTGGAAAATTGACTTCCTGCAAGAAGAAAGGAAAAGGGAGCAGAAATGACTCTAAGATTCTAAGGAAATACATAATAACAACAAGAAGCCATAGTTTGTTACTTCTCTCTATTTTTATGTGGTATTAATGAGCTTGACAACCTTTTCATTTCAAGGGTGCATACTGGTGACATTGTAAACTTTTCTTGGACTGTAAATTGTAAAGTTCCATTTTATTCAAAAGACTAAAACTATTGAGTTTTAATGCCATGGAAATTTAGTTTGCAGTCTTTAACTATTCAGCATCCAACTATCTGCAACAGAACACTCAAACATTTTCTTTTATGGTTAGGTACTTCCTGTTGCTTTAGAAAATTTGTGAGTTCATTGTTCATACATTCACATATGAGTTGACTCTCTTGAATGCAGGCATGGTTATATGTTGGAAGTGTACAGGTAACAAGTATTTTCATGTATTAATACACTGTTCCCTTATTGGGGCAATAAGACTACTGATCTTTTCCTTCCTTTCTGTATTCCTAGAAGTATACAATAATATTGCTTACGATTCATTTAGAAAGCGTTTTTGTTGTTGTTGTTGTTATTATTTTTTGTTGTTGTTGTTTTGTTGGTCGTGAGGCTTGAATTCTGGGCCTGGGCTCTGTCCCTTAGCTCTTTCAGCTCAAGGCTAGCGCTCTACCATTAGAGCCACAACACCACTTCCAGTTTTCTGATGGTTAATTGGCGATAATAGTCACAGGGACTTTCCTAACTTTGAAATGACGCGATCCTCAGATCTCAGACTTCTGAGTAGTTTGGATTACAGGCATGAGTCACCAGCGCCAGGCTAGAAAGTGTTTTAACATAAGTGGAGGTATGGCTCAACTGGTAGAGAGCCAGCCTTGAGTGAAAAAGCCCAATCGAACCGTGAGGCTCTTAGTTCAGGCCCCAGTACTGGGGGAACAAAAAGGAAATGTTTAAAATTCATCAAGCCCTCTTGCCTCTACTCTTTTAAATTGACTGTATTATCATGAGGAAGGTGAGAAAGATATTCCTGCCTCACATTCTTTGTCTCTGCTTTCACCACTTTTTTTCTGTGACCCCAAACTGCTGAGAAGAAAAAGATGGCAACCTGCCACTCTCTATCTGATGCATAGCTTATCTACCCCTACAAACTAGCACAGATTAAATGTACTCATTACCTTACTCATGTAACTGTTACCCCTCTGTACAGTATCTTTACAATAAAAAAAATTTAAAAATTAAAACAAAACAAAAAAATGTTGCAATATACATATATGCATATATATTTATAAGTGTAATTTTTATGACTGAAATATGTATATATATACACAGCCCCCTTCTAAAGATATAACTATATATTTATAGACAAATATAAACGATAAATTATATTATATTATATATTATACATATTATTATATATAAGTATATAATCTAATATGCATTTATTTAAAATCTTATTAATTCTTTTGAATTTTTTTTGTCAGTTCTGGGGCCTGAACTCTGGGCCTGGGCACTGTCTCTCAGCTCTTCAGCTCAGGGCTAGCGCTCTCCAGTTGAGTCACAGCACCCACTTCAGGCTCTTTATGCTTATGTGGTGCTGAGGAATCGAACCCCGTGCATATAAGGCAAGCACTCTACCACTGAGCCACCTTCCCAGACCCTTGAAATAATTTTGTTCCTTCTAGTTGTAGGAAGAGAAAGAAGAGTGGTGAAAAGATTAATCAGGTCTGACTTAGATTCTGAGTCAGACAGATTTATCATTGAACAATCAAAATACAGCACTTTTCCATGTTGGGACTACTCATCCATCATATGAAATGAATAAAATTTGACTAATTATCTAATTCCCAAAATACACTGGTGAAAAATGGCAAATGTCTATGAAGGTAGTTGGAAGGGACATAGTACTTCTTCTTCTTCTTCTTCTTTTTTTTTTGGGTCCGGTCATGGGGCCTGAACTCTGGGCCTGGGCGCTGTCCCTCAGCTCTTCAGCTCAAGGCTAGTGCTCTACCACTTGAGCCACAGCGCCACTTCTGGCTTTTTTCTTTTTGCTTATGGGGTGCTGAGGAATCGAACCCAGGGCCTCAGTCATGCAAGGCAAGCGCTCTACCACTGAGCCACCTTCCCAGCCCCAACATAGTACTTCTTTAAATCCCCTAAGTAAGTTTCTTAATTATGTAAAGTGTTCAAGTTAATAGTATAATAGTGTTCAAGTTAATAGAATTATTGCAATATTTATGTCTTTATTTAAATTTTTTTTGAAGAAATAAGGACCTTGTTAGTTTGAGGAAGAAATTCAGTATTTATTGTCTCCTGGTTTTCCATGTTTATATTTGAGTTTCCTAATAAATGAGAACAAATACTTTATAGGCTCAGAGGTTTGGATTTATTTTGATGAATAGACTATAAACATGTTTTAGGGTTTATGTTTCTTATTTTTCCAATTATGAATGAAACTTGCAATATATTTTCAAAATCAAATAATAAATATACATAAAAGAGAAAATCTCATCAAAGTCCAATAGCATCCATGATACTATGAAAAAGAAGTGAAACCAGGACAGATTCAACAATATCTTCATTCATGTTACCAATGATGTTTAAGATAAAAGTATTTTTTAAAGGCTGATTCAATTCAGATGTTCTGCTTATATATGAGGGCAGATGTAGCATTGTTTTTCAAGAACTTTGACTCTGTTAAACCCATGCAGGGTATACTACATATCACCAGTCATTTCAAGTAGCTTCAAGATCACTTTCCGAGGCCAGTGACTGACTTAAAAGTCTAGAATACAGCTTCTAATGATGAGACATCTAAGAATGCTCTCTACTAATACACTGTGGCAAGCAATCATTTTTTCTCATGTCTGTGTGATCTTTCTAATGTAAGAAAAGTTCGGGGACATAAAGAAATCTAGGGCTAAGTTAAAACATGACTAAGTTGTGAAATCCTGGAAAACAATTTTCATTGTGCAAATACATAATAGTAAGCTGTGAAATATCATCACTGAATTTGTCTTTTATGTATTTATGTGAGGCAGTTATTTAAAAATGAAATGTTTTGAGGATTCCACTGAGGAGAATATTAAAAGAAGCCACCATTTAATACTGAAAAAAAAAATTAAAAATGTGCTAGTATCAAAAGGATTAGTTTCTCTTCTTGTCTCCTTCCCCAACTCTCTTCTTTCTTTTTCTCTCATTCTTACTACATAGCCAGGTCTGGACTCAAACTTGTGATCCTTCTCCCTTTACCTCCACCCACGTGCTAGGATTACAGGCATGTACCACCTCCACTGGTGATCTTGGACAATATTAACTAATACAGAAACTATGAAGTGAAATTCTTCACATGCCTGTTTTACTCTCTTGACATTTAAACACACATGTTAATTGTCCAAAGGGACTTTCCAGTAGTATTTTACACATGGGAATTTTACAATTATACATGGTATTTTACAATCAGATTGACTCACTGGCTACTCACACCTTTCCCATCCTCTTAACCCCTTATTATTCAACAGCTTTCATTGAATTTGATTTAGCTATCTATATTCACAGATGCAACATATTTCTATATTGCTCACCCTCAAACACTCTTCTCCTTTCTAATCCCTCAAAAATGTCAATAATTGGGCTGAGAAGGTGGCTCAGTGGTAGAGCGCTTGCCTTGCATGCCTGAGGCCCTGGGTTCGATTCCTCAGCACCACATAAGCAAAAAGAAAAAAGCCGGAAGTGGCGCTGTGGCTCAAGTGGTAGAGCACTAGCCTTGAGCTGAAGAGCTGAGGGACAGCGCCCAGGCCCAGAGTTCAGGCCCCACGACCGGACCCAAAAAAAAAAAATGTCAATAATTGCACATCTGTCTCTTTATATAAACGTGTTTTATATATATATATATATATATATATATATATATGTGTGTATCCTTATGCATGCAAGTGTATATTTATGTATAGAAAGTTTACATACAAACACTCAGCACTCCCTCTAGGGCAGACTAATTTCTCCTTGGCATGCCTGAGGGCCCATGCTTTTTTCACATGGTATCTGGAATTTTACACTAATCTCATGTTTTCTGCTAAACTAAAGAACAAGATAATGATGAGTTTGGGTCCTTATCATTTAAAGTAATATTTCATTTAAAAATTCATCTAATCTCTGTTCTTTTGTTACAAATTATAGTTAGTAGAAGTTTATTTTTCTTGCTATAATTTTCAGAAATAATTGTGTTTCATGTTATACATCCCTATCTTTATATAGTATGTGTATAGTGTACGTAAATCATTACATGTTTCTTCTCATTTCTCTCCTACAAATTATGAAACTGTGAAAGTTTTAGATGTGATTATATATAAGCATGTGCTCATGCAAATTTTTATATCTCACCTTAAATTAGAATTCAATCCAACTAGTTTCTTTAATACATATTTGGCATTATTTAGTACTATTCACAAATAATTATATTAAACATATTCAGTATCATAAGTACTTCATGGCATGTACTGCTCAAAGGCTCACACAATATAGGAAATGAAGAAAAATCCTTCACAAGGGAAATAAACAGAAATATCATAAAAACACACAGGATGGATGAAGCCCATTGAGTGCGATTTACCAGGTATTATGGCAAAGAGTCATACAGAAATGTTTGAGTACAAGTTGTAATGACTATAGTAATTTTAGAAACAGCCCTTTAGAAAAAAAGAAAAAGAAAAAAAGAAACAGCCCTTTAGTTCAAATTTGAATAAAGGGTTTATAGTTTGAATGACAAGGTCATACCTTGACCTTAACCTGTTCTACTTATTACTTGTTATGTTAAAGATGGAAACCATTTGGAAAGACATAAATTCATAGTTCAGAGACAAGATTTCCAGGATAGGCATCAGAAAACACAGACTGCTTTTCTTGTCTAATTATAAATAAATTTCAGGTAAATCTAATAGTCCGACTTCCATTAAGAAATTTTTATTTTGGTTTTCTTGCAATGCTGCGGTAAAGCCCAAGTCACTGTGCTTGATATTCCAAGGGAAGATCTTTATGTTAATCAAAATGATCCGAGATAAGCTGAAAATAAGAAAAATAAAGAAAAATAAGCTCAAACTGAGATCATCTTCAGGATGCTGTATCAGTGAGATGTAAGTAATAGCATCTATGTTAATAGGCTCACACTCAAACAAATTTGCATTTGTTTGAAATGCAAACTAATGCATACCACCATGCTTAGATTATGGCAAACATAATATTTACTTTTACAATGGGTAAAAGTTAACCGATGTTGTTATCCAATATGAACTGTGACTCATACATTTCTTCCCAGAGTTGTTAGAAACTCTTCTCATATGGGCTCATGTATGTCATCATCTGTTTTAGAAACAAACAAACAAAAAACTGTCTGCTGAGAAGAAAAAAATGTTTTCATGCTGACAGCCTGAACATTCAGATTAAACTTGTCCTTTTCGCGGTCTCTCACTGTTCAGTTTCATAGGTACAAGACATGACTGAGCAAGTAGAAAAGTAAGAAGAAACAATCGAAGAGGAGACCTTTCATGAAGAAAAAAGTGAGGAGGCTAGTTAGCACTAGAAAGGTTGTTTAGAGTTTAAGGGAATGCCATTCAGGAATCCTGACCCAGACAACCTGTGGCTTGCTTCCTAGGGAAGCATAGCTGTGAATTGAGTTAGATTCTTAAACTACTGAGCATGAATGGCCACTTGTCTAACCATTGCTGGGATTTATTGAGGCAGATAAAGTTGTTACAATGTTATTCTAAGAGCAACTTTGGCTTTGGCAAATGGAAAGCCAGTAGCACAAGTCAGTACAAGGAGCATGCAAAACCAGAGCCTTTGGAAGTAACTGTGATAAGTGTGACAAGAAGTCAATGTTATCTTCAGGCACAGCTGCTGAAGTCAGACTTGTTGTAGGAGACAACTTCCTAATTCATCATCATTAGCAGTGAAAATGGCCACTGGTTATGCACCTTCCCATTCCTCCTCTGAGATTTATGGAAATATTCTATTGTGGAGTATTCTGGACACCAGTTCCCATGAAAGGAAGTAAGGGCGGGCAGTATTTAATTGAATTTTGATATCATTTCAACAGAAGCCCTGGAAAAATTGCATAAAGTGCTGAAACTGGGATGGAAGTTCAGAAATATCCTGAGATGGGGTAAGAGGACCAGATGGATATTTATACTATCCTATCAGTCAGTGACTGAGGCAGCCTGCCTTGAGAAGGCCACATGACCTGGGGTTAGATAATTATCATCACTTTCTTCTAATGGTATTTCTGGACCTAGGAGGAATTAGTCCATTTTGTTGAATATAGACATAGGGGATGAGTCACCATACCTACTTCAATCACAGTCATAAGTGCCTGAGTAAACTATGACAGTTCTCCTGTATAAGCTTATTTGCACTTACACTAAAAAATGTTAGAACAATGCTTGTGATGCTCTGACAACCCTCCATTTTTTTACTTTCCTAATTCCTTTTCCTGCCTTAAAGATAATTGTCATTCAATAATCAGTACCACTGTGATAGTGTTTTCTCTCTATTCAGAGAAGGAACACTCACTGGAGTGTTCCTCAGTCTCAAATTTATTATCCCATCCTCCAGTAAATTTGTATAACTCTAACTGCATTGAGTCTTTTTGCTTTAAATATTAAGGAGAAAGAAAGAAAATAAAAGAGAAGTTACTGTCTTTCAGAAACTGGCCTGATCTTCCACACTCCATAGCTAAAAATATTGCTTTACTATAAAATATAAATTTCACAGCATTTTAATGTGAGTCAAGGTTACACTGAGACCATGAGAAAAATTAGAAAAAGTAAGGCTAGTTCATTATTTTGTCTGCACACTGACAAATAAGAAGCTCACACAGTACCAAATTCCAAATATCAAACTTCTTCTTTTCTTGGCCTAAAAAATGCCAGTTGCTGCTTCATCTAGTATAGTTTTATCACCATTATAACCTCCTCTCTACCTATGGAAGGTTGGTCAAGCTGTCCAATCAGAATTTCCTTACTTTCTGAAACCCTCGTTTCTTTCAGCCTCTTCTCAAATTTCCCTCCAAACCAAAGTCTACATTCTGTACTGAACTCTTTTGCTAAGAATCACCACATTTCCTATGGTCTGTATTCTTCCTTGTTGCAATAAGCAATACAACCACTTTTTAAATAAATGTAGTTATGTTCCTGTTTTTTTTTTTTTTGGCTAAAGCATATTGACAATGGGTAGATTGCTTACACCCACAAATGTTCAAGCTTTAAGTGATGATATGAGCCATTAAGATCAAGCATTTTGTGTGACAAAAAAGAACACTGAAATTCAATTTTGAAAATCTAACTGGTTATCATTTGCTCAGTATTTATTAGCTTGGATGATTGTAGAAAGATACTAATTTGCTGTAACCATTGGTTTCTTAATCTGTTCAAAGATAAGATATTATTTGGTGAATTAATATTACAGCTAATCGAGTCATTTAGCAAATATTTATTGTCTATGCCAAATTCTGTGCTAAACACATGAGGGAAAAGGTAGAGACACACTGATATGGAACTGCATTTGTGAGTACTAAGATAAAAATCTAATGGAGAAAAGAGACATTATTACAATGAAGGAAAGCCCAAAGACATACAGATGCATGTTATAGAGAAACTCAATCTGATTATAAGAGGTCAACCTGAAAAACAAACAAAAAACAAAAACATCTAAGCTAACATCCTGTGGATAATTAAGTGTTAGGTGGTAAAGAAAAATGTTCAAAGATAATATGTTGAAGGGAATTTGAGAAAGAAATAATAACACTGCTGCTGAAACCAACAAAGAGGGTGAGATAGACTCAAAATAACTTTCAAAGGCTAGGAAAGCAGGGACTGAAAATCAAGACCAGCTTACAAGGTTTGGCCTACGTCTTAATAGTTACTTCCTAGGAATAGGAACATCTACACTTCTAAGAAGCTGCTGCTTCTGTATCAAATAAACTTTCATCAATCTAATCTACTTTCTCCATAAATAAAATTTACCAAGATGCACAACCATAGAATTGTTCCAAATACTCAAGACACAACTGTTCTTTGAAGTAAAAGTGTGACTTGGGGTACACTATGAGCCTTGGGTGAGAAAGCCAAGTCAGAGTGTAAGGCTAAGCCCCGGAATTGGCACAAATGAATGAATAAAATGATACATACATACATACATACATACATACATACATACATACATACATACATACATTTGCACCTACAGTTTTAACAAAGTTCTTTATGTAACACGGATTTAGAAGGGTGGGTGACCAGAATCAGCTTGAGGCCCACAGGAGGTAGATGTTCTGATCCTTATTAAACAGATGACACATGCTTCATTACCACAGAGTCCTTGGGGGCATCATATTCTCTTCTGGAACTGGTGAATCACTGATTCCCCTACCACATCTGCTGACACCACTAACTGATCCTCTACCTTGATCTGAAGAGCAGGTGCTGTGTGCAGCCCCAGTTCTGAGAATTGGAAGCAGATCTACTCTTGTTAATGGAGGGAGCTCTAGAAGTTGAGGTGGGACTGACCCTTCAAGAAGAGTTATGGTGTTCATAATCAGGTCCTATGCCTGGGATTCTCCATTCAGAATAGATACTGTCTGACATAGAATACCTCTGACTGGATGTCTTCCTTGACTGGGTTCTACAAATGGTTACTGGCCAATCAACAGCCCCTGAGATTCTCACCCCATGAGAGACCAGTTTCCATGACAACTCACATTTTGTCAGGCACCTACCTAAGAAATTCTCTGTCTGCCTCCTTGTTCTCCAGCTTCTCCAGCTGGGTGAGGAGGAGGTGAACATGGACTGTCTTGTCTGAGGAGGGCATTTTGGGCAGCACATAGGCCAACAGCTTATTCAGGTTGCCCATGTCTTTGGACTGGCAGAAACCCTAAGGATACTTAATCAGCCACATTGCCAGCATGGATCACAGGATGCTGTGTGCAGTTGGATAGGAAACAGAGTATAAACCTGAGCTCTCCTTTCCGAGCCCCTCCACAGCCCCTTGCTGAGAGGGCTCCCAGACAGAGGCCGCCCACCCCATGTTCAGACTTGGACATGTTGGGAAGAGTGAGGAGGCTCATGTGAGCAGAAGGTACTGTATAGCTCCCTGAGACTCCCACTGGAGGATGCTTCTCATGAAACCTTGTTAAGACTGGACACTATAGGATTGGTTCCCCATGGGCTTTCAGCCCACAGCCTCTCTTCTGCTCCTTGGTAGATTAGAAACAACTCCCTCTCCCCTCTCTACATACAGAACAGCTGTAAAGGCCATGCCTTTAGATGAAGCCTTGGGCCCCATCACAAGGGAGGTGCTCATCTTAACTTCCTCATCTTCCACCCCCTAAGCCCACAGTGACATTTCTGGTTTTCTGGTGGTTTGTTGGAAATAAGAATCTCACAGACTTTCCTGCCCGGGCTGGCTTTGAACTGCAATCCTCAGATCTTAACCTTCTGAGTAGCTAGGATTATAGGCGTGAACATCCACTGCCCAGCTTAGATATTTATTAATATGATACCAATATTTAAAAATATTATGTAAGCTTCAAAATGCTTTTAAATACAAAGATGCATAGATAGGTAATATGCATTATCTATGCATCATTGTATTACATATCTTAATGTAACAATGTATTAATATTGTATACATGTGTGTGTATAATTTCAAACAGTGGCCTGAAATGAAACATGAAGGGACTCTGGAATCTCCTGAAAGCAATGACACACAGAAAGTGATTGGAGGGGAGATGATTTGGTTGTGCAGTTTTGACTTGAGATGACTTTCCATTGTTTTATATTTTTTTTAGCTCCAGTGATGTTCCAAGTTCCAACCATAAGGGAAACATTACAATTGGAAATCATCTTATTTTCTTGGCCTGGAATATCAGATGTGAGAGTCTCAGATGTTTAGATGAGTTAGACAGTATGGGAGTATAGTGTGAGAAAGAAAGAAGTCACTGTGAAAGCCTTCATCCTCTTTTAGTCTTTTCTGATTGCCTTGAAATAGGGACAAGGGGGTAAGCTCCAAACCATCCTCACTAAGCCTAGAACAGTTCACACCAGTGGCCAGAGAGACAAGAGTTTACCATTATTCTTTAGCCAAGTTAGCTGTTTTATTTATACTCCACATAAGGTTTTCATCCAGAAACAGACTATATATACAATGGTGGTCGCTTAGGGTTATATTGCTTAGTAGTGTTGTAGACCAATTTGATTTCTCTTATGCTGTAAATAAAATCCTTACTATGGCATAATTCAAAAAATATAGCCCCATTGCTACCTGACATAACTATGTTTATCTATATGGGTATTAGATATGTTTATTTGTACATATATGCTTGCTCCTGATACTTGGGTTGGAACAATAAACATGATGGAATAAGGAAAAAATGTTATCTATTCTTTCCAGTGATATTAAATTATTTGCAGAATTCACTCTTCTGAACTTTTAGAATGGATGTGGCAGTTCTGATGAGCAGATGATAAATCCAAAGTCTGGAAACATACTCAAAAACATTTTCCAGAAGCCTCTGTTTTTTAAGGACACCTCAGTTTTCTTCAGCCAGTAGACTTAGTAGATATTGGTACTTTCAAAAAGAACCAGTTTCCCATTCATTCATGTTAATAAATTGATAATGATGAATGGAATATAACACTTTAGGGAGCCTTTGGACATTCTGATTCTTTAACAATCCCAATTTTTATTGGGAATTTCCATCTAGATCTCTCTTTTGAATCTGTAGGAGAAAAAATAACCTGAGCTCAGCATTTCTTCACTCATTTCTTTCTGGAGAAGTTCATTAAAATGTAATGGCCAGGTGCCAGTGGCTCATGCCTGTAATCCTAGCTATTCAGGAAGCTGAGATCTGAAGACTGTAGTTTAAAGCCAGCCCAGGCAGTAAAATCTGTTAAACTCTTATGTCCAATTAACTACTAAAACGCCAAGTGGTAGAATGCTAGCCTTGAGCATAAAAGCCCAGCCCCTGAGTTTAAGTGCAAATAAATAAATAAATGTAATATTAAAAGTAATATATATATATATATATATATATATATTTTCCACTTGGGTTCTTCCTTAGTAACTGAATGGATATCTAACCCAAAGCCTTAGAAATGTGTGCCATAGATGAATGGCTGTATAAAATTTAACAATGAAATAGTACTAGAGGACTCTCCTCACAGGTAGCTGCTAGCACTTCTCACTGTATTCTTTTCCTTTTATCCTGAAAACTTTTATTTTGCCAAGAGAATCATGGAATTCATATTGAATCTCTAGTTCAGTTCTGTAGAAAATTCTGCATGATACAGTAATGTGGCTTTTCTTTTTTCCAGAGCAGCCAAAGGTAGCTTAGATATCTGTGCACTAACTTTCACAGCTTGTTTTCTCAGCATTCTAAATGTAATTACACACAAGAAAGGTTACACTGTGTTAGATTTGGCTACTCTACTTTGTTAAACACCAAAGATCACTTGAGTGCACCTTTGCCTTCCAGCTTTACAGTTGTTTGCACAATGTCTTCCTTCTTTTATTTTTCCCTTTTGATACTTCTTATATTCTCATTAAAAGCACACAGAAGATTACTAAAAAAACAATCTTCCTACTGTATCTTAAGATAGTCAATTAATAGTTGTCCACAATGTCTTGGTTTGAGTATGCATGGTATTTGGATGTGACCTAAGTCTGGTTGCATGAATCTGGAGTGAGGATGAGATTTTAGTTTTTCAAACTCCCAAATGGATTCTAATAGAAAGAACACTGATGTAATCAACAGTCAGAAACTTTTACTTTCTAACTTTGAGCTTTTATGCTCCTAAACCATCTGCACAGGCAGTAACTCATTTTGAGAAGTAACTGTGACACATGGGAATTATATATTTTTTATTATAAATTGGCTTTTTTCTTTTCTTGCCAATACAGGGTTTTGAATTTAGGGCCTGCTCATGCTAGACTGCTTTTGTTTTCTTTTTTATCTGCAAGTAGTTATAATAAGGAGTTTCAGTTTAGCAAAGCAGTTTGTGAAAACAATATATCTTTTCAAAATTTAATTTTATTGTAAGAATACAATGTATCTTGACGTATGTCACCCTCTTCAATATTCTGATCTATCCCTCCCCTTACCACCCTTCACTTTTCTTAATTTTGTAAGATATACATGTGTGAGTGTATGTTTATATGTATACATATATAATCTATATATCTCTCTATATATAATTCTTGACTGAATTGCCCTCCTTTCTCCTCTTCATCCATCTACCCCGGATAACTTGACCTAATGCCACCCCTTTCAAGCATGCTCTTCCTGGTATTTTATTTTGCTGAACTTTGACTTTGCTGTTCTAGGGAATTACACAATTTGAGTTCTTTCTTGAATCTACTATATTTCAATTCATGCATTTGCATACACTTTTACACCACTAAATATATTTATACATTTATAAAGTAAATCTAGCTTCCACATAAAAAGGAAAATATGTGTCCTATGTCTCTCTGGGCCTGACTTCCTTCACGTAATGTAATTTTTCCAGGTCTTTTGAATTCTCCTTTTGTGGGAGATTGTCTGGTTTCATGGATGGAGCAATGTTTTCAATCTTCATCAGCCTTCTCCACAAATACAAAACTTCAAAAATTCAATTTTCTCCTTTCTCTTCTCTTTCTCCTCTCTCACTCTATCCTCTCCTCCACCCAGACATACAAAAGAAGAGAGAAGACAAGAGTCTGGGTGGGAAAAAAATCTAGTCTAAATATCCCATTTAATTATTCAATTTCTATGTACATCCTTTTGAAATACTGACTATAAATATCTTCCACCCAGCTAATGAATGTGTGCCTTAAACAACCACATGTATGAATGCTCTATAACTTAAACTCTGTGTCTGGTAGGACACTTTTGAGTGTCACACTGTGAGTGATAAAGAAGCTCACTGAATTGGCATAAGCCATGATAATGTATATAATAATAATGTGATGCTAAAGCTGACAGTTCAGTAACTTTGTGGTGCTAGAGAGGGAAATGTGAAGAAGGAAAGAGAGGAAGGGAGATGGGGACCAAACAGAAAATGAAGAAACAAAACAATTTCATTTCTTTCATCTCCTAAGCTACTAAGAATTTCATCTCCCGGATCTTATAACCTCTGACTATTGGGAGAAAATTATGTTGTTGAACATCCCAACGGTCTTTCTTTTATAAAAAGACTATCCACCAGGCCTATATTTTTCCCCAGGCCTAAATTAATCACTGGCAAAGCAAATAGAATCCCACTATTGGTTAAAACCTACATTTACTTCTTGAAGAAAGTAGTGGGCATGGGGGTGGGCTCACCATTCCTAAGCCTGTTAAGATAGGAAACATGCAGTAGGGGAAGAGGATCAAATTTCTGAAATGGGAAGCTGACACTGGTGGCTCATGCCTATAATTCTAGCTGCTCAGGAGGCTGAAATCTGAGGATCCTATTTCAAATCCAGCCCCAGGTAAAGGTTTATGAGACTCTTGTGTCCCATTAACCAACAAATACCTGAAAGTAAAAGTGCAGCTCCAGTATTAGGGTGCTACTTTGAGTAAATAAACTAAGGGACAGTGCCCAAGCATTGAGTCCAAGTTCCAGGTCTGATGTCAGAAATAAACAAACACACCCCCCCACCCAAATGTGGAAATACATTGTATACAAAATCTGCCATACTTGATAATTCATTTTTTTCAAGTTCTGAATCTATAACAGATAAAGAACTAACTTAAATCTCATCTAACATATATTAAATACCTAAACGAGTTCATTTAATAAGAAAAGCACAGGTACTAACTTTAAAGTTCATTAAAGTTTAATTGGAGAGATAGACACATGACTCCATTTTGAAATGGAGTAAATTATACTCATTATAAGGATTTAAGTCATAATGGGATCATACTGAAGGATCTGTTCATTGCTTGTATGTCATAAATTGTTAATAAACATATATCAAAGATAATTCCATCTATAATATTATAGATCAAAATATATTTCCATTAAGAATGTTGTGTAAAAATCTTATGGAATCATGAAAAATAACTGAGTTCAATAGAGTGGTTCTTTTTTTTGGGGGGGGGCAGTTGTGGGCCTGAACTCTGGGCCTGGGCGTTGTCCCTCAGCTCTTCAGCTCAAGGCTAGCGCTCTACCACCTGAGCCACAGCACCACTTCCGGCTTGTTTCTTTTTTGCTTATGTGGTGCTGAGGAATTGAACTCACGGTCTCATGCATGCAAGGCAAGGGCTCTACCGCTGAGCTACCTTCCCAGCCCCTAGAGTGGTTCTTGTGTTACCAATGTTTTTACTTTATAGAACAACTAATGACATTTGTTTTTTACACAAGCCTTTCCCTTAAAGTTCTCATGCATACTCACAACAATCTAAGATACTGCAGACTATCATAAAATTGTCTTTATTTTGAATGGATGAAAGCAGATTTTTGCGTTGGGGAATCAGATTTTTCTAAAAATTAGGTGTCACTTAAAAATAATGCTGCCATTCTGAACAAATTTTATAAAACACTTTAGTCATCAGTTGCTTCAATGTTTAATATCCCATGTGTTTGTGTATATTGATGGTAAAATCTCACGTACTCTTTGGAACTGTGTTCCAAGTTTTATAAGCAAGACCCTCTCTAGAGTGGGTACCACATAAGCCTAAAATCACATAGCTAGTAACTCCAAGTGTTGGGTGGATAGAATTCAGATCTCTTGACTTTAACTCAATAGCTCATTGTGCCATATATTTTTTTCTTCCAGAATAGGGCTTTGTTCAATTTCAAAGGCTAGGATCTAATTAAAAATCCAGAAACAGTTGTAGTTGGATGAAACTTTGTCTTTCCTGACACAATATCCAAAAATCAACGGTCTGTGTTCCACTTTAAGAATAAAGTGTCCTCACTAGAGTAATTTTCCTTAAAGGGAAATTAGTTAAAATGATGCTTAGCAAAAGCAAAACCTTTAGAACTTGCCAAGATGAATATTTAACTGGTGCCATTATCTCTCCTGTGTGAAGAGAGGCATCTTTGCTCAATTACAAAAGAATGATGTTTGTGGTTGATTCTTTCCACTAACTTTGTGGCCTTGGGAGATCCATTCTCTCTTCATAAGCCATAGCTTTGTTAGAAAAAATAATATATTTTTTGTCTACTTTTGTCTATTTTTTTTATTTCTTCACATGCTATTTTCTTAGGAATAAATTTGGAATAAAAAGAACCCAAGAATTATGGATTATCAAAACAAAATGGGGCGGGGCGCCAGTGGCTCATGCCTGTAATCCTAGCTACTCAGGAGGCTGAGATATGAGGATCTGGCTTCAAAGCCAGCCTGGGCAGAAAAGTCCATGAGACTCATATCTCCAATAAACCACAAGAAAATTGGAAGTGGCTCAGTGGCTCAAGTGGTAGAGTGCTAGCCTTGAGCTGAGCTTGGGGACAATGCTCAGACCTAGTTCAAGCCCCACGATGACCAAAAAACAAAAACAAAAACAAAAAACAACAAGTGTAGAAGGCATAGAATTCCATTGTGTATATATACCATATTTTCTTGATACATTCATCTACTGAGGGGCATCTGGGTTGGTTCCTTATCTTAGCTATGGTAAATAATGCTGCAATAAACATAGTTGTGCTGGTATCTTTAGTATGGTCTTGTTTGTGATCATTTGGGTAAATGCCCAAAGGTGGGATTGCTGGGTCATAGGGGAGCTCTGTGTGGAGTCTTTTGAGGAAGCTCCATACTACTTTCCAAAGTTGATTCCATCAGGAAGAATGGCATTGCCCCATTTGTTAGGAAATGGAAAGACTTGGAAAATATTATATTAAGTAAAGTAAGCCAGGCCCAAAGAAACATAGGTCCCATGGTTTCCCTTATTTGCAATAACTAGTATATGTCTGAAACAAGCAGAAAAGGTCAGATAAGATGATGTTAGGTGAAATGAACCCCAAGATAAATATTCAAATGTTTTTTTTTCTTTCATGCGATTGTTTCTAACATATTTATAAGATGATTTCTTTGTTGCTTTATATGTCCCTCCCCCAGGGTATAACCCGTGCTTTCACTGTATTTGATGTTGGTATGATTTGGGGAGGAGAAGGGAAAAAACAAATTGTTTAAATAGGGATTCAGGTGGACCCATTGAAACAATGAGATGTACAAATCATTATGTCAAAAAACGAACTTTACAACTCTGGCCGGGAGGGGGTGGAGGGGTGGAAGGAGAGGGTGGGTAGATGGGGAGGGATGGGAAGGGGAAACAAAGTGTGAGGCAACAATGCTTGATAAGAAATGTACTCGTTATCTTGCCATGTAATTGTAACCCTTCTGTATGGTATTTTCACAATAATAAAAAAAAAAACAAGCTGTAAGGCCTTGTAATATTTTTTATTCTTTAACAGAAATATATCTCTTATTGTAGGGAGGGGTCATCACTTCCCAGTCTAGTATAAAATTATCATGCTTTAATCACGTAATTTAATTTCATAGTAGGTATTTACAAAATTAATATTACCTAGGCAATTTACTAGATTGCAAAAAAATGTATGTTATTACAAATTAGGGCCTGTGAGTTCTACTACAAACAGTTAATCAGTTCCAAACACAGATAATTTATTTGTCATAATTTCAATGCCATCTGTAAAAGAAGAAATTGGAATAGATAAGGCACCTTCCATAAAGGTTTTTACAAAAATCTATATGTTTATTCATTTAATAAGCTTTTATTGACTGCCTAAAATGTGCTTGCATTGATTTTGGTATTAAACCAAGTTTGGAATAAAAAAGAAAGCATGTGAGATCTTTGTGTTCAAGGAAGGCACTAGCTTCTCTGAAGGAGGAGAAATAATAAGGGAAATCAAGAAAAGAGAAACAAATTCATAGCCATATGATACACATAAAGAGGACTATGAAATGCATAAGGCAAAGACCTGCCATTTATTTAAAACTTACCGGAACACAGAAGCACAAGGCTATGACACGGTGTATAAACAATTTTACCAATGGCCTTACCATGCTCTTGGACCTTTCAAACTATACAAGCCTGAGCTGAACAAGCAGTTCTTCTTTATAAATAACCCAGTCCTTGCTTCTCAGCTGTAGTCACAGAAAGCAAACACAGGAAATAATCAGCTGCATTCATGTTTGACAGTGCTAATAAATAAATGCTAAAAAGGGTCTTTTGAGTGTTTGAAAATAACTCTTGAGGAGATCCATCTTTATCTTTATGTTTTATTCACCTCTTTCGCCGAAAAGATTGATGTTTTAAGAAAGGTTGTTTGCTTTGTGACATTTTAACCTGACAGAGAAATGATTACCTTCTGATGGTTAAAAATATAATCCCAAAGCAAGAATAAATCTTGCTCAAGGGGATGACAATGCTAATATTTTAGGAACTTCTTAATGCACCTTTTCAAGGCAAAGACTCTTTTGTTTCTTTTGTGATGGCCAAGAGTGAAACTTTCTTTCTCTTTGGAATTACAGAGTTGTTTTCTATATTTAAGACCTTCCAAAAAAAATATTAAATAACACTAAGAAGAAGAGTACCATACAATCTTAGCCACAATTTTTCTTAGAATTCTGTGCAAATCATTTCTAACATATTGTCTTGTGAGTATCGCTGTTGTATTGGTCCCCCTTTGTCCTTTGTCTCACCATTTTGTTGTTCCCCTTCCCTTCCCTAATTAGGATAAATGTACATACCATATCCAGGGCACCAAGGTTGAATACAGTAACAACAGAGGATAAACCATAGTGGTGAAAAACACACATACACACAAAGAAGAAATCACAAAGTACATTAAAAACAACAACAAAGAAAAACCTCTTATGTCCATGTCTTGGAAATGATCTGTACAACTGGTGGGAGGGGAGCATTGGGGGCAACAGAAAGTGGGAGAAAAATGAGGGAGGGGGTAACAAGTTTGACTTATGTAACTGTATACCACTTTGACAATAATATAGAAGACATTAAAAAATAATTCTGTGCAAACTACAGATCACGAAAGAAGATACCACGTAATTCATAAACAAGGGAAATTTCACAGATATTTCATGACATTTGCTATATTAACTCTTGCTGGCAATAAAAGTAATAATTAGGACGTTGAAAAGTTAACTGCAAATAAGGGAAACCATGGGACCTATGTTTCTTTGGGCTCGGCTTATTTTACTTAATACAATTTTTTCCAGGTCTTTCCATTTCCTAACAAATGGAAATGGGGCAATGTCATTCTTTCTAATGGAGGCATAGAATTCCAGTGTATATATATACCACATTTTCTTGATCCATTCATCTACTGAGGGGCATCTGGGATGGTTCCATTTCTAAGCTATGGTAAATAATGCTGCAATAAACATAGTTGTGCTGGTAGCTTTAGTGTAGTCTTGTTTGTGATCATTCAGATGATTTCTTTGTTGCTTTGTATGTCCCTCCCCCATGGTATAACCCCTGTTTTCACTGTATTTGATATTGGTATAATTTGTGGAGGGGAAGGGAATAAACAAAATGTTTAAATAGGGATACAGGTGGACCCATTGCAACAATGAGATGTACAAGACTTTATGTTGAAAAATGAACTTTACAACTTTGGCATGGGGGGGGATGAGGGGGATAGGAAGGAATGGGAAGGGGAAACAAAGGAGGAGGCTACAATGCTTGATAAGAAATGTACTCATTACCTTGCTTATGTAATTGTAACCCCTCTGTACGGTATTTTCACAATAAAAAATAAAAAATAAATAAATTGGGACAATGGCTAAACTTTAAAAAAAAGAAAAGTTAACTGCACATTGCATTCTATGGAACAACAGATGTGAAATTTCTTGCAAAGAAATTATTTTGACAAAATTTTCAAATAAAGAGAAAAATGTTATCATCCTAAGCAATCTCAACACATTTTATGAAATAGATCAAAATCACATTGTATTAAATAACTTAATACACAAATGGCACAGGTTGTGTTAAATTGCATAAGCAGCAAGGATCAACTTTGTACTCTTATAAAGGACCTATTTATTAAAGCAAAATAAATTAAAAGTAAAACTAGGAAATAGATCTTACAGAAGAGAATGAGCTCGGTACTGATTTCTCACTCCTATTCTCCTTATTTGGAAGACTGGAAATGGTGGGATCAAGGTTTGAGTTCAGCCCAGCTAGGAAAGTCCACAAAAGTCCATATTAATGGAGGAGAGCTGAATGGGATAGTTTCTATAATTCTAGTGACAACGAGAAATCTAAAAGTAAGCAGGCCCACCCCTGTGCGGGGAGAAAGACCTTACCTCAAAAAGAATCAGAAAAGCAGGAGTCAAGTGTGGCTCGGCAGTAAAGCACCAGCCTAAGAACAAGGACTCAATATTGCCAAAAGAAATAGAAAGTAAATAAGTAGATAAGGAAATGAAATGGAAAGCAAGATGCAGTGGCAATGTAAATATGAAGAGGTATGTTTCAGAGCAATAACTCTTAGCAAGAACAGTAACAGTAATTTATGAATAAGACTCCAATGTACCAACAAGAATTTAAAAACAAAACACATAAAGAAAACAAACAGGGGGCTGCTTGGGAAGGTGGCTCAGTGGTAGAGTGCTTGTCTTGCATGCATGAGGCCCTGGGTTCGATTCCTCAGCACCACATAAGCAGATAAAGCCAGAAGTGGCGCTGTGGTTCAAGTGGTAGAGTGCTATTGTTGAGCTGAAGAGCTGAGGAGTAGTGCCCAGGCCCAGAATTTCAGGCCCCATGAGCAACAACATCAACAAAAAGCACCCCCCACCCCAAGTGTAGTTTTACCTAAATACAAATCTGGGTAATGAAAGTTAGCATTGCATTCATTCAAAAATAATAAATACTCCCTAATGAATTTAAGAAATTATGTCAAAGATGTGTGTACTCTGAAAACTACAACACATTATTGAGAAAAATTAGAGATCTAAGCAATTGGAAATATGCACAAAGTAAATTAATAAATCTGAAAGTTCAGAAATGATAGATATCAAGTCAACCTGGTTCATCTATAGATGCAACAGAATTCCAATCAAATTCCCAGACATTATTTTTGAATTGGCAGAAAAATA
This sequence comes from Dipodomys merriami, assembly GCF_024711535.1. Lineage (NCBI taxonomy): Eukaryota > Metazoa > Chordata > Mammalia > Rodentia > Heteromyidae > Dipodomys > Dipodomys merriami. The sequence continues at coordinate 64,436,486 of NW_027203381.1, read as the reverse complement.
GGAAAAGGAGCAAGCTTGAAAATATTATATTACTTCAGAAATATGTATAGTTTCCAATGTATAAAACTAAAATAATACAGATAGCATGATATTTTGAAGAGATGTACTTATAAATGTGTGGAACCATATTTAGAGTTGATTATAAACTTCCTCATAAATGATCAATTAATTTCTGATAAAAGCAGAATAATGGTAAAATGGCAAATTTCACAAATATACTACAGTAATTGAATATGTACATAACAAAGTAACTAACTCTAACTTTTACCTCACAAGAATACTAAAATAATAAACTTCATATAGATTATAAAGATAAGTGTAAAAGCCAAACTATAGGAATTTATCAGAAGAAACATCCCTTGTCATCTGATGTTAAGCAACATTATGTTAGAACATACAATATAACAACCCTAAAGACACAATTAATTGGTCTTCTTTGCAGCTATATTCTTGTCATTTAATAATCAGGAAAATATAAAAGGAACCCCTATTCTAAAGCACTATGTGCTGCTGGCATGGTTGTATACCCCTGTAGTTCTACCATCTTGGGAAGATGAATTGGAAAGTATCACTTACTTAAGCCCATGAATTTGAGACCAACATGAGCTGCAAGAAAAGAAAAGAGGTTTGTATGCAGTATACATAACAATTTTGTAAGTGATGCTTCAACCCAAAAATCTAGTTAAAAATGGAGGAAAAGTTTCCCGAGACCCATCAGCAAAGAAGTATATAAGCCATTTGAATAGCCAATAAGCACATAAAAGATACTAAATGTTATTAGTAATCAGGCAATTACTACCATATACACAGAGTAGCTAACCCTGAAATGAGTGTAGACACCAATGCTGGCTAGACTTTGGAGCAACTAAAATGCTCATGAAAAAAAAATCTTCAAATTATGTGTCTACCTTGGATAAGTATTTACTTATTGTTTATTATTTATTTTTGTGAAACACATGTTTCTCTATGAATCTCAGTCTAGCCTTGAAAACTCATTATGTAACCAGGCTGGCCTTGATTTTATGATTTGCCCTGCTTTAATTCTCTGTGTTCTGGGATTTCAGGTGTGCACCATTATATCTGGCAAGTTTAGTAATTTATTATTGTTTTGTAGATTTGAACTCAAGACCTCATACTTGCTAGCGAGTGCCCTACCTCTTGAAGCAAATCCCCAGCCTTTTGTTTTAGTTTATGTTTAGAAATGGTCTTGAACTTTTTGATCTTGGTCATCCTCTGAACATAATCCTCCTATCTATTCTTCCTGGGCCTCCCACTCAGCTGGGATTACAGGTATGCACTACCATGTCTAAACTAGTGGCTTCTTAATGTTCATCTACCATTTTTAGATGCTTGTTATAGAATAATTGGCATGCATGTTCACCCAAAGATCAAACTCAAATTCTTCTTCTCTTTCACTCATAATAATTGTGAATTCAAACAGTCCTTATGCCTATGGACTCTTCAGTGGATAAATACCTTTTTGTGCATAGGATATATTAGTAAGCCACAAAAATAAATGGGCTATAGATTTAGGCAACATGAATGTTGAAAGTATTATTTAAAACAAAAGAATCCAGATACAAGTAGCCATTGGCATGGTTGGCTGTTTTTCCTAGGGAACATGAAGAGGATGTGACTTGATGAATTTGCTCTAGGCATTATGGCTTGAAATTGCAGAATTTTTAGCTACAGATGAGACGGCTCCTGCTGGTACTTTTTACTTGCTTTCATGATCTAAAACTGCTCCCTAACTTTATTAGCTTAATTGAATTTCCTGAGAAGATTGTGGAATATTTTTTTATGAAGAATGTACTGAACTGTTTTTGGCTAAATTAAAACTTGAAAATGATGATTCACTTGGTTATTTGAGGTATATAACACTACTACTTACTGATATTTATGTAGTGTCTTGATTTACATATCTTTAGGGCATAGATTTTAAATACAATGTAGCAATTTGAAATCATCTGAGTTGTAGTAATTGAAAATGTTATTCTGGGAAAGAGAGCAGGGTTTCACTGTAGACAGTGTTCAGTGTTTGAAATGGAAATCTATGGCTTCAGGAGAACTGATTATAAATTTGAATTCCAGCTTTATCATCCACTTGGATGATACTGAACAAGAAATGAACAATACAGAGACTTATGTTCACCTGTTTTTTCCAGGTTATTCTGGAAATCAAGTGATATAATGTTAGTGGGAAGATTTTGGAAACCATAAATCCATATGCTAAACCATAACATATCAGACTTTAAATTTTTCTTTTTTTTATGGGAATTGGTACTGGAGTTTGAGCTCAAGACTTTTTCACTAAAGGCTGGAATTCTACCACTTAAGCCACAGCTCTACTTCTGGCTTTTTGGGTAATTGAAGAGAAGAGTCTCATAGACTTTGCCTGGACAGGCTTCAAACCATTATCCTCAGATATCAGCCTCTTGAATAGCTAGGATTTCAGGCTTTGAGACACCTGCTCTCAGCTTGCATTGTTAATTTCTAATACAGTGATTTTACATAATTCAACTTGATGCCTAGATACGATAAAGTTTTATTACTAACATTGCTCCAGCAAGCATAGGAAAAGCTAGAAGATGGTAACACATATACTTCAAGTAAAAGACATAGCCTGAACATAGGCTTGGGGAGGTAGAGAAATGACACTTGATCAGGGAAGAGTGTCTGGAATGTAATACTTTTATGATTTTCTAAATTGTTTTGCTGCAAAGGTGCTGTACAGAGGAGTTACAGTTACATAAGAAAGGTAATAAGGCCAATCATGTGTGAAACCTGGGAAAGGTACCCGCATATGACTGGGCTGCTGATCTGGAAAGATCATTTCTTGTTCAAGTAATGATGGCATTTAAGCAGACAGCGTAAAAGGATTGGTACAGTATTTTGGGAGCAGACCCATCTGCAGATGTGGCTGACCTAAAACAAAAATATCAAAAACTTGTATTAATGTATCATCCAGATAAACAAAGTACAGATGTGCCAGCAGGAATGGTGGAGGAATATATACAGAAGTTCATCAAAATTGATCAGGCATGGAAAATTCTAGGAAATGAAGAGACAAAAAAAGAGTATGACCTGCAGCGGCATGATGATGACCTATGAAATATGGGACCAGTAGATGCTAAAGTATATTTTGAAGAAATGTCTTGGAATGAAGATGATCATTCCTTTTCACTGAACTGCCGGTGTGGTGGAAAATATACCATCTCCAAAGATGAAGCAGAAGATGTTAACCTGATTTCTTGTGATACATGTTCACTAATTATAGAACTCCTTAATTACAGCTAAACTTGTTCACTGCTTGGAACCCTTTAGCAGAATATTCAGACATGATAAGAAGAAGCCACTCAAACTCCAAGGAAATGAACTCTTAGTTTGGTCAACAAAGAAAATACAAGACCATCAAGCAAAGGCCACCTCAGACTAATATAAAATTGTTTATATGTACTTATAATTTATATTTACATGTTCCCATAAAAAGGACTTGGATTATAAATTATATTCAGAGCAGTCCCCAGATGGTGACGTTTATCTCTTGTTAAAGAAAATAATTATTTTTCTTAACATAAACATGTCTCTGCAATTGGCAAAGTGTTTCTTTGTAGTTACTTTTTCAGATCTAAGAGATGATGGTTTTTAGCTGCCAAAGTTATGCTGCTGTAGACCTATCCTTTTCTAAGGTCATCAGAATGAAATTAGAATCTTGGTAATCAACATGAGTCTAGTTGTCCCATATAAAAGGCTACATATGGATATATGTGAAATTAAAAGTGAAGCAGGTAAGTTGGCATCTGTAGAAAGATGGGTAAACGTTGGAGTCAGAAGCTTGGGAGCACAGCCATTATCACCTTCATATATAATTTAGGAAATGGAAGCTATAAAATAATTATTTGCCATTGGGCATCTCTCTTTTTTGTGTCAGACTTTAAGATACAGAATCAATTGTCCGTATGTATGAATGAACAACTCATCACCGATATAATGAATTGGACTTTTTTCAATGAATCATTGACTGCAACATATTGTGTATGCTACACCCTTAAAGAATTATTTTATATGTACTCAGCATTCTCTGAACAGTATAAATCAAGAGTTCATTTAAAGAACTTTGAGAATCTTTATGTGATCACTGAAACATTTTAATATAACTTTTTTTCATTTTAATATAACTTTAGGGACAAGAGATTATTTTCATTGCATCTATTCCAAAATTTAAAATATGAAGTAATCATCTTCTTCCCCCTTCCATTATTTGTATTTATAATCATAAAATGTAGATGGAATATTTATGTGGGATTAGTTTCTTTTACTTTCTTTTTAGGTAAGGTCTCACTGTGTAGCTGAGGCTGGCCTTAAATTCAAGATTTTTCCTGCCTCAACCTCCCAGTGCTAAGATTACAGTTGTTAAATACTGCCTGGTGCTTGGGTTACATTTGTATCCAAATATTAGCTAGTATAACTTGAATAATGTGTTGCTATCCTTTGCATTTAGCAAGTAAAATAATTAAAACTGAATTGCAGATAGTTTATTGGCAAGTACATGGTTTCAGCTGCAGTATGAATTCACTTGAACAGGAGACAATAATCAAGTCAAAAAGAATAAGTGTTTGCTAATCATCAGAAAATCTTTCAGCATTTGGGCTGTCATGTAGAAATCCAAAATCACTCATGGGCCAGATCTGTAAAATCAAATATATTTGAAAACAATTAATAGATGTGATACTGCAATATTATGTTTTTTTCTATTCCTCATAAGAATTTATGAATATGTGTGTTTTATAATCCTCAAGAGTTAACTGTGCCTTCCAAGTGTTTGAATATGATACCAAAAGTGCTTGAATATAGCTAATGTAATTTGAATTTGTTATATAAAATCTCAAATTCCTATCTATAAAAGTAAGAGAGAAGAGGGAATAATGTTTTCTGTAGAGCTATGAAGTAAAGATATGCTCACTAAAATATAGTCATTGTAACAGTTAAGTCAACTGTCAGCTGGAGGACTTAAGTACATTTCTTGTCATTGTTATTACCCACTCTGTTTTTCTCCCACTTCCTACTCCACTCCTCTCCTTCCATTTCTCCCCCCACCTCCTGCAAGTTGAAATAAATACAGAGTGGGAAATGGGAGAAATGGAACATGGAAAAACAGGAGTCTAACCACAAAATGCCTTGAAAGCCAGGCTGAATAGTTGTAGACTAGTAGATGAGTAACACTATCACTGTTTACTAGGGGAAGGTATTTGACATTGTAGAAAGGAAAATGGAGGCCACAGGGAATGGAAAGCTGATTGAAAAGATATTGCTTTTACCGAGTTCTTCCTGGGGATCATGCTGTCTTTCCCTAAGATTAGAATCCCTGAAAATGTTACAGAATCAGGGAAGACCTGACAGTTTGAAAAAAAAGTCAAGAGGAAAAAAAAGACACGGTGAGACTTGGTCTCCATATTTATATGCTAAGACTTAAAACCTCCACCTTCCTTTCCTGCAATGTTGCAGACATTTGCAGTATAAATAACCGAAGGTATTTATTTCACATTGTACCATTTCCGCAGACAGCATGGAAACCCTTTTGTTCAACAGATTTTTTTAATAACCTTTGAAAATCAATTTAGTCTTGTCATGAAACTGTACCTTAAAAAACAAACAAACAAACTAAAAACAACATAAAGCAGTGTTCAGTTAGACATATTACAAGCAGGAGAATTACCTGAAGAAATCAGGTAACAAGTCAGCTTGATTCTTGTCTCCTCAAATTGACTTTGCTTGAATTCAGCCACTTTCTTTTAGAAGGCAGAAGGTACTTGTTCTCACCCAGAAAATAGTCCAAATCCCTCCATTCATAGATAATGGTGTTCTGAATAATTGTACAGCATGATAAAAAAAAAAAAGGGCTTTCTACCATAGTGTGTACACAGACATCGCGGGAAACATTATACTAGAAATGTTCAATATTTTGTTGCAAATGGTCATACCAGATTGTGATAGCAATCTTGTAGGTGAGAACTGTTATTGTAACCAACTTATAAAGAAATTTGATTTTCAGAGAAAATTTAAGAAAATGCATACCCAGAATCTGACAAATAGTAAATTATAGAGTTAAAATTAGAACTGGGCTGTCTTATGCCAGAGTCCACATCTCAGCTCCTGTGGTATTCTGCTTCAGTTGGAACAGCTCTAACTTCCGTCATAAAACTTCATGCTTGTGACATTGAATTTCAGTTAAATGTGCCTAAGTCTCTCTTTCTGCCAAAGGAAATGATAGCATCTAAAAGGGTTACACAGAATTGATCCTGACAGGGATAAGTTAATTAATGATAGCTAATATAATTCTTAAAATTAAAATAAAGACAACTTTTGTATCTTGTTATTTAGAAATAATGGGGGTGGAAGACACAATAAAGGTTTTCACAGGTAAATTTAGGGGAAGAGATGGCCAAAGTGAGAAACACATGACTAGAAATAAAAAAAAGAGAGAGGTTGAACTTTTAAGAACTGTATCAGAATTGAAGGTGAGTGTTAGGAGATGAACAGCAAGCAATAAAACTAGAAATACAGCCAAAGATTCCATTAAAGAGAACTTGGGTCCCATTTTTGTTCGTGGAAAATCCATTACAAGGCTTATCATGAAGAAAAGGCCCTAAATATTTGTACTTTAAAAATAGATAGAAACCAGGTGGATGGTGAGTTTGAGTGGAAAATGGTAGGAAAATAAGCTGGCCATGATTACATGTTTAAGGACAACTAGTTAAGGTCTCACCTGTGTAAGTGGCTTAACGTTTCATATAATATCTCATTTAATACATTAACCAAGATCATTTTTACAATAAACCCATAAGGTCATATTCAGTAAAGCCAACTTCATGCTGCCCTCTCCACAATGCCCCAGTTTGGCCATCATGCCATGTGGTTAGCCAAGTCAGGCAGCATTTTTACCCTGAATAAAGGTAAGGGAAAGTTTCAGGAAGTCGAAGCCCTGATGAGATGCAATATTCAGTAAATGTGTGGGGGAGGAGTGTGTGTGTGTGTGTGTGTGTGTGTGTGTGTGTGTGTGTGTGTGTGTGTGTGTGTGTGTGTGTGTGTGTAAAACCTTGAACTCAGGACCTTGTGCTCTCCCTTAGCTTTTTCACTCAGGGCTAGCACTCTATCATTTTATCCACAGCTTTACCTCCAGCATTTTGCTGGTTGGAATGAGGAGCCTCCTAGACTTTTCTATGTTGGCTGGCTTCAAATCAGAATCCTCCAATCTCAATCTCATGAGTAGTTAGGATTAAAGACCCCTGTGATTGTTGCCAAGCTTGGATTCATTTTTATTCATTCATTATGGGCCTTCAGGCTAGTGCTTATTAAGAGTTGGAAGAGCCAAGGGCCATTATATAATCTGGCAGACACAGGTACAATATGTCCAGGATGTTAGACACACAGAGGCTGTGGATCACATCCTGGAAGTCCGTACCCCTACTCTCCTATCTGTACCCTTGTAAGCAAACTTTGGCCCATGTTAATGTATGTGCTTTACTTTTTTGTGAAAAAATATTTATTGTTTCTTTAATAGTATCAGAATTGGGAGCTCTTTCTCTGAAACAATCTCTAAGAGGCCAAAACCCAAAGGACGTGAATCATTGTATCCTCTGGTTTGTTAAAAATTGAAAAGAATATACTTTTTTAAGACGTTTGTTTTCAGGAGCCAAATGCAAGACTGTGTAAATATTGCAAAAGTTCAGTTTTCTATCCTTGTTCTAATACATTCATGTCAAACAAGGTTTGCAAAGGATGGTATAAAAGAAACAGGATAAGAAATAGATTTTAAACAAGCTCTGATGGATGCTGTGGCAGAGAAAAAAGCATTTCAACATTAAGTTTAAAATATTTTTAATAATAAAGACATAAAATAAGATGCTGAAATCTATAGAAGGAACCAGTAATTTTTATACATTAATGACAAAATCAGAACTTAAGTCTTCTTTATCTTTTTCATTTCATCCATTACAAAATATTGAAAAGACATGCTTCGGTATTAACTTTCATGTTTGATAGAGGCCATTATCCCTGAAAAGGGTGAACTGTGAATGTCAGAACACAGCCAGGCCTGTCTATACTTTGTTCACAGTGTTTCCAAGGCAAAGTATAACTGGACACAGTAAATATTCATGTAATGAATCATGGAATAAATTAACTGATAAAGTAACTATATTGTTGCTGTGAACAAAATATAGATTTCAACCACATGATGGAGCCATCTTACAGCTATTTGAGAAGTAGCATTAAAAAAAAATCCAGTAACCCAACATTCTTTCATTTCAGAATGTATTAAGTCCAGGTTTGTTAATAACATTTCAGTTACTTTACTTGGAATATCTACTCAGTGTAATGCCTATGTAAAAGGTAAGCTGATCATAAGATGAAAGTTGATGATATAGGACAGAAATCTGGGCCAGTTTACTTGTGTCAGTTTAGTGAGGATGAGGGATACCCTAATCCAAACAACGTTTACTTTCTGGTTGGTAGACACATGCTACAGCTTTACCACTTGTCACTTTGGGGCCTGACAAAAACATCTCCAAATAGCTGAACCAAGATGACAGCTTCATGATCTCTTAAGGTCTTCAAGACAAATGTTTTGAAGTGTTAACCTTCTACATTTCCACATTAGCTCAGATTAACGTCAGTTAGTGAACTGGGGCCTGAGGTATACAATAGAGATCTTGTGACTGAGGTGGGCGATAAGAGCAGATTGTGACCATCCTCAGAGCTGATGGCTCTCCTTTAGTTGAAATTCCCATGTTCAATAATAGTGAGGAGGGTAACTGAGGTGAGTTTCAGTGTCTCCATTTCACAGTGTCTTTATTTCACAGTCTCAAGAGTTGGCATTTTGCTTTTTGTCTGGGGCTTTCTACATATCTACCCTATTTCCAAATACGCGTCCACACCCCCCTTGCACAAACACATGTTGACTTCTCAAAATCTGTAGCTGTGGAATTCTCCCTCATATTGTACATGGTGCCATAAAATTTAAGAGATAAACAATATCACCACTCATCAATATTACTGCATGTGTGTACCCTGATGAAAGAGACTTTAGTTTCTTCTTTCAAGTACATGAGCTGACTGAGAATTCATCTTTCATCCAAGACAGAATTCATCTAAGACAGAAAGAAATACTTTGAACTTCAAACCACTTTGGATATTGACACTTTCATGATTCCTGTAAGAGATCCCTGTCAGGTGAGTGGAATGAACAAACACAAGTAACTCATTACTGGGTTACTGGGACAAGTAACTCTTTCATGCTATGTGCAGGCTGTATTTTGGACATTTTCTTTGTTTCTCTTCAAGAGTCTCTTATAGGCTGGCAAGGTGAAGAGAATAGGCTTGGCTTGCCATGACTTTTTCTAGGATAGGTAGAGTAGCAATTTTTAGGCTGAGCTAATCCTTGGTCCATTCCATTTTGTATAGCAATAGTTTTGGTTTAAGCTACTCTACTTTGAACAAAAGCGACAAGCACAGATACAATAATATGATACAATTAATGTAATGTAAAAGCCCATAGCCATCTATATAAGACTGGAATCACTTGGCATATGATGGGACAGGCATCTGTACTTCTTGTTAGCGGCCAACAGCTTTCTGCCTATATTGATAATTTAATTGGTTCACAAATAATATTAGAAATATTCACATGGCCCTTGGCAGAAAAAATGGCTCCCTACTTACATGTAAAGAACTATGATCTGTTGGCATACCAGCAGGCATAAATTGACAAAAATTCTACTTGTGCCCATAAATAATTATTATTTGTTTTTTTTAATTTTATTTTATTTTATTTGAGAACATACTGTACAGAGGGGTTACAATTACATGGGCAGGATAATGCATACATTTCTTACCAAGCATTGCAGCCTCCTCCTTTGTTTACCCTTCACCTCCCTTCCCAGCCTCCCCCCTCCCCCCCACCCAATCATACTCCCCTCCCACCCCCACACCGACATTGTAAAGCTGGTTTTGACATGACATTTTGTACTTCTCATTGTTGCAACAGGTCCACCTGAATCCTTAAACGACTTGTTTGTCCCCATCTCCTCCACATGTTATACTGACATCAAATATAGTGAAAGCGGGGGTTACACTGTGGGGGAGGGACATACAAAGCAACAAAGAAATCATCTTATAAATGCGTTAGAAACACATGCATGAAAGAAACGAAAACATTAAAATACATATTTAAGGGTTCATTTTCCTAACATCACATTATCTGACCTTTTCCGCTTGACTCATACCTATACTAGATATTGCAAATAAGGGAAACCATGGGACCTATGTTTCTTTGGGCCTGGCTTACTTCACTTAATATAATTTTTTCCAAACCTTTCCATTTCCTAACAAATGGGGCAATGCCATTCTTTCTGATGGAGGCATAGAATTCCATTGTGTATATATACCACATTTTCTTGATCCATTCATCTACTGAGGGGCATCTGGGTTGGTTCCATATCTTAGCTATGGTAAATAATGCTGCAATAAACATAGTTGTGCTGGTAGCTTTAGTGTGGTCTTGTTGGTAAACATTTGGGTAAATGCCCAAAAGTGGGATTGCTGGATATTGACAAATATATCAAGTCACATCAGAAACCCTAGATACATGAACGTATCAATCATCCCAGACATTCCCTCTTCATCTGGAATTATAAGAGGAAGACTTAGATGCGGCAGGCATACTGACCTAATCACCAAGACAGCTGTCACAAGCCTTGTCTAGGAAAACTGGAGAGGTGAAGGACACTATCACTGTCTCTAGACTCTATTAGCTTGAGTGCCATTTCTCTTGCCTGTAACACCCCACCCACTTCAAAGTGACACTGGAAAGGTCCTACTGCCTGAACCTGCATTTAACCCACTCTGGCCTGAAAAGCTCTATACCTACACTTTATAAGACTTTGTATCTGGTTCTAATAGCACCAAAAAAACCTTTTTACTGTATCTGTATTTATCTCTGTGTCTGCAGCACTCATCTCTGAATGTCTCAGTTTCTTTAATCTCTATAGTATTTTAAAGTGCAATATGTGTGTATGTGTGATGTGAGAATTACTGCTAGTAATTATGATTGGAGGAAAGCCAGGCACTGATGGCTCATGCCTGTAACCCTAGCTACTCAGAAAGCTGAGATCTGAGAGTTGTGATTCAAAACCAATGGGGCAGGAAAAGTCCATGAGGTTATTATCTCCAAATAACCACCAAAAAGCTGGAAATGGAATTGTGGCTCAAGTGGTAGGCTACCAGCCTTGAGTAAAAAGAGAAGAGAAAGTGTTTAGGCCTTTAATTCAAACTCCAGTGCCATTTCTCTCTCTCTCTCTCTCTCTCTCTCTCTCTCTCTCTCTCTCTCTCTCTCTCTCTCTCTCTCTCTCTCTCTCTCTCTCTCTCTCTCTCTCTCTCTCTCTCTCTCTCTCTCTCTCTCTCTCTCTCTCTCTCTCTCTCTCTCTCTCTCTCTCTCTCTCTCTCACACACACACACACACACACTACCAATTGCTCAGGCTATCAAGTGATTTCTGTAGTACTTGGCAAACCAATGCTAATGAAATTGACACAGCTTGTGAATTTCATGTTGTAGAACCTAACCATTGTAGAAGTCAGTTTATCTATGCTTCTGACACAATTTGTTCACAATACAAGTGGAAAGAAAACAGAAATAATGGAGTTTCTGCAGCAAGATATTATGAGCAAGCTGGTAACTCTACAAAAGATGAAAATAAATTGTAAGCTAAGAAGATTTCTGGGCTGAGAACAAAGCTCAATGACTAGCCTTAAAACCTACATCCACTTATATTAAATAGGACACAACTTAACTAGAGCCTGTTTATACTTTAGGACATTACTAAAGTCAATAGAAACAATCAGTCAACAATTAGAATTCTGAGGGTGGTCCCCAAATTCATACTTAGTTTAAGAGAGAACAGACAAACAGCTTAAAAAGCTCTATTAAATCCATTGCCATATCAGAGTTCTCTGTGTGCCCAAGGCTGAGAACATGGAGGAAAACATGAGAGTTTACAACTGACAAGAGAGGAAACTTTGATGGGAGAGGAAACCTCATAGAAATACTCTAACCAAGTCAAAAAATAAAGTCTTAAGCATACAAACTAACTGTATTTCTAAAAGCAATATCTGCAAAAACTGGTGTGAAGTATCAAGATCCAGAGTGCTACAAAATATTGCCTAAAGTATCAAAATGTCAACAACCAATTATAAGACATTTGACCAAACCTTGAGCAGAGGTGAAACTGAGAAGACACCCACTGGGAAAGCACAGCATGAGACTGAGCAAAGGACTTTGTCTTGGAACTCAATGCAGGGCTTACTGTAGGAAGACCAAAGAGCAGGAAGGAAATCAAAGGCCAGCAGACCGAAGCTTGAGGCCTGCCTTGTCCAGAGATGGAGGACCGCATCACTGAGAGTAGGGCAGGGTAGTTAGGACAGGAATTTGCCTGGCCCATTTTATCATAAGGTGGTTGGATTTGGGACTGGTGAAATCAAATACTGTATAGGTGGCAATGTTCCTATTTTCTGAGATCTTGCTACACATGGAGAATCTGGAACATTCCTGTTGCTAGAGAGAGGTAGAAACACATGACCCAAGTCTATCAGACTTTCATTTTGGTCATCATCTCCTGTAGCCACTTGTGGCAGAAAGTGAGACACAAGTCCATCTCACTAGGAGACAGCCCTTAGTAGTGTGGAGTATGGATGTTGGTCCTTACCAAGTTCCATGCTGCTTTGGGTACGTTATGTATTTAGGATGTGACATAACTTTCTCGCACTGTTGACCACAAGCATGGCATACGTACCTGAGGTTAGTCCTGCTAAGATGATTCTTCCCAAGGCTGGTAAGAAGTTATTTACAGTACCTGGCCAAAGGAAAACTTTGAATGAGATATCTAGGTCTAAGTCAGTTTAAGGCATTTACATCAAACTTGGATTTAGGGTGCCACCTAGTGCTGAAATGGTAAAAGTGACAGGCTCAATGGAAACAAGCAGCATGTTTAGCATTTCTGTAAAGACGGAAAAAAGTCAATTGTAAAGACTAAGGGGAATCTTTAATCCTTCAATGCCCAGAAAACAACACTCAACAAGCATAACAAACTTTCAAGGAATTATCATCTCACCTCATGGTCAAAACAAGGTGACCAAAACTGAGCAGATGGTGACAAGAATTGTCAAACTCTCAAATGGAGAATTTGCAACAGCTGGTTTAAGGAAACTCAAAACACATGGAGAAAATGCAGAGAAATGACTCAAGATCTGCACAGAGACAGTTAACAGACAGATGGAAGTGAGAAAAACAATCAAACAGAAACCTTTGGGCTGAAAAATACACTACCAAAATTAAAAATGGAATTGAGGACTAGGTCCTCAATACCTGTGGTTTATGCCTACCATCCCAGCTACTTGGAAAGTGATAATCAGGGGATCCTACCTGGACCCCTTACTTGAAAAATAACCAAGGCAAAAACGGTTGGTGGTATGGCTCAAATAGAATAGTGCTTACCTACCATGTGAAACTTTGAGTTCAAAACAAGATATTGCCAAGATTAAAAAAAAAAAAAACTAATAGAAAACATCAATGGCAGGGATGATCAAACAGAAGAAAGGAGCAGTGAGCTCACAAGCAGTCTATCTGAAAATACAAAGTTGGAGAAGCAAAAGAAAATAAAGAATAAAGAGGCATTAAGAGAATTCATGGGAACTTTGTGATAGCATTGAAACAGTAAATACGCAGGTTACTTTTGTTCAAGGGGGACTTTAGAATTCCAAGGAGCAGAAATAGTAGAGATTGTATTTAAAGAAATCATGACAGGGAAGTGGCGCTGTAGCTCAAGTGGTAGAGCGCTCGCCTTGAGCTGAAGAGCTGAGGGACAGCGCCCAGGCCCAGAGTCCAAGCCCCACGACCTACCAAAAAAAAAAAAAAAAAAAAAAAAGAAATCATGACAGAAACTTTCCCAAACCTACAGAAAGGCACCAATATCAAAGTATAGGAAGCTCAAAGATCATCAATTAGATTTAGCTCAATGACGTTAACTCCCACCTATATTATAATCTAATTTCAATGGTAAGAGGTGAAGAGAAGATTACCAAGGCAGTAAAAGAAAAGGATCAAACCAGGGTGACTCAATTTACCTGACAGCAGTCTTTTCAGCAAAAATCTTATCAGACATCTAAGAGTAGCATGACATTTTTTTCACTGCAATGTCTCCCAGGAGCCCTATGCCTGATGAGGCTACCCTTACTAATGAGAGTTAAGCCAGGTGCTGATAGTTCATACCTTTGGTCCTAGCTACTCAGCTGAGATCTGAGTATTGTTGTTGGAAGTCAGCCTGGACAGAAAAGACTGTAAAATTCCAACACAACACGCAAAAAGCTGGTCTGAGGGTGTGGCTCAGTGGTGTGGCTGAGCTAGCAAAGCTGAGCAAGCATGAGTCCTGAGTTCTTCCTCTACCACCAAAAGAAATGAGAATTCAATATACACTGACAGAAAAGTGGACAGATGTCTTGAATTTCTAAGTAGTAAACACTCAAAGGTATCAAACTCACTAACCTTAACTAGACAGAAAAAAGCAGAATGTTTAAATATTATAAGCATAATGTATAAATGATTCATATCTACTATGAAGAAGAAAAATGAAATAATAAAATAACATTAGATTAATATTCTAAAAGGTAGACAAAATATAATGGTATGAATTGGGACATCAAAAATTCAAAATGTGAAAAGGAATGAAGTATACCTGTAGTTTGCTTAAAAATTATTTTCTCTTCTCCATTTGTTTCTTTTGCTAACTCACAATTATTTTAAGTGGCTATCATTTCAAAACAGCTTGTTACAATCAGAAGATGTTTTGTAAGCCTTTGGTATTCAGAAAGAAAAATCTATAATAGGCAAACCCAAAAATAGTAAACAAGGCATCAGATTACACTACTAGAGTATGTCACATACTCACAAAAATTGAAAGGGAGGAAGAAAGAAACTAATGTCATAAAATGGCTGTACGAGATCTAACCTAGCAATAATAACCTTCAATCTAAATGATTAAGTGATATACAGGAACTAAATGTATAAAAAGCAAGTCTCAATTATAGGTGAATTCCTTATAAAAACTAATTTCATAAGTAGATAAGGAAGGGATGGATTTTTTTAAAAATGGAGCAAAAAGTAAAAATAGAAAATAGGATAGCTATGCATATGATACAAAAGAGACATAACGACAGTAAAAAGACACAAAGAAAACCAGCATATAATGATAAATCAGTTAATTAACAAAAAGTAAAACCAATTCTCAATATGTATGAACCCAATATTGGAACACTAAAATATATAATGACTATCAATAGACTGGAAGGGAGAAATACGTCCCAATATCATAAAAGTAGGCCATTCCATTAGAGCATGAATCAATAAGTAGACAAGAGTAAAAGTCTGGCAAAAAATTCCAAAGGGAAGAATCAAAATTAAAATGTACCTTAAACCAAAACCAGAAGTAAACCCTCACATTCACAGCCAGTTGTTTGACATTAAGAATAGACTTTGGGTAGGGAACAATCTTTCCAATAAGTGGTACATGGAAAATTGGAAATCCACCCACAGAAGAATGAAACCAAAGACCTGTCAAAAGTTTCAAATATATACTCAGACTGGACTCAACAGCTAAAACTATGGACCTCCTAGAAAATTCAAAACGTAGGAAATGCTTCAGGACATTGAAATGGGAGAATACTTTTTAAAATATCCATAAGGCACAATAAATACAAGCAAAAATAAATGAACCTATCCTATTCACCTAAAATATTTCTGTACAACAAAGGAAATAACCATGGGATTGGAGAGAATGCCTACAGAATGTGAGAAAAGATTTTTGAACCATACACTGAATGAGGGATTGACTTCCAGAATACATAAGAAACCCAAACAATTCAATAAAAAAAGCAAAACTGACATTAAAAAATGAGCAATAGACCTAAGTAAACATGTCTCAAAAGAAGACATACTAATGGTTAACAAGTACATGAAAATACACCCAACCTTGTTAATCATCTGGACCAACAAATCAACTATAGTAAGAATGACCATTATCCAAATAACAAGAAAAATGACAGCATGTGTGAAGGAAAGAAAACTCTTGTACCCTATTTCAAAACAAAACTTAAAACTCCCATACATGCATTATGCAGCCAGTCCTCCATTATTATCAGTCATGTTTACATTGCCCTGAGAACTTCTGAATGTTTCTCTGTCTTTATTTTTGTCAAAATATACCTCCCCAAAACAAATGATGCCCAAAAATAAGGTAAAAGTCTAATTTTAGTGATGAGGTGGGTGTTTTAGATGTGTTTCAAGACGGTATGTCTTTAATTAATGTTGGAGAGCACTGTGGGAAAAAATGAGCAAAGCATCTGCAGTACAGGACTGGATCCTCTGCACTCTGAGCAGGTATGGGTATTCCTCAATGGACAAGTACTTGAGGCCATATACCTGTGAGGATCAGCGCTCTACCACACTGAATAGATAGGAAAACGTCCTCAAAAATATTGACAATAGATGTACCTTAATGCAGCAAACCTACTGCCAGAAATGAAATTAGCTGGAGAAGACCCCTAAACTCCTGTTTCTTACTGCTTTATTCACAGTCGCCAAGAAAATGGAAACAATCAAAGTACCCATCAACTGATGAATGGCTAAAGAAAACATGGCATGAAGACAAGATGGGAAACATTTCAGCCATAAAACTGTTGAATTCTGTCTCTTGGAGCAATGTATGCTTATGTAGATCAATGTCAAAGTGAAGTAAGCCAAACACTGAACACAAGCACGGTATCATCCTCTTAAAAATATATGCAATCTAAAACCTTAAAAAAAGTGTGTGTCTGTGTGTGTGTGTGTGTGTGTGTGTGTGTGTGTGTGTGTGGAAAGAAAGAATGAGAGAGAGAGAGAGAGAGAGAGAGAGAGAGAGAGAGAGAGAGAGAGAGAGAGAGAGAGAGAAAGAGAGAGAAGGAGGAAGGGAAGAAGGGAGAGAGAGACTTGAATTCAGGGCCTGGGTACTGTCATAACCTTTTTACCCAAAGTTGGCACACAGCTTCAATTCCTGATTAATTTGAGATAAAGAGTCATACTTTCCTTCCCAGGCTGGTTTCCAATTGAGTTCCTTGGATCTCAGCCTCTTGAGTAGGTGTGAGCTATTGGTGCCTAGCTATTTTAAACATTGAAAGAAAGGGATGTCTAATCATCTCAGAGACTCAGGAGATAGTGTTATGCAGTATTGAGTACCTACCTAAATTTTAGAATCATCAATTAAAAGGTACGTTATTTGTGGTAGGGGGGAAAATGGTGTCCTGAATGTATTGGGTCATACTTCCTGGAAACTGTAAATGTTAAGTCACATTTAAAAGTTTTATAGATTCAATTAAGTTAAAGATTCCTTTTTGGGTATATTGAACCAGCTTTGCATCCCTGAAATGAATCCTGTTTGGTGGTGGTGTATGATTTTTTTGGATGAATTGTTGAAGTCAATTGGCCAAAATTTTGTTGAGAAATTTTGCACTGATGTTCATCAAAGAAATGGGTCTATAGTTCGTTCTCTTTCTTTGATGAGTCCCTGCCTGGTTTTGGGATGAGGGTTATGCTGGCTTCATAGAAAAAGTTCATTAGTGAACTTTCTCTTTCAATTTCATTGAAGAGTTGGAGGAGTATTGGTGTCAGTTCTGCTTTGAAAGCCTTGTAGAATTCCGCTGTAAATCCATCCGGTCCTGGGCTTTTCTTAGATGGGAGGTCTCTGATTGCTGTTTCTATTTCAATGCTTCATATGGGCCTGTTAAGTTGGTTTAACTCATCTTGGTTTAGTTTCAGCATGTTGATATTTCTTCCAGGCTCTCAAACTTATTAGCATAAAGGTTTGAGAGGTATTCCCTTATAATATTCTGAATCTTGGTTGTTTCTGTGGTGATGTTTCCATGCTCATCTCTGAGCTTATTTGGGTGTGTTCTCTTCTTTTTTTCTCATGAGATTTGCTAAGGGTCTGTCAATTTTGTTAATTTTTTCGAAGAACCAACTCTTTGTTTTGTTGATTCTTTCTTTGTTTTTTTGGATTCTAATTCGTTTAATTATGATTTAATTTTAATTATTTCTTTCCATCTGGGTTGGGGTTTAGCTTGCTGCTTTTTTCAAGGAGGTTCAGATCCTCAAAGAAACAACTGTCCAATAAATAAGTGGGCTAAAGATTTACAGAGAGAAGAGTTTCCTCTTCTCTGAAGAGGAAACAAGAATGGCCAATAGACACATGAAGAAATGTTCAACCACTCTAGCCAGAAAAGCAATGCAAATCAAAACAACACTGAAATACCACATCACCTAAGTTAGAATGGCTATAATCAAGAACTCTAATAACAACAAATGCTGGAGGGGATGTGGCCAAAAGGGAAACCTACTGCATTGTTGGTGGGAGTGCAAACTCGTTCAACCACTTAGGAAAGCAGTATGGAGGTTCCTCAAGAGACTCCATAAGAGATCCCCTATGACCCAGCAATCCCACTTTTGAGCATTTACCCAAATGATCACCCCTAAACAAGGCCATACTAAAGCTACCAGCACAACTATGTTTATTGCAGTATTATTCACCATAGTTAAGATGTGGAACCAACCCAGATGCCCCTCAGTAGATGAATGGATCAAGAAAATGTGGTATATATACACAATGGAATTCTATGCTTCCATTCAGAAAGAATGACATTGCCCCATTTGTTAGGAAATGGAAAGACTTGGAAAAAATTATATTAAGTGAAGTAAGACAGGCCCAAAGAAACATAGGTACCATGGTTTCCCTTATTTGCAATAACTAGTATATGTCTAAGACAAGCAGAAAAGGTAAGATGATGTTAAGCAAAATGAACCCCAAGATAAGGACATGAGTGTTTTTTTCTTTCTTGCTTGCTATTGTTTCTAATTTATTTATAAGGTACCTCGTGATTTTTTTGTTTCTTTGTATGTCCCTATCCCGTGGTATAACCCCTGTATTTGATGTTGGTATAATCTGTGGAGGGAAAGGGAAAAAACAAATAGTTTAAATAGGGATACAGGTTGAAAAACGAAATTTACAATTTAGCCGGGGGGTGGGGGTAGTTGTGGAGATGGGAGGGCAGGGATGGTAGGGGAAAAACAAAGGAGACAACAATGCTTGATAAGAAATGTACTCATTATCTTGCTCATGTAATTGTAACCCCTCTGTACAGTATTTTCACAATAAAAAACGTATTTTAAAAATCAAGTTTCTTTTTTTTCTTTTCTTTTTCTTTTTTTGTCAGTCATGGAGCTTGAACTCTGGGCCTGGGCACTATCCCTAAGCTCTGCAGCTCAAAGTTAGTGCTCTACCACTTGAGCCACAGCACCACTTCTGTCCTTTTCTGTGGTGCTGAGGAATTGAACCCAGGGCCTCATGCATGCAAGGCAAGCGCTCTACCACTGAGCTACCTTCCCAGCCCCAAAAACCTTAAAATGAGGAGATTATCTTAGACTTATGTAGTCTTCAAAATGACTTTAGTATTGTAACTCTAAGTGGTAGAGCAGTAGCCTTGAACAAAAAAGAGCTTAAGGGACAGTGCCCAGGCCCTGAATTCTAGCCCCATGATTGATGAAAAAAGAAAAAAAAAAGACTTTGTTATGACATTAGAAAAAAAGAAAGGGACATTGGACATATAAAGAGGAGGACGCAATTTCTATCATTGAGGCAGAAATGGGAATGATACAGCTGCATATCAAATAATTCTTCCAGTCTCCAGACGCTGAAGAGCTTTTCTTAAGAGCCTGTAGGAGAAAGGCTCCAACAACTGTTGGAATTAAGTCCAATGATAATGTTTTTAGGTGTTGGCCTTTAGAACAGAAAAGAATATTTTCATGTTGTTGTTAGACATTTACTTGTAGTGATTTGTTACAAAGCTATTGAGAAATGAATATATTGTTCTACCAGCTGCATGATTTTTCCAACATACTCTCATATGAACATAGAGATGTTAAGACCATTGAAATCATTTTGCAAAAATAATAAGAGGTCCAGGTATAGTACTACATGCTTAAAATCCTAGCATTCAAGTGGTCGAGGCAGAAGGATTATGAATTTGAGGACAGCCTGAACTATGACACAAGACCCTATTTTGACCAAATGTTTAAAAAATAATGGAGGAAAAAGATGAACTGAATCCTTGGTGTATTCTAGGCATGATTGCAAGAGTACAAGATAAAATCTGTGCTAGATTAAAAAATAGAGATAAAATGAAGCTTATAGAAAGTTAAAAAATTAGAAGATCAAAGCTAGAGGTCATATTATGATTGATTTTAAGTACACAATAGCAATGAGCAATCATCAAATGTTATATTAAATGAAATGATGAATTAAATTTAATATCAGAGTCATTAGGTATTGCCTAGTTCTAAATTTAGCATTGAATTATAATCAGTGAATATGAGAAAATTAAAGGTGGCACAAATTAGGTACCTGACTAAGCTACTTCCCAGATCTATAATGGAAATTTCACTCTGCATTACAAAAATTAAATACTAAAATTACCAAAATATCTAATTTAGGTTTAAGAACCCATTGAGAAATTTGAAAAAGGAATAAACTTTCCTAGGGATCACAAAGATTATAGTTATGAGCCACCAGCACCTGGCCAGATAGTGTTCCAAAATGTTATGCATGTTGCTAATCACATATGTTCGTCTTTGTAGTTACTGCCAACTACCATCTTATTGTGTGAATATATCACATCTCATGGATTCAGCAATTGATGGACATTTGAATTTCTATTATAAATAATGCAGCTGTGATTATTTGTGCACATGTTTGTGCAGGGGTGTTCATTTTCAGTGACCTGAGATGAATGCAACTAAGAGAGGAAATTATCATGCAATATGATATATAGGTATCTATTCTTTTATATGTATACACACTTATTCTTATCTACACACATTTTGTAATTTATATGTATATATAAATCTTTATATATATGTAGGTATGTATAAATGTTTTGAGGAAGGAGAGGCTTTGTATTGAAGCATTTCTACTGGTAGCTTTCTAAACAGGCAAGCCATTTTATATACTCACCAGCGGTATATGATGAAGCTTCAATTTTCCTACATCCTCAAACACATGTTAACTGATGAATAAAAAACATAATAATAATTATCCATATTTAGAGGGTATCATGTCATGTCTTGACCCATGTATGTTATGTAATATTTAAATAAGGTTAAACATTTTAGTCTCTCCAAATCTGTATCACATTGCAAAAACTTTCAGAATCATTCCTCCTAACTTCAAAATGTATGGTACCTAATTGTTTATTCAAGTCCATTCACTGTGCAATAACACACCAGAAGCCATGACTCATCCCTAACTATAATTTGGCCTTCTGTCTCTTTTCCTCTTCTCTAGTGTTTGAATAGCATCATAGAGGGGAATATGAACTTGGAAGTCAGGGATAATTGTATTTGAATCCTGATTTTTCTATGCTTTAGTCAAAAGAAGGTGGCAAGTAATATAATAAATAATTATAAATAATCTATTAATATTATAGTTACTACATTTTTAGAGAACAAATATCATGAGCCAGTGGCTCATGCATGTAATTCTAGCTACTCAGGAGGCATAGATCTGAGGATCGAGATTGGGAGGCAGCCTCGGCAGAAAAGTCAGTGAGACAATTATTTCCAATAAACTACTAAAAAAAAAAAATGCCAGAATGGAGGTGTGGCTCAAATGGTAGAACGCTAGCCTTGAGAAAAAGAAGCTCAGAGACAGCACCCAGGCCCAGAGTTTGGCCCAGGACAGAACAAATTATGTTAGATGCTTTTATCGTTTTTTTGTGACTAAGACCCTTGAAAGAATAACTCAAGGGGAAGAAAGATTTGTTTGGTAGTTGAGTTCTGATGGTTCAGTCTTGGGCTGCTTTGGTCCCAAGTGCTTGAGTGGAAGATTATGGTGGTGGGAGGCTGAGACAGAAGAGGATGATCACATCATGGTAGACAGATAGGGGAGAAAAAGAGAAGGGGGCTTGAGGCCAGACATAATCTTTAAGCCATGCTTCTAGTGACCTACTTTCTTCAGCTATGTTCTCCTCTTACAACCTCCCTGAACAGAACCATTACCTGGTTTTCCAACAACTCAACCCATGAGCCTGCTGAGAATATTTCATATTCAAATGATAACACAAGTGATGATTCTAAATCTGACTAGCTCTTTGATTGTAGAGAAATAAAATCTGCTTCTTTGACTCTAAAATGATTGATGTGAAAATTACAGGGGTGAGCCTGTAATTCTAGCTACTCAGGAAGCTGAGATCTGAGGATTGCAGTTCAGAACCAGCCAGGACAGGAAAGTCTATAAAATTCTTATCTTCAATTAACCACCAGAAGACCTTATGAGGATCTGTAGCTCAAGTGCTAGAACACTAGCCTTAAGTAGCAAAGCTCAGGACCAGCATCTAGGCCTTGAGTTCAAGCCCCAGAACCAGCATCTCCCAACCCCTACCCACCCCCAAAAAAAGAACAAAAGGAAAAGGAAAGATGGACTGATTTGTAACCTTCAAGCCATGTTTAATACTTTAATTTCTCTTATATATGAGATTCTAAATGAGAATAATTAATACAATAGATAGAATTTCTTAAAATGTTGGCAAAAAATGGAATAATTGTACTATTTATGACCATGTAAGGCTTTCAATGTTTGTTCTGGAGTGAAATACAGTACATAAAACATTGTCCATCCTGACATTTATCCTTCTAGATTTTACAGCTCTTGATTGAGGTGTTAGCAAGCTGCACTTTATGTCAGTCATCCTTTGCCCTTGTTATTTGACAGGTTAGAAGACTGTGACAATGAAGTAATTTCTGTCCCCCTGGGGTACTCTATGGCTTTATAGAGATCAATAGATGTGTTCCAAGTGAAACAGATGATAGTTTTGGACAAATGATTTGTGTGCAATGGAAACTGCTAAACACTGAAAGTTAACCCCCAGTGCTTTGGTTTTATGTCAGGATAGGGAGAAAAATTAGAACCTTCTCCAGTGTAATGACATGATGTCAGAGATAGAACTTACTAGCTACTATGCATAAATGTATTTGAAAAAAATGACTTCAGGTCAACTTCCAATGAAGAACTTCAGGCAAGCACCTTTGGATTTTTTAAAATCTTTGATGTTCCCTTCTGTCCACATCCCCTCCAGCATCTGTTGTTATTAGAGTTCTTGATTATAGCCATTCTAACTGGGGTGAGGTGGTATCTCAATGTTGTTTTGATTTGCCTTTCTTTTATGGCTAGGGAGGTTGAGCATTTCTTCATGTGTCTATTGGCCATCCTTCTTTCCTCTTCAGAGAAATTTCTCTTTAAGTCTTTATCCCACTTGTTTAAATAGGGATACAGGTGGACCCATTGCAACAATGAGATGTACAAGACGTTGTGTCAAAATATGAACTTTACAATTTTGGCTGGGGGGGGGTGGAGGGTAGGAAGGAGGGAGTGGGGGGGAAAGGGGGGTGATAGGCAGGGATGGGAAGGGGAAACAAAGGAGGAGGCAACAATGCTTGATAAGAAATGTACTCATTACCTTGCCCATGTAATTGTAACCACTCTGTACAGTATTTTCACAATAAAAAAAATAAAATAAAAATCTTTGATGGCAGAACAATTCAGATTATTTAGTAAAGCCAAGCACCAATTTATGCAAAGGGAGGAATGCTAAAGTTGTATGATGATTATCTGTATTGTAGTTAGAACATTAATATAAGCTTGCTTTGAAGATGTATAGGTCAAAATATTTCTCCTCTGCTGAAACATGGAGAATAGTAACTGATACAATTTGTGTTCACTAAATCAATGAAAACAACATAAAAATGAATTCAAAGTAGCTAACAGTAAAGGGATTTCATGTAATATGAAGTACTATAGGCAGATGGTTAATCCAAGGTTCAAGTTTTCCTCCTATTCTCATCATTTCTTAGCTATAAGATAACCATAATTTATTTTAACACAAAACTCTGAAGGTTCAAAAGGGACTTGGTGGGTCCTAAAATAATAACAGAAAACATTTCTTTGTTGTTATTACCATGTTGAACTTCTGGCCTCTTGCTCTTTCTTGATTGGTGCTCTACCACTTTAGCCATACTTCTATTTCTGGCTTTTTGTTGGTTATTTGGAGATAAGTGTCCATGGACTTTTCTGCCTGGGCTTGTTTTGAAATACCATTCTCAGATCTCAGTCTCCTGAATATCTAATAGCTAGGATAACAAGTCTGGACACCAGTGCCTAGTCAGAAAATATTTCTTGAAGTTTCACTTGTATGTGTAATAGAAAGAAGTGTGTATGTGTGTGTATGTGTGCATATGTGTGTGTGTAAAAACCTAAACATTTGATGCCATGGAATATTTTTGTCTAATTAATGAGATGGTCCAGTCATTACTAATTGTGTTGAGCAAGGTGCTGAAGAAAAATAATAAGTTCAGGCATTCAAATTCCTAGGCCAAACACATCATGAGTACCCTGAACATTTCCATATCTGTTCTGAAAATATCCACATCTATATTGATAAAGCTGAGATTGTTAAAAATCCAGCCCATAGCCCTCAATTTCAAAAACAAATAATTCTAAATTTTACAAAGCTTTGCTATACAGGCAAGAATATTGATTAGGCTAGAATAGGCTCTTGGATATGGGAATTGGAACCTATTGGAGCATATTTCACCATGGTTGTATTGGGTCTTGAACTCAGGGCCTCGGGCTCTCACTCACTATACTTGCTCATGGGTGGCTCTCTATCACTTGATCCACTCCTCCAGCCCAATATTTTGCTGGTTAACTGGAAATTAGGTTTCTTGAACTTTTCTTCCCTGCTAGCTTTGAGCTGTGTTCCTCCAGGTATCAGTCTCCTGAGTAGCTAGGGTTACAGTTGTGAGCCACCAGCATCTGGCTTACATGAGGAATTCTGGATGAAATAAGATACAAGACACCTTTGAATTCTATCAAGCCAGTTTTACCAGCAGAAGCTGCCCTTCATTCCATTCTCTAAGACATTAACCCTGCTTTCCATGAAGAAAATATAAAGGCCTCCCTCGAGGTAACTGGTTAGTTAGTAGCTGCTGAGTCTCTTCAAAATCCACTTATACTACCATCCTTTTCTTCTAGTTCTACAACTACTCCTAGCAGAATTTGAGAAGAGCTTTTCCAATTTCTTGCAGTGTAAATCTGCTAACTATGGTAATGGCTACCCGGGTATAAAATTATGATGGACAGCTATAAATTTGAATCAGCCTGAAATTATTTTTATAATAGATGTTATACTAGATATTAAGCTAAATATTCTGGGTTTTCATTGTACCTTGGAGAGATAGAAAGGTCTATTAACAGTTTTATATGGGTTTGTGGATAATACCAGGTCATTCATTAAATACAGTTGAAATATTGTACCTGTTTTGATGAATGGTGAAAAAATGCAAATACTTGAAGAGCTAGAAAAGTTAGTGAGGATCGATGAGATAAGGCCTGTTTACCATTCCTAGCTCTTCAATCACCTACTATAAGAAGTTTATTTGCAAGAGCCAAGTTTCCGTTTTTCCATTCTTTGATCACTGACTAAAATCTTCTTTTCTCTCCAACACTCATCATTCTGACATTGTGGGGGTTTTTCCGTTGTACCAAACTCGGCTTAATAACAATATCTAGATCATTAAGAAATATAGCACAAAAGTATTTGAGTAGTTGTACCTCCTGGGCTCAGGGACTTTGCCTCAAAGATAGAGTTCTCAGTCATAGGAATCTAAAAAGCGTTTGTTGAGATTTCAGTTGTGGTTTTTATCAGTAACCAAGAAGCAATAAAGTCTCCCAAGGGCCTATCTTACTTCCCTGTAGCCTGACTAAAAACATATGTATTTTTATGCAAACATATTCATATATAATGTCATATGTAAGTTGAAAACCAAATGAGGCATTTGGATTGATTCCTAAAGTTTCTCAGGAAATTCTGAGAATGTTGGGGAAAGACTCATTGTTTCTTGCCAGCTTTGGAAAGGCGGACATTGCATAACTGTGGCTGGAATGCCTTTCTGAATACAATGGACATTTGTGAGTTGGGCATACTATTAAAGCACTTTCTCTTAAACGATAACATTTGTTTAAGAGTTCTAATTGTTGGAAAAGGTGACATCTTCTATTGGTTTTGCCTTCTGTGTGGCTTCAGTTGTTGGGGCCTTTTTTGATTTGTTTATTTAAACTTTTTCTCCATTTTTTTTTAAACATGGAATTCTTTGACATGATGAATGACAAGAATAAGAACCATGGATTTTTATCTTCGAGAGTAAACTTTCCCTAAATCCCTCCTACTTTAAAAAAAAAAAACACATCAGTAGTTGCATTCACCCTTATTTGAAAAGAAATTTTTTACCCCCTACACAGCCACTGGCACTGACCACCTCTGTTTACCTCAGCTTCTGAGACTCAAAATCTTTTCACATTAATTTCTTGCAAAATAAAAATAAAGTTCTAGGAAGGCTGAAGGGATTTGAGAAAATGATGTGTTATTTTCTTTGGGGGCTTTATGCTAGAAAATTTACATTCACTGGGTGGGGGAGCAAAGGCAAGGGAGGAGCAAAGACCAAGACTGCCTGTCTCAGGGACTAAAACTATAATCAGAGGCATCAATATGCTACAGGCAAAACACTCCAAAATTGCCTTCCTCTTGCCCAGGCTTTCTAATTCCACTTTCTTAAGTATTAATTAGCAAATGAACCAATCCAAAACCACTTAAATGTTGGCTATTTACACACATTCCTGTGTTGTAAAGAAAAGAGGTCGATTAAATTACTTTAAAAATGTGGTGATGCCAACATACTTAGTTCATTATTATTCAATTAGAAAAAGAAAAAAAAAAGTAATTGTCTCTGTACCTACATCCTGCCTCCTCTGCCACTCCATGCTTCATACTTTCAACTGACTTTGCATGGGATTGTTAAGAGGGAAAAAAATTTCATGGAAAAGTTATCACTATAAATGCGCTGATTGTTACATTAATTCTCCCCCCTCCTTCCCAACTCTATTGCACGGTAAGAATTTTGGACTTTACTCAGGAACTGCTTAGCGAGCTTGTCAGTGACTGGGATTAGTTTAATCTCCTCTCACAAATCTCTAAACAGAGGGAGAGATTTAGTAGAGGAGGAGCCTTGAAAAAACTGGGCGGGAGGGATGAGAGAAGAAAGGTTACTGATGACCAATGCCAAAGTTTATTTTGTCTTAGAAGTAAATTTGAATGGTTAGGAGGAGGAGAGGAGATGCCA
The DNA here is from genome assembly GCF_024711535.1 of Dipodomys merriami. Lineage (NCBI taxonomy): Eukaryota > Metazoa > Chordata > Mammalia > Rodentia > Heteromyidae > Dipodomys > Dipodomys merriami. The sequence continues at coordinate 64,409,123 of NW_027203381.1, read as the reverse complement.
GGCACGGTGGTGAATAAGGATGTTAAATTGGGATGGGTGGAGATGACCTCTTCATGATTTCATTGTGCTTGGAGAATCTCCAAGCCCTGGGAGTAACTCACAAATGGGAAGGAATGGAGCTGGGAGCTGTGGGGGGAGGGGGGGGGGCGGGGGGAGATGATGATTAGAATTCACAATGAAAGGACAGTAAGTGAAAGTTCTGAATTTCTGAGTGTGAAAGGCATGAGGAGAAATGAGGAATTTATTCCACTTGTTCTGAAGAGCCTTATCCATCATGAGGGTTGTCTAAGTGGTGATCATAAGTGGTGATCATAATAAGATTTTAGTAGAGAGAAGTATTCATTACTTTCTCTGCTATTGAGATATTTGGGGATTCTAAATGAGCTGGGCTACATGAGTTTCACAGCACAAAGCCTATAAAATGTTTTATGATATTACTCCCTAAGAAATGGGAAGGCTTTTCCAGGAACCAGGGAATAGGGAGTGTCTTTATGTAGTAAGATGTTACCAATGCCAACATGGCAATTTGAGCAAAAGTACATGCCTTAGACTGCACCTATAACAAGACACTAATGAGACCTTTAAGTCTCTGTTGTGGGACCACTGGCTGCAGTCCCAACGAGCAGATCTACCATTACTATAAGATTACATTTTGTCAGCATCAACTAGTTGTGCAAGGGCTTACATTTTGACTTGTCCATCTATACATGCAATGGACCTTGAGCATATTCATCCCCCTCTTTTATCAATCTTAACATGCTTCCTTGTTCTATTTCACTCCTGTACATAAAGTATCTTGACTATATTCACCCTCCTTCACCCTGTTGTTTTTTGTTGGTTTGTTTGTTTGTCTTCCTGTATCCCACTAGTATTGACTGAATAGGACTTGTTTTATATTCTTATCATTTATGGTTTTTATAGTTTATGCTAATTATTCAAAGAGGTTTCACCACGGTATTTTATACCTTGGTATATAGTATTGTAATCAGATTTACACTCATTTGCCCATTCCCCACTGACCCTAATTATTTAAGAGCTGTAGTGAGTTTTGTTTTTCTAGCTTCATTCACAAGTACACTGTATTTCAATATCTTTCACCTTATATAATTTTCTTTTAATTTATCCTCTCTAGTCACTCCAAATACCTTCACAACTCACATATTTTCTCCATATATCAAGACAGATGTATATATGTATTTATGAGTATGTGTATCTTTTAGATCTAACATTCACTTATGAGAGAAAATGTGATTTGGATTACTGTGCTTAAGATGATATTCTCCAGTTCCATGTATTTCCTGGCAAATGATAGAATTCCATTCATCTTTACTGCTGAGTAATACACCATTGCATATATAAATATCACATTTTTAATTCATTCTAGGTTGTTTCTAAAGATTAAATATTGTAAATAGTGTTGCAGTGAACATGGGTGTGCAGGTATCTTTAATGTCTCTTGACTTGCATTCCTTCAGATACATGCCCAAGAGTGTTATTGCTGGACCATAGGGTAGTTCCAGTTTCCATTTTCTGAGAAATCTCCAGATGAGTTCCATAGTGGTTGCACTAATTTATATTTCTACTCAGTGTCAGGATTACTTATTTTTCACCGCATCCTTCCCAGATTTTGTTGTTGGTTCTGTCTTTGATGATGGAACAGCAGAACTTTTTCTTTCTATATAATTCCAAATTAGTATCCTACCAATTTATGAAACATTCCTCATTTCTACACTCTCTCTACTCTTCACACCCTTTGGTAAACTCCATTGTACTCTTAAGTTTTGTGAGAGCAATTTTTAAAAACTCTATATTGGTTATATAGATATAGATATATGCTCAATTTTCTTGTCTTACATATATATTCTTAGTTTTCTCACACTGAAGGTAGTAGACATAATAAAATACACAGATCCTATAAATTCTAGTTAATCCCACCTTAAAATAGAAACATTATTATCACTTCTATTTGCATAGTTTAGATTTGCTCTGGTTTACATATATAGGATCATATGGACACAGAAAGAGCATATACTGTGCTGTGTCTATTTATTCAATATTATTTATGTTTGCCAGTGCTGGAGAGATAACATGTACTTTACATTTATGTATACTATTCCATTACTACAAATAAAACAAATTGGATCTACAAGTTTGAGCATTATTAATAAATATTTTATCTATGTTTCGTACCTTTTTTATGCATTTCTATTGAGTTCCTACACAGGAATAAAATGATTAAGTTATAAGGAATATTCACATTAGTAAATTTTGACAAATGTTTGTTTTATCTACTTCAAGTCACATCAAAGCTGGAGGCAGTGACTCATATCTGTAAACCTACCTACACATGAGGTAGATATCTGGAGGATCATGGTTCCAGGCTTGCCTGGGCCAAAATTCACAAGATTCTATTTCAACTAATACAAACTGGGCATGATGGTACATGCCAATCATCACACTTATTTAGGAAGTGTTAAGAGAAGAATCATAGTCCAGGCTGGCACAGCAAAAATGTAAAGAACTTTCTGAAAAGATAACTAATGTAAATTGGGTTTAGAGACTTGACTCAAGTGGCACAGATCCTGCCTAGCAAGCTCAGAGCTTTGTGTTTAAGCCACTATACCACTAAATAAGTAACTACATGAATAAATAAATAAATTACCACACCAGATATGTATGAGAATCTTAGTTGCTCCTTCCTTCCTTCCTTCCTTCCTTCCTTCCTTCCTTCCTTTCTTCCTTCCTTCCTTTCTTTCCCTCCCTAAACTAAAGATTGGGGAGCATTTTAATTCATTGATTAGGGGCTTTGTATATCCTGTTTTCTGAAGTGAATGTTTGGTATTGCTCCTATTTCTTAAACAGAGTTTGCATGTTATTATCCATTTGTAGAAAATTTCTCTGTGCCTCAATGGAAGTGGGACCTATGTACTGCAAATATTGTTCTAGTATTGTGATTGTTTTAAATTTTGATGGACCACCGTTTTTTATTTTAACAAAGCTTAATGTATAAGTAACTTAAGTTTCAATCTTTACAACAAATGGAGAGAGGAAGGGGCAGAGAATACAGGCATAAAATGTAATGCATGTCCTATAAAATTAAGAGAATTGTAGGGATTGTAGTGATTGTAGAATTGTAGTGATTTGCTGACTCTTCAGTGTCTAGTACATCTACTTAAAGCGAAGAAGAAGAGGATTAAGAGAAGGGCTAGAAGGAGGAGGAGGAAGAGGAGGAGGAGGAGGGGGAGGAGGAGGAGGAGGAGGAAGAGATGTGCTTACTACTCTAAGGATTTAGGATTTTCTTTTATTTCTTTCATTTTTCTCTTTTAGATTTGTTTCTTATTGTTGTTTGGGTTTATACTTATTTTGAAGTTTAATTTTGAGTGGAGTATAAGGTATAGGTTAATAGTCACATATTTTAAAAGTATGTTTATACAATAGAGCTAGAACCATGCATATTGACCTTTTACAGAGCACATTGGTTTACAGTATAATTCACAGACCAAGCATTTGCATACATATGATATGTTATTATAATTTTCATAGTCTAGAGAGATGTATTATAGTTAAACTCTGGTGACTTTTAACATGCCAACCCTATTTATAGAAGGGAATTTCATACACAGAGCAAGAAAATAGGAATGCTATGCCTTTGCACACTGGGTATATTTTCAAACATGTATTCAACATATACAAGTTTAATTACTATACAACTGGATACAAATAGCATGTTTATATACACAATGTGTATGTATAATACATTCATGTTGCCTTGGTCCCTTTCTTGTCTGTTTTGTGTTATGTCTCTTGTATGTAATATTTTGAGTAAACATACAATATGCATTTGGTAATACATACAATATGTATCCGGCAGTATGTTTTTGGTTTATGATACATATTCACTAATACATTGAATTTGGAAAAGAGCTTGAATTTGGAAAAGGGCTTTGAAAAATAATTCTAAAAGGACACAAAACTATAAGAAGAATTTGTCTCTCAAGCCTGATAGTCCAATAAAGTGTACAATTTTAATCTACCTCTCCCTCGCGTGCTCTCTCTCTGTCTCTCTCTCTGTCTCTCTCTGTCTCTGTCTCTCTGTCTCTGTCTGTCTGTCTGTCTCTCTCTCTCTCTCTCTGTCTCTCTCTGTCTGTGTCTCTCCTGTCCCATGCATGGACACACACACACACACACACGATAGAAATAAGAGTATAAGAATTTCCAATAGAATAAGTTATGGATCGATAACAATAGTCATCCTCAAAATTATGGGCAATAGTTTAAGGATCCAAGAATAAAAGAAGGGAACACACTTGAGCAGCAAGCCTAACTAATATCTAGGTGGTTTGACAACCAGCAGTTAAATCCTCTTTGAATTGGAAACACTGAAAATCCCTCTCACTGTGCCTCCTGTGTATTAGGCTGTATTTGAAAAGCCTCCTGTGTATAGGGCTGGCCTCCACTGGCAGGCCAACCGGGGACATTCCTCACCTCTCACCGCCAGATTCTCCAAATGTCTGTCCGCCCTCCGCAACACCAGCTCAATAGGCCAGCATTACCTCATGCGTCCCAAAGAACGGTTGCAAAACAAACTGGTTGTCTGTTCTTTCGGCTTCGTATTTATTTTAGGCGAGCCTTAGGCTTGTGACACAGGGCTGGTGGTAACCAGTGCACAGAATAATGGCAGGGAGGAGGTGATGAGGCGCAGGGCAGGGGGCTGGCTAGGCGACACCCCCACCCTCCCTGGGGAAGGCTGGAGGAGACAGAATGTGGGGTGAGCAGCGGGAGAAACATGAGTTAGAAAGAAAGTCCAACTGTGAGTCTGGGGTCCTCGAAGGGACGTGCCATCACTAAGTGGTTGAGCAATTTAAGTTCCTTTCAGGGGAGTCCAGATAAATGCGTGCTTTCCATTCAAGCAGAAAACATCATTTCTGGCTCGATGTAGTGCAAACTAGAGAAAAGAGATGTCAGTTCTTTTGCTGTAAGAGCAACATCTGAAGGAGTTAAGAAAAATGTAGAGAGTCAGGCCGACGACTGCATGCTTCCTCTTTCTCCGGAGGGAGGGAAGAAAAGTAAATGCGTTGAGGAAAAATAACAAATTAGCGAAAGGGAAAAAAAGAACCACCTTTCTGCTTGCTGCATAAAGCATCAGTCCTCACTGTGGGAACGTGTACAGGGAAAAAGTGAGCCGGGACGCTCAGGTGGCCTGAGTGATTTCCAGGTGCACCTCGTAGTCCGGCGCTATTCTAGCTGAAGGTAGAGACTACCTGCGCAGCCCAGCTTGTGTCAGAGTTTGAATATTTTATTTAAACCAGAACCTTCTTCCATAGCTTCAGTAAGGGCAATCTGTACATGTGTCCTCTTTCAACTATCTGAATCCTTAATGTCAAACAAGAAGTTGCACAATGGTGCTCCTGTGTTTGTGCCCCATCTACTTTCTCATAAGGCTGGAAACTTTTCATTACTGGATGACCCAGAAATGGAAACATTGATTTTTTTTTGAAGCCTGATGGGGGAAGAAAAATTACCAAAAAGACTATTTATATAATACATGGATTATATATATATATATACATATATATATATATATACATATATATATATATACATATATATATATATATATATGAAAATTTCAGTGTCAGTTGAAAATGCAGTGCTCATCTGTGTTATGGCTATTCGATTCTGAATAAATTAAAAGTGAGTCTCATCCTCCTTAATCCCTCCTGTTCCCTTCTCCCCCCAAACTCAATGAGGGCTGGATGGGAGGGGTGATTGTGGTTAGAAAGCATTGGACACTTTGGTGGACACATTAAATTTTAGCCCTCTTGTACAATGTGATGAAGTTCACAAAGAAATAGAATACTATAATAAAACAAAAAACAGTGGGCCAAAAAGACTAACAGAATAACTAGACACATCTCGTTTTATTCATGTTCACACATAAGAATAAATAGGTACAGTGGGATAGAATCTATATATGTTTTAATGTCTACAAAGGGTTAAGTTTCTACAAGTACACATACATCTGTTTATTTACTTTCCCTTTGGTCACTGATAACATGAAAGATGTTAAGAAATGCCCATCACATATACATGAAGACCCTGGATATTACCACAGCAATGGGGAAGGTCGACCTGGATTTTTCCCAGTCTGAATGCTTCAAACAAACATAAACCACGGGTATACACCGCCTATTTTAATCAACATTTAAGGCACTGACAACCAGAGGCTGTATATTTTTTCTGCAACAGATAGCAATGGTAATTAACAGTGTCTGGTATTTGCCAGACAATTCCAAATTCACCTTCAAGGTGGAAAGATATGATTAGTAAACTGGTGAAGAAAAATATCCACAGAAGTGATTTTTGACTAGAGAGTTAAAAAACTTCAAAGGAAATCAGTGAAAAGGGACAAATGGGCTTTATTCTGGTGAGGGCTAGAGTGTTGTTCTGTTCTCATATGTTTATACATATTCTATATTTTCTTTTGCTAGAGAGTTCTAGTTGTATTCCATTCCAGTATGACAGAATACAGGGAGTTATCTCAATTTATTTTTTTTTTTGTACATCTCATTGTTACAATGGGTCAACCTGTATCCTTAGTTAAGCATTTTGTGTTTTCCCTTTCCCTCCTAGAATTAGATGCAGGGCACTGACATCAAATACAGTGAGAATAGGAGTTACACCATGGGGGAGGAACATACAAAGCACAAAAAAATCACATGGTACATTATAAATACATGAGAAACAATAGCAAGAAAGAAAAACGGTATTTGTGTCCTTATCTTGGGGTTCATTTTTCTTAACATCATCTTATATGGTCATATGTACATAGCTTTTGGCCTTTTATGCTTGTTCTACACATATGCTAGTTATTGCAAATAAGGGAAACCATGGGACCTATGTTTCTTTGGGCCTGGCTTACTTCACTTAATATAATTTTTTCTAAGTCTTTCCATTTCCTAACAAGTGGGGGCAATGTCATTCTTTCGGATGGAGGCATAGAATTCCATTGTGTGTGTATACACACACACATACATACACATCACATCACATTTTCTTGATCCATTCATCTACTGAGGGGCATCTGGGTTGGTTCCATATCTTAGCTATGGTAAATAATGCTGCAATAAACATAGTTGTGCTGGTAGCTTTAGTATGGTCTTGTTTGTGATCATTTGGGTAAATATCCAGAAGTGGGATTGTTGGGTGATAGGGGAACTCTATGTGGAGTCTTTTGAGGAACCTCCATACTGTTTTCCAAAGTGGTTGAACAAGTTTACACTCCCACCAACAATACAGTAGGTTTCCCTTCTGGCCACTTCCCCTCCAGCATCTGTTGTTACTACATTTCTTGATTATAGCCATTCTAACTGGGTTGAGGTAGAATCTCAATGTTGTTTTGACTTGCATTTCTTTTATGGCTAGAGAGGATGAGCATTTCTTCATGTGTCTATTGTCCATTCTTATTTCCTCCTCAGAGAAGTTTATCTTTAAGTCTTTAGCCCACTTATTTATCAGGCAGTTGTTTCTTTAAAGATTTGTTGTTGGGGGATTTATATACTTGCTTTGTGTCCTGAAATATGTTAGATTTTTGAGAATGTTCCCCAGCTGCTACAATGAATATATATTGTGCAGCTGCTCGTTTAAATACTCTGTAGGTATCTGTAAAGTCTATTTGGTTTACAGGGTCATTTAATTATGAGAATTGTTTATTTCTTGTGTGGGTAATGCCTCTAGTGAGCTATGATGTCCTTCCACTAGCCTGTGTTGGGGGTCTATCTATGCTTAAAATCTAATAGTATTTTCTAAAATAAATTTGGTGCACCAGTAATTGGTGCCTATATATTAGCAATGGTAATTTTCTTTCTATGGATTATTTCATTTATTTATATAAAGTGATCTTTTTCATTTTTGAGTAATTTAAAGTTGAACTTTTTGCTATCAGATATGTGTATAACTACCCCTATATACTGTTTGGGTCTGTTTGCATTGAAGAACAGTTTGGTTTTGATTTGGTTTTTTTGATTGACTTGTGAACTGTTCTGCTTGGAGGAAACAGTCAGATCTTCCATTTTAATCGAGGTTATTATTTTATGTGTTTTCACTGGAGTATTGAGATCAATACAAATCAGTTTTAATCTTGAAATGCAGAGTGTTTTTTCTTACATTCTCTTACTTTGTAGTGTTTCATACTTTTATACTTCATATTTGCTTATATATGCATTTTTTCCTTCTTTAGCTATGATCAATAACTTTACTCTGTATAGTAATTTTGTTTGTTTGCTTTTAGCACTCACATAGACATACATCATTCCATGCCTTCCTTGCTTTGTTAAGATTTCTATTGTGAGATCTTCTGTTATTCTGATGGGTTTGCCTTTGTAGATAGTCCTGCTCTCTGGCAGTTTTCAATATCTCTTCTTATGCTTTGTACTTCATATTTTAATCATAATATGGCATACAGAGGTTTAGTTATGGTTTTTCTATTTCTCAAGATGAGGGATGGTCTGTTATTACTTTATTGATCATATTTCCTATGCCTGTAGCTTGTTCTCTTTCTTTATGTCCATGAATTGTACATTTGTTCTTTTAATGGAATCACAACATTCTTGAAAATTTCATTCATATTTCTTCATTCTTTTTCTGTATATTCCTCTCATTTTCCTATTACATTTACATGTTTTTAAGCCCCGATAGGATTCTTCCACTTGATTCATTCTGCTGGAGAGATTTTTCAACTAATTTTTTTTATTTGACTTACAAAGCCTTGCATTCCCAGAGCTTCAATTTGATTTTCTTTCCAAGATTTTTTTTACCTTTATTGAGTATTTTTTCTGTCTTGCATTACCTTTCTTATTTCATGTAGTTGTTTAGTTGATCTTCTTTTAGTTCATTTGAGTTTATTTGTATTATCTTTGAATTAATTTGGGAGCTTACTTAAATTATCTTTCGTTTTGTTGATGTTTATATATATATATATATTCTTTTATTTCATGAACCCTAATTGTTATCATTCACTGAGCTCAGATTTTGAGATTCCCATACCCCTCCACTCCTTCACTCTCATTCAGACTCTTAGCTATGTGATGGTTTACCTTTTAAGGTAACATGATGCTTTTCTTTTTGTTATAGCATGTGCTTTTTACAGTGAGCTTTGGTTATGTGAATTAATGTTTTGGTTAGGGGAATTGAACATCTAAAGGCTTTTAAATGAATTTTCTGTATTTTGGAAAGACTGAGAAGTAGCAGAACTGAAATGCTATTTTCCTCTACTATTCTGGGATATAACTCACCAATAATAAATTTTCTAATTCAATACCCAACCAGATATTTACATGAAGTAAACAAGCAATGTCAATGTCCATTTTGTAGCTGCCAATAATTTTGTATATGGAAAAGAATAGTTCTATTATGTGGTACAATATGGAATTAGAAAGAACGGGTAATTTTTGTAAGAGCTAAAAATTGAGTGGTAGCCAGGCACTGGTGACTAATGCCTATAATTCTAACTACTCAGGAAGCTTAGATCTGTGGATTACAGTTCAATGCCACATCAAGCAGGAAAGTTCATGAGACTCTTATCTTCAATTAATCACCAAAAAGTCAAACATGGAAATGTAGTTCAAGTGGTAGAGTGCTAGCTTTGAGTAAAAAAGCTTAGGGACAGTGCACAGGCCCTCTGTTCAAGCTCTAAGACCAGCACAAACACACAAAACAATCTAGTAGCAAAAATGAAAGAGAGGTGGGGGAAGAAGTAAGGAAGAAGGAAAATGAGAGAAAGGCAGGTGACTGAAAGTCAACAAAATAATAGCATGCAGGAATATAATTACATTATTATTTAGAGGGGTGGTATATCCAAGGCTTGAAGGATTGGGGAATTAAGAGTAACAAACAGAAAAACAAACAAACAAAAAACAGATGAGCCAGCAACAAAAAATACTATGTTCCTTATACTAGTAGTTCACATGTATAACCTCCCAGAGTAATCAGTCTAGGAAGACAAATAAATGAAACTTTTATCTGCAATTAACTAGGAAGAAGCTGCCATTGGATTTATTGTTCAAGTGGTAGAGGTCCAGCTATGAGCAAAAGAGCTGAGTAAGAGCATGAGGTCCTGAATTCAAGTCCTGGTACTGGTACACATACATACCAAAAAAGAAATTGTGGACCTGGAAAAATATATTTCAGCAGGTAAAAATGAAAAGTATTTTTTGGTTGAGGAGACTACTTTGCAATTGCTGGGCTCTGTTCATCCAGTGGGTTCTCTCCTTCCATCTCTGATTCTCAGCTTTCTTGTTTTCAGTTTTCCTGTGTGCTTACCAGTCTGGGCTCTGGATTGCCTGCTGCTAGCCTTGGTTATGACGCTGGCCTTGGTGTATCCACTGGGATGAGGTGGAGCCAATCCTGACATTCTCTTTTGGCACTTGTATTTACTGGGCTAAGTTCTTAGGAACTGGTGATCACAGGGAAGAGTGCCTGCCTTTTTCTCTCTCACATCACAACAAAGGCATAGCCATAGAGTGGTTTTCTCAAAGTCAAATAACTCCCAGGTACGTCTGCTGTGTACAGCTCACTCTGCTCAAAGCGGGACAGCTGTGTGTGTTTGTACCCACGGCGTGGGGCAGAGGTTTTAGGGATATGGCGGTCACTGGAAGTGAGCCTTACATCTCCTCTCACTCTCCTGTGTAATGTAGTGCCAAAGGCAGAGACAGCAAGCACTCTTCTTATCTCTTTGATTGCTTTATAGATCTAATTTTTTTTATTTTCTCTGGCCACTCTCGGACTAGACTTTTATTGGTGAGTTCCCCTCATTGACTAAGTTACCCATCTTCTGTTGCAAACACATAGTTGAGTCTTTATTCCTGGTTGTGGAGCCACAGACAAGTGATACTAGTTTGGAATCCACCACCTAACTTTTTCTTTTCTCATCTTTCTTTACAACTTTCTTCTTTTCATTTTTCTTTCCTTCCTTTCTTTCCTTCTCCATTTTTTCCTGTGTCCTTCCTTCTTACCTGCCATCATTCCTTCCTCTGTTCTCTTATCCCTGACCTTTCTTTTCCTTTCCTCTCCTTCCTTCTTTCCTCCTCTCCTCACCTTTCCTTGTCTCTCTTCATCCTTTCCCTCCTCTTCCCTCCTTTCCCCTCCTCTCCTCTTCTTTCCTTTATTTTTCTCTCATTTACATAAATCAATTATATATATACATAATGTGTGTACATATATAAACTAAGTAATTATATAAAATGTAACTTTGTAATAGTTATTCTGTCTTCAAAAATCCACATTGATGTGAGAAAAGTTTAGAGAAGAGTGTTTAGAGAATAAATTTCATGAATTTTCTCTAAGAATGGAATATTTTAGGCTTCTATATATGTCAAAGCCTATTTTACCAGCTCTACTTTGTTTAATGCATACATTAAATCATTTGGGATGTTTTGTCCCTTTAAACATTAGCTGTTTTATTTAAAACATTATACATTATGTGTTTATAAGATTTTGAAGTAGTTCTTTAATGAAATGGAAGAAGCAATCGAAAAATACATATGGAACAATAGAAGACCCTGACTAGCAAAAGCAATCCTTAGCAGGAAGAACAGTGCTGGAGGAATATCAAACTTCAAACTCTACTATGATGCTGTGGTTATATATATATATATATATATATATATATATATATATATATATATATATATATACACACACATATATACATATATATATGTATATTAAAAAAAAACAGCTTGGTACTGGCACAGGAACAGGCCTCAGGACCAATGGAATAGAATTGAAGATTAGACATGATCCCACCTATGACCTATGGCCACCTAATCTTCCATAAGAGAGCCAAAATTATCAGATGGAAAAAAGACAACCTCTTCAACGAATGGTGCTGGCAGAATTGACTATACACATGTAGAAAATTGAAGTTAGATCCTTATATATCACCCTTCACCAGAATTAACTCCAAATGGACCAAAGACCTTGAGGTAAGAGCAGAGACCCTCAAAATATTACAGGAACGGATAGAGATATGCTAGGGCTCCTTGGCACACGCTGAAACTTCTTAAATAAAAATCCAGAAACACAACAAATCAAAGAAAGGCTGGATAAATGAGATCACATTAAGCTTCATTGTGTTTCATGGCAAAGGACATAGCTAGCAAGATAAATAGCCCACAGGTTGGGCAAAGATCTTTACTAGTTATACAGCCGACAAGGACCTCATATAAAAATATACCTAGAGCTCACAGAAACCCCCCAAAAACAAACCCACAAAGAAACAACCACCCTGTTAATAAGTGGACTAAAGAATTAAAGAGACTTTTCTGAAGAGGAAATAAGAATGGCCAATAGACACATGAAAAAATGTTCAACATTGCTGGCCATTAAAGAAATGCAAATCAAAACCACATTGAGAATCCACCTAATCTCAGTTAGAATGGCTATTTTCAAGAAAACTAATAATGCTGGCAGGGTTGTGACCAAAAAGGAACACTAGTACACTATTGGTGGGAACATAAGCTGGTTCAGCCACACTGGAAAGCATATGGGTTTCCCTATAATGCCCACTCCTGGGCATTTATCCAAATGATCACAAGCAAGGCCACACAAAAAGCTACCAGCACAACTATGTTCATTGCAGCATTATTTGCCATAGCTAAGATATGGAACCAACCAAGATGCCTCTCAATAGATGAATGGATCAAGAAAATGTGGTATATATACACAATGGAATTCTATGCTTCTATCAGAAAGAATGACATTGCCCCATTCTTAAGGAAATGGAAAGACTTGGAAAAAAATCATATTAAGTGAAGTAAGCCAGACCCAAAGAAACACAGGCTGCTTGGTCTCCCGAGATTGTAATAACACAAATATGTCTAAGATATTCTTAGCAGAGGATCGCAATAACTCAATAGCTATGTACATGTGACCATATAAAATGCTGGTAATTGAAATGAACTCCAAGACATGGAAACAATAGGTCTTTACTTTGGTTCTTGATACTGTTGTCATCAATGTATTGTATCAAGTTCTTTCTTTATACTTCCTTTTTCTTTTTCCTTTGGTTTATCCCACAATCACAGTCTTTGGTTCTAGTACCTTGAGTTGAAGAGAAGGGGAATAATAAATGATGAAACCAGGACAAAGGTGACCCAATGCAACTATGATACTCACAAGACACTATGTTGGAAATGAACTCTATAACTTCAGAGGGAGAGGGATAGTGGGAGAAAAAAATGAAGGAATGGGTAACAATGTTCAAGAAATTTACTCATTATCTCACTTATGTAACTGTAACCCCTCTGTACAACACTTTTACAATAAAGTAAAAGTAAAAATAATAAAAAAAAATAAAACTTCTGGAGGTAGATATAGCGAAAAGGATACTGGCATTAAAAAAATACTAAAAATGTGAATCTGTTCACCTCTCAATCACGTTTTACTCTAAGAGCAGAGTTTTTACACTCTTAGATGTGTGATTGGTTGTTATCCACAAACTAATGTCTCCAATCTAAAGAACAAGACACTTGGGATGTAAGTTATTGATAATTATGAACAAGTGAAATAACCAGTTTCATTTTTCATCACACATTACCACAATTTGCACCATAGACTGGCTCCAGGTAGTCTGGGTAAAGGACTTAGAAATTAATAACAATAAGAGTTTATTGAAAATTAGATGAGACAGACATAAAAAGAAATTAACAATACAAGTCAAGTTTGATCATCTACTGTCACAGGCGCTCAAGAAAATTGTTATAGCCAATAAGATAGTCTGTACAATTCTTTTTACAGGAAATTAACCCTGCCAAAAAGAAAGTAAACAAAGAATCCAAAAGACCCTATGTTCAACTTAGGGTACACTTATAAAGTCTTACCTGCTCCCTAAATCTGTTCCCTAAATCTGAATGCCTTTGAGAATATTTCTCTGTCACATTTCATGAACTGATGTGACAGCTCCAATTCTTCCTTTTACTTTTAAACAATGTGGGCATCTGGGAACTATGAAATAAACTCTTGCCAAGTAGTCAGAGGGGCAGATTTGCTAAAGAAATTAACAAGAAACAACTGCCGCAAACAAGTAGCATTACTAAAAAATGACTTGCATTCTGATTTAGGGAACTTGGTTGACCAGATGGAAAATTGTGGGGGCCAAATTTAGGAGTGAATAGAAAATTTGTAGGCTTCAAAATCCCATTTGGCTACTAAGCTAGACGCAACTTCTTGGTTTTGTGGGCCTTTTTTCTCCTTTATTTTTCTTTTTCTATTTTATTCCCATGGCAGTCTTAGAAGAAGGAGCAAGAATTCCTTTCAAGCAAGAATGTTTATTGCCTGCATGATGCAGGCTCCCATTTTGTTAGAAAAACATGTTTTTCAATTAACTTTCCTGTGATAAACAATGATTTAATTTAAAAGGATGATTGTTTTGCAAATTGCAATAAAACACATTTTATGTAGGAGAACACCTTACTTCTTAAAAGAAGAGATGATTAGTTTCTGAAGTTTCTAGATGCAGAGTTTAATTATGAGCTCCTGTTTCTTATTCCAAAGTGTTTTAGCAGTGTACCTGAAATGCAAAGCCTGAATAATCTTACTTGAAGTGTCTAAGTGAAGATGGCATTAATCCAACCTAAAATGCCAGTTGATTTTCACTGGTTTGCCTTGGGAGCTAGAAGTCTCTTTGCTGATAACAATTTCCTCTAAAATTGACATCAGATCATAGCTTGATTAAGTATGGATGCTTCCTTGTTTCTCTCAAATCCTAACATTTAATATTATCTCTCTCTGTATCTCTTTTTCTCTTTCTCAATCTATCTCTCTTTCTTTTCTCCTCCCCCCAAATTTGCTATGTGGATGCATGAGGATTGTCAGGTGTTTTTCTTTCTTTGACTACACCATAAGTAATTAGAATGTATTTTGAAACCTATGCAGGATCACATAAAGATTTCAAGGAGTATTTAGATACCATGTAGACCAAAATATCTAAAATAAAAAGAATAAATAAATAAAAAGAATAAATTTTTAGGAGAAAGCATTTATCTCCCTAAAAAATCATTATGTAAAAATGTATACTAAAGCTTCATTCAATAAGGGCAAACAGGATATATACTGATTTTATAAGATAACTGTAACAATAATATAGCTATATTTAATAATTCTAGTTGTTATCATATATAATTAATAATCATAATAGAAATTGATGGAAGAATGTGATTCAGTCTCCTTAAATTGAAGAAAATACTTTCTCCAAATGTTCCTCTCTCTTTTATCACTACTAGAAGCTAAGGAAAATAACAAATCTTGTTTAAAAACTTAGGCTCTTATAAGTGGCATTTAAAAATCTTTAGCCTGGTGTTTGCATAGCTGAAGTCATAATCTCTATATAGGATTTGTTCCAGGAAAAGGCTTATTTCTTAATTCTAGCATGGGTGCTCAGTTTGAGAAAGGGGATAAGATGAGGATAATACACAAAATTAATTCCAACTGTATTTGTGAGGTAGATGTTCTTAACTATATGGGAGGTGAGTAGGAAAATACATTCCACACAACATGTCCAGATATTATTCTGATACACACACACACACACCACACCACACACACACACACACACACACACACACACACACACACACACACACACAGAGAGAGAGAGAGAGAGAGAGAAATACACTATTATCCCTCTCTCTATATATATCTATATTGCGGTATATATCTATACTATTCTGATATACATACATACATATCTTTGGAGGTAAGATGTACACAGGCATAAATATATGTCTACAAATATTAAATAGAGGAGCTACTAAAAATAATAAAAACCAAATTGTGTGACATTCACACTTTCCAAAAGAGCAGTCTTGTCATATTCATGGCTGTTCATAAACACTCTCCAAGTCTGAGGTGTCTGAGCATTGTCACAACGCTGATCTATCGTGTGATTCTAGGAATGCCAAAGGCCATAATGAAGCATCTTGTGATACTCATGGAGGGTGGTCCTTAATAAACAACGGAGACATGTATGAAGTGAGAATGGACTACAGAGACAAGCTAAGCCAAGTCTAATAGATCTTTCATAGGCTTCCTTAGAAAGGTAGAGATTTATAGAGTGGATATTAGAACGCTATGTGTGGAGTCTTTCCAAAAGGTTAAGTGCTTTAGGACAGATCAAGATATTTCACATCTGTGATATTTTCCCAGGGAAAGCTTAACCCTCTTGATATTTTTCATCTGTCATCTAGGACATTAAAACACACTGCTGCTATCACTGGTCCTGTGTCTCAAATTATTTAGCCATTGCAAAATTCTGTAGAGACTGATGAATGCATACATTGTCTTGAGATATTTTCATGGGAAAGAAACTTGTAAGAGGAAGTCAGCAGTCTAGAACAGTGAGTATGGTCACCAGTTTCAGCAAGTTAATAGCAAGAAGTGATTGGTTGAGTATATTATTGTGAAGCAGTTCTCAGATGTATGGCTCCAGAAGATAATGAATAGCTCTGAATTCCAGATCACTTTATCTACTATGTAATAGATGGATGTTAAACTTAAAAGGAAGAGAAAACTTACATTTGTTAAATTAACTGTAACTAGGTAACTGATGTTGAGTGCTCTTCAGATACAATGCCATTTTATAATCATAAAACAGCCCATGTTACAAATGAAGACTACAACTGAAAAGAAACAATGTTGTCTAGTAGTGACAGAAGTATAATTTCAATTGTTTGTCCTGAATCTGTATAGCGACTGGTAAAATACTGTTTTCTTTTTCCAATTGCTTTTGAAAAATTACATAAAAATATTTTTAAAAATGAGCTTTTAATATGTTACTTTGATTTCAGTATTTATTGTATTTAATGATCTCTAGAAATTTAATTTCTATTGTCCATGTAATTGTAACCCCTCTGTACAGTATTTTCACAATTAAAAAAAAAGAAATTTAATTTCTAAATTTTATTAGCATATATAAATTATACATAGGGGTTTCTTTGTGATACTTCTTAATACGTATATAATGTACTTCTAAGAAGTTCTGAAATCTATTGGTAAACCTTATTGCCTTATCCTATTTCCTGACTTTTCCCACAGGAAAACACTGTCCTGAATTGGGCTCCTTCACTTCTATTGGTATTTTACAGTATATGTTGTTATATAATCTATATACACTAATAAATAATGCTGTATAAAATATACAAATGTATGTAAATATATGTACATGATTATTTTTTGCCTATATTAATTGACTTGAACTCAGGATCTTTTACTCAGCTTTCATGCTCACAGCTGGTGCTCTACTATGTAAGCCAAATCTCTAGTTCTTTTATTTATTTATTTATTTTATTAATAAGTTTTTTTATTGTGAAAATACCGTACAGAAGGTTTACAATTACATGAGCAAGGTAATGAGTACATTTCTTATCAAGCATTGTTGCCTCCTCCTTTGTTTCCCATTCCCATCCCTTCCCATCTCCCCCCAATTCCCCCTCCCCCTATCCTTCCCTCCCCCGGCCAAAGTTGTAAAGTTCATTTTTCGACATAATGTCTTGTACATCTCATTGTTGCAATGGATCAATCTGTATCCCTATTTAAACAGTTTGTTTTTTCCCTTCCCCTCCCCAGATTATACCAGCATCAAATACAGTGAAAGCAGGGGTTATACTGTCGGGGAGGGACATACAAAGCAACAAAGAAATCATCTTATAAATATGTTAGAAACCCGTCAACAACAAATCCTCAAAAAAACAACTGTCCAATAAATAAGTGGGCTAAAGACTTACAGAGAAATTTCTCTGAAGAGGAAAGAAGGATGGTCAATACACACATGAAGAAATGCTCAACCTCCCTAGCCACAAAAGAAAGGCACATCAAAACAACACTGAAATACCACATCATCTAAGTTAGTATGGCTATAATCAAGAACTCTAATAACAACAGATGCTGAAGGGGATGTGGACAGAAGAAAACACTACTGCATTGTTGGTGGGAGTGTAAACTTGTTCAACCACTTTGGAAAGCAGTATGGAGGTTCCTCAAAAGACTCCACATAGAGCTCCCCTATGACCCAGCAATCCCACTTTTGGGCATTTACCCAAACGATCACAAACAAGACCATGCTAAAGCTACCAGTACAACTATGCTTATTGCAGCATTATTTACCATAGCTAAGATATGGAACCCCTCAGTAGAGGAATGGATCAAGAAAATTGTGGTATATATACACAATGGAATTCTATGCCTCCATCAGAAAGAATGACATTGTCCCATTTTTTAGGAAATGGAAAGACTTGAATAAAATTATATTAAGTGAAGTAAGCCAGGCCCAAAGAAACATAGGTCCCATCCATGGTTTCCCTTATTTGTAATAACTAGTATATGTCTAAGACAAGCAAAAACGGTCAGATAAGTTGATGTTAGGCAAAATGAGCCCCAAGATAAGGACTCAATTTTTTTTTCTTTTTTGCTATTGTTTCTAGCATATTTATAAGATATTTCTTTGTTGCTTTGTATGTCCCTCCCCCACGGTATAACCCCTGCTTTCACAGTATTTGATGTTGGTATAATTTGTGGAAGGGAAGGTGGACCCATTGCAACAATGAGATGTACAAGACGTTATGACGAAAAACGAACTTTGCAACTTTGGCGGGGCGGGGTGGGGGGGCCGTGTGTAGAAGGACGGGGGGGGGGACGGATGCGGGTGGGGAGATGGGAAGGGATGGGAAGGGGAAACAAAGGAGGCAACAATGCTTGATAAGAAATGTACTCATTATCTTGCCCATGTAATTGTAACCCCTCTGTACAGTATGTTCACAATAGATAGATAGATAGATAGATAGATAGATAGATAGATAGATAGATAGATAGATAGATAGATAGATAGAAATGCTTATTGTTTCAGTTAACTTTAGAGCCATTTGATAGGCAAGAATAAAGTCACTAGGGGCTTCCTAGATCAGAAACTGCTGGTATTTTATACCTACAAATTTATTTTATCTTCTTGGAATCATCATTCTACCAGATGAAAGATAAGCCAAAGGAATAATTCTGACTTTGGAATTATGAAAAAATATTCCTACTCTGTGTAATTAAAACTGATTTAAGGCCTCCTAGTCCATTTTTTAAAATTCACAATGTTGTACTAAAATCTACTGACTGTATTTCAGCAAGGAACTTCTTTTGTCCTAAAGAAATGACTTAAGCACCAAGGCATTTAGGCAACTGGAAAGGATTTTTTTCTTATAATTTAAATTGAAAATTATAGTTTTGACAGAGTTAATTGCCTGATAATATAGGGATGAATAAGAACTTAATTATGGGAAATAAAATTTATGACCCTCCAATTTTATAGAAGAGATCAAGAAGTCAATTTCTTTTCCATGCTTAAGAATGGAACTAGCTTTCATATTACACCTTTACTTTTTGTACATTTGAAAGTTATTTATGCAAAATAGATTCACAATCCACATGTAGAGGAAGACACTAAGACCTATTCCTTTTTGCATGACTAATAGATGATATAGTGCTAATTTCAATGCATGTTGAATGATGTGAAGATCCAGACTTTAATTATGGCGCCAGGGCGCTGTGTCCACTGTGATAATGTCAAGGTGAATGCCTTCGTTTTATTTTGAGGCAGAAAATAAGCCTATTTTCCCAAATATAATGCATTAAATTCATTGGAAGGGCTTTAGAAACTAGAGGTGCTAGTACAAGGTAGTGTGAAATAGTCTCTGCCCCAATTCATACCTATGTAATTGCACAGCTATAGGATCCAAAGAAAACGGAAGCCACATCTTTGCATCACTTTATTTTGCTTCTCCAACCAAATTGAATTGCTCATCATATATGTTAGAAATAGAACCCCAGAGTCAGAAACTATTTCACTAGAGTGCAAGTGTACTCACATGATGCTTAAAGTTAACAAACCTTAGTTATATGAAGACACATAATTTAAATGTGTATTACATTCTATATAAAATGGACTCAAAGGTATTTTGAAGAGAAACAGGAAATGGGATAAGGAAAAGAGGTTGTTCAGAGAATGGTGAATGGGAAGGCGCTCATTGCTCTAGATGCTCACTTTCTTTTTTCTTAGGACTATGAATTATGTGGCTTAGAAACCACGTGCCCTTTCTGTCCACACATCTTGATTTTCTAAGTAGTTTGAAAAACATTATTTTTTCTGGTCTGGGCTTAAATTCAGGATCTTGGCATTTTCCCTGAGCTTTCCCGCCCCCTCCGCACACCCCCCACACTAGTAGCACTCTATCACTGACCCACAGCTCCAGTTCTGGCTTTTGGGTAGTTAGCTGGAGAAAGTAGTCTCATGGATTTTCTTGCCCCTGTTGGCTTCAAATCATGGTCTCCAACCTCAGCCTCCTGAGTTGCTAGCATTGCAGACATGAGCTGATGTCATTCTTCATGTCCTCCCCACCCCCACCTCAAATTTATACACTGGTCTTAAAAAATTACAAAGGAGAATTTATATTTTGCACTTCAATTTTTAAAATAAGGGATATGATGCTAACTGGGTCTTGAATATAGACACACAAAATATCATGTGTGCATACAGACACACATACACCTGGTAATCAATATATGCCAGTATATGTCTAAATATATTCACCGTGCACAAATTACTTGGAAAGACCACATTAGGAGTTTTGAGCAATAAAATTCAAGAGAATGTTTTATAACTAGGTAAAATATAAAACTGGTGGTTTGGGGGATAATTCTGCTCCCCTCAAATGGACAGACTTAGCCTCTCACTTGGATCAACCACATGAGATTTCAGAGAAACAGGTAACAGATAACTCTGCTGTGAATTGATCACCAATACATAACTTGCAAAGGTTTGCCTCACATACCTGAAGTCAAAACCTGCACAAGTGCTAGGACACACCTGTAATCCTTGCACTTCGGAGGATGAGACAGAAAGATCCTGAGTTTGATTTCAGCCCAGGCTACCTAATGAGATTTAGCCAACCCCTTTTTCTCTCCACTTAAAAAAAGATACTTCATCAAATGAACAAATGATCATATTGATCTTCCCATAGCCTCAAAGTTCCATCCCCTCACTGTTAAAAGGTATCCTGAAATGAAACTACCTAAGCCCCCTTGAACTCAGTCCCCAGCTAGGATTATAGGCATGAATCAGCAGTGCCTGGCTTCTGCAAGAATTCTTATTTGACCCAAATGTTCCATAGCACAGAAAAAATAATAGTTCACCCTATCACATATAGAAGAAATCTGTTTATACATTCTCATTTGCATTTAGTTCCAGAAAATCATATTTTGGAAGACAAATATGTTATATTTTTGTTATAAAGAATGTTCAAATGTTCTCCTGTTTACTCCCTACTCTTAGTAACTAGTTAAAAAACTGCTCATCCAAAGCAATTACAGAAGCTTAATAATTTCTTTTACTTTTTTTTCTATATTGTCATTCCATTTTACAATCTATTATGTGAGCTTATATAATTATAGCTGAGTTCATTTTTAGCATGTTGGTGGTATATTAATTTTAAGGAGAATCAGATGTTTTAACATTTAGTTTTAATTTGTAGCACTTTGAAAGCTGGCTAGAAAAGAAATCTTTTTTTGAGATGGATGGTGATATAGTAATTGAAAATTTATAGGATTCCATTAATTTAATTGAATCTTTGAAAGATAAGTTCTATACTAGAATATCTTTAAAGACATAATATTTTTATTCATTTATAAAAAAGCTTTCTGACATTCTATTTTAAATCTTTGTTTTTCTATCTTAAACTTCAGAAGTTCACACAATATTGAGTGCCTACAATGATAATTAAATAATAACTTTAAGTAATGGGGCTTTCTGTCAGCTGATGCATTTTAACTTGGACATGAAAGTTTAACAGTGAAGGCTAAATATATATTCCCAAAGTTTGCATGGTTCTAAATAAAATACCACTTGTATAGGATATCAATAGGATACCACTTGTATAGGATATCAATGGTGATTGTTATGTATATTCTATAACAAAGCACTCACAAAATGGCTTAAATTAACAACTATTTGTTACCTTACAGTTTCTGGGACTTGGGAATTTGAGACCTTCCTTGGACTTAAGGTTTCTCCTAAGGTTGTTAGCAAGGTGTTAGCCATTTTATAATTATCTGGAGGTGTGACTTGGGCTGTGGATCTCATTCTTCAGATTACTCATCTTGCTATTGTATAGTGGTTTCATTTTCTCATTGGTTCTTTGTGTCAGGGGTACCTCCTTATTTATGCTCCTGGACAAGATTTCTAGGACTGAAGTAAGCAGACAAAAACTTCCCAGGCTTCCCCAAATAACACAGTGTAAAAGGTATAGAATAACCACTGTAAACATCACTGTTTAAAACAGATGGAAAGGATAGAGCAAAGAAGTCACTGCTACATAATAAATTTGAAATCCAACTAGATTTCTGTAGTAACTGCTTTGACTGAAATTTGGGGTCTAGATGACTGTTTTCCCCAGCTCTTGGTGGTCAATCTTCTGAGATTTTGATCCTATCACCTGAAATTTTTTTTTTCTTTACCATTAGAGGTAATCAATCTTTACCACTGAATACGCTGCTTCCTGCATATTGAGGATGGGAGTTCAAAGTTCCTTTTTATCTTTTGGTCAGACACGGGGCCTGAACTCTGGGCCTGAACGCTGTCCATCAGCTCTTCAGCTCAAGGCTAGTGCTCTACCGCTTGAGCCACAGTGCCACTTTGGTTTTCTCAATGGTTTATTGGAGATACGAGTCTTACAGACTTTCCTGCCTGAACTGGCTTTGAACTGTGATCCTCACATCTCAGCCCTGAGAAGCTGGGATTACAGGTGTGAGCCGCCAGTGTCCGGTTCAAAGTTTTTTTTTTTCATTCTGTAATTTTATTCAGTCTCTTTTGGTCAAATCTAATGGCATATTCTGCAAATGTAATTTTCTGAGTGTTACTTTTTATAGCACCTGATTTATTCTCTCTTTTAATTTTTAGTACTAACTGGATTCTGCTTGGAGATATATATATATCCAAATATATATATATATATATTTTCTCCACATGTTGGCAGCTTCTAGTGCTAATCTATGATGGAGCTCAAGTGTTTTTTAATAACTCCATTGCTCTTGATTGAGGGCTAACCTGCAGGCTCTACAAGGATATTATTATTATTATTATTATTATTATTATTATTCATGGAGTATCTGTATGAGACAAGATTTTCATAGTATTGAGGCTGGATTATATGTGGAAGCAACTTGAAGCTGTCAGTAAATAGCTTCAGTATTGGGGTTGGGAAGTTAGGCTTCCTTTAGCACTGTTGTTAGTCTTTCTTTATGTCCTGAAGGTATCTTTAATGCACTTAGCAATACTAATCCAACACATTTTACTGCAACCTAGAAGCTGCCAGCATCCAATAGAAACAGCAACTAGGAAAAGGTTCTGTTGGTCCCATTCATGGTATAAAGAGCTTAGATCTGATGGTTCTGGCGCTGAAGGCACAATTCTACCCAGGATTTATTACAAACTTTTGCAGTGTTGGAGAAAGGCCATACCATCTGCAGCTGAGCACGCCATACTTGTGAAAAAGCACCCAGCTTGTTTCAGGGGTCTAACATCTCAGCTTCTGACAAAATCTGATTAAGTGAGGCAGAATTCTCCTTCAAAAATCTTGGTTCCACCCATCATATTAAAAAGGAGTTTTCATTAGTTACTTGCAGACTGTAACTCAAATAGTTTTTACCAGCCAAAACTAAAGGTAGGGAGCACAGTAAATGGACAAACAGATCCACTATAATCACACTGGCAGCTCTTTACCTCATATTCATACACGGCCCTTTAAGACCAGCTGACAGAAGTGGTGAACATGTTGGGTTAGTATTTAGGAATAGGCAAAAACACAAAAACAAACCCAGCTGATTCCTCTATGGCCTCACTCAGACGAAGCTTTGTTGTTGTTGTTGTTGATAGTGGACCTTTTCCTTTTCCTAGCGTGAAAGAAAAGCCAAAAAAAGAAAGGTTGGCAGATTTGAGACAATGTGAGGTTTGGGAAGAGACATGCAGTAAATATGAAGATTACTGGATTCTATAATAACTTTTACAAGAGAACATATGCTGTCTAAGAGGCAATAACAATTAAGAATCAATGTGGTTTGAACAGGTGACAGCAGCCATTCCAGAACTAGGTGAATGAGTATCTGAAGGGAGCTTCTGTGTTTGCCAATATGAAAGCTATGGCTGAGCCCACCTGTAGAGAGTCACAGTTTCCAAGGTTTATTCCTTGGGATCTACTTCCACTGTTGGATGTCTTCCACTGTTGAATGCCAAGCAACAAAGACCAGTAGTATGCCTTGAATATGGTGTCATGCCTTAAGGATATAAGCCTTGAAACTGGTGGCAAGTTGATTACAAACGTCTCCAAGGTTGGAAAGGTAATCAATGAATCTTCAATAAGACTGACATTTATCTTGGATGTAAATTTACCTTTTCTTTGTGTGAAGCCTAATCCCTTTACCCCTGGACATAGGATCTTGGACAATATTGCTTTATATTCTCTAGTCTCCTGTACCACAGGGTGGATGTGCCCATGTCCACAGAATCTTGGAATCCAGGGGTCCTTCTATTTGATGTCATTCAGAAGTTGACGACATATAGTTAGGCGGATCAGCCAATCAGTGATCCTAGTAACATTCCATATTGCAAGTACTGTGCACCATAAGAAATACGATGTACCTTAACTACAGCCATCTTATGTGCTCAGCAAACTATGTGAGGGAGGGCATTATGGAAGAATGAAAAACACACAATTAGCTATGAGGATAGAACATTGTCCTTATTATTCTCTAGTACCACACAGACTCTTGCTTTCTCTGAAAGTTGGTATAAAAAGAAATATGCCTTTGATATACCAGTCAGTAGAAAGACAGAAAAATCCATACAGTAGATGAACAAATATCTCATAGATATATGTGCATATATATATATATATATACCATAAGTATGATGTGTAAATTATTGCATATTACAACATATGCATACATTTCTGTGAATTAAAAGTGAAAAAGTTGTTACTGCAGGAGCAGTATTTTTGTATCCTAGGTAGATGTAAAACTAATCTTTAAAAAAAACAGAAGTTTGCTGAATATACAAAATATGGAGGAGAACAAATTCCAAACTAAAAGGCCAGCTGTGCAAATATGTCTTGTTTATTTATTTATTTTTTTGGTTGGTCACTGGGCTTGAACTCAGGGCCTGGGTACTGTCCCTGAGATCTTTTGCTCAAAGCTGGTACTCTACCACTTTAAACTGCAGCACCACTTCTGGTTTTCTGCTGGTTAATTGGAGATAAGAGTCTCATGAACTTTTCTGCCCAGGCTGGCTTTGAACCATGATCCTCAGATTTTAGCCTTCTGAGTAGCTAGGATTACAGGAGTGAGCCACCAGCAACTGGCTCAAATATATGTCATTTAATTCATTTAAGTGGCAGAATTTCTAACAATAATGTTTGTATTTTTAAGACAGAGACAAATTTAAATATTGATTAATCAAGTGTGTTCAGCCAGATTTTAGCTTCGGAATTAGGTAAGTCTCACTGATTGACAAAAACAACACTAAAAGGGCCATGAGCCTATTTCTACAGGGTTAATATAGTTTAGATGTCATTTTACATGTTGAATAATATCTTTAAGGTCTTTTGGCAGATTTTTCGTGACTAGCTAGTGTTTTTTGGAGGTCTATAATTAAGTAAAGAAAATAAATGAAAAGGGCACTTAAGAATCATCTTCCTGAGCTCTTAAGCAGCAGCATCACCATGTCAAGGGTTCCAACAACAAGGGAATATGCAGAAATTTGCCCTTACATATCAGTAGAGGTGACTGAGATGGGGAGCTTTGTGCTTCCAGAGATACCAACATATGAAAATCAAATAAACTCTTACTGTTTTATCTCCATCTACCTTCATTTAAAAACATTGATGGCTTAGGAGAGGAACAGGAAAGCACAATGCTGTGTGCATCTGATTATACAAAATAATATTTATCAAAATGAATGAACTACAGGAAATGGATTAAAGGGTTTCTTTGGTGCTGTTTTTGTTTCCTTTCCTTTTTTCTGTTTGTTCATTTGTATGTTTTTGAGAGTGTTAGGGGAGGCACATAAAAGAAAGAACAGAGGGTGTATAAATACAGCAATGGTACTCAGTGGACACTATGTTGAAAATGAACTATACAACTTGTGGATGGAGATGGGAGGGAAAAAACTGGGAGTGAGGGAAAACCGAGGAAAAAGTATCATTGTCCAAAAAGAAGTGTACTCGTTACTTGACTTACATAACTGTAATAATTCTGTACATTACCTTTGTAATAAC
Organism: Dipodomys merriami; assembly: GCF_024711535.1. Classification (NCBI taxonomy): domain Eukaryota; kingdom Metazoa; phylum Chordata; class Mammalia; order Rodentia; family Heteromyidae; genus Dipodomys; species Dipodomys merriami. The sequence goes on along the minus strand of NW_027203381.1, from coordinate 64,382,763 downwards.
AATACAAATTACAGAAAAGCATTGATGGACAAATCTGTAATGATTCTTTATACTTTTCTGGACTTGAATGTATGCATTCTTCACTCTTTTCACATATGAGAAAGCTGATAATTCTTGCACGTAGAAAATACGAATAGCTGCACAAATTCTCAACAAATCTTTTTCCCTGTGAGACCTCCAGATATCAGTTTTTCTAAATGGCTCTTATGAATTATTTTTAAATTTTCACTTCATGACTAAACAAAAAATGTTCTCAGAATTCAAGTTACATCCAACTTATCTCATTCCCCATCTTGGAGATTTCAAAAATTAGACATGAAACAATTATAATTGTTTGTTGTCATCAAAATATTGTACCCACGAAGTTAAAAAGAAACCAAAAATATCCCCCAAAACACAAACAAAACAATATAAAAATCAGTTTTGTGGTAGCCCAGGTTTTTCTAGCCACAAGTTCTTGCCTTTCTGTTCCATCAATTTGGATATAGCCCACGTTACCATTCTTTGGTTCCATTATAGCCCATGTTATTATTCTTTGTACAAGTATACTCTGATATTCTTTGGAGTCGTGACGATTTTCCAAAAGTAGCTTTCTTTTCTTTCTCAGCAGTATCCCTTGAAAATTAATATAAAGAGATTTGAATAATAATGACATTGAGATATTATACCAGCTCTCCCTACAACTTGCACTATTTTAACCTTTTTTTTTAAGAACCCCATTTGTCAGCTTTCTACCTTTTGGCACACACAGTGTTCCAGGATTGATAACATTTGTTATGCATTGAATGAACTAATCCATTAATTTATCTACCTGCCTCCCCTTCCAGCACATAAAGCCATCATTATAGTGAGCAGCATTTAAAACTGAACAAACACTCAAGATCTGGGAGGATGGGGAAGCAGACACTATAGGAATATCTAAACAGTGAAGAAACTCCACAAAAAATATTTCCAACAAGTGTGTATCTTTAAGAGGATTACCTCTAGAGCCATGTTGGTGACTTTTCCAGAGTAAGCACTTGTGGGGCAGTTTGGGCTCACCTTTAGCCCTTGATTTTATTAAGAGCTCAGCACCCTGGGTGGAGAACTGGCTTGACAAGTTGGCACCTAACTAAAAGAAATTTATTTTTGTGGAAGGAAGGCAACATGTACAACTTTTACTCTGCAGTTTGGAGCTTGAGTATTAAAATTATTATTAATTTTGGCTATAATTTAAAATCATCATAATTAGGATAAAAAGTTGCCTACAAGAAATTATACTCATAAACTGACATGTTGAAATGAAAACTCTTGTATAACTAACTACTTAAAAGATAATAAAAATAAAGAATAAAAGTAAGTCAAGCACTAGTGGCTAATCAGTGTAACTCTGGGTTAATCAGGAGGCTGAAATTCTGAAGATTGTAGTTTGAAGCCAGCCCAGGCAGGAAAGTACATGAGACTCTTAACTCTAATTCACCATAAAGTTGAAAACAGAAATAAGAAAATACAGCAAAAAAAGCTCAGGAACAGGGGCTGGGAAGGTGGCTGAGTAGTAGAGCGCTTGCCTGGCATGCATGAGGCCCTGGGTTCGATTCCTCAGCACCACATAAGCAAAAAGAAAAATAAATAAAAGCTGGAAAAGTGGCGCTGTGGCTCAAGTGGTAGAGCGCTAACCTTGAGCTGAAGAGCTGAGGGACAGCGCCCAGGCCCAGAGTTCAGGCCCCACGACCAGACCCCCTCCCCCCCAAAAAAGCTCAGGAACAGCCTCCAGGCCTTGAGTTGAAGTCCTAGGACCAGCACCAAAATAGATAGATAGATAGATAGATAGATAGATAGATAGATAGATAGATAGATAGATAGATAGATAGATACATACATACATACATACATACATACATACATACATACATACATACATACATGCATACATACATGCATACATACATGCATACATACATGCATACATACATGCATACATACATACCAGATACATACATACATAGATAGGCAGACAGATAAAAAATAGCCATCTTAAGGTCACAGTTTGATAAATTTTGGCTATATATATGTGTATGTGTATGTAGTATGTATGATAGAAACACCATTATAAGACATGCCATATTTGTCCAACAAGTTTCTTTATGCTGTTTTACTCTCAGGCGAAACCAAAAACAACCACTGATCTTGGTTTCATCATGACAGATTTTACTTTTGCCTTTCTTCTAGCTTTCTATGAATGGAATTATCCAGGATATACTTTTATGTCTGGCTATTTTCTCAGCATAATGTCTTAGGATGCAGCCACATGGTTCCATGTATTATATTATATTTTAATTTCTGCATAGTATTTATATATATGCATATATATATTCTGTTCCTCCTTTTCTAGTGCCATTATTTGTTTAGTTGTTCAAGTGTTTTGAAATACTTTATTATTTCAGTTTTTGCCTACTATGAATTAAGCTGCTCTGCATATTGATGTATAATCTTTGAAAAACATATGTTTACACTTTTTCTTGGGTAAAACTCTAAAAATGTAACTGCTACATCATATGGTAACTGCACCTTCAAATTTAAAATTAATTGCCAAAATGTTTTCCAAGGTAGCTGTACAATTTTATAGTTTCACTAGAAATAAGGGAAAATAAAGTTGCATGTATTGAGATAGTCTCATTTTTTCCACTGTATTTTATCAATATGGTAATTTGATTTACTTTTTAACATTAAAATATTTTATGTTTTGGGGGTAAAAATCCTTTCTCAAATCATCACATTAAACACATTAAATTGACTCAATTTATCCGCAGTACTTCAGTGAAACTCAAAAAATAGTTTTTATTAGTTTAGAACTGCTATGAGTAAAATTAAGATATCATAATGGGGTAAAAAATATAATATACAATTCATTCTGTAAAACAAACATTTATACTTTATTTTATATTTTCATCATATACATCATGTACATCAAAACAACCAATTGAAAATCAAGTTTTAGCACCCAAATAGTTTACAGTTAAGAGATAAAATTTAAGAAGTTAGCATTATGCCTTTTATTGTATTGATTATATTTTAGTTTTAAAAACTTCTAGAATGTTAAGTTATTTAATATTTGCATATTAAAGAATCCTCAGGACATTACTTACTCTGTTCCTCCTTTTCTAATGTCTGTGCACATCCTAATTTTTAAAGGAAGAAAATCCTATTCTAGTTCAACAAAAGATTCTCATTCATGGGGCTGGGAAGGTAGCTCAGCGGTAGAGTGCATGCCTTGAAAGCATGAGGCCCTGGGTTCGATTCCTCAGCACCACATAAACAGAAAAAGCCAGAAGTGGTGCTGTGGCTCCAGTGGTAGAGCACTAGCCTTGAGCTGAAGAGCTGAGGGACAGCGCCCAGACCCATGACCAGCAAAAAAAAAAAAAAGATTCTCATTCATATTTGGCTTTTTCTATTCTTTCTCTAAACTCATTTGTGCATTTTTGGTTCAAAGATTGATTGTATTGTTATTTGTCTGTCACTGTTCATCACTGTTCTTTTTTTTTTTTTTTTTTTTTTTATTAAATTCTCAACTTCTTTTTAGTTATGCTGCGCCAAGGCTTGAACTTAGATTCTGGGCACTGTCCTTTTCAGCTTTTCTTACTCAAGGTTGGTGCTTTACCATTTGAACAACAGTTCTACTTTCAGCTTTTTTCTTTTTTTTAGTATTTTCTGGTTAATTAGAGATAAGAATCTTATGGATGGACTTTCCTGCCTGGGCTAGCTTTGAATTGGGGGTCCTCAGATTTTAGCATGTTGAGTAGTTAAAGACTTCCTGAGTAGCTTATGCCTGTTGATACAAGCCACCAGCACCAGGCAAATTCTCAACTCTTCCCATGACTGTAAGAACTTCCTGCTCTGTTGGCGCAGGCTCCTTTCACGGATGGCATGGCATATGCCTGCAATACTTTATAATTTTAAACATGTATCATGTTATTGTGTAGCCATACCACACATTTTGAAGTATCTGTCTTGTAGAAGAGCTTAAACAATATAATTTGTTTAAGGGCAAAGTGGATTATATTACTTATATGCACTATATGTGCATTTTATCCCTTAAGAGTCAATTAACATCTGATAAGACATCATTTTTTCCCCTGTGTATTTCATATTCTCACTCATGTCCTGAAAAAATAAAGTTAAACATCAGATTTTTTGGGGGGGAGGGGGGTGGGAGGATCGGTCTTGGGGCTTGAGCTCTAGGCCTAGGCGTTGTCCCTGAGCTCTTCAGCTCAAGTCTAGCACTCTACCACAGCACCACTTCCAGTTTCCTGGTGGTTAATTGGAGATAAGAGCCTCGTGGACTTTCCTGCCCAGGCTGGCTTTGAATCACGATCCTCAGATCTGAGCCTCCTAAATTGCTAAGATTACAGGCGTGTGCCACCAGTGCCTGGCAACATCAGATTTTTTTAAACCAGGCACTGGTGGCTCAAACCTGTAATTCTAGCTACTCACAAGGCTGAGAACTGAGGATCGCAGAAAAGTCCCTCTGAGACTCTTACCTTCAATTAACCACTAAGAAACCAAAAGTAGAGCTGTGGCACAAAGTAGTAAAATGCTAGCCTTGAGTAAAGAGCTCAAGGACAGTGCCCAGGCCTTGAGTTATATAGCCCCAAGAAATAACAACAGCAAAAAAGTTAAAAAAGGATTTTTGAATCCTCTTGTGGATTTTACTTTACATAGTGCATTTAAAATAAAAAGAAATGAGAATGCTAAATAAATAATAGAACAAAAATTTGTGGTTATCGAGGCTAGAAAATAGGAGGTTAGAGTGTTGGATTGTTGAGTTTTCCTATTTACTCTTTCTGAAAAATTATTAAAGAAAAGTTTATGACGCTGGTGCTGGTGGTTTACATCTGTAATTCTAGCTATGCAGGAGGCTGAGATTTGAGGATCATGCTTTGAAGCCAGCCCAGGCAGAAAAGTCCACGAGGCTCTATGTCCTGTTAGCCACCAAAAAGTGGAAATGGAGCTGTGACTCAAGTAGTAGAGCATTAGCCTCGAGCACAAAAGGAACAGTGTCCAGGCCCTAAATTCAAGCCCCACGACTGGCCACACACACAAACACACACACACACACACACACACAACAATAAAGTATATGAAAGTAGATGAAACACTTTTACTTCTCAATTCCACTTTACTTAGAAGCTTATTGCTGAACTGAACATCTATTTTTTTTTTTTACTAAAAATGTCTTATTAAACTAGATGCCAGTGGCTCATGCCTATAATCCTAGCTACCAGAGGAACTGAACTCTGAGGATCATGGTTTGTAGTCAGCTGAGGCAGGAAAGTCATGAGACTTTTATCTCCAATGAAGTACTCCCATAAAAGCCAGAAGATGAAGCTCTGGCTTAACTGGAAGAGCACTAGCCTTGAGCAAAAGAAGCTCAAGGGCAGTGCCTTTGGCTCTGAGTTCAAGCCCCAGGACCAACACACACACACACACACACACACACACACACACACACACACACACACACAGAGTCATACACACATTCACACAAAAGTCTTACCATTGCATTATGTGACTTTTCATAATCTGTCTTCCTTCTTTACAAACATAGCTTCCTACCACAAAGGAGTAAAGCTCAGGTGAAAGAGGTAAGGCATTATTTACTTCAGAGTTCTTTCTCACAACAAATATGGACTGAAGTGGACAAGTGCATCATGGCCAAATTAAAATATCTATCTTTCCTATTAGTTTGGTTAAATTAAATTATTGATTTTTTTCTAAATTGCCCAAGAACAATCAAACATTCTTGCGTCCCTTTGGCATAGAAGAATGGTGCCTAAGTTTGGGTTACTACAAGGGCCTCATGAATAACCTTGCAAAAGATCCATGTACAAAAAGGCATGAAAGGAGAATAGAGGTGTAGCTCAAATAGTAGAGTGCTAGTCTTAAGTAAAAGGAAAACCAAGGAAGAGCTCAGTGTCCCAAATTGAGGACCTAGTATCAGCACAAAAGGCATTAGTTAAGAGAGTTCATGAAGGCAACACCAACTTGTTCTGGGCAAGGTGTTAGGCTTGTTTTTTATTTATTTATCTTTAAATAGTTGCACAAAGAGATGTCAATTGAACCTGTTAATTTATGAGTACATCTTGATCAATATTACCCCTCCATTATTCTCTTCCTTATCTATCTCCACCCCATTAAGTTGGCTTTTTAGCAAGCTGTTTTCAAACATGGAAATATAAAAGTGCTTTGAAAGCCAATAGAAAACTGGCCAAATTCATGTGGTAGGTTAATAGTCATTTCAAGACATTAAGGACTGAATTCTTCTTAGAACAAATAGACAGCTTAGAACAAACATGTGGCTGTTTCATTCCAGTTTCTGAGTGGTGGTAGCCTAAGCAGGGAACTAGCCATGCTCATTTTATGTGTATGCTCTTTTAAAATGCCTGCTTAGCAGGTGGTATGCAACTCAATATGTGCTTATTAGAGTAAAACTGAGTTGACAGTCATTACTTTTATTTGGTAGGTGTGTAGGTATGAGCAAGCTACCTAAGCTCATGTTTTAGCTGTAAATAGGGATAAATGTAACTGCTTTGGTAAGAATTCTTTTAGGATTAAGTGAAGTAGCCCAGGAACTATTTAATTTCATGTCTGGTTTATAGTGACAATAGTGGTAGCCATTTTATTCATATCTAAAAATATGTGACATCTAAATCCTATGAGTGAATTTAGCACAGGGGTCAGGAGGGCAGCTCTGGAGTAGACTTCCTGAGTCCAAATACCAGATTAACGCTTTTTGTTTTGTTTTAGTTTTGCTATTTGCCATATATATGATAGAGTTTCAGTAACTGTCATAAGACTTATGTATGTAAAGTTTAACTGAGTATTTCTGTAGCATTCCAGACTCTGTTGGACATATATGAACTATAATATATAGTAAATATCTATTCAATAAAATGGATTGTAGAGTTGTTCACTTCATTTTATAATCATAACAGTTCCAAAGTTGAAAAAAGAATCCTTTTTCACCTTTATTAGTGTATAATTGATAAATAAAATCACAGCAAATTAAAGTGTTTAATGTGATCCTCACCAATCAGGTTAACTAACACATAGACACTCCCCCAAATTTAATCTTGGATGAGATAGATACATTGCAGTTAAAAATCAAACAGAATATTGATACTCAGCCATTAAAAGCAGTGACTACTGTTCCATGAGCAAGATGTATAATAGACAGTGAAAGACATCTGATGGTAAATGGTGCCTATTATATGATGCCATAAATATGAAATTCAAAAACTATAAATAAAGGTATAATGGTAGAAATCTGAGTCATAGATATCTTCTTGAGGAGTAATGAGTGATGGGGTGAGTCATGAGGGGACATTCTGCTCATTCAACAAATGTCAGTAAATATGTGCTGGTTATTTAAATTTTCATAAACGTCTACATTTAAGTTTTGTCATATATATATATATATAAATATATGTATGTACCTATTTGTATGTTTCAGTTTTTTAAAGCTGACATATTTTATTACATATCTCCTATTTTACCTCAGTTAAACCTTTCATCTGTGTATCCATCCAATCATACAATGATTTATCTATGTAGTCATTCTTAATATTTGAGAGTATAGATTTTAGCTTGAAATCTAGATTGTATAGCAATGGATTCTTCCCCCTCCCGAGTTTCTATTTCCTTATCTCTTCAATGTCATCATTGCTTATAAATTTCTCAGGGTGATGCCAAGAGTCTGCTGAGGTAAAATAAGTACTTAATGAAACACCTGGTGCATAATAAATATTCAATAAACAGTAAAGTTATATTTTTATCAATGTGTATAATAATGTAAACAATATATTCTATAGAGTTTAAAAGGTAAATATGAGTTTTAACTCTCAAAAGAAAGAACTAAATGGCCCCCAAACTGCTCTTAAATAATCATTAAACACTCACATAAATCTTGAACTTCTACATCAGGAGAAATAGAAAGATCACAGAGGAAAGACCTATTTTTAAGTTTTATATTCTAAGATGTATTACAAATATAGTGTACCTCTAGTACACATTTGAACATTCTTGGTTTTGAATACTTAAAAATTATATAAAATGCATTTATTATGGTTGAATTTTAAATGAGACATTTATATTTCAGCAGGGTTTTTGTTGTTTTTGCTGCTGCTGCTGTTGTTTTATGTCAGTCCTGGGACTTTTACACAGGTCCTCAGAGCTGTTCCTGAGCTATTTGCTCAAGGTTAGAGATATACTTCTTGAGCCACATTTCCATTTCTGGCTTTTTGGTGATTAATTAGAGATAAGGGTCTCTTACGGACTTTTCTGCCTGGGCTGGCTTTGAACCCAGATCCTTAGATTTCAGCCTCCTGAGTAGCTAGGATTACAGTCATGAGCCATCAAGCACCTGCCTATATCTCGGCATTTTAACCAATAAAATTCAATGTTACTTCAATAACTTTATTATTATAATTATATTACTTAAACCTACTGGTAGGAGAGAATGACCCCTACTGTGGGCAGTGTCCACTTACTTCACAGTGGTTCCAAAGTCTTAAGATTTACCTGACTCCCATAAAACCTTGTCAGCACTGAATTTACATCACAAATAGTCTCTACTAAAACTGTATTGCTTTTAGAGCCACTGTCAGCCATTTTCTCATTAAATGTTTAAAGTAACAAAAATTGAATGGCCAGGTGCTGGTGGCTCACCCCTGTTATCCTAGATACTCAGGAGGCTGAGATATGAGAATCATGATTTGAAGGCAGCCCACGTAAGAAAGTCCCTGAGACTTATCTCCAATACACCACTCAGAAAAAGCAAGAAGTGGCACTCTGGTTCAACCAGTAGAGCACTAGCACAAATTGGCTCAGAGACAGAGCCCAGGCCCTGGGTTCAAGCCCTACGTCCTGCAAAAAAAAAGAATATATGTGTGTGTGAATATATATATATATATATATATATATATATATAAAATGTATTTATGTTGGTAACAGTGTTGTAATTTATGTGCCCTATCTAGAAGAGCTAAAAGAAGATAACTATGAATTTCCAATAACTGTTTAGTCTTGTGCTGTCACAGTATCTTTTATCTAGCATTACATAAAGTGATGTTTCAGATGTGAGGAGTTTTAATTGAGAGAATTTTATAACATACATGACTTTCAATGCACATAACACAGATGGGAAGAAAGACACAGGAGGGGCATTGATGAAGATGCAGGGTATTCATACACTCACATGTTGAAACTCTTTGTACAACTGCTTAAAAATAAATAAAGAGTAAAGCTATAAAAATGAACTCCAGGAAATAGGATCAAGAAAAACAAAATGATTAACACAAGGAGATCCTGTATTGCATTTACCTCACTTCCATGATGGTATCTTTATACAAAATGATAATACCATATTCTGACTAAGATACTGACATTACTTTATGTTACTGTTCTTTCTTATTTTCCCATTGTGCTTGAACTTACAGATGTGTGTGTATGTATACATGCGTGTGCGCTCAGCTCCGTGTAACATTGTGTAGAGTATTGTGGATATCCCACAGTTACCCATTTAACTATGAAATGACATCTACAATATTCATAGGTCTTTTTTATGGGAGCATAGTTTTCATTTGGGGGAGGATAAGTAAGATTATATTTACTGGGTCCTATCAGAGTGTGCATGTGAATCTTTATAAGAAATTGGTGATTTAAAAAAAAAAATTTATTGAGAAAATACCGTACAGAGGGGTTACTATTACATGGGCAAGGTAATAAGTACATTTCTTATCAAGCATTGTTGCCTCCTCCTTTGTTTCCCCTTCCCATCCCATCCCATTTTCCCCCTCCCCAAAGTTGCAAAGTTTGTTTTCTTTCTTTTTTTTTTCTTTTTCTTTTTTCTTTTTGGTCGGTCGTGGGCCTGGGCACTGTCCTTCAGCTCTTACAGCTCAAGGCAAGCGCTGTACCGCTTGAGCCACAGCGCCACTTTGGGTTTTCTAGTGGTTTACTGGAGATAAGAGTCTCACAGACTTTCCTGCCCAGGCTGGCCTTGAACTACGATCCTCAGATCTCAGCCTCCTGAGTAGCTAGGATTACCGGCATGAGCCCAGCCCAAGTTCGTTTTTTGACATAATGTTTTGTACATCTCATTGTTGCAATGGGCCCACTTGTATCCCTATTTAAACAATTTGTTTTTTCCTTTCCCCTGCACAAAGTATACCAACATCAAATACAGTAAAATCAGGGATTATTCCGTGGGGGAGAGGACATACAAAGCAACAAAGAAATATATTATGAATATGTTAGAAACAATAGCAAAAAAGACAAAAAATTTGAATCCTTAACTTAGGGTTCATTTCACCTAACATTAACTTATCTGACCTTTTCTGCTTGTCTCAGACATATACTAATTATTGCCAATAAGGGAAACCATGGGAACCTATGTTTCTTTGGGCCTGGCTTACTTCACTTAATATAATTTTTTCCAAGTCTTTCCATTTCCTAACAAATGAGACAATGTTATTCTTTCTGATGGAGGCATAGAATTCCATTGTGTATATCTACCACATTTTCTTGATCCATTCATCTACTGAGGGGCATCTGGGTTGGTTCCATATCTTAGCTATGGTCTTTTGAGAATCCTCCATACTGCTTTCCAAAGTGATTGAACAAGTTTACATTCCCACCAACAATACAGTAGGTTCCCTTCAGGCCACATCCCCTCCAGCATCTGTTGTTATTAGAGTTCTTGATTATAGCCATTCTAACTGGGGTGAGGTGGTATCAGTGTTGTTTTGATTTGCATTTTTTTTATGGCTAGGGAGGTTGAGCATTTCTTCGTGTCTATTGACCATCCTTCTTTCCTCTTCAGGGAAGTTTCTCTTTAAGTCTTTAGCCCACTTATTTATTGGGCAGTTGTTTCTTTGAGGATTTGCCGAAATTTTTTTTAATAGATACCCAGAAACACAACAAATCAAAGAAAAGTTGGACAAATGGGATTGCATGAAATTGCAGAGCTTCTGCTACAAAGGACATTGCTAGCAAGATCAATATAAAGCCCACAGATTGGGAAAAGATCTTCACTAGCCATACAACGGACAAGGGTCTCAAATCTAAAATATACCTGGAGCTATGTTTTTTGGTTTTTTTGTTTTTTTTTTTACCAGCAACATGTGGGCAGTCAAGTTTATTTTACAATCTCACTGGAAATTTGTGCTTTCACCATTTTGAAAAGAAATCTGAACTGTTTTGTTAGTTACACAGTGAACTATCCCATGTCTTTATTTTGAATTTCCTAGTGGCTATCGATAGTTTTTATGGGTTATGTATGTACCTATTTGTATATATTATACACTTTATATTATATTTATATGTAATATTATATATATGTATACACTTATTGTATATATTTGTATGTATTATTTATTTGGATATATTCAATGTGTTGGTTTTGTGGTTTATGTTTGTTTTAGATACTGGCTCTTTTTCAGATACAGCAAACATGTAAAGATATTTATTCCAATTCCATAGCTTTCTTTTATCCTCTTCATATTTGCTTTCACAAAGAAAAGTTTTTAATCTTGTTGAAGTCTGATATATCAGATTTTCTTTCTAAAGATCATGTTTTTGTATTGCCTAATAGCTCTACCTATATCCACTATATTCTCTGTAAAGTGTGAGACAGTTTGAGTTCCTTTGATCCCCTTATTTTCTTGAGCACTCTGTTGAAAAGCTGTTGTTATCCTACTGAAATACTCTTGCAATCAGTCAAAATAAATTTGAGCATATTAGTGTGGGTTTAATTTTCAGGTATCTATTTTGTTCCAAAAAATGTCTCATTCTATGGCAGTACTACACTGTCATAACTGGTATAGTTTAAGTAAGTTTAATTTTGGGTAGTGACTCCATTCTATATGCCACAAGTCTCTTCCCATCTCTTCCCTTTTCCTTTCCCTTCATTCTCTCTTTTTCTTCCCTGTTTTCATCTTTCTCATTTTCCCTTTCTTTCCAAAACTTCTATTACTACTTATTATTACTGTGCTTAATAGGAATGGTCAGAATACACATCTCTACCTTATTCTTCATCTTAGAGGAAAATATTTACTGATTTTTAACTTTTAAATTATATTATTATATAGCTGGAGATTATTGGGAAGTTTATTATTTTTAAATTACAAATGAAGTTTAGCTTTGTTACACATATATTACATATATGTATATATGAATATATGTAAACTTACATATATATGTATATATATTTATATGTGAATATATGTATAAATATATTGTTTTTCCTTTTCAGTGTGTTGATGTGATAAATTACATTATAGATTTTCTTAGGTTAAATCACCATTTTATAACTAAAAATATTCTTTGTAAAACATTTTGTATCTTTGCTAATATTTTGATGCCCTCCCCCGCTGTGGTGTCTTGCTCACCTGGTGCTGTGAATAAACTCGTGATTAAACATGGGGAGGAATGAGCTGGGAAGCCTTCTGTTGCTTGACTGGGTTTAGGAACTGTTGGGTTAACATTTTTCTGCTGAGTGTGGAAATCAGAATCCTTCTGTCAGTCCCAGAATGTCAAAGCAATTGGCTTCCCTCTTGCTCCCTTTCCAGAATTTTTCTTTGATTGCCTTTTGCACTATTATAAGATACAATTAAATATATAAGGAAGGACATCCAGAAAATGAATGCATGGAGTTTTCTACAGACCACAAGTTGTAGATTTTTTTGAGATAACTCTGATTAACAATAATGTAGAGTTGACAGAACATTTCACAATATAGTCAAAATTCTCCTTACCAGTTTTAATGGAAATAGCAAATGAAGTAAAAAAATTAATATTCAGCCCAATAAATTTTATCTGGTGCTGCGGTTCATAATATTACTCATAATTTGCTCTTCATAAGCATTTGCTTATTTACTTATGTATTTTCATTTACCAAGGAAATAGAAAACCTTTCCAAGCGATGGTTGGGAGGGAACGCACAGTAAGATGTACTCCTCCTATTCTTCGAAATTTTAAGAGAAAGACTAGGCAGAATAATGGGTACGTTTTCATTAAACAGGACACGTAGTTTATTTTTACTATATACTCATTTTTCTTTTTCAAATAATATGCAATTAAGTAGATACCAGTGGCTAATATCCGTAAACCTAGCTACTCAGGAGGCTGGGATCTGAGGATCATGATTTGAAGCAAGCCCAGGCAGGAAAGTTCCTAAGACTCTCTTATCTCCAGTTAACCAGAAGTAGTGCTATGGCTTAAGTGGTAGAGTGCTAGCCTTGAGCAAAAAAACTAAGGAAAGGGCCTAGGCCCTGAGTTCAAGGCATAGTGTTGGCACCAAAAACAAATGAAACCACCAAAAACTACACCATTAATTTTAAAATACTATGTAGCTGTGCAAAGATCTGTTTGTAAGCACAAAAACACATGCACATGTACACACAAAGACACAGTCACAGACACATAAGTATATAAGTGTATGAATTGATTAAAAACCACATATGTAAAATAGTATTTTGTTTCATATTATAATATTGCTTTGCCAATCAAAATCAATGAAAAACTAACACTATACAAAACATTAAAACCAACAAATTAAAATATAATTAATATATGAGTAAAATAAACTAAAATGCTTTTACAGATTATATTTGCTTAAGAAAAGCATTCAAGTTGACGGGTCACTTTTATAGTTTAGCAGAATATTTATTTGTATTTTTAATTCATTCAGGGGAGTCTAAATCAAAAGGAAATGGGAGATTTAGTGAAGTCAATATAACTTGTAGAAGTAATGTAATCATTTATAACCTTTCCAATGTTGACAAAAACCACCAAAATGACTAAATAGTAATTATCTTAGTTTTATAGAGTATCATATTATCAACAGATAAAGTTATGCCTCTAAGCACAACTATGTTTATTGCAGCATTATTTACCATAGCTAAGATATGGAACCAACCCAGATGCCCCTCAGTAGATGAATGGATCAAGAAAATGTGGTAGATATACACAATGGAATTCTATGCCTCCATCAGAAAGAATGACATTGCCCCATTTGTTAAGAAATGGAAAAACTTGGAAAAAATTATATTAAGTGAAGTAAGCCAGGCCCAAAGAAACATAGGTCCCATGGTTTCCCTTATTTGTAATATCTAGTATATGTATGAGTCCAGCGGAAAAGGTCAGATAATGTGATGTCAGGAAAATGAACCCTTAGATGTGTATTTTAATGTTTTTTTCTTTCATGCATGTGTTTCTAACGCATTTATAAGATTATCTCTTTGTTGCTTTGTATGTCCCTCCCCCACAGTATAACCCCTGCTTTCACTATATTTGATGTCAGTATAACTTGTGGAGGAGATGGGGAAAAACCAGTTCTATACTGATACGGATACAGGTGGACCTGTTGCAACAATGAAAAGCACAAGTTGTCATGTCCAAAACGAGCTTTACAACGTCGGTGCGGGGGGGGGGGGGGTGGGGGGGGGGGGTGGGGAGGGGAGGAAGGAATAGGATTGGGATGGGGGGAGGGGGGAGGCTGGGAAGGGATGTGAAGGGTAAACAAAGGAGGAGGCTGCAATGCTTGGTAAGAAATGTACGCATTATCCTGCCCATGTAATTGTAACTCCTCTGTACAGTATGTTCACAAATAAAATTAAATTAAATTAAAAAAAAAAGAAATGTACTCATTACTTACTCATTTAACTGTAACCCTTCTGTACACTATTCTTACAATAAAAATAACATTAAAAAAAAAGTTATGCCTCTAGCCAGGGGAAAAGAAATAAAGTATGTCCTGATTAGTAATGCTGAGGTTAATTAATTGATTTAAATCATTCTGTCTATGAGAATTAGTTTAATGATTCTTTAAGATAGGTATTAAGGTAGGGTAAAGCAATGCTGAACAATTGAGCTTTTAACCAGCATAATCATGTATTGGTCACCTTTGTATGAAACATGCTTGTTAATTTTTGGGTATTTATAGTAAAGAATCCTTGACAACCTCTGTTTTGGGGTTCTAAAACATCAGTATTTATTTATTTATTTATTTATTGCAAGTACTACTCATTGAACTCTGGTCTTAAGCACTTCCCTAAGCATTTATGCTCAAGACTAGCACTTCCACATATGCTACAGTTGCATATCTGTCTTTTTGGTGATGACTTGGAAATAGGAGTCTCATGGGACTTTTCCTGCCCAGGCTAGCTTTGAACCACAAATTTCAGCCTCCTGAATAGTTAGTATTACAAACAAGAACCCCAGTGCTCAGGAATAATAATGGTATCTTTTAATGACAAAAAAGTGGTATTTCAGTGTGCTTTCTCACATTCAAATATTTCAGATGGAGTTAACACATAGGAAAGGACTTGCTGGCCAGGGCGCCTGTGGCTCTCCCCTGTAATCCTACCTACTCCGGAAACTGAGATCTGAGGTTAATGATTCGAAGCCAGCCTAGGCAGGAACATAGGTGAGGCTCTTATCTCCAATAAACTATTCAGAAAATAGCTGGACGTGGTGCTGTGGCTCAAGTGGTAGAGTGCTAGCTAGCCTTGAACACGGAGAAGCTCCGAGACCTCACCCCAAGCCCTGAGTTCATGTCCCAGGACAGGTGAGGATGAGGGAGGGGGAGACTTGCTGAAAGTCACAAGGAACCCAGAGTCCAGTCTTACAGAGCATAATCTTTTCATTTCACCACCCCTGCTTCTTATGACAT
Source organism: Dipodomys merriami (assembly GCF_024711535.1). Lineage (NCBI taxonomy): Eukaryota > Metazoa > Chordata > Mammalia > Rodentia > Heteromyidae > Dipodomys > Dipodomys merriami. The sequence goes on along the minus strand of NW_027203381.1, from coordinate 64,367,057 downwards.
TTGTACTACCTTTAGAAATAAGCATAAGTGTTTCAATATGCTTGAAAAACAAATAGCGATATTTTTTAAATCATTCTATAAACATTGACTCTGAATATATTTAAAAGCCTCATAAGTAATAGACATATACATATATATCATGGGATTAATCATTTGATTCTCTAATCAAGGCAAAGGGGCAGTGGCTAATGACCCAAGAGCAACACTGAAAGCAGTAATCCATTCCCTGCATACAAACAGTGGCTGAAAGGCAGATGGAGGTGCCATTTGTGTCTGGTGCAGGTGATTACTGCCCAGCCTGCACACCACTAACTTGTTTTTCTCTCCACCAGAAAAGTGTCCATTAACTTTCCTTAAGAGCCACAAGCAAAAGGAGAGGAATTTGTGAAGTTGCTGGTCCATATGGCTGGCAGTGAGTTAATCTGTGGTCCGAGCAGCAGGTAGCACCAGCCAGTCTGTCTGTTGGGGCTGTTAGTAACCCAGGGGCAGATCAGAGAACAGCAGGGAAGGGGATCAACTCGGGCTGCAAATACAGTCAGGAATGTGGCAGGAAATTATTTCTGAAAACACTCTTTAAGGCATAAGGGCAGCGATCAGATGCTTCATGATAAGTTATCTGCGCTTCATTTTGGTTATTTTAGAACTATTCAAAGAGATGTGAATTCACAATATGCAGTTATCAGGAGATTTCTCTTTATATAATGTCTTATATTAAGATAAGCATTTATAAGTATTTTTATTATCTTTAAGTAGTTGTACAAAGGAGCTGACATTCAACAAAGCAGTTTATGAATACAGTGCATCTTGATCAATGTCACCTCTTTCAATGTCTCCCAATCTACTTTGTCTCTTCTTCCTTCCTTCCTTCCTTCCTTCCTTCCTTCTTCCTTCCTTCCTTCCTTCCTTCCTTCCCTCCTTCCTTCCCTCTTTTCTTCCCCTTCCTTCCTTCCTTCCTTCCTTCCTTCCTTCCTTCCTTCCTTCTTTCTTTCTTTCTTTCTTTCTTTCTTTCTTTCTTTCTTTCTTTCTTTCTTTCTTTCTTTCTTTCTTTCTTTCTTTCTTTCCTTCTCCCTTCCTTCCTTCCTTCCTCTTTCTTTCTTTCTTTCTTTCTTTCTTTCTTTCTTTCTTTCTTTCTTTCTTTCTTTCTTTCTTTCTTTCTCTCTCTTTCTCTTTTCTCTCGCTTTCTCTCTCTCTTTCTTTCTCTTTTTTATTGCAAAGGGATGTACAAAGAGGTTACAGTTACATAAGTCAGGTAATGAGCACATTTCTTTTGTAACAGTGTCACTTCTTCCCTCATTTTCTCCCACCTCCTCTCCCCACAAGTTATATAGACTATTTTCAACATAGTGTTGAGTATCACTGTTGCATTTGTTTATAGATAACCACTTTGAGTGTTCTTTGAAATAAGGTATGAAGGTAGGAAGATTTTAAAATCATATTTTGAAGACAAAATACTGTAGATAAGGTTTTTTAGCAAAGGACATGGACCTATTCAAAAGGTAGGACTGCAGAAATCAATTCTCTGATGTACAATTAAAATAAATTAAAATAGGGACCAGGTAATAGTTACTTTAATAAAGCAGCAAAATGAGAGAGAACATGTAAGAAATGCTTGAAAACACTAAGGCATGGTAGAGTTAAGGGGAAAATTAGATATTGAAATTTATATGAGAAACCAGGCCAATGATAGAATTATTAAAAAATGGTTATTGGTATTTCCTTTCCTTCCTTTTGCTTCATTGCTATGTGCATCCTTCTTCATAATGTGAAATAGAATGTTAAACCTGGCATATTTCTGTGCCACAAGATTAACATTAAGGCACTTAGTAAAATGGACTATAGCAAGAAATCTGCTTACATGTTGTCTAGGTGTTTCTTTACCATAAAAATAAAGGAATTAATTTTTCCAACTTTCTTACATTAAAAGCCAGAACATTGTTGTCATTCTTTAAATATTGTGGAGAAAGGTCAAGGAAAAAAAGTTCAAGAAAGAGCTGAATTTAAAGTGTTGGCTGCCTAAAATGTGTTCTCCTCACTAGTCAATTTAAAGTTTGTCATAGAAACCAGGCACTGGTGGCTCACATCTGTAATCCTAGCTACTCAGGAGGCTGAGATCTGAGGATCTCAGTTCAAAGCCAGCCTGGGCAGGAAAGACTATGAGATTCCTATCTCCAATAAACCACCAGAAAACCAGAAATGGTGTTGTAGCTCAAGTGGTAAAGTGCTCGCCTTGAGCTGAAGAGCTAAGGGACAGTGCCCAGGCCCAGAGTTCAGGCCCCATGACCAAAAAAAAAAATATTGTCATAGAAACTCACCAACATCCTTGTTTTAAAGAACGATTATAAGAATTATAGTCAGGTTTGAGACGTGGACCTCAAAACACAGAGGGCATTATTTTCTTTTAGAGGAGTAATTGTGCATGTAACTTGTAATATTCCCAAGGAAATATTGGGAGAGATGCAGGCATACAACCAACATAGTAACTGGTATTGTACAGCTTATAAATGAAGTTGATGTATCTTCACACAACACTTGTTAATTACTAGAAGTATTTAGTCTTAAATACTTCAACAGAACCAAAGGCGCCACTGTTATTTTCAGGTTAAAATGTAACTTTCTGATATTTAAGGTGTGTGTGTGTGTGTGTGTGTGTGTGTGTGTGTGTGTGTGTGTGTGTGTATGTGTGTGTATGTGTGTGTATACCAGTATTGGGGATTGAACTCAATGCCTTAGTTTGTTAATCATGGCTGGAGCTCCACTACTTGAGCCAAATATTCACAGATTTATTTATAATTTAGATGGTTAATTGGAGATAAGAATCTCATGTATTGGGAACCTGGGGGTGTCCAGAGGGATAATACTGGGAGAAAATGAGGAAGGAGGTGATACTGTTTAAAAAGGAATGTACTCATTATCTGACTTATGTAGCTGTAACTCCTCTGTACATCACCATTACAAACTACAATTTAGGTAGGAGAAGGAGGGGAGTGTAGTTGTGGAGGTGGGAGGGAAGGCATGGTAGGGGAAAAACAAAGGATGAGGTAACTGCTTGATAGGAAATGTACTCATTACCTTGCTCATGTAACTGTAACCCCTCTGTACAGTATTTTTACAATAAAAATGTATTAAAAAAGAAATTTAAAGAATTCAAAAAAAAGAAAAGAAAATGTAAATCACACACACACACACACACACACACACACACACACACACACACACACACACACACACACACACACAAGGAATCACATGGACCTTTCTGCTTGGGCTCTCTTGGAACTGAGATCATCAGATCACAATCTTCTGAGAAACTAGATTGATTGTTGCGAACCACTTGCACCCAGCTCTAAACTTATTCTTAAAGATCTCTAAGACTATATTCTATAGAGAGAAAGAACTAAGTAGGAAAGAACAAATCTATATCCAACCCTTTCTTCTTCCAGGGACTCAAGATCTTTCTTCTCAGTGAGGTGTATTTCATCATCTGTTAGTTCATATTTAGAATTCTAAACTAAAATGGCTTCCTGCTTTTATGGGTCTAGATAGAATGTGGCTGTTTCTCTATTGTAGACCATTCTTTTGTTTGTTTTCTAGAGACATAGAAAGCAAGATTTTACTTCTGGGATGAAGCAGTTGCTCAGAGGTATTACTGACTATTACTTGCAAATGCAAATGGCCAATGAAAGGTTACTTCCCTCACAACTGTCCGTCCTCTGACACTTAGGTAATTACAGTGTCTGGGGGCAAGGATTCCAGAGGTCAAATTAGGTCTTCTCTTTGTCCTATTTGTTCTCCCCAACAGAATTATTGTTCTCAACTAAGAAAATGTGACCAAAACAACCTTTGAGTTATCTAATCTATTTTGAATTATATAATCTAAAGTAGATTTTAGGGGTTGGGAAGGTGGCTCAGTGGTAGAGCGCTTGCCTTGCATGCCTGACGCCCTTGGTTCGATTCCTCAGCACCACATAAGCAAAAAGAAAAAAGCTGGAAGTGGTGCTGTGGCTCAAGTGGTAGAGCGCTAGCCTTGAGCTGAAGAGCTGAGGGACAGCGCCCAGGCCCAGAGTTCAGACCCACGACTAGACCCAAAAAAAAATAAATAAATATAGAGGAATTTGGGTTTGTATTAGTTGCATCTTAATTTTTATTATATTTTACAAAACTACCTGTACATATGAAAATCTTAAAAATAAACAAGGAAGGTGAGTCAAGAGCCTGTAGTTTATGTCTGTAATCATAGTTACTCTGAAGGCTGACATCTAAGGATCACAGCCCAGGGCAGATAAATTAACCACCAAAAAGCCAGAAGTGAAGGTATGGCACAAATACTAGTGTCATCAGCTTTGAGTGGAAAAAGCTAAACAAGCCCCCAGTAAAGAAACACACACACACTAAAGAGAGATCTTTTCTATAAACATGTATAACCCTATACCAGTTCCTTGTCTGAGCATTCAATTTTTCATTTAATCAAGTCAGAAATGGGTCATGTTCAAGCCCTAAAGAAAACAAGTAATTCGGGCTGGGAAGGTGGCTCAGTGGTAGAGCGCTTGCCTTGTATGCATGAGGCCCTGGGTTCGATTCCTCAGCACCACATAAGAAAAAAGAAAAAAGCTGGAAGTGGCGCTGTGGCTCAAGTGGTAGAGCACTAGCCTTGAGCTGAAGAGCTGAGGGACAGCGCTCAGGCCCAGAGTTCAGGCCCCACGACCGGACCCCAAAAAAAAAAATTATAAAATAGATTTTATAAATTTCAGAGAAATTAATAGTGTGTTTCTATGTGAAAAAGTTTATACTTTTAGGAGGAAGAAGTTATATTTTCTTGATAACACACTATTTTTCTCTGAACTTTGAAGAGTCTAAAAGCGTATCTCATAGGTCACAAATACATATTAAAATTTACGGATTACTCAGCAATTTTGCCATAACCACACCATGTCTTTCTTGGAATAATAATTTTCTTTAAATTGTGATAACTCTAAAGGGAACCAAAACATTAATGTTTTTTCTATCTATCATGCAACTAATTTGCAGAAATGGATGTCAATTGTACAAATCTTTCAGTTCCCATTAAGGTTTTAGTATTGTCTATCCCAACCCATATATACCAATCTTAACTATCAATGTGGCTGAAACACAAATATTTAAATATGTGTATTGGGTCTGTGAGGAGGTTAAGTTATTAAGGCCAAAGTGGGTGTACCAAATGAACTATCTTATTTGATAAATATATTTTCTAAATGATTAACATATGCTCTTTGATTTTCAGAGAGAAAGTCATTTTAGCATAAATATATGATGAATAATATCTGAAAAACTAAGAATGATGAGGTTTTTATACATACATTTCAATTAAGTAAATCAACAAAATGTTTGAATAGATTGTACACAAAGTAGATCAAAGAGTAAACCACTGATGTATCTTCATTGTGATAATCATTACTATATCTCTGTGTTAACAAGAAAATTTCTAGGGACATTAAGAAGCTAGTACATGGTATATCCTTCCTAAAAGATCTTTTGTGGCTTCTTTTTCTCCTCACATCTTTGACCCTATTTCTTCTGAAGGAAAGTATTCTCTTTGCTTTTTTCCCTATACTTTCTTTTATAGTTTATATACTTCAGAATCAATATTACATTTTTTATATTAAGAAGTAAAACAAGACTTTCTTCTGTAAGAATCCAAGTGGGTTTTTTGGTTTTGTTTTTCATTAATGTTATTCAAGTCCTTCATAATTATACTTATTATAAGGCTTTTTTTGATAGAAGACCACTCTTTAAACAGCAGCAAATAGAGCTAGGCCTTGCTAGTTATTGACAGCAAGAGTGTGCTGCCTGTGTTCAAGATTGGGTGATAATCTATTGTTATAGAGTTTATTAATTCCATTAAAGCCCTTAATATAAGCTCCTATTAATTGTATCTTTAAGCTTCATTCCTCAGCTTAGCAAGGTTGAAATTTCCTAATTGGAATCTGGACTGTAATTATAGTTTACTTAGCTGGAATTTGCAAATTATTTTGCCTATTACAACTGTTAAAGTTGAATCTCAATTGAAAGAAAACTTTCAATAAAGAGGTATAAAGAGGCCTTACCACACATGAAAAGCTTTGTGGCATACAGGCATAACAACTCTGAAAGTCGAGCCATTAAAAGTCCTATGATGCTGTCTCAGTGGATAAATGACTCTTTTAAGATCATATCTTCTGGAGCAGAGCTCTTTTTGTGCACAGTACATTTGTTAACAATCATCTTAGGAATCCAAGATTTCCAGAGGAATAAAATGCCACCGAGGACTCAAATTGAAATCTTTTGACTTGAGTTCAGATTCTGGTTCACCATTCTACCAGTCAAGAAGCTGAAAGTAACACAAACTAAAACATATAAGTCTTCAACTTATTTGAAGCTAAAAATTCACTATAAGATGCTTTATTCCTATTAAAAATGTCTTTTAGGAAATCATGTGTTTGTAAATCAAGCCCAGATATAAATGCTATTCTGCCAAAACATTGTTTCAGTAATTCAGAATGGAAGCTTTTTTTAACAATAAGATGGAAATATTGTCTTCATCAAAGACAGATAATAAATCTAGTTATATTGTGGAAAGTACCATTTTGTCTGTTAATATGTGTTTTAAAGTACATATAGAAGATATGGTACATTCAAACACAGCAGAATTGAACAGAATCAAGGTATTATTTATATGTCCTTTCTCTCCCTTTCTCAAATTATAAGATGGGATGTGGGAGTAAAAGCCGGGATAGCCTAGTGCTTTAGAATTACTGATAGTTCAAACATGAAATTCTTTTCTGATACTGTTGTCATTAATAACATTTCCAGAGTATAGCTATAAACGAGGCATGAGACCAACCACAATATATTATTTAATTCTATCTCTAGCAATGAATTTAAACAATCCTAAAATTTCAGAAGTCAAATAATGATATATTTAACACGATAAGGCATGTGTGGTTGAAGGCACATTAGTTGAATTAATAAAATCGTTAACTTCAAATATTTAGTATGAGTAAAAAAATCTAAGTAAGCTTTGTTATTGAAAGTATAAAATGTATTATTGTTACCCTACTTAAAGAAGATAAAATATACAGACTAATAAATTTTAAATAAACAAAACACGCAAACAAATATAGACAGAGTGCAAATACCATAAGGAAGAGAGAGTCTGTCATTGTGTCCAAAAGGCCAGAAACAAGACAAGCATCAGTGGCTCACACCTGTAATCCTAGCTACTTAGGAGGCTGAGATCTGAGGATTGTGATTCAAATCCGGATGGGCAGGAAAGTCCATGAGACTCTTATCTCCAATAAACCACAAGAAAATCGGAAGTAGTGCTGTGGCTTAAATGGCAGAGTGCTATCCTTGAGACCTGAGCTGAGGGATGGTGCCCCGGCCCAGAGTTCAAGCCCCAAAACTGACCAAAAAACAAACAAAAAGAGAGAAATAGGTATTTAATGGTCAGTATTTAAAGGAAATATATTTATTTGGAAATGAAGGTGAAGAAAGAAAGATCAATACAATATAAATACCAAAGGAAAGTATTTTAACTGCTGTATTTATTATTATGTTGTACAAAAACAAAATGGGCACAAAAAACAAATCTCAAAATGGGCACATACTCTTTGGAGAAAGTGGCTTAAATTAACAAAAGAACTGGAGAACAGTGCATATAACAGTTAGCTTTCTCAATGGTAATTAGAGCTCCTGAAAAGCAGTTAATTTCCAGCTATTACATTCCTGTAATCCAGCTACTCTGGAGAAGGGCACAAAAGAAAGGCAAACTTGAGAGCAGGCAGAATAAAATTAGTAAGCCTTTATCTCAAAAACAACATTCTTAAAAGAAAAAGAAAAAAAAAAGTGACTGAGGCATGGCCAAGTAGTATAATGTGCACAAGTCCATTGGTGCAATCACCAGGATCACAGTAAGATTCAGTTTTTGTATGTGAAGAAAACAAAAAACAAACAAATAACAACAACAAAAACACCTATTTGTTTATCTGTAGAATCTGAGGCAGAAGTCTAACCAGGATTACTACTGCATAGTGCATGGTAGTACCTGGCAAAATATCTGAAGGAAGGAGGATCACATCTTCATATGGAAAACTGAGAGAGTCTTAGTGTTAAAGCTCAGGCTCTGCAAGAACTCTGTAAGAACTCCATTCAGGAGACCACTATTCCCTTTGAAGGCAGGCCCCCAGTGACTTACAGACCTCTCATTAGACTCCACCTTTTAAATGTCTCCTGTCATCTCCAAATAATATATAACTGGAAACTAAACTTTCAAAATATGGGTCTTTGGTGGGACACAAACATCCAAACCATGGCATATTGAGAGTGAAGGCTTCTGAGAAAAATTGCTGGTGTTGATGAGAAAAGGAGACAATCAATGTTGCTTTTACAACAAATGCATATCTGCTGCATGCATGAACAGTACACAGACATTATTTTGTACTCAAATACAATAGCATGGGGAATCATTTTCCATAGTGGATTGTTTTTGATAAAGGGTGCCAGTGGCTCATGCCTGTATTCCTAGCTACTCATGAGGCTAAGCTCTGAAAATGGCAGATCAAATCTAGCAAAATGCTAGAACTGGAAGGGTAACTCTCAAGTGGTAGAATGCCAGCTGTGAGTGGAAAAATCAAGTGAAAGCATGAGGTGCTGGGTTTAAACAGTAGGATGTGGTGTACACACACACACACACATACATGCCACACAAATATACACAGACACACAAATACACACACATAAAAATAAAAAACGAAACATTTATCCTTTACTAACTAGTTGCCTGGGAAGAGGATAATCAGGGCTTCTATACTCCTTGCCCCATGTGGCATTATATATAAGCTTACGACACATCTGTGAAATAAAGAGCTAGGCAGAGTGTCCTGGATCACACCTTTCAATAGGTCTCTGCTAGTTTTATTTTGGTCACCTGTTCAGAAAGTCCTGCTAACAGCTCTTGTGATGTGTCTGGAAATATATATTTTTTTCTGTGTGTGCAAAAGCGTATCTTCTCACACACACAAAAAACTAATTTTAAAAACAATTTATTATATTTACAAATAAATAAATGATTCAGGAAAAGGGAAAAAGCAATTTATTTTCCACTGGAATCTGAGGGCAAAGTTTGATGACCCTTCTACCCAAATCAAGAGGTATTATTCTACAAATCATCCTGAGCTCCAAAGTTAAACATTTTACATCAACTAGCAATACCTATTGGAAACTGTATACAATGTTCACATCTTCTGTTATCATGTATATATAAACAAGATAGTTATGTTTTACAAAGAAATGCATGTTCTTGCTAAATAAAATACCCATGAACATTGTGAGCCAAGAGAATTTCCAGAATTTTCTTAGTGAGAATAGAGACAACTAAGAATTCTAACTTTATCTAAATTTTTTCTTTCCTTTGGACAGTCTCATATTGTTTTTGGATTCTTGTTCATATTCTAGCAAAAATCCATGACCTTTGTTATCTATTCTTATATGTTTTAAATTTTTTTTCAGAGTAATTTTCTAATTTCCATTCATCATTTACAATGTGTCAGACACTATGGTTACTACCTTTGTGAAATTATCTCATGGGATTCTTATAAAGCACCAGATGATGATATGTACCCTGTAAAATCATAGTTCCCAGTTTTAGTGTAAGTGGTATTGCTTAAATTCAAGTCAAAAGAACCTCCTGCTTGTTATCACAAATTATCTACTTTGGATGTATTTTTTTACTCTTAAACTGCCCGGTCATGAAATGGCACACTTATTTCATTCACTGCTGCATCTGTTGGGACAAACCGATGTGTGTATACAGTAGACATTTAAAAAGTATACATCCTTATTGCAACAGGGCTAAGAATATTGAGTAATCAAGTTCATTTTTAGATTAACTTCCTATATATAAATATAGAAAGTTACATGTACATATATATTTATTTTATTTGTTTATTATTTTTTGCCAGTCTGGAATAAAATATATAAAATATGTAAATATATAAAATATATTTTTATAGTAATTATTATAATATATACAAATATATTACAAATATAAATATATAAATAAATATATACAAATATACAATATAATAATATACAATCAATAAAATATGTTAAAAATAGTTATAAAATATTGAATGCTTCAGTAAAAGATAAGGAAAGCAAAAGGAGTAAGGCCTACTGGTGCTAGAGTTAAATGTCTGAAGTTTACCATGCAATGTTACAGAAAGGGGGGACATAGAGTAAAGGGAAATGGAGTTCAGAGTGTTAAATATGGGACAAAGAATAACTGCTCAGTTATTCCAGAAAGAATTAGGAAAGCCTGACACTGATTGCTCACATTTGTAATCTTAGCTTCTCAGGAGGTCTGGAGAATTCCAGTTCAAAGTCAACCCAAGCAGAAAAGCCTGTGAGACTCTCCAATTAGCTAGCAAAAAGCAGTGCTGGGTGCATGAAACAAGGGGTAGATGAAAACAAAAAAGCTGTTTATCACCTCTCTCTGTCTCTCTGACTCTATCTCTGTCTCTGTCACTGTCTGTCTCTGTCTCTGGCTGTCTGTCTGTCTGTCTCTCTCTTTCTCTCTCTCTCTCTCTCTCTCTCTCTCATACACACACACATACACATGAAAAATTAGGAAAAACAGGGCTGGGAAGGTGGCTTAGTGGTAGAGTACTTGCCTTGCATGCCTGAGGCCCTGGATTCGATTCCTAGCAGCACATAAGCAAAAAGAAAAAAGCCGAAGTGACACTGTGGCTCAAGTGGTAGAGCGCTAGCCTTGAGCTGAAGAGCTGAGGGACAGTGCCCAGGCCCAGAGTTCAGGCCCCACGACCGGAACCCCCCCCCCCCAAAAAAAAGAAAAAAAAAGAAAAATTAGGAAAAATAGTAAGTAAAGAAATAAAATCTGAAACTCATGCAGGATTGGGATAATCCCTTTTTTTGTTCCTACCACTCCGAGAAGAAATTCTTATAATAAAGATCATCTTTCAAATTAAAAGTGAAATAAAGGTCCTTATAGTTTTGAAAGAAGATCTTTCAGCTAAAATAAAATTATATTGGATAGTAGCTTTAATCCAGATAATTAAAAACTGATGTCCCAATAAAAGAACATATGAGCAACTTTCTAGAAAGGATTATAAAATTATTTTGTGCCATTTATGGTATCACATTATTTAAACAGAATAAATAAATTATAAGTATGTAATCAGGTTGAGAGTTTAAATAATATATATGACAATAAGAGAACAATTAAGGGAATATGAATGAATCCCTATTTGTATAAAGTTTCTGCACTTTACCAGAACTTAGAAATAGGTTGTGGTGAGTTAAGATATATCATAATCTCTAAAATAAAGCATAAATAAAATATATTTAAAAATGTAAAAAATGAAAATTTTCACAGTAATATCATATTAACTAATCAGCTTTAGGAAAACAAACAAGATCTTTGTAAAATATAAAATAGGAAACTTTACTAAGGAGGAAATTAATATGCAAACTAATTTTCTACTGAGTAAAGTCATTAATTTTTAGTTTGTTTTACATAGAAACAGAGAAAGGCCCAAGTGTCTTCACTAGTAATTTCTACCTATCACTTCAAACTAAAAATATTTTACTCCTTTAATATTTTAATATTAAAGGAGTTGGGCATAATAATTTGTGTCTGTAATCACAGCTGCTCAGGAGCTAGAGATCAGAAATATTGAGGTTTTAGGCCAGCCTGGACATAAATTTCTATGACTGTCTTCTCAACAGAAAATGTTGAGCATAGCACCATACCTGTCTGTCTATAGGCGGGAAAATACTACTCCAGGCTAATCTGGGCAAAAGCAAAGCCTCTCCTAAAAATAAACTCTGCATTTAACAAAAATGAATATTGGGAAATTGAAACAAGTATTGATAAGGCTATGGATACTTGTGGGAGAAGGTGTACATAAAAAGATGGGGAAAGACAGAAAATATAGTGAAAATACTGTCAATGTGTAAATGTTGAATGAGGAATAAGGAAACTGGATGGAATGGGTAGGGGAAGGAAAAGAGAATGAAGGAGGATGTAGGGATGAATCTGATCAAGATACATTGTAGTTGCAGCATGGTTCCTACTAAAGTATCTTACTAGTTAACCAAACCAATAGACCAAAACACTGCTCTGATAGTGAGCTGATATCAAATAGAAGCCTGGAGCCCTACTTGAAATCTTAGAGTGCCTTCTTACGTAAATATTGAGAAGGATTAGAAAAGTAGAACACAGAAGTTTTACTTTTGAAACATAAAGTGTCTGGTGATTATCTACAAAACACACTGATTCAAAACCTGGCAGATTTTCCTAGTTTGCAGTAGGTTGGCATAAGAAATGTATTTGGGACTCAGTATGAGCAGTTATACAGTTTTTTTGTTTTGAAGATACATAAGAAAATGCTTATATCTTCAGCAGAAAAAAATTCAAAGAATTTATGTAAAATAAGGTTACTCTCAACTTATTATATTCCCAATAAACATGAAAACACACACTGGTAATTGCTGCATTTATAAACTCATGAACTCAGATTTCCCTCTGAATAGCAAAATACAGAACAACCATAAGTTCCCAAATGCTATTCTCTCTTTATCCCAACAGGTGGGCCCAAAGCTTTTCTATACACCCAGTTATTGCTGGACAAATCTTTCCCTCTCTGCCTAAGCCATTCACTCCTCCCTTGAGCCACAATCCTTTATGATGAGATGACTCATTAAGCTTTCTTCCTAGTAGGGAGCTGACACCCAATTAATGAGCTGACACTGTTCTGTGTCTGCTCTCACTAGTGCAATAAGTCTCTGTTTACAAACACAGGCTGTTGGGCCTGTTAGGGAGGGCACGTTAAAATCTCCCTGCTGGGCCAGTTTGTTCAAAATCATAAGGCTTCTTTAAACAATGTCTTTGTGCCTTCAACATCAGACATACTGCTTTTCAGCAGGAAGCAAGTCACCCTAATGACAACATCCTGTTTGGCGGGAAAGGAACCAAAGGAGCCCAGGTTTGGGATTATAAATATAAATGGCAATATTTTATGACAGGGTTTATTCACTATATTTTTTAAACAGTAGTTCAATGTTTGCCTTCCAGATGAAATTTCAGATTTGCAAACTGTTCTCCAGCTGAAAGGTGTGGTTAAATATAGACTCGGATTCACTTCTTTCATTAAAAATTCTGTTTGCCCTATTCCATTTGGCAAATTTCTATCTAACTTTACTTGTCTAAGCATCATTTCTTCTGAGAAGTCTTTCTTGAATTGAGTAAGTGATATTCCCTTAGATTAATTTCATTTTTAATGCCCTCCTAGTAGCACTCATCACATTAACTTTTTTTAGTCCCTTTCTTTTGCTAAAATGATGATTAAGACATAGCAGATGTGTCAGTGAACCCTTGTAATCCCAGTATGAGAGGCTAAAGCAGAAGGATTGTGAGTTTGAGATCTTGTGTCCTGAGCGATACAGCATAAGACATTGTCTCAAAAAAGGAAAACAGCATTGTCCATGATACATGATATTGAATGGCTTTGGTTTTCAGTTCTAGGACCATAAGTTTCCTATAGTTGTGCTCTACACCTATTAGCATACATTGCCATTTCATCTTATTCTTAAGAAACCCATGTGTGTTAAAAGTTTATCTTTATCTGTACCCTTGGACTTCCAGTATTTCCCAATTGAATGTTTAGTTATCTGGATCAGTCATATCAGAACTTATACAGAGCTAGTTGGAAAATGTAGTGCTACCCATGAGCCTTCTTCCTCCAGCTAAGTTTGACAAGTAAACACATGCTTAAGTACTGTTTAGGCTGGAAAGAAGAGCTAGACATGATCTGGCTTTGCCACCTCTGTCTCTGAGTCAGTATGGCTGGAACTAGAGACCGATAGCAAGAGAAATAGGAAAACAGGCGCAAGCGCTAACAACACTTCAGACTAGGCTGAGTATAAATTATCTTAAGATTCTAGTTTTCTTCATAATAAAAAAATAAGTGAAAACATGAAATGGTTTCTGATGGGGATAGGCAAGAAAAGACAAATTTATATTTCCAAAAGATTATTTTACTGCCTACTAGGATTTGGCTAAGAGGATGATCTAAACTCATATTAGACCAGCTTGGCATCTACTGCAGCAGAGAGGAAGGAGATCATGGAATTTGGGGCAAGATTTCTGGTTGTAATGAGTGACATGGATATGATAAAGGTAATGTAAACTTGAGTACCATTTAGGACATAAAAATACAATTCTAGCAACCTAGAATTTCTTTGGAGCTTTTCCCATAGAATGATAGAAACAGAAACCATGATGGAATGCGATAGAGGATAGTGAGAAATGAAGAAATAGAATTAGTAAGCATAAGACAGTGTTTTCCTTCCTTTTAAGCTAGGAAATTTGAGTTACATGAAGTTTAAATATTAAACCTTAGATGAACAGTTCAGTGGGTTTCACTATACTCATGTTATTATGCAACTCACAACCATTAGTCACTAACTCATTTCTCAATCATTAGTTTTAACAGGAGGTCCAACAGAAGTAGGAGAGAAAAAGAGTTATCATTCCCTACATGCTTTCAAAATGAAAGGGAAAAGCATTTTTTTAACGCTTCATGAGAAAGATGTGTCTGAGTTAAAGAATAATGCATGTTTCCAAGAGGAGATAATTCAATGAGATCCAACAGTTAAAGTAGGGGTTTTTGACAGAAAATAAACAGGTGGGTTTTGTTTGTTTGTTTGCTTGTTTGTTTTTGAAGACACTGTCTTACTGTGTTGTCCATACTTGTTTTAAGCCTCCCAGTACTTGAGATTACAAGCACATGCCACCATGAGCAGCTAAGAAATGGAGGCAAGGAGAAAGGAAGATATAGCCACAACAGCTGTCAGTTAATTTATTTTTCATATCTAGGAAAACTTGGGAATTTTTCATAAATATATATATATATATACGTACACGCATATGGAGTTAGACTCATAATTATAATAATTATGAGTTAAATAATTGTGAGTTGAAAACAAGCATTATAGCTCAGAAGTCATCTTAAAAGTTAGATATATATTCAAACAGATGAAGGGAAGTTCTTTCACTCAATATACATTAAATGAGCTAAACAATTTCAGACAAAGCACTAGTTGGGCAGTTGCCAGGTAAACAAAATGGAGCCCATTTCCATGTATGGGATAATCTCAGAGAATTTACTCTGCAGTGCCACCGAATATTTGAGCCTTGATCCATAATGAATGCACTGACTTTCAGTGCTCTGGTACATAAAAGTACCAGAGCACTGGACACACAGTGACAAATTAGGGTTACAATCTTGGCAGCTAGCTCTAAGCAATGTTTTCAATATTCTAATACAGATCAAAGAGGAAATAATGATTTCTCTTTAGCCAAAAGGGAAATAATGGACTTGTGTTTTGAAGAATGAATATATTTCCAGCTAATTAAGAAGAATGTATTGTATCTGTAAAAGGAAAGAAATGTAAAGCCTGATTAGACTTTGAATATGCCACATAGAAAGTGATATCTGATATGTATATATATATATATATACATACACATATACATATACATGTATATAGAGGTGCATGTAATGTATATATATATACATACATATATATGTTTACATGCATACATATGTACATATATATGTATATTATATTATGAATCTGTTATATATATATATGTATATATCAGATACATTTGTCCAGATGCATTCATTCAAGATGCATGAGCAAATCTTTTAGGAAAATGGATTACTGGAATATAAAGAGGGATGAAAGCAATGGCCAATAGAATCACATAAACATTCTAGCCCTCAAATTTGTGCCATTCTGAATAACTTACCTAACTAAAAACTGTGCTTATAACAAATACTCTATTAAGTATGACATTGATCAGTAAACATTCTTAGAGGATAGAAAACTTGTTTGTTGTATGTGTATGTATATATATATATATATGTATGTATGTATGTGTTGTGTGTTTTTGCTCTCATGATCACCCTCCTGCTTAGTCTTTACCACTCTAAGCTGGCACTCTACCACTTGAGCCACACCTCCACTTCCAGATTTTTTCTAGTTTATTGGAGATAAGAGTCTTATGGTTTTGTCTGCTTGGGCTGGCTTTGAAACACAATCCTCAGATCTCAGTCTCTTAATAGCTAGGATTATAGGCATAAGTTACTAGTGCCCAGCAGAGGATGGAAATTTGTTGATGCTTATTGAGCAAAGGAAAGAAAGAACAGGAAATAGACATAGACAAATGTATCAAAGACTGTGAGTCTTAGACCAAGAAAAAGAACACTGGCTTCCCCACTGGGCAACTGTAAGTCTTCTCTCTTGAAAAATTAACTACCCTTTAAAATTTTTCAATGTGTAAAATAAGTTTTGTTTTTGAGAAACAGGAAGTGGCCTGGCAAAGAAAAAAATCTAATTAGTACAATTCGCTCATCCATCTTGTCCTGACTGGCTATTAGCCTATCCTGTGATATCATCACTACAAGATTTGCTTGGTTCTAAATTTCACAGTTAGGGTAACATTTATCTGCTTAATTAGTGATAAGGAACTTGTTTCTACTAAATGGGTCCATAATTTCCAGACTTGGCATTATAGAAAAGTTCATTACAAAACAGACTTAATGTCAAATGAAAACCATAATGTTTTCCTTGTCTCTTCTTATGTCTACAATCCCCAGATCCACAAGACATGCATGTACATATGTTAAAAGTTTCTTTTTAAAATCTGAGGGGCAAGGAGGGGAAAGAAACTTTGTTAGTTTTGTTTAATCAAGCTTTTGTCACATTTGTTACACTACTGAGGAATTTTTATCATGACTTTGTCAATAGTCATTGGAAGTATCACTCACTTTAGTTAGCACTATAGACTGGGATTATTACTGTCATCTAAAAAGTTGCCTGGAGCTAGAAGATCTCCTTTCTCATGGGTTGTGCCCAAGGGAACGTCAGCTTCTCATTACGTGGACTTCTCAAGGAAGTTGCTCAAGATCCCTCATAACAAGGCAAGAGATCAGGAAGGCAAAAAGCCATGGTTTTCTGTTACCTAATCTCAGAAAAGACAGTCACTTTCTTGTTCTTCCAAGTGAGTCACTATAAATACAGCCCACAACTCCAAGGGAATGTGGCAGGGTGTAGCGGGTTAGTTCAGCATCTTGTCTGCTCAGTCATGGACTTGTTCTTCACTCACTCTCTCTAGGTATGTTTCCAGGAATGTGGTGTTAGAACGTTTATAGAACCTAAACAGTAAAACCAAGAAAAGGAAAAAAATGCAGAAATATTGATAATAGCCAATTTTGAGGGGAAACATTTTTAGTACAGAGACTACCATACTTAAATCTTTGGGTACAAATTATAAACAGTATACGTAAACTTATTAGATTGTGGGAAAGTATTTGTTGGACACGTACAGGTTGAATACAATGAGTGTACGTGACTTTTCAATTAGGCAGCACAAATTCATACACTCTCTAGGAACATCTTGAGAACTGTTTCTTTCTATGAAATAGAAATACCCATCTATTCTTCATCAGATAAACTCAAATTCCGGTCTATTATTATACCTTCTCCCGGTGTTTTATATGCTTTTATTTTTCTCAAAGTAATTCTAGTATAAATAGTGTCTTTCGGTGGCTCTTTAAAGACTTGCTGCAGCCTTCTCTTTAGGGGGGGGGGGGTGGGGGGGATGGAAATCACACCAATAAACGATGACATCTGTGCCTGAGATCATTGGGAGCCATTTCAGGTAAGGCCATGTGTTGTACCTTGACCTAACATCTCATTTCTCTCCTCACCATTGTGGCCAATTAAATGAGGGGCCTTTGAAGGAGCTAGTTGACTGGTCTGGTCGTGTGCCGGCTACCACCACAAGAGCTTAAGGGCCACAAATCTCTGTTATTACCAAGCTGTTGCTGCCAGAAGCATGCTGATTCCTGACAAAAAGAATAGATTAGGATCAATCAAATCTCCCCGAGGCTTATTGGTGGGACTTTTAACCACACCTTCTACCTCAAACTTTCCCCTCCACTCCTTCCAAGCACCTACCCAGCAGCAAGCTAACAAGGTGTCTGCCAAACCATATGTTCATAATTAGTTAACTTCTTGCCCGTCGCTAGAGGTACCACTGAATCAGCCACAGCTCTCAAGGGTGTTGGGCATCCAATCAGATACCACCCACCAGCCCCAGCCCCTCCCCTCAGCAGTAGGAGAAGAGGCATACTTAATTCCAGCTGTGGCATTGTTAAGTGAATTAACTTTATCCTCAATTTAAAAAGCCAGCATGAAATCAAAGGAGACCCCAGAGAAGAAAAATAGAGAAAATGAAAAAAAAAATGCTTGTAGGTTAACTCAACAAGTAAGCTGAATGAAACTCAACTGGGTTGGCCCCTCCTAGCCAATCACTGCAGAGCAGGTTTCTGGCACCGTTGTTACTTCTGGCATAATTCTTCCTTTTATTTCTCAGTTCTGTGGTTAAAGTCTCTTGTTACACACAGAGGGGATTGATGATATAATTGTTTATGAGTCTGTGGAACACATTTTTAGATAGTTAGTGAGATTACCCGGCAATGAGAAATTAATGTTAAAGGACAGCAGTGTACGATGCTGGCTAAGAAATCTCATCTCAAGGTAAGAGTGCTACATAAAATTAAATTTGCTGTGTCTTCTTTGAGCCTATACATGTTTGAATGTATGGGTTTTCTTTATGGAAAAGAGTTGGCACACAATGGTTTGAAAAAGTTAAAAGAAAATGAGAATTTTGAACTCTTTTTGATTACCATAGATGAAAAAGGAAATGTCTAAGATTTTGAGAAATCTGTTTTCACTAAATGTGTTTATTTATGCAATGAGAAATACTAGTAATTACTTTACTTTGAAGAAAATTATTTCCACCGATGCTGTAATTAAGTTACTTTAATACAAAGAGTATATAAAGATCCTGAAATTTGGTGGCCAGAATTTAATAATGGTGCTATTTCTTGGTTTAAATCTAGTAAGACCCTGAGAAATAAATTTCTAAATCTGAAAAAAAAGGACCTATTACTTATAAGTTAAATATTGCAAACTCTTAAAGTATTAAATATTATTTTAAGTTAGTATATGCTAACATAATGAAAAGTTGAAATAGCAAAAATGTTAAGCAAACATCTGAATTCTAAATGTACACTCAAAATTGCTATACAACTTAGGAATGAAAAGATAGAATTGTGTGACAAATATTTATTTTGCACTAACAACCCTCATGCAAAGAAAAATGGGGACATATACATGCAACAAAACAGGTAATTTAAATTTAAATAAGAAGATAAAAGCATCTCGGTCAAAATTGCTCCAAATAAGATCAGCTCATTACTTAAACAATGTTAATTTTAGAATTAGTATTGTGATTCCGTCACTGTTGTTCATCTTTTCACTAGGAGGAAATCCTCTTGTGAAACAATCTGAATTGCTGATGATGTAAAGATTGGGACAGAATAACTCAGGATTTAAATAGGTCACTGTTCCTTACAAGTTAAGTATCAGCTTCAGATCCAGTTTGATTGTCAATTGCATGATCTCTGCTATTATATTAAATAACCATTGACACTGACAAGGGACCAAGGGGTCTTGAGTAACAGACATTGTCATAATGATATGTGGCTTAAGGTGAATTAGGAAACAACCAATGTGGTTTGGGACCAGCGAATTATAAAATGTAATTCAAAGGGAAAATTCAGGAACCACAGCATGGTACAAGTTACAGGCAATTTTCTTAATCACTCCCTTTACAATAATGTTAGAGGTGCTATCCTTCATGACACAAACCAGTGAATGATCAGAGCCAACAGTTTGCTTTCAAGGACAAATTGCCATCTGAAAAATGTATTTAGTTCACATGAAGGAAGTAACATTTCATTGAAAAACAGGAAAATTCTGATTAAAAATGTGCACAGATTAAGAGACTATTTTTTCCAGTTTCATCTCTCCAAAGTTTAGTTTTGATATATTTTCAAAAAAACAAATAAGCTTGATTCAACTAAAAATACACTCTTGTCCCCACAGCTCAAGCTTTTGGTTAATATTTTATAGTAGGTGACCTTTATTTTAGTTTTTAATATGATTAACTCATAATGAGGTCTAATTTATGAGTACTGGAATTATGGGACATGAAGATACATGAATTTGAAATGCAAACTAATGATAATTAGATATTAAGAATTGATTTTGAGGCATCTCAAAATTATGTAGCTCTGTTTCAGGAAAAAAAACAGTCAATCAGTGAAGAACAGATAATGGTGATTTATTAATATGATCAAGATGCTTAACCAATAACCTGAGCAATTGTAAGCAGTGCGGATTGGAGGAAAACATGGGGCTAATTGAAGGTGCTGTTCCAAGTTAGCAATGAGCACATTGGATAAAAAGAGACAAATAAGAGATGCATTAGATACATCTTAGGAAAGAAGGATGAAATGCCAAATCAGCAAGTTTATGGCCCTGACAAAAAAGATGGGAAGATAAGTTGAGAGTTCAGTGTTCACTTTATTTGATTGGAGGAGTTTTAGGCACAGTAAGATTGAGTATCCGACATAACGATCAGACAGTGAGTATTTTAGTCTGAGTTTTTTTTTTGTTGTTGTTGGTGGTGGTGGTAGTGGTTGAGGGGCTTGAACTCAGGGCCAGGGTGCTACTCCTGAGCCTATTTTTGCTCAAGGTTAGTGCTCTACCTCTTGAGCCACAGTGCTACTTCCAGTTTTTGAATGGTTAACTGGAGATAAGAGTCTCCTGGGGACTCCCTGCTGGCTTTGAACTGCAATCCCCAGGTCTCAGCCTTCTGAGCAGGTAGGATTACAGGCAAGAGCCACTGGTGCCTAGTTTGGGGGATTTCAGTATAAGGAAAACCACTACACTCTTGCTAAGGGGTGGTGCTCAAGTCAATAGATATGAATCAAGAAGAACAATAGATCAGCTTCTAGATATTTGACTACCTATGGAAGAGATTGAAGCAAAGGAAATGAAGACTGAGAACACAGGGGTTGTATTTGCATGGGTCAGATAAAATTATGGACAAGGTAATATACCCATATAGCAAGAAACTTGGCGATCTTGGAGATCAAGTAGGAAGAATTGGCTAAAAAAATCCAAGTAAACTCAATTGAAGATCAAAGCATCCTTAAAGATCCATTTCTAAATGATGATAATGATGGGAGCAAGGGAAAAGAAACAGAGACAACATTTCCTAATGTATTATGTAGTACTTCACAGCTATTCTTACAGGTGGGAACATCAATAAAAGTAAAATGTTATTTTTTAGACATTTGTTGGTTTGTTAATTTTCTTTTGTGCCAGTACTGGGCCTTCACTCTGGACTTTGTACTCTCATTTCACTCAAGGCTAGAGCCTTACCACTTAAGTCACATTTCTACTTCTTCTTAGAATGATAGGTATTTCTACTACCTTCACAAACTAAGCTGGGGAACTTAATTTTTCTCTTTTCTTTGCCATTATTTTCAATAAATGATCTGGATTTCAAAGTTTGATTGAAAACTGAGGTCAAGCCAGATGCCATTAGCTCATGCCTAAAATCCTAGCTACTCAGAAGCTGAGATTTCCCTGCTTCTCAAAACCAGAGAAAAGATATAGTACTATCTGATTAGTCTCTTTTTCAACTTTAAGTTTTATTAACTTTAGTAAAATAATCTATTTCCATTTTCAGAGATATAGATATATCATAGGAGACTCAAGCCACAAAGAAAAAAATTTCTGTGAGATAAATTTGAAACAAAGGGAATCACGAGCAAAATGTCAAGAATAATGACGTATAATGAATGAAAACCATATTGGTACTAAATATGCTATGGAAAATTGAATTCTAAACCCATAATTTCCAAACTGAAGTAACATGACTAATATGACTAATATTACTAATAGTGATTTAAGTATTGTAGGAAGTTCTACAAATTTCTTCTCTCCCTCTGCCCTCTCTCTCCTCTCCCTCTCTCCTCCCCTCCCTCTTTCTTCCTTTCTTCCTTCTTTCCTAGTTTAGAGGAAAACAGATGGATTTATAGATCATTATCTCAAACAGGATAAACCAGTTTCAAAGGTAAATATGTTTTCTGTAATATTAAGAATCTAGATTTTTTTAAGTTACATGGAAGTATCAAAGAGATTAGGAGTAGAGACAAAGGATTAGAGAGTGGCAAGAAACAAGAAGATAATCAAGAAGGATGAATATGATAAGGTACACTAAATTCATGTATGTAAATATCACATTTAAGCATGTTATTTTGTGTGAGTAACATATACTAATGAAAAGATGATATGTAACCATTGATTAAAAAGAAATGCAGAGTTGAAGTCCAGAACTTCTCAGTATACTTCTAATATTCTTTCACTAAGCCTGTAAGTCAACTTAACATATAATATCACACAGATATTACATAATTTAAATTGAACAAGAAAAATGTATGTAGCAATTTTGTTCAATAAAGCATTTATCACATTTGTACAGCTAGCAAATCCATTAAAAACACCTGTGTACTAACACCAATAATATGCAATATATGTAGATTTCAGCATAAAGCAGCATTTTGAGAGTAAGAGCAAGAAAAAGGGAGAGATGGAGAACATTAAATTCTGGCATAATTGCCATACCTAAACAAGCAAAGAAATACTACCAAATAAGATATCTTTACAAAATACCTAAATGTGGTCATCTGGGTTAGTGTTACATATCAGGACTTTGTTAGATTAACCAAAGTTAATAAGTAGATAAAAATACAGACTAGGGCTGGGAAGGTGGCTCAGCGGTAGAGTGTTTGCCTGGTATGCATGAAGCCCTAGGTTTGATTTCTCAACACCACATAAACAGAAAAAGTCAGAAGTGGCGCTGTGGCTCAAGTGGTAGAGCATTATCCTTGAGCTGAAGAGCTCAGAGACAGCACCCAGGCCTAGAGTTCAAGCCCCACAACCGACAAAAAAAAAACAAAAACAAAAACCAGAATAACACAATACATGTATAAAAATGACAAGCATTCCAGTATTGAAATTGTTCAGGCTCAAAAGGAAACTGATGTTCACATGGGGATGATGATGAAGCCATAGTTAATTGCTTAGAACTTTCTGACAAGTGTGATTAGAGAGAATAGAGCTAATGAAGGAAGCAGAGTCTAAAACAGAAATGCTACCAGCAATATGAGGGAAAATGGAAAGCAAGAAGCAAAAGTTACATGGTGACAATGGTTGTCAAAATATATGCCATGAAACTTAAAAAAAATATGAACGGTCAGGGTGCTGGTAGCTCATATCTGTAATCCTAGCTATTTAGGAGGCTGAGATCTGAGGATCTCAGATTGAAGTCAGCCTTGGTAGGAAAGTCTCTGAGACTCTTTTCTCAGAAAACCAGGGGGAGTTGGCTCAAAGGGTTAGAGCACTAGTCTTGAGCAAAAGAGCTCAGGGACAATGCCCAGGCCCTGAGTTCAAAGCCTACAACTAAAAAGAAAAAAGGATAGATAAGTATGAGAATGAATATAGGACAACAAAAGAATGTAGGCTTGGGTTGTATGTAAGCAGTGGTAAGAAATGAAAAAAAAAAAAGCATTTTTCTAAAATAAATGAGGCTCTGGATTCCTTCTCCATAACTGGAAAGAAGAAAAAACTTGTTTTAATCCTTTGTAATTCCTTCTTTCCCGAGTCTAATGACTGATTTGCAAAAGAAAGCAAACTGGAGGGCTGTGGAAATGGGGAAAAAGTCATTCCTCACCATAGAGGAAGTGTCTTCCTGCCATCGGGCTTTGTAGAAAAAGTTCCACCTAATGCATCTTATGCACATAGTGCATTGTCTATACCCTGAGCTAGGAGATAAGGTTAAAGAAGACAAAATTTAAAATACTTGAACAAACTGTTTTATATCACTAATACTATTGTGAGTATCTGCTTTCCAGGCATTCATTTGTTTCGTTTGGTATTCTAGTCTTGCCAAAGTCCTTTGTGAGTGATTTAAGGTAATTGTGTTTTTACTTACAATATGAAAAATGTATAACATTAAAAATTTGAAAAGAAAAAAGATTAAAAGGACAAGGACATGGAGGTTTTTCTTTGTTGTTTTTAATGTACTATGTGATTTCTTGTTTCCTTTGTATGTTCTTCCTCCCTGGTATATCTCCTGTTGTCACTGTATTTGATTTTATTACCCTGGTATTGTATATATGCTTATTTGAATTAGGGAAGGGAAGGGGAACAACAGAATGGTGAGACAAAGGACAAGGGGGAACCAATGCAATAGCAATATACATAAGACAATGTGTTGGAAATAATCTCTACAACTTGGGGTGACTTGTGGGGAGGGAAAGTAGGAGAAAAATGAGGGAAGGGGTAACAAGTTTGGCAAGAAATGTACTTATTACCTTACTTATATAACTGTAACCCTTCTGTATATCACCTTGACAATTGGCTTTTCTTGCTCTACAGGATAATTCCATCCATGTTCTTACAAATAACCTAAGTCCATTTTTTTTCCTTATGGTTGAGTAATATTCCATGGTGTATATGTAGCATATTTTCTTCATCCATTCATTGATTGTTTGGTATCTCAGCTGATTCCATAGTTTGGGTATTATGAACAGATTGATAGTAAACATGGGTGTGCAGGTATCTCTCTTGTATATTGACTTACATCCCTTCAAATGTGTGCCAAAAAGTATGGTGGGCCTATTTTTAATTTGGAAAAAATGTTTTTAAAACAAATTAAAGAAAAAGATTAAAAGGAGACAAAGGGCCTGGTGCTGGTGGCTCGTGCCTATAATCCTAGCTACTTGAGAGGCTAAGAGCTGAGGATGGCAGTTCAAAGCTAGTACATGCAGGAAAGTCCATGAGACTTATCTCCAATTAAAAGACAGAATTGGAGCTATGGCTCAAGAAGTTGAATGTTAACTCTGTGCCTAGGGACAGCATTCAGGCTCTGAGTTCAAGCCCCTCGACGTGCACAAAACAGAGAGAGAGAGAGAGAGAGAGAGAGAGAGAGAAATTTAGGGACTGTCAAACACTACTTGGTTGTAACTACAAGTAATAACAGAAGAGAGTAGAAACGAGGCAATGAATGCAATGAATAAATAAGAATCCTCTCAATTCAAGCCAAGTATGGCCATCTGGAAAGCTTAGAGGTTTTAGTCCTTCAAGGGAAGAAAATTCCAAAGCCTGTATTACATACTAAGATATAAGAACATCAAAAGTAATAGCTAACAGATTCCAAAAGAATAAGCAAATAGTCTAAAAAAAGAAGCAAAGAATCAAATTAATGGTAACTTTTTAACCTAAAATATTAATGCTGTTTGACCTAAAAATATATTAAACTGTTTAACAATTTAAAAAGCAATAAAAATGCAAATTAACTTTTTAAAAATTTCAACCACAGTTATTCTTAGAATGATGAGATTTTCCTTTGATCTTCACAAACTTCCTAAAACTGATTTCCTTGGATTTTAAGATATATATAAGTTCATAATGTTAAAAAATTACATTGGTTTACTTCCTAAAGCATGTTGATCAAAAAGTGCACAGGGCTCAGAGCCATCAGCTCCTGCCTCTAATCCTAGCTACTTGATAGGCTGAGAGAAAGAACTGCATGTCAAGGCAAACCAGGGCAGAAAAGTTTGAGAGACCCTATTTCAAAAGTAAGAACAAAAACATGGCTGAAGGAGTAACTCAAGTAATATAGAACCAGCTAAGCAGCCTTGAGTTCAAATGTTAGACTGCCAAAAAAGGTACAGCAACATCGTAACTTTCCTTTCATAGTGTCTTCAAGCATAGATTATTCAGTAGATGATTAGATACTTCAGAATCCTATTGCCACAATGGAACTTGCTTTTCCTTTGATTTCTCAACATGCCTCCAATATTTTCATAAATTAAAAGATAAAAGAGAGCAGATTCTACACCTGACTACCAAAGAACATCTATAAGTAGTTAAAAAAAAAAGCTGGAATTGTGGCATGATTCTCTTAATTTGCATATTTTAAAGTACAAAATAGAATTTGTAATGTGTATGACCAAAGGATTCATCCTTTGCTTAAAGCTGAGATATAATAGAGTCTCTAGGAAGCCCCCTCTAGTGTCTAAAAAAATGCAGCAACTGGTTGTCAAAGAATTGGTGAGAGATAAGATCAGAGCTCTTGATGCCTTCTTTAGTTTTCAAATAAAGTCTTTTGCAAATGCTTGCACTGGTTTAGACTATTACCTGCCTGTTTATAAGCAGAGCGATCAGATAGTTTGGATGACAGGTAAGTGTACCTTGCCCAGCTATTGACTGACATGGGTATGTTTAGGGGGCTACAAACGGAGATGGTTTGATCTCCTCTAAGCATCTAGGATTACAGGCAGGAGCCACTGGCACCCAACTTTTCATCTTTATTCCTTGTCTGGTTGCTGAATCTTAGATTCATTTGGTCTCCAAGTGTATTTCTTTTATTAAGGCTTTTGAAATTGGATACACCATGTTCATGAATTTAGATTTAACTTTAAAAGATTTAAAAGATTTTAGTTCTTAGCAAAATTATGGTGATTATGACCATGTGGAGCTTCAGAAAAAAAAAGCAAATAAATGGAACAGAATTGGACAAAGTAGACTGAAGTGAATGATCACCACACCTGTGACAGTGATGACATCTTGATGTAGTGGAGAAAATACATGATTATTTAATAGATACCCTGGATTGATGGAAAAACTATACAGAAAGGACACATCTCCTCTACATATTACACGATGTAAAAATCATATCCACATTGACTGTAGATATTAATGTATGATATTAATGTACAAGGTAAAACAATAAAACCTCCAGAAATATAGCAGGTAACTTTATGATCTTAGAGTAGCTAAAATTAAAGAAAAATAAGACAGAAAGAATCAATTATAAAGGAAATATTGATTAAACTACTTTAAAATCCCAGAATTTTAGAATTTGAAGACATTCAAAGATACTGATATAAACAATACAGGGTAGTAAAAATAGTTGTGCTTTACAGTAAAAAATCACACTTTTGAGTGGGTTAATAAATGATAAATGAGTTTTGGTTTCTCACTAAATATTTGATTATTGTGGAAATTACGTAATAAGTGCCTACTTCATACCAGAACTATATATAGATTATTTCTTCTTTATCACAATAATGCAAAGAATGCAGTAATACATTGTATTTACTGATACAGAAAGTAAGGCTCAGGATTTAGTTTTAATTTACTAATCAAGGATTTAAGAAACTAACGCTCTCTCATTTCTAATATAAGACAGAGCTTCAATTTAAGTCACAAGATTTTTCTAGTACAAATTCTCTGTAGTCTGCCTTGGTTGCCTTAACTAAGAGTTTGGTTGTAAATATGTATTATGGGTTATAGTCAGTGGAGTCACTTAAGTTATGAATAGGAGATTTAAGTATCATCTCTATACCACAGAAGCCTCCAGTGAGCTTTTGAACTTGTAGGATGTAACAGCTAAGTATTGAAGGCAACACTGAAGGGAAAACAGAAAAGGAAAGGAGAACTTTGGCAAGAAGAAAACAAGTCCAAATAAAGAAGTATGGAAACTTAAGGGACAGACATAATTCTGAAATGAATTTCTGTGCAAGGGGAAGACTTGCAGAGAATTCTGGAGAGCTTGTCCAAGCATGGGTCTCCAGTTTGAGCCTAAAGAAGTCTGAGAATCTCTCTGCTATTCAATGTCCCTTTTCAAATGTTTCCTTCATCTCTGGACTTAAACGACTCTCCAAGTCAAGGATATCTAGCCTTGGCCAAATGAATACTAAATGTATCTAAACTAATGCTTTCTTATTTTGGTGCATTTCCCAGAGTTCTTGATTAGATCCCGTTCAATTTATTGCGTTGAATTTATTTTCATCACAATGCTTTACCTTTTCTGGGAACTTCAGGTTCCATAGAACCAGGCGCATATTTGATGTCAAATTCTATTGAGGTCAGTATTATTGGCGCAAATGACATGAGACTATCTTGTATGTACAAGATAGTTCCTTTCACGTAAATAAATGCATTATGCAACTTCTGTTCCATTTGAAAAGATAAATAGAGAAAGAAAGGAAAGAACGGAAAGGAAATAGAAGAAAAAACAAAAGTTGTATACCAGCAAACTCCCATAGAGGGCAGTATGGTCTTAGATGTCTTATCATTAAATCTTATTTTAGTCCTATATTGTTATAAAAGAATATAATTACAGCCAATTATATAGAAACATAAAAGAAAATATTGGATGTAGGGAGATAGTAATTGAAAATGTGGGTATGAACCAATAAAAGGGTGGCTGGTGATTATAAATTAATAAGCAATCTATAAAATATTTAATTACTGAAGTCAAATACATTTTAAATTATCCATTATGCCCAAATTCAGACAGAACCATATGGATATTGATATATAAGTAATTTCTATCAGATTATGTAGTTTAGTATTCATCTTCATGTCAGAGAAGATTATTCTATCTTGGGATAATTTAATAGCATTTTTAATGACTAGATAATATTTCTTTATAAGGACCTATGTGAGTTAATTTAAACTACTCTGCTCTTAATTTGTTTCACTATAAATTAATTCCATATTACAAAATATTTTATTTGAACTTTTATCTTAATTTCTGATATTTTCCTTAGAAACTACTTTCAGGTTAAGAAATGTGGGTAAATAGAACATAATATGTTCTATCCTTATCTCTATTACCAAAGTAGCTTATAGTAATTATTAATCTAGGCTATACCCATGTACACCTTTGACAATTTTAATTTGCAATTCAAAAATAGTCTCTTAATTTTAATTTGCAATTCAAGAATAGCCTCCCACTTTATATTAATTTATGACATGGAAACTCCTTGCTAAGAATAATAGTCCAGAATTAAAAATTCTAAGTGATCTCAGTAAAATCCTATGAATAAGAAGTTCACAAAATAGATGATTAAAAACCTTTCAGAGATCTGGGAGGGGCAGATGAGAACAGTGAAAAGAAAGAGAATAGATTTAATATTATCTTAATGAAAGAAAGTGTGAAGAGATAGAATGCTTTCTTGAGAAAAATATTTTAATTTATGAGAATCAGTATATAAGAATGGAGTTCAAAGTTTTGAGCAGTCTTAGTCTATCTGGTACAACAAACACTATGTCGAGCAGGCTTCAGTGTCTCACGGCTGTAATCCTATCTATTCAGGAGGCTGAGATCTGAGGATTGCGGTTCAAAGCCAGCTTGGGCAGGAAAGGCTGTCAGACTCTTATCTCCAATAAACCACTCAGAAAATCAGAAGTGGCACTGTGGCTCAAGTGGTAGAGCGCTCACCTTGAGCTGAAGAGCTGAGGGATGCTCCCAGCCCCAGATTTCATATATATATATATATATATATATATATATATATATATATATATATATATATATATATATATACACATATACACACACATACCCCACCCCACACACACACATATGTATGCTATATCCACTGCTTACCATTGCATAGATTTGGTTACATTCTTGATTCCTCTGTGGATAGCTATAATGATTATGTCTACCTTGTAAAGTTGTTGTGAGGATTGAGTTAGATATTATAGCTCATTACAGATTTTGAACTACAAGCCATAGATAATATAGATCATTAACACTTTTCTTTTGGTCAGAACTCAGTAGAAATGTGTCTTGATGTCTGAACATCTAGAAAGAAATCATTGAGTCATGAAAAAATATGGAATGAATTTCAAGCTAACAAGATGGAACTATGGAATGCATATCAACTTTATGAAATATAAGAATAGGGAATATAATGTAATATAATTGAAATATAATATAATATGAAATATAAGAATAAGAAAAAAGGATGTAGAAAAGTTAAAAACAAATATAAACCAAATAAATAAAAGTAGAAAATAAAAGAAAAAATGTTGTAAGCTACAGATGTCAGTTATAATGGCATATCACTTTTGGCTGGTCAGTTTTAGCAAAATAGACCACATAGTAGGAGATGTCAAGATAAAAGGCAATTGAGACTGGAATGTCAGTTCAGAGGAATTCTGTGATTTCCATTGATTTGTTTGTTTGTTTGTTTGTTTATATCAGATGCCTTTCCCAAGCTCTCCTCCCTCCCTGCCTCAAACATGTTTTCAACTTCCTGGTATTCATTTTTACTTCAAATTTAAAACTACAAAAAAAACACCCCAAGCTTTTTAATTAAAAAAATTATACAGAGATGTTTGCTTCATGCTCTAGGGTATTAAGTGTATTTTGCGAGCTATGTAATATAATAAATTTATGTTAGCTTTTCTTTCTAAATATTGCTTTGAGGTATTCATAGTATTTTGAAAACTTGTTTTAAAAGTACATGTAAATGATGTCATCACTCTAGCAATCCCAAGAATCCAATGATGAGTATTGTATACACTTTAAATAATAAATTGTTAGAGTAATGACTACCTTTAAGAAAAATAAATTTTTGTCATAAAATATTTTAATAATCTTTAAATAGTGGTACAAAGGAGTTTGCATTTTCCAGAGCAATTTATGAATACAGGTATCTTGATCAGTCTCACCCTTTTTAACATTCTCTCCTTTCCCCAGCTCACCCACCCCTTCCCTTACTTTTCTTAATTTTGTAGTATGAATAATGGACTATTGACTACATTCTCCTAAAAGGTATTTTTTTTATTGAACATAAAGACTAATTCTCCCAGTGTTTGATCTTAGGAAAATTTGTGTTGATCTGTATAAAATGTGTGTATCATTTTTTTTTAAAAAAAGACTAAACATAAAGACTAAAGTAAAACAAAATAAAATGGAAAGTACAAAAGGTTCTACTAATCATGACTTAAATTAGAAGTGACTCATAATCTCCAGGGAAAGACTTAAACTCTTAATCTGAATTTTGAATCCCACAACTTTATGCTGTTTATAAGAATGAGAAATGAAAGGAACTAATGAAAATCTGAAGTAACAGAAGGATGAATGGGATGTAATGTTATTATTGATGTTAGAGGACAGAGGTCAAGGTTGAAAGCGCTATACAGGTTATAAAGTATACAGACATGGATTGATGAATGGCACATTTAGTGAAGAAGATACACCATCATAGACCTTTGAATAACAAACCACAGTAGCCAAAATAAAAAGTAGGAAGTACTTATAAGTTGTACCATGGGGGAAGAACATATGAAAGAAACAAACAAAAAAAAATCACGTAGTACATTAAAAACAACAGCAACAAAGTAAAAGCCCTTGTGTCCCTATCTTGGAGTTCATTTTGCTTAGCAGGTGGCAGTCATTTTTTAAAATGACTGTTTTCCTCTCCAGGTTTGAAGCATTTATAAATGAGAATAATTCAAACCTCAGTGATTATAATGCGTATACATGCAGTCATA
This sequence comes from Dipodomys merriami, assembly GCF_024711535.1. NCBI lineage: Eukaryota > Metazoa > Chordata > Mammalia > Rodentia > Heteromyidae > Dipodomys > Dipodomys merriami. The sequence goes on along the minus strand of NW_027203381.1, from coordinate 64,335,665 downwards.
AAGGCTAATTTAGAAATTAAGAGTGAGATAGGACCTATGTAAAATATGTATACCTACATGTAAAAGCATGTATACACACTCATGTGTTTCAGGGCTGGCCAATGCAGACAAATTTGTGATAGTCTTATCTCCATTTCACCAGCCAGAACTGGAGACATGGTTCAAGTGGAAGAGCTTCCATCTTGAGTAAGATAAAGAGTAATTAAGAGCATGAGGCCCTGAGTTTGAGTCATTAAACATAAAGAATAATCCCTGAAGTTCAGACAAGTCTACAGTTCTTTTTGTTTGCAGAAATGATAGAACCTATGGCTGAGGTTTCAAGTTAAAGGAAATAGTCTGTCTCCTGTTCTGAATGGCAGCTATGGAACATAGTGAAATAGAAATACTACAGCCATTGTTGAAAAAAACTATAATCTACAGAGCAATGATGGAAGACACCATTTTTAGGAAAACTATCTACAAATTTGCATAGACATTTTAGAACTTGGTAAAGTTAATTTTATAAATTAGCAGCTATATATTTATTTCTGTGAACATGTACACTCATTGCTTATTTTTATTTTTGGTATAATATTAGTGTTTTCTTGTTTACTTACCCATTCCAATCTATTATTAATTATCTTCCACCTTAAAATACAGTGCATTTTATATTACAAATACCATATACTGAAAAACGATGTTTAAATAATTGAAACAATAGGACTATTTCAACTGTAATTTGATTTCAGAATAGTATGTCAATGTTTTTTAATATTTAGAATAGCCAAAAATATATTAGAATCAATTTTAGTAACCTAAATTATTTTAAAATATGTTCCATACGTAAAGAGAGACTAGGAAACACTAAATAATTATTTAAAATTTTAATTATATATAAGAACAATATTGATTAAATAACAAGACTTCCTAAGAGTTTAAATATCCAATTCTAGTTCTAGCATTTCACATATGGTGACCTTTTGCAATTCCTAAACCTAGATGTTTCTCAAAAGTGAAAGAAAATTAGAGGACTGCACTGATCTTAAAATCTTAGAAATTCTACAGGATGGATAAGAATGTTTTAGTTTTGTTTTCAAATCTTTTTTGTGTGTGAGTTCTTCATAAAGGTTATAAAGACCTATACTGTCCAACTCATACCCTGCTGGAGATAGTACCTTAATTTTGTAGACTAACATATTTGGAAAGACATTAGTTCACTTAATATTTGATGCTGCTAAAACAAATTTGATTTTACTTCCCTAGTTAGAACCCTTCCATCATTTCCCATTGCTTCTAAGTTAGATCATGTGACGTGCAGATAGGTTGAGATGGCTCTCATCTTACCCTGACTCTTGTGCATATTGCATGGCTTTTGCATGCTCTTTATCTTCTCAGTGGCATATTTCCACCCACTCTCCCTCTGTTCAGCACCTGCTCTCCCTTCAAGTCTTGGTTTACATGCCATTTCACCAAGAGACTATTCCTTCAAACATCAGTTTGTTTCCAGCTCCCTTCTTTAGGAGCTGGCTTCAAATGGGTTATATCACACAGATTAGGAGCACAGGTCCTTATAATTCCTCCTTATAATTCCTCCTTCACTGAACACATCACAGTTCCTGCTTATATAAATATATGTGAAATATTGCTCCCCAATGTACAAAAATTATGTGTTCTGCTTAGTGTCCCCCCAGCCCCCAGAGTACTTATGTAATTAGCATAAAATGGAAAGAAAGATTTGTTGCTTTTTGAATGAGTGTGATATTGACCATCATTCAATAAAGTTGGCTCTGTGGCTTTTGGGAGGACACCTTCAGGGATGAAATGCCACTATTAAGGACAATGATTTTTGACAATTCTATGAAAAGCATCTTCAGTTGTAGACTATAAATCTCTGTCCTAAGTTCAACCTTTCGATTTGTTTTACTTTCCTCATTTACGTGGTAAATCAAGAGCCATCAAATATGAAGAGCTTGGCCTTGCTTGGAGATGTTCAGCTAGAACACATCATGTTCAGCTAGAGCTGTCATGTTCAGTTAGAACCTGGTCCCATTTCCAACAGAGAAAGGATTTGCAGAGAAAGGATTTGTGTTGAGCACCAGGGATGAGAGGCCAACCCCTTGCTCCATAGAGGGAAAATGTAAACCTAAATCAGGGTGTACTGGACTCAATAAAGACTCAGTGAACTAGTCTGCACAGTTGCTTCTTCAAATTGCTCACTTTGTAGTTCATTTTCTCCTCAAATAATTTGTTTTAATTCATTCAATTAACGTTTTCTATTGATCTATCTATCTATCTATCTATCTATCTATCTATCTATCTATCTATCTATCTATCTATCTATCTATCTATGTTTGGTCCTACTGAAGATATTCAAGGTAATTAATTAGAAAGGACGTTCTACTCACAACATCACATGAAATTGTGAGTTACTTGCATGGTAAATAACTTTAACTTCCTGGTAGATGAGTATATGCATTAAAGTGGTGCATATGATGTCTCCAGTAATCTAGCCTTTTTGGGAATTCTTTTAGTACCAAACATTCACCCTTTATAGGATATCAAGTTTTATCTTTAAATTGTACTGTATGTTATTAAATTCTTTACTTTTTTCAATCTGGCACTTTGCTAATACTAACTGGTTATAGTAGTTCTGCTTAATCTTTTAAAATAATGTTATATGAATTTAAAGAGTATAATCTTGTTCTGTTTAATTGCATTTTCTATCAAATAATAAGGGTCAGACCTATATTTTATCAACCTCTGGCTCTTGGTGTCCAAGTCCCACCATGTCGTCATAGTGATTAGAAGTTTAGAGTAATGCGGCATTAAACGAAGCACCTAATTTGTTGTAATATTTTGTCTTCTCTATGTTTTAATGATTTTTAAAAAAACATCTTGAGTTTGCGGAAGAGAAGGAAATAAATCATATGCTTTTCTTCCATATGCCCCTTCTTTTTTTTTTTATTGTGAAAATACTGCACAGAGGTGTTACAATTACACAGGCAAGATAATTACATTTCTTATCAAGCATTGTAGCCTACTCCTTTGTTTCCCCTTCCCAGCCCTTCCCATCCTCCCCTCGCCCCCTAAACCTCTCCCCCCCTCCAAAGTTGTAAAGTTCGTTTTCGACATAACGACTTGTATATCTCATTGTTGCAATGGGTCCACCTGTATCCCTATTTAAACGATTTGTTTTTGCCCTTCCCCTCCACAAATTATACCATCGTCAAATACAGTGAAAACAGGGGTTATACTGTGGGGGAGGGACATACAAAACAACAAAGAAATCATCTTATAAATGTGTTAGAAACAATCGCATGAAAGAAAAAACATTTGAATACATATCTTAGGGTTCATTTCCCTAACATCAACTTATCTGACCTTTTCTGCTTGACTCAGACATATACTAGTTATTGCAAATAAGGGAAACCGTGGGACCTATGTTTCTTTGGGCCTGGCTTACTTCACTTAATATAATTTTTTCCAAGTCTTTCCATTTCCTAACAAATGGAGCAATGTCATTCTTTCTGATGGAGGCATAGAATTCCATTGTGTATATATGCCACATTTTCTTGATCCATTCATATACTGAGGGGTGTCTGGGTTGGTTCCATATCTTAGCCATGGTAAATAATGCTGCAATAAACATAGTTGTATTGGTAGCTTTAGTATGGTATTGTTTGTGATCATTTGGGTAAATGCCCAAAAGTGGGACTGCTGGGTCATAGGGGAGCTCTATGTGGAGTCTTTTGAGGAATCTCCATACTACTTTCCAAAGTGGTTGAACAAGTTTACACTCCCACCAACAATACAGTAAGGTTCCCTTCTCTCCACATCCCCTCTAGTATCTGTTGTTTTTAGAGTTCTTGATTCTAGCCATTCTAACTGGGGTGAGGTGGTATCTCAACGTTGTTTTGATTTGCATTTCTTTTATGGCTAGGGAGGTTGAGCATTTCTTCATGTGTCTATTGGCCATCTTTCTTTCCTCTTCAGAGAAATTTCTCTTTAAGTTGTTAGCCCATTTGTTTATTGGGCAGTTGTTTCTTTGAAGATTTGTTGTTGGAGGATTTAATATTTTGAGTTCCAGGTATATTTTAGATATGAGACCCTTGACCTTTGTATGGCTAGTGAAGATCTTCTCACAATCCGTGGGCTTTCTATTGATCTTGCTATGTCCTTTGCCACGCAGAAGCTCTGCAATTGAATGCAATCCTATTTGTACAACTTTTCTTTGATTTGTTGTGTTTCTGGGTCTCTCTTAAGAAAATTTCAGCCTGTGCCAAGGTGCTTTCAGAGTGTCTGCTTTGACACCGAGGTCTTTGATCCATTTGGAGTTGATTCTGGTGCAGGGTGACATATAAGGATCTAGCTTTAGTTTTCTACAAATAGTTAACCAGTTTTGCCAGCACCATTTACTGAAGAGGCTGTCTTTCTTCCATTCTATTTTTTTAGCTCCCTTATCAAAGATTAGATGGCTATAGGTCTGTAGGGTCATTTCTGGGTTTTCAATTCTATTCCATTGGTCCTGAGGTCTGTTCTTGTGCCAGTACCAAGTGTTTTGATTACTATGGCTTTGTAGTAGAGTTTGAAATTTGGTATTTATATTCTTCCAGCACTGTTCTTTCTGTTGAGGATCATTTTTGCTATTCGGGGTCTTTTATTGTTCCATATGAAGTTTTGGATTGCCTCTTCTATTTCCTTGAAGAATGAGGTTAGAAGATTGATAGGTATCTCATTGAATTTGTAGATAGCCTTGGGAAGTACTGCCATTTTCACGATGTTGATCTTTCCAATCCAGGAGCATGGGAGTTTTTGCCACTTTCTAAGTTCTGTTTTGATTTACTTCTCAAGTTTTTAAAGTTTTCATCATAGAGGTCCTTCATTTCTTTGGTTAAGTTAATTCCTAGATAGTTTATTTTTTGTAGGGCTATTACGAATGGAGTTGCTTGCCCAATTTCAGCCACCCTTTTCTCATTGTTGGCACACAGAAAAGCCATTGATTTTTGAGGGTTAATTTTATACCCTGCTACTTTGCCGAAGTTTTGAATCAGCTTGAGTAATTTGGGAGTGGAGTCTATGGTATTCTTTAAATACAAGACCATGTCATCTGCAAAGAGGGAGAGTTTTACTTCTTCTTTCCCTATTTGGATCCCCTTTATGTTTGCATCTTGTCTTATTGCTGTAGCTAGGCATTCCAATACTAGATTGAAGAGAAGTGGAGAGAGTGGACATCCTTGTCTCTTTGGCTTTACTTTTTCACCAATAAGTATAATGCTGGCTGTAGGTTTTTCATATATAGTCTTTATTGTATTGAGGAATGTTCCATGGATTCCTAATTTTTCCAGAACTTTCATCATAAAGGGGTGTTGGATCTTGTCAAATGCTTTTTCTGCATCTATTAAGATAACCATGTGGTTCTTACCCTTGCTCCTGTTGATGTGATGAATTATATTAATTGATTTAAGTATATTGAAACAGCTTTGCAACCCTGAAATGAATCCTGTTTGATCGTGGTGTATGATTTTTTTTGGATGAATTGTTGAAGTCGATTGGCCAAAATTTTGTTGAGAAGTTTTGCATCAATGTTCATCTTTCTTTGATGAGTCCCTGCCTAGTTTTGTGATGAGGGTTATGATGGCTTCATAGAATGAGTTCGGTAGTGAACTTTCTCTTTCACTTTCATTGAAGCGTTGGAGGAGTATTGGTGTGAGCTCTGCTTTGAATGCCTTGTAGAATTCTGCTGTAAAACCATCTGGTCCTGACTTTTCTTAATGGGAGGTCTCTTATTGCTGTTTCTATTTCAGTGCTTGATATGGGCCTGTTAAGATGGTTTTTTAACTCATCTTGGTTTAGTTTTGGCATATGTCCCTTTTTATGTAAATCAAATAAAAGCAAAAACACACTGAATAGTTATTCAGTTATTGGTCATATTCTTCCAGTTGTCCTGTTTTAATTATGTAGCTATTCCACCAAAACAAATCACTTCTAGTCATTTTTACAATTTCATACACTTTTGTGATTATAAAAGCATTTTAAAAATTTCATAAATTTTTGTGATATAAAAACATTTTTAAAAATTTCAGGAACGTACACAAATGTAAAGATTAGAACTATTATTTCATTAGAATCAGAATTTCTTTTATGAAACATCATGAAACATTGATATATTTACATTTTAATATTTTTGAAAAAATCATATAAATTTTAATTTATCATTGTTTTTTCATGAATCTAATTTTCCCAGAAAACATTTCCATGAATATACAACCCACATTATGAACATACTCAAATTAAAACAATTACTTCCTGTGGACATTTAAAAATGTTTATGTGTTCTTACAAAGTTGTAAATTATTTGTGCTGAAGTTGTTATTTTCATAATTAGTTTCCTGGCTTAACGGATGCAGAGGTATTAAATGTCTTGAAATATATCCTAAATGACATACATATTAGTAAAGGTCAAATGCATGTAATTTTCTCTTGATTACTTTTGTTTTCTGACAAATCACTTGATTGTTTATATAGCCCTTGTTATACCCCTTTCTAAAAAGACAGTAAGTAATGAACACAAAAGATAGATACATAAATCCTATTGTTAAAAATGCAAAGCTTGATTATAACACTTGTGCATATAGTTTCATTAGGCTTCTTGATATGTACTTCTAAGTAATGTAGATTTCTTCACAATATTATAAGTGAGAATGAAGACTGAATGAACCACAAAACTCCTATTTGTGATATTATTCTCTAAGAGCTTTCTTTATTAAGTAGTTGCACATGGTTTATAATTTTTAACATGAGTACATGTTTCTTGATCAGCGTCACCTCTTCATGTGTTCTTCCATTTTCCCCCTCCTGTCATTTGTTCAAATTTCCTCCCTCCATCCAGGCACTTCCCCTTTGTCCTGGCCCCCAAAACATTGCCACTCCCTGGTAAAAAATACTCGTTTTCTAACACCTGTACATTGCAATCTGTAATTATTTCTAGGTCTTGAGTTTCATTGATTACTCCAAAGATATCCACATGTATGTATGAAAATATATAACATGTCTATATCCAAGTATATATTAATAGATACTAAGGAATTTATAAACAAATTATTAATGTACATTTTTTTGATTATGAAAACTCTGCAGAATGCAACAGTGTGTTCCAGTGGTGTCTAAGAACAAAACAGTATTTTTAAAAAGGAAGTAAGTCAATTTACTTAGTCAATTTACTTGTTTCTTGATATTTTCGTACTCCAAAATGAAATTACTGAAATGTATTTGTTTAAAATTCAGTACAATTATTTGGTCAGGCATTGGTAATACTGCTGCCACAGTGATTTCAGCTGGATGGATCCTGTTTGAATAAAGTAGAAAGGTAGAGGGAGATAGGGAGAAAGGACAGAGGGAGGCAGAGAGAAAATTTATCTGTATTTTCTTTATCTAGTCATAGAGGATTTATCTAGTCATAGAGGATTCTGAGGTTTCACTTCATTGTTGGGCTGTTGTTGGATTGTTGTTAGGGTGCTTTGTTGCTATTATGTCATTCTAGTTGCTCTTATGTTATTATTAGTTTCATAGCAATATGATTTTCTCTGGTTTACTCAGATTGCTGTAGAACATGTATATGATTCTCCAGTAATGCCAAATCCTATTTTTGTAAATAAAACTGCTAATATGTAAGTGCACTCTGTGTAGGTTGACATTGTGTTTTGAATTTCTGAAAAGGAAATGTAAAAAGCAGAGTTTGACAAGGAATAAACTCACATTTTTAAAAGAAAATTTCAAGTAAGTTTCTTGACTTATAAATAAGATGATCATGCCGGAAATCAATAAACTTTGAAGAAACTATTTAATACTTCACATGTCTTACTTATTTAAAAAATATGGAATCATAGCTTTACTATAGGTTCATGTAGTATCATTTGCACGTTATTAATTTTTTTTTTTTTTTTGCCAGTCATGGTGCCTGAACTCTGGGCCTGGGCACTGTCCCTCAGCTCTTCAGCTCAAGGCTAGTGCTCTACCACTTGAGCCACAGCACCACTTACAGCTTTTTCTGCTTATGTGATGCTGAGGAATCGAACCCAGGGCCTCATGCGTGCAAGGCAAGCACTCTACCACTGAGCCACCTTCCCAGCCCCACGTTATTAATTTTATATTTAAATTTTTCTTTTGGTAGAAGAATCACATTCTTTCAAATTCTCTGATTTTATAATTCCCAGGCTAGAAGGAATGAGATCCCAGTTGTCCATACTCTTAATCTTCTTGACAAAAATAATCACTAACTTCCTTATTTCTATCTTCAGGAAATATTGAAATGCTATGGTCATTTCCAATTCACCTTTCAGGTCTCTTTACCTTTCCGCCAAGTCACTGAGAGGGATTTCTCAAGAAAAGAAAGCTCTGAATCCTACCTTGTGACAATACTGGCACTCACAGTGCAAAAATTAATTTTATTTAGAACTTTAGTTGACTAGCATACCTTGATATACATTAATGATAACTCTTTAATTCATCCTCTAGTTGTGGGGAGCAGAGCTGAATTTACTTATATCTGCAATTCTAATCTAACCTCGGTGGCAATGCAAAGTAAATACCCATGACCCGTAGTATTGTCTGGAATGGTTATCCTAGAGGAGGGCATTCCCAGCACTGGGCCCATGCACATTAGGTTGTAGACCTGTGAGATGCTTACTTCCCCTAATCTCAGGTGGGATGTGGGAGACATCACAAGTCTCATTCCTATCAACAGTCAGGAAATCAGTAAACCAAAATCCTGGACTCCTTATTTTAACTTATAAGTATTTTATGATGAGAAAAGCCAGGAAGTAATGCCATCAAGTATAAGAAAGGTTTGTCTCCATTTGCAAACTGAATACAGACCTCTTAGCCATTTGTTAGTTATCTCTTAGAAAGTGAATAGTTGATTTTTGAAAGATCTTCCCTTAGACTAACAATGTTCAAATTAGTGAATATCATTATAGTATGTAAATTGTTCTAATAAAATACAATGCTGTATAACTGAACAATTAAGCAATCCCTTGATGAGTCAGCAAATTACTGAAAATAATTATAAAGGTAGTTACTAAAATATATTCTGGCTGAAACATCCAATGAAACATTATCATCTTAACAACCCCCCATTTTGATATAGATCTATTCTGACTAAACCCTCAGTGAAGCATTTTATTCCTTACTTTATCCAGGGCCTTTCATTTTTCTGCTTGGTAGCCTGATACAACTTTCTGAAATTATTATTATTATTTTCATTTCTGTTGCCAGAATCAATAGTTGACACTACTCTTTTATTCATGTGGAAATACTTTCACCACTGTGTATATCATGGCTATTAGAAAGTTCTGTTGGCATGCAAGTGGTGCATAGTAGTCAAGTCTCTGTCCATGCCAAAATCAATTAATTTCTGCAAACAGTGCTGTAATGGTGAAATTTAAAACTACACCCCAACAAACAGAATCAATCATGGCTCTCAAGATATGTTTAAAATATTGTGAACATAGTTGGGAACCAGTGACTCACACCTGTAATCCTAGCTACCCTGGAGGCTAAGATTTGAGAATCATGGTTCAAAGATAGTCTGGGTAGGAAAGTTCATGAGATTCTAATCTTCATTTATTCACCAAAAGCCAGAAATGGAGCTGTGACTCAAGTGGTACAGCAGTAGCCTCTCAGGAACAGCACAGAGGTCCCGAGTTCAAGTCTCAGTACCAGCACAAAAAAAATGCTAATATAAAATATTCCATTGCAGAGTCTTTACAACACTGAATTTTCTCTAGTAGCAACACTCTATCTAGAACTGAAAGGAAAAATATTACCTGTTTTTATTGTCAAGCAACTCAGCTGTTGAAGCTATGGGGAAAAGCTATGTTCATAAAGAAAAATTAGAAATTTTCTGTATTACACATGCTACTGAATCAACTAATGGGATAATCAATTAAGGTGTTCTCCAGGGGTGAAATGAAAGAGCATTCCATATGTCAGTCTATTTATCTCCTCAGCCTACCTCTCTTCACACTCTAGCATGCTCTGTCTTCAGACCTGGCTCTGTGCAGATCAGATTACCTCCTATTTTGTTGTATCTTTGCCCTGGCAGGAGGCAGGAGCTTGGACTCAACAACTGGCCTATTATTACCCACCTCACTTACAGTATCCCTTCAGACACAATACAGAAGGCAATTTTCAACTGATCTTATTATTCCCAGAAAGAAAAACATCCACATGAGTTTGTGACTTGTATATGTCTCCATAAGGAATTTGATCTTCTTTCTTTCAAACAGGTGAGATATGGTTGCCAAAGGATTTTACATGATTGCTTACTAGATGCAGTTTAAAAAAAACCACCTTACAACCATAATAATAAAGTTCAAAGATTAGATCTTTAATATATAAAATGATGCTCATAAATCAGGTCTTAGTGAAGAGCTCAAATTTTAATGCAGGGAAGACTTAGGTCCTGATTTATATTCAACTGTCAATAGCATTTCACTATTTAACTTAATTGTACCTAACAATATTTAATTTAACCAACACGTACATTACTACACACTAACGAAGCTAAGTAGTTGATAATTCATAAGTAGTTGACAATTCATAAAACACTCCTCTGTTAAAATAGATCAAAGACTTTTAAAATTATATTGACTTTGAGGATTTTAATTTAAAATCTATATTTCATAAATATAGAATTCATTTTCAGTTACTTGAACAAGGTAGCTCAATATATGTCTTTCAAAAGGTAGAGTTCCCTACCTCTAAGAAAAAACTAGTTATTATTCACTATTGAATTTGTCAATTATTCAGTATTAGGAAAACCTGTCATGTTTTCTTTTTTGATTTTTTGTTGTTGTTGTTTTGTGCTGGTTACTGGGTTTCTAACTCAGTCACAGCCTCTTGCTCTTTGCTTAGCTTTTATGACATTACCATTTAAGCAACACCTCCACTTCAAGCTTTTTGTTAGTTAATTGGAGGTAAAGTGTCTCTCAGATTTGTTTCCTCATTCTGGTTTCAAACCAAGATCCTCAACTTCTTGAGTAGGTAGGATTATAGGCATGACCCACCAGAGGCCAGCTTTAAAAGTAGCTAGGTTTTAATATAAATGTCTCATGTGGACACTGCTATCCTAATTTGAGAAATGAAATAATAGGTAGAAATTTAAATAACATAACTCCAGGTAATGTATTCTCAGAGAGCAGAACTTACATTAAAATCTGGGTAGATTTACATAGATAACCTGTAGTCCTTTTCCTTCTCATGTGTGTTTGATTGCCTATTTGTATTATTTCTGGAGCCAAAAAAGATGTCTTTCTGAGGTTCACGGTTAATTGTGACAGCTTCCCAAAACAGCGCTCCTTTTTCTGCCCAGCTGCTCATCATGAAACCAATTAGGGATTTGTCAAACAGACTGCATGTTGGCAGGACTAAATGCATGAATAGCCCCTTACCTTAAACAAGATCACCAGTTCTGATCATCTCAGCAGAATTTGATCTGTACATCCAGATCCTGTCCTTTCCACCCTGAGGGTTACTAGGGGGTCTTTTCTCGAATGTCATACTTTGAAGTGAGTCACTCATCTGTCTCCGAAGAAGTGATCCAAGCCCCTGGTACTGTTTATTTAAATTTCTCTTTTCCAATAAAAAGTATTGATGGAGAGAACACCTAGTCAGATATCTTTCTTTCCCTACTTCCTCCCCTTGATTTTGATGATTGTACTAATCATTTTGCTAAGGGCTAAGATCGATAAATTCAGGAACAGGGAAAAGTAAAGAAAGGTCAAGATGGCTTAGAGGTAGTGAGACAAGGCAAGCCTGCATTAGAGGTTGGATCCTAGTTCCTCGGTCACGTACAAACTGTTACACTAGAGCTGCAGGAACAAAGCCTCACAGAGGAAGTGACCTTAAACCAACTGAAGCTATTTAGAAGCTGGGACATTCAAGACCTAGGTTCAAGGTCTTGGCAAAGATTTTCTTTTTCCCCCTCCCTCTGAATATTTCCTACTTGGTTTACAGACAGGTGCCTTTCCCCTGTGTCCTAGGGGTGACTTTCTTTAAATTGCTCTCTCTTCATTCTATAAGAACTTCTTTTTTTTGTTTTGTTTTGTTGAGATAGCCCTCTACCCTACTGACCTCACTTAACCTTAATTACTTCCTTAAAGGCTGGATCTTCAATTTACATTGGTAATTATATTAATGACCCCTTTAAAAGCTTGGCCTCTAAATATAGCTCTAACATACAGATTTGAGTGGAATACAACTCTGTAACCAGGCCCGTTACAAGAGTGTCTATAAGGAAGTCAACAAAAATCAAATGCCCTGTGCAAAGCAGGAGTTGAATGTTTCAAGACTTTGGCTACTTTACATTGTATTCACACTGATTGGTTTTCATAATCTCAGAGCTTCATCCCCTAGCCCAGGAAAACAGGGACAGAGGGAGTGTTGGCTTCAACTTCTGGCTGTTCTACCTACTTTCCTTGGTAAACTGAACTGTTAAGTGGGTATTTAGTGACAGATGAAGCATTTAAAGATGGCATCTCACCTGTTTCTCCTCTGATAAGGCCTGATAGAAAACACCAAAGTATTAGAGTATTAGAGAACAAAGTATTAGAGAAATAATGGAGTAATTTACATACTTTCAGGAATATTAACATGTGTGTGTGTGTGTGTGTGTGTGTGTGTTGATACTGGGGCTTAACTCAGGGCTTCTGACTCTCCCTTAGATTTTTCACTAAAGGATAGTAATTACCATTTCAGCCACATCTCTATTTCTTGCTTTTTTTTTCTGGTTATTTAGAGATAAAAGTCTCTAGAGTTTGACTGCCTAGGTGGGCTTTGAACCGTGCTCCTCAGATCTAAGCCTTCTGAATAGCAGGGATGATAGACATGAGCCACCAGCTTCGGGATTAACATACAGTATTTTTAATGGCAAGAATTCCTTTTGTAAAGTAATACTTGTGAAGTGGTCCAACAAAGAGAAACGTACTTTCGGCTCCTAAATAAATGCATAGCTCAATTCCTTCTTTCCACAAATCTTTATTGAGCGCTTATTTTTCGGTGTTATACAAATTGTCCTACCCAGGCATTTTGGAGACAGTAGGGAGCAAAAGTCTCTTTCATGCGAAGCTTAACATTATACAACTGATTCAATGTCACCTTCACACTTAATATGCGTTTCGGAAAATCTGGGGAAATGTATCTTTTTTAAAACCCTATGCCTCAAGTGGATAGTAACTTATTATCTATGACAAGAAAATACTAACTGCGGGGTAGCTTGGATGGCTTTCCTCAAGGGCCGCCCATGTCGCTGAAATCTGGGTTTGGGATTTTTCTGAGTAGGATACCCTGGTACCTGAGCTCATCTGCCTGGCCAACCCCGCCCTGCCCCACCCTGCTTCCCCCCTCCCCGTCCCGCCTGCTGCTGTGCGCTGGTGGCTTGAACCGCTTGGTCCAATGCCAGGCTACTTGGCCCCCTGCCCGACTCTGGCCACGCCCAGCCTCAGGTGCAAGCTGACGGGCACACGCGCGGGTTTCGAAGCGGCCAGGCACACTCAGTGCCAGAGAGTGACTCTCGGATACTGCCTCAATCAGATAGCCCCTGCCCAGAGCTCATCCACACCTCTGAGGTCCAGATGCGGGGGACACAGGAACCTTTGGCTGAGGCTGGGTAGATTCTTAGCGCGCTTCACCTGTTGGACAGCCTGGTACCACATCAGAGCGCTGGTCCGGAGTCCTGAGACTCTAATCTCATGGATTAGAACTCACCTCTCCTAGCCCCTGCTTTCGGTCCCATTTAAAGCTCCCACTGGCTTTAAGAAAAAGTTCAGTGCGGGCTCAGTGCCTGCAGCGATTTCCTCCACTGGAAGATGGTAAGTGAAGGGCAGCAGGCAATAGCTTAGACCGCTGCAAAACCGGGAGGGAGGAAACAGAAACGGAACGAACTTTATTATTATTATTATTTATTAAGAAATTCCACCTTAGCAAGATTTCTTTGCTAATGTACCAATTAAAACAGGACCTCCTTTATTACCCTCGTTGGTCTCTCTTCCCCTCTCCTTCCTGCCTCCGTCTCCCCTCTAACTCTCCTTTCTTTTTCTGTTAGTTCTGGTTGTAAAGCTTTCTCCCAAACTTTACCTCTTCACCTGCACTCAGAGTTCACACCACCCTTCCTCTAGATTATGCACATATTTGCAAACACACCAGCGGGCTGCTCTAAGAGCCCTCGGGTTTGTTTTTCCTCTCAGGTGGCAATTGCATAATAGGTTAGCTCTGATTCCAATAATAGCATCCAGGAAGCAGTCTGCAAACAGGCTTTCAGGGGTAAAACAAAATAGCACTAGATAAACTGTTGGCAGGACTTCCTCCATCAGCACTGCCCAACGCCTACTTGCTTCAGAACCAAAAGTTTCCAAATTTAACTCATTTGGGAGCAGGAACAGTGTAACTTCATTTACTTGATGGGTTTCTTCGTATAAGTCTCCTGTTTGTGCTTTTGTTGTTGTTATTCCTAAGGAGCTCCTCAATCAACAAAAGACTATGCTATTCAAAAGAGAGTTGATCCAAATATGAGTTCTGTTGAAATGACTTGCTTCTACTGGATTAAACATTAACACATCATTTGTTGTATAAATTAACTCAGGAAGGTTGCATACCTGCCCCTGCTTGGATATTTGTAAAGACTGAGGAGATGGGGGGTAGGAGGCTGAAGGGAGTTCACTGAATCAGAACAGGGTGTAGGATATATGCCAGGAAGTGAGTGGGTGGCAAAATAACTTTGAGAGTGTGTGAAGGGAACTAAACCTTATTGTCTTTGTACCTCTTCCTTCTGACAGCTCTAATTAGGTGTTTGCTTTGGGTGATGTTATGCTACTAGTAATTGGAAGAAAAATTGACTTAATTACAACTGGGATACATACACATATATACATAATACGTATGTATATGTGTGTATATACATACATATCCATTTCAATCATCAAACAAGGATTCAGGCAAGTCTGAATCAGAAGTGAAAATAGGTTAGTTTATATGGTGACATATTCTGTTTATTTCATTTCCCCTCTGGTATTTCAAGGTTAGTAGAAACTCCATTGGGATAGTCTCTGGAGCAAACTGTATATTGTTTGTATCTTCAATCATTAGTCAAATTATTTTTATTTAATCCTTGGATCGCTTTAAGTGAGCTAAATGTTTCAATGGAGAATGCTCTTGGGTGTTTACAAATCTTGTCCACTCAATACTCATCTGTATTTTGCTCAAATGATTATTTTGGTATTTATAACTAAAACACTTTAAATCAATCTGAATTTATATTTGCTCCCTGTATGGTTTATTTGTCACTATTGTATTTTCTTTATGTTTGTCACAATTTTTTTCCTCTTCAAATCTCCAACACCCCATCTTCTGCCATCCCCTACTTGTCATCCTGGATTTCACAGAATACTATTCTGCCTTGCCAAGACCAGTATTTCGCAGGAGGCCAGAACTATAATTGCCCCTATTCCACTACAACGTCAGAATCTAGTGTTGACGTTTCCACGGAGACTTGGGTCTCTTTCTGGGCTGCTGGTCTCCTGGACAACAGTGAGCCCCAACAAGCACCACAGGCACCCGGTAAGTTCGCTCTTCTGCCTTCCTGGTAGACCTGGAGCTCTTTCCCAGCCTCAGGGCTGCAAAGCATCATGACCTGGGACTCTGGGAAGTAGGATGTTAAAGAAATTTAAGTGAGCCCAAAGATGGAATTTTATGGATTTAGAAGTTACTGCTTTTGACTTGCCAAGTAGTGAACATGGAATTTTTTTCTCTTACATGTTAGACAGTTCCATGAGATTCTCAACTCACTGAGAGAGTTCAGGTCTGGGTCAAAGTTTTATAAACAATGCATTAGCAGGAATATTAGGAGTCAGGATACCAATTGGAACATTTGTTCTGGAATTCAGGAGATTTTTCTGAGTATGAGAGAAAAGCAAGAATGAATAAGTGAATCAGTGCCTATTAATGAAACCAATTTCCTCCTATTCCTACACTACACACACATACAGGCACATCAAAATTAAGTATCTGTAACAATGGTTCTACATTACAATTGTGTGTATATCTGTATCTGTGTATGTGTGAAGGTTTATGAAAGAGAAACAGAAAACTCAGAAATATGGAAATATACATCATAGGAGAATTGTTCAGTTGTAGCTTTTCATTATAAGCAAAAACTAAAATAATGCTCAACAATTCAAACATTGTTTTGTCATTTTTTATTATGTGTTTACCCATCAATCCACTGGAATAAAAAAATCTATTTCAATAACAGGAATTTAATTAGAGCAGGAGATAGGTCGGAATAGTATTAAATGAGGGAGAAAAGTAAAAGTAAACTAGTTCAGCATACATAATTCTGATTGATGACATCACTTACTGTTGATTATGGCAGAAAAAAAAAACTTTGAAAAAGCCTCAGAATTACCAGTGCAAACAGGTGGAACTGGTCAAGTATAGGTATCATTTATTTTTATAATGATCTTCAGAGAAGCAAGATGTGAATAATTTTAATGAAGAAATGGGAGTTGGGAACTTGGTTCAGTGGTCCAGATCCACTGTCTAGTATGTGGCAGGCCCTTAGTTTAACCCCTAGCATGGAGTGAATTAATAGAATGAATGAATAAATAAATACATTTTAAGATTCAAAAGTGCTATGACATTGAATTCTAGTAAATACCATATATTAGATTTAGCAGGCAGAGAAAGCAGCTAGGGAAATGGTGGCATTATGGAATAGGATTCAATTTTTGAACCACTAGGGAACTGGTAGCATTATGGAATAGAATTCGATTTTGGAACCAAACACTGAATCATCAAATGCTAAGGTACCAGAAAAAAAGAAAAATTAGGCAATTCCTAGTGGAGACAAAGGATTCATACGTATTTGAACAAATTCATAATGTCGATGAGGTCTTTCTTAATTTAATCTTCAGACTCCACATTTTATAGAAGGACATGCTCATTTAGTTTTTAAGGAGTACAATTTTTAACCAGTTTGGCATATATTGTATAAGTATTTGTCTATCCTAGCTGGCATTCTCCTTCAAATATTTTATTTTACTTGAGAAAACAATAGTATTTTTAGAAAAATCATTGAGCCTAGTGATTTTTAGAAAACAGTTGACTACTATTGTACACATATGACAAATGTGTTCTCTCTGTTATTAATTTGCACTTTTACATAGAATCATCCTGTGACTCAAATTTCCCTATTTTGGACTCTTGTTCCTGGGAAGAGGCTCAACTATCCTCCCAGCTCTACAGAAACAAGCAGGTATGTGTAGATGCTCACAACATGTGTTCTCCACTGGCATCTTTCCTTATTATCATGTTGATCCTTCTCCATGCCCCACCCCACCTTCCACTGCCACTTCTTTTTTTGGTACTAGTCCTTGGCTTGAACTCAGGGCCTGGGCACTGTCCCTGAGCTGCTTTTGCTCATGGCCAGTGCTTTTCCAGTTGAGTCATGCTCCACTTCTGGCTTTTTTGGGGGGAGGGGGTGAGTAGTCTTATCGGAGATAACTATAAGTGTTTTCCCAATGATTGTTTCTTTTTGAGTGTTTTGTTTATTGTTGTTCATTAATAATTTAATGTAGTGGGCATACAAGTAGATCAATCTGAGATGGGAAGAAACCCAATATGCATTTATTTTATTTTTCCTTTTAGAAAGGAAACAAGCAAGGAGTCCAACCTAACCTTTTCTAAATATCTTTTTATTTCTATATTTAAACAATTGCAGGTAGTTCATTTTCCTTCATACCTACCTGACACCCTGTGGTTACAATTTTATAAGGCATATAATCTCTTCAAATACTTTGTGATGAATGAAAAATTTAGAGCACAAAACTGAACAATCAAGTGGTGGGAGGTTGTAGATTTAATGTAGGTTTTCTGAGGATAAGGACTCCTTGAAATTGTGTTCATAAAACAAACAGGAGAAGAATCAAGTTTAAGGAGGCCAAGGAGCAGTGGCATTACTATAAAGTTACAGAGTCAATACAGTGGAATGCCTTTCCATTGTCTGCCTGTGCAGCTCCAAGACACATTGGTACAGAAGGAGGAAGAGCTAGCACGACTGCATGAAGAGAATAATCACCTCAAACAATACCTGAGTTCTACTCTGGTTAAATGTCTGGAAGAAAAGGCCAAGGTATGTAATAATCTTTTTTCTTTCCTAAGGTTAGAGCCGTGATTTGAGAAAGGAAAACGTTCATGGAAAACTTAATTACAGAAAGAAGCATATCAGACAATGTCTTCCTATGGGTTACCAGGATGGATAACTATTTCTTAAGGAAGCAATATCTTCAACAACAACAACAACAAAAATTCTCTTATCATTTCTTGGACATATGTAGATTTCTGATTTTGCCCAGACATTATAAAAGAGGTTGATTAAGTCAAAAATATTAATCAAAAGAAGAGTTAATATTATTTTCTTTTCCTGACTCCCCCTTCCACTGATCTCTACTCCACAGTTCCCCATTTATGTCCACATCCAGTCATCATTATTGTTCTTATTATAATTTTTGTTGTAAACATTAGTACATCTATTCCACAAATGGGCAAGAGCATGCCAATTTGGTTTTTGAGTTTGGCTTATCTCATTTAACATGATGATCTCCAATTCCATTGAATTTCCTGCAAGTGACATAAGTTCATTTTTCTTTATGGCTTAGTAGTATTCCATTGTGTATGTATGTTTGTATAATCTTACAATACTAATGCATGTTAATTCCAAATAAAAAATTAAAAAGATAAATGTACTACTAGATTGAAAATCAGATATATAAAACCTCAGTTTTTATTATTTGATATTAGCTAAACTACTCTGATTTAGAGCGTCAGTTATCTTTAGTTGCAAATAGATGAGCTAAAATATATGTTGAATATCTCCCTCAAACAGAGTGCAAGCTGCCTGGCACCAGTGGCTCATGCCTGTAATCCTAGCTACTTAGGAGGCTGAGATCTGAGGATCACGGTTCAAAGCCAGCCCGGGCAAGAAAGTTCGTGAGACTCTTATTTCCAATAAACCACCAGAAAACCAGAAGTGGTGCTGTAGCTCAAGTGGTAGAGCGCTAGCTTTGAGCTGAAGAGCTGAGGGACAGCATCCAGGCCCAGAGTTCAAGCCCCACGACCGACAAAAAAAAAAAAAAAAAAAAAAAAAAACCCAAACCCAAAAAACTAGAGTGCTAGTAAGTGTGATTGGCTCTTCAGTTACATTTTCTATTGTTTCCATTTCTCCTATATTTTTAAATGAGTGATTTCAAACTCAAGGACAAATAGTTCATCCACAGCTTCTTTTTCTTGTTTCCTTGGTTTTGCATATTTTAGTATAGAT
Source organism: Dipodomys merriami (assembly GCF_024711535.1). Lineage (NCBI taxonomy): Eukaryota > Metazoa > Chordata > Mammalia > Rodentia > Heteromyidae > Dipodomys > Dipodomys merriami. Next base: position 64,316,314 of record NW_027203381.1, on the reverse strand, counting down.
TTGCCTTCATGTTATTATCCATGTTTTTTATGGCTTCTGTCATCATTTTTTGACCATATTTCTAGAAAAGCTGCACTATTTGATATTGCTTAACTTAAATTGATGAGGTATTCTGTTGCTTTTACAGAATATAACATTTCAGAGAGTGTGCTGTCTTTGATTCCTTTACCATCAAGTTAGTGATGAAAAAGAGCATATCTTACTAACCAATGTTCCTGACTCTAGCTTCCTCCATAAAAAATACACTATTAAAGTATGGACATTAGTTAAGCAGTTTAACTCTCTTTGTCTCAACTTTCCAATGTTTGAAATAATATGATCATATTTCTTAGGGAAATAGAGCAAGCCAGTGGTTTACAGTGTTGAAATCTGAGGTGTTGTCCACATTCATTTACATGACATAGGTTGAAATCTAGGATAAGGGATCCTCAGCAATTCCAAAATATGTCTGTGCTTCAGTTTTCTCCAAAACACATTTTAATAGCATCTGGATCCAATGACAAATTGGATATAATGGATTATAAGTTATAATCAGTGGTAATTTATTTGCTTATAAACGAGAGTTTAATATGTGATCTATTATTGTCACATCATATTAATTATTACTTCCTTGAAAGGAAACCTTAAAGATAACATTTGTCCTTTCAACTTTCCAATAGATGTAAAATAATAATGAGAATGTCCACATAAAAAATGTGTCAACATAGATTTAGATCTACAGCCCCAAAGTAACCCTTTCAGTTTTCATTTTGTATAAAAAATAGGCATTTAACCAATTTTTCTCTAAAGAATTAGGATAACTAGAAACATTTAAAGGAAGTATTATTTTCAAATATCACTTCTCCAGAAATTGCTGTCATCAGATGAGTTCTCCAAAGTCTATGGAAGATTCAGAAAGGGGAAGAGAAAAACCAAAGAGCAGAGATACTCTTCTGTGGAGAGCCCCCATCCTAAAAGTGCAAAGCGGAACCTTTCTCTCGAGTTTGCTCACTGTGAAGAAGAGCCTGGGCTCACAGTAGACCCTTGGGTTCTTCAGACACTTGGGTTGAAAGACCTTGACACCATTGATGACACCGAATCAGCTAACTACAGTGCCCACTCCTCTTGCCCCAGAAGAGCCCCCAGTACATACTCCCAGTTTACAGAGGATGTCCCCAGGGAAGAACAGCCCCCCACGGAATATGCGAGTGAAAGAGCCCCTCACTTGCCTGGCACTGCCCATCAAGGGGAAGATTTTCACTACTTCTCTCAACTTCCACATTCACCCATGGGGCACCAGACTGTTTGCTATCACTCCGCTGATGTGTCACCCAACAAGACAGAGATGGTCTTTTCCACATCCCTGAGCCCTCACTGCAACGTGAAAACTCATTCCTTCCACCAGGGACAAGCCTTCGTGCGTCGAGATGAAGAAGGAGGCTGGAAATTTACTTGGGTCCCTAAACAGCCATAGGGTCCCTCTTCTCACACAAAGCACTGCCAGTAACACTTGAACAGACCATGCAAGACGCAGAAGCTTTTGCCCAGGCTTTCCTCTGCCACTTTAAAGGTTCTCAACTGGCTGGGATTGGCTGGGATTGGCTTCCAGGAACCAAGGAGAGGTGTCTTCTCTTCTTTCAACTACCCTTTGATTTGCTTACACAGCCACACCTGCTGTTCACGTCTCTCTTCCTTGTACTTGAAATGATATTTTCCAATCGTGTGTAGGTTTCTTCCACATATACAGATACTTTCCCAATAACTTAGAAGTGGCTTTTCTTCCTTTCTTTATAAAAAATCTTTAATCTTTATTTCTCAAACCTGCCTTTAGAACCTTATTATTTCTTCAGCTACTGCTGCTGAGTGTTCCAGTAGCTGAGACGGAGTAGAAGCAGATACCTGCGCAGATCCACTAACAAAGACACAATGTGGATGTAGTAACATTATTTCCACCTAAGTGGGTCTATGATATAAGTGTCTCATAATTTGGCCAAGCATCTTTTAAAACATGTGGAGCAACTCATAAGCATTAACTGGAAAGTGATAGCCTTCAGCAGAATTAACATTACTTTAACATGTTCCATGGTGTATACATTTCCATTGGCACCTGGCATTGTTTCTTTAGCCAGCATGGTTGAAGTAAGAACATTACTGAAGAATTATGGTAATAAAACAAGACTTGCTTGTTTGTCAGAGACTGACAAAGTTCTTGCTGGTGGTCTCTACCATTGCCTCAGACATTCATGTCCTCACTTGTGCATGCAATCTTGCAGTGACGAATTCTTCCCATATATGTGGAGACCTATCTACTTTGTACCAAGCCATGTGATAGGAGGTGGTGACAACATGCAAATAATTTAGCAGTTTTCTCCACAGTCATGATTCCAAAAACTATTGATCTGCTGTGGTCTGCAGAACACCATCTCCTTTATGTGAAAGTCTTTTTCCCAGCTGCAGAATCTAGAAATTTTTGCTAGGTGATCAAAAGTATTTTAAAAATGGGGTCCTAATCCCATCAGCTTTACTCCAAATATGGTTACCCTAGTGCTAATCAAGCTAAACGTCACATACAATTTTTAGAAATGTAGGAGCCATTTGCAGTTAATAAGGAAAATTATTGATCTGATCACAGTATTCATTCCCTAGCACAAGCTCAATATTTTGTGTTAGAATAACTTGCATCTGAACATAGATTTCTCTCTTCCTAAAGTCTTCATGTTAGTTTTCTTCTTTGTCATTTCCCATACTCACTGTTTCTATAATAAATTATACATAAAAGTGAGCATGTATGTTTTAAGCGTGCATAACTCCATTTCCATTTTTTTAACCTTTCCTTGTTCTCTTAGTAAGTATCCAGATACAATGTGTTTTAGATATGTGCTCTTTGGAATTCTCTGAAACAAAGATATATCCTTTGTTTATGCTGTGGCTTGATCTTTGCCTTATTTCAGTAACGTGAGCAAAAAAATCACAGTTGTTTGGTTTATAATCCATGAAAGTAGATCCAAGAGGATAACTAATATTAGTTTCTGGAATGGTTTCATGACTAGGAGAAAATGGAAAACATTCTACTTAAGAAAATAAAATAATTTTTTTTTTCCATTCTAGTATCTGTGCCACTGGTGAGTAAAATGTACCTCTTTTTAGAATAACACATTCATTTTTTTTAAGAATTGATAATACTTTGGCATGCTAGGAACTGAATACTGTAACAGTTTTGAAAGTTGAATAATCAAGGTATAAAATGAAATTAATCAGTGCACAAATGGTTATTTTCCATTCTTTCCATATTGTATTATGTATTAAGTATTACAAGGAGATACTCTGCTTAGCGCAATGAATTTGGTACACAAAACAATCCCACATAAAATGTCATCACTTTTGGGAGCTTTTAAATGAAACTACATCTAAGCCTGGATGAAATTATATCACGTTGGTGTGGTACATTATAATAACTTGTTTTGACTTATATGATGAGTAATAGTATGGAAGAAAATTACCACATATTTTTGTAATTATGTCTAGAAACATTTGGTAGTCACTGGAATTATAAGTAGAAAATCATTCTGTTGATGTTTGAGAAATTGGAATTATATGGTCTAACATTTTTTTGGTTTGATTGTACCTTTTTTAGCAAACCATAATTAATATTTTATGAAGATAAAAATAGAGAAATGAAAATTAATACTTCTGTGATTGTGAGAGACTTTAAAAAAATATTCTGCATAACAATTTCTTCTCATCAATGTTCTTCTCCTGAGTTTAAACCATAATCCTATTCATTTGCACCTCTGTTGTGTGTTTATTTTCAGTATGCTATGTCCAGTTATGTTTAACATTTTGGGATTGATGGTACCTTTGACTCTCCAGGACACATCCAAGACACACTTGTATTTAGGTGGCCTAAACTGTCAAGTGCCTTATGGGTACAGCATTTACTTACCAAACCTTGCACAAAGATTGGAATCCAGTATCAATTTGTGAAATGTGATAGCTTTTAAAATAGCTACATGTCTTCTAAAAATAAATCATGCTTGTGTCTCACTAGAATCTGGAAAGTAAGGGCACATGGAAAGTCTCAGTAGTACAGATAACATTTAATGTGTCCGATTATTGAAAACTGACAAAACTGAAGATAAATAATATGAATTACTGCAAAGCATTGCTCTCTTTGACCAGATTTAAGGAAACAGAGGAGAGAAGTAGGAGAAGGATAGGAAGGATGACATGGGTCAATATGTATTGTACTTACAAACTGACACGTTGAATTAAAATACCTTTATACAACTACTTAAAGATAACAAAAATGAATTAGAAAAGGAACATTTTAAAGAAAAAACATAAGTAGTGTCTGCATCAACTGACCTTTGTCTCACAAATACTGTAGAAAGTATAAAGTTTGTGTTTCTGAGGGAAATATTTTAGGTATATTAATCTCTCCTCTGTGAAGTACATGTAAGAAATGGTATATTTATTTGTTTCCCAAAAGATGCTCAGAATTAAATGTTAAGTTCCTCAGTTTCCTTTTTATATGTAATTTAACCAAATAGACTTGATTTGTGAACTGCAAATATATGGTGTAATTATATTTCTATATTTTTATCTACCTGTTTTTTATAAGAACATAAACATTCAGTTTTAATTCTCATATTGGATATTCTACAAATGTAAACCATAATTTAATACTTAATGTTTTAAACTATGATTTCTTATGATTTGAAATATTGGTAATTATGTGAGTTGGTTTATAATGAATTTATGGCTAATAAATTAATGACAGAATATTTTATTTTTATTTTGGCCCTTATTTTGAAACATATTTCAGTGAATGGAGCAATGAACTAAAAAGAAGTTTTCTTGACCCATATGTGAAAACTTTTATGTCATAAAAATATGCATTTCATCGAATGGGTAAATTAGTAATATATTAATAGATACAGCCTGTGTCCCCCTATAGAGGATGGTAAAATTAACCTAACTAAACTAGCTTTTAAGTGAGAGAAGCATAGACATCTTTAACCAGAGTGAGGAAACAAGTCTCCTAAGTCATGGTTCCAAGAATGGCTGGATCTGTGTGTGCAAGGAGCGTTGCCAGTGATCTGAACTGAGATTATAGGAAAGCTATGATTGGAGATGAATTCCTTAGTGGTACTAAGATAGCATTTACCACCCAAAGACATGTCAGAAGTCAAAAGGGGACAAATGCAGTGACTTTGAATAACAAACTATACTTCTAATCATAGCTATGTGAAAGACAGGGATTGAGAGGGTCATAGTTAGGAGTCAACCCAGGCAAAAAGTTAATGAGACATCATCTCAATAAACTGGGTGTGGTGGGATGCTGCCCTTAGATTGGAAGATCATAATCAGAGGTTAGTTGGGAGAAAAATTTGGGACCTTACATGAAAAATAAGCATGGGTCAAATGCTAGACTATGTGCTTTGCACAGTGTCTGACCTCAAATTCAAACATCAGTACTACCAAAAAAAAAAAAAAGACCGAAAAAGAAGAAAGAAAATCATATCTCATAAAATACTGCCTGGGTCTGTGTTCATATTCTCCCTGTACTTCCTATTTATAATGCTCCCTACATGAGTAATGCTTCAGTTAAATGTTTCAGAATGATCAGTTATGACATGGGGAATTATGAACAGGTTAGGTTGTCTGCAATAAAAATTCTGAACAGGATTCCTGTGGAACCACTCATGACTCAGGTCATGTATCCACTGGGGATGATGAATGGCAAGAGAGTAGAGTTTATGATTCCAAATCAGGCGAATAATGGCCCTGTCCACATGGAGATTCTTCTTTTACCAAACACAGATTAACTAGAATTTATCTAGGTTTTGTTTAAATTTCAGAGTTATTTGATGTTTCTTCTTTCTTGGAGAAAGCTACACATAACCCTCCCTCACACTAAATGATCTCTTAATATGGTTACAGTTGATATAAGTCATTTAAAACATTTTATTAGAATGTCATAGGTATTTTTAATTTGATTGGAAGATGAGAAGGCTGAGCCTAATGTTTCTATAAGATGTGTTCCACTATGACGTATAATGACCACTAATTTGGAACTGGTAATTTATATTTAATCCAATGACCAAAAACTCAGATATAGAGGTTGTGGAAACAAAGGTATTTTTTTTTAAACTTTCAACCAAAGTATATTCTAGAGCTCGGTGATCCTATTATTGCTCAGAGAATGTTCACATGACCAAATTCATCCTCCCATTTTTGGGTTGAGGAGCATAGAATGGCAAACTGTCAAAAAGGAATCCTCACTGAGAGAAACACCCATATGCTTCTTTAACCAAAAATGTCAACATACTAAAAGGGAGAACGTTTTCTTTCCCAATGACTTTTGCTAATAAGTCTTAAAGCTGCAGTGTTTTTAAAAATATATATATTTTTAAGTAGGTGTACAAAAAAGTTTTCATCCAATGTCAGTTTGTGAGTGCAGTATGCCTAGATCAATGTCACCCCTTCCATCCTTCTAAGATAGCAATATTGTCTCATGAGAGACAATTGTCATGGAAGTAACTTTCTTTTCCTCTTCATACAGAAAATTCTTTGTAGATTTGTCCAAGCATTGACACGATTTCGTTTTTCTGTCAGGTCCCTTTAGGTTTATCTCCAAAGGAAAGTGAAATTGTGAGTATACGCAGTAACGCTGATCAACCCATCCATTCTAGCACATTTGGGAGCATTCTCTATCTTCTCTTTAGAAATCAGGAGTGAAAAGTTTCTTTTCAAGGGCATAGTATATATATTTTTTCCTTTTATTTCAATGCCAGGTTGATCATTTGAAATAATGAGGCACAGAAAGGGCATTTCATGGTAATTTCTCATTCAAGACAGTCCTGAAGTGTGTAGCCCCTTTGGGACGATGCTCAGCTACTCCAGGAGCTTTCTAAAGGTAATGTTCCCCTGGGACCTTCCATTTGCACTGATGCTGTGAGAAAGAGAAGCTCTTTAATGAGTGTGTCATGAGAACACAAGATCCTTCCTTACAATCAGGCAAGAAGCCAAAATCACACCCTCCACTTGTTTGGATCTCTTGAGATTTGTCACCTCACAGAAGCTGGTCTTCCTCTTCCATCTCAGGCTCCCAGGAGAGGCATGTGGAGTGAACCCTGAAAGTGGCATCTGCACAGAGTCCTCCATGGCCCTGCTTCCCAGGTGAGCTGTGCCTGCACCCTAGGTATCACAGCCTCCATTGGGAGTTAGAGCACCATATTGCCACAGACTTAGCCTTTTCTTTCTGTGCCTTTGTGTACTATGACTTCTTCCACTGTCTTCTCTCAAATTTATACAATAATTTTAATTCATATGCTGCTCATTTTGAAATGATAGTAGATGGATCAGATTTTTTTGTGTGTACACGAGAGAGAGAGAGAGAGAGAGAGAGAGAGAGAGAGAGAGAGAGAGAGAGAGAGAGAGAGAGAGAGAGAGGGAGAGAGAGAGAGGAGAGAGAGGGAGGGAGGGAGGGAAGGACACATCCTGCTATCCACAATAGAATTCAAAGGGACCTGGGACTTATACTAGCATTCTGATGAATGGAAATAAATCTTTACAATGACCTTGGACGTGGGTTTCCCAAAGATAGTTTAGTATCTGCAGCAATTATTAGTGTCTGTATTATTAGCGTCTGTTAGACCAGGATGTAGATTCTTACCCTCCTTTCTTGTGAAATGGATGGAAAAAGTCTGTAGTCAAAACAAATGTACTTCTTCAGTAGCACTTCTGCAAGAAGGCAGAATTAATTTGATCTGGCTCAGTCTAGTGTCTAGACCTGTAACATGGTGATAAGAAGGTTTGCCCTACATAACTTACAATATTGTGAGATAATCTTAGAAATTTTAAAGCCCAAGCATATGTTAAGAGCCTGTTATTTAGCCTTAACTTCTACACAGAGTAAAGAAAGCCTGCTTCAACTAGAATTTTCAAGTGAAAAAAATCACATTTCATAAGCCACACAGCTAACAAATTCAAAAAATGAACAAATCTACTGTACTTACTTCTACTGATTCAATTCAGCAAATGCTCACTTTTCTCCTATTATATTTAAAGTATGATTTGGACATAGAGATGTTGAATGGAGGAGAAATAGCAAATGATACAAAATAGCAAATAGCAAATGAGAGAGATTCACTGGCTATGAAACTAGAATAGCAACAAGTACAGGTGAAGGTACAAGGAGAAGATGAAGAGAAGCTGCTCTGAGAAAAGTATGGAAAATTATGTAAAGAAGGTTAACCAGCCCAGTACATTAAAGAGGCTTCTATAAAATAATGTACATATTAATGCTATTCCGAAAAATGTCTTACAATAAGACACAACATACAACTTTTCATGAATGTTCTTTAATACTAAAGAAGGTAATATATATTGAATATAAGAGTGAAGAAAATAACATAAGCCCATCATTTATTTCCTTCAGATATAGCCTGATCTTTCTGATCTATTTACACTGTAATTAGTAAATTTGTCAAGTGTGCATAGATTTCTTTATAGATATGCTCTGAATTTCTTATGATTAATTCAACACTGTGGATGTTCCAAAGGTAAATTGTTTTATAAGCATTCAGTCTTAGTGTTTCTTTGAAAATCTTGTACACATTGAGGACTAGAGAAATATGATGATCATCATCCTTTAAGAATACACAAGGCTGGCCTGGGAAGGTGGTTCAGTGGTAGCGTGCTTGCCTTGCATGCATGAGGCCCTGGGTTCAATTCCTCCTCACCACATAAGCAGAAGTGATGCTATGGCTCAAATGGTAGAGCGCTAGCCTTGAGATGAAGAGCTGCATGACAGCTCCCAGGCCCAGAGTTCAGGCCCCATGACTGACCCCCAAAAAAGCCCCAAATAAACAAAAAAAGAATACACAAGGAAAGAAAAGCTACCATACCCTCCTTCCCATATAAGAAGGAGGGATATTCAAAGCAACAAAGAAATCATCTTATAAATATGTTAGAAACAATAGCAAGAATGAAAAACCATTTGAGTCCTTATCTTGGGGTTCATTTCGCCTAACATCAACTTATCTGACCATTTCTGTTTGTCTCAGACATATACTAGTTATTGCAAATAAGGGAAACCATGGGACCTATGTTTCTTTGGGTCTGGCTTACTTCACTGAATATAATTTTTCCCAAGTCTTTCCATTTCTTAACAAATGGGGCAATGTCATTCTTTCTGATGGAGGCATAGAATTCCATTGTGTATATATACCACGTTTTCTTGATCCATTCATCTACTGAGGGACATTGGGTATAACCCCTGTTTTCACTGTATTTGATGTTGGTATAATTTAGGGAGGGGAAGGGAAAAAAAACAAATTGTTTAAATAAGGATACAGGTGTACCCATTGCAACAATGAGATGTACAAGACGTTATGTCAAAAAGCAAACTTTACAACTTTGGTGGGGATGGGGGGTGGAGGGGATAGGAGGACTGGGATCATAAGGGGAGGAGGCAACAATGCTTGATAAGAAATGTACTCATTACCTTGCTAGAGTAATTGTAACCCCTCAGTATGGTATTTTCACAATAAAAAAACATTCTTCAAAAAAAGAAATGCTATGAGGGTTCAAAAAGGGATTGGAGATTTTCTTCAGAGTGTCTGCAGCAGCATGGACTGGACTTCTGGCAACAAAGTAGAATAACTTGGTTGCCCAACATTGCTCAGGATACGAGGATTCCAGGTGTTATGTAAGTGTGATAGAAATTGTTAGCATCTGAGACAGCTTCACCTTCCATTATCCCAAACATGTCCTATGGAAATGGTATGAGCAAAAAGAGACTGCAGAGTTGACACCTGGCACCGAGTTGGGATTAGAGGTCCAGGAAACGACATGAACAAACCAAAGCCATAGGGAAGTTCTGCATGGCCTGAGGAAGATTTCACAACTGTATCCTACAAAGGGAGTTACCACATAATTTACATCTATACTATGAAATTTTTAGAGTGACAAATGCTAAACTGGAAGGAAAGTTGAAGCAAAGGATGTAGTCCTCGAATATTTCAACCAAAGATAGAATATTTTAACCAAAGATAATCAGTTAAAAGATAAGCCAGCTAGATGTTGGTGGCTCATGCTTATAATCCTACCTACTCAGAAGGGACTGGGTTCTTTTCTGCCTGAAACTCTTATCTTCAAATAACCAATGAGACTCTTTTCTTCAAATAACCAATAAAAAGGTATAATTGGATGTGTGGCTTAAGTAGTAGAACACCAACCTTCAATGATGAGCCAAGTGAGAATGCAATATCCTGAGGTCAAGCCCCAGTTCCAATACAAACAAACAAGAAAGGCTGCCAGATGTAGGTGGCTCAGGCCCATAATCCTAGCTACTTAGGAGGCTGAAATCTAAAGATCACAGTTCAAAGCCAGTCCTGAAAGAAAGTAAGCACCAGGTAACTAGAAGTGGGGTATGCTCTCCTTGAACAAAAGAGCTCAGGGACAAAGCCCAGGCTTTGAGTTCAAGTCCCACTGAAGAAAAAAAAAGGCTGAAGGCATGTGTCAAGATTGGATCATCTGTCTATTCCAAAGAGCCTTGAAATATAAGATTAACCCACTGAGGGAGAAGGATTGGTTATAAAAGTACCAGACTATTCAAATTAATTAGTAAAATTTAACACTCACCTGGACTTAGATTCATGGACAGAACTCACCTAATATTCATTATATTGACTTCAAAATAGAAAGGGTAATTCATCACAGCAAAGTTGAAATCAGCCAAGGGGAAAATAAAGCTAGTTCAATCCAATTAATTTACATTCTAATTAGTTGGGATGTCTCAAGAAAACATTCAAAAGTGATCGCAGAAAATGAAAAACAAGTAGAACAGAAAAACTGGAGAGGGTTTTTTGAGATGAAGTAGAACAAATTTATAGTTAATAATCAAAATGTACAAAAAAATTGTTACTATGCATCTTCAGCAATGATCACTGGTTTATTGCCATGTCATAAATCACAAAATAAATATATAAAGCCTATATATGAAAAATGCACATATACATGAATATATATTGCTAAGGCATATATATATATATATATATGCATAGTTTTTTCTTTAATGGCACTGGTGGCTCACACCTGTAATCCTAGTTACTCAGGAGGCTGAAATCTGAGTATCATGGTTTGAAGCCATCCTGGACAGAAAAGTTCATGAGACTCTTATGTCATTAAAGTGCTTAAAAAAATGGCAGAAGTAGAGCTGTGGTTCAAGTGGTAGAGCACTAGTCTTGAGTAAATAAGCTCAGAAAAATTGCCCAGCCCCTGACTAGCACGCAAAACCAGAGTCTACAGTATATTTTTACAATTGTTTCATATTTTTCTATTGGACTATAACAATCCAAACATTGCTTTCCAAGGATGAATGTTATTTTCAATTTTCCTTTATATATATATGAATATTCTTGTACTTTTGATATACATATTTTCCCTGTTTGCATTTTGGTACCACAGTTGCTTTGTGTAAATTATTTACACTTGTAAGAGTGTGGACATAAATAGTAGAAGAAAATAATCCTAGAACTTATAATTTTCAATATTTAATCTACACAAGCAATAACTATTCCATGTTGGGCTCATACTGACTAGAGAAACCTCCCTCAAAACCCTCAACAGACCCTAGAGTGGAATGACTAGAAAGACAATCTTCAGAATTTTATCCTTGACTATTTTGTTACTTCAGGGCACAAAATCTGGCATGTACTATTAAATCACTGATAAATCTGTTTTCCTCATGACTCTTGTCTGCTGAAACAAAACTCAGAAAAATAGTGGTCAAACTGGTCATTTTAAGGTGCTCACTTAGAAATTTAACCTAACAATTCCCGCCATCAATAGAGTGAGAATTTTATTTTTGAGATAAAAATTCCTAGAGATCCTTAAATTCCAGCTGAGTCTATGAATTGGTAAACATCTTGAATTTTGGGATGAGTAATTCATTTTATAAATAGTCTTCATTAATTGTTCATTATAGATGCTTTGCCAATATGCTCATATTTCCATGGATTATATTTTATGAAATAAAAATGGGAGTGCACTGTACCTTTAGGATGCAAAAGTAAACTGATCTCCCAACATTGTTTCTAAAAATATTGTAAAGTTTTAAGAGCAGTGATTTTTGTTAAGTGATATTTTATATAAGGTTTTGTTTTATTTTTGAAACTTAACCATTGTTGCATGCAGACTTTCTAATTTTCTTTTGTTGGTAATACTGGGATTTGAACACAGATTCATGTGCTTCTTAAGTTGGTACTCTACCACTGAGCTTCCAGCTAGTTCACAGGAAGATATTTCTTGATGGGAGATTCAGTTTCAGTTTGTCATAAATGGTTTTGTTTTGTTTTGTTTAAATGCTAGTCCAGGGGCTTGAATTCAGGATTTAGGTCCTGGATACTGTCTCAGAGCTTTGGTGCTCAAGGCTAGGGCTCTATGTTTAGACTTTTTTTGTTTGCTTTGTTTTGTTTTTGGTAGTTAATTAGAGTTAAGAGTCCCATAGACTTTCTTGTCTGGGCTGTTTTTGAACCATAATCTTCAGATATCAGCCTTCTGAGTAGTAAGGATTACAGGCATGAGCCACTGGCTCCTGATAAATCAAGGCTTTTTTTCCATGCAAAAATATTGATAAGTATTTGTGGTTCTAATAATCATCCTCAAAGTAAAGTTTTATAAGGGATTTTTCAAAATTAAATTACTTTATATATGTATTTTAATATATGAGCTTTATATTCTTTTATATATGTATATTAATTTATGAGATTTATATTTTAGTTTTTATATACAAAGTAAAATGAATTTTGAAATGTATATTAAATTGTAAAAGGACAATCTAACTTTTCCTTAATTTTATGAAACTAATAAAAAAGTATACATAAAATAAAAAATGCAAATTAACATACACAATAAATAGTGGGATGGAAAACAGTAGAATAAAGGGAAAATCAGAGGACAATCACCATGTGACTTTTTTTTTTTCAGGTAAGGGGTAGGTTTACTCATCATTCTGGCTGGCACCAGGCCATGTTGGCCCTCCACGCGGCTGGGAAAGAGCTGGGAAGAGAGCTGGGAAGAGAGCTGGGAAAGAGAGAGAACTGGGAAAGAGAGAGAGCTGGGAAAGAGAGCATCTGGGCCTGGGTTAGGCTTTATCTAGGGTATGGGTGGAGAAAGGGGTGGCCACATCAAATTCAGATGTGACCTCAGCGGATACAGATGTGACCTCTTCCAAGTGTGCCAGTTGCCTAGGTAACTCAGGTTCTGGGTGGAGACTTTGCTGTGAGGAGGGTGGAGCCTGCTCACCATCCAGGAGAGGACCTTACATTCCAGCCTTTTAATAATCATGAAATAGGGCGCGGATTCTCTCTGGCTACTTCCTGGTGACAAGGGGCATTGACATTAGGGGTAAAAGGCTGGGATTTGGTCCCCTCCCAGAGAAGGCAGTGAGTAGCAGCAGCTGTCTCTTGGTGGCATGAGTCCTTAGATGAAATCTGGAGAATTCTCATGAGGTATTGAAGGGCTGGAAAAAGAATACTAGAGAGCAAATAAATGGCAAGAGGAAGGACTTGGGGCTGAAAAATGTTGGTAGAAATGTCCCTATCTGGTGACAAGGTAGAGGAGAAGTCAGGTAACAAAGGCAAGAATATAAATTCCTGTCCAGTTAATAGGTAGACAGGTATGGACACTAGATGGGCAGGCTTCTTACTTCTATTGACCTCCGGCTCTGGTTAATTTTGAAAGGGCAGGTACAAAGTTGCTGATGTGACATCGTCTCCTCTTACTCCTCTCCATGGTCCCTTGTTTCCCAGACATGCTGAGTGTAGGTGCTTGTTGCTGGGATGGCTTGTCCCAGTTGGTATTCAAGGAGGATTGAACTCAAGGCCTGGGCACTATCCCTGAACACTTCTGCTCAAGGCTAGCACTGAACCACGTTGAGTTATAGTACCACTTGCTGTGTTTGCTGGTTCCAGATAAGAGTCTTGAGCCATGCTTCCAGCCTGGCTCTTTGCAGGTTAGTTGGGAGATGGAGTCTTAGGGATTTTTCAGCCCAGGCTGGCTTTGAATTGTAATCTTTGCCATGAAAACCCTTTATTATTTCCAATTAAAGCAACAAGGAAATCAAATAGAATAGAGCTTACCTGGTCCTTATCAAGAATTAACCAAGAAATATTCTTCAATAACAAAGTTCATTAGATGTGATGAGAATTTTAGCACAGATATGCCCAATATTTTAGAACCATGTAGTCACTACTAGAATACATAACAGAAAACAAAAAAGGCAAAACTCAAAACCTAAAATTTTGACAACAATGTTTAGACATCTATGCTAACAAAGTACATCAGATGGTTGGGCCTCAGTTACCAGGGCCTGTGAAAAGAGCACCTTGTTAGCAAGGCACCTTAGAATAGATAGATGGAGTAGTAAGCTTGGTGGAAGGTTAAGGGTCAGATGGGGCCAAACCCTTACCCCACCATGTGGCCAAGATGGCGAACTCAAGATGGCAAATTTCTGAAAAAATGCGAAGAAAACCTGAACAAATGGAAACTCTGACAATTTTCAAACCTAGAATGGCTAGCCTTTGAGAGGGAACCCAGAGGGGAACCAGCCTGCGTTGCACTCTTCAAGGCATAAGCCAAAACGTTGTAGAAAAGAGGAAGGGAGAGATAGGGAAAGTTGTACATGATTGGCAGAGAGAGATCAAAGAGAGCCTGAAAGTAAACAGACTTCTGACCATTTACCATTGCAGTGGCAAAAACTGTCTAAATCTGAGAATGGCATAACAATGAGGTGCTCTGGCTTTCCAGGGAGCTTAGGAGGTGTTTCAAAGGGGTTTCACAGCTCAGCGTGACTCATAGCACCCCATTAAATGAGTAGGAGAGTCAATCTGGTGAGTGAAGGAGAGCTGACCAGGCAGAAGCTGTGTCCCAACTTCCCCCAGAGCCCTGTAGAGAGAAATGGCCAAGCCCCCAAAACCAAGCGACCTCGGCTTCAGAGGTGACCAGCCTTTCAGCTAAAGACTGTAGGAGCTCTCTGGCATGGTGCCAGGTCTGGACAGAGACTGAGCAACAGAGAACTGTAGAGAGTAGATTCACTCATCGGAGTAGAGAAGTGGTGTGGACGTGGATGTGAAGGCCAGCAATGGTATTGATGTGCTGTGTCCGCAGCAGACAGATGGGTTTGCAAAAGGCTGTCAAAACTCAGAGCAAAAAGGGAAAAAACAAACAACAAAAAAGGAGAGGAATCCCACCTATCCTGACTTTAAGCCCTTCCCAGGTTTCAGCACCATTTATGTTAGGTTTTTAAAAAGAGGTGGCCGAGTAAGAACAGCACCACATACATGGTATTCACGTAAGGGGTAGGTTTATTCATCATTCTGGCTGGCACCAGGCCATGTTGGCCCTCCACGCGGCTGGGAAAGAGCTGGGAAAGAGGTAGGAAAGAGCTGGGAAAGAGAGCTGGGAAAGAGAGAGAGAGAGCTAGGAAAGAGAGAGAGCTGGGAAAGAGAGAGAGCTGGGAAAGAGAGCTGGGAAAGAGACCATGTGACTTTTTATGTCTAAACCCAGACAAACTGCAGAAAACATAAATGTACATCAAAAGCAAAGGAAAGGACTGGTGGTCATGTCAGTAAATACATGATGACTTTCTAGTCTTCCAAAACAATGGAAGAGAAAAAAAGGCTGAGTGACTGCACTAGATGTTTAGTCAAAGGACACAGGAGCGAGCCATTTTATTTCTTGATAAAATGATGATAGCAAAAACATTGGAAGTTGTATACATCATTATTTATTTAAATTAATTCTATTATCTGTTGACTTATGTATTACTACACCTTAATTATAGTAATAAATTAATTTATTAACTTAATTTCAAAATTTATTCATTAAAATTTAAATATCATTTTCCACCTGAGTAAATATTGGAAAAAATGTTAACGTAGGAATATGGAGACAGATTTTCAAGAAATATGGAGAAGAAAAGTGTAATTTTGTGAATTACTATAGGAAATGCAATAATATTGAGTCCACTGATTGAAACAAAAGGAAGACAGTATTTATAATGTACAATGATTGAACGCCCATCGGGGCATGTATTTGTATCATTTTATGTGCATGAAAATATAGACAGACACAATTTATGAAAGGGGTTGAGTTTACTTATCTGTAAAAGAAGGAGACTGAAACATAATTTTCTTGTAGAATCTCAAAGAAAAAGCAGGCAAAAAATATTAAGGTTCTTTGTGTTCTTACCATGTACCTTGATCTATGTAATTTGCCCCTACTCTCCAAGACTTCAACCAAAATAGAATAGTATATAAAATACATCTGGGTATCTACTTTCTCTTCTAGCTCTCTACTATTGAGTCCTACATCCTTACCTAGAAAATAATTTTGTCTCCTTGAATTGTGGCAATCATCGTATTATCTTTCTTTATAATTATTTTCAATGTTAGCACAGCCCTGACTTCAAAACCCCTGTACTAACAATAGAAAAGATATAGTCTGAAGTGATGACAAATGCATGTCAACGAATTAAAGAGATATCAGAATTATGTTACATGCTCAGATGGTAGGCTATACAAGCTTAGATTGTCAGATGGTCAGATGTCAGCTGGTATGCTACAAAGCTCAGTAGTGATCATAACATAACATTTTCTTTTTTAAAATTCCATTTATTTATTTTATTTATTTATTTTTTATTGTGAAAATACTGTACAGAGGGGTTACAATTACATGGGCAAGGTAATGAGTGCATTCCTTATCAAGCATTGTTGCCTCCTCCTTTGTTTCCCTTTCCCATCCCTTCCCATCTCCTTCCCCGCCCTCCCCCCCGCGCCAAAGTTGTAAAGTTCATTTTCGACATAACATCTTGTACAATGGGTCATTTTCATATAAGAATAGAACACAGCTGATGGTGTGGGTCAAGTAGTAGAGCACCAGCTTAGCAAGTACAAGGCCTTCAATTCAAATCTTTATAGTGCCAACAAAAACAAATAATGGCATATGCACTAGAATATCATCATCTATTATCTTCTTTTTTGTGTACCAATACTAGGGCTTAAATTTAGGGGCTTGGCACTGTTTCTGAGCTCTTTTGCTTAAGGCTAGCACTGTACCACATGAGGCAAGTCTCCGTGTGGTCTTTGAGTGGTTAATTAAAGAAATAAGAGTCTCCTGGATTTACCTTTCCAGGCTGGCTTTGAACCATAATCCTCAGATTTCAGCCTCTTGCATAGCTAGGATGACAAGTGGGCCTAGCCATTTCTTTCATTTTAATGCTAGAATAAGCTTCCTTATATTCTGTCTTGGTATTACTCATCTAGATGTAGAATACTGGCTTCCAATAAGCTTTAACAAGTAAAGCAGTACATTAGAAAAATAGCTTTTTGCAGGTATATTTTCACTGATAAGAAATTTAGTTTATAATAAATTTTCTGCAGGGCAAATAGCTTAAGCAAAAGTCTGTCCACATATAATACGAAGTATGGATTTTGGATTCATGCCCTTTGATATTTTATTCAGGAGTAGAGCTTGTGGATCGATTAGTTTTTTTAAATTTATGCTTATTTAATCTGAACAGTATGAAATCTTTAGTTGATACTTACAGAATTATGATAGTTGGTGCTGTTGCCATTTGTGATTCATTTTGTCTATATATTTATTGGTCTACGGAGGCAATGACTACTCTGCTAAGGCTAAGGTATACAAAATATATAAAATACTCTGAAGCTCAATGCTCTGGCCAAGGTGCTGAAATCAGACCGAGAAATTGCATTGTAGCAGTCCCTATCCTCTACTGTTTTCCTATTCACATGCACGTGAAGATTGTACTATGACACCTTACACATCATCTCAGCATCTATAATATCCCCCAAAGCTGTTAAGTATAACTAAAACCAGAGTTGATCACAAAAGTTAAAATTAGAGTACAGCCTGTTCAAAAGCATTGACTGTGCGAATGCCAAAAAACATAATGAAAACATGTGCATGAAAATTATATAAGTGCATTTTCAGAATATAAGTCTGAACTACGCTGAGCATGACATCAGAAAGCAGAGCAAGAATTCTCGGACCCCAGTGCTCCTACCTGCAGAAAGTCTAACTAGCAATTTATGGTAAACTAGAATAGCTTTTTTGTTTTTTGTTTTTGTTTTGTTTGTTTTTTGCGGTTGTGGGTCTTGAACTCTAGACTTGGGTGCTGTCCCTCAGATCTTCAGCTCGAGGCTAACACTCTACCACTTGAGCCACAGCACCACTTCTGGGTTTTGGTGGTTAATTGGAGAAAAGAGTCTCACAGATTTTCCTGCCTGGGCTAGCTTTGAACTGTGATCCACAGATCTCAGCCTCCTGAGTAGCTAGGATTACAGACATGAGCCACCCATGCCTCGCTAGAATATCTTTTTGACAACTATTCTGAGCTATCTATATGGTTGTCAGAAAGAACTAAAATTTGAACTAGAAAACTAAGAAGAAATGTCCAATTCTGATTTGTAGTGGCCAGTGTCTATCATCCCAGATACTTGACATGTAGATACCAGACAAAAAAAATATGTCTGAAGGTCTAAACATGCAGAAAGTTAGCAAGATCACAACTCAGTAAAGAACCATGACAGCATAAATAGGGCCTTTAAGAGTTTTTGAGGCCTTGAGAACTGCTTCATAAGATATGAGGTCAAGGTTCCTACAGAAGAAACTTCATGCAACATTCCATGCTGTTATTTTAGGGGAAAGATGTCACGGGACAAGAACTCACTATGAAACTCAGGTAGGCCTGGAATTCTTGGGCCTCTTGTGTTAGACTGAATGCTATAATTGCAAGCATGTGCCCTCACCTCTTATAACTTTTGTCATGTGAGAACACATGTTCCTCTTCTGCAGAGAACTCAGCAAGAAAGCAGTAAATGGATGATGAAACTGGAGAGCAATCGTCACCAGACAACTGAAGTTGCTATTGTTTGGCTCTTACACTCTCCCATCTATACAACTATGATAAAACACATTACTTTATTTTTTCAGTTGCTATCTGCCCCCTCCATGTAATAGATCTAATATAACCTCTTAACTTTGAGGGGTGAGGCTGGGGTTGTGTATTTGGTCTCTGTTGATGACAATTGATAGGACACAATAGTTAGTGATCGGATAGTTGAAGTCTCACTCCACCACTGAAACTCCTCCATGGCGGGATCACTGTGATGGCAGATTTCCTTTGGTGAATGATACAATGTTATCATCTCACAGAAAGCTTAACTTTTTGTTCATTTGTTTGTTCTTTGCTAGTTCTTTGCTTGAACTCAGGGCAGGGACACTGTCCTTAGCTGTTTTGCTCAAGGCTGGTCTTTCTACCACTTGAGCCACAGATCCACATTTTTTTCTGGTCAATTGTTTTAAAAGGCTCTCACAAACTTTCATTTGGGGGCAGGAGAAAAACCATGATGCTCAGATCTTAGTCTCCTGAATATCTAGGATTGTCAGTATGCGCCAGTGACTCTTACTTACTATCCATCCTAATAGAGAGAAGATACTTATCTCTGTGGTTTTGCAGCATGCTGGTTCTTCTCTTACTGGTACATTGACAAGATCTCTAGTCAATAGCATTTTGGGACCCTGTCTGGAACAGAATAAACTGCTGCATTTTCTAGCCTCACTTATTGTCTCCATTCTTGCCAGCCATTTCTCTAAGAATTCCTTCACCATCTGTCAGCTCTATTTCACTTCATACAGGCCACAGATTCCCATAACTTTCAGCAGATATTTAAACAGCATTTTAGTGCCAACATTCAGAAATTATTTTTTTCTAAAATATAACCTTGAATCCTTGAGCACCACTAATATCTTTTATCCAACATTTTGAGGACCCATTGCATGATGCCTACCCAAAATATCCTTTTGCATTATTTCTTTTTCTGGCACTAAAATTTAGAGCCAAGGCCTCATCCGTGTTAGGCAAGTGTGTTCTGTACCATGTGTTGTGATGCCCTCAGCTCCTTTTGCAATTCTTAAGAGGAGAAACAAAACATTTCAGCCTAATAAGGAGTAATTATAAATGAAAATCATCTAGTTAGACAATGTTCACCTATAAGGATTCTAAGTCAGCTTTACATTTTACATTTGCATATATCTTCATATTTATGAAATGTGAAAACATACCCATTTTTCATGCACACAACTTTGGATGCACACATGTATACACACCTAAATTCAAATTCTGTATAAAACCTTCATGAAATACCAAATTCTGTATGAAACCTCATCCTTACGCTGGAGGAAGAAGTAACAGCAGGTTTAACCTAGGTCAAGGGATGACTGAGCAGGAAGTTCCAATCCCTTGATGTTTAAGTGACCCCAGTCATGCATGAATGAGAAGAGCTAATTCCACTTGCAGAGTTGGTTAGCACACAGTTCTTTGAAAGGTCAGAACAATCTGGTCATGGATAGCCTTGTCTGTTACTGGTCCACTGACTTCCATTTCAGTTTAAATAACATTAGGCATTATAACAAGTCTGGGTTAAGATGAAATAGTTGTACTCATTACCTGACTTATGTAGCTGTAACTCCTCTGTATATATCTATTATAATAACAATAAAAATGAAGAATAAACACTTAAAAAGATGAAATAGTCATGTCAGAAATAAGGTGAATGCAAAAAAAAAAGAAAAGAAATAAGGTGAATGCAGGTAGATGAACAGAAATTGCTCAAACAAGATGGGGCTTTCCAGGAACTAATATACAAAGTCATAATACCAGATAATATAATATCAGACTCATAGTGGGAAATAATTCTTATTGTAGATATGAAAAATATGACTATATATTTCAGAATTACTTTAAATTATTAAAAAGAAAATCTACCAAACTTTATGGTTCATGACTATGGTTTTAGCTACTCAGAAGGCTTCAATCCAGAGGACTGAGCTTCAAAACCAGCCCAGACAGATAAAATTCCATCTTCAAAATAATAACATAGAAGTGTGGAAGGCATGGCTCAAAGAACACTGACAAGTATATAAGCTGAGCAAGTAGGAGAGCCTGTGTTCAAACCCCTATGTTAGAAAAAGAAGGAAAAGAAAAATCAGTTGTAAATAGGTGTCATACAACAAACATCAAAAGCATCCTCCTAAGTGATCATCTGTTCTGACAAACTTTTCTAAAATTATTTGATTTTATTATTAGACTTCTGAAGAGTTATGCAAATACTGGTAATATTGTAATGTGTATTTTGGTAAAAATCTAACTAACTATTCACATGTGTCTTTATCTTCCAACATTTGTCATTGTCTCTGTCACACCATGCAGGATACAGTCCTGTAAGTTGTCTATCATTTCTGTGTCCTGAGAAAATATATGATATTGCCTTGCTATAATTCTCCCTCTGAGGTGTTTTTCTTGTATTTTGCTGGGAAGAATCAGTTATTACATAAATTTTATGAGGACACTTAAATTGTAGGAAAATAGATTTGATTAAATGAAACAAGAAAGAATGGATTTCAGTCCTCTTCCATTTTATTTTAAATGTCTTTATTAGGGAAGAAAGATTTCAGGAGGAGAAGCTGGCAGGTAGACTGAAGAATTTCCTGTCAGTAGGACTATTTAGGTGAACTATTCAAAATGTCTATTTCTATAGTATAAGTATGGTATCATAATGGTAATTTTATACCTTTAGTCTACTTAAATAGGCAGCTGCAATATACTTGAGTGAAAAAATTCCTGTGAAAATATTCAACAAATTAGACCAGTAGACAAAGTATGAAGCTAAAAGTGGCCACTTTATGATTGGTACCATATAAAATTGAATTGAATATTCTTTGGTGAGAATTATTACCTTAATTATACAATAGCTGTTTTATTTCAAAGTAGATAATTCAGATCATCTGTAACTAGTAAACATACTTTGGGGTTCAGCCCACATGAAGGGCTAAAAATTGTTACCAAAACATAACTAACCTGACTAACAACACCCTCTTGGCTAGCCAACCTAACCACATAGTTCTTACTTTAACATCTTTTTCCTAGATCTTTTCATTGGATGAAATGAATGCATTCACTTGGAGAGCTCTAATAGACCCTATATTATTCAAAATGAAGTAGAGGATGGAGTTATAGTTATTTGCTATCTTGACATAAATCAAGATTTCTACTCCACCTCCTAATTTTTATGAATTATTCCTTCCACTTTTGAAACTGTACTTTTAAAGGTTATTTTCTTCTTACTATAGAGCCATGCCATTGAAAAGTCTGTCACTTACATTCATATTTAACAACAGCATCCAGGAATATCTCTCCCATTGGGTGCAATCAAAAGTAACAGTGCGGTGGGAGGTGTTTTGAAGGTGGATGACAGTCACTTTAGCAGCTAAAGCCCAATGTCTGGAATTATTGGTGCTCTGTGCTAAGTCAAACTATCAAAGTAACTTCTGAAGAATGTTTTTCATGCAAATGACTATTTTTTATGTTACTCTGGCATTACAGAAACAGGAAATATGTACCAAATATATTTATAGATGTGGGTAGCAAAATAGTTTTCAGACTCCTTCAGTGCTTAGAAATGATGATGAATGCATGAAACATGTGTTTCAAAGATTTTTCTTAGAAAGAGGATATAATATTGATGAACTCTATTGATCATGTAGTATCATATGCATACATATCACATTACTATTTAGCCAGCATGTTGAAATTACACAATTTAACTGAGATTTACAGGATAATGTTGTACAATTTGGAGGTAGAGAGTAAAGGCTTGAGTTCTGTTTTTTTTTTCTGTTAGATATCATTGAATGGGTAAATAGAGTTTTCATTTCCACACCTGTAAATGAAGCTGCTTACACACCTCTCTCATAAACACGGCTGCAAGAATTAACTGAAGAATCACTGTAAAACATGTGTACAAGGTAATTCAAATGTTAGAAGTTCTAGTTGGAGATGAACAATTATTTGGCCTAAGTCTATGGCTACATAACTAGTTTTCCAGAAGTTGATTATAACGGGATCATTACTTATGAAGTTTATCATCCTTGAGTTTCTATGGCTTATCTTATGATTATACAGTTATGCCCTTTACCTCTTAGTGAGAATATTTTATTTAGAATGTTATATTTAACACTTGATCCAAGGCCTTAATTTCCTCTTACTTGGCACTCATTAGAGTTGTTTGCATGTATAAGAGTCAGGAACCAGAGTTTTCTTTCATGACTGAGAGAAGAAATGGGGCTCAGATCTGGACTTAGTTCCTAAGAATACTTTCTTTTCAATCCCTATTATCAATTTACAGATACATCATTTTCCCTCTGAGCCAACTCAGGTTAGTCTGCATAGGTAAATTTAATTAGTAACTTTGTATAAGACTTTATTACTGGATCTCAGTAAGATTCAAATATCAATATTTTCTTTATGGAGAATTCCATGCTACATATAGCAAAGAATTACAGAATTGGTTATATTGTAGAATGAAATCTTGGTCTCTGATGATCTGAGAAGAGTCACCATTATTCTTTAGTGGCTCAGTCAACACCAGAAAGTACTCTGATCTGGGAGAAAACTGAATGAAACACACTGAACACCTTCTCTCATCCGCTAGCTTTATTTATGACCTGGGAATTAGTCTTTGACAAAAATATTGATAATTCAACACAGCAGTGCCAGTCTTTAAATTTTAACTTTTTCTACAGAACACAATTGAACACAGTTTCTCAGAGAGACTATTCCTTAAGCCTCCCAAGTTAAAATAGATTCTCTCTCTCTCCCATAAATATTTTTCTTACAGTAACTTCTTTAGTCTATACTTTATCACTATCAATTTATTAGATATATGACTTCTTGTAAAAAAATTGTCTTTAAGGGCAGGAAATGTCTTAACATTCCTCCTAGTCAGTATGATAATGATGAAGACATTATGCTATTTAGCACTTACATCTTCATTATGAAAGCTGAAATAAATCTGGCACAGAGAGTCAAATACTGCTTGTTCTCACACATATGAGAACACTTGAAAAGTTGCCTTCATAGAAGCAGAGAGAAGAGTAAGTAGTGGTGCCTAGAGACTAGGAAGGGGAGAAGGAAGAAGGGTAAAAGTAGAATGGGTAATGGTCACCAACACAGAAAGAAAGAATTAGTACTATTCTATAGTACTGTAGGGTATTAGTAAGGCATATATATAGTAGTATTCTACATTCTGTAACAATGTGTTATATATTTTACAAAGTGCTGGGGAAGAAAAGTTCAAGGCTCCTTAGAAAAAGAAATAAAAGTTCAAGGAGATGAAAATGAAATAACCCTGCTTTTGACCAATACATATTGTATAATATTCACATTATCTCATAATATTATAAAATTATATGTACTTGTTGCTATTTTAAAACTGTATGTTTATCTCAGTGATGTCCAACTCCATATGTATTCGCTCCATCATCCTGCTAGAGAGGGCTCTGAGAAGCTCTGGTATTTTATCCAAGAAAACACATCTCACATATGGCCAATAGCAGAGTCAGATATATGGTAGGAAAACTGATTTATTATTTTTTTCATCAATATAGTGAAGGAAAAGTTAAAGCTCCCAAAACTCAACAACATCCACCTTTTCTTGCATAATTCTTATACCATGGGGCCATCTTCCAGAGTGATTCTTACCCCTGAACTGAGCTGTTCCTAACCATACTGAAACATATGGCATGCTGCTTTCTCTTTTGCTGTTGCTGGCAGAAACTTTCAAGATTTTGGAGACTTGTCCTCTCAGGGAGACATCTGTGATTCTTTTTGTGAGTGAAGTCTGGGAGATTGTTGAGAATAGCTCAGAACATGGTAGTTGAGCCAGAATCATTTGGGAGTGCAGTGTGCATGACATTCTAGTTTTCAATCTAGAGAGAAAAATATTACAATCCGATAGGCTACAAGATGTCTCTTTCCTACTCGTGGTTCTTCATCCTTCCTATTTTTTTTTCCTTTTGAGTGAGTGGCTCTGCATCTCTTCAGAATGTGCTATTCATTTCAGCATGGATGCACTGGGCCGTTCATAGCCCCGTTCGAGTGTTTTACTTCCCCAGCAGAGCTGTGCGTGCCAGCTTCTGTTGAGAAATAACAGGAGGTTGTACACGGTGTCAAGAGAATGTTGGCATGGTTAGAGAAACAGGTATTGTATTAGTGGCAATGAAGTCAGACCTACTGATGGTAGGATTAATAAAATCCATGTTTGGCGCTCTCCACAGCTCAATGGAGCTTACAATGAGGAGAGCTTGGACAGTGGAGAGGCTCAGCAAGCCCTCTGGCTCTTGGCCTGCTTGATCAAGACAGACGTTCTTCAAGGCTTCTGGAAAGCAAATGCAGGCCTCACCAAGAAATCTACCTGGAAAAGGAGTGAGAGTCAAAGGGAAAATGAGAGAGAGAGAGAGAGAGAGAGAGAGAGAGAGAGAGAGAGAGAGAGAGAGAGAGAGAGAGAGAGAGAGAGAGAGAGAGAGAGAGAGAGAGAGAGAGGGGAGAAAAGGAGAAGATGGAGAGAAGGAAGGAGGGGATGTGAGAGAGAGAGAGAGAAAGAAATAGAGAATTCTTTTTAAAAATGATGAAGCTTTAGCCTCTTCAAGTTTAATTAAAATAAGTATCAACAGTAGCAACACACTAATGTGTTGCTATGTATCTAACAGCTTTACGTGCATTAATGAGCATGATATCACAGCCACACAACCAGTTCAGTACTATTTATATTTCACTTTTACAGATGAGAAAATGGATGCAGACAGACTGAGTAAAGAATGAGTTTTTATTGACAAAGGCTCCTGTGCATATGATCATATAAAAATACTTTATGAAATGAACTCCAAGAAAAGGAAACAAGCGATATTTTTTCACTTGCAAAAGAAGAAAAAGAAAAGCAAAGAATACCTGACTTCAGCCTATGTTCTTTTTTCCTTTTGTCCTTTTCTCTTTCTTTTGCACCATTCCAGGGGATTGAACACAGGGCCTTGGTGCTGTCTTTTAGCTTTGCTGCTCTAGCCTGGCACTGAACCTCTTGAGCCATGGCTCCACTTCTGGCTTTTGGTAATTAATTGAGGATAAGAATCATATGGATTTTCTGCCTAGGCAGGCTTCAAAAACCACAATCCTCAGATATCAGCCTCCGGCCTGGGTAGGATTGATTATAGATACGAGCTACCAGCACTCAGTTCTGTGTATGTTCATATAAGAGTGCATAAATATATTTCCACATGCTGGTAGAGAGGGCAAATAATTATGTGGGAAAGATTCTCTAGAAATACATCTGATATAGATCTCAGAAAGCAGCTGAATATGGAAGAAAAGGAATTTACACTTGCTATGCTTTGATATGGTATCTGATGTTTTTCTTTCTCTATTAGTAATTTGCTTGCATATTTACATTTGCATTTAAAAGGTTTTCTAGTGAAACTTTTACTTTGTCATTGATATGAAACATTTTAGCCTTGTCTAGTTCTGGGTCAGTTTCCCACTCCAGATTTGTGACTATCTCCAACACTTACACAGAAGGTGTAGATTAAAAATTCTTTCTATGAATGTCAGGTAAAGTTGCATGAGAGGAATATATATATGAATTATACATTATATGTATCATTTGTATACATATATAATATATACAAATATATAAGTAGTTGTGAGATAAAGAAGAGTCGCTTTGGCCAGGGAACCAGTGGCTCATGCCTATATTCCAAGATACTCAGGAAGTCAAGATTTGAAGATCACAATTTGAAGC
Organism: Dipodomys merriami; assembly: GCF_024711535.1. NCBI lineage: Eukaryota > Metazoa > Chordata > Mammalia > Rodentia > Heteromyidae > Dipodomys > Dipodomys merriami. The sequence continues at coordinate 64,289,612 of NW_027203381.1, read as the reverse complement.
TAACCGGGGCAGGAAAGCTCTTATCTCTAAATTAGCTATCAAAAATGCTGGAAGTAGTTGTGACTCTAGCCTTGAACAAAAGAAAAGCTCAGGGACAGGGCTTAGACCCTGAGTTCAAGTCTAGGTCCAGCAAAAAGTAAATAAAAGAGATTTAGATCTATTAAAAAATAAGGTTATAAAAAAAGAGTTTCTATCTCTTCTTTTCCAATCTAAGTCCTTTCAAAAGCTTGCCAAAGCTAGTAGTACTGGTCCCTTCCTGCTCAGCCCAGGTTCAGACACTACTCTAGTGCGATTCTGTACTGTTTCCCACCACATTATTTTCCTAGTTATTCTCTCTTCCTTAGCCATATTTCAAAGTTCTGCTTACATGAGCTATTTGAAAATATATACACTACCATGTTACCTATCTACTTAAATTTTGTATTAGATTTCTTCCAGAAGTAATTTCAAATTTTTATCAACAGAAACAGAGGCTCAAATATAGAAGTCCACTTGCAGTGTTCTGTTCTCAAAATTTTTGTTTATTCATTTCTGCTTGATAATTAAAATTTATTCTTAAAAAAAGATTTTTAAGCCAATAGCAATGTCTTTTACTTGTAATCCTAGGTAGTGGGGAGGCTGAGATCAAGAGGATTGTTGTTTGAGGCCAGCCCTGAAAGAAAACTTGTGAGATTTTTCATGTCAACCAATAAACTGTGGTGTGCCACAATGCAAACTTGTCATATTAATAGGAAGATAATGGTCCAGGTCAGTCTTGTGCAAAAAGTAAGATGGTATCAAAAAAAAAAAACCAGATAAAACAAAAAGAAAGCCAAAGTTTCTAGTAGCAAGATCTTGAATTCAAACCCTACTACCACACAAACCAATATGTTAAATTGAAATCCCTTTGTACAACTACTTAAAAGTAATACTAGAAAATGTTTTCAAAAAGGAAAAGGAAAAGAGGGATAGGACTTTTATAAGGAAAATGATTCTCTTTTTGGTTTTCAAAAATTGAATTTCCATGTTGTTGAGGTCATTTTGTTGCAGAGAATACATGAAGATCTCTAAGAACTCAGGACACCAATCGACTTGATAATCCACTGAGAAGGGTTGGAAGAGGTTTGTTAGCATCAGCTAGAGAAAAAAAAGACAGAACTTTTTTTCTATCCTCATGAGATGCTTATTCATCCTTTCCATTGTAAAAGCCTTCAGAAGCAGCTTGAAACAGTCCTGGCTTTCCATTGTCTGAACTTTAAAAAAATTATACTATATCTCTTTGCTGAACTAAGATACTGACTGATTTGCATCTGCCTCTAAAGACCATTGTGATTTCATGAGGTCCACTGCGGAGTGCAAACTATCTTCTCACTTTAAAGTCAGGTGATTAACACTTTCATTCTGCATATTTTCACAATAGGGGAATTATACATCTTTGTGGGCTATTAACCTGCTGATTGATCTGTATAAACATTGATTTTATAAAACTCGAGTAATTCTGAAATTAATGAGTATTTTATTATTGTTTGGTGGCCTGTCAAATACATTTTGGCAGGATTAAGTTGATTAATAGTGTTGTTTTGTTCATTCTTTAGGCTTATTCTATCAATTACTAATAAGGTCATTGAAGTCTTCAGTTATGATTATTAATTTGTCTGTTTTTTCTCTTTAGTCCTTCCAGTTCTGTCTTCTTGATAAATTGATCCTTTTATTATTATGAAATGTCATTCTTCAACTCTGGGAATAGCTTCCAATGGTTTGAAATATACTCTCCAAAACTCCTGTTGAAGTGTAACTGCTACTATAACAGGATTAAGAGGTAGTACTTGTAAGGGGTAACTGGATAAATAAGGCTCTGCTTCGTGACTGGACTTAGGCCAGGCAAGGCAGGAAGGGCTCTGAATAAAAAGGATGAATGCACCAGATTTCCTCTCTGTCCTATCCTATGCATGTATTGTCCTTCATAGTCCTGTGATATAGCTCAAGGTCTTGGCCATAAGTGAACCTAGGCCCTTGAAATCCATTCTGCAAAACTATGAGCCATGTAAACCTCTATTCTTCATAAAAGCCTCAGCCTCTGTCATTATTCTACAGCAGCAATAAAGTAAGATACATTGGTCCTGAGAGAAGGGAGGATATTTCTCCATGTTGGAAATGGCTTTGGATTGTGTTACAGTAGAGATGGATAGAAGTTGGAGGAGTTGGCTAGGGAAAGCCCAGGTTTTCCTGAATGGAGCATTTCCCTTTCTTATAAGGAAAATCTAAACTTTCTGAAAATATTACTTTTTTCCCTTTTTCTGTGATATTGGGATTTGAACTCAGGGCCTCATGCTTGCTAAGAAAATAAACTATGACCTCCCAACACGATTTTGCTTGACTTATTTTTTAGGTACAGTCAATGCTTTGTCCCAAGCTGACATGGGCCCAAAGCTTTCTACTTATACCTTTATAGTTTCTGGAATTACAGACTCACATCACCACAATGAACTTATTAAGTGAAATGCTCAGGCTTGTGATGTTCCTCATCTTTACTTCTCAGTTGCTAGGATTACATACATGTTATAAGCCACCATGCCTGGACCTTCTTAGGATTACCTACATGTTCATAAGCTGAAATGCTGTTTAAAACTAAATTGGTAGTAAAGATTATTCTAATAGGATCTGAAAGAGAAATGTAGAACAAGTAAAGATCACAAGTCAGAGACTTTGTCTCCATACCTTAGGGTTTTAAAAGATGCAGATTTTAAGTGATGAACTAGGATATCTAAAATAATGATTTAAGTAACAAAATGTTCAAGCTGCTGTGGAGTTACTTTTAACTACTAAGAGTTAAGCGATGAAGGCAAGCAATAGCTTCAAGATGGAATTTATGATGTAAAAAGATGCAGCATGGTACCATGAGTCAAATAGTCTCAGACAATATTAAAATCTTGGCCTTCTATATTCTGAAACATGGACACTAGTGTCCACTAACCCTTTCAGCTGCAAGACTTTCATGAATCTTTGCAGACTGTAGGATTAGGTAGTCTGAGATGGAGGAAGCCCTTTACTCTCATTGAAATAGCAAGCAATGTCCTGATCAAGAAAACCAGTAAGAATAAAACTTTGTCTTTAAGTTCCGAATGGCCCTGCATCCAATTTTTTTACACATAAAAATGAATTCAAGCCCAGAGTTCAAGCCCCACGGCCGACAAACAAAAAAAAAAATGAATTCAAGAAGAATGAACCCAAGGTTGGAGTCAGCAGTTAGGCAAAGAATCTAGCCCGCCAGAATGAAGAAAGATCAGCCAAGCTTTTAATTTGTGTCTCCTCTGGTATGCCAGAATTGATTGTGGGAGAAAGTCTAAATTAATAATAATCCTGTCTGTGAAGACATTAGCTTGTGTAGGAAGTTGCAAAGTGAGCAGAGACTGGAGGTGGCACCAGAGAGTAGAAGGAGATCTTGCAAACGTTCAGCCTTGCCCTTGCAAAAGCTTGTGTGTGCTGAAAACCTGGAGCTCTCAGGATGTCAAGCTCTTAAGGACTCTGAGCTGTCAGAGACGCCAGTCTTAAGTTGTACTGGACTGTGGTTTCACTTTCTCAAATTCTGCAAGTCTCAAGGTCTAAAATTCTTAAAATGCTGTGATTTTGTGATCTCAAAATGCTGCATAGATTAATCATAAGTTGCTTGGAGCTGGGGAAAAATTCTGAATTCAAGTAAAGCAGTATTATTTCATTGCAGAGAGTTTGAGTGGGAGTTTATTACTTGAAAGTATGTCTTATGACCTAGAATTTAGTTGTGTATGTTCGCATATGAAAGTGTAATATATACACATTTATGTGCATATGTTTACATGTGAGCATGTAACATGAATGTGTGTATTCTATGTCTTTATTCATTTATCCTTTATGATGTGTTCTTTTGTTCTCCCTTGTGATAATAATCCACTCCCATATTTTCATTAATTTTCTAAATTAATTTTTAAAATTTTTATTGTAAAGGTGATGTACAGGGTGGGTTACAGTTACGTAAGTCAGGTAATGAGTACATTTCCTTTTGAACAGTGCCCCATATTTTTAAATTACAAATGTGTATCTTTAACACAAATCCATTTCTTGATCTTTAGTCATTTGTTTACTTGACCTCTCCACTTGAATGCCACATGATCCTAAAATTTTACAAATTTTACCTTATTCTGCCTTTTCTTTCCTTTTCACAAAGAATATCATCCAGTCTTCCAGGCCTGTTCCTTTTTTCTCTTTCCTTCCTTCTTTCCTTCCTTCCTTCCTTCCTTCCTTCCTTCCTTCCTTCCTTCCTTCCTTCCTTCCTTCCTTCCTTCTTTCCCTTCTCTTCCTTCCTTCCTTCCTTCCTTCTTTCCTTTTTCTTCCTTCGTTCCTTTCTTTCTTTCCTTCTTTTTTCTTTCTTTTTTTCTTTCTTTCTGTCTTCCTTCCTTCCTTCCTTCTTTCCTTCCTTCCTTCCTTCCTTCCTTCCTTCCTTCCTTCCTTCCTTCCTTCCTTCCTTCCTTTTGTTCTTTCTCTTCTTTCTTTGCAATACTGGGGTTTGAACTTAAGGCCTTATGCTTGCCAGGCAGGCACTCTACCACTTGGACCACACGTACCACACTTAATTTTCCAAGTCTAAAAGGTGGACACTGGTTCTTGTTTTACTACCATCTCTATATTTCTATATCCAAGTAATGACTGAGTGATGCCATGTATGCCCTGCCTTATAAATTCTGATATTATTCACAGTTCACCTTGACCCCTCTGCTATTAACAAATTTCAATGGAGAATTCCTCTGAGAAGGCTTAGATCTGCAATTTTGAAAAGAGGATGGTCTTTGGCACTAGTGCTCTCCCTCTCTTTGATTTTCTCAACCAATTTGTCTTTGGCTCCAAAGACATACCATCCTAAAATGTCATGTTACTCTCTCCACCTGTGCTTGCCTAGACATCTCTCTCATCATATTAAGAAACTTTCAAAACCCTACTGTGGTGTCTCAAGGGGGTGGAGGGAGCTTTTCTAATCCACAAATTCTCGGTTATCTTCTATTTTCAGACATATGTTTTTCATCCTATGATACCTATCGTCTGCTATCATTTAATGTCTATCATCACATTTACAATCCCTCTCTGATTCAATAAAAATCACTTTGGCATCTTGGCCTTCTCTATACAAGGTCTTCCTACTGTTTTTGCTTAGAGCCTTCATTGCACATGGAGAGCTGTGCACATGGCAACAGCTTCTTTCTTGGTCCCTCTGTTTCTAATTCTGTACCAAGTGCTCGCCCTTCATCCCTCACATTTAGTTTCTTCTTGCAATTGGAATCATCTTTGCTTTAAAAAGGATGAATGTGTGTATACAAAACTCAGTATTACTAGGCCACAATATGATTTACTAATTTATTCATCATTGAAAAATATTTATTCAACCCAACCCAAGTGGTAGCACCCAAGTGGTGAGATTAATAATTTTTGATGTTTTTTTTGGAAAAAGAGATTGGAAAAGAATGAGGCATATATGATTTCCATGTAATATTTAAATCCTATAGAAGTACAAGTTTAGAAGACAAGTCTTTAAGCATAAAGTACTGAATCTGAGAACAGAGACCAACTGGGGACATAGAAGAAAGAAGCTCACAGAATGAAAAATAGCTGACCAATCCTTTATCAACCATTCCCAAGGCTAGATAGATGTCAGTTTGTTGCAAACATTTTACTTTAGTAGTACCCAGTAGCCACTGAGTTGGGATAAATTTCTGTTGATCTGTCTCACAAGAATCAATAGACAACAGGTTAATAATTGTTTGGCATGCCTTGTTTAAAAAGCAATTCACAATCTTATGTTCTGCTTTGTCAGTCACACCTATGTACCTTTGTCTTGCTTTAGCTATATAATGTCTCCCCCCTGAGAGAATAACACCTTTACCATTTCCTCAGGGATCCTACTCAGGGTAGGATGTTTGCTAATGCACACTGCCATCTCCTGGTCATAATTTGGAAGCCATTGCAGAACTGTACAACTATTAAGATTTGTTTTCTGTGGAAGGGTGATTTTGGCCAAGCTTTATTCAAGAACACATATAATACAGTTCAGATGAAATTGTTTCTACCCTAATCATCATTCTCTCCTTAGTCCTGTTAATTTGGAGATAGGGTTCTTGGTAACTTTGCTGTTAGCAATTATGTTCACTCATGTGGATTGCTCTTCTTCTACTCTGCTCTTCTACTTTCTGTGACCTGTTTCAAATCCCTTTCGGGAAAAGGCACCTCAGAAAGGTACTGTGATCTTGTTCTTGATCCTTCCAAGAGTCACAACTATTCCACTGAGCTCCCCAGCTTTTTCATTCACCTTGATTCTCTCTTGGCAATATGCCTCTTCCACAGGTGGATACAATCAAACGCAAACTTCAGAAGCTGCTTTATGTGGCACTCATCACCCACCAGATTTTATTTGCCATGGTAACAATGGAGGCGAAAAGGGAGATCCACAGACAGAATTTTTTATGACAGAATGGTAATAGGAAACTCTAGAAAAAAAGGATATGGTAATAAACCATCCCCTTTATCAGAGATAGACCTACATGGCTTTGTATAATTTTGGGGCAGGATATTAGCCTTACTTCTGAGTGCACAATTCAAATGATAGCTTGTCTAGAATATGTGGATTACAAGATATAATAAAATACTGAGATATTGATGATATCACCATCCAAAATAGATAACAGGAATTTCTAAATAGAAGACAAACAGAGGCTAAGAGACAAGTTGGCGGCTTATGGGTTCATTTAGGTTAAGGTGCCCTGAAGTCTGAAGGAGAACTAATTCTGAGAGTCTCTTTCTTGCAAATTTTCCTAAATCTTATTCAGCTCTCAAAAAAGCACTCAAGTGGGGTATCTGGATTTTAACTGAAGGAAAATAAGCAATCAAGGCACATTCACAGCTAGACTAAATGCTGCAAGCTGAGTCTGAGCAGAACCATGCACAGGGAATTCTGTTCTGTCCTGCACCAGACAAAACAGAAGCAGTTTTATTTTTGTATGGATCTGAATGAACCACACTTGGTCTACAAGGTTGGTCATTAACACTGGCTGCTCCCTTGGGGTTCTCCAAGCACAGTAGATTCTAGTGCAACCTTGGTTCTTGTGTCAGACTGTAAGCCAGCAAGGGTGGGTTTGTCTTAGTAAGTAAAAGGAAGTCTGGAATATATCCCACAATTTCTCTGCTTCAACTGTTCATTTTGGAAGCATTCATGTGCAATATTTAATGGGTATGGATAAAATTAATCTTTTTAAAAGTCTTTTGCTTTATACAGTTTTATTTAAAGAGACACCATGCTAACTCTCTGGTGACCAGTGACTAGGTAGGGTACATGGTTCCACTCAGTGATTTGAAAGCAGTCTAGACTCATGAACAGAAGGAACCTACCACATCAGAGTATTAGGTGCTTCTTAGGAAAGCATTAAAATTGGAGTTCGATCTGGAATTACCAATAATTTAACCTTATACTTAAGGTCAATGAGCTATCTGTGAAAGAAAAAGTATCATACTTAAAGTCAACTAGATAGCTCAAGAAGATTTCTAGATGTAAAACATTGCCTTTTTAGACAAATGTCTGATGTCTCTTGCCTTAGCATTCTCTGATATTCAACTTACATTGAGAAAGTTTTATTACTGGGGTAGTTTGTGGAAATTAAATAACAGATTAATCCCTGTGAAGTACCAGGCAGAGCATTCACAAAATGGTGGCTACTATATATTATGAAACACATGTCTTCATGAAGATAACAAATACTTAAGTAGAAAAACTTAAACAAAGACAAGAACAAAGGTAATAAAATCACCATCAATCTCATGCCACAAAAGTAATCCCTGTTATTAGTTTCAGCCAGTTTTTCAGTGTGGTTATCACAATAATAACATACTAATGGACTGATATTGTGTCTCATGCCTGTAATTTTATCTACTCTGGATGGTGAGATTTGAGGTTCTAGCTTTGAAGCCAGCCCCAGGTAGACAAACCCAAGAGAGCCTTATTTACAAGTAACCAGCAAAAGCTGGAAGTGGAGATAGGGCTAAAGTGGTAGAGTAAATTGTCAGAAAAAAAAAGAAGCACAACAAGAACTCAAGTCCTTGAGCTGAAGCCCCAGTAATGGCACACACACACACACACACACACACACACACACACACACACACACACACACACACACACACACACACAATTAGCGATGGCTTTAAAAACCATATTTTCTAGGTGATTTGGAGACCAAAATAGCCATTCCTGAGAGACCTGATAAAAAGAAAAGTACCAAACTAAAGAGATAAAGATTTCAGTGTATTCTTCAGTGAAGTCATTTTCAGAACTGGAGAGATTCTCTTATTCTCTAACCTTCATTTTGAACTTTATAACTGTGTGTGTGACTAAACCTAAGAATCACTCATGATTCTCTCCACTGAAAATAAGAGTGAACAGGAGCCGGGTGCTGGTGGCTCACTCCTGTTATCCTAGCTACTCAGGAGGCTGAGATTTGAGGATCACAGTTCGAAGCCAGCCTGGGCAGGAAAGTCCATGAGACTCTTATCTCCAATCAACTACTCAGAAAAAGCCGAAAGTGGCACTGTAGTTTAAGTGGTAAAAAGTTATTCTTGAACAAAAGAAGCTCAGGGACAGTGCCCAGGCCCAAAGTTCAAGCATCAGGACTGGCAAAAAAAAAAAAAAGAAGCCAAAAAATATCACAAATGACAAAAAGAAAACAATTAGAAACAAGGTCCTATTATATCTCTTTCACATTACCTTCACATTTTCATCATAGCATGCCTAGATATTCACAGATTTAATTCAACTACTGTTGAAATTATGACTTTAAAATAAAGAAGTCGAGTTCATAGTTAAGATATTTTAAAGGAAGGCTCATGCATGTGTGGTTGTAAAGATATGCACACATATATGAACAGAACACACCTGTGTATACACATTTAGTCACGAAGACATCAAAAAAGGATGCTTATCTATGAAACCTGATGCGGTTTCAGGAATCAGGAAAGCCAAGCCTATTTGATCTTTGAAGTTGTCAGTGAAAAATGGATGAGTTGTGCTTGATCGAGCTCTGAGCTGAGGTCAAAGTATCCTTGAAGAGACAAGAAAACAGAAGAGATGATTTACAGATAAGTCTGGCAGCCTTGGCACCAGGAGCTTTTGTTGTGGGTGGTGTTTTTAGCTTTGTTTTTTATCTGTAGACCCTGGAAGGGGAGTGTGCTTCAGAAGGCACAAATTGTTCCCCAGATAATGTTTGACACACGCCAAAGTGGAGCCCAGCCAGGTTCCAGCTACCAAGAGGATTCCTGCTTGCTGCCCACGGGTGCACACAAAAGGCCCAGGTTACTGCAGCCTCCTAGGGAAGGACCAAAGATGCTATTTGTCATCATTAGAGGAACAAGCCATTCTTTCTCGTCCTATCCTCCAATCAATGACACTGAAGCTTGCCTGCTAGAAAAAGGACAGAAATAACTAAAAAATAAACCCTCTTCCCTCAACTTCCTCTACATTAAGAAACATGGCCAGATCGCAGTTTATTCTTTCTTGTTCTCTTTCCTTTTTTATGTGTACCATACTAAGGTTGAAATCAAGGCCTTGGTTCTGTCCCTTAGCTTTTTCCGCTCAAGGATACAGTGTAATCACTTTAACCACAGCTCCACTTGAGATGATTGTCTCACAGACTTTCCGACTCAGGCTGTCTTTGAACTCTAATCCTCCTATCCCAGCCTCCTGAGTTGCTAGAATTACAGGCATGGGCCAGTGACACCCAGCTCTATTTATTCTCAATGCTATCTTGGTCATATGTTAGTTCTACAAGCATGAATGTAATCACTGTTCTCTGAACATCCAGTTAATACTTACCTATTCATATTTTTTTAAAGTTCAGAAAGCTCCTAGAAAAATCTAAGATATCATCACGATCCATAAAAAATAGATGATCCATAAAAGAGGTAGCTCCAAAGGCCTTTCTGTGTCTTTTTCTCTGATCATTCATGTCCAAGTGGTGTATGTGTGTATACTGGTGTATGTGTGTGTACATGTCTATTGGTAGGCATGGGACATATTTGTGTCCACAATTGTTAGTCCACAATATGTAATATTTTGTCTTATTTTATTTGCTATTATTATCGTGGGCACATTTGCAGTTAATTAGGTAACAGATTGGGCAAATATGAAAATATTATCTGTAATGTGTTGTCATACTTACTAAATCTCACTAAATAGGTAAGTCTAAATTCTTTGGCAATGGAAACAGGAAGGTAGCAGCCCATGAAATAATGACAATTTCATTAGATGTGATCAATGTGCAATGAATTTTCTGTTTAGCATACTTAAAACCATATAACCAAGCTATCTGTGAAGAGAAAGGAGAAGAGCACTGCTGAATATCACAGGCTAAAGAAAGTGGGTTGATAATGCTTCTCATTCCTTCTAAATATCCAGCCAACTTATATTTGAGCAGAATCTACTGGTGGAGAAATTATTAGATACTAACAAAGTTCATTCAGTTGTCTGAGAGTTCTAGTCAGTAGAACATTCTATGTAATATCAACATCAAATTGTCTCATGTTAACAGTGAGTGCTCTCAGTTCAAACCATATAACCATACCAAATTTTAAAAAAACCCAAAAACTTCTTTGCTTAAGATAATATAAGAGAGTAATGCTCTGTTTTCTAACAGAGTAAGATTCATTTGTCTTATACTCTGAATGCATTGCTTCTATTTGTGCACTTGATAATTGCAATCCATTGTTGGCTCAAATTAAGCTCATTGTCAACTAAGTGCCTGTAATGTTTTTAAAGTGAGGAAACCCTTGTCAACAAGTTTAGGCAAACTAAGTGTAACATACTTAACTCTATGGTACTAGAAGAATATATTTGATAGCTCATAATTAAAGTAAAACACTGCATAGTGCAAATGTAAGTATGTATATCACATAAATTATGTTTAACATGTTCAACTCTGACCTATGGCTAAGAAAATATACTGCCACTATTTGGCAGTAAAAAAAGCTCTGAGACAGGATAAATGGCAGAAAATATGGAGGTCACTTTCCACCCACTCACTTTATTGTGAAACAGCAATTATTACATGTCTGCACATGCAAGGCACTGCAATTAGAGATTTCTTTTTGTTAATCATTATGTAGTTCTACAAAGGAGTTTGAATTCACCTTGTCAAATTTTGAGTATGTGTCTCTTTATCAATGTTACTTCTCTCATTATTCTACCTACCTCTCTCTCTCTCTCCCTCTTCTCTCTCTCCATTTCTCTCCTCACCCTCCCTCCCTCTCTCTCCCTCCTCCCCCCCTCTCCTATTGAGGAGACAGATCTTAGTAATGTATCCCAAACTAGCCTCACAGTCCTCCTTCTCCAGACTCATTACTGCTGGAAATACAAGCACCACCATGCCCAACTCTAGAACTTTTTATATTTTGCTTCTATTGGGTGGTTAATTTCATTTAATCTTCAACAATTGTTCATTATAAAGTTAATCAACTAAGATCAGTTATTTATCTTTTGCATGTGTTAGCTCTTTTGTCACTCTGACAAAGTATCTGAGAAAATAACTTAAGGAAGGAAGAATTTATTTTGACTCATGGTTTTGGAAGTGTCCATCCCTAGTCACTAGGCTCCTTGCTGCTATGTGGTGAGGGAGAATATGTGTAGGGGAAGGGGTCAGGGGCATGCTATGGAATGAAGTGTCTGGAGAGGTTAGAGACAAGTTACAGTCTCCAAAGTTGCCTCTCAGAGGTCACCCTCTTCAACTAGGCCCCACCTCCTAACAGCTCATTCAGCATTAACTTAACAATGGATCAACCTAGTGATGGAATTAGTGTCCTAATGATCTAATCAGCTCACAATAGAACCCTTTGCTGGGAATTAACTTTCAATAAAAGTGCTCCTTTGGACACACTTCCTATCAAAACCAGTAACACTGGCCCTTGAGTACCTAATTTGAAGTAATAGTACAGAGTTTATGTAAACTTAAAAGCCCAAGTTGCAAATATGCTTTTCTTAGTCTCTACCACAAGGTTAAATTTGCACAAAACATCAAAAGGACACAACCTTAGTTTAATTTACACAAAATATTAAAAGGACAAATGCTTATTTTCTCCATATTTAGGTTATTATCTTTACTGTCTAAGTGGTCTACATGCCTGCAGAAACTTTTCTTTTTTTTAAGACTAATTCTACATATTCTATCTTTAGGAAGACAGGGCAGGTCTTTCCACAGCTTGGGTCTGATCATTACTATTCTCTGAGTTACTATGAAAACAAACTCACTGTTAGCTTATATGAACAATTCAAATTACATAAAAATTCGACTCTGTAGCTCTTCAATCTAGCCCCAGGGACAGTGTGTCATCAGTCAAGGGAAGTTCATGGTACACATTTGTGTACTTCATTCTTCCTTTACAGTTAAAATATAGCTAACTAGGGCTCAACTCTAACATGTTGAACTCTGACCCATGGCTAAGAAAATCATGTGCCACCATCTGGCAGCAAAAAAAAAATGCTCTGAGACAGGCTAAACAGTAGAAACTATGGAGGTCACTTTCTGCCAACTCACTTTATTGTTAAACAGCAATTATTACACATCTGCATGTGCTAAACACTGCCATTAGAGATTTCTTCTTCTTTATTCTTTTGGAGCTATTGCCTCCTGAAATATTTATTCCTTATTATTTATCTGTTATAGTGTCTTCTTGGTTAGACATCTCCTTTACCCCATTCAAAAAGAAATTCTGTTTCCTCTGAGAACTTGTCATTTTGCTTATACTGTTATCATTATACAAATTTCATTCTGCCTTGTAAACACTTCTGTTTGTGACAGCACTTAAATTTGAGACACTCTACCAGACACCAAAGACTTAAGGAGGAAACAAGATTGAATGCCTGTTCTATAGGAACATTCAGTTATAAGCAAGACTCTAGATCCCTTAACCTCCCGCCATTCAGAACTCTGTATCATAGTTGTTTCTACTTCTGTCACATTCTAATTTTCCTATACTTTTCATGAATGCTTAGTTATTTTTATTTATCTTTCTTAAGACTTGGGGGTGTTGTCTTAGTCAGAGCACTCATTATGTCTTAATCCATTTGATCTCATGTAATTGAATATCGCACACTGGGCAATTTGTAAAGAACATAGATTTATTTCTCACAGCTGGAGATCAAGTCATCAGCATCTGGCAAACATTTCTCTCTGCTTCTGCAGAGCACGTTGCACACTGTATCCTCTAAGCAAGGGGGGGTAGCATGTGGAAGGTCAAAAAGAACCAAGCACCCTCTGTCAACTTTGCTCATAATGATGGGACTCTTAGGATGCACATGTCTCCACCCAACATCTTAACTAGAACTCCACTCCTACATCTTAACACTGCTAAATTAAGGATTAAGTTTCCTGTCTATGAACTCCAGGGAACTCGTGGAAAATATAGAACTGTTACTTTTTGCTTCTGAAAATTTCTGTCATTATTTTTCCAAAAAATGTCCTTCTATATCCTCTATACTTTTCACTATTAGAAGTGCTGGTCAATATCAGTTGTACCTTCTCATTCCATCATTCATGTAGTCTTTTTTCTATATTTTTTCTTTCTTTTCTGTGCATGGAGTGACTTATTTTGATATAACTTTCAGCTCATTAATTTTTTAACTTTACTTTTTGGCTATTCAATTTAGTTATTGAATTTATAATTATAATCATGCATCCTAATTTCTGAAATTCTATTCAATACTTCTTGAGCCTTTTTCCTTTTAATTTTTTAAGTAAAAGTTCAGATATTCATCAAACTTCATTAATTAGCCTATAATCAGGTTTAGTAGTCTACCTAGTCTTAAAATTATTTGCTAAACATGAAATCAATCATTTTACATCAAATAAAACTAGTGACAAATTTTGATGTCAACATGCAATTTCATTAATTTCTACCTCTGTTTAACTCTCCTTTTTCACATTTTCTAACAATCCTTAAATAACTTTAAAAATACTTTATCTCTCTGATCAGACGTTACATCTTATTTTTTTTACTGTTGAAGTTTTTCCCAGTGAATACAGTATATGATACTTATGAGGTGTTTTGTTGGTTTTGTTCTGTTTTATATATATATATATATATATATATGTATATATATATATATATATATATATATATATTTTGTTTGTTTTTCTTCTGAGGTTTGAATCCATGGCCTCACAAATACATCATAGTCCTTTAGAAAAATTCTTAAAATTAGAAATGGTACCATTAATAGATACTTTTTATTTCTTTATTTTATAAATATAATTTTAATTTATTATTATTTTTATTGTGAAAATACTGTACAGAGGGGTTACAATTACATGGGCAGATAATGAGTACATTTCTTATCAGGCATTGTAGCCTCCTCCTTTGTTTACCCTTCCCATCCCTTCCCATGCTCCCCCTGCCCCCCATCCAATCCTCCCCCCCTCTTTGCACCAAAGTTGTAAAGTTCATTTTCGACATAACGACTTGTACATCTCATTGTTGCAATGGGTCCACCTGTATCCCTATTTAAACGATTTGTTTTTCCCCTTCCCCTCCACAAATTATACTGACATCAAATACAGTGAAAGGAGGGGTTATACTGTGGGGGAGGGACATACAAAGCAACAAAAAACTAATCTTATAAATGTGTTAGAAATAATCACATGAAAGAAAAAAAGCATTTGAATACATATCTTAGGGTTCATTTCCCTAACATCACCTTATCTGACCTTTTCTGCTTGACTCAGACATATACTAGATATTGCAAATAAGGTAAACCATGGGACCTATGGACCTATGATATTTTTTATTTCTTATCATACAAAATGAGAAGCTTTTGTTTCATTTTCCCTGACTACATTATATACTGTTATTTTAATTTTCCATATTAAAAAAATAAATACTGCTGGGTGCCGGTGGCTCATGCCTGTAATCTTCCCTACTCAGGAGGCTGAGATCTGAGGATCATGGTTCAGAAACAGCCTAAGCAGGAAAAATTTGTGAGACTCTTATCTCTAAATAACCACCAGAAAACCAGAAGTGATAGAGTGTTTGCCTTGAGCTGAAGAGCTCAGGGACAGTTCCCAGGACCAGAGTTCAAGACCCATGACCAACAAAAATAAAGAAGTAAATAAATAAATGGTATTATGATCATTGTCTAAAAGACCTAAATATACTTAAATATACTTTGCGGTATGTATTGTGTTTACAAATTTAAGCAGCTAGACATTTTTGTAAATTACTTTCTGGGGTCTGTACTCATATAATTCCCCCCACAGGGAGTAGAACATTATTACCAATTACCTGCATCTGTACCTAGATTTCAGTGTGTCATGTTTCTTAAATGAGTAATCTCGTGTATTCCAATGAGGCTTCCATTTTCTCCCTTCAGTTCATGAGCCTTAATATTTGACATTTTATTATCAAATTCATCTTTATGTTCAAAATCACTTGTAAGCTATTTTAGATAATTTCTAGTTGTGAGTAGAAGGGGAAGACCCTTACTCACCCTCATATTTACTGTTTGGCTCACACTTCTGCTTTATTTCAGTTAGAAGCTCGAATAATGATTTTCCAAACAAAGGAAAAAAATCTACAGAATATTGACAAAAAAACACAGTATGTATTCTGTTCTAGTAGAAACAATACAAAATAGTCTTACTATTAACTATTGTAATCCCAGCTAGGTAATAATATAGGGCTCAAGTTGATGGTATTTTCCATTCTTCGTAACAATACTACTTCATTCCTTGAGAAAGGAAAATAGCAACAACTGAAAAATAATCCATGCTTTTTGAAATACATCAAAACATGGGGTATAAAAATAAATGATGAATAGTCACTCAGCTAAATACCCAAAAGAATGGCCTGCATGAGTATTTCAACAGTTTTTTTTTTTCCCCTAAACTAATCTGGTTAATTCTGGCTTTCAGGTCTGTTCTGGGAAATGGAGACTTTGCTGATCAGTTGTCTCCTTGGTGACAGGTCTTTCTTTTCAGGTGTATTTTCTTTGTGAAGATATAGTTGAAAGCTTGGGGATGATGACTGTTTGCTCATTCTTCTGGCTTCAGCTTTTCTCACAGTGTTAATAACTTGAAAGTCAGATGTGAAATGACTGTAAGGCAATGTAAAAGGAAGTTCAAAAAGAAGCAGAAATAATGGAAGAGAGGGTTATTCTGTTTAAAATATGAGCACATCTGAAATACCATTGTGAAATCCCTTAGCACAATTAAAACACACTAAAAACACACAGAGAAGAATGTATAGATGTCCGTGTATCTAAAGGAAAAAAATAAAAAGGAAAAAATAAAATAAATGACTTGAACTCTATGGAACTCTTTTAGCAATGGTCCTGATTAACGTTCCAGTTATAAAGACAACAAGGAATAGAAACTGACAAGAAGGACAAAATGTCCCTATGCTTTTGTGAGTTTGTGGGATTAAGTTGTGACCAATGAGATAATTCAGCTTACTCCTCCCTCTGTTTAAACATTGTATCTTTAATTATATATGCAACCTCTCTTTTGCCACTTTAACCAGAACATTAACAAAATCTAAGAATCAGGATATGTGTACCTCTGGGCAATTATTCTACCGTATATACAATATTAAAATAACCCCAAATCAAATGACATGCCATTATAAAGAGACAAAAGAAAGGAACAGCCAAGAAAGACAGAAGGAAAATCATAAGGAAAATTGGAACAGCTTACATTTTATTTAATGACATAGAAAATTATATGTACTTTACAGAGCAATTAAAGTCAGAGCGACAATTTTTTTTTTTTTTTTTGGAGGTAGGGTGGGTCGTGGGACTTGAACTCTGGGCTTGGATGCTGTCCCTTAGCTCTTCAGCTCAAAGTGAGCACTATACCGCTTGAGTCACATCGCCACTTCCAGTTTTCTAGTGGTTTATTGGAGATAAGAGTCTCATGGATGTTCCTTCCCGGGCTGGCTTTGAACCCCGATCCTGAGATCTCAGCCTCCTGAGTAGCAAGGATTACAGGCGTGAGCCACCGGTGCCCGGCTAGAGAGACAATATTTTATACTTAGAGGAAATGAGAGTTAACCTGAGTAATTTTGTAAATTGGTCCCAGGATAGCAGAATTAAGCCTCCTTATGACCCCCCACAAATTAAAATTTTGATGCTAGAAAGTTCTGTCTTCCACCTTTTCCTGTCAGCAGTAATCATAGTTCTGTTTAAAATGATTATGTATCACTGATTTTTCTGTGACAGAATCTAATTCAGGTTGCATATTCCATTTATTCATTCCGTTTGTTCTCCTTTAATTAGTAGAGTTCAAGCCTTTCATTTTCTTTTATTTCCTTAGTACTTTTTGAGAATGTGAGCTTCTTACCCTGTACGGTATCTCTCCATTTGGGCTTCTCTGATGCCTACTCATGAAGACATCCACATTGTGGCAGATACACCAGAAATGTAATGTTGCTTGTTTCCAGATAGCCATTGAGTTATATCTATCATCAGCCACATCTTGGATTCTAGGAAATATTACCCTCAGAAAAGAGTCAGGGTTCTCTAGAGAATGATTAAAACCTTGAATTAAGTCTGTAATTACTTAGATCATCATGGAACTACCTCTTATGCCAGAAGGTAAGAAAGATCTTAAATGATGACTGCATGTAAAATGAAAAAAAAAAGAATTTTAATGAATTCCTACTCAACACATCTATGAACTATGGAGAATTAAAATAAGAATAGTAGCAACATACTGTGGCTTAGTGTTAATTAATCTGAGTCACTAAATAAATATAGAAATACGTAAATAAAAATAATTATGTAGAAGAAATATTAAAATAAAATTTAGTACTGCCCATTTTCCATTTATTCATAGAAAATAACACCATCACTGGCACATGGAAAATGTACATCGTATAGTTATTCACAAGTAATTGGTGAGTAGATGGATAATACATTCTTTCTGCAATTTCATTAAAAAAAAGAAACTATTAATCAAAGCTCTTTATATTGTCAGGTTCTAGTTACTTGAATGTGAAAAAAAATGAAGGGAGTGTGCTGTCAATACCTTACTTGAAATTCTGAAAATTCTTCTTGAAATCATTACTTGAAAGCAAAGGTTTGGACTACATAGTCTCTTTATGTGTCTTTGAAAAATCTGGGCTGTAGAATCCAATTCTGGACTTTCTTGAAGATAGTTCAGAGTGTGATAAAACTATTCCCTGGGCCTTCCTTTCATTTCAGGGAGCTATTCAAAATGTAAATTAATGTTGAGTAATATGTCATACAAAGTTTATTTAGGTGTAATTGAGGTGCACTCATTTCTGTGGTTCACTGTGACATTATTTTGTTGTAATGGAAACCTGTTTTGTATTTACACAATTCATTTCATTTATTAAGCTCTGAATTCATATAAGTATGGCCAACAATGGGATTCAAATTTATTCCTATCCCCATTTTTAAAAGTGGAATATAATTAAAGTCATTTATAATTGAAGATTTAGGATTACAGGAAGCAATACGAGTGAGAACACTGAAGGACATAAAATATATTCATTGCATGAGTCGTATTGCTGATCACTTTATTAGTATGCTGACATCTCTACTGCAAACCATTAAAAATCTCAATATATTTTGTAAAAGTTCTCTCTTTAAGTCTAACACAGTGTTAGAAAATGAAATGGTGAACCACTACATGAATTACTATAAAGGAGGAAAAAAAATCAATGAATTAAAATTTCCAGAGAACTTTTGTCAACCACTCCTATGAATATCCTCCTTTGGCCTCAGTGTGTGAGTGTCTAGAGTCCTATATAACTTATCATAGCTCCCCTCCTCCATTTATATAGATTCATACATATATACATATATGTATATATACAAATACATATATGTACATATACACATATATACATGTATGTATATACATATGTATGTATACACGTATGTATATGTATATGTATATACATACATGTATACATATATACACCCTGAAAATGTATGCATGTACTGTAACACCTAGATTTAATATGTTGTTATATTCGATAACCTTTATATAGAAGTTAGGTAAGAATTAAAAGGGTTTAATTTGATAGAAAAATAGTATAAAAAAACAAAGTTTATTAGATCAGAAGATTGTGTCTGAAGCCATTCCAAGCATGAAAATTCACAAGACTCCTTTTTTAACCAATGGCTAGTGGTACAGGCTTGTTATCTAAATCACAGGTAAAGAACAGGGGCTGGGAGCAGTGGAATATGCACACTATATTCAGGGACATGGGAAAGCACAAGTCATAGAATGGCAGCTCAGGTTGGCGTGAGCACTGGAGATGTGGCTCAATTGGTAGAGCATTTGCCTGAGAAGCACAAGGCTCAGAGTTCACTCTCCAGTATTATATATATGACTTTCTCTACCATTCTCTTTCTCACATTGTTTTCTCTCTCTCTCTCTCTCTCTCTCTCTCTCTCTCTCTCTCTCTCTCTCTCTCTCTCTCTCTCTCTCTCTCTCTCTCTCTCTCTCTCCTGTTCTTTCTCTCCAATCCACCTCTTCTTATAAGGAGATGAATACTACAGCTCCACTTGCATGACCAGAGAACTGTCAACCATGAGTTTATCTTTGACTGGAAAAGTCTTTCAGGATTCTTTGTTTTATTCGCAGCTTTTGAGAGCTGATCTGAAAGTCACTTTCATGCTGGTTTTACCCACATGGGTCAAAATAATTTATATCATTTATTTTTTAATACTTGAAATTACATAATACACATTTGATCTTCTAAACTAACAATAATTTAACAATCTATATTTATGAAATAAGCTAAGTCCAAAGAGCTACCAGTGCTATTAAATAAAATCTGAATTGTGTTTATTTAGGACTAAGTCTCAGCTAAGATTATTCCTTTAATTATTTACCTCAGTGGAAAATATTATTATTATTTTAGCTTGCATCAAGAGATGGCTCACAACTACTGAACTGAATTTATTCTTATTAATGCTCTTAAATGTGAGACATTCAGTTAAGTGATGTAATTAATTAAGGCAACATAGCAAAGTTACTATCTTAGTCTGTGAGTTTATATGGGTTGACCATACAGGTGAGATTTTTCTATTTCTAGACCAATGGTCCATTTTGTGCCTCAGTAAATAAGAGCATACTATCACACTCAATAGGTCCAACAAAAATAGTTAAATACACATGGCACCAGTGACTCATGCCTGTAACCCTAGCTACTCAGGAGGCAGAGATCTGAGAATCACAGTTCAAAGCAACCAGGGCAGGAAAGTCCTTGAGACTCTTATCTCCAACCAACTATTCGTTAAAGCAGGAAGTGGCATTGTGACTCAAGTGGTAGAGCACTAGTCTTGATCAAAAGAAGCTCTGGGACAGTACCTAGTCCCAGGGTTCAAGCTCCAAGACTGGCAAAAAAAAAAGCAAATATTTTGTCTCATATGAATGGTCATTCCAGAAGCCATGTGCTTTGGGGAAAATGAAATCAAAGATGCCATTGGCCTCAATCTGTGTTCCTTGTGCTGGCTTTATTCCCAAGGAAGTTCTTACCACAGAGCAGCCCCTAGAAGTATCAGGCTTATCTTATTTAGCTGTTAGAGCCTAGGAATGATTGCTCCAACTTTGAAATACATCCAGGAGATTTCTGAGGATTAAGTGATAAGATTCTCATCAGTCATTTTTCCTGCCTAGCAATTTGTAGTGGATGAGACTTTGTGCTATTTTGTAGGAGATGCATTATCAATTCCACTTAAACCCCTCAATAGAGTGTGGTACTGGGATGTTCTATATTTTATATTGAGGAAAAATTTGAACGTATCATTTGAAACTAGAAAAAAAGTGCTTGAAAGGGGGTAAATTATATATCTCTATCTATCTATCTATCTATCTATCTATCTATCTATCTATCTATCTATCTATCTATCTATCTGTCTATCTATCTATCTATCTATCTATCTATCTATCTATCTATCTATCTATCTATCTATCTATCTATCTATCTATCTATCTGTCTATCTATCTATCTATCTATTCATTCATGGTAGCAGTGAAAATAAAATATAAACAGCGTAGTTATCTTAAACAAAATAATTAAAACAACCAAATTACATATTGAAGAAATGAATTCAATATGTTCCAAAGAATGTTGTTGAAGTTACAGTTCTGCATTCCTTGATAACTGTAATGACATGAAATCTGTGAACCTCCTGCTCTTTGTTTTTACATTTTAAAATTAAATACAAATGTATTCGTCATTTACTTTCATTGTCAATCAGCTTTTTCCAAATCTAGCTTCTGGCTATAACTGTTCACTTTTTTGGGGGGGGGGGGTATTTGTGGCTTTTCCAGAAGATTCTGTCAATGGAACAACGTGATTTTAGCTTTAAGAATCAGGCTTTTCCACTTAGTATAATATATTTGCCTTCTTTCTATAACGTTACATGTGTCCTTAGTCATTAGTCTGTTATTATTGAGTAGCATTCCAGGTCATCAAGTCCCAAAGTGTTTTTATGCAACCAACAAGTTCACTGATATTTCAGTTTTAGCTTTAAAAATTTACAAATAAAGTTGCAAAAATCTCTACCACAGAGGATTTTGTAAACATGTATTTCATTTTTTTCTGCAGCAAATGATCTGCACCAAGTGATTAGAGTAACAAATGATCAGGAAACTTCAATGTCTTTGGCATTTGAATGATCACTTCTCATGTTTAAGTGCTCTAATTGTTCTACACTCACCAATTACTGGTGGGACTTCTACATATTTGAATAAGTTTGGAATGTTTAAGTCTGATACTTGGATTTATAATCTATTAAAAGTTAGCATGTATGAAAAGTGAGATGGAGCATTGATTTATGTAAAATGTGCAAGTATTTTGTAACTATTGCTGAAGTAGCTTTACTTTTACCATTGGACTTGCATTAGTCAGCCATGTTGAAAATTAATTAACAATATATGTGTGAAACTTTCTCTGGATTTTCTATGATACTATGTGTCAGGTAAGTCTTTAAACCAATACCAAACTGTCATGATTTAAACAGAATTATAACAATGGAATAAAAATATATACAGCTCAATAATACAGTGCTAAATAAATGAGACAGGAGTATACAACATAGTTATATACAACTTTATAAATATTATAAGGATATTAATATTAAATAATAAATTACCTAAATACAAAATTTTATGAAAATGTTGCCCTGTCACTAGTCTGCCATCTGGGATCAAAAAAAATCAAAGGACATACTTTATCACTAGCTATTATCTGTTACTCATATTTTTCTAACACTTTTATACTATTCTGTTTAACTTACAATAGTGTGATACTGGCTATATGAAGAAGGAGATTACAAATTCCTTTCAAGAATGGATTGGAATATTTGAAAATTTTTTTTACCAAGTGACAAGGTAATTGCTTCAAACTTGTAAATATTTATGAAACAAAAAATATTTTGTGAAAACAATATAAACTAAAATCAACTGAGCAAAGTAAGTCAAGATCTAGGAAAAATATAGAATAAGTCCAGAACTATTTGGTCTATTATCTATTTCAAGAGAGAATTGGAAGGAGCAGTATGGGAAAGATAAAAGCCTAGATTAGTAAGGGAAAATTGTATTACATTTCATATGCTAAATATTGCAGATAATCAAAAAAGAAGGAAGTTAATAGTTAATTTTATAAGACTGATAAGTCTTTGATATAAAAAACAGTAATACTACAAGCAAATAATCAAAAATCCTACTTGTGTACATAAATGTAAACATATTTAATAAATTAAGAAAATATAATATAACAGTAGTTGCATGTGTCATAATATATGTGAGATGTTTTAGAAAGGAATATTTCAATTTAAAATGATCAATGTACTTTGTTGATTTTTAAGACATTGATGTGTTTTCAATAAAGGTAAAAATTATTGTTCATTAAAATGAGAAAAATATTTTAGCAAAGCTGAAATAATGGAAGACCTTATCAAAATTTCTATGACACATTAATGTAAATATTATGTTTTATCACAAAACTTTTTGTGCCTTTTAACTAATATAAGATTTGAAATTAAACATGAGTCACTGTTCTCAAAATTTTTGCTAGCAATTGAGATGTATGAAACAAAACAATGAAAAAAATTGGAAAACTTCAAAGATCAATACTTAATAATACCTACAGAATATAAAAATGAAACATAGGAAATAACTAGAAAATATAACATTATTTCAAGATACCTATTCAACATAAAAAACAAGTAGAATTTTAAAATAAAAACAGCTTATAAATAGAAAATGTAATAGAACTGTAGAAAATATTTATGAAAGTATAAAGCTTCAAAGATATATAAAACAAAATTGAAAGATAGAAAATAACCTGAACAAATATTCTCAAATAGAGAATACTAATATTAAATATTTCACTTTTTCAGCATAATAAATTTAAGTAATTCTGAGTTAAATCACAAAAGTTAATAAAAGAAAATTATATTACAATTAGAAATAGAGATAAAAGGAGAGTAAGAGAAAAAGCAGGAATTAAATATAGGAGAGAAAAAAGTAAAAATGGGCAATATGATATTGAAAAATCATACACAAGAAGATAGCCCTTCCTGCTTGAATGCTTCATTAAGATGTACTAGTGATCTATCCAGTGATAAGGATATAAGAATGAAAAATATATCAGTATAAGATATTTAAGCTCCTATAAATAGAACTAATTATGAAAATCCAATGAATATATAATAATAATTATTACAAGTAAATGAAGAGGAAAATCAGTCTGTGCTAGACTTATAGAAAAATATGAGGTAACACAGAGGAAGGCTAAATAGTTCCTTTTCTTATCACAAAATATAATGTCACATAGATTACCTCTTTACAGAAAAAAATAATTTTAAAACTATGAAGAAAGAAAAGGAAGATACTTGCATTCTCAGATTATAAAGTATACTTTGACCAGGTGCCAATAACCAAATACGTATAATTATAGATAAGTGGGTGGGATGATATTGGCATTTAAAATTATCACAGACAATATCATCATGATAATGTGACCAAGAAGCCAAGAATGTAAGACAATATTACAAAATCTGTAGCAAACAAGATGAATGCTGAAAGAGATTATAATGGTTACTTCTGAGCGAGAAGGAAAAGTAGAAAAGTGTACTAGGGTTGGAAACACAAGGGATTTTTAAGTTTATCCATGTGACCTGTGTTTTAATTTTTTTAAATGCATGCATATGTTTCTGCTATGGTATGGGTGTAAAATGCCCCCACAAATTTATTTTTGAAGGGTTGGTATCCAGCTCATAGTGCTATTTGGGGAAGTTCTTGAAACCTAAGTAGGTGGTACCTAACTATGAGGAATGATCATTGAAGGTATGTCCTTGGGGGCTGTGACTTACCTTGGATTCATTCCTCTCTTTCTTTTTGCTTCCTGTCCACCATGAGAGGAACAGTTTCTTTTCTACATGTTCCCACTGTCATTATGCTCAGTTATTTCAGGCCCAAAGTAATGGAGACAGCTGACCACAGTTTGAAATCTCTGAAACTATAAGCCAAATATGTATTTTCCCATTCTAAATTGTCTCTCAGATGATTGATAACAACTGTGAAAAAAATCTTAGTAATAGGATCCATGTGTGAGAAACACTAGTATTTTTTATATCCTATATCCTATATCCTGTGCATTTTTCTCTGGTATGAAAGATTTTCAAATAAGATATCAACTTTTAATTTTATAAAGATCAAGATAAGCTTTTTGTTAAATTGCAAAACATTTCATATGTATTAAACACATGCAACCCTTATTTAAAGAAATCTTTGGTAAGGCCCTGTATCCATCTCCCATGAATTACAGATTGATAAGTCAAAGCATTTTTAAAATGTCATGTACTTGGTAATTTTTGAATCAATAAGAAACCAATGACCAACTTACAAGTGCCAAGAAAATATGACAATAACAGAGAAACAGATGGGGATGAGAAGGGGAGGTGTAGATATATATGCCTTTCTAATCTTCCACACTGGGTTTAACACACTGTCAACATTCGATAAATGTTAAACAACAATTATAATGATTGGTCCCATCTGCATGCCAAATTTAGGGTGGTAGAAATATACAGGATGACAGACTTCCCTTACTGATTATATCCAGCTTGGATAGAAATTTTTCTTAGCTCAATTAATAGCACAAAAATTCTTTCCTTAAAAAAAACAACCTTCAGTTGTCTTCAACTTCTTCCTCTGTTATCATTCCCAAAACCTTTCACAACCTACTTATTTCCACTCTTTACCTTCTAAGTCATGTTAACATTGTTGTCATTTTTTGTATGTTTTTTTGTTGTAAAAATGCTGTACAGAGGGTTTACATTTACATGAGCAAGCTAATGAGTACGTTTCCTATTGGTTTTTTGTTTGCTTGTTTGTTTTTTGGGTCCAGTCGTGGGGCCTGAACACTGGGCTTGAGCGCTGTCCCTCGGCTCTTCAGTTCAAGGCTAACGCTCTACCACTTGAGCCACAGAGCCACTTCCGGCTTTTTTCTTTTTGCTTATGTGGTGCTGAGGAATCCCAGGGCCTCATGCATGCAAGGCAAGCGCTCTACCACTGAGCCAACTTCCCAGCCCAATCCTATTGTTTTTTTTTAAAAGCATAGTTATATTACTTTTTCCAGACTTAGCAAACTTGATAACATAAGAATTGATCAACTTAAAAATATACATTTGAGGTATGACTTAAGTGGTAGAGCTCAGCTAGGCAAGCCAAGCAAGAAAAGGTTCCAGAGTTCAATGCCCTGTCCTATCCCAAACACCACCATTGCCATCTCTTCCCTGGCACACACAGAATGATTATGGTCTGCCTGACGTCTGTAATCATTTTCACTTTTTACTTATGCTATGCCTACAATATGAATTAGACAATATTTTATTAAAAATGGTAATGATTAAATTGCTTATTGAATCCAATGGCATTGAAAGTTACACGTAATTTTTAAATGTGTTATTTATAGAACCCTTGTTATTTAATTAGTATCCTGGCAAATGCTTTACTTATAATTCGTTGTATCAATTTTATTATAACTGCATACCATGGGCTGAGGTTCGAGGATTAAAGGATTTGCTTAAGGCCAATAAAAACTGGCAAAATCTAAGCAACAAACACCCAAAGCTGTGGTCTGAATAGCTATTGCTCACCTGCTGAAGTAGACTCTGTGTTCTCTCTAGATAATCTATACCTCACTGGAATTCATTTTGCTTTTGTGCTCATATCAAATATTGAAAACAATAACCCTATGTCTGGCTGTGCCCCAGTGCAAGGTCTCCCAGGAGATGGCTGGCCTGCTATCAGCAATCCCAGATGGCAAACCCATACACGCCACCTCCGCAGGCATGCATTGGCAGCACAGAATCCCAGATGGAACTGCAAGTGAACAAAATCTAACTGAACAGCTTCACTTTGATTAAATTCTAGTTCTGTTAAGTATGTGTTTTTTTAACCGAGAACCTAAAATCAAGGGTTGTTAACTTTTTAAAAAATACTTAAATTATTTTTCAGGGGTTGTACAAAGGAGTTTCAATTCAACATGTCAATGTATGAGTACAATGCAACTTCATTATTGTTGCCTTCATTCATTCTCTGTCTCCATCCATGTCAACCCTAGCATGTAATTTTCAGTTAGGACATTTCCTTCATGTTTACCTTTAGATTATAAAATGTAGTCCTTTGAAACTAAATGATGGATCAGAAAACGGGTGATTTTCCCCCTATATCTTTTGTCATAAGCCATTCCAATGATTTTCCTTCATAGTGTGTTTTCCGTGTTTATTTTTGTGTTTCCCTTATTTATGTCTAACCCCATCTGATATGAAAGGCACTTGACATTTCATAAGAAGGCAAAAATGTCCTTCTACTCTTACTAACAGGGAAACCTAGGTGCTACTATGTTTAAAAGTTGGCTGTAAATAAAAGTCTTCCCTAAAGTCTTATTCAGACTATAGCCTCCTAGAAATGATGTGTTGATGTTCACACTAAAATAATTCCCTAATCCATATCTCACAATTAGAAAGTCAAACTGTTTACAGTAAGTATTTTTTTTTAAAGAGAATCCTTTTTCTATCAGCCACCATCTGTGGCAAGCAGACCCTTGAGTTATGCCTCTCACTTTCAATCTCGAACAATAAAAAGACTAAAGGTAAATCTGCTTAGGTGGATCTGAAACTCAGCTAATGAATGAGGTTTTACAGTAAACCAATATATCAAAATTTGTTTCTGAAGAAGAAATAATATTTCCACAGGAAGCTTTCTTTTTGCTCTGTATGCCCTGACATTAATTGCCTTGGGTATGTACTGGGGTACCTGAGAGTCTTCGTTGCTCTATGAGATTAATACAGGGAGACTTACATTGCCTGTAGGGTCTCTTGGTGATTGCTGCCATCTTTGAAGCTGATTTTCACTTAGGTCAAATGAGTCTTAATTTACATGTTGAATTATGGAATAAAACTTGACTATATATCCATATCCATATATAATATAGTATAGATAGATAGATGTGTAGATAGACAAGATATATGACTGACAAGTAGATTCAGATACACACAAGCATATACAGAGATTGTAGGTGATGATTCCTTTAAGACAAATTTCTCAGAATACATAAAAAGGTGCATAGTGATTTGTAAATAACCTCAATTAATCCTTCATTTCCTGGATCTTATACTGTTTTGAAAAGACTAGAAGTGTCTTTTCATAACACATATTCTATACTAAAGCTGAATGTTGAAATAACTTGACAGAAAATAAGGCTAGGGGAAAAATAACATGTGAAAACCCCCAAATTAGCAGCAGTGACCGTAACTGAGCATTAAATTTACCTCACAAAAAATTTGTGAGAAAGATATAGAAGAGCCTTTGTGTCTGGACTTGTAATGAAATTGTGTTTGATTCATTCATATTGCCAAAGGAAATTTATCAACTGGTTTTGATTTTAATGAGGAAAAACTGTGTTCACTTTTCAGAGGATGAGATTAAGAAGTATTGTTTGGAGAAGTATAAGTTTGGAGAGACATGTTGGCTTACACCTGCAATCAGGTAGAAAATGGAAGGCAATAAACAGGAAGTTTCTAATTTGAGGCCAGAAGTGCCCCTCCCCCCACAAAGTATCTTGGATGAATGGGCTCAGAGCCTTGTTTAAATTAATCTAGAAAAAGATTCATGTAATGATTCTCTTATATACCTTGTGGGATAAATTCATGTTTTCTACCTGTGCAATGAGTTATATCATCATAAAGTTTTCCTTTTGGGATTCCCATATGTGTCTCCCAAATGTTCAGTCTCTGCCACCCATACAGATCTGTTTCAGTATTTTTTAAAATGAAGTTGCCTTGAAAGTCTAAGAAAGTCTAAGCTTTAAGTACAAATCTTGGTTCCAGAGATGAAGCGTTTTCAGTGATAAATATTCAGCTTAAAGTATGCAATGCTTCTTAGGGGGAAGATTGAAGAGACTGTAAGCACTCATTTGAATATCACAGATTTTTAGGTGGGTGTTAGAGTGTTTTTGCTTCTTAGCAAACTATTTGCATAACCACCCACCAGCCCCAGGACTAAATCCCATCAGACTTTCCACTAAGCAAATTCTCAGACCAAGTTTTCTTCAAATCTATGCAGATGTCAAGACAATTTGGTGCTAGACATCTAAAGGGAAAGGATATGAATCTCAGAAAGCTGTCAACTAGTACTTTTGTACAATTCATCATAAATATTAATTATCTCTACTCAGCAACAAAATGGTAGTAAAAGATTAATGATCAAATTTTGAATGAATCAAATGTATCCCCTGGTACTTTTTTCAATTTTCAAGAAATATAATTATTTAAGTAGACATATTGTATGCTACATGTGAAGTATCACTAATGTTTATGCTTTTTGTAACATACAATTAGATACTACCCCAAAAGCTGGTATTTGTTCTTTGGAGATATGTAAAACATATCTATGCTTCAATGTTGCTGGGTTTCATTTTCCCTTGCTTGAGATTCTATTTGGGTACCAGCTTTGCTCAGGTTCTACAGTCTTCTATTAACTCTTTTTCTCTCTGTGTGTATATGTGTATGTGTGCGTGCGTGCGTGCGTGCGTGTGTGTGTGTGCGCGCGTGCGTTCATGTGCAAATGTTTGCACACGTGCTAATTCTAGGGATTTAACTCAGGGCTTTATTCTCTAGGTTGGCTTTCTTGCTCTGTCACTGTACCACTTGCATTGCATCTCCAATTTGACATTTTGCTGGTTAATTGAAAATGGAATTCTGCAAACATTTAAAAAAATTTATTCTGACTATCATTAGAGATCTTCTAGGTCTCAGCTCTGAGTAGCTAGGATTACAGGCATGAACCATCAGTACTTGGCTTGTGCCAGTAATCATGGTTTCTGCCTAGAATTCCCTTGTTGATTGAAAGGCTTTTGATACAATGGGACCAAGCTAGGAATTGATCAAAAAGAACTGAGATATATCAGTTGTGAGATGAAAGTTTGATAAGAAATATCACATCACGTAAGTGACACAATTTCCCTTATGAGTAGACTTTAAAACAAAAAAAGCCTAATACACATATATAACTAATAAAACAGTATTTATCAGTGATAAGTTGGGAGAACAGAAGATAGGAGATACAATTCAAACAGTAGATCTGTTAGATCTGTTGTATAAATAAGCCTAGCGATGCAATGTCCTGCATGAACATGTATTAGTGATTTTGATCAAATAAGTAGATTTTAGTTGTCTTTTTTCCCCTAAAGGAAACAAAATAAAACACCAGGAAGTGGTACTGGAATGAGGGGGGGTGGGTTCAAGCAGAAATAGTAACCTAATTAAGAGGAGAGGAGGGAATGGAGTCAAGAATGTAACATATATCTTACAAAACAAGGAAAAGTGAGGAAGGGAATTGGGAGGGGAAGGATGGATGAAAATGTTGACAAGGGTGATCAAGATATATTGTATTCATAAACTGCCTTGTTTAATTGGAACCCCTTGTACAACCATTTAAGATAACTGAAATAAAAACTATGGGAGATTTCAGATAAATCAATGTTCTTCACTATAGTGAACATTATATGTATGTATCCACAGCATAATGTTGTAAAGGTCAAATATACATAAGTAAACATCAAGCAACAACCATAGAAAATATGTCTTGCTATTTAAACATAGATGCTTTTCTTTTGTTTCTCTCTGAGTAGCGTTGGAACTTGGGAACTCTAGTAAGCTGAACCCAGCCCCCCACCCCTCCTCACCACCAAGATATCAATCCTAAGAACCTATTAATGCTTCTTTATATGGCAAAATAAACTTTTCAGATGTGAGAACCTTAAGGTGTCTCACATAGCAAGGTCATTCTGTTAATTATTCTGTTAATCACAAGGGTCCTTAAAGGATGAAGAAGTCAAAATTAGAGAGAAGGCCTATGTAATGATAAAAATAGAGATTAAGCCAGGCACTGTGGCTCACACCTATAATCAAGAGGCTGGAATCTTTGAATCATGGTTCAAAGCCAGCCCAGGGCAGACAAATCTGAGAAACTCATTCCATTAACCACCAAAAAAGCCAGTAGTGGGGGTGTGGCACAACAGCAGTGAATGAATAAAAAATAAAAATTAAAAAATTAAAAAGCATAGTTAGAATTCAAGACCCAGAGTTCAAGTTCCACTGTTGGCACACACACACACACACACACACACACACACACACACACACACACACACACACACACACACACACATGAGATTGATACACTAGGATGATAAAAGCGCCATAAATCAGTGTATTTGTATTACATTAAGCCACCGTATCTGTGGCACATTGTTATTAGCAATGATAGAAAATTAATACAAATGTTGGTACCTGGAAGTTGAGTGCTGCTGGAATGAATTTCTTACTGTGGGAGTGGCTTTTCACTTGGTAGTAAATAGAATATTGAAGAATTTTAAGTCAAGGTAGAGCACATGTGTGATATCATTTGGGAGGTTTAGGGGATACACAGAAATTGTGGGACAAAGGGTGTACAAATGCAGCAGTGATACTATGTTGGAAATGAACTATACAACGATACAATTTGTGAAGGAGGGAAATCTGGAGAGAAAATAAACTGGGAGAGAATGGGGAAAGAGATGACACTATTCAAAACAAACACACTTGATACCTGACTTATGTAACTGTAACCCCTGTGTACACCACCTTGACAATAATAAAATAAAAAATCAGTATATATGTATATATGTATATTTTTATATACAAATCATCATAGACAAAAATATGGACTTCCAAAGTACCTGTGTAAAGACTTAGAAGGAAATAAAATGTTACCATAAACTTTTTAGACAGCAAACATTTTCCCCACTATGGCAAACTACCGAGTTTCTATGAATATGTGAAAAGTGGAATTTGTAAGTAATGAGCTTGAATATTTAGGCAAGGTGTGCCAGCAAATGGATGAAATACCATTGCATGTGACTTACAGGAGATGTGAATGGAAAGTGATAAGCGAAGGACATCTCACCAAATAAAACCAGAAACGGTGACAAGGGAATTCTCAGTCTATCAAGATTTCAAAAGAAACTAAAATTAGTACAAGATACCCAGGAATTGAGGAGAGATAGCAATTCTCATTTATTGCCTGCAGGGATGTAAAATGGTAATCCACCTTAGAAGACTGTCTGACAGTCTCTTACAAAACTGAAAGTACTCTCACCATAAGGTCCAGTAATCATGTTCCATGGTATTTACTCAAGTGAGTGGAAAACTTCGTCTACACAAAATCCTGCACACAGAAGTTTATAGCAGTTTCATTTACAAATCACACATGTAGAAGCAATAAAGATAAACGAAATAGTGGCAGATCTAAACAACAGTATATTGTAAATCCTAACAGGGAATTAGTGAGTTGATTAGAATTGTCTACTAAATTGTGGGTACTCTGTTCAAATCCTAACCTTGCAATAAATAAGCCAATGTCCATAAATTAGTTCTCAGGCCACTAAAACACATGGAGAAAGTTTAAATTATTAATAAGTGAAAGAAGCAAATCCCAAACAGGCTGCTTTTTATATTATTCTATCTACATGACTATGTAGAGTTTTATAGTCTTATAAGATTTTTATTGACTAGACCATGGAGGTTTTTTTTCTAGGCATTATACCTTTCTCTTCCTCTCCCAAGAGTGTCCTCCTTTGGTCTCACTATCTATGAATGCCTAGGAACCTGTATAATTTATAATGTCCTGGTATATTTTAGATCTAGCTCCCAGATATGAGAGGAAACATGTGGCATTTGTCTCTTTGAGTTTGGCTTACCTCACTTACCATGATTTGTTCTAGGTCTATCCATTTTCCTGAAAATGACATAATGTTATTCTTTCTAATGGCTTTGTAGGGTTCTATTCTGTAAAGGTATGAAATATTTTTGATCCATTCATCTATTTTCAGGGACTATGAAGATTTTTGTAAGTGTCTGAGTTTCAGGGTGAAAAGGGAGAGAGGAATGGTTATGTAAACATAGAAGAATTTTAAGACAGTCGAGCCATTCATATAGTATGATAATAATGAATACGTGTGTTTTTTTACATTTGTCAAACACAAAGAAGTAACATACATTGTATAGTGAACTCTAATATAAACCATAGAATCTGAATGATGATGATATGTCACAGTAGGTTCAACCATTTTAACTAATTCATCACTTAATGGGATAACTTGATAGTTCCAAGGTTCTCTCTAGTTGGGAACAGGGAATAGTCATTCTCTGATAACTTCCTCTTAAATTTGCTGTGAACCTAAAACTAATAAAAATAAAGCCTACATTGAGCAAGAAAAGCTATATACTTAAAGTCAAATAATGAATATTCTCATTCACTCGTGGAAATGAAAGAAATGAATTTCATAGAAGAAAAGTGTAAAATAGCATTCATTAGAAACAAGTGTGTGTAGGTTAGAACAAGTTGAAAAATAGGTATAATATACAGTTTGAGAAGAGGAAGAGGTACTAGCATTCTAAAACACAAGATGGATTCTTTAGTTTATGGTAATTCATTAAATATTTTATTTTAAAAAACAGAGGAGAGGAATTTGAAGAATTCTTGGCACAAAAAGTTATAATTAAGCCAGGCACCATGGCTCCTGCCTGTAATCCTAGCTACTTAGGAGACTGAGATCTGAGGATCACGGTTCAAAGCCAGCCTGGGCTAGAAAGTCTGTGAGATTTATCTCCAATAAACCACCAGAAAACCGGAAGTGGTGCTGTAGCTCAAGTGGTAGAGCGCTCACCTAGAGCTGAGGGACAGCAGTCAGGCCCAGAGTTCAAGCCCCATGACCAACAAAAAAAAAGTTATAATTAAGTAGATGGGACTATTCATTACTCTGATTTGATTGTTTCTTTTTTTTTTGTCTGTCATGGGGCTTGAACTCTGGGCCTGGGCACTGTCCCTCAGCTCTTCAGCTCAAGGTGAGCGCTCTACCACTTGAGCTACAGCGCCACTTCCGGCTTTCTGGTGGTTTATTGGAGATAGGAGTCTCATGGTCTCTCCTGCCTGGGCTGGCTTTGAACCGCAATCTTCAGATCTCAGCCTCCTGAGTAGCTAGGATTACAGGCGTGAGCCACCAGCGCCCGGCCTGATTTATTTGATTGTTTCTTATTGCAGACATATATAGAATTATAACATGTGCCCCCATGAGTAGATTCAGATAAACACAAAATAATTTTGAAAGAAGAAATAGTCTATTTAAATTCTTCATTAACAACTTCCTGTTACAATAGCAAAATGCCTGAGACAATTGACTTATAAAGGAAAAGGTTAATTTGGGCTTGCATTTCAACAGGTCCAAGATCAGGTAACAACATAATTTTCAGTCTTGTTCTTATCTGTGTCAGGAGCATGAAGAAATGAACTGTTTGACTCTTGAACAAAGAAACAGAGAGCAAAGAAGGAGAGATGAGGATTCTACAATTCTCTTTGAGACCTCACCCTAAACGATGAAAGGATCTCTCACTAGAATATAATTCCTGAAGATTCCACTACCTTCCAAGAGTGCTACCAAAAGGAGAAGACTTTGACATATGGGACTATGGGGGGGTCACATTCAATCCAGAGCAGAAAACAAGTCCTTGAGTCAAGAGGGTCAAGCCTAGAGCCACAAAAGAATGTTTCTAGGCCTTGGAACTTACTAGAGTAGTAGGTTTGGTTATTATAACAACTTGGGACTGGTGTTTTTTTTTCTTTTTTTCTTTGTCTCCCTTTTAATACTGGAATGTCTATAACTTTTCTATGTCCTTTCTATTGTTTCATTTTAGGAGCAGGTAATTTGTTTTTGAGTTTCATGTGTCTAAAAATGGGATGGAATTTTGCCTTTGTATAGCTCATATCCAGAACCTCTATTCTGAGTTAGGTAATTGTAATTTGTGTGTGAGGTTTCCTTTTTTTTTTTTTTTATGGAATCATGCCAAAAGAGATTTCAAAGAGGTAATGAAGTAAGGGAGTTTTGATATTAAACAGTTACCCTGATTTAGATGTACTTGATGAGATCTCAGGACTCCATATAGGTGGACTGCAGGGAGAAAGAGTAGAGAGATGGCTATGTAATGATGAAGGGTAACTCATGTTGAACAGGAAAGACCTCATGATGGCTGATTTTATATGCCTGCTTGGCAAGGCTGTGGTGCTCAGCTGTTTGGTAAAGCACATAGATATTGTGAGGGCATTTTTTAGATAGTATTAAAATTAAATCAATAGACTTTATAATGCAGATCACTCTGCAAATATAAATGCTCCTCACCCAAAAAGTGTAAGGTTTTAAAAGAAAAAGACAGATTCCCCTCAGGTCGAAAGAATTCTGTCTCCAGACTACTTTCAGACCTCAGACTGCAAGCAATATCAGCTCTCTTTCTTCCTCTTCCTCTTCTTCTTTCTTCTCCACACGGAGAAGTGTGTGTGTGTGTGTATGTGTGTGTGTGTGTGTGTGTGTGTGTGTGTGTGTGTGTGTGTGTGTGTGTATACATGTGCTATCAGCTCAATTTCTTTAATGTGAGAACATAAACTAAAAATTAAGGAAGGCTTACCCAGGAAAAAAAATAGACATGGGAACCTAGCTGTCCTTTGAAACTTCAGAAGAAACGGTTTGAGTTTTAATTTGCATTTATAAAGTTTTTGCAATCAGTATAATTTTGGACCTCTGTCCTTTATAATTGTGAGAGAATACATTTTGTGTTTCTTTAAGCCACCAGGTAAATGACTGTTTCTTTTCTTGTTTGTATACTTTTTTTTTTAAAAGAATTTACTTTATTGTAAAGATGCTGTACAGAAGGGTTATAGTTACATGAGTTAGGGAGCGAATACATTTCTTGTCAATCCCTGTTACCCACTCCTTTCTTTTTCTCCCACTATCCCTTCCCTTGCCCACAGATTCCTCCCCTCTCCCCCCTCCCTGCCAGGAAGTTGTAAAGTTCATTTCCAACATAGTGCCTGTGAGTATCATTGTTGCATTGGGTCATCCTTTGTCCTTATTTCAGCATTTTGTTATTCCTCTCCCCTTCCCCCAAATCAGAAAAATGTATACACAAGGCACAGGGTACCATAATAAAAAACAGTGATTGCTAGGGATAAACCAATGGCAAAAGCAAAATGAAATAAAGTAAAAAGAAAGAACTAGATACAGTACATTGGTGACAACAAGGTCAAACACCCCAAAAAGACATGTTATTTTCATGTCTTAGAGTTCATTTAAAAAATGTGAGAGGGACCCATCAAAGAAAGGGAACTATAGACCCAGCTCTTTAATGAACATTGATGCAAAACTTGTCAATAAAATTCTGACCAACTACAACATCTAATAAAAAATTTCATACATTACCAAACAGGATTCACTCCAGGGATGCAAAGCTTGTTCAATAAACACAAGTCAATTCACGTAATTCAATACATCAATAGGAGCAAGGACAAGAATCATGTGATCATCTCAATAGTTGCAGAAAAAGCATTTGACAAGATCCAACATCCCTTTATGTTAAAAGCTCTGGAAATACTAGGAATCCATGAAACATTCCTCAGTATAATAAAGGCTATGTACAACAAACCTACAGTCAGGATTATACTTAATGGTGAAAAGTTAAAGCCATTTCCTCTAAAATGAAAAGCGAGACAAAGATGTCTGCTCTCTCCACTCATTTTCAATATTGTATTGGAATTCCTAACCACAACAATAAAGCAAGAGACAAATATATAAGGGATGCAAATAGGGAAAGAAATAAAACTTTCCCTCTTTGCAGATGATGAAATCCTGTACTTAAAGAATCCCATAGGCTCCACTCCCAAAACTACTTGAACTAATCCAAAACTTTGGCAAAGTAGCAGGGTATAAAATCAATCCACAAAAATCAGTAGCTTTCTTATCTAAAGAACTGAGGGACAGTGCCCAGACCCAGAGTTCAAGCCCCATGACTGACAAAAAGAAAAAGAAAAAAACTGAGATCTGAGCCATGGCTTCAACTTGCCATTCAAAAACCACAAGTGACACTTAAGTGTTAGAGTGGCTTAAGTGTTAGAGAGCTAGCCTTGAGCACAAAGAGGCTCAGGGACAGTGCCCAGGCTGAGTTCAAACCCCATGTCCAACAAAAAAACAACAGGAAAAAAAAGAAAAGAAGGAAGAAAGAAAAGGGATGGCTGAAAAACAAAACAAAATGAAACAAAAAAAACAAGGTCTGGGAAGGTGGCTCAGTGGTAGAGTGCTTGCCTTGCATGCATGAGGACCTAGGTTTGATTCCTCAGCACCACTTATGCAGAAAAAGCCAGAACTAGTGCTGTGGCTCTAGTGGTAGAGTGCTAGCCTTTAACTGAAGAACTAAGGGACAGTGCCCAGGCCCAGAGTTCAGGCCCCACAATCACCACCACCACCACCAACAACAACAACAAAAAGAAATCAGTAGCTTTTTTTGTATGATAATAATAAGAATAACTAGAAGAAGAACTTGGATGACATTTTTTTTTAAAAAGCAACTCTTTTTGTAATAGCCTCTAAAAAATAAAATACCTAGGAATATATACTACATTTTCGTTATCCATTCATCTACTGAGGGGCATCTGAGTTGGTTCCATATCTTAGCTATGGTAAATAATGGTGCAATAAACATAGTTGTGCTGGTAGCTTTAGTGTGGTCTTGTTTGTGATCATTTGGGTAAATGCCCAAAAGTGGGATTGCTGGGTCATAGGGAAGCTCTATGTGGAGTCTTTTGAGGAACCTCCATACTACTTTCCAAAGTGGTTGAACAAGTTTACACTCCCACCAACAATGCAGAAGATTCCTTTCTGGCCACATCTTCTCCAGCATCTGTTGGTATTAGAGTTCTTGAGTATAGCCATTCTAACTGAGGTGAGGTGGTATCTCAGTGTTGTTTTGATTTGCATTTTTTATGGCTAGAGAGGTTGAACATTTCTTTATGTGTCTATTGGCCATCATTCTTTCCTCTTCAGAGAAGTTTCTCTTTAAGTCTTTAGCCCCTTATTTATCGGGCAGTTGTTTCTTTGAGGATTTATTGTTGGGGGATTTAATTTTTTGTTCAGGTATATTTTAGATATGAGACCCTTGTCCGTTGTATGACTAGTGAAGATCTTCTCCCAATCTGTGGGCTTTCTATTGATCTTGCTAGCTATGTCCTTTGCCATGCAGAAGCTCTGCAACTTCATGCAATACCATTTGTCCAACCTTTCTTTGATGAGTTGTGTTTCTGGTCTCTATTAAGAAAATTTCGGCTTGTGCCAAGAAGACCTAGGGTTTCTCCTATTCCATCCTGTAATGTTATCAGGGTGTCTGCTTTGACTCCGAGGTCTTTGATCCATTTGGAGTTGATTCTGGTGCAGGGTGATATATAAGGATCTAGCTTTAGTTTTCTACAAGTGATTAACCAATTTTGCCAGCACCATTTACTGAAGAGGCTGTCTTTCTTCCATTCTATTTTTT
Source organism: Dipodomys merriami (assembly GCF_024711535.1). Lineage (NCBI taxonomy): Eukaryota > Metazoa > Chordata > Mammalia > Rodentia > Heteromyidae > Dipodomys > Dipodomys merriami. The sequence continues at coordinate 64,251,637 of NW_027203381.1, read as the reverse complement.
TAACTCCCTTATCGAAGATTAGATGGCTATAGGATTGTGGGTTCATTTCTGGGTTTTCAATTCTATTCCATTGGTTCTGAGGTCTGTTCTTGTGCCAGTACCAAGCTGTTTTGATTGTTCTGGCTTTGTAGTAGAGTCGGAAATTAGGTATTGATATTCCTCAAGCACTGTTCTTTCTGTTAAGGATCATTTTTGCTATTTGGGGTCTTTTATTGTTCCATATGAATTTTCGGATTTCCTTTTTGGGGTCTTTTATTGTTCCATATGAATTTTTGGATTGCCTCTTCTATTTCCTTGAAGAATAGGTTGGAATATTGATAGGTATCACATTGAATTTGTAGATGGCCTTGGGCAGTATTGCCATTTTCACGATGTTGATCCTTCCAATCCAAGAGCATGGGAGGTTTTTCCACTTTCTAAGTTCTGTTTTGATTTCCTTTTTTAGGTTTTCAAAGTTTTCCTCATCGATGTCCTTCACTTCTTTGGTTAACTCCCAGGTATTTTATTTTTTGTGGGGCTATTACAAACGGAGTTGCTTTCCTGATTTCAGCCAGGCTTTTCTCATTATTGGCATACAGAAAAGCCATTGATTTTTGAGGGTTACTTTTATACCTGCTACTTTGCCAAAGTTTTGAATCAGCTTGAGTAATTTGGGAGTGGAGTCCATGAGATTCTTTAAATACAAGATCATGTCATCTGCAAAGAGGGAGAGTTTTACTTCATCTTTCCCTATTTGGATCCCTTGTCCCATTTGTTAGGAAATGGAAAGACTTGGAAAATATTATATTAAGTGAAGTAAGCCAGGCCCAAAGAAACATAGGTCCAATGGCTTCCCTTATTTTCAATAACTAGTATATGTCTGAGACAAGCAGAAACGGTCAGATAAGTTGATGTTAAGTGAAATGAACCCCAAGATAAGGATACAAATGTTTTTTCTTTCTTGCTATTGTTTCTAACATATTTATAAGATGATTTCTTTGTTGTTTTGTATGTCCCTCCCCCCACCCCTGATTTCAGAGTATTTGATGTTGGTATAATTTGGGAGGGGAAGGGAAAAAACAAATTTTTTGTAAGAATACCGTACAGAGGAGTTACAATTACATGGGCAAGATAATGAGTACATTTCTTATAAAGCATTGTTGCTTCCTCTTTGTTTCCCCTTCCCATCCCTTCCCATACTTCCTCCCTCCCCCTACCCGAACCTCCCCCCCATACACCAAAGTTGTAAAGTTTGTTTTTTGACATAACAACTTGTACATCTCATTGTTTCAATGGGTCCACCTGTATCCCTAGTTAAACAATTTTTTTCCCTTCCCCTCCCCAAATTATACCAACATCAAATACAGTGAAAGCATGGGTTATACCATGGGGGAGGGACATACAAAGCAACATAGAAATCATCTTATAAATATGTTAGAAACAATTGCATGAAAGAAAAAAAAAGCTCTTTGGCTAAGATCAAGTGTAGTATCTGTTCTTATCAGTTTAAAACAAATTGTTTAAATTGGGATACATTGCAACAATGAGTTGTAGAAGACAAACTTTACAACTTTTGGGGGCAGAGTTTGCTGGAGATGGAAGGGAAGGGATGGGAAGGGGAAACAAAGGAGGAGGCAACAATGCTTGATAAGAAATCTACTCATTACCTTGCTCATGTAATTGTAACCCCTCTGTACAATATTTTTACAATAAAAACATTAATAATAAAAAAATACCTAGGAATAAACTTAACCAAAGAGGTCAAAGACTTCTATAATGAAAACTTTAAAAAGGAAATTAAAGCAGATTCAAGGAAGTGACTTTCTTATAGTAGCTACCATAGTGTGGATACAGTCTGCCCTCTAGTGTGTGAGAAATGGTCCTCAGCATGGTGATGCTAGGAGGCAGTGTGGAAACTTTAAAAACAAGGCCTAATGTAACATTAATACATTAATGGAGTACTGTCCTTGGAAGGAGTTAAAGTAATTCTTGTGATTCACTGGTTCATTCTCAACAGAGGGATATAAAATGGCTTGACTCTCTCTACTTGATAATGTGTACATGTGATCTCACTGTAATGTCATCCATTATGATGGTGAGGCTGTAGGGGTATTTCACAAAATTAATACCTTGCAGTTTGGGTTTTCACCCTCCAAAATTGTGAGGTAAAGGTGGAGGGTGTTGGCCAATACCATACTGTTTGTCTAGCATGTGAAGCCCAGAGGTTGATCCTCAGCCCCTGTGTGTCTGTGTGTATGGAGAGAGTATTGCTGATTCAAAACTATGAGCCATGCAACTGCCTTTACAAGATATCCAATATTAGATAAATTAGATATGCTTAAATTATAAGCATTACAGACTCAATTCAATTTACATTATTTCAGTCCTTGTTTTTACTCCTGTTTTTCATTAATGCAGTGTTTGCAGTTACAATTTCACTATACCTTTGCGGACTAAATCTATTCTCTTTCCTGGAGACAATGGACAGAAAAAGCACTCATTCTGGTAAGGGGGAAATATGGAATTAGGGTGGTTTAAATCACATATGGCCATGAATAACCAATTGTAGATGGAACACAGTGGATACATTTTCCATCATGTAAAAAAAAGCCATAAAGTTCTTATTTTTCTGTTTTACCTCCAAGATATATAGCAAAATATATTTCTATTTATTCATCCACTGTGCTGTTTAGCATGATTGTTTTCTCTCCTTTCTGCCATCCTTATCCCTTTCTCCCTCTCTAAACTTTTTTCCTTAATTGTTTCTTTCTCTCAACATTTTCACCATCCTTTTTATCTCCTGACATCACTTCAAAAATGGAAGTCTCATCATATTAGCCATTAATTCTTACCTGCATTTGGAAGAAAATATCTTTAGTTGTTTTGTAATATAAGAGACCCAAAGGCATGTTATTAGGGTGGAATTTGCAGCTAAATCATCCACCAGTCAGATAGAAATAAGGACTCTGGTGCTGTTGGTAAGTGGTTGCTGACTACTCTAGTGTACTATACTATATTATACTATACAATACAATACTATACTATACTATATTATACTATACTATACTATAAATGTTACCCGTTATAAGTTGAGATCAAATGCAAGTAAAAGATAAAGCTTTAGTTTCCATGTTTTAAGTGATGGCATTTAAGTTGCACAGTAATGACAGCAATTCTTTAATATTGTGTTTTGGTCTGCCTTAATTTAAAGCTTCTGTGAAGTGACAGACTCATTATAAATTATAAAACATCATGGCAATGCGTGCAGCAGTACTTTACTTCTGCTGCTGCAAGGCAGATATGCCATGTCCAATCTCAGAAGCAATAGAGATCTAGAAGAGACTTCCTATAACTTTCTAAGATTTCTTGTGCAATGATAGGTGCTGATAGAAACTGAATGGGATTTAAAGTCCACAGTGGGGATTGTCCCATTGCATGAGTTTCCAATCTTGGACCTGCAGATTGTTCTGAATGTTCTCACTAGTGAAGACCATTTCCTTTCTCTTGTATCAGCAAAGATGCCTCAAGTTTCCTGTGGTACTTGTGAAGACACCTATGGTAGTTGTCCTTCAATAGTATGCTTGTTTTCATTATGAATACCCATACTTCCTTTAAACATACATACCATAATGCCTATGCTTCCAACATTTCCTCCACATCTATCTATCTATCTATCTATCTATCTATCTATCTATCTATCTATCTATCTATCTATCTATCTATCTATCTATCTATCTATCTATCTATCTATCTATTTATCTACTTCTAGATGATAAAGAAAGTCTTTCCCAGCAGGAAGACAAGAAAGAGAGAGAAAGATGAGCTAGAAAATACAATAAAATATTGACAATTGTTGGCTCTGGATAAAAGCTAACTGGATATTTTTAACCATTTTTATTCTCGCCACTCTATCAGTTTGCAACTGAGCCAAAATAAAATACTTAGAAGTACATAGTTGCCAAACTGTACTTTAAATGTCATAAAGGAAATGCAAATCAAAACAACATTGAGATTCTACATCATCCCAGTTAGAATGACAATCGTCAAGAAAACAAATGATAACAGATTCTGATGAGGATGTGGCCAAAAGAGAGCCCTAATACACTGTTGGTGGAAATGCAAACTTGTTCAGCAACCTAGGAAAGTGCTATGAAAATTCCTCTATTTCACTGAAGAATGAGGTTGGAATATTAATATGTATCACATTGAATTTGTAGATAGCCTTTGGAGGTATTGCTGTTTTCAAGATGTTGATCCTTCCAATCCAGTAACATAGGAGGTTTTATCACTTCCTAAGTTCCGCTTTGATTTCCTTTTTCAGGTTTTTAAAGTTTTCATCATAGAGGTCCTTCACTTCTTTAGTTAACTCCTAGGTATTTTATTTTTTGTGGGGCTATTACAAAAGGACTTGCTTTCCTAATTTCAGCCGCGCTCTTCTCATTGTTGGCATACAGAAAAGCCATTGATTTTTGAGGGTTAATTTTAAAGATTCCACTTAGAGCTCCCCTATGACCCAGCAATCCCACTTAACCCAAACGATCACAAACAAGACCATACTAAAGATACCAGCACAACTATGTTTATTGCAGCATTATTTACCATAGCTAAGATATGGAACCAACCCAGATGCCCCTCAGTAGATGAATGGATCAAGAAAATGTGGTATATATACACAATGGAATTCTATGCCTCCATCAGAAAGAATGACATTTCCCCATTTGTTAGGAAATGGAAAGGTTTGGAAAAAATTATATTAAGTGAAGTAAGCCAAGCCCAAAGAAACATGGGTCCCATGGTTTCCCTTATTTGCAATAACTAGTATATGTGTAGGACAAGCAGAAAAACCCAAAAGCTATGTACATATGACCATATAAGGTGATGTTAAGCAAAATGAACTCCAAGATAGGGACACAAATATTTTTTCTTTGTTGCTATTGCTTCTAATGTATTTATAATGTACCATGTGATTTTTTTTTGTTTCTTTGTATGTTCCTTCCCCATGGTATAACCTCTGTTTTCATTGTATTTGATGTTGGTGCCCTGCTTCTTGTATATACACTTTTCTAATTCAGGAAGGGGAAGGGAAAAAAACAAAATGCTTAAATAATGAAACAGTTTGACCCATTGTAACAATGAGATGTACAAAACACTAAGTTGAAAATGAACTTTACAACTTTGGGGAGGGAAGGGGAAGGTAGGGGGAAAACAAAGGAGGAGGAAACAATGCTCAATAGGGAATGTACTCATTACCTTGCTCATGAAACTGTAACCCCTCTGTACAGCATTTTTACAATGAAAAACGTACAAAAATATTAAACAGAGAACTACTATATGATCCAACAATTCCATCCCTGGGCATTTATTCAAAAGATTACAAATCAGGATAAGGTAAAACCACCAGCACAGCCTTGTTCATTGCAGCTCTATTCATCATAACCAAGGCATAGAATAATCCCAGATGTCCCTCAATGTATAAATGGATCAAGAAAATATGAAAGTTTACTCATCCAGTAGAAAGAATGATATTGTACTATTGGTAAAGAAATGGAAAGACTTGGGAAAATACGTTAAGTGAAGTAAGTTGGGTTCTGAGAGATAAAGGATACATATCTTCCCTTGTATGTAGAAGCTAGATTTATCCTACAAACTTATCATACATTGGGTGGTACACAAACATATTACAAATGTATTAATTGATATATGGTGGCTTCAAGGAAGGACTCAAATAGTGTAATTCCTTAGAAAGGCAAAGTCAAATTTCAATAAAAGAATCACTAGGAAGCAGGTCCTCAAAAGGGGTGAGGTGGCATCAAGGAGAAAGGGGTAGACAAATGAAAAGAATACAAAATTAAGCAGAGTGAGGGAAGGGGTAGGTAAGGAAAGGATGTATGAGAATGTTGATAATAGAGATATCGATCAAGACACATTCTATGCATAGACTGCATTGTTAAATGACAACTCCTTTGTACAACTACTTAAACATAATACAATTTAAAATATTTAAAAAAGGGAAAAAATGAGGAAAGAAACAGTTATATCTTTAGCCAGTGCCAGAGTAAAATCAGGTTTTTAAAAATTAATTTTGAAGGAGTTGGATATCTTTGAAAGTCCATGCCCAACTTCCTTAATTTTAGGAATAAATCTTAGGTGATTAGTTGAATGAGTTGTTCTATTCTTCCTAGCTAATAAAAACCACTCTCCTTAGACTTGCCAAAGCAAGAGGTTGTGAAATTGGTATGAGCTGGTTCAAAAGTAATCTGAGCCCTTGCTTGCATTCCAAACAAACAAGATCAAAAAGAAAGTCCAAAGAGCAGCTTGTTTCTTTAGTTTTGACTTCTTTGACCTACAGAAACAACTGAATTTAAAAAGCAAGCAAACACCATTAAGTTGATTAAATTAATATTTTTGTGGAAACATTACCAAGAAATTTGTTATCAAAATGTCCAGAAAGAATCTAAAGCTCTAATAAGCCTACCTCTTAATAGGACAGAGCTTTGTCCTTTTTCTCTCTTTAGGTTAATATATATGGCAAGGTTAACAATTTGAAAAAACCCAGAGATGGTTTTATTGTGCTACCTGGTTAATTATTATGACTTCTATAGTTTAAAAACAAATTACTGCCCTCCTCACAGCCTAGATTAGGCAACAACTCTGGCCATAAAAGAAATGCAAATCAAAACAACATTAAGATTACCTCAGTTAGAAGGGCCATTATCAAGAAAACTAACCACTCTGTTCAACCACTCTGGAAAGCAATAAGGAGATTCCTCAAAAGAATAAACATAAAACTTCTCTATGACCCATCAATTCCATTCCTAGGCAATAGTCCACAAATAAGGCCACACTAAAGCTACCAAAATAACCATGTTCATTGCAGCATTGTTTACTAAAGCCAAAATATGGAATCAACCCAGATTCCCCTCTGTGGACAAATGGATCAAGAAAATGTGGTATATATGTGCTACACACACACACACACACACACACACACACACACACACACACACACACACAATATGTAATTCTATGCTTCCATTAGAAAGAATGATATTGCACCATATGTAGAAATGGAAAGACTTGGAAAAATTATATTAAATGAAGTAGCCAGACCCAAAGAATCATAGGCTGCACATTTTCCCTCATTTGTGGTAATTAGAATGTGCATAGAAATCTACAAGTAAACACAATGGATGGTAACAGACAAAAAAAATTACACTTGGACATGATAAATTCAACAGGACTCTATTCATACAGTGAGACCAAAGGAGGATGTTCTTAGGAGATAATCACAAAGGCTCAATAGCTATGAACATATGATCATATAAAATGATGCTTATGGAAATGAACTTCAAGAAATGGAAACAAGAGACTTTTTGTTATTTTGCTTTTTGTTTCAGTTTGTTTTATGCTTTTTTGCTGTTTCTGGTTCCTGTAAATTTTTGTCTTTTATGTAAGCTTATTTGTTTGGGGTAGAGGAAGGAGGAACACAGAAATGAAACAAAGAAATGTACTCATTACTTTACTCATGTAACTGTAACCCCTTTGTACAGCATCATTACAATAAAAAATTAAAAAAAGTGAGCAAATGCAGCAGTGATACTAGAGATTATGTTGAAAATGAACTATACAACTTGTAGGGGGGTAGGGAAGGAAACACTAGGTGAAAATGAGGGAAGAGGTGACACTGTTTAAAAAGAAATGCACTCATTACCTAACTTACATACCTGTAACACCTTTGTACACCACCTTTATAGAAACAATAAATAAATAATTTTAAAAAAGACAAAAGATGAATGGAGACAGGAATGGTGGGTGAATACAGACATAATATTCAATATATACATGTGAAAATGGAAGCAGGTAACGAGGAGGATGGGTAGGGTTAAAATAGGTGGAGGGAGTGAATGAAGGGATGACATTGAGCAAGATAGGTTTTACTAATAAATCAACCTTTTGAATTGAAACCCCTTTGTCCAATTAAAGCTAATTTAAAAATTAAACAAATAAATTGCAATGGGCAAAGTAGCACAAATTACTAAATAATTTGATCTCAGATCCACTTCGGATGTATGGTTTTTTATTTCTCTAATCTGATAACTATTTGCAATAACATAGTCAGCATCCTACTGACTGATGAAATCGAGTCATTTTAAACTTCTTTCAATAGAATATGGAAAGCTTTTGCACATTAGGGGTGAAAATGTAGAGTTGACAATTACAAGAAAAGCCTTAAAGCTCTTTCACCTTCCTGTCACTTTTTCCACAAGTAGCTTAGGACTTCAAGGTTAATCTCCATGCTCCTGTATCAGATGAGTTGTATTATCAAATGATAATTTAAAGTTTTGCTTAAAAGTGTAAGATGATTCCTATTGTTGGTTGGACAAAGAATCCATTTAAGCTTTGGGTCAAATATTCATTGCCTCAGTCTTATTTTAACATTTTATAATGTTATCTAGAAATAAATAAGTATACAGGAAAGGAACTTGGCCAAAGCTGAGCCAAACAGTCTTCCTTTACCCAGTGTTATTTGTCACACTTACAAGACTGAATTTATTTATTCTGTATTTGAATGCTGGTGACTTGATTCTGAATGCATACACAAAGAGATGGGGATGCTTTAGATGGGATGATGGGACTTAGATAATCAGATATTATTTTGTTGTTGGTACTGGGGGACTGAGGATCAAATACAAGACTTCATGCAAGCTAAACAAGCCTCTACCATTGTGCTCCACCCCAGGCCTGTGTATTAGATTTCAAATGAAGCAGTCTTATTCCCATAGCTGGTTCTGAAGAGTTCAATTTGCCTATAATCTTTTGTTTGTTTGCTGATCGATTTTGTTGCAATTTGTTATGAATGTTATTTTCACTTTTAAATGAATACTTTACTCTCAACCATTTATAAAAGTTATCCCTGTTATGTCTTACTCCACAGCAAAAAAAAAAAAAAAGGTAATTGCTTCTCCTTACATAAGTCTCCTAGTTGCGGTACAGTACAGAAAATGTCATCTGAATCTACATATATAATCTACAGTCCTGATTTATGAAGAATACCTTTAGGCAGCAACAAAGAGACTGAGATTTTGGAAAAAGTTTGTATATGCATATTTTCTTGTTAGATATTATTACTTTTTAAATTGCCAAAGTAATAAAAATATAACATTTTTAATATATAATAGACCAGAAACAGAAAGGATTATTATAATATTGCACAGAAATAATTGCTATTAATTTCTAAAGTTAGATTATCCATCATTCATCCAGATATGTAATTATTTTGTATAGAAATTAAACATTATACAAGTTCGGCCCTGCTTCTTTTTGAAGAGTAAATTTGGAATCATCATATAGAAGTACATATAGTTCTTCCTATTTTATATGATGAGATTAATCTTTTTAAAAATTATTTATGATTAATTCTGTAGTATGTACTTAGCATATGTCAAGTGTAAAAAATAATGGATTTTGTTATGACTTTTGGGGACACATAGTTTCTTCCTATTGTTCTATCCATGTGTCTCCTCACCACATTGATTTGATTATTGTAATTTTACATTTTCTAAGCTTTGAGAATTTATTTTCCATTCATCTTATTATTGCCTATTAATTGTAGAGAAGAACTTGTTTTTATTGTAATATTTTCATATGTTTATAATGTACTTTGAACATCCTCTCCTGTTATTCTGTTTTGTTCCTCTCCCCTTGCTTGGGCTCTCCCAAGTAGTTGCCTTCTACTTCCTAAATACTTCTCTTCTACTTTCTAGTCTTTTAATAGTAAATTTAAAATATCTTATTTTCACTCTGGAAATTTATAAACCAATATTTTTTGTTTGGAGAAGAGTTCAAAGACTTATGGCTTAGAAAGAGAAACTAAACTGTACCCCAATCCTAATCTCGATGAGTAACAGCCATTCATATTTTGATGTGTCTCATTCCAAAATGGCACACCATCTTCTAATTTATATATATTAATATAAACACTCACATTCTTTCATTTTTTTCTAATATGAAGAGATCAAACTCAAGCTTCAAACTCCTAGGCACATGCTACCACTGAGCTAGATCCTCTGCCCTTAATCATTATCTTTAAATAAGGAAAATGTGATATATTATTGTATACATTACATATTACATGTTATATAATATATCATATATTACATTATATATGATATCTTATATATTATAGAATATATAAAAATATTATTGCATTATATACTATATAATTGTTGATATAATTATTTAGAGCCTGTGGTTTATTTCAGTCTATCAATAAGTAGTCAATAAATTCCCTCCTGAGGTCTGCCAATATTATTTCAAATTTTAATTACAAATAATGGTGAAATAAACATTTTGAACAAGTGAAAAAAACACATTATATCTTTTACACACAAGTTTTTATAGAGATTTGACATTTTCTTAGTCAAATCCTACATGATCTTATTTTTTACTCACTTGATCTGTTAAAGATCTAAAGATGTGCCAATTTACCAAATGCACTGTTTAGTTATTCCCTTAAAGAATTTGTTTTGTGGTTCTGCATTGGATTCATAAATAATTATGATCCTATTAATATTTTTCAAGTATTACACATTATTTTTATAAAAATATTCATCTCTAATCCTTTTAATACCACCTGGCTATTTTTATTGTTGTTCATTAGTTTGCATTAGGCTGATAGGATTTTAGTTATCCACTTAATTTCAATTATTTAATGTCTTTTGGCCAGATTTAAATTAGTTTATGGTTTTATTTTTCTATTGCTTCAATCTGATCAGCTTTATCTGCTCATCTTCATCTACTCAAATGGGTCATTTAAGTTAATTAATATATATTTGTATTTGTGGCTTTTCCTTAATTTTTTGAACTTTAGTACCTATCTTATTTCTACTTTATTCCCTTCTTTTTTTATTTTTCTCATAATTACTCATTTGTTTAGGATATTACTTTTAGTTCCTTTGGTGCTTTGTATTTGTGATCCCTTTTTAGAAATTATTTTCATCTGTTCCTTATCCCAATTTAGTTTCACTAAATGATTTTCATTCTATTTTTTCTGTGATTTTGGAAATTACAATAGCTCTCAGCCTCCTGGATAGGATTTCAGGTGAGAGCCACTGGTGCTCAGCTTGATTAATTTTATGTTGCAATTTGTTTATAATAGGTTTAGATCTCAGCCTGTCTTAAACTTTCCATGGATCCTGATAGAATAATTGGAGACCTGTTAAATGTTGAAGGAGTTGTTAGTAGAAGCTTTCTTTGGGAAAAAAAAAGGGAAGGTGGGAGAGAAGAATAGAAAGAAGTGAAGAAGAGAGGGAGAGAAAAAAATGGTTTGGATGAATGATTTTAATATATATAATTCATTTGAATGATAACTTCAACCTAAATAGTTTTTTTGTTTTGTAGGTTTTTTTTGGTTGGTCGTGAGGCTTGAACTCTGGGCCTGGGTGCTGTCCCTCAGCTCTTCAGCTCAAGGCTAGCACTGTACCACTTGTGCCACTTCTGGTTTTCTAGTGGTTTATTGGAGATAAGAGTCTCACGGACTTTCCTGCCAGAGCTTGGCTTTGAACTATGATCCTTAGATCTTAGCCTCCTGAGTAGCTAGGATTACAGGTGTGAGCCACCGGTGCTTGGCAGCCTAAACAGTTTTATCTCTTTATTTTACTGATGAAAAAAAGGTGTGAAGGTTACATAATTCAACATATATGTGTATATAATATATATTATGTAAAGCACATTGATTCTGTTTCAAATAGTTTTACAACAGTAGCCTGTGATAGTGTTGGTTTTACATTAGCATAAAGTTTTGCTTTTGGTTTGGTTTAGATTTTTGTTTGTCTGCCTGTGTGGGACTAGGAGTAGAAATAAAACTCAGGGCCTTATGAATGCTAGGCATGTGCTCTAGTACTGAGCTACATCCTAACTTCAAAGAAGATTTAAGAAAACCATATAAATCTCCTTTTGTCCTTCTTGATTTACTGTTGAACTAATGGCCAATTAATATTGGAGATGCAGAGATGCAAATTGCAGGGTGTGCCCCATTCCTAGCAGCACACTCGTTAGTGGAAATGAGGGATGCTGGTAATGAGCATACCGCAGCAGAACAGAGCATCACTGCAGAGGATGATGCGACTAAGTACTAAGCAGTATGGACAAGAAAGTCTCTTAGTGCTTCACTATAATATACGTGACCCTTCTGTGGAAACATTAAAAGACTGAGTAATGAAGGTTTCCTGAAACAACAACGTGAAGCAAGAAAGACACCAACTATAGAAGGTCTGACTGTCACATCAAGGAATTTTATGTTAATTCTGTGTAAGTGAAGATGGCAAAATGTAACATATGTCAGGCAAAGAAATAACATATGTGAGGTCAAGAAGTTATGCAAGAACAGATGCTTGTGAACTGCAAGACAGAGTTTTAGGAGAATAGATGGTAAAGTGTTTGAAGCTTCACGAGTATGCAGACATCAGTTTAAAATGGCTAAATGCGACTTGCCAAGGCCTGGAGGAACTTTCCTTGCAGAAAATCATGAGCTAAAACCTATTTTTACCAAGTGAAACTGATATGATCATTATCTCTAACTGATGCATGAGACATATCAAGATAGCTTCTTTTGCTCATCTGACTTCAAGGTGAATGTGATAAATTTTAGTCTCAGCCTAAGAAGACGCGTGTGTGGCTCCTATAGCAAGTTCCCTCAGAGTCTCTGGACTTTCTCTTTCATTCTTGAAAGTCAGACAATGCCTGGGTCCAGGGCATGACACATAAATACAAAAGAATTAGGAAACTATCACCCAACAAGGCATAGGAGTTGATGAATTAGCCCCTAGATTTTCATCAGCTCCAGAAATAATTTTCTGATGCATTCGGTATAGTTTCTAACAAGGTCCTTGAAAAAAAGTAAACCAGGTTCCCCCTTTGCTATCTTTTTATTTCCCTTCCATGTCTCACATCTCATACTTATTTTTTACTGCCTAGGAATGATTGTAAAACACTTGGCTTAGGATCTGCTTTGGAAACAAATTGGCAGGGCATTGGCCCTAAATTTTAGATTGGAGGGCCATCAACTCTGTTGTAGAAGTGGTTTTTACACCTGCTGTGTTAAATGCCTGGAGAATTAAGATGATAAAAGAGTGAAAACTTATGCAACAACTCCCAACTGAAAGGAAGGAGAATTATGGAGAAAGGAGAAACTGAAAGAAAGGAGAGTTATTATGGAGTTGTCCACCTTTTGTTTATTTTCCTATAAGCCTTTAGGAAAGAGAGATTTCACCAGCCAACAATCAACTCAGAGAACTCAGCATTTGAAGCTACCCTTGTATCTTCAAGTCAAGGACATCATCTTAAAAATCAAGCTCAGAACTCAGTTGGATGAGAGTTGCAAAAAAACAAAAATGCAGGAGTGAACAAAATCACAGCTGTCACAGGAAAGCTAGTAAATCTTGAAATTTGAGAACACAAGTAGTTGGGTACTTGCATCTACATGGAGACCTGATGTGGAAATGTCACAAGATAAAGCTTTCCTTCCTCTAAATCTGTTTCTGTTTTCCTTGGTTGCTTGTCACCAAATTTCTGGGTATTTTTTCTGTTTGGCATAGACTGGAGGAAAATCAAGCCCTTGGTCAGAGAGCAGTGGCTTTCTTACTAAACATGTTTTGAGGGAATTACTCTTGAAAGTATTTTATCAGGATAGATGGGAAGAATAGAAAATAGAAAGCAAGGAATTGTTTATTTCTATATTTTGGCAGTGTAATGATAAGGACAATAAGAGATGGCTTCCATACATTGCTGAAATGTTTTTTTGAGGCCTGGCCATAATGGGAATTGTATATAATTAGTGATGTAGAAATGTAAGAATTGTCTACCAAAATTTGGGGATATGGTCAAGTGAGAATGAATTTAATAGAGAGCCAATCACTTAGCCTAAGACCTCCTAGAAGACTTCGAGTCCTTATTCTTCACTAAGTGCTGGAGAGAAGGGCTGGGGATGTAACTCAGTGGTAAAATACTTAGCATACTCAAGGCCCTAGGTTAAATACTCAGGGCTTCCAGAAAATAAAACAAATGTTAAAATGCATATATATATATATATACATATATATATATATGGGAAACAATGCTTTATTATGAATGCTACAACTGAAGAAGATGGTACACATATCAGCAAAACTTAGTGAGGTCTATTAGACTCCAGAAGAAGAAAAGGTAAATATTGCTAATTAATTCTAAGAGGAAACCTGGATTTAACTACAGGCTGGGGGTTGCAACAGAAGTATTCAAATGTTATGACTCTGTAGTGATGATCAATTGATCCTTATGATAATAGATGTTAGATCAGTGGGTTTCAACTGTACAATCAGAAAAGTAAAATATTGGTGGTCAGAAAACTGATGTCATTGACAAGCAAAATACTGAACACTTTCCTAGTTCCTTCCTACAAGAATATCATCAGAACCAGAGCCCATTAAAGGAGTGTTTTGTTGAGTATTTTTAACAATAGACCCCTCAATGCCACCACAGATCTATAAGATAAACTCTCTGCTAACTCTTCCTAAATAAAACAATAGCCTGTTTCATCTAACATAGTGATCTCCAGTTCCATCTATTTCCTGCAAATGACATAATTTCAGTTTTCCTTCTGGATTGACAAACTCCATTGTGTATGTATGGTATGTATTTTTTGTTATCCATTCCTCACTTGATGGGCACCACACCTAATAGCATTTCTTGTCTATTGTGAAGATTATTGCTTTAATCAAGTATTTCTACTGTTTACTGACTTATGCTCCATTTTGTATATACCCAGGAGTGGTAAAATAGGGTCATACTGCAGTTTAATCATTAGTTGTTTTAGGATCTCTGTGCTGATTTCAAGAGTGGCTGCACTAATTTATCAGACAGACAAACACCACATATTTTTCCATACACATAGATGACTATAGAGTTAATTATTCTATGGTCAGAAAGGCCAGCTGGGAGCTCCTCATGTTCCCCTAAAAACATCAACAGAACAATTATCCATCAATACCACACCCAAGAAGAAATTGCAGAGGTTATAGCCATCACCACAAAAGTTGAGTCCACTAAAGCAGTGCCCTCCCCATGATCAATGCAGCTGAACAGAACAAGGAACTGTGGTCAATATCAGAAAATGCTATGACTATTTGAAGCTATGTCACCTGTGGAGCCTTACCACAAATGGCCTTGTTCAAGGCCATTTGATTCTTAGATTTCGGCAGTGAGTGTGGAGAATGTCATCTCAAATCCTTATCAATATAGGGAAAAAAGTTTGTTTTATATGAGACATACAGGATATATTTATTGTTTTGATTACAAGGTGTGTTAATTCTCTTGTTCTCCATCGCATTTGAAAATCCTCCCCACTATGATGACCTACAGAACATGATGAAAGGGAATAGAAAGTATTAGGGAATATTTCTTTGATTCTCAAAATTATAAAATCTACTAGCTATAGTGGCTTATGTCTGTAATCTCTTCTATATGGAAGGAATAGGTAGAAGAATTGTAATCCAGGTTGGCTGTGGGCAAAATATATGAGATCATATCTGACAACTAAAGCAAGAAAGGGATAAAGTATTGCTCAAGTGGTAAAGTACTTTCCTAGTGACCATGAGCCACTGAATTCAAACCTTAGTACTGACAAAAAACAAGCAGGAAAATATATGCTTTCAGAAAACTAACCGTTTCATTTATCTACCATTTAATTTAACCTTATATAGTTTGGTTTATCTTGAAAATTAAATATTTTTTCTCAGTTCATTCAAACACTTATTCTAGACCTATTATTCAAAAAGTCCCAAGCCTTCTCAAATATATAGTTTACACATGATCTACTCTGTTTTATATTTTTTCTTTTACCTAGTACTACATGTTTTTATTTATGAAAATATATATCCATTGTTCAATTTCTATGTCCTTTTGGATGCATATTTTCCAGTTAATATTTATTATGCCCTTGTAGAGTTTCAGGGAAGACCTTAATGTTTCATAGTAAAATTATAACAGTAAATTAATTGCAGAAAACTGAAATCATTATAGTAATTAAACTGCTTATCTATAAAAACAATTTTAGCAGTTATTTTACAGTCAATATTAATTTGCTATCTCATGTAAACTATGTACATAGTTCATTGAATTAATCATTATATTCTGTACTAAATCCTTTGTAAATGCAATCTACATCAGTTAATAATATATTTTATTTTAAAAACCACAATGTAGGAGCTAGGCATTGGCGGCTCATGACTGTAGTTCTATCTACACAGGAAGCTGAGATCTGCCAGCTTGGGCCAAAAAGACCACAAGACTCTTATCTCCAATTAACCATCAAAAAATCAAGAGTGGAGGTGTATTTAAGTGTTAAGAGTGCCAGCCTTCAATGAGAAAGCAAAGAGAGAGCACACAGATAGGAGTTCAAGTCCCAGTATCCGCATACACACACACACACACACACACACACACACACACACACACACACACACACACACACAAAATCGCTGAACAACTATGACAAACCAAACAAATAAAAACTAGAAAAATGGGTTATACTTTATATCTTAATATGAGTCTGAGCTTGTTAATGAAAGATAATCTTTAGTATGTGGAAAAGAAGATAAATAATGAGTGAACGCCCTCCACCGCAATAAGAAAGCAATTGAACAAGTTTACACTCCCACCCACAATGAAGTAAGGTTTGGAAAACAGTATGGAGGTTCCTCAAAAGACTCCACATAGAGCTTCCCTATGACCCGGCAATCCCACTTCTGGGCATTTACCCAAATGTTTACAAACAAGACCATACTAAAGCTACCAGCACAACTACGTTTATTGCAGCATTATTTACGATAGCTAAGATATGGAACCAACCCAGATGCCCCTCAGTAGATAAATGGATCAAGAAAATGTGGTATATATACACAATGGAATTCTATGCCTCAAAGAGAAAGAATGACATTGCCTCATTTGTTAAGAAATGGAAAGACTTTGAAAAAATTATATTAAGTGAAGTAAGCCAAGCCCAAAAAAACATAGGTCCCATGGTTTCTTTTATTTGCAATATCTAGTATAAGTATGAGTCAAACAGAAAAGGTCAGATGAGGTGAAGTTAGGAAAATGAACCCTAAGATACGTATTTAACTGTTTTTTTCTTTCATGCATTTGTTTCTAACGCATTTATAAGATGATTTCTTTGTTGCTTTGTATGTCCCTCCCCCACAGTATAACCCCTGCTTTCACTGTGTTTGATGTCGGTATAATTTGTGGAGGAGAAGGGGAAAAACAAGTCGTTTAAATAAGGATACAAGTGGACCCCTTGCAACAATGAGAAGTACAAGTTGTCATGTCGAAAACCAACTTTACAACTTCGGTCTGTGTGTGGGGGGAGGCTGGGAAGGGATGGGAAGGGGAAACAAAGGAGGAGGCTACAATGCTTGATAAGAAATGTACTCACTATCTTGCCCATGTAATTGTAACCCCTCTGTACAGTATTTTCACAATAAAAAATAAAATAAAAAACCAATTAACCAAAAATAAAAATAAAAAAAGAAAGCAATTGAATACAAAGGCTCAGATAGATAATAAGTTGTCATTTCTCCCATTGGGAGATTTTTCATGTGGACACAGGCGATAAAGCTGTGATCATAAGAAATCAAGTTGTACCATGGACTAATGATGACAAAGTATTTTAGTGAAATTGTTTAAAGATAGAATAAGCTTCTCTAACAAGTAGTGAGTTAATTTCCTGCTCTTACAGTTATGCAAGGAAAGACTGAACTTATTTAGAAAGGTATTTATATTAATTAATTAATTAATTAATTTATTTTTCTTTTGTCTGTCATGGGGCTTGAACCTTGGGCCTGAGCTCTTCAGCCACAGTGCCATTTCCAGTTTTGTGGTGGTTAATTGGACATAAGAGTCTCATGAACTTCCTGCCTGGGCTAGCTTTGAACCATGATCCTCAAATCTCAGCCTCCTGAGTAGCTAGGATTACAGGCTTGAGCCACCTGCACCCAGCTGTAGAAAGGTATTTTTAAACAGATGAGATGTTGACAGTGATATTTTAAACATCTTCCAGTAGTAAGTTTTGGAGAATTTACTGTGTAGTTCTGGTGTTCTTCACTCAGATGTTCTCTAATTGCACACAAAAGATTTATGACCTTCAGAACTACAGTCAATCATCATTCCCATGACTGCATTGTTTCAGCTTGTAGTTCAGTAGGCATTTTGTTGGCAGATGTAAAATTGCACCTGTTCATGTAGGAAGCCTTTGGGCACACAGGCTTTATTTGAATTCCTTCAGGGTTCATTTTAAAACCAGTGGTTTCGGCTGATGCCTTATGGATTTGATTCCCATTTATTGTGTTAATACAGAATGGAAAAGCCAACTTTACATTCTTTTGCATGTGAGCAGAATAAATCCCCTAAGACAAAACCCTGAAAGATGGCTGACCTAAGTCAGCTTTTGTTCCTTTATTTGTTGAGGAAGTAAAAAGTGCCATGAGATTGATTAAATCAAATAAATAGGTTGGGGTTGACACTTTGGCTAATTTGTTCATTTCCTTTTGTTTAATCTCTCTTCTCAGCACTTCCAACTCAGTTGCCATTCTGGCAAACGTGACTTCTGGTAAATTATCACTTTTTGGAAACTGAGCTAACATTAGTTCCTCATTTAAAGAAATGAATGTTAACCCTAGTGTAAATACCAAACAGCCCACTCCTGTTTGTGTTTCAGTTGGGTGGCTTAAATTGTTTATGAATTTTGTTTTCTCTCATACAAAATCAGCTGATTTCCCTTTTTAGTCTCCGGTTGGAAATTGGTAACTTCTATACCTTTGAATGCAAACAGAGCAACTTTGAAGGTCTTGGCACAGATTCTAAGAAAATGTTTATTTTTATAATTACTGTCAGCCCATACAATTTCCAAATATTTTCCTGAGCAGGACAGTAGAACACAATGTACATCAGCTTTAGCTCAGTAATATGTAGGCATCTATGAAATCCCTACTCTACTGACTGTTTTCTGAGGATGGAGAGCTAGCAGATTTCCATGCACAAAGAGGCCTACAAAGTCCAGTGAGAGGAAATCACAGCAAAACCAATGTATGTGAAGAAGAAGCACAAAATGCCACAAGCTTTCCTGAGGGAGAGTGTTCACTTCTGTGAGCTCTGAAGTTGCACAGGGTTTAAAACAGGAGAAAAAAATGAGGAAGAAGAATTGAGGCTCACTTACTGGTAAGTAGCCTGCTTTCTAAGTGAATCAAAACCACTAATGAATTTTACAAAGCCTATGTTTAGTCTAATGTAAGGTGAATATTGTCCTTTACAGCAATTACTTTTTATAACAAAATTAAGTCATTCTTAAAGGTTCAGTTTTTCAGGCACGTTTGGCCTTGGATGGCTCTATAAAAATCACCAGAGAAGCTTGATCTGATACTGCATAAAATTGAGACATTCTTCTTTCCTTCAGAGAATAAATCAGTTAGTTTTCAACTCTTTTATTCAGCTCTCATTTACATGTTCTCTTCTACGTGGTAATTTGACCTGGAACATCTTTGCAATGTCTGAGACATTTAGCAATTCCTCCAGGGGGTTTTATACTTGTGAGTCCATCACAAATTCCAAAGGTAGAACAAGTTAATGACCTTTGGAAAAAATATATTTGATGTAGTAGGATCCCCTTCCAGGAAATCACAGCATAAAATCTAAAGGTCAACAGGATAGAAAAGACCAACAAAATTGCCTAACACCATTCTTGAGGGTTAAGTTTTTGAATACTTGTCAGGAAAGAAATATACCCTTATGAATCAGTATAGAAAGGCAAGCTGATAATTGATAGGAATAAGGAAACTTGGAAGTAAGGTTTGCTTAAACATCAATTTCCTTTATGACTCCTCTTAAATTACTTCTGCTGGGACCCTAGGTTCCTCCTACCCCTAACCTATGTAAGGACTGGGAGATAAACAACTGTTAAAAGTCACTTCTAACATTTTACTTTATCATTAGATATTGTTTCCATACATTTAGGAGTGAGAGTAAGAATGGAGACTGGATTTGAGTTTGCAGCTAAAAAATCTGCAATGTACTCATTCTAGCATTGAACTGAACAAAGCCAAGTGACAATTAGAACTGCATTAGGGGCCAGGCACAAGTGGCTCATGCCTGTAATCCTAGCTACTCAGGAGGATGAGACATGAGCATCATGATTCAAAGACAGCTAACCAGGCAGAAAAGAGCATGAGACTCTTATGTCCTGTAAACTATTGAGAAAAATACAGAAGTGGGAAGGAGGAGGAGGAGGAGGAGGAGGAGGGGGGGGAAGAAGGGGGGGAGGAGGGGGGGAGGAGGGGGGGAGGAGGGGGGAGGAGGAGGAGGAGGAGGAGGAGGAGGAGGAGGAGGAGGAGGAGGAGGAGGAGGAGGAGGAGGAGGAGGAGGAGGAGGAGGAGGAGGAGGAGGAGGAGGAGGAGGAGGAGGAGGAGGAGGAGGAGGAGGAGGAAAAAAAGAACAAAAAGAACTCCATTAGAAATGGAGCATGGGGCTAAGAAGATCAGAAATGGATTACTTGGCCATCGACCAGGACCTAAGTTGGAGTGTTGAAAGACGCTGTGCATATTCATCAATAACATAGTTGGAGGTCTTGCATTTAAATTTGGGAATGTGTTTGAAAGTCATGACATAGCCACCACATTTGTAAAATCATAGTCATAACAGTGGCTATTAGGAAACTAGTTAAGTAGAATATAATGGATTATAAAGAAAGGATGTACTGATGCTAATGATAAAAGTTAGGTTGATTATATTTAAGTAATATTCTAGAACATTGATTCAGAAAGTGGAAATACAAGGTTT
Source organism: Dipodomys merriami (assembly GCF_024711535.1). Taxonomy (NCBI): domain Eukaryota; kingdom Metazoa; phylum Chordata; class Mammalia; order Rodentia; family Heteromyidae; genus Dipodomys; species Dipodomys merriami. The sequence goes on along the minus strand of NW_027203381.1, from coordinate 64,230,796 downwards.
TGAGAAAGGCTTTTTGAAATATATATCTGACCCATTCTTTTTATGGATGAACATTCTTACACCCAAGAAAGATTTATTTATGGAGGGGTGGGGAGAATATTTTGAAATGTATCACAGAGAATGACTGGAAGTCATTATCTTTCACAGTGAAAATAAATAAATAAATGAATAAATAAATAAAGCACAATCATACCATATAACATGGGTGTATCCCAACAACCTATGACAGATTATACTCACCAGGAAGTCCTTGGACAGTATCAGCATTCATCCCTTTTTCTTGAAATGGGTCAGTAAAACTGAATTATGATTGAACATAGCTCTTCTAAGATCTAAAAGAAGCCCTTAGCCCTTTGTTTCTACGAATGTGGAAAATTTCAATGAACGTGTTCTAAATTTCATCTTCAAAAAAATATGAAAATGACAAGTATGACAAAGACAAATAATGACATACATCAGTGCATGTACATGTATGAAAAGAGGACTATATGAATAGAGGTTAGGTTGGGTGCTGGTGGCTTATGTCTATAATACTAATTACACAGGAGGCTGAGATCTGATGATTATGATTCAAAACCAGCCCCTGCAAGAAAGTCCTTGAGACCCATCACCGCCAATTAACTATCAAAAACTTGGAAGTGGAATTGTGGCTCAAGTGGTAGAGCACTAGATTGAATCACATAAGCTCAGAGACAGAACTGAGGCATGAGTTCAAGTCCCAGGAATGGCATGCATGTACATGCACACACACACACACACACACACACACACACACACACACACACACACACACACACAGAATAAAGATAAAAATCAAGAAATTGTTTAGGAAATAGAAATATGTAATTTCTATTTGTTTCTTGAAAAAAATTAACTGTATATTACAAATTCATTTTAAGAGAAATATTATATTCATTTACATACATGTGTACTACATATGCTTGTGTTGCAAAATTAAACAGCACAGAGTATTCCTTACTAGAGAAACTATTTACTAAGGGCCTGTGAGCTTCAAAGTTGACCCTATGTGGCCTTCTAGTCTCTCAGTCTAGCTTCTTTAAGGATAAACAGTCAATTTTCTTGACAGAGTTGCCAAAGTGCCAGGAGAAATCTTGTCCACAGACGTGAAAATTTGACACCTTTACAGAGAAATCTAGAAACAATGTTTTACAGCAGCAAAGCAACATCATGTGAAGCTATTTCATGTACCTGAATATTATTAATTAGAAATATTGGCCTTCCCAATTGGCATTAAATAAATTTAGTAAATGTAAGTTATTATAAACTTTGAAGTATTCAATACATATCAGGGATTTTGCTAGCTTATTATTTAGAGCAATGAAACATCAGCTCATCAGCTAATGATTCTGTAGACAGTCTGAGAAGAAATCTGGAAAGCATTAACTGCTTAATTAATCTCATCAATATCCTTCATGGTTTTGGCATGATTTCCTTCTCAAGTGTCTCGAAATCATAGTCCTACATTTCAGGTGTGAAGCTGGCTTATAAAGAATCAGTGCTAAATTCCTGGGTTATAATGACCTGACCAGTGGCATATCCAAGTAAAAATCTCACTGACAAACAACTATCTGTATGTGGGCCTAGGGATTTGAATAAGCTAAAACATAGGAAAGTAGCCCTAGGGTTCTACGGATTAGTTTTGATTGCTCAGAATAATGAGATTTTTGAATAGTTACTTTAAAAATATAGTGAAACATTTTACTTGTTTGATTTAAGCTCTTGGTAGGAGCCATGTTTTAATTGGGCTTGAATCCTTTTGAAATAGATATTTGGTTCACACACATGCACGCGCACGTGCACACACACACACACACACACACACACACACACAAAACCCACGAGATTTATTCCCGTGAATATTTATATTCCTTCTCAATTTCTTCAATCCCAGCAGATGTAGATTTGTTTTAGGTCACCCTTGATGACCTTGTCATGAAAGAACACCTGTTTCAACATCCACAAAGAAAGACATAGATAAATAGCACTTCTCACTATGGAATAAACACATTCTTTAAAAAAATCCATGATATTGTTTATTATGTAAATATATTATTATGTTTGCAGTGACAGTTGTGATAATTGTAGAAGTTTATTTTTTTGTGTTTTATTTTTTTGTAAAATGAATAGGTTGTATTCAGGCAAATTATCCCTTCATGATGAGGCAAGTCTTGATGGGTGCTCAAAGTCTTAAAAATAAGTACATAAAATTTGGAAACCACCTTGATTTAAAAACTGTAAATCAATACTTGGAATCACATACTTAAGAAAATGTCTCAGGCAGTAACGATCTTTCTTAAATCTTTCATTTATTCTCTTTTGTCATGATCATCATCATGTCTTGAATTTGAACCCATTTAATAGCATAGAATCATTCTCCTGCAAGAGCATTTTTAATATTCATGAAAATTCTGTTAACTGTTACCTTTATTTTAGAGATGACAATCAATGACTTAGCTAATTTAGTGGATTATTAAGAAATACAGACATAATCAGTATCCTTAGTTTCTGATTTGGGTATATTCATTAGGAAGAAATTGTCCAAAGCCAATAAAATGCAGAAAGGAAAAACAGGTGAAATGTCCCAGGTACAATCACACACTGTTAATCATCTGATACCTAAATTGCCAGGCCCATTTATTTACACAGTCATTCTATCTCTCTTTAGGCACCAGACTGCTTTACAGCACCAAAGGCTATTTCAACTGTAGAGTGTTTTCGTTATGAACTTGAAGTTTTCAGTTCAGAGTGACAAACTCTTAGGAAAGCAAAGCAATGTTCAAGGATGAAAAACACCCAGCAAATTTAGGACTGAACATGGAAATAAAATGCAGAACTTATAGCTTGAGGCATCTTGATATATTATTGTTGGAAGATATCATAACACAAATCTTATTTATATAGCTTCACTCAAGGAAAACTCCCTACAGGGTCTGGGCTTAAAATCTAAACTCCAGATTTAGTATAGTGGTCTTTACATTGTCATAGTTTACAACTAAAATCTGTATATTATGTAGATCTGTAGTATACCACCTTACAGTGTTTAGATGAAAAGCATTCCTGCTAAATTCTCACTATTTTGAGAAAATAAATTTCTTTGATGAAAAAGTTTCAATTCTACTTTTTGTTGTCTGCAAGAAAGTAAAAGGACTTGTTTTTGACTTCCATTTTCGTAAGAAGCCATCCAAAAAATACTAGTACTTTACTGTATGATTGCCAATGTAAATACATCATTTATTGAAAATGTCAATGTTCAAAGACACCATGTTAATAAAATGGGCTACTGTGATTCTGCAAAGAATAGACTTGGGTTAGCTGGCAATGGTTTCAGTAATTATATCCAGCAACATATTTATTCTTCTATAATTAGATACAAACATTTATTTGAGGTGAGGTTTCATGTTTAATGTAGTCATTTGGAAATAATAAGCTTGAATTCCACTGATATGTTTAAAGAGTATTAATTTTATAAGAATATTTTCTAATAAAGCTCTAACCTCAATCCATCAACAATGGTTGAACACCCACTTGATGCAAGAGCAGGGACTCTAAGAAGGAAGAATGCACTGACCCAACCCATAAATAGTTTGCCATAAAGTTAGATAATGTGGCACCATACTATAAAGCTCAGTAAAAACTCATTTATAACAGTAGTATGTGGCAATTCAGATAAATTGCATGAGTTATAGAAGTTGAAGAGTGGAAGATATTGCTGTGATCAAAGAAGAAAAACAGTAAAAAATTACTTTCTCTAATCAAACTGAAATTCAGTAAATACAAATATATATTGTCCATAAAAATGAATTGTAAGATTTCATAGAGTACCTGAACTTGGACATAAGACTTTTCTTCCAGTGACATTTTCACTTAGAGTTTTTTAAACTAGAATTTTAGCAAATACCCATAGAATCTTATTCTCTCAATAGTCTCTTTTCCTTGCTATTTTTCCTTTAATTTTATTTCATTTTGTCAGAAAGAAATTTCTAGGACCAGGGTGTGATTCAGAAGATAAATAGAGAATACATTTAGCAAGTAGAAGGCTTCAAGTTCATAACCTCAGTACCACTAACCACCAAACAATATGAAAAGAAAACACCAAGAAATTGTCATTTTTACCAGCATATCACATTTGATTGATAGAACACTTGGAGATCATGAAAATTAGAATTGAAGTTTGTACTCATCAGTAATTCTTTCCTGTCATATCATTTTTATACCCTAAGGAGAAGATAAATCTAAGTACTGTAGATCCGTTAATTACTTCCCCTGGCAGCTTTCTTCTTTTTGTACTATTCATCAATTAAGCATTTGTCTCTTAGTAAAGGGAGGAAAATCCTTTAGCAATCACTCACCTTTTATTCATGATTAGAACTGTCTGCACAGGAAACTACAAATGCATTGAATGAGAGATCCCTTGGATTGTTCAGTACTTAAAGTCTGAGGAGTCACATTAGAGCCCAAGAGTCCTAAAAGCCACAGGAGTCCAAACCCTAGTAGTCATGGAGGGATCTCTAATGGCTCCAAAATATTTCTTTAGAGAAATCATTCTGGTGTTAGTTGATTGGTAGGCAGCTTTCCTGCCAAATATTATTTCTATGTACTTCTCTCCCACTCTGGTAGAAATGCTGAGCTTAAGGATCAGTAGAATAAAATATGACAATTAAAAGCATTACTCACGGCTGTGGGTAAGTGGTTTTGTGCATAGAGACTGAGGTAGTGTAATGCAGTGTAAGTGGGTAGCCAATGGAATCAGACTGTCAGTATTTTAGTCACAATTTTGGCTCTTAGCTCAGACTTCGAACAGTAATTTACACATATCGGTCCTTCCACTTTCTCATCTTAAAATTGAGATGAATAAAGGTATATTTACTCAGAGTTTTCTTGTGTGTTAAATGGGTTTTGTAGATTTGGCATTGATATTCCTCCAGCACTGATTCCTACAGCACTGTTCTTTCTGTTAAGGATCATTATCGCTAATCAGGTTCTTTTATAATTCCATATGAATTTTTGGATTGCCTCTTCTATTTCCTTGAAGAATGAGGATGGACTATTGATAGGTATAGCATTGAATTTGTAGATAGCCTTGGGAAGTATTGCCATTTTCATGATGTTGATCCTTCCAATCCAGGAACAAGGAAGGCTTTTCCAATTTCTAAGTTCTGTTTTTATTTCTTTTTTCAGGGTTTAAAAGTTTTCATCATAGAGGTCCTTAATTTCTTTGGTTAAGTTAATTCCTAGGCATTTTATTTTTTGTGGGGCTATTACAAATGGAGTTGCTTTCCTGATTTCAGCCAGGCTTTTCTCATTGTTGGCATACAGAAAAGCTATTGATTTTTGAGGGTTAATTTTATACCCTGCTACTTTGCCAAAGTTTTTAATCAGCTTGAGTAATTTGGGAGCAGAGTCCGTGGGATTCTTTACATACAAGATCATGTCATCTACAAAGAGGGAGAGTTTTACTTCATCTTTCCCTATTTGGATCCTTTATAGGTTTGCATCTTGTCTTATCAATAACAAATCTCAAACTCTACCACAAAGCCATAGTAATCAAAATAGCTTGGTACTTGCATAAGAACAGACTGAGGACCAATGGAATAGAATTGAAAACCCAGAAATGAATCCACAGTCCTATAGCCATCTAATCTTTGATAAGGGAGCTAAAAAAAATAGAATGGAAGAAAGACAGCCTCTTCAATAAATGGTGCTGGCAAAATTGGTTAATCACTTGTAGAAAACTAAAGCTTTATCCTCATATATCACCCTGCACCAGAATCAACTCCAAATGGATCAAAGACCTCAGAGTCAAAGCAGACACCCTGAAAACATTACAGGACAGAATAGCAGAAACCCTAGGTCTCCTTGGCACTGGCAGACATTTTCTTAATAGAAACCCAGAAATACAACAAATCAGAGAAAGGTTGGACAAATGGGACTGCATGAAATTGCAGAGCTTCTGCATGCCAAAGGACATAGCTAGAAAGATCAAAGACTGGGAGAAGATCTTCACTAGCCAATACAACGGACAAGGGTCTCATATCTAAAATATACATGGAACCCAAAAAATTAAATCCCCCAACAACAAATCCTCAAAGAAACAATTGTCCAATAAATAAGTGGACTAAAGACTTACAGAGAAACTTCTCTGAAGAGGAAAGAAGGATGGCCAATAGACACATGAAGAAATGCTCAACCTCCCTAGCAATAAAAGAAATGCAAATCAAAACAACAATGAGCTACCACCTCACCCCAATTAGAATGGCTATAATCAAGAACTCTAACAGCAACAGATGCTGGAGGGGATGTGGCCAGAAGGGAACCCTTTGTTGGTGGGAGTGTAAAGGTGTTCAACCACTTTGGAAAGTACTATGGAGTTTCCTCAAAAGACTCCACATAGAGCTCCCCTATGACCCAGCAATCCCATTTCTGGGCATTTACCCAAATGATCACAAACAAGACCACACTAAAGCTACCAGCACAACTATGTTCATTGCAGCATTATTTACCATAGCTAAGATATGGAACCAACCCAGATGCCCCTCAGTAGATGAATGGATCAAGAAAATGTGGCATATATACACAATGGAATTCTATGCTTCTATCAGAAAGAATGGCCTTGCCCCATTTGTTAGGAAATGGAAAGACTTGGAAAATATTATATTAAGTGAAGTAAGCCAGGCCCAAAGAAACATAGGTCCCATCCATGATTTCTCTTATTTGCAATAACTAGTATATGTGGGAGACAAGCAGAAATGGTCAGGTAAGTTGATGTTAGGCGAAATGAATCCCAAGATAAAGACTGAAATGGTTTTTCTTTCTTGCTATTATTTCTAACATATTTATAAGATGATTTCTTTGTTGCTTTGTATGTCCCTTCCCCATGGTATAACCCCTGTTTTCACTGTATTTGATGATGGTATAATTTGGGGAGGGGAAGGGAAAAAACAAATTGTTTAAATAGGGATACAGGTGGAGCCATTGCAACAATGAGATGTACAAGATGTTATGTCGAAAATGAACTTTACAACTGTGGGGCGGAGGGGTGGGGGGGGATTGGAAAGGATGGGAAGGGGAACCAAATGAGGAGGTAACAATGCTTGATAAGAAATGCACTTTATTACCTTGCTCATGTAATTGTAACCCCTCTGTACACACAAAAAAATCATATAAAAATGATATATGTTGTAGTTAAGGGATAGGTTATTGATATAGCAGTTAGTGGAAGTGGCAGCATACAATAGGCCAATGTAATTTATCTTTTAATAATATTGTTGACATATCAGATATTGATTTTGTTTAAATGTGATATTTTAAGCTAAAACTTGATGCATATATAACTGAGTTCTTAGTAATGAGAAAACATCAATGAGTCTAAGGTTTTACGAGGTGATTCAACTAAATCTAGGATATGGCTTTCAGAGTACCCTCTGGTAACTGTTTTTTCTACCATTATGAATTAATCCAAAGTGTTACTCAGGAAATAAGTATTTTTTAACAGTGTATTTGACAAGAAATGAGTGTTTGCCCTAGTCTCAAAACAGCAATAAAAGTCTTCACATATGTCTGGGGAACCTTAAATGAGGCCATTAATTTGTGATTAAATAAGGAGGCAAGCAATCCTGCAAGTAGGGAAGCTGAAGTTTTTGCGCCATATAATGCAGAGTAAATGGGTAGTTGATGAATTCATAGGGAAATGCCATCTTTCTCTCCGACAAGCTCTTAGCCACAATAAAAGATATTTTTAGGAGTAAGCTTTGATGACTTTGCTTCTATTTTCCAGTGATCCTTTAAGAGTAGACTATACAGAAGCAAAGGGAGATATGAGGCAGAGACAAAGTCAACTCTGTTAGATTGCCTTCTTTTGTGAAGACCAAAGGCTTTTCCAGGTGCTAGAAAAGTCTTCTTTTCCTTAAACAGAAAATATTCAAATTCAGCTTTAGAAAAATAAAAATTAAGGCGTTATACACATAATCACTTCATTTAAGAAGATGACTAATGCATACAAAGGGGAGCAAAACCGAAAGGAAGCAATCTGTGTTCTGAAAAAAGTTTTGCCACTTCAATGGATTACACAGTTGAAACCAGACAGGCACATGGATTTCTGATAGTAATAAAGCAAGAAATAACAATACTTTAGGTAGAATGTCCAAATGAATCCTCTTTCTTCATGACTAAATATATGTGTAATTCATTCAGGGGTATTTTAAATAATAAAAATAATCATATAAATAATAATCATAGATCATTTTTGTTTGTCTGTGTAAGTGAATTAATGGCTATAGTGGATTTTTTTGTTTAAAAATTTACTAAGACATTCTGCTAGGAATATTTTTACATAGCTGCTTTATCTGTACTTATCAACTGACCCCTGAACTGGAGAAGATCTATTTTAATTTAGGATGCTTTTTATGAATAGTCTGGACCTCCTTCAACTAGTTTATAAGTCAAATGTTGCTTTTCTAGGTAACATTTCCATAAATAATACATTGACTAGTAGTAACTCAAGAGGTGGAAATTTTCTCTGCCTAAATCAGATTAACATTGGCAAAAATGTTGAGTTTTATTTAGCATAATTTGATAAGTTTAACAAAACTTTAATCTTCTGGATTAATTTAATTTGGACTATGAATTTAGCTACATATCAAAACATATAGGGTCAATTTCTTTTCTGCTTCATGGTAGAAATTAGAAAAAGATAAACATTTAAAGTAAGGAATCAAATCATGATGTCCATATCTCTGCAGCAATCTGGTGTGTATATGTGTGTGTGTGTGTGTGTGTGTGTGTGTGTGTGTGTGTGTGTGTGTGTGTGTGTGTGTGGCTCCTGGGGATTTAACCCAGGGCTGTCTTTTAGCTTTTTCACTTATGGATGGAGCTCTACCACTTCAGTCACATCTCAATTATTTCTGGATTTTTGGTAGGTAACTGGAGATAACAGTCTCACAGATTTTTCTGCCTGAGCTGGCTTCAGAGAGCAATTTTCAGATTAGCCTTCTGAGTAGTTAGGCTTACAGACATTAGACATCTGTGGCTAGCTCTTTCTTTTGTTTCCTTTCAGATGCACATATTAGTACATCAAAACCTTAAATGGAAATATTGAGTAAATTCAACCTCACAATTTCCAAGCTAAATGGAATCTTACCTTCTTTTATTCCTGCTCTGACTCAGAGGAATTACACCATTGAACTATCCATTCCAAACTGTTACTACCAAACAGAGACCCAGTAGTCCCTGTGAGTTCCAAGACAACATAGTTACATAACTCTATGTTCTTTCTCTTGGTATTACTTGTTAATACAGCTTATTTAATAACTGAACAATTAGTCATACCATGTGGCTAATACAATTTGAACTAAATGGCTCAAATGATGATTTTTAATGCAATTATGTAGATAGAATATAGAGATCTATAGTATATTCTAAACCAATGGGCTCAGTTAACTAAATACTATTTAAAAAGTGCACTAGCTCTCTCAAATAATATGCATTCAACCACAAGTAGGTGTGCAAACATGGTGGACTTCAGCCTCATGACAGGCAAATTAATTAGCTTGAAATCAAAGAAATTATTTTGAAATTAATTATTGCTATCTTATTTCTTATAAGATCTTTCCATTTGGAATACTTTGAAGGAAAGAACAATTGGATATCTTGTTTAACTCTCATGATTGTATAAGACCCTTGTATATAGTTAATATTCCATAAACATGTTGAACTAAAAATATAATCTATCTGTTGTTTTATTATCTATCTGTTGTTTTAATACAAGATAAGACTATAATCTATGCCCAGTTGTTTGGGTTGTTTTGTTGGTATCAGGGTTGGAATCTAGGCACTGTATTCCTTGAGTCGTGCCTCTAGTTTAGCTTTTTGCTGGTTATTTTGGAAATGGAGTCTTGATGAATTTTTTTTTCTACGATAGCTTTGAACCTCAGCCCTCTGCATCTTTGAATTCTGCATAACAAGGATTACAGGTGTGAGCCAAGTACTCAGTTCCAATATAACTATGGCAAGTTATGTCTCCACTACAAGTTATGTCTCCACTACAAGTTATGTCTTCACTGTTTTCTTTGTGTTTCCAGAAATATAAAAATTATATTCTATTTTCTGAAGGACCATTGTTTCATTCTTTGATTTTCTATATTGCTTTCTGGTAATTGATTATATTAATTACTGTTTATATATTTGGTCATTTTTTTGCTGCTCATATCTTTTATTCTTTTCTTTCTAGCTCCTTGAAGTAAAATTTACAGAAAAAATATGAATATTTAGCTGTACCTCCAATATTTTGATATATTTTAATCTATATTCAGTTCTGTTATTTTCTTTGGAAGATATTCTCTGATCAATGGAATATTTTGATTATTAATTCCAAAATATGAATACTTTTGTTGTTGTTAATTTTTAGCTTAACTCACAGTTACCACCACAAAATAAAACTAAGTATGCTAATTAGCTTGATACAATCACTCTACAACATATATATCACAACTTCACATTTAGTCAGATATATTTATATACAATTTGTCAATTAAAATAGTAAATAAATAATAGAAGGAAGTAGTTAAAAAAACTCTCCTGAGGATCTGAATTCATTCCCTAACACCAACAATAAATTATATTTTGAATGATTTTTTTTTTGGCATTTGAACTTAGAATCTCACAACTTGGTAGGTAGGTACTCTACCACTTGAGCCACATACTCATTCCATTTTTGATTTAGTTATTTTTCAAATAAAAGTCTCACTTTGTTGCCTTAGTGCTAGCCTTCAAACCATAATTCTCTAACCTAAACTTCCTATCTACCTGGAAACAAATATATACAATACAGCCAAGCCTGTATTATTGAAGTAAAGGTTTCACTAATGTTTTGCTGAGGCTAGCCTCAAAGCCCGTAATCCTATCCATCTTCACCACAATGCCAGGATGGTTTTGAATGTTGTATTTTATGCATGTTTGTAATATCTAATTGATTCATAAAAAAAAATCTCTCCTGAAGATCAGGTGCTGATGGTTCACACCTGTAATCCTAGTTCCTTAGGAGGCTGAGATATGAGGATCATGGTTCAAAGCCAGACTGGGAGGAAAGTCTATGAGACTCTTATCTCCAATTAACTACCAGGAAACAGAACGTGAAACTATGGCTGAAGGTAGTAGAGAACTAGCCTTGAGCAAAAGAGCTCAAGGATAATTCCCAGGCTTTGAGTTCAAACTCTATGAACAAAAAAGTAAAATCTCTTCTGAAATAGAATTATACATTTCATTGAATAATAATAATAAATATTTATTGAGTACTTAAAATATACTTAACTTGATGCTAATCTTAGTAAAAACTCTTTTATTTAATTTTTACAATTGTATAGGATGCAAATAGAAAAAAAAGTTGATTAGTGAGAAATAACTTATCCTAGGTTATAATCTAAGTGGGGACATTTCTCATTTTAATTGGAATATTGTAGTAGTGTTCCTTTAGATTCTGATCTTAGTTCTTTCTTGCCTTATCTAGCTGTACACATACATAAACACACACACACACACACACACACACACACACACACAAAACTCCTCTTTCATTACAACTAAGTGATCATACTAACTCAGAGATCCTAGGTCCTTAATATTATTTTGAAAAGAAAATGTATTCAGTGGCCTGTAATGGTACCCTCTTACTTATAGCCATCAATGGCCCTGTTTATGAGACAAAGGTTTCTCTGTGGTATTTAAAGCATTTTTTAAATTAATTAATTTTTATTGTAAAGATAACAGTTACATTAGTCTGATAATGAATACATTTCTTTTTGCACAGTGTCACCTCATTTTTCCCTCCCAACCTCCCACCACCATAAATTGCATAGTTTATTTTCAGCATAATGTCTAATGAATGAGTATAATTGCTGCATTTATTCACTCTTTTTTTCATTTCTGTTTTCCCCGTTATCCTCCCCAAAGCAAATAAACTTACATACAATAAAAAAGGCATAGAAGTTTTTAAAAACTGACAAAAGGGAAAAAAATTAACAAAAATCTCCTAAAGCAAAATATTAAGAAATAACCCATGTTTCCATTTTTTGGAATTAATTTGATAAGTATCATTTCATACCATCATGCATGCACAGCGATTGACCCCTTGTGATCATCTCCTAAGACTATTTTCCTTTGGTCTCACTATGTGAATGTTTAGAATCCTGTTTAATTTATCATGTCCAAGTGTAATTTTTTGTATTTTATCATCCATTGTATTTACTTGTTCAACCACTTTGAAAAGCAGTATGGAGGTTCCCCAAAAGATTAAACATAGAGTTTTCTGATAATCCAGCAATTCCATTCCTGGCCATTTATCCAATAGATCATAAACAAGACAACACTAAAGCTACCAGTACAACCATGTTCCTTGCAGCTTTGTTTACCATAGCCAAGATAGGGAATCAATCCAGATGTCCCTCAGTGGATGAATGGATCGAGAAAATATAGTAACAAACACAATGGAACTCTATGCTTCCATTAGTAAGCCAGACCTAAAGTAACATAGGTTGCATGGTCTCCCTTTTTGTAGTAATTAGAAAATGCCTATAAATCTAAAGTGTTTCTTAATCTGTCCCCAGCATGCACTTTCCTTTTTCATGTATTTTCTGGACCAACCAAAACATGCCTTCCTATTCTTATATCATGACTTGGTTGATAAGATTTCCTTAGTATCAATCACTCTTCACTCAGTTATCTTTTAGGACATTTCTGATCTTATGTAGCATACAAAGGAACTTTGGAATAATTCAAGTCACTTCAGTAAATCTTAAAAATAAAAATAGGTTAGAAGCAGTATAAATACTTAGAGGTGATTTCTTCTATAAATTAAAAAAGTGAAGACTAATGAAAATTTACAAAAATGTGTTTAGATAGGAAAATCTAAGGCTTGAACAAATAATCTTGATTTTAGATGCCACTTTGTATATCAGTACTTACAAACATGACAATAATACTCAAGTAAAATCATGCTTTCTTTGAAAACTGCATGTCTACAGATTCTTATTGGCTAGTTCTCCATCTCAAAATTTCATCTGTAACTCACTAATGATTTAAAATCAAAGAATATAGAAAATACAGACCTTTTCTTATTTTCCTCCATGAACAAGTTAAGACATTCTAATATGTTACTGAAATACTCTAGATATGTATAGTAATATGCTTCATAATTTGTTTGGGGAATCAAATTAATTATTTTGATACATTTTATTTTTATTTACATATTGCTAAAGATGTACTTATGCCATATCCAGTAACAGCTGACATAATACCATAATGACTTCCTTATGCTATTCAGCATTTGTCCTTTAGAAAAACTTCTGGAATAGTGATCATAGTGACACATACGTATAACTCAAGATACTTGAGAGGCTGGGAGGATCATGATCCAAGGCAAGCCTGAGAAAAAAGTATGAAACCATATCTTAAACCAAAGGGGTAATAAAAACAAAATAATAATAAAAAGAAAGCCAAAAAGGGGCTCAAGTGGTAGAACATTTGCCTAGCAGCACATAGCTCAGATTTTAAATCCTAGTGTTGGCTAGAGGAAAGAGAAAAATAAAAGCAAAAACAAAAACAAAACAAAAAAACCCAACAGTAATAGAAAACATCAGTAAAAATTGTCTGTTGAACAAAATTAATTCCCAATTAGATAGTTTGTTTTGTCTTTGTGGGTTGTTGGGCTTGAACCCATGGCCTGGGGACTGTCCCTAGGCTCTTTTTGTTCAAGGCTAGTGCTCCACCATATTGAGCCATAGTGCCACTTCCCCTAATTAGTTTTGCCATGCTTTATCTTAATCCTAATTTCAATAGGAAATTTCTCTAAAAGGTGTAAGTAGTAGCATATCATGCATATCATAAGTAGTGAGGATATAGGCCTTTGGGGCTTTCTGTTTGTTTCTTTGCTTTTTATATACTGGTACTAGAGCTTGAACTCGGCCACTGCACTCTCTGTTAGCTGGTGTTCTACTACTTGAGAAAGAAATTCACATCTGGCTTTTTGGTGGTTAACTGGAGATAAGCCTTTCTCAGATTTTCTACCTGGGCTGTTTTCAAACGGGAATCCTCAGATCGCAGTCTCCTGAATAGCTAGGACTGCAGACAATAGCCATTGGTTCCCAGGCTGCATTTGGTTTAAGTAACACTTTTTTGTATATATTTTTTATTGTAAAAATATTGTACAGAGGTGTTACATTTACATGAGTAAGGTAATGAGTACATTACTTATCTAGCATTGTTACCTCCTCCTTTGTTTTTCTCCTACTATCCCTTCCCTCCCCACTTTTTCTTCCCCACCCCATGAAGTTGTAAAGTTTGTTTTCTTTTCTTTTCTTTTTTTTTAATATTATTTTATTTTATTTGAGAACATACTGTACAGAGGGGCTACAATTACATGGGCAGGATAATGCATACATTTCTTACCAAGCATTGCAGCCTCCTCCTTTGTTTACCCTTCACCTCCCTTCCCAGCCTCCCCCCTCCCCCACCCAATTATACCCCCCTCCCCCCCCCACCCCGACATTGTAAAGCTGGTTTTGACATGACATTTTGTACTTCTCATTGTTGCAACAGGTCCACCTGAATCCTTAAACGACTTGTTTGTCCCCATCTCCTCCACATGTTATACTGACATCAAATATAGTGAAAGCGGGGGTAGTGTCTTGTACATCTTGTTGTTACAATGGGTCTTCCTGTAACCTTATTTCAGCATTTTGTTATTTCCTTTCCCAGTCCCAAATTAGAAAAATGTATATATAAGATGCAGGGCACTGGAACAAATACAGTGAAAACAGGGGTTAGACCATTGGGGAAGAACATACAAAAGAAACAAAAAAAATCACATAGTACATTATAAGTACATTAAAAACAACAGCAAGAATGTGTACCTATCTTGGGGTTCATTTCACTTAGTGTCATCTTATATGGTCATATGTACATAGCTTTTGACCTTTTCTGCTTGTCCTAGACATATATTAGTTATTGAAAATAAGGGAAACCATGGGACCTATGTTTCTTTGGCCCAGGATTACTTCACTTAATATAATTTTTCCAAGTCTTTCCATTTCCTAACAAATGGCACAGTGTCATCCTTTCTGATGGAAGCATAGAATTCTACAGACATAGTTAAAATGTAATAGATCTGGATCCATCCAAGGTACTTACATTTAGCTTACTAGGGTGGTGCAGAGGAAAGAAAAAAGTCTTTAATGTATTACAATGATCAAGCATTGACATCTGTCTATGGGAAAGCTGTCAACCACTATAAATTTGGTCTTAAAGTTTGTTCACTAGAGTCAGCAGTCAAATTTAAATGTGACCTTACAAATTAGAAACAAGCTAAGCTAAAGTGTTCCTTCTCTAATTTGTAATTTAATATGTGTTTATGGACAACTAGGAGTCTGTCCCTACACAAATTAACAAATACATATTTAGAATTCCTTCCTTTTTCATAGGTTTGGATATGATTTTAAGGTTCTCTCATAGTAAGCATTATATGGCTCTTCTAGTGGACATTTAAGCACTATATTGTTCTTCTGGTGGATATTTAGAGTATTTTTAGATCATGGATTCCCTCACTGAACTTTGTATGCACTCCTGAAGCAGAATTATTTGAACGTTGGAAACTTAAGTCAAAAATATTCTTTGGTGGCAAATCTGAAGCTACTCAAAAAAAAGCTCCAGAGAGTCCATATATTTCAAGTCCAAGTACCAACAAAGTGGCGGGGGGGGGGGGGCGGGGGGGGAAGGGAGAGGAAGAGGGAGAGGGAGAGAGGAAGAGGAAGGCAGTCAGACAGAAATATATCTAGAATGTGAAATGTTTTGCATGATGTTTGATAAATAAGCTCTCCATAAATTCATCATTATAATTGTTAAAATTTTGTGTAGTCCTTTGTTTTCTTGGAATTTCATAGCAGGAATTCCAAGGAATTCCATTCCTATTTGTCCACACACATCAGTACTTAAAGAAGACTAGTTAGTGGACTTCTCTTGGATCTTCAGCCCTCATTTCCTCTATTTCTGCTGTACTTAAGATCTAATTTTTCTAACATCCCTTTTTCAAGCATTCCCTTAATACCTCTAGGGTACCTGCTACTCTGACTAGTGAAGCTGTAGTGATAGAGTCTCAGATTCCAAATCTAACATTCTAAGGTTCTCTGTATTGATGGAGTCTCAGTTTCCAAATCTAATACTCTATCGGTATGTGTAGGATAAGGGATAAATTTGTCTGCATCTCTGCAAGCAGCAAGATTCAAACTGATTTACACCTCTCCCACAGACAAGAGGGAACTTAAAGCTTGCTATGTCTTTTCCTGTGACTTCCCAGAACACTAAGAGAATTGAATTCTCAAGTTCCAAATTTATAATCAATAAAAGCACTTACAATGACTGCATTTGGATTATGTCGGCCTGCATAATAGTATATATTTAGAGTCTATGTGCTTTAAAAAGAAATGGAATGAGAAATTACAAATCCTTCTATTCATACATCTTAAGTATACAAAGATAAAATGAAAACCAAAGATTTGTTCAAGGGCCAAAGCTATGGCTGAGACCCCACCCCCTACTCCTTCCCAGTAGTCCTCAATTGTTGCAAAAGTATTTGTACTTGAAGGAGAACAATATCACTGAAGCTATTCCAAGACAGGAAGTCATAAAATCTGGTTTGTTCACATTTTTTTCTTTTCTTTCCTCTCTTGAGGTAAACCTCCCAGAGAGAATGTTATACCATGCAAAGGATTCAGCAAAAAAGCTGAAAGTATATTTATGTCAACTCTGGAGATCTTTCCATGGCATAGTTCCAATCAACAATCATGAAGGGGAAAAAACATGCATGTGCACCTATGGGTGCACAAATGGTAAGCTTCTTTAGCTTTATAATTGCAGCTGTTTAAACATTTATCATTTTGAGTTACAAAACCTGGAAATCACTGAAGCAAAGAGATGCAGCATATTCCTCCATCAGTTTCACATTTGTTCTAGGATTCATTCAAAGTAAATTAAGAAAGCATGTGGTTTTTACATACCTACTTTCCTTTGGCTCCTTCACATTAATTTCAAAACTGCCTTTTCTTTGCTGGCCTCAATTGAGAGCATTGAAAATCCACTGTAGCATGACATATTAAAGATTCAAGTTAGTATCAGCGTGTTATGTTACACTTTAGAAAATACTTTTATGTTCATAAAATGCAGTATAAGAATATAGTAGGAAGAGACATTGACTTAGGTGTCTGAGGGTCCTTAGAATGTTTGCAATAAGGCAGACAAGGTGACGGTAGAAGAGATGCCACCCCTCAGAGATTCCAGTTTCTTACAGTGTTTCTGGAAGGCTTAGATGAGATCACACATGTGAAGGTGATTTGTTAAAGATCTGAAATGAGATAAATAAAGGGCATTAAATCCAATGACATGAAATCGATTTGCATTTTACAGCTGAAGAAAAGCCATTAAGTAGTTCACCCAAAATTAAACAGAGGTACATCAAGACCAGAAATCTCAAGTCTTGATTCTAAATGAACAATATTCTTTATCTCCATCTCACTACCTCTTACTTTGAAGTTTTCTTTTATTTTTTTAAAGTGAGTATGGGCTGCATACATCATTTCATGTAGACCCGAACAAAAGAAGCAATATATTTTTTAAAAATTAGGAGCAAATGTTTAGAATACAGACTTTGAGTTTAAAAATCTGTGCTATCTGCCTCACTAGTTTTGTGACATTGAGAATATTAATTAACTTTTCTGTACCTCAACTATATTATTATTAAAATCAATAACATAGATGTGTATTTAAAATCAATAACATAGGTGTATTTAAAAGGTTAGTTTCAAAGACTTTACATTTGAGGTTATCAACTGCACCTATAACTAGAGTTGTAAAGTAAGAATTTAGTGTATATGAGAGAGAGTCAAAATACAGATCTGATCATCACAGACCTTAAATAGTTCCAAATATCATGAGATTAGACAATATCACTATGGAAAGGATGGAAGAGCAGAAAAACTTTAGTCCCTGGATGATCTGTTCTGTCACTAGAGGGAAGACTAATCACTGATACCAGAGGCAATCCAGGAGCTCATTTACTAAAAGCCATGTGAAAAACCCTTCAGTAACATGAAGTTAGCATATATTTCCTTATGCCCATTGTAATTCAGGAAGCCACATCTCACCATCCAAATGTAAAAAGAACCAGTTGCCACTGAGTTACTAGCTCCTGATGGTAAAATTAAGGCTGGTTAAGTAGACAACATACACTAAAACATGTTCAAATTCCAAAGTTCACCTCCTTGTGTAAGTCATCTAAGGAGAAAGTAGGACTGAACTGTAGTAGGGTGCAAGCTTTGAAAACAGACTCAGCCTCCACCTCATCAGTGGAAGCAGTAAGAGCCCCTTAATAGAGTTAAAGATGAGCTATATGTTGCTCAAAGGTTTGGAAATCCAATTCAAGATTTGCTCCTGGTCTACACGGGTAGTGTCTGAAGACAGAAAAATAGAACCTTAGGTGTTTCTATGACATGCTGCCTTTTAAAATAAAAGATAAAGAATTTTCAATTATGTACAAATTTTAACATATTAACCTGCTTTCTAAAAATGATTTCTGCAAGCCAAAAGAAAATTAAACCATTTTTAAGATGCCATCTTTTAGCAAGGTGCTGGAGGCTCTTGTTGGTCATTCTAGCTACTCAGCAGGCTGAGATCTAAGGATTAAATTGCACAGCCTGGGTAGAAAAATTTTCAATACTCATTTTTAAAAACCTTTAAGTAGTTATGAAAAGGGTTTTCAATTCAGAATATCAGTTTGTGAGTCCATCTTCATCAGTGCCACCTTTCTCATAATTCTTCCCATTTCTCCTAGCCCCATCCATCCCCTCAATTTTCCTAGTTCTATTTTGATATATATACATAGAATATTATGACTGCCTTCTTCCTCTGTTTCTTTCCAATTAACCAGAAAAATGCCAGAGGTGGATGTATGGCTCAATTGGTAGACTACTAGCCATGACTGGGGAAAGTCAAAATGAGAGAGTAAAATCCTGAGTTCAAGCCCCAGTACTGACACAAAATAAGTAACAAGTAAATAAGTAATGCCACCATTTAGTGGTGATATCACTCAGCATTTTTTTAATTTTTCAAAGTTTTGGAAAATTTAACGTGTATCAATCTGCTTAGGAGTATACTGATTAAATGATGTCAATCCAAGCAACCAGGAATTTTTAATCTATCACATTGATGAGAACAATGGGTCGAGCATAGAGTAAAAGCTATGGTACCCCCCACCCCCCACACACAATTTTTAAATAATTTCTTGGTAAAATTCCAACCTCTGTTACAGCAAAATCTATGAGTTGTAATTATAGCTTTTCTTTTTTTGCCATATTTGTTTTAGTGCTACATGACTCAAGAATTATGTAGCCTGTTACCTTTTTACCTTAACTTTCTCAACTAAGGAGTTGCTGTGAACTTCCCTCTCTGCTGACTGGTAATGCCCTCCAGTGGTCATTGCAGAAAAAGAGCCTGCAACCCCCATCCTTATTCCAATACATTATACAGTAGGAGGAGCTAAGTGATGATGAGGATCTATTGCCAGAACGTTCTAACCCAGGTCACTTGTCTTTGAGTCTCTCTTTAATCTATTTTTTTCTGTTAGCCTGTCTTTTAAAATGTTCTTTCAAATACCCTTTCTTTCTTGACACTACTTCTAAAAATAGGAATCTGCATCTTTAACCAATGTCACATGGATACAGATGTAGCAAGAATTTATGCCATAATGGGCAAACAAAGGCAGACAGTGTGAGTGGTATTTTTAGCCTGCATGAATGCTAGAACAAAGCTGGAGATTATTTGAAGACATTTTTATTCTTGGAAAATAAGTGCAAAAACAGTATTCACAGCATGCTTTTCCCAAAATATGTTGCCTAGTGACCAAACTGAATCAATTGTCAATTGATCTAGTAGGAACATCAATAGATGGTCTGTTTGACTGTCCTTTGCAGGGGAGAATAACTCTGAGCTTGTAAAGCTGTGACTGCTAGGGGGAAGTATATGACAAGAAGAAATGGAAAAAGATGACATAAGGACAAGAAAGAGCCATGCCATGTTAGTAAGAATAAGAGAATTATGGACAGGTGTAACTAAACTTGTCAGAAAAAAAGATTAGTTTCATGTACATTTCAGGAAGGAAGAAGAAAAAAATTTCTAAAAATAAAAAAATACATTTTTGAGGTGCTACATGGGTACATCAATCTAACTAGCAAATGAGTGTCAATGAATTAAAATATTTGAGTATAAGTGTCAAGGAATTAAAGAATTTAACAAAGCAATATATAATCTGGATACAGAAACTATTTTCTTAATAGAGAAAAAATTGGGGGCAGGGATAGTGAGTGCTAGAGTATGTGTGATTGATTGAAATACATTGTATACGTGTAGGAATAGAACAATGAAATTCTACCCTTGTATAATTAATGTCAGCTAATATAAGTTATAAATGTTTAAGGAAATATATGTACAGGTGGCTCACACCTATAATACTAGCTATTCAGGAGGCTGAGGTCTAAGGATTGCAGTTCAAAGCCAGTCCATGCAGGAAAAAAGTCTTTGAGACTCTTCTTTCCAATTAATCACCAGAAAACTGTAAATGGAGCTGTGGCTCAAAGTAGTAGAGTGCTAGCCTTCAGTGAAAGAACTCAGGGATAGTGACCAGGCCCTGAGTTCAAGCCCCACTGCCGACAACAACAAGTTAATTAATGTACCTCTATATAAATCAATTTGAGCCAGTATAAGATATCATAGATGGATTGGATTATACATAAATTAATGTTCTCACTATTTGGTAGACCAGATGTTTCAGATCAAGATGAAAGCCATTTTGTTCCTGGCAATGATTTGCTTCTTTGATTGTAGATATCTGTTTTATATTATGAACTATTTCTAGGACTCTAGTTTAAAGACTGTGTGCTTCATTATATTTTCTTCTTTTCTCAGGGACACCAGCCTGTGGCCCTAATGCTTACTTATAGATGGACTAACTAAAACCCCATCTCCAATTCAGCCACATGGATGATTAGGGCTTTGGTGTATGCATTTTAGGCCTGGGTTGTTCTGTCTGTAGCAATATGATTTACCATACATACATGAAATAAGAGGTTAAAGAACACAGCAAAATATTTTTCAATTTAATTTTTATGATATATTTAAGTTTCACCCTGGAGAGATGACATCATGCAGAAATCATCATCTTCCTTAATGGAAGAACAAACTAGAATTCTAAAAAGAGCAGTTAGCAAAAAAAAAAAAAAAAAAAAAAAAAAAAAAGCAAGACCTCAGATCTAAGCTTTCAGATACTTGTTTTCTCAAAGCAGACTTCTAACGTGATGTCAAGAAAGACTCTTGCTAGGTCAAACTGGTTCTTAATCTGAGTTCCTTGTATTTATCTTGACCAAATTTGAACTTTTCATTGGACACCAAAATAAGTAATTTTTGAGTAAAAACTGCAATTGTTTTTCAAACCAGACATAAATATTGAAGTGCTCCTAAGAAATACTGGTAGGAGAGGGTATTGAAACAAGGGGAAGTGAAATTAAAATGGAAAAATGTCAGCAAAGGGTGTGTGGATAATTTGGGCTAAATCTTGCTGGTAAACTCTAGAACTCTAAGAAAACAAGAGTTCATGGTTATGGTATTGGGGGAGAGGACTGACATAGTGTTCTGTCTACTGTTTCCAGGACAATGACTGTAACACTCAGTTTTTCCTGAAGGTTAACCCTGCATTCTTCTACATTCAAAATAAATCAATCAACATTATATGCTTGGAAATTTAGACACAAAACAATTTTTTTCTAAACCTTTACATCACACAGATATCCAATGTGTTTCCTTGTCTTTTTGCTCCTGCCTCTGTAAGGACTTTCAAATCCAGCCACAACTCATCATATACAACACCCCTACCAGATAAGGCAAATCCTTGTCCTTCCTTGGGTATCACAAGCATTTCTAGAAATCCTTCCCTCTAGTATGTGGCCTCCAGGTATGGGGAAACTTTCACCTGCCAAGAGCCATTTGGATCTTATAGTGTCATTAGTGGGCCATGTAAAATTATCAGTATGAGCAGCCACCACCAGCATCTGAAGAGTAGCATAGAGAAAAACACACCTATCTATCCTGTCATAGAGAAAAATGATCTCATTGGCCTTCTACAGCCTGTGGGCCAGATGATCCTCAATCCTGACTGATGTTGGATTGATTTTTATATTTCCATGTTTAAAATATTGTAATGTTTCTTCACCTAGGTCAATTCCAAACCTGTTAGCATAATTTGGACTACATTTATTTTTATCATGGGCCAGAAGGTTTATTTAAGAGCTGACTTCCTGTACCCATGTACTGTCCATTCTTACCACCTGCCATTTTTCTATGGATGTCCATTATAGCTGGTAGACCTTGTCTGAGCCTCCATTGAATCCCAGCAAACCTCTCCCCCAGAGAACATATATGAGAACATACATGAGAACATGTCAGAAATATGGGCAGATTGATGAAGGTAATCATCAAGCTCAATTTTTTGTACACAATTTTTTGTTTTTCTTTATGGTGCAACCAAGACTGCATGTGCTCACTTGAACCCCAGCCCAAAGATGACTTTCTAATTCATTCTTTTAGATCTGCAAGGAGTTCCTACAGAAACTTCTCATTTTGCAGTTGCTAGTTTAGAAAAACATTTAAAAAGTATTTACATTAAAAAATGTGTTGTTAGAATCAAGAAAATTATGGACTAAAACAAAAGGCCAGGCTACACTGGCATAGTAGATTTAGAAATGCCTAATGTATGACTGCCTGCATTCTATGTGTGTGTGTGTGTGTGTGTGTGTGTGTGTGTGTGTGTGTGTGTGTGTGTACATTAACACACGTGTGGTGAAGCTATGTATGACTGAAGCATAACACAGTTCTCCTGTAATAAAACTATAAGGGGAAATTTGTGGAAACTGAAGCTTTTCATTTGATTAAACCCCAAAGAATGGAATTATTCATATATTTCAAGCAAAGTGAACATTGTTTAAATATTAAATTATATTTAAAAGACCTTAACAATAAGACAAGAGTTACAAGTGGAGAAACATAACCATACTTCTCATTTATGAAAAGGATAAGAAATAGGATCTAGTCTTATTTCTGCAAATCTTAATTTAGCTCTATCCTCTTTTTTCTGACTCTTTTTCTCCTTCCCCCATCTCTCCCTCCCATCTTCCTTACTTCCTTCTTTCCTTTCTTCCTACCATCCATTTTTTCCTTCCTTCATGCACAGAGAATTACGCACAGATCTCTAAGACTTTTTTCCACACTTCTTTAATCTTTTGTCTAAAAATACTCTCATTCCTCACTTTCATTGGGATTACTAAATTCTTTAGGTTCTACTTTACATCTCATGACTTTTAACGAAGCTTCTTGAATTTTCAAGGCTTACAATTGGCCACTTCCTTTGTCCTGTTTTGACACTATCAATAACTACTTTCATTTTAATAATAAAAGATTTATCATATAAGCTGAGTTATCTGCTTATTTCCTTGTCTCAATTACCAGGTAGCAAAATATTGCCAACAGAGACTTCCTCTTATTTCCACTTATCTCTGAAGTACCTAACACAATGTTTGGTACTGAATATGCCATGCAAAATATGACACCAGAAATAAGTAAAGGTGCTATATTCAAAGTGAAGTAGCACTGGCATGGCCACCATATTACTCCACATGACATCTGTCCTGGTTCTACTAAGATTTGGTTTATCTCTAACAGATGCACAACCATGTTTCACCTTTTCTCTCTCTGTTTCAGATATGATAGAATTAATGATCAATGATTCAAAGAAGAAAGACACTGAGATGTAAAATGGGATGCAGGAAGGAACTTGGTTTCTTGTCAAGTGGAAAATCCCATGAGCTCACACACTGAAACGTGCATCATTAGCTCCTCCCAGTCTTTACAATTAACTTTGGCTCAATCAGCCAGCTGACAATTTTTTTCTCTTTTTTTTATTGTGAAAATACTGTACAGAGGGGTTACAATTACATGGGCAAGATAGTGAGTACATTTCTTATCAAGCATTGTAGCCTCCTCCTTTGTTTACCCTTCCCATCCCTTCCCATCCTCCCTCCCCCCCACCCAATCCTACAATCCTCCCCCTCTCCCCCGCGCCAAGTTGTAAAGTTCGTTTTTGACATGACAACTTGTACTTCTCATTGTTGCAACAGGTCCACCTGTATCCTTATTTAAACGACTTGTTTTTCCCCTTCCCCTCCACAAATTATACCAACATCAAATACAGTGAAAGCATGGGTTATACTGTGGGGGAGGGACATACAAAGCAACAATGAAATAATCTTATAATTGCGTTAGAAACAAATGCATAAAAGAAAAAAAACATTTAAAATAAATATCTTCGGGTTCATTTTCCTAACATCACCTTATCTGGCCTTTTCTGCTTGACTCATACATATACTAGATATTGCAAATAAGGGAAATCATGGGACCTATGTTTCTTTGGGCTTGGCTTACTTCACTTAATATAATTTTTTCCAAGTCTTTCCATTTCCTAACAAATGGGGCAATGTCATTCTTTCTGATGAAGGCATAGAATTCCATTGTGTATATATACCACATTTTCTTGATCTTCACTAGCCATACAACAGACAAGGGTCTCATATCTAAAATATACTTGGAACTCAAAAAATTAAATCCCCCAACAACAAATCTCCAAAGAAACAACTGCCCAATAAATAAGTGGGCTAATGACTTAAAGAGAAACTTCTCTGAAGAAGAAAGAAGGATGGCCAATAGACACATGAAGAAATGCTCAACCTCCCTAGCCATAAAAGAAATGCAAATCAAAACAACATTGAGATACTACCTCACCCCAGTTAGAATGGCAAAAATCAAGAACTCTAATAACAACAGATGCTGGAGGGGATGTGGACAAAAGGGAACCTTATTTCATTGTTGGTGGGAGTGTAAACTTGTTCAACCACTTTGGAAAGTAGTATGGAGGTTCCTCAAAAGACTCCACATAGAGCTCCCCTATGACCCAGCAGTCCCACTTTTGGGCATTTACCCAAATGTTTACAAACAAGACCACACTAAAGCTACCAGCACAACTATGTTTATTGCAGCATTATTTACCATAGCTAAGATCTGGAACCAACCCAGATACCCCTCAGTAGATGAATGGATCAAACTGACAATTTTATCTCAGAAAGGTCCCTAAAATCTGTACCCTCTCTCTCTGTAACATTGCTTTATGCCAAGTTTATTTTCTTTTCTTATAATCTTCTCATAACTTTTAGGTCTTTAGATAGTCCCAAACTTCCACTTACTCTGTGTGTGTGTGTGTGTGTGTGTGTGTGTGTGTGTGTGTGTGTGTGTGTGTGTGTGTGTGTGTGTGTGTGTGTGTGTGTGTTGGTAGTGGGGCTTGAACTCAGGGCCTGGGTATTGTCATTTAGCTTTTACAATCAAGGCCGGTACTCTATCACTTGAGCCACACTCCACTTCTGGCTTCTTTGTGGTTAATTGAAGTTGAGTCTCATAAGCTTTCTTTCCCAGGATGACTTTTAACAGTGATCCTTATATCTCAGCCTACTGAGTAGCTAATATTATAGGCATGAGCCACCATTGCCTAATTTTCACTTACTTTTGACTGTGCAGAGTTATCAATCAAATCCAGATATTATCAAGCCATTCCCTTTACAAGCTTGTGTTATATCTTCTTTGTATATTGGATACAATTTTCATATAAAGTACTTGACAATCTCTTATCAGTAATTATAGAATACTAATTAACAGCATCCACTTTTTCAAATTATTTCTGTTGTGACAGCTGTTCTTCAAGTGTCCTAGAAATTGTTTTTAAAGGTATAACTTTTGTAATATATTTTTCTGCAATACTGAGCACATGTGATGTTTCTGTCTTGTTCTAGAAGTATGTAAATGCCAAACAAGTGCAATTCACTTTCTTACCATATCAGCTGGGGCCACACTCAGGATCTATAGCAATATTTTTAAAAGAAAAGATAAAGATAAAAAGAAAGAAAAAAACTACATCTGAGAAGAAATCTGGAGGAGAGGGAGAACCACAAACAGTAACAGGAGTAAATACAATTGAAGTAGATTAAACACAAGTATGAAGGAGTCATAATGAAATCTGTTAGCTTCTACAGTTAACAATATGCTAATAAAGTGAATATCAAAAACAAAGCCAAGAGAGAAAGGTAGGAAAAGAGAGGAAGGACAAAAAGAGAAAGAACACAAAAGAAAGCTACTTACAAATCATTATATTTTGGGCTGGCACCACAAGGTGGCAATAGATAAATATTTTTTTCCAGATGTTTTCCATAGGCAGCTTATCTCTGAAATAGAACAGCTGAGTTTTTTTTTTTTACTTGAATCGTTTAAGGGTTTCTTTTTTATGTTCTTTAGTAATTACAGTAAATTTAACTCAGTGGAGATGGTAGCTTGCCAGGTTTCAGGTATTCCTTCAATTGTCCAATTTGAAACTGTGGAAATCAAGAATGAAGCTGAGGTTAAGCTTAATATAATATTTGAAATTAAGCTTACTATGTTTCCAAACTCCTAGGAAAGGTACAGTGTGATGAAAGATTTTAGTCCAAACATCTTCTACCTGAGGCCTAGAGGCCAGCCAGATCACATAATGGCTGCTCACAAGATTTTCTAACCCAGGTTAAGTATCCAAGGGCAGACGAGCCAAAGGTAAGGGGTAAAGTCAACTCAAAAGGATCAGGCTAAAATCATATGCCTCCTATATTTCCTTTTTTAAATATATATTTTTATTGTAAAGATACTGTACAAAGGGGCTACCGTTACATAAGTAAGGTAATGAGTACATTTCCTATCAAGCATTGTTACCCCCTCTTTTGTTTTTCCCCTACCATCTCTTCCCTCCCCACCTCCCCAACTTCTCTCTCCCTACCTCCCCTGAAGCTGTAAATTTCCTTTTTAAGATGCTGAAGTTGATCATACACAAGAAACTTGGGAATAAGGAGGTATGCAGGACATGGCAAGAGGATCTCCTGGAGACTGGAACACTTGTTGCTACCAATTGCTGATACTGTATAGCTTGCAAACTGACACATATATGGAGAGTCACATAAAATGATTAATAGATACCTATGCCTCGTGAATAGCAAAACTGGAACTTATCTGGTAATGGGCATTTCAAGACTGGTTTTGTAAAAAAAAATATCATTGGCTCAATCACTCTTTCCCCTCTCCCCTTTCCCTTCTTCTCTTCCTCCCTTCTCTTCCCCCCCACCCCTGTTTTCTTTCCCTTCTCCTATAATCACCTTGGGTTCCAGGAAGAACAGAAATGATGTATAACAGCTTTATGATGATGATCTTTATAGTATCAAAACTACTTGAAGAAAAGGCTTACAAGAACAGGTGACCTCAATTAAGCACAATTGTCTCTAATGATGAAGCTGCATGGTGGAGCAGTAGGCAGTAGTTTGCTTACCAGATTGCTCTCTCCAGCCGATGACAAATGATAACAGCACTGACAAGTTCTCTGGAAACTTTGGCAGGACCAGACTGAAATACTGATCAACCTATCC
The DNA here is from genome assembly GCF_024711535.1 of Dipodomys merriami. Classification (NCBI taxonomy): domain Eukaryota; kingdom Metazoa; phylum Chordata; class Mammalia; order Rodentia; family Heteromyidae; genus Dipodomys; species Dipodomys merriami. Next base: position 64,203,149 of record NW_027203381.1, on the reverse strand, counting down.
ACATTCTGCCTTGGATTGATTAATTATGTCTACTTTGCACCCACTGCTCCAATTCTTATGTTTAAACCTGAAGCTCCTGGCTCTCTTCTGAACATGACCTGAAATGTTTCTTTCCCCAAATACTTATGCCCAACACATTAATAAATATCTCTCTGCCCTTCATCATGACTCATCTCTCAATACTAATGGGAACTATTGACATGTTGAAATCCCCAGAGTTAGACCCTGGTTTGGAACTCTGGTTGTAGTCTCAGTGACCACATAATCCAGGGCTGTCATTTGAGAATGTTACTTTGAAAAGCACAAGTTACTCAGAAAAGTACAAGTGGCAGAGAGAGGGAGCATTAGCAGGGTTCTGATGTTTGCTTCAATTAAACCAAGGTAATATGCTAATCAAGGGAGAAAGATGATTCTTGGAAGTGAAACTACAGAAGTATCACATGCTTTGAAGTTCAGTTTGCGAGCTCTTCAAACTGCTTCCCTTAGAAGTAGAACAGGTACCTAACAGCTGTTTTTGCTTGTTTCTTTGATTGCTTTTTTTTGGTTTTTGGTAGTGTGTGTGTGTGTGTGTGTGTGTGTGTGTGTGTGTGTGTGTGTGTGTGTGTGTGTGTGTGTGTGTGTGCGCACATGCACATTCCTGGGCTTGAACTCAGGTCTGAGAAATTGAACTCAGGCCTAGTCAATGTGCCTGAGCTCATTTTCCTCAAGGCTAGCATTCTAACTGCAGCTCTACTTCCTGCTTTTTTAGGTGATTAATTAGAAATAAAACTTATGAACTTTTCTACCTAGGCTGGCTTTGAACAGCGATCCTCAGATTTCAGCCTCCTGAGTAGCTAGGATTATAGGCTTGAGCCACCGGTGCCCAGTTTTGGTAAGAAGTATTGACTGTCTACTTGAGTAGGATGAAAGTGTGGCATCACTGTCTTCATTTTGAATCAAAGTCCATTCTCTCTTGTGGTCACCTTGATGCCATCTTAGAATTCAAGAAGGACTCGACAGGTTGATGACCCCATGTGCCTGTTAACAATCTTATTGTAACAAGACTCTGTTTAACCTGTCCAGACAATAAATGGCTCTGCCACCTGTGACTAACCCCTGTCAATTTGGGCAACCTGAACCCACTCATGACTAGGCTATTTATCTTCGCTTTCCTTTTGTCCTCTGCCCCAAATTCTTGCTCCTATTTAAACCTAATAAAAATGTCATTTTGAGGAAGAGGAATTAAAATGCTTTTATACTATAACTTCCTGTGTTACATAGTAAGTTTTCTTCCTCTGCCCCTACTACTATTCTCTGTTTATTTGTACTGGGACAAGTGCCTGTACCTTATGTATGGAATCCAGTAGTTTAGGCCTGGTTCCTAAAAGTCTCCTGTAACAGAGAAGACTGGCTTTTCCAAAAGTCTGACTGGACATTACCAGCGAAGTAGACTTTGAGAGAGAGAAGCTTACTAAGGGAAGATGGCCAGAGAAAGGAGAAGCAGTCACCCAAATATAAATGTTAGCCAATTCTTACCTGAGCACATCTTGCTCATGCCCAATTTATGTGAGTGAGAAACTGTAATTTAAAGGGATTTAAGATCTACCACATTATTTGAAACTCATATATTCTTTGTTGGTACTTAATGATTTTACTCCATGTGTGGCTATTGTGATTTCTTGTCTGTCCTGTCATTCTTAATAATTTACATCTATTACTTATGAGTCTTTATTTTCTGCTTACTATTGCTTTCTGGCTTATAATGGATTTCTGAACATTGGTGAGTATGAAATATCCATCACCTGGCAGAGAGTAGACACTCAAAAACATTTGTACATCATTGATTTAGATGAAGTATTTTAATGTACAGCAAAGTAGGTTTAGCCTTTAGCAGCAAGAGTCATTTCTTTTAATCTTCTGAAGCTGGCTTGGCCAATATACCTGCTCCAAATGTTCACTTGCATAGAGGAATTAGTCGTCTATTCCTGGAACAAACTAAATTCATAGATGTTGTGAGGGCAATAGCTTTGCCTGGAGCACCTCACTGACATTTACTCCCAGAAGGAAACCACCCTAGCATCAGAATGAGCTGAGCAGGCTGTAGGTGTTGCAAATCAAAACTGCAGTTGGCAAACCCACACACCACACTCCAACAAAAATCCCCACAGCTTATCTTAAGCTAAATGCACAGATGTGGTGTGGGGGGATTCCTTAAATAGCAGGGGTAGATTGTAACTTTAGATCATGTATCAACCAAGATTGTAACTTTAGATCACGCTGTATCAACCAAGTGCTATGGAGAAAGAATCTAAACCAGGAGGACAGGCCATTTTAAGGCAGAATTATAGAGTAAGAGGAACTGGATATCCAACACTTAGAGACCATTGTATTCTCTTTGATATGGCACTTAGGTAGATAAATAGATGGATAGATAGTTAATAGATAGACAAATTAACAAAAAAAACACACAAAAACTATGTTCGTTTGCTTTTTCTTATCCTGTCATTGACTAAAACACACAAACAACCTAATCTATTTGGACCAAAGCAAAAGAAAAGAGTTGATAGTCAAAGAGCATGTGCAAGTAGAAATTAAACAATAATGACTCTTTATCTCTCTCTTCTTTCTTTCAGAGGAAAGGTTGATACATAATTATATCTGGGAATCAAAATAGATTTTTCATTTCTGAAATAGTAAGAGGAAATAAGACTCTTGCTTTTGTGCCTTCTCATCATTCCTCCCAGCAGCTTAATTGCTTAATTTGGGGTGCTTGTGATTGCAGTGTTGGGCAGTGCCAAGTCAGAGTTACTAGTTTCCAGAAGTGTAAGGTTTTTCATGAATTTTGAAACTCCACCTACTACCTGCTTTCTTTTGATTCCTAATGCCAGTGAATCAGCAGTAAAGAAAAAACTGATGTAATAAGGGAAGAATCATCCCAGATTATTATGAGCAATCATATTTCTGCTCACTGTTGAAGGTGGGCAAGTATACCTGCAATGCTAGTTTCGTATCAAGTGATGATAGATCGTGGATGATAGCAGCATCCACAGCTCAGGAAAACAAGTAAGGACAGATACCTTATTAGACAAGCAACCTGGATTAAACAATGAGCTGACTGAGGAGGAAAGACATGTAGGATGAAAAATAAGAGGAACTTGCGTAGTAGATACAATGCGGAACTCCCACTGAGGCTATAAGCCCACCACAGAATTGGAGGAAAACCCTTCCTCTCACATCATTCCTCCAGGGTTCCTTCTTTCTCTGGACCAACACCACATACAGCATTGTTGGTCCAATATCAGCCATTCTTCCTTCCCTTTATCTTTTCTTTCCCTTTCTCTCATCCGCAAGAGAAAGGATATGGAACTGCCTCATCTTGCTGACAACCTCATCCTCATTCTGATGGTAAAGGAGAGGAAGATTTTTGCTTAAGGCAGCTGACTGGCAAGATTCTAAATTCTAAATTTCCTCATAGAAAGAATGAAACTGTATGGTCTGTAAAGAAATGGACAGACCTGGAAAAATTATGTTAAATGAAGTAAGTGACGCCCCGGGAGACAAAGCATGCATGGAAGCTAGATCTAACGTATAAAGTTATAAGTAAATATGTTGGGTGCTATGTCAGTCTATACAAATGTATTAACTGAAATATGATAGATTAAATGGAGAACTCAAATAGTGTAATTTCTTAGAAAGGCAAAGTCAAAGTTCAATAAAATAATTGCCAGAGTCAAGAGGAGGGGTAGAGTAATGAAGAGGAGAAAAGGGAGAAAATGCAGTCAAGAATCCACTGTCTTACAAAATTAAGAAGGGTGAGGGATGGGTGAGAAGGTTGAAAGAGGTATCATTGAGCAAGGTGTATTATATTCAGAAACTGCTTTGTATAACTACTTAAAGATAATAAAAATTTTTAAAGATTAAAAAACCTAAGAGGAAGATGATAATAAACCTTAATTATAACACGAATATAAGTAGCTAGGAAGGCAATTTCTGTGGTCATCTTGCCTTACTGCTTTACATCACAGTGGCCTTAAACAGATAACTTCTGAATGAGACTTGGTCATAGATTGAACAAAATTGAAGTCATCTTATTTTCACCAAACGTGAAGCTGGAGATTGGAGTATTCTACCATACACTAGATGACAGCATAGAGATGTTGTATAAGATATGCTCTGTACACTGTTTGAGATCCTTTTGATCTCAAGTGAATCCTTTTCCGGATGCAAGTGTTGGATTCCACCACTTCCCACAGGAGATTTGACAAGGCACCACTTCACACCTCCACCATATACCTAGGAGCGCAATCCTTGCTTTGCCATACCTAGGAAGCTGAAACTACAGGAACCCACAGAAGGGCAACAGGGAATTTTGGGATATAAAAAAAAATGGGGGAAACATTTACTCAACAGGAGACCAAGAGTTGGAAAATTAGCGATTTCCTTTTTCTCCTTATTATGTGCTGATATGCAGTTTATACAGCTTCCTACGGGACAGCTGTACTTAGAAAATTGACCCATCAGTCATATTTAGAATTCAACTCTGCAAAACATACCACATTATAAACAATTCCTGTATTATTGCTCCCTTCTTCCTTCCAAGTGTCCTCATTATTACTCCTCGGCATCTTCCTCTCTAATAAAGATAAGTCAGGTGCACGCTTTCCACTGGTCCTATCTTTCCGGGCTTATATGCATGGAGAGTGCTTTGAGTCATTTGTTCCTACAGTGTAGTTGGAAAATTACTCCACATCACTTGTGAACAGAGAGCTTCTGGGTCTTTCACAAAGCAGCCATTTTCTCTCTCTCTCTCTCTCTCAAGGTAATTTTCACTTTTGGTGAGAAGTCCATGACCATATTAACCAATGGAAAATTCCCTCTTCCATTGATTTTAGAAAGTAGTATAGAGCTAACATTTGATACAGTGCCATGAAGAAATTCCTAACCTTCATATACCCATTTCTAATTTTTTTAATTGTGAAAATACTGTACAGAGGGGTTACAATTACATGGGCAAGGTAATGAGTACATTTCTTATCAAGCATTGTTGCCTCCTCCTTTGTTTCCCCTTAACATCCCTTCCCATCTCCTGCCTATCTCCTGCTGGGGGGGGATGTCCCCCCCCATTTCCTCTCCCCCTCCCTGTCCCCACTCGCGCCAAAGTTGTAAAGTTTGTTTTTCCACATAAAGTCTTGTACATCTCATTGTTGCAATGGGTCCACCTGTATCCCTATTTAAGCAATTGTTTTTTTCCCTTCCCCTCCCCAAATTATACCAACATCAAATACAGTGAAAACAGGGGTTATACCTTGGGGGAGGGACATACAAAGTAACAAAGAAATCATCTTATAAATATGTTAGAAACAATCGCATGAAAGAAAATACATTTGAGTCCTTATCTAACTTACTTCTACTTTTAAAGCTTCATTTGTATTTCCTACATGAAAGAGAAAATTTGGCACAGAAACAGGTAGATTCGGAGGAAGAAAGGCCACTCCATTGAAGTCTGTGCACAGGATTCAACTGTGTGTAAACAGGGTCAATTCTCTTGTCTGGGCCATCTGGATAGATAAATACTTGAACTAATTGTACTAGGTCATTATCTTTATCATAGCCATTATAACAATAGACCCCAATCTAGGTAGTGAAAAATACTAAAAGGAGATTCCGTGGTAGCACAAAGGGCTCATGAACCATAAATCTCTTTGTAGATAAGATTGCTTGCGGTTATAATTACTCCCATCCAGCCACTCCTGGCTCCACTCTCCAGCCTCTACAAGGGAGCAGTAGGAGATGCAGAAGAAGCATAGAACATGAGAAAGTACACGCTCATCTCTACTACTTCCATTCTTGGTCCACAAACAGATCCTGAATTTCCTCTGAGCTTCAAATTCTTCCCTCCTAGAATGGAAATAATAACAGTGGCTCTTCTATATCTTCCCACAGAGATGGTCTACTGATGGGCAAGATGATGTCTGTGAAAGCATTTTATTAAAGTATAAAGATCAAGAAAAATGTTCATTGCTATTAATCTTAACCCCAGTATCCTATTAAGGCATTTTCCTGGTTGAAGAGGTATTTAGTCTGCATCCTATGGAGCCAAGCAAATTACAAATACATAATTACCTCCTTAAGCTATCAATAATTAGATTGAAGTAAAAAGCTCATTTCCTGAAGATTGTCAGACTGAAAAACCCTTGTCCATTACCACAAGGGGATCCTACGGTTGCTAAAGCCTTGTGGGACATCTCTAGTCCAAGAAGAACAAACTTACTTAATTCATTATGAGATAATTCTTCAATGATTAACTTCCTTATTAAAACAACACATACTCTCTAATCCAGAGATGAAGGGTAGCTGATTCTGAACTGAGCAAACCATGAAAAATAGCTGTTAAATAAATATGTTCAACCATTTTGCATCTTTGCCTTATCTAGACTGAAAGTAAGGGAGAGGCTGGAAAAACAAAAAAAGAAGGGAGTGGGTGAGAGAAAGAGATTAGAAACAGTGTTTTCCCCTTTTTTGGAAAGAGCTCAAAGTTATTTTAGTAGTGTACAAAAATATTTGGTATGATATCTGGTGAGATTATGACTTCATTGACAGCAATCTTTCTTGTGTTCCAATGCCGCTCTCTTTAAGTAAGCTCATTTCTGTCTCCTGGCAAACTTGCCATAGAATGATGCTGATTAATAGAACATGAACCTAGAGATTTCATTGGAGCTCTATAATCTGAAAACTTCCTGCTAGCTTAATATTTTAATTCGGATGTTTTAAAGATTTCCTAGCTCCATGACTAAAGAACAATGGCATATTAATAAAAACCCTGTTTTTATCTGCGCTTGTCAATGCTGCTTGACTTGGCAGGAATATAACATATGCAATCCATGGTGCTACATAAACAGTAGTTGTTCTTTTAATCATTACTTTGTTCTTCCTTGTGGCCAGACATTTTTCAATATGTTTGGAAGAACATCATTACATAAACCAGATGAAAATCCCTGTGCAGATCAGGAAAAACATTTTTTTCTTTCCTGATACTTACCTACATAACTCATATTCATCAATCATAACACTTGTACCACCAAATAGTCCTTAAAACTTTGCATGTTGTTACAGTCTGAACCCCAGCTCATGTAAGCTACTGTCAGTTCTCACTTGTCCCATTACCAAAATAGCCTCCCAGCTGGTCTCTCTTCTTCACTGTCATCTCTATCTATAACCTCTCTTCTTCCTGTAGCCAGAATGATCTTTACAAAATAGTATCACATCACGCGCATTTCTCCTTCAAAAATTCTTTCCCAAGGTTCTTTTCCCCTAGGCTAAAGCTCAAAATACCTAAAAAGGCTCTGCGTAATTTGGCTCCCATGAATATATCCCATCTAAATTTTTAGATTTTGCTTTTTGTTTCCTCTTTTTGCCCCTGCTGCACTGACCTTGAGAACACGATTTCTCCCACCACAGCATCTGCAAAAGCTGCTCCTTCTGTCCGGAAAGCAGCTTTCTCTGTTTCTACATCCCTTAACAAGCTCACTCATTGCTGCTCATGAGTGAACCTAGTTATTGTAGGATCAGGAAGATGGTCTGTGTCTTTACATTCGTGAACAAGACACTCCTTGCTTTTCATAGGATTAATCCTCATATACCCATCATACTTTGAAAACATTCTCAAAGCCATTTGGTCTACTAAATATTGTTAGTCTTGTCTATCATACCCCCTCCCTGTATTGGGCAGTAGTGTTTTTTATTTTATTGGAAAAAGAATGGAATAGTAACAAAATCATAAGTTTTTCTTAAGTTTTAACTTTGGTATGTATTGTTCTGATTTTTAAAAATTATCTTTAAGTGGTTTTACAAAGAAGTTGTCATTTAACAAGCAGTTTATATACAATATATCTTGATCAATGTCACCCGTTTCAACAATCTCACCCATCCCTTCCCTTCCTCCCATTTCCCTCAGTCTTCTTAATAATGTAAGATACATGTTGGATCTTCTCTTTTCCTCTTCATTCATCTACATCTTTCCCTTTGATTCCATCCATCCCTTTTGTGCCTTGCCTATTTAAAAAGCAATTAGAACACTTAGACTAGAATTGGGTGAAAATACCTATCATCCACCTACATCACAATAAAATGTTGAATATTTCATGAAATTTATTAAATACTCTACTAAAATTGACAACTAGAATGGCTGCAGAGATATGATTTTGTATCATTGTAAAATGAAAAATCCTTAGTTCAAACATCCCAAGGTGGAAACCAAAAGTATTTAGTGTTGTAAGATAACACTTTAGAGGTTATGAAATAGTGGAAATAATTGTAATCATGTTATAGCATAATGTTAGTTTTCATAATGATAGAATAGATGTATGAATCCAATCTTTTACAGATAACTCCTATAGTCCAGACAAAACTAAGGAAAAGCAGTTGAAGGCCTTGGCAAAATTAGATGAATTGAGGGCAAGTCTGTCCTGGAATGCAAGAAGTCTGTGGGAAATCTTTATAAATTCTTTTCTGAATAAAAGAATGCTCTTGTTTGTGGAGATAATACAGTTAGAAGATAGCTAAAAAAAAAAAACCAAAAAATAGAAAACCTTGGTTTTAAGAGAAAAGGACAGAGTTAGAAGCTAGTAGAATATATGAAAAGTGAAATGAGAAATCTTTGGAGATATGTCCCTAAATCTGCACATTACACTACCCAAGTCCTTGTCTGATCCTGAAACATCACATGCAGGGGAGAATCCAGAGATCTCAAAGGAATGCAACAGCTGGAAGATGAAAGAACTGAGCAGAGATTGCTTCTTCTCCCAAAACACAGAAAAAGAATTATTTTAGTTAAGCTAGTTTAACTCAGTGCTATAAAAAAGTAGTAATGTGTTATTGAGAAATAACTGAATCAAATTATATTCTACAACATAGTGAAAAAATCAGCAGTATGATATACAAAAACAATGACATATATAAAGAAACAAGCAATTATCATCAGTAATATAACTACATAAATGGAAACAGGCCCTCAGATGTTCATTGGACAGAATACACTTAAAGGATATGACAATGGAAATTACAGTGGTGATATTTTTAGAATATGAAATAATTATTTACCTTATGACCTTAGTGGATGGCGGCAGAATAATGTGTAAGTGCAGTTGAAAAGCTATATACATGAAGTGCAAAATGTAAGGAACAACCTGGAAATTTATAGGAAGAGGAGAATTTCTGTTAGAAATTAAAATTGAACACATGTATAATTGGACTATCATTATGTTTCTATTTTTATTTTGTTTCTGTGATTTCAGGATTAAACCCAGCCCCATGCATACTATGAAAAAATTCTATCATTTCTAGTTGCTGGAATCTAATTTTGAGAAAAATTAAGAATGAGGACCTACATTTGCTTGAACCTACTTAAAAGTATAAGTACAGGTCCATTAAAAATACATAGTTTAATTGTGTGTGTATGGGTGGGAGGGTCCAGCAAACCAGTGCTTGAACTTCACCTGAATGTTGTTCCTTATCATTTTCAATTAAGGCTGGTGCCACTTGAGCCATAGTTCCACTTCTGGCTTTTGGAGTGGTGTAAATTGGAGATAGGAGTCTCCCAGACTTTCCTGCATCATTGCCTTAGGACTGTGATCCTCAGATCTCAGCCTGCTGAGTGACTAGGATTACAGGTATGTGCCAATGGTGCCAGCGTTCAATTCATTTTTAAAAGTCAAAAATCCTTGTTGATGATAAATAAACAAAAATCCTGACATTTTAACCAAAGTACTTAAATCAAAGACAAAGTAAATGGATAGACATAAATATATATATGTATATGTATATTCTATACTTTCCCACAAGCATTTCTTTAAAATACTTGGCCATTTATTTCAAAGATTAAAATATACTGCATGGTATATACTGCATGTAGATATAATAAACATGAAAATAACAAAAATATTCAAACTGTGAGAAATGTGCATGGAAACATAACAACTCCCTGTGTTACAAAAATAATAATGAGTAGTAGCTAAATAGATTCTAATAGGATATAAATGTATTAGGATATAAATGTACATTGTATTTCTTAGGAAAAAACATTAAAAGAAATGCAAAAAGTCAAAGGAGGTTTAAAGTAAGATGGAAACAAAGGCTTATTAACTCAAATAAAGAAAATATAAAAATACCACAATTATAAAATTATTGCCTCTAAATACCATCTTTGAAATTCAGTGTGTAAGTGGGACATCAGCAACGTGGTAGGATAGCAAACCTCAGATTCTTCTTCCCCACAGATTAAATAATAAATGGACCAATACTCCTCTAAGAAACTTAGAAAATAAGGCCGGGAATGTGGCTTAGTGGTAGTGCTTGCCTAGCACGCATGAACCCCTGGGTTTAATTCCTCTGTACCACATAAACAGAAAAAGAAAGAAGTGGTGTTATGGCTCAAGTGGTGGTGTGCTAGCCCTGAGCAAAAGAATTTCAGGGACAGTGCAGAGGTCCTCAGTTCAAGCCCCTGTACTGGAGAAAGAAAAAGAAAGAAAGAAAGAAAGAAAGAAAGAAAGAAAGAAAGAAAGAAAGAAAGAAAGAAAGAAAGAAAGAAAGAAAGAAAGAAAGGAAAGAAAGAAAAGAAAAAGGGAAGGAGGGGAGGGAGGAGAGAGAGAGAGAGAGAGAGAGAGAGAGAGAGAGAGAGAGAGAGAGAGAGAGAGAGAGAGAGAGAGAGAGAGAGAGAGAGAGAAGAAAGAAAAGATAGTTTAGAAAACAGTTAAAAAGTAACTGATCCCTAAACATCATAAAATAAACAATATGAGCCAGTATAAAAATCGGTGACATTCCTTACCCTACCATAAGATCTCTTCTCTTTGGACAGAAACTCCTAACTCCTGTCACTCCCTGAAAGAAGGAAAAGCAGTAGAAATAAGGTAATATTGTGAACTTTAAAGTTTAGAATTTAGCCATAGACTGTGTTCTGTCTTGTTTACGTCCATAGACTGTCCAGAATGAGTTTAGCAGGTTAGAATCTTTGGGAATACAGTTAATCAAATGTACATTAGAGATGTACAGGCAAAATCGATATAGTCATAGGTGTTATCTCCAACACCTTGACTTAATGCAATACTAGGGCTACCATTGAAGTTCAGAGCAACACTAGAGGGCGCTCCTAGGTAGAAATGGACTAATTTCTTCAAATGAGGCAAAATGCAAATGACCAGAAAAGATGCATCCAAGAAAGGCTTGATACATCTACAAAATCTGTAACCAGGCTAGACGGGAGGGGGGAAAATCTCCTATGTGTGAAATCAGATGAAAAAATCTGGGAGAATTGCCAGTTTATCAACAAAAATAACCTGACAGGGCTGGAAAAGTTGCTCAGTGGTAGAATGCTTGCCTTACATGCATGAGGCCCTGGGTTCAATTCCTCAGCACCACATAAGCAGAAAAATCCAGAAGTGGCGCTGTGGCTCAAGTGGTAGAGCACTAGCCTTGAGCTGAAGAGCTGAGGGACAGCGCCCAGGCCCAGAGTTCAGGCCACATGACTGGCAAAAAAAAAAATAAAAATAAAAATAAAAATAAATAACATGATATATAATGAAACAACCAATTATGACTCATTTAAAAACAAATACAATTTCTAGAAATTGAACCCAAAGAAAGGGAGATGAAGGAATTGCCCAAGAACCCAGAAAACATAGATATTCACAATACTAAAAGATAATGCAGATAGACAAACAAAATCAGAAAAAAATGCACAAACTGAGAATATTTGCAAAGAGACAGAAATGAGATAAACATGGTTAGAAGATTAATTAACCAGAAATTTTAGAATTGAAGAGTACAGTACTAAACTGAGTAATTTACCAAGGCTATTCAACAAATCACAGAATTCAAACAAATGGCTTTTGAAACCACTGAAACAGAAAAGAAAAAATAAAATATAAAAGAAGAGAGTCTACATATAAAATGGACATCATGAGATAGAACAACGTAAGCATCATTGGAACCCCAGAAAGACAAAAAACAGAGGAAGTGAAAAGTAAACTGTTTGAGGGAATAATGGCTCCAAATTTTCAAAATCTAAGAATAAATAAATAAATAAATGTAAACATTCCAGTAGGTAGATCTAAAGGGACTTAAGAAAGCAATTTATACACTGTCAAAAGTAACTGGCAAGAAAAACAACTATAGACAAAGAAACTTCTACTATTTCTGCAGATTTCCTCCCAAAGACTATGTAGAACTTCTATTATTACTGCAGACTTCCTAGACTACAAAAACTTTGTAGCCTAGAAGGAATCATCTTTTTAAGTACTGAAACATATAAGTAAAAACTCTTCCAATCATTTGTGTTGCATTTGGAAAAAGTGTTTGAAATGAAGGAGGAAATTAAGGCTTGCTACATAAGTCAAAGCTAAATTTGTCCACACTAGGCCTGGTTTAGAAGAACTTCTAGAGCTGAGTGCAGTAGCACCTACTTGTTATCCACACAACTCAGGAGGTTGAAGTGTAAGGATTATAGTTTGAATTCATCTGGGTGAAGAATTGGTGAAACTTCCATCTCTAAAATTAAGCAAGGTATGATGGCAAACACTTGTAAGCTCAGGTACTTGGGAATGTTGATAAGAAGACTTTAATCCAAGGCCTGTCTACACAAAGATATGAGACCCTAATTTTTGGTGGTCTGGCTCAGTGAAAGAACACTTGCCTAGAAACCATGAGTCCTGTAATACTCCAATTGTAATAATCATAATGATAAAAGAAGAAATAAATTGTGAAACAAGTCCTAACTTTGAGTGAAAAATTGATAACAGAATAAAATTGCTTTTTTTTAAAGTACCTAAATCTTTTGCAGAGTAAAATGACTCACACTTGCAACCCCATCTACTTGGGAACTGGAGAGTTGTGGGAGAAAGTGTTAGCAGGACCTCATCCCAGTAAACAAGCTGGGCATGGTAAGATGGACCTGTTATTCCACCTACAGTGTAGAGATAAATAGGAGGATCATGGTTTAGTTGACCAGGGCAAAATTACAAGACCTTATTCAAAAAATAATGCTAAAAGGACTACAGGCATGTTACAGGCTCAAGCTCAAGTGTAAGGCCATGAGTATATAAGTATCTATATCTATATCTATATACTTATATACTCATGGCCTTACACTTATCTATATAGATATAGATACATACACACACTATTACCTCTCTACAGAGAGAGACACACATAAGTATATATACTTTTTATATATATACATATATATATATACACATATACATATATAACACACAGGGGTATATAATTTACGCTATGTGTACATATGCTATGTGTATATTTATGCTATGTGAATATGCATGTATAATGTATACATGTGGGTAAATATAAATATATGATTCCTGGTAAATTATATATATTGTATTTATGTGTATATATACAAACATATATAAATATATGAATATATAATATGTAATGAAATATCAATATATGGATATATAAAAATAACTAGGTATATATTAATATACTTATCCTTGGTCATTAACACAATAAAATATGAAGGAATTTTTCATCAGTAAGGTAATTTGACAATTTGACAGGGGAAGAATTGTAGAGGAGTAACTTTCATGTGCAATTCAAATTAAATACTTGACAGCATAAATTGATTAGTTTACCATTAAGATAGTTTATGTAATTTTGATGGTAAACATGAATATTATATTTACAGAATATATAAAAGAGATAAGAAAGCAATTAGAACATATGAGTACAAAAATTCAATGAAACAGAAAAGAGCAACAGAAGGAAATACAGAAAAGTAAAAAGAAAAATTCAAAAATGCCAATCATAGGTACTGGGAATGTGGCTTAGTGGTAGGGTGTTTGCCCAGCATGAATGAAGCTCTGGGTTCCATTCTTCAGTAGCACATTAACAGAAAAAGCCAGAAGTGGAGCTGTGGCTCAAGTGGTAGAGCAGTAGTTTTGAGCAAAAGAAGCTCAGGGACAGTATGCAAGCCCTGAGTTTAAGCCCCAGAACTGACAAAAAAAAAATGCCAATCATAAGAACTGTGATTCTAGCATTAGACAGCTAGATCACACTGATTGAAAATCATAAATTGAGTCGAGCATGGTGGCTCATGTCCATAACCCTAGCTACTTCAAAAGAAGTAAAAAAAAAATTTACGAGACCTCATTTCACCTGATAAAAGCTAGATGTCAACCCCACATTGAAGGAACTGTAAATAGGAGGATCACAGTCCTATTTGGCCCATGCATAGACAGGAGAATCTCTGAAAAAAAGTAAAGCAAATGTTGTCAGGAACAGAGCTCAAAATTTGGAGAGCATCTGCCTCGCATATGTAATCACTTGGTTAAGAGCCCAGTGGGAGAAAAAGCACAAAATGCCTGAAAGGATGAAAACATAACACACAAATCTCAGCCATAAGCTTACTTTGTACCAAAGTATTCACAGAGGCTGTGTGATAGAATTATAAAGTTATTCTATGAAAATCTGGAACCTAAAGAGATCAGAGGTCACCACAGTGTTAAAAAATATGTCACAAGGGGAAGAAAAGATATTATATGTCTTTCATATTATATATTAGGTATCTTCACCAGGAAGATACAATTATTCCAAAGAGCTGAAACTAAGGTGATAGCATTCAATGTATTAGACAAAGTTTGGCAGAAATAAAGGTAAAGATAGAACGATCCAGACAGAAACTCCATAGACAAAAGGAAAAAATCAAGCAACAACACAGAGTAAGCAGATTTAATAAACACAAAACACCTTTTCCAATGTAACCAAGGGCTCATCTGTCAACAGAATAAATACACAGGGAACATTTTCCAAGATAGGACTATATTAGACTATAAAACAAGTGATAACAAAAGAGATTGAAATGATAGATAGTATCTTCTTTAGCCACAGGGGAAAGAAACTAAAACTCAAGAGCTAAAAGAAAACAGGAAAATTCTTAATTCTATGGACATTACATAGATTAAAGAAGAAATCACAAAAGAACTTAGGCGTCTCTTAACAGTATACTTCATCTTGCATGTGATCATCTGGTATTTAAATTCTGCTCATTTGATTATACATAAAAACAAATCTTTATTTTTATATTTATCAGTGCTATTTTATTTAATTCTTATTTCATTTGTTTCTCCAATTACTTCTCCCCTCTGGATTTGCATTCTCTTTCTTTGAGTTATTTTTGTTTATGGTCCATGAATGAATGGTGTTTTTTTTCTGGGGAGGGCGAGGAGGGCCTGTGTGTGTGTGTGTGTGTGTGTGTGTGTGTGTGTGTGTGTGTGTGTGTGTGTGTGTGTGTGTGTGTGTGTGTGTGTTTATGTGTGTGTGTGTGTGTGTGTGTGTGTGTGTGTTCATGTTTGCTTGCATATGTGCAAGTGAATGTCTTTATTCTATCCATGGCTGTGAATTCTGGGATAGCTGGGTATATAAGTTTAGGATGACAGTTTTGGTTTCTTTTCCTGAGCCCTTTGATAATATTCCACAAGCTGGCTAACCTTGAATTTTGCTGATAAAAAGTTCTAACACTGAAAACTACTTATGTTTGCATCATGACTTTTTTATTCTTTTTCTTTTGTGTATGTTGAGTTTTTTGATCACTTTGAGAACTTGAAACATACAAACACACTCATTTTAAAGTCTCTTTCTTATTTCTCTTTTTCCTGTGATTACATATGCATGAGTTTTCCCTTGTGGTTTAAGTCTGCTGTCTCCTTATTTTTCTTGTCTTTCACAACATCTTTCTTGGGCAACTTCCAGAGGAGTCTTATGCAACTTCTGATTACTGGCACTCTCTCAGGTTGGGGTGATGGGAAATTTTACAGATCGTTTTGGGCTAGGACCTATGAGAAAGCTAATTCCAGTGGTGTGTGTGTGTGTGTGTGTGTGTGTGTGTGTGTGTGTGTGTGTGTGTGTGTGTGTGTGTGTGTGTGTGTGTGTGTGTGTGTGTGCATGTGTGTGTGTGTGTGTGTGTTCGTGTGTGCGTGCATGCATGCCAATCATGGGTACTGTTCTTGAGCTTTATTGCTCAAGGCTAGTACTCTACCACTTGAGCCACAGTTCTGCTTCTGGGTTTTTGGTCATTCATCAGAGATAAGAGTCTCACAGACTTTACTGCCTGGGCTGGCTTCAAACCAGAATCTCCAGATCTCAGCCTTCTGAGTAGCTAGGGGTACAAGCATGAGCCACCATCACTTGGCTAGTTCCAATTTTGATATTATTTTTTTCTATTTGGTGATCTTTGGAATACTTCTACCAATGTAAATTTGGGATCAGCAAATGGAGGAGTAAGACAACCATCTCTGATTGGTAACTGTACACGTACTAATGATCTCAAGTGTCATTGACAAGTAGATAAAGATGTCAGAGAATTTGGGACTCCAAGCATATAACAGAGCAGCAGTAATTTCATTTTATGATCTATACTAAAATCCCAGCTACAATAGTGATGAAGAGAAGTCCTTGATGAGTTTTGTATGTGGCCTGAAAAATGATAGCCACAAGTACACAATACTGTACTCTTCCAGAAGTAACTTGACTTCTATTCCTTGATATTTTTTTTTCTTGAGCTTATTTCTCATCTGGCTATTTCTAGTTCTTTATATCTTACCTACCTCTTTTAAATTCATCTCAAGTTCACTATGTAGCACTATGTACTGTAAACTGTGTTGAGAGTAAGAGCAGGGGCTTCTTCCCTGTCAAGTCTGCCCTCTCATGCCTATTTCCATAGTCTACCTTTTTTTGAGTGTCTCCTTCTGCTCTTCTCTCTCTATTTGCCTTTCTATGTCACCCTATTCAGATTCCACAGATAGTATGTCTGACTGGTCTTTCCAATAACCATCATCTTGGGGGCTGAGATTTCATGCTAGACAACTCATGTTAGCAATTATTTATGAATTTACTGCTCTTGGGCCAGTTCAAGTTACTCAAAGAAAGAGCTAAATGAGCTTTCTTTCATTTAAGAATACGTTAGGACTTAAAAAGATGTTACTACTGGTAGACATTTTCCTTAACATATCCAATACACCCTGCAATGCAGGGCACAAACATAAAATTAGTAGTAGTTCACATGTTACTTAAGAAATAAGAATATGTGTCACATAACAGACATGCAACTTTTTGTCACTAGACCCAGTGCCTTAGTGAGTAAATGATGTGTGGTTTCATAGAGTCTCTTTATTCATGTGACATTTTTAATCCCTCAACTTTTCACTGCAGAATACTGAGAAGGGTATTGACTATGAATGCTTCACAAGTTGGTCTGAGGACAGCCTAGCAAGACAATAAAACATGTGAAAATATTTTGAGACTGTGAAATGTTATAAAAATTTGGTTTATTGTCATTGCCATAATATAAAAAGAACAAACACAATATATAACTTGCAAGATCATTCGTTTTGTCTTCATCTGTGCTGATAAAATAATAGGGCATATTAGTCATCAAACTATTCTTAATATGTCATAGCATCATAATATATCAACAGGGTCACAAATACAACCAATTAGAAACCATGTGCATACGCAATGCCATGAACGGGCCTGATTTACTAGGAAAATTGGAGCCAGATTTAGTTGATTTTCATCCTGATTCTACCACTTACTGGCTGTTTGATCTTTGATTAAGATGGTTTCCTGAATCTATTTTTTCTCACCTGTGAAGTAGAGATTCTAGTTTTTGTGATCTCTGGGATGATTAATGGCTTGATAGATGTGAGTAAGGGAATGCAGACCTTGCTACTTTTTATCTCCCTTTCTTCTAACAGTCCCTTCTGCCACCTACACACAATCAGTTGTAAAAAAAACTCATGGTCAAAGAGACAGAAAAAGATTATAGAGTAGGAAGTATTGTTTTATTCTGAGAATAATATCCACAAATATGATTATTTTAAAGTATACAGCAGTACCATTTTCAGAATTAGTCTATTGTTATCATTTTTAAGTACAACTCATGTCAATGTACGCATGTACATGAGTGCAACTCATGTCAATTCTTTCACTAGTGTCTCTTATTAATTTAAACCACTATAGATGCCCCTAGAGAGGTCAATCTCTGGGGGGTTTTTGTTTTTGTTTTTGTTTTTTGATGTTCAGTCACTGTATCCTGTTTTACACAATTAATGCATTCCCTAAATAAAACATATGGTTTAGGATTTGCCAGATTAAGGTACATTTAGAAAAACAGCATCATATGTTGTAGACACACTGTTGACTGTGATTTTATTACTTGCCTGAGGAAGAAATTGTGTCTCCTGCATTATTTCAGTAAATTCTTCAAAAGACAATATCTTTTACAAAAACAATGAACACCATAAGCCCTAATCCGTGTTTGCAAAGTTTGAAAGCAATTGTGCACTGTACTTGGAGACATTTTCTTTGTAACCTTTCATTTTTTTTGCTCTGGGTTGTAACTCAGTTAATGATAATTAATTAACTGATTTATAGCTCTGAATAAAAAGTTGCAAATCCTGAATGAAATGTATGGAAAGTTCTCCGTAAGTTGAAGTGGTCTGATTAAATGTAATAGGAGGAAGTCCTTTGAAAGATTTTTCACTTTAAACTTTCCTTTGTTTCTTTCAAGGGCAGATTTTGTCTTAAGACTGTGTGACTTGGGTTGAGTATGGGCACTGTCGTAATTGAATGAACCTTTAATTGTAGACTTCGGCTTTCGGAAGGAAGAAGAATTTCCCTTTAATTATCTTTGGTTAATTATCTCTGCATTAATGGCCTGACTGCTGTTATTCATCATATTCAAAGCATAAATAGAGGGTGAGTGCTGGGGAGAATACTCTTAGACAAAGTCTTTTTCTCTCTATTGTGGAATAGACCTTCTGTTTCTTCCACATTTTTTTTTGTCAGTCATGGGACTTGAACTCCGGGCCTGAGCGCTTTCCCTCAGCTCTTCAGCTCAAGACTAGTGCTCTACCAGTTGAGCTACAGTGCCACTTCCTAGACCTTCTGTTTCTAATGTGGATTTTACACAACCCCATAATTCTCAGGATCTTGGGATTTGATGACAAGAGATGCAACTTTTGACAACATTGATTATGTTAGCTATGGTTGATTACTTATAAGTGGGAAATGTCTATTCCGCTTGTTTTCAGAAATAAGTAGAAAATGTATTGGTACACATGGTGTACAAGTCTAGAAGTAGAAATTACTTGGATGATGTTTGATCCAAGGACTGGAAATAGAGATAATCTCTCTTCTACTCTTGGCCAATTTCCTGTTTCTCTCTTGTGTTGGCTTAATTTACATGATTTCTTACTCTACAGTAAAAAGATATTTGTAACTCCTGTTTTCTCAGCTACTTCACGGTGAGAGGATTTTCCTCTGTCAAACTTGAAGAGTAATCCTTGTTAAAGTCCTTTGAGCTAGTTTAGAGTGTGTGCTTTCTCTAAACTAATTACTGCAGTCAGGAGACTACTATTCATTAGACACACTTAAGTCTACTCTTTTTTGGATATTACTTTAAACTTTGAACATGACTGACAGAAGAAAAAGCAGAATGCCCTAAGATCTCCAAAAGCTACATCTATGGAAAAGACCAATAAATATGTGGATATAAAAAATGTATTAGTCATGCATTTGTCAAGGATGTGACATTAGTATTTTTCTGAAATTCTGAACAAAAGTTCCTAAGCTGAACATCTGGCTCACTTATAAGATGTGGAATAGTAGATATTAGAAACAAAGTCGAGGAAATTGCTGAACTGTACGATAATTTGAAGATATGAATTGGCTGGGTTTTTTTGTGGCTGATTCTCATGGTAATGATCTCTAGACAGTGTCATGTCCGATAGGATAGGATACATCAGATACAAGGTATCCCAGAGATAAGCATTTGAAATGAATCCAGAAACAAATGTGGAGTGAAATAAAAATGTTAATAGTCAATAGTAAGTGAACATGTCTAGACTGTTGTTTTAAAATGGATTATAAACTACTACAATATGGGAAAACTTGGAGAATATGGAAGACTTAAGAGCAAGCATTATCCTCTTAATAAAATAGTAATAGTGAGCTACACAGCATGTCTATACATCACTGTAAACAAGAAAGGAAGAAAGAATCTAATTTTTATCTCCAGCTCTTCCATTAACTTGGGTCATGATGGAGCCTCAGATTTGCATGTGCTCCTGACAAGAGTCTGATTCTTTTCTAGACATAGAATTTTTCTACTCATAGCTTCTGCTCATTTTTCTTACTATAGTATTTTTGGGACCAATTCCATTATGCTCTGTCTCTATTTATATCAGTGATCGCTACAAAAATCCCAAGAATCTATAGTCACCACAAAATCATTTGAGTATGCTTCTTGTAGGATTCTTATCTCCCCAAACTAGTTCCAACGAGATCTCAGCCTTGCTCCACCAGATTGATTGCATAATTAGTGTTATATGAATGTAAACTTCTTGGAGTATCTTTATTTCTTGCATTATAATTCACTCATGAGTCTGTACTTCATTTTTTTCTAACCTCACTCACTCTCCTCTTTAAACCTAAAACATCTTCACTAGTTCCCCAAATATTCACAGTAAATAAGCAACAAAATCTATTCTCTTTTTATATTTGTATTATTTTCTTACTCTGATGAAAAAAGATTCTCTTTTAGCCCTGTCAGGTGTCAACTCTCCTCTTCCTATTCCCTGTGCAAAACTAGATTCCAGTGAAATAAATACTGTCATTTCAATATGTTACTACTTATCAATGATTTCTTTCTCTTCCATAATTCCTCCAGCTTTAGATTTCATATTTGTTACTGGATTGATTTCACAATTTGGTCATTTCCTGATCCCTGATCCCACCTTTTTTCTTCTTCTCACTATCATTCCCTGAACAGTGTCAACTTAATTCTTGATGATAAAATTAATGCCATAGATTAATGTCTATTATTTTGTTTCTCATTTCCTTGATCTCCTCCTCCCCACAATATACTTATTTCTAATTTACCTCATTACCTCTGTGACTTTATTTTACACTTGACATTGTAATGTTAATGAGCCTTGACTTCTCCACAAACTGTTATATGTTTTCCCTTTCTCTCTGTCACAGCTTGCTAATAGTGCTACAATTCTGACTATCTTACAAAGACCGCTAATCTACAGTTCTTAGCAATTTTCCTTAGTCTGCACTTGCTTATCTCATTACTCTTTACATGGCTTAAATCTACTTTCCATCAACATACTCATGCCTTGCTATGTGTTTTCCATCCTCATCCAGGCACCTGACTCTCCACCTACACTCCTGGACATGGGCAGCCAATACGATGGAGAAAACTCACCCAAACTTGCTGACTGGGTTCATAGTTTAATGATCACCATTATTATGTAGATTTTATTTTTCCCCAATTAATCCCACATTGTTTGACCCTACTGTTTTTTTCCACTTTCCTACATGAAAACGTCTATTTTTCATTTTGTTAGCATATATGCTAAATATAAAGATTTCAACATGAGGGGCTGGGAAGGTGACTCAGTGGTAGAACGCTTGCCTTGCATGCATGAGGCCCTGGGTTGGATTCCTCAGCACCACATAAGCAGAAAAAGCCAGAAGTGGCGCTGTGGCTCAAGTGGTAGAGCACTAGCCTTGAGCTGAAGAGCTGAGAGACAGTGCTCAGGGTCAACGTTCAGCCCCCATGACTGACCAAAAAAAAAAAGAAGAGATTTAATCATGACGGTTTAATACATTCATATAATGAATTTTGATCAAATGTACCCATTCCATTAGTTACTTTTATCATGCCTTTCCTATCTGTTCTTCCTTTCCTTTCCACATGCCTAATATTCACCTTGCACTGTCGTTGCCTCCCCTGACTGCTCTGATTCCATATATGAGAGAAAAAAATGCAATAATTTTGTTAGAGAGACTTTCTTCATTCAATATGAGTGTCTCCAGTTTCCCTGAATTTTCTGGGGAAAAAAAATCACATCATTTTTTTTTGAGAAGATTATTTTATACCTGGCCCTTTTGTCTCAAATCTACCACTCAACATCCCTTCTCATATCATTCTATATTGATGTCTGTGACTACCATTAAATTTACACAAGAGGAATGTAGTATCTGCTTTCCTTTTCCACCATTCCTCTTGCTTTGAACTCTTCTTTCAGTTCATTCTTCTCTACCCTGTAGCTTTAATTTCCCCTTTCTTGTGAACCTAATGTGAAGGAAAACACACAGATAACGTCAAGTTTAAAGTATCATTTGGAAGTAAAGCCTTATTTTTTTATTCTCATTAATACAGAAAAAATAACCAACAAGATACTTCTTGAATCCATTTTATACCTCTATAACTCCAGTAACAATCCCACTTCTTCATTCATTTCTCTAGTCGGATTCTTTTGAAAATTAGTTGGCTTCTGGATGTAACTATTTTTCTACTCTTTCAGAATTTCACCACTTTGGATTTTGCTCCCACTGCTCCACAAAACTTTTCTTATAACCTTTGCCAATGATGAAATCAATGGTCAATTCTCAATCGTGATTTTACTTGACCTAGCCCCTTCACTCCATATATTGATCATTTTCTTCACCTCAAAGCAATCTTTATTTGACTCCCAGGGCTCTACATTCATCCAACATGTTTTCTTCTCCTTTCCAAGAAGTCATTGGTCTTGACTGATTATATGGTTATTTCTATTACTTTGATATTTCCATTATTCGTGGACATTTTTTCCAAATAAACACCATTTCTCTAGTGATTATAATGATTTCAATATAACTATATTCTGCATTTGCCTTTCTACTGAATGTCAGCTTCTTATCACTGTTTCCATCGAAATATTATGCATTTGAAGTCTAAGAGCAACTTAGACTGAAAAGCAAAGCTAACCCAACACCTAAACAGACAAAAGAAAACTTATGCCTCCAATCTTTTCCCACCATCAGAACTACAGCTCCATTGTTTCAGTTGCTCACACCAAAACTTCAAAATATTACCATCCTATCAGAAAATCTTGTCTTTGAAACCTTCAAGCTCCATGGTTTGCAAGCACTTGCCATGACTTCCTAGCATCATTTTTATCCAAATCTCCATTGTCTTTTACTTTATTTGTTGAGGTAGCTTCTGGAGCACTCCCTCCCTCCCTCCCTCCCCCCTCCCTCCCTCCCCCCCTCCCTCCCTCTCTCCCTCCCTCCCTCCCTCCCTCCCTCCCTCCCTTCCTCCCTTCCTTCCTTCCTTCTTTCCTTCCTTCCTTCCTCCCTTCCTTCCTTCCTTCCTTCCTTCCTTCCTTCCTTCCTTCCTTCCTTCCTTCCTTCCTTCTTTCTCTAAAGTTTATTCTGCACAAAATGAGCAGAGTATTATGCTCAAAGTGGCTCCTGTTGCTTCCCATCTAGCATCTTGAAGAGATTTCAACTTAGAAATTTCTTGTGAGCTTCCTAGTTTCTTTCTGTTGTTTACATTTTTATGGATTCCAGAGATACTGTACTTTCAGAAGCATCTAGAAGATTCTTTTGTCTCTTCATACTGTTTAGATTCAGCCATGAGAGGCTCTAGGCAGTTATGTGTGGGCAGAAGGGAGCGACTCCAGAGGTTCTCCTCACTTCTGCTTACTCAAATATTGAGCTGGGCCTCAGCTGCTGTCCACAGCTCACCACATTCATCTTGAATATACATTTTTCTAATGTGGGAGGGAGAAGGGAAATAACAAAATGCTGAAATAAGGATACAGGATGACTCATTGTTACAATGAGATGTACAAGACACACTTTATAGGGTAGGGGTGGGGAGGGAGGCGTTGGGGAGGTGGGGAGAAAAGGGATGGTAGGGGGAAAACAAAGGAGGGATAGGAAATGGACTCATTACCTTGCTCATGTAACTGTAACCCCTCTGTACAGTATCTTTACAATAAAATCTATATTTAATTTTAAAAATGATGCTGGTTGTTAGGAAATGGAAAGACTTGGAAAAAATTATAAGTGAAGTAAGCCAGGCCCAAAGAAACATAGGTTCCCATGGTTTCCCTTATTTGCAATAACTAGTATATGTCTGAGACAAGCAGAACAGGTCAGATAAGTTGATGTTAGGTGAAATGAACCCCAAGTTAAGGACTCAAATGGCTATTCTTTTTTGCTATTGTTTCTAACATATTTATAATATATTTCTTTGTTGTTTTGTATGTCCCTCCCCCACGGAATAACTCCTGTTTTCACTGTATTTAATGTTGATATAATTTATGGAGGGGAAGGGAAAAAAACAAATCGTTTAACTAGGGATACAGGTGGACCCATTGCAACAATGAGATGTACAAGTTGTTATGTTGAAAAAACGAACTTAACAACTTTGGTGGGGGATGGGGGGGAGGACCGGATGGAGAGGAGGGAGGAGTATGGGAAGGGAGGGAAAGGGAAACAAGGAGGAGGCAGCAATGCTTGATAAGAAATTTATTCATTATCTTGCCCATGTAATTGTAACTCCTCTGTATGGTATTCTCCCAATTAAAATAAACAAACAAACAAATAAATATGCTGGTTTCCTTATAACTTTTCTGGGCCTCAGTACAGATGCCTCCTGTGGTTAATATTACTGATGTTATAGTATTTCATAGTAGACTTTTATTTGTTTGTTTTTGTGCCAGTACTGGGACTTGAACTCAATGCCTGGGTCTGGGTGCTGTTCCTTAATTTTTATTTTATTTTATTTTGGTCAGAGGGTTTGAACTCTGGGCCTGGGACATTGCCCCTGAGCTCTTCAACTTAAGGCTAGTGCTCTACCATTTGAACCACAGCATCACTTCTGGTTTTCTAGTGATTAATTGGAGATAAGAGTCTCATAGACTTTCCTGGCTGAGCTGGCTTTGAACCATGATCCTCAGATCTCAGCCTCCTGAATAACTAGGATTACAGGTGTGAGCCACTGATGCCTGGCCCTTAGTTTTTGATTGTTATTTTTCAAGACTAGCTCTCTACCATTTGAGCCACACCTCTACTTCCTTTTTTAAATTTATTTTTTTCCTTTGGTAGTTAGTTGGAGATACTAGTCTCACAGAATTTTCTGACCAGGCTATCTTCAGTCTGCAATCCTTAGATCTCAGCTTGTTGAGTAGCTAGATTACAGGTGTCAAGTTTATTTACATGCTTATACACAGTACATTTATAAAACTATCCTTAAAGTATTGTTTCAGTAGTTTATGTGTACCCTGTTGCTGAGACTATGATCTGTACATTTGTCAATTAAGTTAAAAGAAACATCACTAGATGTGATATAGAAGGAAATAAAAGATTGTCAACCCTTTTCTGGTGTCTCTGAGCTTGTGGTATGTTCTCTCATGTGTTTCTAATCAAACCACTGAGTTTCTTGTTTTCTTTTTTGACCTATTAGGGATTTTATACTCACAATGTATTCTCTTTCTTATTTAGATTTCTCCTTCTTATTTAGATCTTCACATAAAGCCATTTTCTCAGTGGAACTTTCTATAAACAATACTCAGAATTGAAGGTCTCATACCAAGGACATGCATTTGCTTTAATTAATTCTATTATATAACACACTCTGTGTTTTTCCTTATCAGAGTTTTATTTTGTCTTGTGTTTTTCCATGTTGTAGATCAAACCCAGAGTTTTGTACTTACTAGACAAGTGGTTTACCACCGACCAACATGAAAACCCCAAACTTTCAAACTCTTGCTAATAGAATGTATGCTTGAGTAGAGCAAGGATTTGTGGCTAGGTGAAGTGACTCTTTCTTGTAATGTTTGTAATCCTTGCTTTTGGAGCAAAGAGGTTCAAGACCAACCGGAATAAAAAGTTTACAAGACCCCCTCTCAAACATTAAAAATGGGCTTATCCTAGAATTTGAAAGCACAAATAGAATTATAGTTCAGTCTGGTCAGTGCATAAAAGTAAGACTCTAATGAAGAAGTAAAGTAAAAATGGCTTGAAAACTGACTTAAGTAGTAAAGTTCCCAGCTAGCAAACCCAAAGACCCAGGTTCAGACCTAAGTGCTGTGAAAAGAAGGAATTTGTTTCTTATCTTCATTGAGAATCCTAGTTTTTAGAATAACCTTCGGCTCAGAGTAAATAGGGAATGAATGAATAAATGAGCAAGAACACAGAAAAATCCTATATAATATTTAACAGGAAAGAAAATGTTTTCTGCTGATGACATCACAAAAATGGTATTTGAGAATCACCTTAAAAAGTGGCATAAGTAAAGAGCTTTCCCCAGCTCTCTTTAATAAACAGAATCTAACTTGGGGTAAAGTACAAAGAATATAATCTGATGCTAAGCAAAATGAACCCCAAGATAGGGACACAAGAGGTTTTATCTTTGTTGCTGTTATTTTAATGTACTGTGTGATTTTTTTTGTTTCTTTGTATATTCTTCCCCCATGGTACAACCCCTGTTGTCACTGTATTTGATTCTGGTGCCCTGAATGTTGTATATACATTTTTCTAATGTGGGGAGGGGAAGGGAAATAACAAAATACTGAAATAAGGATAGAGGATGACCCACTGTAACAATGAGATGTACAGACAGTATGTTGAAAACTAATTTTACAAGTTTGCGGGTGGGGCGGGGTGTGGGAGAGGGGAGAGAGGAGTTGGGGTGGTGGGGAGGAAATGGATAGTAGGGAAAAAACAAAGGAGGGGGTAACAATGTTCCATAGGAGATGGATTCATTACCTTATGTAACTGTAACTGTAACCCCTCTGTATAGTATCTTTACAATAAAAATATATATATTAAAAATAAAAAAGTACAAAGAAGGCTTGGAAGCAGAAGAAAGTGATTATCTGATGATAGGCTGAGGTTAGAAAATGGAGAACCATAATGCCAGCTAAAACAAACCAAAACATATTCTTCCTGTAGAAAATAGTAGAAGTGTGATGGTCAGAATTCCATTCTTGATTGACGTGGGGAGAGGTACAGAGAGTTTTAAAAGTTATGCTGGAGTTGGTAAGGAAACTCTGAAATTGTTAAGTCCTAAACCTCTGCAGTTGTGGTGAGCATAGAGAAGAGAGATGTAAGGTGCATTGTCTTGCAAGCATTTACTGGCCCACTGAGGACAATAACAGCACAGGAGTCGTTTGTGAGAGCTGATCTCATAATTAACACCTGACCCATATCAACCCAAAGTACTTTATTTCTTTGTTCTAATCTCATCTGGAATTTAAACAGTAAAACTGTTTAGTTTTTTTTTTTGATTCAATTCATTAGCCAGAAATACTCCATGATATGCTGTAGGTAGAAAGTACTTATCGCGGGCTAGTTGCCTGTCATTTTGAGCCTATTTAATATGAAGATAGCAAACTGAACATCTGCCGATGAGCCTGATGTAGATCCCAGCATTGGCTGTTATTGCAGATTAAGAGGTGCAGGAAGACCATCCTTAATGGTGGGTGGCAACCAGGCCAGGCATGGTACATTTGAAATCCTTCCTGCCCTTAGTTGGCCATGGCTCATTTGTCCTCAAGTAATGCCCAGGGCCGACTTTTCTGGTGCTGGTTATTGTGTTGGGAGCCCCAGGATGCCAATATGCAATGCATTTCATACTATGATGAAAACAAACCCTGAAGTGATGCCTTTGATAACATTGCATCTAAAATGAAAGGGAATAGAGGAAGGGAGAAAGGCTTTGTAAAATTTTGCTCTTAATAACAATTGTCACCTATTTAATTTGCCGAAACATTAGGGAGAGAAATTTAGATTTGCTAGTTACCAAGGTAAGTGTTCAAGTTCGAGACTATCTATCTATCTATCTATCTATCTATCTATCTATCTATCTATCTATCTATCTATCTATCTATCTATCTATCTGTCTGTCTGTCTGTCTGTCTGTCTGTCTGTCTGTCTATCTATCTATCTATCTATCATCTATCTATCGTCTCTTCAATGGAGCTATAGGATAGCAGATGAACACAACTATAGATGTTTGTGCTCCAATAAGAGAAGTATTATGAATTATATAAGTGCAAGAGATAAAATATACAACTCTGCCTGAGGAAATTCCAGATTTGAGAATGTTTGATCTGACTGTGAAGCACTGTAAGAACTTTTCTTTGACTAAAGCAAAGAACAGGTATTCCATGAAGAAGCTCTGAGTTAGCACTGGCACAAAGGCTACATGAGTATATGGCATGTTCAAGAAATAGAATGAATTGTATCTAGGTATCTTAAATTCTTGAGAAGCAGAGGAAAAGAATTTTGAATCACTTTTTGGAAAAGTAATGATTTTGGATTTCCTGGAACCAGTCATATGTTTTTAGCTGAAATACACATATTAGTTTTGCACTGATGGTTTTATACCAACCCTTTGAATACATTATTTGAATTTTATTGATGGCATAGTTAGTACCATAGAGAGTTTCATAGCAAAAGAACTAGCCTTGGAATTTACATTTGAATCTACTACTTACACCTCATGTAATTTCAAAATCAGGTGCCATATTTTGAGTGGAGAAGGAATTGTGAAATACATTATGTATATATATATATGTGTGTGTGTGTGTGTGTGTGTATATACTATATACTATATATATATACATTATGTATATATATACCATATATATAGTGTGTGTGTGTGTGTGTATATGCTTCTGGGGGGTTGTATAGGTAAGGGATAAGGGCATATAGCTATTGAGAAGACTGAAGGTGACTGTTTTTCAATTAATTTAGACCTTGAGATTTTAATTATTTAGATAAATTGAAAGCACCACGGTAAATTTATAAACTGATCATTTGTAATTTCAGTGTATCTTCTATGGTGGTAGGCAGTGGCAGTAGACAAAGGAGAAGACAGTTACTCACTTTTGGAAGTGAGAAATGAATTCTGTAAGAACTACAGTATCAACTGGGTGTTGGTGGCTCATACCTGTAATCTTAGCTACTCAGTAGGCTGAGATCAGAGGGTTATTCTTTGAAGCCAGACTGAGAAGGTAAATTTGTGAGACTCTTTTTTTTTAATTTAAATTTTTATTTTTTTGTGAACATACTGTACAGAGGGGTTACAATTACATGGACAAGATAATGACGAGACTCTTATCTCCAAAAAACTACTCAGAAAAAGTCAGAAGTAGGACTGTGGCTCAAATGGTAGAGTGCTAGTCTTGAATCCAAAGAAGCTCAGGTAATGTGCCCAAGCCCTGATTTCAATGTCCAGGACCAGCACAATAAAGAGGAAAGAAAGAAAGACAGATGGACAGAAGGAAGGATGGAAGGAAGGAAGGAAGGAAGAAAGGAAGGAAGGAAGGAAGAAAGAAAGAGAGAAAGAAAGAAAGAGAAAGAAGGAAAAAGGAGAAACTTCACTTGAGAGTATTAATGTGATTAGTTATACCACAGAAATTTGTTTTCTTTTCTTCCCGACTGCAGATTTAAAAAAGTACAATCTCTTTCATTATTTCTAAACTGTGAGAACAGAATAAAAAAAAAATATATTATATATATTTCAAAGTGGCTGAACAAGTTTACACTCCCACCAACAATGCAGTAGAGTTCCTTTCTGTCCACATCCCTTCCAGCATCTGTTGTTGTTAGAGTTCTTGATTTTTGCCATTCTAACTGGGGTGAGGGGGTATCTCAGTGTTGTTTTGATTTGCATTTCTTTTATGGCTAGAGAGGTTGAGCATTTCTTCATGTGTCTATTGGCCATCCTTTTTTCCTCTTCAGAGGAGTTTCTCTTTAAGTCTTTAGCCCACATATTTACCAGTCAGTTGTTTCTTTGAGGATTTGTTGTTGGGGGATTTAATTTTTTGAGTTCCAAGTATATTTTAGATATGAGACCCTTGTCCGTTGTATGGCTAGTGAGGATCTTCTCCCAATCTGTGGGCTTTCTATTGATCTTGCTAGCTATATCCTTTGCCCTGCAGAAGCTCTGCAACTTCATGCAATCCCATTTGTCCAACCTTTCTTTGATTTGTTGTGTTTTTGAGTCTCTATTAAGAAAATTTTGGCCCATGCCAAGGAGACCTAGGGTTTCTCCTATTCCATCCTGTAATATTTTCAGTGTATCTGTTTTGACTTTAAGGTCTTTGATCCATTTGGAGTTGATTCTGGTACAAGGTGGTATATAAGGATCTAGCTTTAGTTTTCTACAAGTAGTAAACCAATTTTGTCAGCACCATTTACTGAAGAGGCTGTCTTTCTTCCATTCTATTTTTTTAGCTCCCTTATCGAAGATTAGATGGCTGTAGGTCTGTGGGTTCATTTCTGGGTTTTCAATTCTATTCCATTGGTCCTGAGGTCTGTTCTTGTGCCAGGACCAAGCTGTTTTGATTACCATGGCTTTGTTGTAGAGTTGGAAATTTGGTATTGATATTCCTCCAGCACTGTTCTTTTTGTTGAGGATCATTTTTGCTATTCAGGGTCTTTTATTGTTCCATATGAATTTTTGGATTGAAGAATGAGGTTGGAATATTGATAGATATCTCATTGAATTTGTAGATAGCTTTGGGAATTATTGCCATTTTCACGATGTTGATCCTTCCAATCCAGGAGCATGGGAGGTTTTCCACTTTCTAAGTTCTGTTTTGATTTTCTTTTTCAGGTTTTTAAAGTTTTCATCATAGAGGTCCTTCACTTCTTTGGTTAAGTTAATTCCTTAGTATTTTATTTTTTGGGGGGCTATTACAAATAGAGTTGCTTTCCTGATTTCAGCCAGGCTTTTCTTATTGTTAGCATACAGAAAAGCCATTGATTTTTGAGGGTT
This sequence comes from Dipodomys merriami, assembly GCF_024711535.1. NCBI lineage: Eukaryota > Metazoa > Chordata > Mammalia > Rodentia > Heteromyidae > Dipodomys > Dipodomys merriami. The sequence goes on along the minus strand of NW_027203381.1, from coordinate 64,172,530 downwards.
AATTTTATACCCTGCTACTTTGCCAAAGTTTTGAATCAGCTTGAGTAATTTGGGAGTGGAGTCGATGGGATTCTTTAAATACAAGATCATGTCATCTGCAAAGAGGGAGAGTTTTGCTTCATCTTTCCCTATTTGGATCCCTTGTCCCATTTGTTAGGAAATGGAAAGACTTGGAAAAAATTATATTAAGTGAAGTAAGCCAGGCCCAAAGAAACATAGGTCCCATGGTTTCCCTTATTTGCAATAACTAGTATATGTCTGAGACAAGCAGAAATGGTCAGATAAGTTGATATTAGGCGAAACGAACCCCAAGATAAGGATTCAAATGGCTTTTCTTTTTTGCTATTGTTTGTAACATATTTATAAGATGATTTCTTTGTTGCTTTGTATGTCCCTTCCCCACGGTATAACCCTTGTTTTCACTGTAGTTGATGTTGGTATAATTTGGGGAGGGGAAGGGAGAAAACAATTTGTTTAAATAGGGATGCAGGTGGACTCATTGCAACAATGAGATGTACAAGATGTTATATCAAAAAATGAACTTTACAACTTTGGTGGGGGGGTGCTGGATGGGGGAGATTGTAAGGGATGGGAAGGAGAAGCAAAGGAGGAGGCAACCATGCTTGGTAAGAAATGTACTCATTACCTTGCTCATGTAATTGTAACCCCTCTGCCCTCTGTATGGTATTTTCACAATAAAAAAAAACTTATCAATTAAAAATAATAAAATAAAATATATATTTCACTTCACCTATTGACTCACATTCAGCTCCAGAGTCCATCTTTCCTCTTTGTCAACCATGTGGGCGGAGGGGAGGGAGAAGTAAAAGGGTGGAAATGAGGGAGAGGAGAAAGAGAAGTAGAAGGAGAGAGGGCATGGCTGCAAAGGATATAATGCTTTACCTTTATGCAATCTTTTACCAGGAAAAGAACATACTGCCCAGAACAAGGAAACTCTTATTTGGGGTGAAGTAACATTACAGCCAATTGATTTGCCTGGTTAGAGAAAAGTTAGGAAGTTAAAAATGGAAAGACTTGGAAAAAATTATATTAAGTGAAGTAAGCCAGGCCCAAAGAAACATAGGTCCCATGGTTTCCCTTATTTGCAATTACTAGCATATGTCTAGGATAATCCTACCAGACAAGCATAAAAAGTCAAAAGCTATGTAATATGACCATATAAGGTGATGCTAAGTAAAATAAACCCCAAGATATGGACACAAGAGATGTTTTCTTTGTTGTTGTCTTAATGTACTATTGATTTTTTGGTTTCTTTTGTATGTTCTTCCCCCTATGGTATAATTACTGTTGTCACTGTATTTGATTCTGGTGCCCTGCAACTTGTATATACATTTTTCTAATTTGGGGAGGGGAAGGGAAATAACAAAATGCTGAAACAAGGATAAAGGTTGACTCATTGACAATGAGATGTAAAAGACACTGTTGAAAACAAACTTTACAACTTGTGGTTCTTAACAGAACCAAATAGGATTGATAGCTGTTTATATAACTATGGAGGCTTCAAAATGTTCTATAAAGCCTTTGACATTCCTTATTTATAAAGGAAAAGGAGAATTTCCCAACTCTTAAGTTTGAATTGGTCTCTAGATCCATTTCTACCACATACAGCACTGAAAAGATGCAATGGTGGCCTAATACTCAGAGATCTACATCTGCAGTTACTCAAAAGGCTGATAGCAAAAGATCGAATTTCTGCCTAGGCAGAAAAGTCTGAATGACTTCATCCTCATTTAACCAGCAAAAATCCAGGCTAGAAGTATGACTCAGGTGGCAGAGCACCAGCCATGACAGCAAGTAAACAGAATGAGGGTGTAAGAACCTTGTTTCAAGCCCTGATACTGATATTAATAGAAAGAAGAAGAAGAAATGAGTTTTTCAAAGGTGTTACATCATTGGAAACTTCTAAATCAGAGTTCAACAAAATGAATACTAAGAAGCTAGAACATGTATTGTTGGGGGGAGAGGAGAGGTCAACAGAAGGGGAGGCAGACCAAGGCAGAGGAAAGATAGACACAAATAGCCATGATATTCAACATCCATCTGTGAAAGTGTAACTAGATTACTTGAGGAGATGGTGAGACTGGGAAAGATGAGAGAGAATGAAGGAAAGGTGATATTGATCAAGATGCATTGTACTCATAAACATTCCTGTGGAACTAAAACCCCTTTGTACAACTACTTGAAGATAACAAACAAGAGAAAAAAGTAATAATATCACTTTAAAGAGTAGGTCACTCAGGGCACATTTGCTTCTTTTTTATTCATTATTTTGTATCACATACTGGAAGATAAGAGTCTATGAATACTGAAGTGTCCCTATGTGGAAGTTCCAAAGGGAAGGTTCAAATAGCAAGGACCTAAGACTTCCTACCATTTTCCTTTTTCTTCTATATTTTTTTATTGTAAAAATACTATACAGAGGGGTTACAGTTACATGAGCAAGGTAATGAGTACATTTCCTATCCAGCATTGTTGCCTCCTCCTCTGTTTTTCCCCTACCAACCCTTCCCTCCTACCTCCACAACTACATCCCCCTCACCCCCGGCAAAATTGCTTAACTACTTGTAGAAAACTAAAGCTAGATCCTTTATATCACCCTGCACCAGAATCAACTCCAAATGGATTAAAGACTTTGAACTCAAAGCAGACACTCTGAAAACATTACAGGATGGAATAGGAGAAACCCTAGGTCTCCTTGGCACAGGCAGACATTTTCTTAAGAGAGACCCAGAAACACAACAAATCAAAGAAAGGTTGGACAAATGGGATTGCATGAAATTGCAGAGCTTCTGCATGGTTAAGGACATAGCTAGCAAGATCAATAGAAAGCCCACAGATTGGGAGAAGGTCTTCACTAGCCATACAATGGACAAAGGTCTCATATCTAAAATATACTTGGAACTCAAAAAATTAAATCCCCCAACAACAAATCCTCAAAGAAACAACTGCCTAATAAATAAGTGGGCTAAAGACTTAAAGGGAAACTTCTCCGAAGAAGAAATAAGAATCGCCAATAGACACATGAAGAAATTCTCAACCTCTCTAGCCATAAAAGAAATGCAAATCTAAACAACATTGAGATACCACCTCACCCCAGTTAGAATGGCTATAATCAAGAACTCTAATAAGGAGGGGATATGGCCAGAAGGGGACCCTACTGCATTGTTGGTGGGAGTGTAAACTTGTTCAACCACTTTGGAAAGCACTGTGGCAGTTCCTCAAAAGACTACTTCTGTCTTCTATGCATATGTATTGGGAACTGGGTCCTCTAGCACCCAGCAAGTCTCAGATGACCATAGCTGGGACACACGTTTTGATAATTTCGTTTGTAATGTTGTACAGGAATCATGCAGGTAAGCTTCTCCTGAATTTCTGTGCTATAACAATGTTTTGTTTGTTTTTGAAATTTCTGTGGGGTAAGTTCTTATGCAGCAGCAATGCAACTATTTTTCCTACTTCTTGCTTTTTCAGTAAGATGTTAGTGTCATAGTCTTTAGTGCTTACAATACTAAGAAATGGAGCTAGTGACATGGCTGAGGGCATCAAGCACTGGTTCAGTAAGGGTGAAGCATTGAGTCCAAATCAGTACTCCCCAAAAGAGAAGCAAATGTATTTTTTTATTCCCTAACTTTTATACATGAAGGATTATAGCTGCACTTTGTACCTTTTTAGAAAATATTCAGCAACTTAAGAAATTTCTCTTACACTCTATTCCCTGCCCCCAGTTTTCACTTGTAGCAGAATATAATGATGCAATTACAAGGATTTTAGAGGTTCGCATTTATTATATACTTTTACCCTTACAACAGTTGGATGAGGTAGATATTATTGTTCATTTGACATAGGAGGACGAATTTGAGAGCAAAAATTTGTTACTGAAAATTGCACATTGAATAGAAGGGTTACCGTTGCAAATGTCTTAGGATTCCAGTGTAATATTTTATACTATATACAACTGTAATGGATGTGACCATCTAAATTTATTTTCTAGGCCATCTTTGTATCGCTGTCATAGTTTATGTTTTCAATCTGATATTGTGGATCTTTTATTCATCTCCTTTCTCTCAGATTACTGAAGTATGGAAATGGACAAATAGGCTCTGATTACTTTCTTTAGAAGTTCCTTCTTAGAAATCAACTAATTGTTTTTGGCAATAACCAAGTTACTGCATATTATACAGTTTGTCATGTTTTAGACACTAATGAAATAAAAATAATAAAAGCTAGGGCTTTGGCCTCTTTGGCTATTCAGTTTAAGATTTACATAGATCACTTCTATAATTTTATTTGATTTAATTTTTATCTTATATAATTTCACAATAGAATGACCATGTGTATAACATGAAAACAGGATTGTAAAAAAGTAAATATTCCTGTATTCCTTGAATAAAGAATTCAGATTGTATATTTGGTAATAAATTCCAAGTTTTCTACTGTTCAATAAAGAATATGATAAGAATATTCTTAGATTTGGTTTTATTGTTTTGTCCCATATTTATAACATGTTTTCATTGACTAATATTCCAAATTTTATAAGTTCTTTACAGAGCAGTCCTTCATAAGAGCCAGAGTCTAAATAATTTGGGGAGTTTGGGCAGAATGGGTTAAACTGCAGTTAGTGCAATTTTCAGAAAGATGATGTTCAATTCTGGTTTATAACCACTTCTTCAAGGTATTTCCAGACATTATCAGGATAATCTATTATAAGCATTTGGTACAGAATATGAAAATTGAAATAAATTTGTGAACTGTTATATATGCCTTAGAATATTAAATAAAAATAAATGGATATCAATTTCATCTTACTTTTTCTTTTAAATAAAGTGATGGGTACTAAAAGCATTTGTCATCTAGGGAAGCACCGGGGTGAGCCTCAGTTTTCCAATTTATTTGGAATCTTTCTTTCTATGAAAGCATTTCTGAAGGTCATTCTTTCCATTTAATTATTTTAAAACATTGAACATGTCTACAGCAAAACCTTTGTGTAACAGCCTCAAAAGAGTTTTGCATATCAGTAGTCCCCTCGACAACACTGCCAAATAAAAAATTTTATTTGCTCAATATTGTAGCTTGTTGCCGGGCGCTGGTGGCTCACGCCTGTAATCCTAGCTACTCAGGAGGCTGAGATCTGAGGATCACGGTTCAAAGCCAGCCCGGGCAGGAGAGACTGTGAGACTCCTATCTCCAATAAACCACCAGAAAACCGGAAGTGGCGCTGTAGCTCAAGTGGTAGAGCGCTCGCCTTGAGCTGAAGAGCTGAGGGACAGCGCCCAGGCCCAGAGTTCAAGCCCCACGACCGACAAAAAAAAAAAAAATTGTAGCTTGTTAACATATTGTAGGACTCCTAACCACTAATCTTTGCCAAGGATCAAAGGAGAGTTTTTCCTTATAATTAAATGACACTCCACACCTTGGTTATAAAACAATTGAAATCTTTAATATGAATAGAATCCAAATTATAGAGGCAGTAGATGTAAGGATAATTGCAGGTTTCATAGTGCCCACACCAGCATTTGCCTCTCCTTCATCTGAACTTTAGCATGTTCAATTTGAATTCCCTGTGTTGCTCTTCAGATAAATGCATCAAGTGATGCTTCCTAATGACCGTGTTACATGCTCTGCTGTGTTCTAAATGTCTTCATTTCTTCTGAGGCTCCCTGAACATCCAAAATGAAATGGCTCATTTACAGATTGTTTCAGCATCACACTCTTGGAGAACTAAGTAAAGGGTGGAAAGTAACCAGTAATAGTAACTTTCAAGTGTGTGTGTGTGTGTGTGTGTGTGTGTGTGTGTGTGTGTGTGTGTGTGTGTGTGTGTGTGTGTGTGTAGTGTTAGTACTGAGGCTTCAACTCAAAGCCCAGTTGCTGTCTTACAACTTTTTGTTCAAGGCTGGTATACAACCACTTTAGACAAACCTCCACTTGTAGGTTTTTTCTGATTAATTGGAGATAAGTCTCCTGGACTTTCCTGTCTGGATTGGCTTTGAAACTCAATCCTCAGATTGAAGCCTTCTGAATATGTAGGATTACAGATGTGAGTAACTTTCAAAATGTTAAGCATGCTTCCTCTTAAACAGAAATTGTAGTTACTGTCATACATTCCTTCAACAACTTTTATTTGGGCAAGAATTTATGTACAATGTCTGTTCTTTTGTTTTTTATTTCAATACTTTGACAAATGAAGATGAGGTGTTGGCAGCAAAGTCCTTCTTTACTTCATTATCAAAATAGTTAAAATATCTCGATTTGAAGGTCTTTTAAAGCTGTATCAATATCTCAGTCCCATCTTATCTGTAGAAGACAGTGTTATTAGTTCACCATGTTCCTTGTAGTTTTTTTTCTTCCTAGGGGCACAGAAAGACTATGTTTTCTCTAACTATAACCAGAGGTTGGAGCTAGTTATGGCAAATAAATTGTGAGAGCAAAGAGTGTGAATTGAAGATCAAGCATAGAACAACAGCACTCCACACATTTCACGTGTCAAACTACAAAGTATCAAGGCTCTATGCTGGACACTGGCATAAGCAAAAACTAAGACTTGGAACGTGAAGCTATGGGATTATGGGGATTGTTCGTGAGTTGCGCACAGCAACCCCACTGTGTTCCAGATGTGTGTAGGGTATTTCATATACTAAAAATCCACCCTACCAACCACTCTATCCAAATGTCTCCTTCTTCTGGGACAACTCCAAGGGCTAAACAAGCCTTATGTATTCATTTATTGCCTGCTAACACCTTGTTAAAAGGATGATTCGTGGTCCTCCTTGGCTGGAGAAAATCAGAGCCTACAAGAATAAAAGAGGAGTGAGAGACAGTTAAAAGTTAATGGTTGTTAAATATTTTGTGCTTTAGAATCACTCAAGAAGTTTATGTTAAGTGAAGATTTGCCCCACCTAAGCATCATCTTTTATTTTCAACATGGATATGGTCAAGTAATATTCTACTCATTTTAATATGAATACAAGATGGCACTGATGTGGAAATCTCAAGGAATACACTTTGGGAAGGAATACATAAGGGAAGACCCATAGGTAAGACTTTTTCCTCTTGCAATTTGAACAATATAGGAACTATGGAAAAGGTTTGAATGAGTCTTTCTATTTTTCCAAATTTGAATCATTTAACGCATTTTTCCAGCAGTACAACTTAGTAATGCATACTCCTAGACAATACTCACCATTTTTGGAAACAGTCTTTCTGGTGAAAGGGCCTGTCCTAGGCTTTTTGTGGAGAGATTCTCCCCAAGTGATTTTTAGATGCACAAACGTTTGAAACCATTATCACAGAGGTGATCAGACCTATGAATATATTTATGACTGGCTCAATTCCCTTCACTGAAATGGAACATTGATCTTCCACATCCGTTGAACTCTTTAATCTAGGAGTGAACATGCTACTCCTAGAATTTTTAATAGTTACAATAGGATGTCATCCTGGAACCCACAGAGTGTATCATAACTGATGAAAGTTTATTTATCTAAGGGTTTTTGTTCTTACATTCAATTAAGAAGGAAACAAGTGAGGCACTAAAGGCTCACCCTTTTTCCTATGCACTCAGGAGGCTAAGATCTGAGGACTGTAGTTTGAAGCCAACTTGGACATGAAAGTCAATGAGACTCTTATCTCCAATTAACCACCAAAAAACCTGAAATGGAGCTGTGGCTCCACTGGGAGAGTTCCAGTCTTGACCACAAATATGCAAAGACAGTGCCCATATCCTGAGTTCAGACCCAGGACTAACACAGACATACAAAGTGTTTTGAGGAAATTTTATAGCATAATCAAAGAGTCAATAAGCTAACACAGTGATTATAGCTTTTCAAATCACAATTTGAAAAAAAAGTTATAGAGAAACAGCAATATCAGCTCCATAAGACACTTAATATAACATTTAATTAGCTGTTTGTTGGGTTATTATGTGATACTTCTGATATTCTAGGTCTTAGATGAGATTTTTCCACCTAGGTAGCTTTGTAATAGAAATACCTGTACTTGGATCCACTGGAGTTGGTTCTAGAATTGACACTAGATTAAATGTCAAAATTATGGAATAAGTCTGGATTAAATATTAGAAATCTGGAATAGAAAAGTAAATCTATCTTTAGTTACTCATGGGCTAATAGGAAAGTTATTTTACCTGGGTAATAGCATTCAATTTTGTATGGCTGTAGGGCATTTAAATAAGTACAAGAGAAGTGACAGGTATAGCATAAATACATGCTAGATCATTGAATACCCATAATAACAAGTGACACTGGTTAGTAATATTTTTCCATTTTAGCTGGCAGGAGATTGAAGCTCAGAAAGTCAATAATCAAATAGATAGAAGAGAAGTAGAACTCTACTTGTTGTGAAATGTAGGCAATGTTTCATACATACAGATATATGAATTTTCCTATACTTTGGTCATTTTAATAAGCGATATCCATGGTTCATGAGGAAATTTTCTTATTATTTGCCTAATGGAATTAATTATACAGCACCGAATACCACATGTAATTGTGGTATAATAGGTATAATGGGTCAAGGAATAGTCGCATGACTTCCAGGCTTCTCTTCATACAGTGAAGCTTCACTCTTGTGAAGCTAATGTTCCAAACTACGAGCTTGTACTGCTTAAATTGTACTTATACTATCAAAAGAAATTGATACAAAATTTTTCCTTTGAGTTTATGTTTAATTTTTATGCCTTGGCCTTTAATGCTTTTATTTATTTTTAAGCCTTAAAAGTAATTCATAAATGATAAAAGCAACTTCTTAAATGTTTCCCAACTCACTGCGCAATTTTAGATACTATATTAACAAGGAGATGTCTTTCCAATCATAGGTAGGAGCTTACTCACCCTTCATAGGATTTGAAGCCACGTATATCTCTTATTCTTATTCTTAAACATTGTTGGAAAGAAACTCCTATCTGTCTGGCAAGTTAAGGTCCTTGAACATGAATTGAGGATGAATTACTCTCTTCAAATAGGGGAAAATATGGCAGAAGACCTTGAGTTTTTTCTGAGTCATTTTCTGCTGGATATTCATTTGGAATGACCTGCCATTTCTGATTTACAAGTCCCACGGTAAATTCATGGTTACTCTGCAGGATCTGAATTCCCTCAGCTTCAGAGGAGAGACCTTCTACTTTCCTCTTTCAACAGAGAAAGGAAGTTCTAATTCACTCAATAAGAGAAAGAGTTTGAACTTCCTGTTCATTCTCTGTTGACAAGAAGGAGGGAGGCTGGTACCCAGTGGACAAGCTCACTAGTAGCTGGTACCAATCTATTGGAAGTGACTGCTCTTGTGACCTTGGCTCTTGCACTTTGCTTATTAACATCCCAGAACAGCAGATTTTTGTCCTTCTAATGTGCTTACAGAAAACCTTTACCATATACTGGTGTTCAGCTTTTTCTCCTATGCTGGATGGTTAGGTTAGAGTAGCCACTTTTTTTTGAGGACTCAGTTATCTTCAGTCTAGAGAGAGAAGGAACATTATAACCCTCGTGTCTTTTGAGTCAGTCTATGTTCTTCAGGGCTGGTACTATCACTGTCATTTGGGTCTTCAAGATATATGGTTTTTGCTGAATACTTTAGACTTGAAATTACAATCTAACCACTCTCAATGGACATGCCCCACAAGTAGATTTTGTTTGGCTCAATGTTTTTATTTTTATAAATTTAAGCCAGCTCATAATTGACAGTATGCATACAAATCTACATTTTTATTCTCTCCTGAAAAAAAATAATAGAATATAAGTCTGGCAATGCAAAGGCTACATCAGTGACAACAATCAAATGAAGCTGAATGAAGACTCACATGTGCTCTTCTGTATGTAAAGGCCCAATGATCCTCATGCAGCCCCTGGCTTGAAAATCAAAATGCCATAAGCCTTTCACCATTATATGAGAATTTTCACAGCAAAGAGGTACTCTTTGGTACCTGAATCCTATCTGCACTAGCATTAGCTGGAAGACATGCGTATTATGTTTGCATCTGGCCTTCATATCTTTTTCTTACCTTCTGATCTTTTTGGGCCCTTCAGGTAATTATACCTTTACCTCACACTATGGGAAGAACACTCAGGTACCAAATCTCATCCTGATTCCCTATATTACTGCATTTTTCCAGAGTCCGTTCAAATAGTGAGATTTCTTTAATGTAAAAATCTATTTTGCTTAAACTATTTCTTCATGATCTGTTGTCTGTCTCTCAATACAAAGGAGGAAGAAGAAACAAGAGGGGAATCTTAGCCTTCCTGGGTTCCTACACTAAATCTCAATCTCCTGAAATGGGATGCCCTTTAGAAATGAAGACAAAAGCCAGAAAAAAAAGGAGAAAGGAGAGAGGGAGTTAAAAATTTGTTAGTACAAATGAAATGACATAAAAATATAACTTTATTGATGCTAACAATTTTATGAAGTATAAGACACACTAGTTTACAATGAGACGGAGAACACCATGTAACCCTGGGTGGGGGTGTTTGGTTATTTGATAGAAAATATGCTGTAGGTTCCCTGTTTAAGTTTTTCCTACAGCTTCTACCAGAATGAGCTCTTGTCCCCAGATCATCCTTGGAAACATGTATATACCCTGTAAATGTCTTACCCCAAGTTGATTGGCTGGCTCATGTCATTTGGTCAATCAATGAATGAACTCAGAGGAAACATACTTAAATCCTTAGCTCAATTTAAACTATTGGGTAAGATAAGAGATCTGATTTTAAGCAACGTTCACATACTGACCTTCTAGGGCCCAAGAAGAGTGTTCTCTTCTGAGGCCATTAGAGGCAATAACTCTGGATTCGGGTTCTTCGGGTGTTTTGTCTCCTAGAAATAAATAGTTTTTAAAAAATATCAATAAAGGGGACACAAATCTGGTAGTCCATTAGATGTTAAAAAAGTATGATATTCTCAAATGTTCATGACTTAAAGAGGTTTGGTAAAGATAGCAGTCACCACCCACCGCACTCAGTAATTATAGGATATAAAAGTCATTGTTATTGGATAAATCTGTGAAATGGTGAAGAGCAAGAGCTGAGATCTGGGAAACAGGGGCTTCCAATCGGGTGCCATTTTGTATCCATTGAGTTCCTGACTCTTGGGGAACAGGCTTACAGAGATGTGTCTCCCACTGGGGCTGGGTATGAATCTCTGCCCGGCTCTTGCTTCTAAGGTGACTTTCTCCTTCACAGTAGGTGACACAGCAGCGGCAGGCTGCAGAGGGCTTTCCTCGGTGCTTGGACATTGTGCTGGAAGCTGGAGGGGGACCTGGAGGCCTTTCTGAGCTCTGGAGTTCTGGTGGCTCTTTCAAACGACTTCTCCTCCTCTGAACATGATCCAGACTGAGGTCAGATTGAGAAGAGCAGCTCTCATTCCAGCCAGAACTGGCACTTAGGCTCCTTAAGGGGAGAGCCAACCTCAAGGCCTTCCAGAATTTGGAGCCTGAATGTTTGGACTTTTCTCCCTTCCAGCTGACAAAACATACAGACTCCTTCAGCTGCAGAATGCTTGGGTGTGGATGTTCCAGGGGCCGGTACTCTACCACAATGAGTTTGGTGGCGATGGAGTTCTGACACATGACACCCAGTTTAAATTCCAGCATGCTGATGCTTTTTTCTGTCACATAGTCTGGGCTGAGGACAACAATCATCCGTCGGCTTCTCTGAATGAAATCAAAAACTGCTTCCACTGTATCTATAGGAAAATGGAAACATAGCATAGTAACTTGTGAAAACACCCAGCAGTTCCATGACAGCATTGTCCATCATCATACCAGGGGCAGGTAATGAACAAGATCTTGAAATTATAGGATCTAAGTACTAAATAACGCACCCAGCTGGGAATCTCATCTACATTCCTCTTAATAAGAGCTGCAAAGGATTTAGTACCTTCAAGGATGAAGAAAGATTTGAGTGTAAAGCCTTCTTTACTACTAAAAATGAACAAAAAAAGGTCTGGGAATTAAATTCACAAGCTCTTAAACTACCTAAATTGAGCTGTTTTGTAAATGATTTCTTGTTCAAACTACTGTGATGCTACTCTATATTAAATGACTGGGAGGTTACTCTTGTTCTACAAATAATTCTAAATCTCCACTTAATTTTATCACCTTCATGAGAATAGTTTTCAGGTTATGTGTGTTATCCTATGGATAATATTTAGTTGGCACATGTAACTTTTAATAGTGGTTTTGAACAGCAATAAACAATGCTCCTGACATGATCTGACCAATACAAATTACCACCTTCTAAGACATTGATATATCCTTCCCTCTCTGCAACTTCCCTCCTCCTATCTGTGTTTGTGTATCAAGAATGTGCCCTCAAATGAATTAATGAGGCAAGAATAATGGTAATAAGTATTCGGTTGGGTCTTCAGGCAGGCAAGGGGTGTTGATTATTAAGGTAAATAGTGTTACAGTAAATTTGAACATGTCCCAAAGGAATGTTTTTAAATTAATTATTAACTAGCTAATTTTTAAATTCAGTACTTAACTTACTGTGAGATTCAGAAATTTAGGCAATGTAAGAATCTGGAAAGAAGGAATGTTAAATGTGTAAATCATATCCATTTTAAACTCTGAAAATGAAATGAAAATGGTGAACATCCATTTTGGAGAGAATTTTCAGCCTTTGGAGACAAAGTTACATTTTGCAGTGTATTTGAACATTATGAACTTCAGGAGTACGTGAGCTATGATTTCTTTCCAAATGATTTATTTCAATTGATAGATTTAATAAAAATTTGGATGAGAATTGGGAAATAACATTTTGTAGAGTCAACAAGTATGCCTGTATTTGTGTGTGTGTGTGTGTGTGTGTGTGTGTGTGTGTGTGTGTGTGTGTGTGTGGTGTAGTGTTTAACCTCATAATTGTCACTTTATACTTTAAGAAAACCTAGGATCTTCCCAGTGTAAGTACAATAGTTGAATCAGGCACTGAGAAATGAAACACTAGATTCTTCTCAGATAGGTTGTGACCTATACCTGGGGCTCTTCACACAATAATTACAAGGAAGCAGCATCCTTATGGAATTAAAAATTAGCTTCCATATTGTCAAGATTCCACATTTGAAGATAACAGTTAACTTTGTTGTATGTGCCCGTAAGGGACTTGAACTTGGGGCCTAAGCACAGGTTTTTGTTTGTCTGGTGTTTTGGCTTGTTTTCAGCTTTTTGTTATTGTTGTTATTGTTGTTGTGGGGTCTAAACTCTGGGCCTGGGCACTGTCCCTCAGTTCTTCAGCTCAAGGCAAGCACTCTACCACTTGAGCCACAGAGCCACGTCTGGCTTTTTTTGTTTATGTGGTGCTGAGGAATCGAACCCAGGACCTCATGCATGCAAGGCAAGCACTCTACCACTAAGCCACCTTCCCAGCCCATGCTTTTAGCTTTTTCTCTCAATGCTGGCACTCTACCATCTTGAGATGCAGCTCCGCTTATGGCTTTTATTTATTCATTTTTTTGTGAGGGTGGTTGACCGGAAATGAATTACAGGCAAGAGCTATTTCTTCCCAGCTTAGCAGTTGTCAGTTTTAATGTTAAAGATAATATGGAGGAGTAATAAATTAGTTTGTTTATTCAGTTTGTCTCAAGTAATAATAATGTGATTAGTTTTGTTTTGAGGTAATACATTGGTTAGGAAGTCATAGTTCTGTCTTAGAATTCTACCATACTCAAGGATACATCTCTCCTTAAAAGTCATAATTCCTTCCAAGATTCATCTAGACAAAAACTAGGACTGGAAACTTCTTTGTGGCAGCAAGGATCTTGCTAGAGGAAAGATTAACAAGTCTTTGTCTCTTTTTTTTCCCTCCATTAAAAACTTGATATGTACTAAAAGGGAGCATGTAATCTTAATACATTTGAATCTGTGCTCATTTTCCTATAAAATGTATATGATAAAAACAAACTTGTAGGTCCATAAAATGTATTAGAGAAGTTTATATTCAAATGTCTAACATTTCATTATTGTTCACCTTAACTTTAGGGGTCTAATAGAGTATAACTTCATTCCCTTTAACATTGATCCATTATTTCTACCTATTATATAATTACATTAGTTATTAAATTCCTATCTATTATAGACTCTTGCAAAAGGAAAATTAGTAGCAAAATTATTACTAAGGTATCCAAATCAAGGCATGTTATAAGGACTTTATAAATATTCTTTGACCAAATGAGTAATGAGAAAAGGCACTTTTGTTGCTAAAGCCTTACATTACAAAAAAAAGTGAATTTCAAACTTTTTTCAGTGATTTCATTAATATTTCTACTTACAATCCATCTCTGACTGCCCTTACCATCTACTCATGCAAGACATTAATTTCTTATGGCAAAACAGTTGCCTTGGATTTGCTTTAAAATGTTTAAATAGGGATACAGGTTGACCCATTGTAGCAATGAGATGTACAAGACACTATGTTGAAAAATGAACTTCACAATTTAGGTGTAGTTGTGGAGGTGGGAGGGAAGGGATGTTAGGGGGAAAACAAAGGAGGAGGCAACAATGCTTGATAAGAAATGTACTCATTACCTTGCTCATATAACTGTAACTCTTTGTACAATATTTTTTCACAATAAAAAACTTATTAAAAATAATAAAAGTGACTACTATAGCTAGCTCTGTTCCAAGTATAACCAAAGGGAATAGGAATATAGTTGTGTGTTTTTTCATTTTCAAGGAACAATTCTCTTCTCCTTGTTTCTCCTTTCTGCATGTCTGTTCTCTCTTTGTATTTCTACAAAAAGAGAGACAGACATGCCTATGCACAATTATACTCATCTTGGTGCAATGAACAATCTATTTAACTTAAGTAATTCTTTTACTCACATGCAAAAGAAATATTCTTGATATGTAATTCACATTCTCAGAATTTTTCCACCAAGATATTTTTATAACTTATGTCATCTTTTTATAAGAGTCATCACTAATCTTTATTATTCTTTTCATATGCCCAAACATGAAAACAAAGACATAATACACATGCATAAAATAAAATTCAAAGTTGAAAATAAATGGTTTATTTAAAAATATGTAAATTTACAAATCAAATGAAAAATGGACAGTACAAAATTTCATGAATAAAATTAAAGTATCTCAAAATATTAAAATGCATGTAAAAAGAAATGGATAATTAACAGTTACATTTGTGTTTCCTATTACAATGGAGTGCTTTATAAATTAGAATACTAGGGAATTATCTAAGTTACAATACAAAGAAAAACTAAATAAAATGTATGTAATTGTGTAGTTAGACATTCTATATAGCTTGTTTTTGTTAACCTGGACACAGAAGGTCCTATGGATCTAAAACCATTAAGCCGTTGTCTTTAATAAGAGACATGATATGTTCTTGACTTCTAAATTAAGTATATGTGTCCTTATATCCCACAGAGAGTCTGCATTGAGAATTTTCTGGAACATAAAAAAATGTCTTGAGCCTCAGATCTCTAAAGTATGATATAAACTACTTGTATTTGATATGTTTTGTATGATTGAATTTAGAAAAACTCAGTATCAAAGATAAGAATATGAACAGGCAAACAATCAAGGAATTTCTTGGGGATACCCAACAGCATGTGAAGAATGGAACATAATAAGAGAGCAGCCCCTTGGTGAGGAGATTATGCCTTGGTGTGAAAAGTTCAGGCAAGAATTGGTATTCAAAGCTTATCTGGACTCAACTTCTCCTTGGTCTGGTAAGTGAAAGTTTAATAATAAACAGCATTAATAAGGCTTTTCTACATGATAGTTTTATAATCAAGAATTCACAAGTGAATATTTTTCTTTCAATTTAACATAATCGATAAGTATTAGAAAAATGATTTATTACTCTTATCCTGATGAAAGGCACAAATATAGGAGATAATTTTAGAATTACTTATTAATACTCATATTACAGGGATAAAGCCTTCTTAAAATGATAAATTATAATGTTTCGTAGGACACTCCAGCTAATTTATAGGTATATTTATTTCCATTTATTACTCAACAATCCACCTGGCTGAGCCATGAAATTAACATAGTTTAGTTTCTAAATGTGCCTGCTGAGAATAGAGTAGGACATCAATCAATACCATGTGCATGGCTCTTGTTTAGCTATGGCTATGGACCCTCTGTGCACAATAGTCTCCATTGAAGCCTAGATCAACCGTACAGTAGTAGGCTATTTCTATTAATCTAGAAAAAGAACAAATGATAACCACTGACCATGAATTCACAAAAAACATTAATGGAATTAAAACACCAACACAAAAGCATTACAGAATAAACATAACATAAAACTTGGACAAGAGTTCTGTTATTTCTAATATAGTACCAATGGCATTTAAAGGTATGTGTGTGCCCATGTATAATCTCATTACCCCCCACCCACAAGCAATCCATGTGATATGGATATAAATATCTACACATACAGATTATATATATTTTTCTATATGTAACATAGATATTCACCACTCTGTAAATGCTACACTTAGTTTTCATGTTCCCAAGTCTGAAGAACAGTAATATTTTATTTTAAATCAAATTTAATTGACAGGTACTATTTAGATAAACTTATCTGAAGCAAGATAGTATCTGTCCTATTGGGCAAATTACAGGAAGTACGATTCTTTGAGAATATTAATGATCACAGCAGCTACAATCATAGCAACTGGTAAGATCACCCGATCTCTTCTCCACATGGTACAATGAAGAGACACCAACGAGTCAAGAGAGATCACTTTCCCATATTTCACATTAGCAAGGTTGGTATTAAAAGACAGGTTGCCAGATACGTGTGTGCTCTTCTCAGAAGTCAAAAATGCCCTAAAGGCCAGGCACTGGTGACTCACTCCTGTAATCATAGCTACGCAGGAGGCTGAGATCTGAGAATCATGGTTCAAAGCCAGCTTGGACAAGCTCTGTGCAACTTCTATCACCAATTAACAAGCTAAAAGTCAGAAATGTTTTGAGCAGTTGAGCACCAGCCATGAACAAAAAAAGCTAAGAACATTGCCCAGGTCCTAAGTTTCAGCCTTAGGGGGAAAAAACTGGCCTAAAAACGTTTTCCCTCTCTCCATTAAACTCATTACATTTCTTTTAGTATAAACCAAGTTTGGCATCATCTGTATAATCAGATTTTTTTGTCAAACTCTGAACGATCACATTTCCTGTTATCAATGGAGTGAATAAAATATGGAACCGATGGATGATAAGTGTATCAATCTATAAAGAGAACCAGGATTTTACAATAATAAAATAGAAGTGATGACAGACTTTTTTTTAAGTTTATAAATGCAATATCAGTTACGTGAGATGAAAGCAAGTGGGACACTTGAAAAAACACATTCTGCCTTTTAGACAGGCTGAAAGAATTGTAAGAAACAGCTGTATTTAGACTGCATTGTGTCATCCCAGTTGGATGTCTGTCTGTCTTGCTGTGGAGATTTATTGAG
Organism: Dipodomys merriami; assembly: GCF_024711535.1. Lineage (NCBI taxonomy): Eukaryota > Metazoa > Chordata > Mammalia > Rodentia > Heteromyidae > Dipodomys > Dipodomys merriami. Next base: position 64,155,082 of record NW_027203381.1, on the reverse strand, counting down.
TTCATTAGCCCCAGCTAAAATAAATTTAGGCTATGAACATCTTTCTAGTGGATGAACAAAGAAGTGGGGAAAAAAAGAAAACTTTTCTCACAAAAAATAATATCCTTGTCAACAAGCAACCTACCTCAACGGGGTTGTTAAATCTGTGGGCAATCTGTAATATTAGAGTTTCACAAAGCAATGGAAAGAGACTGGATCAGGGATGGAGGATAAAGAAGAAGAAAATTATGCCATTGCCCGAAAAGACCATAATGACATCAGAGACTGGTGACAGACTGTGACGGTCTCATTCTAAACCTTGGTGTGGCCCCAGATGCAGAAGAGCTGACCCCAAAGTCACCTTGAAGTTGTCCCTAATAAGAAGGCTTAGACAGAACTTGGTTCTGCCAACCAAACCCTACATCGGGAGTCAAAGAAGTGGGACTTTTATTTCTCAAAAGTACTCTTGGCTCTTTATACTCCTCTTTGAACTCCCTTTTCATACGTTTTTCAAGGAAGAATAGGAGAGCCCCTGCTTGTCACTGCCAGACCATCTTGAGCTATTCTTCACTGGCATGGCCACCTGAAGCTGCTTCCAGAACCTGCCCTGGGGATACTTGGATTTCTCCCCTTTCCACTTAATGACCGTGAGTACCGCCTTAGCCCTCTTCAGCTCTTTCACCTTCGTGTCCTTCACAGCTTTGTACTGCACTAAAATGACGTTGATGTTACCCCGAGAGGCCATATTTTCTAGGCCAGCCTTGAGCTCCAGGAGGGCTTGGGTTCCCTGGAGCACGTAGTTGGGACTTAGGACAACCAGGAGGCGTCTGCTTTTCTGAATGAAGCTCAAGGTCTCATCTGTGACAACTGGGAAAGAAAACACCATGGGGATTAGTGTGGGCTAAGAAGCATGGGGCTTGAGGAGCAAGACAGAGGGAACACGGGAGGACTGGGAATTGAGGCTAGTATACTTTGTACCATCAACGTTTGCAACGTTATCTTCGGTTGCAATCATGCTCTTCCCTAAACGACACTTTCCTTAGGGAAAATGGAAACTATATACACATATTCCATTCCAAATAAGGAGTGCCCAGTAAGTATGCAGCCAAACATTTGCCCTAATTCTAGGAGCTCAGTCTTTCAAAACATTATTTGAGCCACTAGGAATTGGACGGGTTGTGGCGAAGTCCGTTCCTTCAAGCACTGTTGTGGCCCAGAAATCAGCTCTTGAACTCTTTCCCCTTCAATGACATCTATGTATAAACTCCCTGCTATGAATGGCATTCAAAAAATATACATTATCGATCCAAAAATCACAGAATTGAAGCAAAATAATAAAAAAAAATGTAGCCAGTTTCTGAAAATCCCTGTTTTTGGAAACCTCCCTGATTCTAACTAACATTACTAAACTGTTGGAATAGGAATCTCAAAAAGATTAACCAATCACATGGTATTTTGGCTAACTACCTACCTTCTGAATTCAGCTTTAATTTCTCTCTGCTGTGGAGACCAAATTGGTGCCTGAATCTTTCTCCTTAAACTACTATCATTATTGCGAAATCATGTCTTCCAGAAGCTGATAGCATATATGCTGGCTTTCACTGAACAGCAAATGTTTTCTTCAAGTTAAAAAGAAAATGGAAAAAGAAGGAGGAGGATGGAGAGAGGAAGAAAATAGAAGGAGGTGAGGAGGAAGAAGAAGAAGAAGAAGAAGAAGAAGAAGAAGAAGAAGAAGAAGAAGAAGAAGAAGAAGAAGAAGAAGAAGAAGAAGAAGAAGAAGAAGAAGAAGAAGGAAGAAGGAAGAAGGAGGAGAAGGAGAAGGAGAAGGAGAAGGAGGAGAAGGAGAAGGAGAAGGAGAAGGAGGAGGAGAAGAAGAAGAAGAAGAAGGAGGAGGAGGAGGAGGAGGAGGAGGAGGAGGAGGAGGAGGAGGAGGAGGAGGAAGAGGAGGAGGAGGAGGAGGAAGAGGAGGAGGAGGAGGAAGAGGAGGAGGAGGAAGGGCTTTGGTTAATTCTTGGGACTAATCTATCTCCTCACAGATGCTTACTGAAGACTACTATGTAATTCTTTTCCTGGGATAGCTGGCACCTCCATGTAATGCACTGGCATCATGGAAATCTATATCATGTCACACTCTGTTAAACCAATCATTTTGATTCTTAATATTCAAGGTGCAGAAGTAAATTGGAAAGAGATGCAATTAAAATCTAGTAGATGCAGCCTGGCAGAAAATCCAGGAGTGCATGTCTGTCCACTCCAAGTAGCTTTCCTAGAGCTGACCATGTATAAACATGAAAAGAGACTCAGAGGCAAAGCTGTCAGGCAAATATAAAAAGCAGTAGGTAAGTAGAATCCAAAAAGATGCAAGGACTAACCATCAAGAGCAAGTTGCAAGAAGAATTATGTCAAATTAAAATTCTTCAAAGAGCTATCAATATCTATCGGAGGATCTTACCCAAATATATAGTATATATCTTCTATAACTTTTCACATGGTAGACACATATTTATTGCCTAGCTGAATAAATGAATAATGTATGGATGAATATATGGTTGAGGGGATTAAGTATTGAAATGAGGTAGAATTTATCTTTTACCCATATAATTAAGTAATCCTTTCCTGGCAAAGTTATTTTCCATTCTTTTTTGACATCCAGTCCTCAAAATTCCAAAGAAAAATATCTTCTGGAGAACGCTGGCATTTTGAGTTTAAGAGTGGTTTGGGGAAGATAACCAATTCAAGATGAGAATAAAAATTTAAGTATTCTCTTTCAAGCTTCATACAATATTTTAAAACCAACATTAAGCAAATGATTACTATAAAGAGGATTTTCAAGGAAGCAAATCAGTTTGTCATGCTTAAAATTAGAAACAGTATATAGATTTTAAAGTTTAACTGCAAATTTACAAATGTTTCTTATGCATTTATTGTAAAAAATACTTGAATGATCCATTTTTGTGTTATGTTTACATGTGAAGAGAACAGTATGCCTTTGTTTTTAAATTATTTAGCCAATGATAATTTTCCTTTTCACCCTTCCAGAATATACTGTCTTTGTACAAAAATTTAAACTAAATCCCAAATATCTACACTGACAGAAAAGAAGAAACAGGCCTGATAAAAGGTGAAATATGAATAGCTTTAGTTTGCTAAGAAATGATTGCAAAAAAAAGGAAATGAGCAAGGCCAAAAGGAAATATTCTGTTATCAGTGAATAACACAATGGAAACGTCCAGGCATTCTCTTCTACTAATCAGTTTTAGTAAACTTGCATAAACTTCAGTCTTTGCATAAAATGTTTTTATAGTCAGTCTTTCTAACAAATTAATCTAAATAAACCAGTGTAAACCTTCTAGAATTCTAAATGTGAATAAGCAGGACTTCTAAAGCTGTGGCACTAAAACAGAGAAAATTGTGCACCTCTCTTCTCTCTAACATGGATTTCTTTTTTTTTTCCTAACCTATCCCTTCTCTCACTTTTTTTCTTTAATTGAGATTAGGTGACTACATAAATTTCACATATTTTACAGTATTATGGAATAGTGATACTTAGAGTCACAAACACATTTTAACTTTCACAAAGACATGGATTTCTGAAAATTCCAAAGGAAGATAGTTAAGTGTATAAACTGAGTTGAATAGTATTTCTAGTGGAGTCTATCTATCACAAAGAATTACCCTTTAAATATCCAAAGCTGCCAATATAGAAGGGAATGCATGACTCAAAGCTAAGGATACTCTTGCTTTTCAGGGTAGTATTACTTGTACCCATGTGAAATACCTACTTCCCCCAGGTAGACTGTCCCGATCAAAGATACACAGCTTGTAACCAAATTCATTCTCCAAAACTCCTCGGAGGGTCAGTAACACAAATTCCTCTTCTTCAGCATTCCTTGCATAGGATACATAAATATCATATTCCTTCCCATCTATCAAAAGGAACACAGATTTGATACAAGTTAGGAAAGTTTCTCCAAGTCTTCCTTTTTCTCTCTCCCTTAAGTTTAACTTGGGCGTAGTAGATGTCATGGTTTTGTTACATGAATGAATAATGTGAAAGATCTCAAGATGATTTTTTATTTGTGACAATATCCAATGGCTACTGGAATTTAAATTTTATCTAGTGTGCTGCAATGCTTGGTAAGAAATGTATGCATTATCCTGCCAATGTAATTGTAACCCCTCTGTACAGTATGTTCTCAAATAAAATAAAATAAAATTTAAAAAAAAAGGAAAAAAAAATTTTATCTAGTGTGTTCTAGTATTTTTTTTTCCTCACTGGGTTGAGTCTATAGTAGAGAGAAGACTGAGCTTTGGCTCACTCAAATGTGAATTAACAGAGAAATGACTTCAATAGTAAGTGCTAGCAGTTAATGACACTCAGAAAATTTTTACTTTCTCTCCTATCATTCATTAATATATTAAAGATCTAAATTGAGCCAGATTTGTGAAACTATCTGAATTATACATGAAAAGAACCATAATTAAATCTACTTAGATTCAGTGGTTGGGTGTTTCTGCCTAACTATAAAAGTGACAAGTGATTAAAAATGCATATGAAGGCCCTCTTCCAAAAGGTTAAAGAAGTAGAATCCTTTTGGGGTAAGCATAGAATCTGATTACTTTCAGGCTGCATTCCAATTGCAAGGATTTTTCTTTTTCTTAGATCTGTGTTTCTTGAACCTGAATGTACTCACAAACCCCTTGAGAATATGGTGAAGTTGTTGATTCTGATTTGAGAGGGCCAAGGTCCAAGATTCCTCTTCTAATCAGCTTGAGGGATAGGTTGCTGCTAGTTCATTGGCCATTCCTCAAGCAAACCTGTAAATCCACACTCTCCAAGAGAGTTGCCATGAATCATGCATATCTATTGACCATCTGAGATGCAGCTGGGCCAAACTGAGGTGTAAAATACAATTTATTTTGAATTTTAAGTAATTTGGTGCCCAAATGACTAAAATATATCACTACTATTTTTTAAATGTCAACTACATGCTGAAATGAAAATCTAAGAGAAACTGAGTGAAGTCACTATTTTCACTTATTTTGTATCAACATGGTCATTAAAAATTTTTTTTTCAATTTGATTTGTGGCCTATCTAGTCTTTTTACGTTAATAGTAGACAGTGTTTGTGTAGTTAAATTACATATTCTAAGCTGGGAGAATAAAACACATTGGAATTTTTTTTCATAGTAAGAAGTAAAGTACAAGGTAATTTGATTAATTTTTTCTTTTTTTAAATAAGTTTTTTTATTGTGAAAATACTGTACAGAGGGATTACAATCACATGAGTGAGGTAATGAGTACATTTCTTATCAAGCATTGTTGCCTCCTCCTTTGTTTTTTCCCCACCATCCCTTCCCTCCCATCTCCAAAACTTGATTAAAATTTCTAGTTAATTCAGATCTCCTCAAAAAGAGTGAGTGTCCTAAAGAGGACACTCGAAGGTATTTACGTACATTTCCACTTACCTAGAATGGTTTCATCTGTTCCAAAGTGAGCCCGGTAGAACAGGACCATTTCCAGCCAGTAAACATGGTAAACAACAATGAGAACCACCACTAGCAGGACAGTGGCTCCAAAACCACATGCCAGTTCAACTGTGTATCTTGGAGGCACCACTGGAGTGAATAACAAACCAGACAAACACAGGACACAGAATTAGTTTCTACACCGTGGTCACACTGACCTATCTTCCTGAAAGTAGCTGGTGAAGCCAAGTAGCTGAACGCTGTATCTTATGTGAACAGAGGTAATGTGACACCATTTTTAATACTTCATTTCAGTTTATTTGCTTGCCGATTTCAGCTCTTGGAATACAGATTTTTTTTTTAACTTTTCAGTGATTTGATACACAAGTTGTACCAGGACCTTAACATTGGGACGGACTGAGAAGATTATCTAATTCCATTCAAAATAGAATTCTTACATACCTTTGAACACTTTAAAATATTTTATTTTACTTTTTGAGACAGAATCTTGCTATCAAATCAAGGCTAGACCCAAATTCATATTCCTCTTGCCTCTATCATCTAAGTGCTGGGATTATGGCCATGCACTACTGTGACAGGCATAAAAGTATTTTTGAAAAGTATCATTCTGTATCCCACCTAACTCTCTCTTGGGCTAGAGTTCCAAGAGTCCTTGCCTGGAGAAGTCTATGATACTGGGATAATTTTCATCACTGGAGCTGACATAAGTAAAAATCTTAATGAGTTTCCACTAGTTTTAGTTTTAATTTCATCTTCTCTCCTAATGTCAATCTGGGAGAAGTTTCTTTCCTTTGTTTGTATAGGCTTCAGTAATATTTTTTTAATGGCCACACAAAGAGCATCTACCAAATACTGAGAATATTTGGTACTGACAGTCTCTCTAGTTCATCATGGCATTTTAGCACACGCATCCTAAGACTGACTTGCTATAACTCTATATAGCCTGATTCCCACATTTTTACTTTTTTTTAATATTATAGATACCTTGGCAGATTTTTGGAGCTATTGGAAAAGAGTGAGATATTTGTCAATTATTTAAAAATTAGATATTAACTCAGTGACTCTGTAAACAAAGCCTATTATTACAACTAGTTCACCCACCACTTTCTTGTCTTACTTTCGTTGTTCTTTGTTCCAAAAGCTCAGGGAGACTCAAAATCATGCCTTCGCTCATGCTATGACTTCTTAGCTGAAAGATCCTTTCTCTTATTCAATTTTCAACTTGCAGTACATGTGTCATTATTTTGTACAAGCTTTGGTAGAATAAAACTATCTGTGCCATCTGAGTTTTGTCTGTGGAAATACCCACTTTTCACTTGTTTATGATTTTATCACAGTATTTTTGTATACTGTAATTGATCTATAAACTTACTTTTCGACTTGCTGTTACTGTCTAGTAAACTGAATTTATAGTCTTCCACACATAAAACACCTTTTTGTCCATCCTACCCTTTAGATACCTAGCATCTTGATGAATATCTCCAAATATAATACTGTACAATTCCAAGATATTTAAGAGAAGCCTACTATTCCAGTCTATGTCAGCAATTTCATTTGGTTACTAAATGATCTTGGGCTAACAGAGGTTAAGAGTTAAGAAAGAAACAATATTTGTGGTGTCTACAGCAGGAGTGGCTTAAATTAGCTATTAGTTGATTTGATAATTGCTCTATTGATGCCTCCTATTTAGCATGGTGGTACAGACAGAAAGGGTCTGTCCACTCTTGGGGTGAATAATCTAATGCAAGGAAGTAATAAATGAGGCAGTTAATCGTAAATTGTGATCAATGCATTCTTTAAGGGTAATGTGATAAGGGTAACGAGAATGGAGAGGGACAGCTTCTTGGCCATCTGAAAAATCGTTGTTGTTATTAAAAGTTTTCTGAGAAAAGGCACATGAAGACTGTCATTCACAGCTGGAAATGATAGTGAGGGTTTCTAACTTTAAAGACATCAATTATATATACAGACATGAAATTCAGTTATTGATCATATATAAGTGTGTGTAGGGGGGAGGCTTTTTAAAACAGTTATTTATCTTAAGGAGCAAACAGAAAGTATCCTGGAACTGAACCTTAAATTCTCTCATTAAAGGCCAATCAGAGTTTTGAGCTGATTTTCCCAAATCTAGGATTTTATTGCTGCCACAGGTATAGCCAGGGATTCAGCAGTGTGAAAGTGCTTCCCAGATACTCTGGTGTTGGTTCCATTAATAACGGTTACCACAGCAATATTCACAAGACAGTATGTTGGAAATGAACTTTACAACTTGGGGAGGGGGATATATGGGGATGGAAAGTAGGAGAAAACGAGGGAGGGGCTAGCCAAGTTCGACAAGAAATCTACTCATTACCCTACATGCGTAACTGTAACCCCCCTGTACATCACCTAGACAATAAAATTAAATTTTCAAAAAGAAAGAAAACATGATCATAAAATACCAGAAGCTATGTTAGTGTCATTATTGACAATTTACTAAGATCAGCTCAGGTAGCCATTGCATACTTAGTATTTTCCATTTCGTGTTAACAGCACATTGCTATTTTCATTACTTTCTCAGTTACTTTGGCTCTTTGGTAATGGGTACATGGAAAAGGGGGAGGGAAAGTCATTGGCTGTACTTACCTGAAATGGATATTTTCTAAATGTCAACAGAGATCTTGCTTCATGACCAACAGATCAATTACCCTCATAATTTTCTCTCTGCCACATTTGTTTTATTATTGCTTATTTAATCTCTAATGGGGATTTAAAACTTTTGTGTTGGTTCTCACAGTCATATGCATCATATACCCTGGTTGTAATTTGTAGAGCCTTCTTGTTATCAAGGAGTCTCTAATGCTACTTTTCTAATTAGACCTTTAAAATAAATAATCCACCAGCTGGTCACACACAGAGATGCTTCCCAAGGCCCTTGCAGAAAGCACTGCTGGCTTCCAGGAAAGGAGCTACCTTCCACCCAGTTTGCAGTCTCTCCCTCTGCAACCTCTGGCATTTAGTTCAGTGATTTTAATCTGATGCAATCTCAGTCAAAAGCATTTCTAATCAGAAAGTGGTGATGTAATTTGACCAAACTGGACTCCTGGACTCCTCTCATTGATTCATTTATAGTCTAACCCAGTATACCACTATTTGCTTGTTGCTGTTCCCTAAATCAGAATTCCCTCCAATTCTTTTTCAGTTCTATAGTGAAAATTGGCAGCAAATCCAAAATTGCCAGCTGACCATGATTGGTTAAAAGACTATAACAAATTAGCGCTAGTTTTGTGCCCTTGCTTTGTGTTCTAGATCTACAATTATGTTTATCCTTGGAAATCTAAGCTACTCATTCTCATTATTGTAATTGGAACTTTCCTCCCATGAAATGCCAGCTACTTAAGCTTTCAAATGTTCCATGCCATAGAACTGGAGTTTCTCCTGCTATGTTGTTGGAGCTTCTGGGTAAATTTTGAAAATGTGGTAATAATCATTTCCCAGAATTACAGAGAAAATGATCTATGTAAATGATGGTAAGCAAGTGATTTGCTGAACTGACTCCAGGCTTGACTAGATTTAGCTACTGTAATATGTTAAAACTTCTGTATTTTGGATTTCATCATTTTTTTTTTCCTTAGGGGAATAATTGATACTGGATGTTAGCCTTCCTTCCATAATCGTCAAATTATAGCCTAGGAATATGGTCTGTGAGAAAATAAGATTCAGAATGGATGAATCCAATGATCACTCTGGCTTTTTGCATGGAGATATATGGTTGGGTTGTGGCTCATAAAAAGAAAAGCCCAAAATAGACAATGATTGCACTGAGCTAAGAAGAGAGAAATTAGAGTTTTCCAGGATGATTGTGCTGGATTGAATGCATCCGAGTGAAGAGAATTTTGTAAAAAAAAAAAAAAAATGAAACTAAAGAAATTGGTATGGGTTCATGTTGCTTTTTTGGCCAAATAGAACATTGTGTATGGCTAACATAATATAAGTTAGGCAAGGAAAAGTATCTAGAAACTGAACAACTCTAACAGCATGAACAAGGGTGGAAGATAGCTAAGTTCATATCACTTAGGCTCAAAAATCTTATTTTTAAATCTAACTAGAAATGTCAGACTGTTCTGTAGAAGAAGGTACAGTCTAGTTCTACAGAAAAGATATTTGAATTTAAATGTTAAATTAAATAATCGTTTTAACCGACAGAAAAAGGAAAAAAGTTTCAGCCTAAAATTATATATTCAGTGAAAATTAATAAAAACATCAGACTAACAAGTCATGTTGAAATCACTGGAAATTTATACAAAAAAGAAAATTAACTTCAATTCCTATTCCATTTATTCATTAAAAATAATATTTAGAAGTAGGTCAAATATCTAAACAAATAGTACCACTTTATATTTTGAGGCTTCCCTAAAATACAGAACACAATACTCAATAAAGAAAAACATGATAATATAATTAATAAAATGTAGGAATATTTTCACATAAAAAAAAAACACAAAAGAAACAGAGCGAAGATGTATTTATAAGGCAAGTATCTGCCAAAACACTGCTATTTAGAAGAAATTCTACAATTCAAAAATAAAACCTGCAAAACAATCAATTAAAAAATGGACAAAAAGCTTGATCACAAATACTACTCAGGAGGATAAGATCTAAGGATCTTAGTTTGAAACCAACCCAGGCAGGAAAGTCTTTAAGACACTTCTACAATCAACCAGTTAAAAAACTGGAAGTGGCTGGCCACCAGTGGCTCATGCCTATAATTGTAGCTACTCAGGAGGCTGAAATCTGGGGATGTGTTTCAAAGCCAGCCTAGGCAGAAACGTCCATGAGACTCATATCTCCAATTAACCACCAGAAAACTGGAAGTGGCGCTATGGCTCAAAATAGCAGAGAACTAGTCTTGAGAAAAAAAAAAAAAAGCTCAGGGATAGCACCCAAGCCCTGAGTTCAAGCCCCATGACTAATTAAAAGAAAAAGAAAAAAGCTATTAGTGGAGGTGTGGCTGAAGTGGTATAGAACTAGCTTTGAACAACAAAGTTTAGGGAGGGTATTCAGGATCTAAGTTCAAACTGAGTTCTCTCTCTCTCTCTCTCTCTCTCTCTCTCTCTCTCTCTCTCTCTCTCTCTCTCTCTTTCTTTCTCTCTCTCTCTCTTTCTCTCTTTCCTCTTTCTTCTCTCTCTCTCTCATAAACACACAGCGTACCCAAACACATACACAAAAACAATGATACATCAATAAAATGAAAAAATCATTTTAATAGTCACATCAAAAACATGGAGATGACTAAATATGCACATGGATAAGTGATCTGTATTTATAACTAGGGAAATGGAAAAAAAACTGCACAAAGATACTACTACACCAAACATGACAACATCAAGTCGTGGTGGTGTGCATGTGCTTTAGTGGCAGTGTAGAATGACAGAGGCACTTGGGGGAAATGGTCTGAAGTTGCTGATATAGAAAAAGCTAAGCCAAATTATTCATTTATTGGTATTCATGTAAGAGTAGCAAAAACAAAGTTTATAAAACAGTGCTTGGATGAGAGCATTCTGAGAGGCTTTATTTAAAATACCCCTAATATAGACACAATATAAGTGTTTATTACCTGGAGAATAAATAAGCAAAATGTATACGTTCTCTCAAAAAGAATGACTCAACAAATCAAAGGAACCAATGAATGAAAGACACAACAGGGTGGATGAATATCAAAAATATTTTCTGAATGAAAAGCAAACATATAATAGTACATCTATATAGGTCCCTGTATTATGTAAAGTTCTAGAAATAAATATATATTCTGAAAAGGAAATGCAAAATATTTGTACTGCCAGGGAGGGAGAGGTGTGGGTAGTAGGATTTAAGTGATGAAGGAAAACTCAGGGAGTTACTCCTAACAGTGGTAGTGATCATTCTGTATAAACATATAGGCTATGCAGATATAAGCATTTCTCAAAAGTTACCATATAATACAATTAAGTTACACTATTGTATACTTTGTTCAAGGTCTACCTAAAAGCCAGCTAAGAGAACTATGAATAAGCACTAAAATCTCAATAATAAGATAGTTACATATTGAGGCATTAACATTTCAACTACTTTGAAAGGTATCAGGAAAGTTAGATGGACTGAAATCAGTGGTTTATTCCTGTAACCCTATCTCTTTAGGTGGGTGAGATCCAGTCAATTGTGATTCTTTTTTTTTATTGTGAAAATACCGTACAGAGGGGTTACAATTACATGGGCAAGATAACGAGTACATTTCTTATCAAGCATTGTTGCCTCCTTTTGTCCCCTTCCCATCCCTTCTCAATTGTGACACTTTGCAGCCCAGAAAGAAAACTCCATCTGACACTCTCCTAAAAGTAATCAGCAAATCAGCTGGAGGTGAGGCTCAAGTGGTAGAGCAAACAAGATGGGGAAACTGGAGTTTACATCCTGATAGTGGTAAACAACAAAAACAAAAACAACAACAATGGATTTTTGGATGGAAACAAAAAGGAACAGATATGTGAGAGATCAAAATTAACAAAATTTAATGATAAAAATCTAGAAAAGTGAAATTCAATCTTCCAAGCATTTGCAAATTATCTTAGTAAAGGTTGAAATGTAAAAATTAAAAAGAAATAAGATGTTCCTGAATTAAACAAAGGTGAGAGCATTTACCAGAAGTATCAGAGAGTTCACTGACAAATGCAACCAAGAATATATAGTGCCAGAAATGGAAAGTATGAAAAGAAATAAAAAATATTTCCTCTCAGTTAACTTTATTAAAAGATAATTATTTAAAGAAAATATAATAACAATACATTGTGGTACTTTATAATATATGGAACACTAAAATGTATTATAACAACAGAATGTAAAAGAGGGAAGAAATGTGTGCAATTGCAACATCATAGCAATTACTTCAAGGTAAACAACTAGCTCAAAATCATTATGCATTGAAGAGAAAAGAATAACACAACAAAAATACCAAAGAAACCAAATTTCAAACTCTACTATAAAGTCATAGTAATCAAAACAGCTTGGTATTGGCATAAGAATAGACCTCAGGACCAATGGAATAGAATTGAAAACCCAGAAATGAACCTACAGACCTATAGCCATCTAATCTTCGATAAGGGAGCTAAAAAAATAGAATGGAAGAAAGACAGCCTCTTCAGTAAATGGTGCTGGCAAAATTGGTTAACTACTTGTAGAAAACTAAAGCTAGATCCTTATATATCACCCTGCACCAGAATCAACTCCAAATGGATCAAAGACCTCGAAGTCAAAGCAGACACTCTGAAAACATTAAAGGATGGAATAGGAGAAACCCTAGGTCTCCTTGGCTCAGGCCGAAATTTTCTGAATAGAGTCCCGGAAACACAACAATCAAAGAAACGTTGGACAAATGGGATTGCATAAAGTTGCAGAGCTTCTGCATGGCAAAGGACATAGCTAGCAAGATCAATAGAAAGCCCACAGATTGGGAGAAGATCTTCACTAGCCATACAACAAACAAGGGTCTCATATCTAAAATATACGTGGTACTCAAAAAATTAAATCTCCCAACAACAAATCCTCAAAGAAACAACTGCCCAATAAATAATTGGGCTAAAGACTTAAAGAGAAACTTCTCTGAAGAAGAAAGAAGGATGGCCAATAGACACATGAAGAAATGTTCAACATCCCTAGCCATAAAAGAAATGCAAATCAAAACAACATTGAGATACCACCTCACTCCAGTTAGAATGGCAAAAATCAAGAACTCTAACAACAACAGATGCTGGAGGGGATGTGGACAGAAGGGAACCTTACTTCATTGTTGGTGGGAATGTAAACTTGTTCAACCACTTTGGAAAGCAGTATGGAGGTTCCTCAAAAGACTTCACATAGAGCTCCCCTATGAGCCAGCAATCCCACTTTTGGGCATTTACCCAAAGGTTTACAAACAAGACCACACTAAAGCTACCATCACAACTATGTTTATTGCAGCATTATTTAACATAGCTAAGATATGGAACCAGCCCAGATGCCCCTCAGTAGAGGAATGGATCAAGAAAATGTGGTATATATACACAATGGAATTCTATGCCTCCATCAGAAAGAATGACATTGCCCCATTTGTTAGGAAATGGAAAAACTTGGAAAAAATTATATTAAGTGAAGTAAGCCAGGCCCAAAGAAACATAGGTCCCATGGTTTCCCTTATTTGCAATATCTAGTATATGTATGAGTCAAGCGGAAAAGGTCAGATAATGTGATGTTAGGAAAATAAATCCTTAGATATGTATTTTAATGTTTTTTTCCTTTCATGCATTTGTTTCTAATGCATTTATAAGATTATCTCTTTGTTGCTTTGTATGTCCCTCCCCCACAGTATAACCCCTGCTTTCACTATATTTGATGTCAGTATAACTTGTAGTGGAGATGGGGAAAAACAAGTCGTTTAAGGATACAGGTGGACCTGTTGCAACAATGAGAAGTACAAGTTGTCATGTCGAAAACAAGCTTTACAATGTGGGGGGGGGGCGGAAATCGGGGAGGATTGAGTTGGGGGGTGAGGAGGGGAGGCTGGGAAGGGATGTGAAGGGTAAACAAAGGAGGCTGCAATGCTTGCTAAGAAATGTACACATTAACCTGCCCATGTAATTGTAACCCCTCTGTACAGTGTGTTCACAAAAAATAAAAATAAAAATTTAAAATAAATAAATAAATAAAAATACCAAAGAAGCAGAACCAATAAGAAAAATGTGATGATAAACTGAAAGAAGAAAGGAAAAAAGAAAAATACAGAGTAAATGAAGCAGACAATAGATAGCAAGATAATAGGATTAAAGGCAATACGTAATTATATTAAAGGTAAGTAGATTAAATATTAAAGTTAAAAGACAGAAAGTATCATTTAAAAAAATTCCAAGACCCAACAAAATGTTATATATAGGCAATATATTCAATACAAAGTCTCTAGTCGATGAAAAATAGAGAAGAATATACTATGAAAATACTAAATGATGAACGCTGAAGAGGTTAAATTAATATAACATGCAGAATAATATAGAAAAACCACAAATGTTTTTTAATCGAAGAGTCAATTCATCAGAAAGATAAATCAATCTGACCTATGTCAACCTATGACCAAGCATCAACGGAAAGTGTGAGTACCCCCAACAGACATCCCCCCTTTCCATCCATATCTGAAAAGGAACCCCTACCTCTACTCCAGAAGAAAGCCATATTGGAAAGTGGAACACCTGGATGAACACAGTTGCTGGAGAAGTGGTGCCCCATTTGAAAAGGGCAAAGGAATCTGATCCCCTTGCAGGCCTCTCCCTCCCTCCCCCCAGCCCCCTCTGCTGGAAAACATAAGGACCAGCCAGGAGGAGGCAGCACCACCCCTCAGCAGGGAGCAATCCCCACCAAGAACCTTGGAATTACAAAACCAACAGTCACTAAAAGCCCACTGGAAAAAAACAAAAACAAAATTAAAAAAAACTGGACTGGTAGTAAAAGCTGAGGGTGATTTCAGGTGGGGCTCAGAGAAGGAATTAGAAACTGGGTAGGCTACTGATTCCAGATCTGTGGTAGTACTGCCCACACCAAAGTGTGCTGCAGAAATGGTAGGTGCCAGATAACAGACATTTCCTACCTGTTTTAACACACAAAGCAAAGACTCATCAAAGAAAAAGAACTATAGACCCATCTCTTGGATGAATATCTACGCAATGCTTTCTGGCCAACCAAATTCAACAACTAGCCAAAAATACCATACACTATGTTCAAATGGGATTCATTCCACGGATGCAAAACTGGTACAATATATGTAAGTCAATTAATGTAATTCAACACATCAACAGGAGCAAAGACAAGAACCACATGATCATCTCAATAGAGACAAAAAAAGCATTTGACAAGATCCAATACCCCTTATGATGAAAGCTCTGGAGAAACTAAGAACCCATGGAAAATTCCTCAATATAATAAAAGCTCGGTATAACAACCTTCAGCCAGCATTATACTTAATGGGGAAAAGTTAAAACCATTTCCTCTAAAATCAAGAGAGAGACAAGATGTCTGCTCTCTCCACTCCTCTTCAATATAGTATTGGAATTCCTTGTTAGAGCAATAAGGCAAGAGACAAGCATAAAGGGGATTCAAACAAGAAAAGAAGTAAAATTCTCCCTTTTTGCAGATGACATAAAGAACCATGTAAATTCCTCTTCCAAGTTACTTGAGTTGATCTGAAACTCTGGCAAAGTAACATGGTATAAAATTAACCCACAAAAATCAGTAGCTTTTCTGTAAGCCAATAATGAGAAGAGCAATGCTGAAATTAAGAAAGCAACTCCTTTTTTAACAGCCTCAAACAAATAACATACCTAAGAATTAACCAAAGAAGTAAAGGACCTCAATGATGTAAACTTTAAAAACCTTAAAAAGGAAGTTAAAGCAAATTAAAAGAAGTGGAGAAACCTCCCATGTTCCTGGATTGGAAGGATTAACATTGTGAAAATGGCAGTACTGCCCAAAAGGATCTACAAATTTAATGCAATACCCATCAATATCCCAATAACATTCTTCAGCGATATAGAAGAAACAAAATTCACATGGAATAATACAAGACCTACAATAGCAAAAACAATCCTTAGCAGGAAAAACAGCGCAGGATGAATACAATTCCAAGCTTCAAACTCTATTACAAACCATACTCATTTAAAAAAGCTTGATATTGGCATCAGAATAGGCCTAAGGACCAATGGAATAAAATAGAAGATCCAGAAATGAACCCACAGACTTATAACCATTTAATATTTGATAAGGGAGCTCAAAACACATCATGGAGGGCTGGGAAGGTGGCTCAGTGGTAGAGCGCTTGCCTTGCATGCCTGAGGCCCTGGGTTCGATTTCTCAGCACCACATAAGCAGAAAAAAAAAAGCCGGAAGTGGCGCTGTGGCTCAAGTGGTAGAGTGCTAGTCTTGAGCTGAAGAGCTGAGGAACAGTGCCCAGGCCCAGAGTTCAGGCCCCACAACCAGATCCAAAAAACCCCAAAACACACCATCGAAGAAAGACAGCCTCTTCAACAAATGGTCCTGGCAAAATTGGCTATATACATGTAGAAAACTGAAGTTAGATTTTTATATATCACCCTGCACCAGAATCAACTCCAAATAGATCAACACCCTTAATGTAAGACCAGAGACCTTGCAAATATTACAGGAAGGGATAGAGGAAACAGTAGGATTCCTAGACACATGTTGAAACTTCCTAAGTAAAGATCCAGAATCACAACAAATCAAAGAAAGACTGGATAAATGGAATGCCATCAAACTGAAGAGTTCTGAATGACAAAGTACATAGCATGATAAATAGTCCACATAATGGGAAATTTTTTTTTACTAGCTATGCATCAGACAAGGGGCTCATATCTAAAATATACTCAGAGATCAATAAATTAAACCTCCCCAAAACAAATCCTCAAAGATACAAAACTCAATTAGTAAATGGGCTAAAGACTTAAAGAGAGACTTCTCCAAAAAAGAAATAAGAATGGCCAATAGACACATGATGATATTCCATTTCTCTGGCCAGAAAAGTGATATAAATCAAAACACTGAGATTCCATCTCACCCCAGTTAGAATGACCATTATCAAGAAAACTAACAATAACAGATGCTGGCAGGGATGTAGCCAAAAGGAACACTACTACCTTGATGAGAATGTAAACTTGTCAACCACTTTGGAAAGCAGTATGGAGGTTCCGCAAAAGATTAAACATATAGCTTCCCTATGACCCAACAATCCCGCTTCGGGTATGTATCAAATTAACCACTAAAGCCACTAGCATGTCCATGTTCATTGCAGAATTGGTTACCATAGCCAAGAGATGGAATCAACCCAGATGCCACTCAGTGGATGAATGGATCAAAAAAAAATGTAGTATATATGCACAATGGAATTTCATGCTTCCATCAGAAAGAATGACATTGCCACATTTGTGAGGAAATGGAAAGGCTTGGAAAAATTATACTAAACAAAGTAAGCCAGACCCAAAGAAACATTGGCTGCACGGTTTCCTTCCCTTGTAATAACTAGAATGTGCCTATAAATATACAAGGAACCCAATGGAAAGTAAAAGTCAAATAATTACCTGGACATGATTAAATAAACAGCAATCTGAACACTCACACATTCTTAGGAGAGGATTTCAAGGGTTCAACAACTATTTACATAAGATCATATAAAATGATGCTTATCAAAATGAACTCCAAGAAATGGCAGAGAAAAGTTTTTCTTTTTATTATTCTGTTTGCAGTTCTCTTTGTTCTCCTTTGGTTAATTCCTTTCTGTCATTGTTTTTAATTTGTGTGCCCTTTGTCTTGTATGTAAGTTTATCTGATTTGGGGAGGGGAAGGGAAACACAGAAATGGTGGGACAGAGGATGAACCAATTCAGCAGTGAAACTCACCAGACACTTTGTTGGAAATGCACTGTACAATTATGGGGGGAGGGATGAAATTCATGAGAGGAAAAATTTGGAGAGAATGAGGGAGGGGATGACACTGTTCAAAGGGAAATCTACTCATTCATTACCTGAATCATGTAACTGTACGCTTTTGTACATCACCTTCATAATATGTTTTTAATCCTAGAAGAAAAGATTCCCAAAATTCATACAAAGAAATGGAAAATCTGAAAAACCTCTGAAGAAACTTAATATATAATTGAAAGCTCTCTAATAAAGAAAATACCGAGCCTAGATAGTTAAATAAGTAATTTTATGAAGATCTGACCCAGAAATAAATACTAATTTTGCAAGTCTTTCAGATTAGAGCAAAATAACTCCTTTCATGAGGCTAGCACAACTCTGCCATTAGTCAAAAATTGATAGTAAAAGAAAATGATAAATCAGAATCCCTTACATTGAAAGGTCTGAGAAAAACCCTTAAAGTGAGCAGAAGTCTGTAACATAGTATTAGCAAATCCAGTCTGGCAGTAGTTTTTATATTGACTTTTTATGTCAATACATTATGATGGTATGGAGGGTTAGTGTAAGAATGCACGATTGGATAAGCATTTTAAAACAATTACTATAAATCATCACAAGGACAAATGAGAAAAAGAAAAAGCCAAGGCTTTCTCAATATACTGAAGTAAGAATTCAACAAAACATACTCAATACAAGGAAAAGAAGGAGAGAAGAAAGGGGGGGAGAGGGAATGCGAGGAAGGGAAGGAAGAAGAGAAGGAGAAAGGGTGAAAAGAAAGGAGAAGGAAAGGAGGCAAAGAGGAGAAAGAAGGTTCAGCACACTAGAAATAGAATGTTAGCTCCTAATGCAAATATAATTCATCTACAGAAAAGCCTATAAACAACATCTTACTTAACATATACAAACTGAATGCTTGCCCTTCAAATTTAGGAACAATTCAAAACAGCAGTTGTAGTAACTTCTATTGATCATTATACCATAGGCCAAAAGGAAGTAAAAATAATCAATGGTATAAAACTAGGAAAAGAAGAAATAAAGATCTATTCATTTATGATGACAAGTTCAAGCATATAGATATATTTTAGCAACCCAAAACAGAAAGCAAAACAAAACAAACAAAAAAACACACTTTCGTACATTGATTTTATTACTATATTTAGTATGGTCAAAATATCAGGTCAATACACAAAAATCAATTAATTGCACTTTTATGTTTATCAATGGATAATTACCAAAATAAAAAATGTTAATTCAAAAACTAAATTTGTCTACTATGTGTTCAAGACTTATATGCTCAAATACTTCAAGAAGTTACTAAGCCAGCAACTGGTAGCTTATACCAGTAATTTTAGCTACTCAGAAAGCTAAGATCTAAGGATCCCAGTTCAAGGAAAGTCCAGACAGACAAATCCTATTGCTCAAGTAGTTGAGCACTAGCCATGAGCAGAAAAGATCAGTGAGATTCAGCGAATCTCAATATTGTTATTTCTTCAGTTGCCCCCAAATTATCTGTTAAATTAATACAGTACCAACCAAAATTTTGGCAGCTTTTGTGTAGAAATTGAGAAATATGTATTGCCTAGAAAAATTTTCTGGAGAATAAAATGGAGGACATGTAGCTGTAACATATTTAACACTGTGTTAAACAAGATAAAGTCTTATCAAACTAAAACAAGATAAACGTATTAACAGAACAGACTGCAGAACACCCTTAAGAAATTAGAAGTCAAATATATTTGAAAACATTCCACCTACAACAATCCAACCCTCTGAAGCTGCAGTTATGAAATATCATTTATTAATGACTCTAAGAGATCTTGAACTAAATCAGCTTGATTTTGTTGACTTAGATCATTATTTTGACTCTAAATGTGCTTGTCAAATAATATCCACTGATAAAAATCTTTGTAAAAATAATAAGAACTAACTTTTTTTAGCATTTGATATCATATGTATTTATAACTGCACCTGTTCTGACCACTTAGCTAATGAGACATTGATGCTATTTTTGCCTAATGAAGATGAAGTAATTGAGGCCCAGAGAGATTTACAGACGTTCCCATGGTCATAGAGTTAAGATGCACAGGGTGCTGACAGGCCAAATCTATAGTACAAATAATGCATGGAGGTGCCATAATGATCCTTCACAGGGCTAATGTCAAGAATTAGCAGTGAAAGGGACCTAACAGCATGTACTCAGGCTTCACTGGGGAGAGAAGTAATGGCTTATCCTGAACAGACCCACTGTGACTTCTCCAGAGTGATAGATATTTTAAGGCTAGATCCTTTCTCTCTCATTTTTATGTAAGGAAAAGCTTGGGTACAGACTTCTTAATCATCAACTTTACAAAAATGGATTTAGGCCCCATGAAAAACATAAAAATCTTGAGGGAGGTTTTTCAACTTTAAACATAAATAAGCTCTAGAATACACCAGGATCCAGGATCTTTTGGAGCACACTAATCAGGGCATGTAGGATAACACCATTACTTTCTTTCAAAACACTGTAAAGCATTGTCAAAGAGATTATCTGGGATTCTGTTCTAGGGGAGAGAACCACAGTGAATCTTAATCTGTTTCAGGAGCAACAGCTCACACAAGAGCACTTGATAAATTTTATTTATTGTAGAAAAATCTAGTCATGTTAACATATAATTCATTTAACATTTCAGATCACATCTCAAATAATTTTAGCACTTGTGGTCAGTGGTACACTGTAAAACTATTTGAGTGAGGAAAGGGATAGTTTGGGAGGAATGGGTGAAAATGTTGAAAGCATGACATTGATCAAGACACATTGAATTCATAAACCACTTTGTTACTATACAATTATTTAAAGATAATAAAATATTAAAATGAATTTAAGAACAGACTGAAAAATATAAAATGGCATGAGTATTGATAGATCAGGCTTAAAGTGGTTTATATCTTTTTCTGGGAATACGTATTCTTATGATCCACTTAACTTCTTGCAAACAATTAGACAGTTTCTATTTACATCGCATTATTATCAGTTCCTCTAAGAATAGTTACAAATGCATAATTCTATTTCTGCTATGTAGGAAGGAAAAATTCCAAAAGCATTAGGTCATATGATATGGTCATTTTTAGGATTCTTGAACTGTGCTGTCAATGATTTGTAAAAGCTCCTTTGTAATTCACCAATAATATATGATTCTGAGAGTTTTGTCATATCCCTTGTAACTTAGAATACTTTATTTTTCAATTTTCATGGTTATACAGATGTAAAATTATGCCTACTATAATCATGTAAATTTCAGTAACATTTGAGCACTAAGCTACCAGTACTATCAGAAATTGTATTTAGTGCATCTTTACATTGATTGAAATCTGTTCTGAAGATTTTTCATTTATCTTGGACTCATTACTATGGTGCCAGGTTGTTGTGCCAAAGTTCAGGAACTCTGTTCTCAATTTTTTGTTTTCCTATTCGCCACATGTAACCACAAGGTTACATTTGGGGTTCACAGATTCATCTGCTGAGCACATCCATTACCTTTCTGCTTCACCTTGGCTGCTCTGTCAACTTCTCCTTTGGCATTTCTTGCGTGACAGACATAGTTGCGCTTGAGATCCTCAAGAGTAACTTTCTTGATGCTCAAAATCTGAGTTCTTGTTTCATCTTCTGTTTTAGAATAACTTACACTAAGTACCAAAAAAGAAAATCAAAGTATCAGTGAGACTCAAGGCCATGCCTTGTGTGTGTATCACACGAGTAAGCAGGGTACCCAGGGGAGAGCAGATGGACAGGATGCTGATAAGCAGGGTTGCCTGTAATGTAGTGGTTTAGAATAGAAACAAAGCTTGGTGGTAACTCTCATTTCCATCAACTCTCCACACTATCTTAATGCCAGATAGAATCTCAATACTGGCTTCTCTTACAGCTTTATCTGCATAGCAACATGGCTCCTCTAAGGCTGGATGCTGAACCAGTATGGAAGGAATCTTCTGGGACCAGACCCAGTTGAATTTGGGTCCAGGTTTTTAACACTTACTACTATGTACTTTGAGCAAAATAACTAATATTTTCATATCTTCATTCCTGTTTTGTAAAAGAAGAAAATGGTAATGCTCATACAGTATACAATACATGCATTAATTTATGAAAAATTCTGAGGACTGAATGGTTTAATGCATAAGCATTAGAAGATGGCTTAGGAAATATTCATGTAGGCTATTAGTACCATCCCACAGTAATGATTGCTGACCTCCAGTGATTACAAAATCTTAGATTCTGAACACAGGCAGAGTATTTTGGCTAAGAGGCTGAAATTTCCACAGTTAAATTCTAATATAGAAAGAGAAGAGGTTGCTTGAAGCAAGAAAACTTCATGAAAAGAAATACATCCAAACTTCAGTGAGACAAAGATCACATGTTTTAGGTCTAAGATTAAGATTTGCTATTATTTGAACCACATTACCCAAAGAGAAAAAGACCTTTCTCACATATAGTTAGTTGAACACTGCCCATGTTCTCCTTGGGAACAAGGTTACTGTTATTTATGAAAATTTGGTTAAAGACTCTCATTGGTCTACCCTCAGCTTAACTCTCTCATTCTCTTGAATTGAGAATGTGTTTTGATCACAGCAAGGGGGAAACAACCCAATTTCCTTCTGGTTCATTCATAATTATTATTATGAATTCAGAATTTCTGAAATACTAATAACTCTTCTTGGAGTTTCCAGTCATGTCTTTTATCAGTCCATTAGGCAATGGTAGTAATAATAGTAATAATAATAATAATTTCAATTTTAGAGCACTCCTTTTGTATCTTCAATATGCTCTGTCTCTCTAATCTCCAGGCTTTTGCTTTTAATGCTTCATTTACCAGAAACAATCTTTCCATATTCCTTTATCCACCCAATTTCTACTCATCCTTCAAATCTTGATCTTTGTGCTACATCATCTGAAAAGGATTGCTTAATTTCAAAATTTGACTGAGTCCCTTATTAATTACTCCTGTAACATCCAATCCTTCCTAGTCACCGAATTTATCACATTATATTCAAATGTCTGTTCTTTCATTGTTATGCCTATAAAATCTTCCCGAAGTAGACATTTTATAATTCCTGCAAAAACGCCTGAACTCAGGAAAGAAGTGCCTTTTGACTTCAAGTAGCATTAAGCCTATTTGCACATGGGTGATAAAACAGTCAAATAGTTCATCGTTGTTGATTACATTCACTGCAGCAGTGAGCTAGTTGTCCTTTGGCCTTGTATACTTCATTTACAGAGAAATCATCTGTCTTGCAACACCCATTCTTTCTGCTTCGTCAGCTTCCCTACAAAATCAGGCTGATTTAAGCACAGAATAACCATGTAATTACTTTAATAGTGAGCTTATGTTATTTCCCATACATTTAAAAAATAAATTTTAGTGAACATTGATGTATTTGACCAATATTGTAAGAAAAATGATCAAATATTTCAGAAGGAAGACAAGAGGAAATGAATATTTACATCCATAAAAGAACTAACCATAATTATCTAAGGTACAAACACAGAGGCATATACTGAAGGACTGGGAAAGAGAAAACAACTAGTTCCATGTATCCCAGTCTAACCTTACATTGTGGCCTTTTCATTCTTGTAGGATACATATTCCATCTACTTCCAAGTGAACATTAGCAACATATGAAAAGACTTGCTGGGTTTAAAAGAATATGGTACATTTCCTGTGGGTAAACTGATGAATATTACCTTTTTCATTCAACTCTTTTTTTAGGGGGGATAGTATTGTAATTTGTACACAGGACAGGTATTCTGTTTCCAAGCCATGCCGTCAGCTAATTTTGCACTGGTTATTTATAATAGGATCTCACTTTCGTCTAGTCTATAACTGGACCATGATTCTCCAATTTTACAATTACTACTATAGCTGTGATGATAGACTCCTACCACCCCATATCCTACCTCTTCTGTTGAGATGAGGCCTCATGTACATCCCCACCCCCACACTGATCTGTAATCATGATCATCACTTTTTCAGTTGCCCACATACCTGGGATGACAGACAAGGGCTACGATACCCATTTGTTGGCTGAGAAGGGGTCTAGCAAACTTTTGTTCAGCTGGCATCCAGTTATGATCTCAGTCTCCTAAGTATCTAGAATTAATAGGTCCAAACTACTATGTTGCCTTCATTAATTATTTGTTTGTACCATACTGCATCAGTATAAAGGCTTAAACTCAAAGTCTTACACTAAATTTAATTTGTGATACTCATTGGTTAGTACTCATCAAAGGACATTAACCTGAGGAAGAAAGTATAGTCCCCCTGGCATGCATATGCTCATGTAATACCTTTCATTAATGGTTATGTCAATAGTGACGTCATCAGGCTTTTTCCCATCGATGGTCCACCAAATCTCATTGTGGGAGTCCTTTATAAAACTAAAATAGACTTGACAGGGGATCAACAGCTCCTCTCCTAATAGCAAACCATAAAAAAAATAAACAAGATGAAGTTAACACACCAACTTTTAACTTTCATGTGTTTATATTGAATGAAACATTACATTGAATGAAAGACATTTCATATGTATATATTGGTCTATTTCCCTAGTTATCTACCAAAAGACAATGTGTGCCATAGTTCATTCCACAATAAAATACACAAAACAATAAAGTGAAGAAAAAAGGCCAACAATTTTATATGAAATTATTAGAATGACCAATGTTAATATAGTCCATATGCTCTAAAATGTCAGAATTTGTTGAAAAAGGCTCTAATAGTATTTTTTCTAATCATACAGCTCTCAAGTTCTGTTCCATGTTACTCAATATAAATATATTTGACCAATATTTTAGAAGATATTGATCAAACATTTCTGCAGCCACTCCTTGTGGCTGAGGAAATATCCCCCATCTTGTGGGTTTGGTCTAAGAAAATGCAATAATGATATTACTCAGAGAAATAGCTAGGCACCTTCATCTTGAAACAAGCTTTTGTAACACATTCAATAACTCCCACTAGTGCAACCACTTTATATATGCCCAGGAATAGTATTCCTGGATTATAGAGTTATCCTATAATCCAGCAACCATTTGGGGGCATTTATCCAAAAGATTGTAAGTTAAGATACAAGGAAGACTCCTACTTGTTGTACAGCTATTCACAATAGTCAAATCACAGAAACATCCCAGATGCCTTACCATTGGTGAAGGGGTCAAGAAAATGGTTTGTATATATACACAATAGAATTGTATTCATGCATTGAGAAGAATAATATCAAGTCATTTGAAGGAAGGGAATGGATCTAGAAAAAATCATGTTGAATGGAGTAAGCCAGGTTTAGAGAGACTGAATCACGTGGTCAAAGTCATGGAAGGGATGACACTGATTAAAAGGCATTGTACACATAAACTAACAAGCTAAATCAAAACCCTTCTACTAAACTATTCGAAAGAAACAATAAAAAAGGATATATGGTTTGGAAATAGCCTGAAACATTGGTAGACAGAACGAAAAACATAAAATGTCATTTGCAGAAAAATGGATGGAATTTGAAATCATGAGATTGAATGAGACAAACCAGGTTCAAAAATCCAACTATCACATGATTTCTCTCATTTGAGGAATATAGACCTAAAATATAGATGTTCAGGCTTGTATGTGTGAGTGTGTGTATGCATGTGTATATGGAGAGAACATGAATGAATGAATGAATGAATGAATGAACCAAAGAAGTGTTTGGGAGACAGGGACAGTAAGGAGAGGGAAAGAGAATTAAGTAAGATGAGTAATACTGGGATACATTATGTTGATGTATGAAGATGGCAATTAGGAATCTCACTGCAATCTGTTAAATGATAAGATGTTAGGAGATAAGAAAAAGAGAAAGAGAAGAGGTTAACCTGGTTAAATTATACCCACATGTGAAATACCATAGCATCACCCCTTTTGTACAATTAAGATACAGTTTTTTAAAAAGTAGAAAAAAAAACAGGCTGGGAAAGTTGGCTCAATGGTAGAGTGCTTGTGTTGCATGCATGAGGCCCTGGGTTCGATTCCTCAATACCACATATGCAGAAAAAACCAGAAGTGGTGCTGTGGCTGAAGTGATAAAGCACTAGCTTTGACCTGAAGAGCTGAGGGACAGTGCCCAGGCCCAGAGTTCAGGCCCCATGACTGACAAAAAAAAAAAAAGTGAAAAAACCAATCAATCAGTGAAAGTAAAACAAGCTCTGTTGGAGGATGGGCACCAGTAGGTATTGGAAGACCCAATGTAGAGGGTTGAATGAGAGTGGATTTGGTTAAATATTTTAAGTACATCTATGAAAATAGCACAATAGAACTTATTTTTAAGGACTTCAGGGGAGGATGGAGAATTTTAAGAGACTGTTTGATCAGGATATATTTTATGTTTGTATGAGCATGTCACAATGAAACACTCTTTATACAATTAACAGATGCATATGTGTGTGTATACATACATATACACACACACACACACACACACACACACACACACACACACACACACACACACACACACACACACACACACACACACATATATATTAAAGAACTACCAGGGGCCTGTAGCTTATAACCATAATCTTATCATCTCAAATGCTGAAATCTGAGGATCACAGTTCAGAGCCAGCCACTGGCAGAAAAGTCCTTGAGACTCATCTTCAAACGACCATCAAAAATGCTAAATTTGAGTTGTGGATCAAATAGTCGAGTGCTAGCCTTGATCAAATGAGCTCAAGTTCAATGCCCAGACACTGAGTTCTAGCCCTAGGATGTGCACACGTGTGTGTACACACACATATGCACACGCACACACGCATGCACACACACATGCATGCACACAAGAAATCTAAAAGTCCTAAATGAAAAATTAAGAAAAGGACATAGTTTATAAATAGAAAATTTTAGCTGTTCTTTAGAGATGGATAATGCTGTAAGGGAGACCTTCACACAGAGCCAACGGCAACGAGAGCAACCCAACACACTCACTCAGAACTCTGTACAAGCGATGGTGCTAAATATTGATACCTATTAATATTCTCATTTAATTTTAATCAAACAGGATGAGGTGCTTTTAAAATTCATGTTCCACAGAGGCAAAACCTCAAGCTTCTGGATAGTAGCGAACATTTCTAGGTCAAATTATTAATAAGTAGTAGCTAAGAAATTGACCTAGACTGAACCTTCTATCCCAGTTTGCCCAGAACAATTTTGTTTTGTGCCTGTTTCCTGGTTAGCTATTAATATTGACTGTGTTTGCTCCCCAGACATGTTTAATTTTGGAGGACAAATTCTGTTGTCCTTCTGATTTAAGCTTAGGTTTATCTAACTAGTGGTTAAATTCCATTCCAATGCATGGCACTTTGGCCTTTCCCTCCAGGTTTCTATAGCAATATTTCATTAAAGATAATGAAATAAACACAAATTCAGGAATATTTTTGAAGTATAAGTAGATTGGACATATTTCTGTGATTAGCAAGTTTACTGACAGTGGGGAGAACTTTTATATTTATATTATAAAATCAGAGCTAATCCTAGGCAATTTGACCTGGGTTGGCAGAACCCCCTTCCTGTGTTCACTACTTGTTGCTAGGCAAATCATATTTGAAAAATGATCTACATGTTTTCTTTTTGATGGTCATTCTCTACCTATGTTGACCACTTGAAACAGATGTCTCTGATCACCAGTGGCTCACACCTGTAATCCTAGCTACTCAGGAGGCTGAGATATGAGGAGCAAGGCTTGAAGCCAGACAGGGCATGAAAGTCCATGAAACTCTTAGTTCCACTGGAAAACTGGAAGTGGTGCTGTATGTCAAGGTGGTACAATGCTAGCCTTGAGTGAACAAGCTCAGGAACAGTACCCAGGCCCTGAGTCCAAGCCCCACAACTGACAACGGAAAGAAAACAGAAAACAGAGCTCTATGTTAAGACAAATTTCTTTTACATCTCTTATTGTGCCTGGAATGGCTTTATTGTAAATGATATGAGTAGAAAATTTTACATTTTTCTACAGTGTTCTATTCAATTAATTTTGGGAGGCTTGAGTAAAAATTTATTTAAAAAATTTATAAAAAAAAAGTTATAAATGATTTTGGTTTAGCCTGAAACAAAAGAGACACACTAGCATTTGTAAGTGCTCTGAATCCAGGTGTATTGGCTTTATCTATTTCTATCTATGATACAGCCTTGCCTCCTATCCCACCCTTTGCTTTTGCACAGCAGATCAGAAGTTGAGAGTCTGTCTTGTGCTCATGTTGCAGCTCCAATAAACCAAAGCCTTTTGTAAAGCAATCACTAACCAGCAAAGGAAAAAATGAGAAGGTTCTGCTCAAAGCAGAGGCTCCTTTAGTTGCCCTCAAGATGGATGATGTAGTTGATCCACAGAAGCCTTGGTTTCTGACATTTCAGCTTAAATTTGTGTGTGTGGGTGTGTATGTGTATGTGTGTGGGTGTGTGTTTGTGTGTGTGTGTGACTGCATTTACTGTACTGTACTGACTTAACTGACATTGAATTTTTTTGTATTTAAGATAATCTAATTGAAATTTAGATGCACAGTTATAATTACCTGGTTCTTTCTCATATACCACACGATCATTGGGCGAATAGATCTGAGGAGGCACTGCATCTTTTGGAGAGCCTGTGGTAGAAGATTGAAAAACAAACAAAAAAAGAAAGTGACATTAAAAACAATCTCCTGAGAAGCCTTGCCCAACTTCCAGGCACAATCTGTCAACTCTTGAGAAAGATCATATTCTAAACTATACTCACTTACTACACTTTATTCATTAACAAGCAAAGGGTCACATAATGTAAAAACCATTTTGGCTTCTTTAACTAAGGGCTGACAGACCTCCTGAAATCTCCTTTAATTTCCTGACTATCATGGGTAATATGAACATCTTTTGTCTAAGTCCCCAAGTATCTGACCCAAGCATTTCTAAGACCCTAGAAACTGAAAGAGTTAAGAATGTCTCTTTACATGATAACCAGATGAATATTGGTTGTGGCTCCCTAGATGACTTCAGAGTGAAGTCTTCTGGATTTGAATCAGAAAGATCAAGGCATAATGGAAGGTCTGGGATGTTCAGTCACAACCCATCTCTTCCAGGGAGGTGAAATAAGAGGGAGGAGACTAGATTAATCACTGATATAAATGGTTCAATGAATCACTAGGTGATTGTACTTCAATGAATATCCTGAGCAGTGAGTTGTGAAGAGCTTTGGGGTTGGTAAACAAATCATCCAGCTATGAGGACAGACAGTGGATAGTGTACTCTAATGTTATGTAACAAGGATCCCTCATCTACAATCCTTTACATGCCTTTACATGCTGGTCCCTTGAATTTCTTGTAAGAAATTAGTAAATGTAAGTAAGGTGATTCCTTGAGTTTTAGAAGCTAATGTAAGTGAGAGGAAGCGATGGGCAGCTGTGATTTGAAAACAAAGAGGGGCAGGGGCATGGACAACCAGGCAGTTGCGTGCAAATAGCATCTGAAGGAAGCATAGGGACAGTCTTATAGAAATGAGCCCTTAGTTGGTGGGGTCTGTGTTCATTTCAGGTGGTTAGTATCCAAATGAATTAAACTGTACAACACACAGATGGTATTTGCAGAGAAATGGAGAATTGCTTAGTGTGGAAAATTCACACATTTGGTGACAGAAGTGTTGTTAAGTACAAAAAAAGCAAGTTTTTTTTTCCTCTGCCAAGAAACAAACAAAACATGTTGAGTCTTTCCCATGTTTCAAGCAGAGATTGCTTGGATTGTTTGACCAAAGTTCATGATTTTCAAAGCTTATATGAGATTGACTTACTATACTTACTATATTTATACTATACGTTATACTATACTATACTAAACTACTATATGCTTTTCCTGTGTAGTCCGTGTGTGTGTGTGTGTGTGTGTGTGTGTGTGTGTGTGTGTGTGTGTGTGTGTGTGTATGTGTGTGTGTGTGTTGGGGAGTAGATGTAGATGTCAAGTTGTTCTAATTGAAAAATAAGTCATGATATTTTCAATTTATACTCTGTAGTCATTTGTTGTGATTGTTACCTAAATATTTCTCCTCAAAATGCTCTGTGTCTACTCTGAGACCTGGTCAAATAAGTAATCAATAAATGAATAAATACATAGATATTTAAATAAGAGTATCACGGCCATCCCATAAGTAGACCTGAGGAATGTTGAAAGCTCATCCATGTGATTACTGCTCTGTGTAATAGTTGAAAGAAAAAAAGAATACCTTTCTGTATTGCAGCACTTCTAAGGACCTTTACTATTTGAATGTAAACTGGAAAACAGCAAGTGATGGGTATAGTGCTCAACATCTCACTATGTAGCTTGAGCTGGCCTAAACTTCACATGTAATCCAGGCTGGCCTTGCGCTCACCATTTTCCTATCTCAGACTCTCAAAGTTGGGATGAAAGGTAGCATGTTCCATTATGCCTGGCTAACACACTTTATTTACATCATTCACTGGGTCTTCCCTAACAGTCTTTTCTTCATTCATTCACATATGAAACCAGGCAACCAGTTATTGAACATGGAATAGCTGGAGGCCATGGGGCTGGTGGAGGTCTCATACAGTTGACACGCTTGTATATAAGAAACAAAGTGCCGTAACAAGACTGGTTCATTTGGGTATGAACGCGCAAATGATGAATTCTGCTTACCTACCACCTTTACAATCAGAGTCCGAGTAAGATGAAAGATGCGTCCATTTTCTGGATAAGTAACAACACATGTGTAATTCCCATTGTTTGAAATGAAGGGGATGAGAAAGCTCAAGTTTATACCTTCAGTGATCACATTATGAAAATTCTCAATTTTCGTGCAGTCCTAGAAGGAGAAGAAAGTGTTTGACGTTTAGATACTTTATGCTCAACATCTCATCTTGCACAAAGATTTCAAGTATCTCTGCTGCTCTTTACACAAACCAGTTTTGGTTGAGTATTTGGACAATGTTTCTTCAAGGAGCACATGAAATGAATGTTGTTAACTTTTCTGCATACACACACACAAAATAAGAAATTAAAATTCCAAGCCACGGATTCAAAAGCTGAGGCTACCTGTCTGAGAATCCACCATTCAAATCCCTCAGGTCTTAGGTTAATAGTGAAGCCGAGTTCAAATTTTGAAATAATAACGAGATGGAAAATTTGAGCAACTGCTTTAGAAAATAGTTATTTTTTTCAGTTATACTGTGAATCTATTAGTCTTGCAACCAAGTTACTCTACCTGATAGAAGAGGCTCCAACTTAGATCTCTGATTTGGTCAGTCTTGGTCATGCTATAGGCTAGCCATCGCAATAATTTTCAATTTTGTGTGTGTGTGTGTGTGTGTGTGTGTGTCCATTATGGGGCTTGAACTCTGGCCTTTGGCACTGTCCCTGAGCTTTTCAGCTCAAGGTGAGCTCTCTACCACTTGAGCCACTTCTGGTTTTTTGGTGGTTTGTTGGAGATAAGAGTCTCACAGACTTTCCTGCCCAGGCTGGCTTTGAACCATGGTCTTCAGCTCTCAGCCTCCTGAGTATCTAGGATTACAGGTGTGAGCCAGCAGCACCCGTGATTTTCAAATAGTTTTGTCTTTCTTTGACTTTAGTCTGTTTCACAATTGAGTATTATTTACACCTAAAATTTGAAAAAAATATATATTATGTACTTTATCAAGATATAAACATTTGTGTTTGTTTTTGCCATTCTTGAATTTGAACTCAAGGCCTGAGCCCTCTGTCCTTGAGCTTTTTTGTTCACACTAGACCTCTACCATTTGAGCCACAGATCTGCTCTGTTTTCTGCTTTTTTATTTATTTATTTTTGCTTCTTAATTGGAGATAAGAGTCTCAGAGACTTTCTTGCCCAGACTGATTTTGAACTGCAATACTTAGATCTTAACCTCCTGAGTAGATAGGATTATAAGTGTGAGGCATCTATACTCAGCAAGATGGAATAATTTGTTTCTGGTTCAATGTTATAATTTCACCTGACCTAATTGATGTTTAAATGATAAAATTGCATTTCATCCTAGAAAAATGAGTAGAGTTCTATTTTAGATCTTTCAGATTTAACAGTTGGCTGTATTACTATATTTTATTTATAGAGTGCTTTCTTTTTCTTTTATTCTACATTTATTATTAGTTTTAAGTAGTTGTACCATTTAATGAAGCAGTTTATTTTTTTCTTTCTTTGTAATTCATTTCATTTTTCTTTTTTTTATTGTGAAAATACCATACAGAGGGGTTACAATTACATGAGCAAGGTAATGAGTGTATTTCTTATCAAGCATTGTTGCCTCCTCCTTTGTTTCTTCCCTTCCCATCCCTTCCCATCTCCCCCACCCCTGTCCTCCCTCCCCCTTCTCCCCCGTGCCAAAGTTGTAAGTTCGTTTTTCGACATAACATTTTGTACATCTCATTGTTGCAATGGGTCCACCTGTATCCCTAGTTAAACAATTGTTTTTCCCCCTTCCCTTCCACAAATTATACCAACATCAAATACAGTGAAAGCAGGGGTTATACCGTGGGGGAGGGACATACAAAGCAACAAAGAAATATGTTAAAAACAATAGCAAGAAAGAAAAACCATTTGAGTCCTTATCTTGGGGTTCATTTCACCTAACATCAACTTATCTGACCGTTTCTGCTTGTCTCAGACATACACTAGTTATTGCAAATAAGGGAAACCATGGGTTCTATGTTTCTTTGGGCCTGTTGCAATGTATCTTGATCTATATCACCCTTTCAGCATTATCACCCATCCCTGCCCTTTCCACCTTTTCCCTCTCTCTTCTTTACTTTTTGAATATTTTAATTATCTATAAGTAGTTGTACAAAGGAGTTGCCATTCAACATAGCGGTATAGGAATGTAGCGTATCTTAATCAATGTCACTCCTTTCAATATTCTTACCCATCCTTCCCAAGCCACTCCTTCCCTCGCTTTTCATAATATTTTAGGGTATGTATTGACTTTTTTGCCATTTAACAAAAGTTTATATAGCCAACGTCATTCCTTCAACATTTTTCACCCCTCCCTTCAGCCCACCGCTTCCCTTATTTTTCTTAATTTTGTGGTATATACAATAAATTCTTGACTGCATTCTCTCCCTTGCCCCTTCATTCATCTACTCTTCTCCCTTTGACCCCTACCCTTCCTCTTGCAAGTACCCATTCGCTGGTACTAATTTTATTATACTATAGCAACGAAATGTAGAAGAAATCAAAATATCATCTATGACACAAATCTATATTGAATACTGACTTATCAAAAAACAACAAACCACTGTTTTTCTTTTAAACATTAACAATTCCTGCATAGCCAAACAAGAAAAAGTACTCTTTAAGGCCTTCAGGTCTTTGACATTCTGTGAGTGTTTTACAGACTTGTATGTACAATTTCTTATATTTCACATAGTTAAGTTTAGATTCTTATACACTTAAAAGTTTTACTTCTTTCAGTTCCTTGGGCATGTATGTTGAAATACAACAGTTACCTTCAGAGGAACATTTGCAACTCTGTCACAGGGACTATGTCTCTTCAGAACAGCACTAGAGGACTTACTATCAACTCAGGGAATTTATTTGCTCAGTGTAATTTGTCCTGTTCGGATAAGCAAGGCTTTTGGACACTTGTCACAGCTACAGATTTTGATACCCTTGGGTCATCACAATGCATAAATCCACCAAGGCCTATATTCATATAATAAATGCATATCGCATTTGTTTTAAATTGAGTTTAGAATGGCTGCAGAACTCTATTTGATTCTGATGACACCTTTTATTTCAACAGTTCAAAGTATTTTCCTCCTCATTTGTTGGCTGTTCTAACATCCCTGTGAAGTAGGTAGATCCGAGTGAACATAGTCTAGTTTCACAGACAGAAGAGCTAAGAGACAAATAGATATTCTACCTACATAGCACAGCACAAAGCTGAAACTCAAGTTTCCCAGCAGTTGAGTAAAGGTCTTATTGATTCAGACTAAACAACTCTCATCAGCCAAGAGCGGATGTCATAAAAAAAAAATTATACAAAACTATGCATGTGGCATGCAATCTTTTATTATAAAGATTTTTGTTTAAAACATAAAATCTGTCATGCTCTTATCTCCATTTTGTAGTGAGGAAACAAAAATGTTTAAAGCTTAAGTAACTGTCAATGGCAGGCCACTTGGTAGGCTCCAACTGGGATGTGAAACTAGATCTCTTTTTTCCATTGTCAATCTAAATCTGTTCATTTCAAAACCTCTCCTTTTAATTCCACACAGGAGCCCTGCACCAAGACCAGGCTTGGAATAGTCTCAGTGCTAGAGGGTAATGTGGCTCTGTCTCATAAATGGATTACTACAATTAAGCGGTGAACCGGAAACACATACTTATCAAGGTGAGAAACCAGATAGTATTATTAAACTTGTAAACATCATTTTCAAGAGTTCCCTGTGAGGCAATTTTCATAGCTATTTCAGAGCTGTCAGCATTTTAGGAATAAAAGTAATTCACATAGTAAGAGTGCATACATGTATCTTATGAACTGACTGGAATTGTTAAGTTGGAAAAGAATGTTCATTTTAACGTGTAGTGACTGATTCAATCTCTGTTTTTCATGTAAGGAAATTGTCTTTACACGGTTCAGTATATGTCTCTAAGATACTTGATGTGTATATATATATATATATATATATATATATATATATACACATGTATATGTATAAATATATGCACACATATACAATATACATGAATATTGTCTATGTATTCACATGCATGCATAGATTTACATGTGTATACATATATACATACACATGTACATAAATATACACACATACACACATATATAATGAGATCTTTAGCTCAGAGCCTGGGCACTGTCCCTTATGTATTTGCTCAGGGATGGCACGTTATTACTTGAGCCACACCTTCCACTTCCATCATTTCTGTGGTTCATTGGAGACAAAAATGTCATGGACTTTTCTGTCCAGACTGACTTGGAATTGCAGCCTCGGATCTCAGCCTCCTGAGTAGGTTCTATTACAGGTATGAGCCCCTAGCACTTGGCTCACACAAAGTCATTTTAAAGCTACAAAATCAATCCTGGAAGAACAAAGTTTATAATGATTTCTAAATTGTTTATTGGGAATCCAGAAGAAAGTGGACTCTGAACAGCTCATAGAATAATAAGCATGTTTCTGACGATCAGAAGTGAGTTAACAGTTATCAAATTTCCACAATGTCTGGCTAGAAGTCACAGTCCTTCTAGTGGACCCATCAGTTCCTCATTCTGTATTGAAAAGAGAGAAGTTAAATAGAAGAGGAACTTTTCAACCACACAATGATTTCCAGAACAACCAACCACAACCACAACACTGTAAGAGGAGTCCAAGAAATGACACTGCGATCCTTGAGGAAATGAATCGTGTGAGGAGGTGAAGGCTTGGGCAGGGACTGTTGTGATGCCTTAGATGTTTCCATTTGATAAGCTTACCTCACATGGGATCTGTGTGACAGCACAGAAATAGGAAGGACATGCTTGCTAAACTATAGCTATTCAATCTAGGGGATGATTATCACAAATACAAAGGGATGGTAGGGGAAAACAAAGGAGGGGGTAACAATGCTCCATAGGAAATGGAGCATCATTACCTTGCTCATGTAACTGTAACCCCTCTATGCAGTATCTTTACAATAAAATACATATTAAAATAAAAATAAACAACTACAGTGAGCGGTTACTTTAACATGGAGTGCAAATAGCAAACGTTTAGAAAAACTTAATGCAGAAGGAAAATTTTTCCTAGCTCAGAAAAGTCATGTAAACTATTTATAGCTATTGGAAAGAAGGGGGGACATGAGAAACACTTCCGAGCATAGGAAAGATCTCACCTGAACTGCCTTACTATTTTCCCCTTGTTATAATTTAAATTGCTTCATTATAATGTTCTATTTCATATGGTGCTTCTCCTCTTCTGGACGAAGTTTAACTCCTGTGAGGTCAATGGTAGCAGATGGACTTTATCTATATTCCTGGCAACTTCACCGATATTTGGCATGTGGAGATCAATGCATTTGTGTTGCATGATCAGAAAGATAAAAGAAGCAAAGGTCTGAATTCATGGAGTTGAGAGCTCAAAGAGGAAGAAAATCACAATGAGTATATGGAATACAGCATGGAATGGGGGATTATAGAGGTGATCCAAAAGCTGCAACTAAGACACAGTTTTGAATAGTCAGGAGCTACTGAAGTTTTTACATCAAAGATGATATTTTTACAAAATAATTTTTGCTGTGTGATGAAATCTCACAAGGGTCAGTCACTTCTAGTGCCCAGATTAAGTACTTCAAAGTTTCCAATATTTACAAAATCTCCTCTATGGCTCAAGCACTGTTGGGAGCTGGACACATATTAGCCAGTTTAAAAAAAAAAGTTGGGGCTGGGAAGGTGGCTCAGCAGTAGAGCACTTGCCTTGCATACATGAGGCCCTGGGTTTGATTCCTCAGCACCACATAAGCAAAAAGAAAAAAAAAATCCAGAAGTGGCGCTGTGGCTCAAGTGGTAGGGTGCTAGCCTTGAGCTGAAGAGCTGAGGGACAGTGCCCAGGCCCAGAGTTCAGACCCTAATGCTGGACCCCCCCCCCAAAAAAAAAGCAAAATAACCCTTCCCCCAAACAAAAACACAAATGGCACTTATGCTCATGAAATTTTATAGTGCCATGTAATTCATTCAGTTATTTAATTAATTGCTAAAGACAATATGTGTTGGCAGAATTTAGTGTTCTATTTGTTATTCAGAGAAATGAAAAAGAAAATGTAAGAGAGAGAGCATATTACCTGGCACAGAATAAATAAATAAATAAAATCACTATAGTAACATAAGTCAGAAATGAATTAAGTTCTAAGAAAGTACACCAGTGATATATTATGCTGAATTAGTCTGAAGGCTTCACAAATATTAATTTAACACGGGCTTTAAGTTTAAATGACAATGAATCTCAGATACCCCAAAAACATATGTACAATATTGTATGTATAGATACATATGGAATTATGAATACATATTTCTGAAGAAAAATATGATATAACTTTATGTCAAATTAAAAAATCATTCTTAGGGGTATAGAAAAAGGCAAAGCATTTTCCAAAACTCTAAACTGTTCAACCAAATTGGAGCAAGCATTAAAAATAAAAAGAAACAGTATATTATAGAGGCCTTGGACTAACTTTCCAACAATAGATTCTATGCCAATAAGAAAGTCTGGTCTGGCTCTTCTACAGAAATGTTCTTTCCTGACTGGCGCTTTATCAGGAAAAAAAAAAGGAATTATTTTCCTGTTCTCTGAGAGAGATTCACAAATAAGGTCTGACAATTCTGACTTATTTTACATTAAATCTTAAAGTAAAGGTAATTAACCAGTGTTAATGCTCACAAAGGGTACAAGGCCAACCAGTTATCTGCAAACAGATAACCACAATGACATCACTGTTAAATGGCAGTTGAAAGTATTCTGCTACATTCAGGGGTTGCCATGTTTAATCAGCAAAACACTCAATAAAGGAGTTCCTCTGAATTTCAGGGCAAAGGGGAATTATCTCCACCAGTGTCTCTATAAAACAAAACTGGAAATATTCAACTAATACAATGAAAAAGAGAATTATTTCAGTTGTAGTAAAGTTCAAAGGGTGTGCCAGTTTCTTAAACTTGTATAATAATGTTGTATAATAATAACAGTATGATGTATAATAATGATGATGTATAATAATAATATAATAATAATGATGTATAATAATAATGATGATGATTTAATAATAACTCCAGCAGTAACAAAAACACACATGCTGTCTTTATTCCTATATATTTGGAATGTCTATGTGAATAGATGGGCAGTCTCCAATTTATATGCATATTGTGTTCCAGAAGGTTTGGATAGATGGGTTATTTGAAATTCAGTATACTGCTCAGAAACCATAGTTTGCTTTCCAGGACTGTTTCAAAAGCCAGATTATTCAATAAACATTTACTGAACAACAATTTACTTCACAGAATTGCTGATTCAGAGAACTGTAAGTTCTGAGTCCTGAGTTAAGGAAACACTGCCACCCAGAAGAAAGGATAAGAGAGGAAGAGAAGATGGGAGAAAAACCTCCATTCTCATTCTCTCTCCAGTTCTGAAATAGAAACATTTGGTTTTCTGCTTCTTCCAATGTCACTTTGTCCAAGGTCCTCTCAATTTTCCTGCTCCTTCTATCCACATTTTTCCCTAGTTCCTACCACCCAGGAAAAAAGCCAACACCATTCAAAGATTGCCCAGCCACTCAAAGTACTTTAAGCTCTGAAAGTACAAACTAGATTATCCTCTCCACATCAGCCTGGAAGAGTACTTACTGGCTTCGTAACAACACAAAACTTACCTAAAAATCTCACACTCTTTCATTTGCAGCTGGATTGTTTAGAGTAGATTACAGAAGAATGTGTGAGTGAGTGAGTGTGTGTGTGTGTGTGTGTGTGTGTGTGTGTGTGTGTGTGATGTGTGAGTGAGTGTGTGTGTGTGTGTGTGTGTGTGTGTGTGTGTGTGTGTAGACTCTCAGTTCCTACCCCTGTGGCCTGTGGACAATTGCTCAGCTGCACTATACCTAGGGTTTGTATTAAAGGCTTGGGTACCAGCTGATGAGAGAGTTTTAGAGGTTATGCACTCATGAAGGCCTATAACTGCATGGATGGCTTAACCCATTAGTGAATTTATGGTGGAAAAGACTCTTCAAGGTTACTTGGGGGCATGTATTGGGAAAGCCCATTATCCATGGAGCCTTCTTGTCTGTATCTGCCTGTTTCCATGCTGCAATGAAGTGAGCAGCTCTCCTCCATCATGTCCTCCCACATGATGTTTCTGCCTCATCACAAGGCTCAAACCAAAGGAGTCTGTGATCCATGCACTGAAATTCCTGAACTGGGAATCAAAATACATCTTCCCCTCTTTAAGTTGTGTGCCTCTGGATTTTGTTGAAGCAACAAAAAAGCAAACATCTTTCTTAAGTAGAAGTGAAGAAAATGAAAGAACCTACTCCATAAAGGCATTGAGAGAACAAAAGGGAAATAAAACTTTACAGTTATATACCTTAGCACCTACGATGGTTTATTTCTGCAGCCTCCATTTCTAATCTATTAAGAACAGTGACACAGACCTGGCAGGGTTGTGAGAAGTGTTGTATCTATTAACATATAAAATAACTAGACTGCTGCTTTGTACTCCTACTATATAAGAATATATTAGTACTGAATCCACTTCTTTCTTTTAATTCAGCCACTTTATAAGTTCAAGGAGAGGAAATCAACTAAACTAAAACTGATTATGACTTTTATTTGTGTGTGTTTTGGTACTGGAGGGAGCCTCAGCATTGTCCCTCGGCTTTTCCCCTCAAGGCTGGTGATCTACTGCTTAAACTATACCTTCAATTCTGGCTTTTTGCCCCTTAATGAGAGTCTTAGGGAGTTTTCTGCCTGGGATGGCTTCAAAAACCATGAGGTATCTGCCTCAATAGTGGTTTTACAGCAGCGACAATTTTTCTTCCCTGTATTGTATGCTCCCCATGACCTCATGAATAGACTGTCTAAAGTGTGACCTTGGGTGGCTTGTCTTCTCACTTCCGTTTCCTTAACAGCTCCAGCTATTACATAGATACATCTCATCTTGTCTCTCTGGCTTTGAGTTTTCTCCTACATTTCAA
Organism: Dipodomys merriami; assembly: GCF_024711535.1. NCBI lineage: Eukaryota > Metazoa > Chordata > Mammalia > Rodentia > Heteromyidae > Dipodomys > Dipodomys merriami. The sequence goes on along the minus strand of NW_027203381.1, from coordinate 64,115,438 downwards.
GCACATATGATACGCATCCACTATCTACTAGTCACTGCCACCTGCCACCTAAGTGTCCCACAGATATCTCTAACTTAATATGACATTCACCAAATGCACTGCTTGCTCCTCAGCTTCTTTTCCATCATTTCATGGCTTGGTTAATAGTACTGCCACTCATTCAGACAGGAGGAAGAAAAGACCTGGGAAATCACTGGAAATGGCATACTTGGCCCTCACACAATAGTCTCATAGATCACATGATATTCCTCTCACTAAACCCAGCAGCAAATCCTCTCTGTCATGAAGCTCTACTTTTTGATAAAAATAGGATTTCTCCTTATAAACCTGTCTCTGCTCAATGGTGTATTTCTTTTGAGATTTTGCAGGGTGGGACATAGATTTAGTTCTTTGTAATGTACCCCTCACCCAAAGGTGATGTTCACCTAGTATGTTCAGTACATCCATGAATGAATGACTACAAAAACGACAGTGAAAAATTCCACTAAAACCAGCATAGCTAAATAGCTATGGGAATATCTGGGGGGAAAATGATGCCTGGCTGGAGGAAACAAGGAACAATTCATGAAGGGTAAAGGATCTAATCTGTTCTAAAGGAAGAAAAAGACATTCTCAGGAGAGGAAATACATGAATAACATGGAAAGTAGAAAATGGTTGTAAATAGGCATATGACTGAAAAATAGTTAAATTTAGTGTTCTGTGACCTTGATTTCAGGAGGAATAAACATACTTTTTTTTTTTAGGTCCGGTTGTGGGGTCTGAATTCTGGGCCTGGGCACTGTCCCTCAGCTCTTCAGCTCAAGGATAGTGCTCTACCACTTGAGCCACAGCGTCACTTCCAGCTTTTTTCTTTTTGCTTATGTGGTGCTGAGGAATCGAACCCAGGACCTCAGGCATGCAAGGCAAGCGCTCTACCACTGAGCCACCTTCCCAGCCCCTAAGCATACTTTTTGAACATGAAGATGTATCATACTTATGGCTATAAATAGTTAATGTTATCTTCATTATGTTTTAGTATAATTACCTTGGAAAGTTTAAATAATGGGCTCCTGTACTCTCATTAGCAGTCACAAGTATCAATTCAGCCCATATCTTACTTCTATCTTCAATCATTGGATCCTGAGACTATTCTTAGGAATATCACAACTATCATAAAAATTTATTCTTTTTTTTTTTTCCTGTCAGGGTGAACTCAGGGTGTCAGTGCTGTCAATGAGATCTTTTGCTCAAAGCTAGTGCTCTACCACTTTCCCCAGCTCCATTTCTGGATTTTGAGTGGTTAAATGGAGGTGAGTTTCATGGGGACTTTTCTACACAGGCTGGCTTCGAAGTGCTCAGATTCGGTCCCCCTCCCCCAGCAACTAAGATTATGGATGTGAGCCACGGGCACCCAGCACCATAACATTTCTTTAGCAAATATTTCTGTGTGTATCTATAAATTGTAACACAGCTTCTGCAACTCTAAGTATAGTGTCATCATCATGTTTATAAGTAGCAATTCATGGATATCATTAGCCTTCCCAGGGTCAGATTCCATGAGGTTCTCTTATAATTTGTTTTATTGCTTATTTGAATGAAACAGGTTTCAGCTAAGGTTCATATATTGTAATTGTTTATATATAAACACTTAACTTATATTCTTTCCTGCCCTTAGTCACTTTATTATAAAATGAAATATTTACTAAAGTAGTAAACATGTATGTTTGAGTTAATGGATTATGTGAAAGCAAGCATAATTGTTAGTCCCAATAAGATCTACGAAGAGGACTTATGGACCAATTTTGGAAACTTTCCATGTATCCTGTGTCAATCACATCTCCTTCTCAATCACACCCAAAGAAGTAATTGCCTTTACCTCTGGAGTAAAATCACTTCATTTCCATTTATAATGGTGTCATGTGTGTGCACAGGCTTAGATGAACACTTTTATCCACTTTCAAAATGTCTTTGCTGCTTTTAACTTGTACATTTTCACTCCCTGCCTTTCTTTTACTTACTGGCAGAGGAGTTCAGCACATCTGGTCTGTACAGTTTCACAGTCTGGATTTGCTGACTGCAACTATTGGTGTGGTTCAATATAGTCATGTTCTCTCATATTTGGCAGATAGCAGCACTATAAAAAGGCTTGAGCAGACTCCATTTTAATTCATTTGGCAAGGTTATAGATATCACTGTGTTCTTTCATCAGAAGATACATATCTGATGGTTTATCACTTATGATGTTAGCCGTAATCGATGCATACTGCTTAGATATATTAGTTAACTGGGGCTTTCAGAGTGGCATTCCAAATCTATCATTCTTCCTTCATTTATTAATAGGAATACTTTTATAAAAATATATTTCTTGGCACTATTTCATTAATAGCATGATTCTTCTAGAAAAAAACCATACTAATTCCCTTTACTAATTTTCCATATATTAAATTGATTTCCTGACAGCACTCAAAAAATTACTGTTTAAGTACTTATGAAATATCATTATGAACTTATGAATTTAAACTTATATCATTTGATTGAAACCACTACAAATAATATACCTACTGTATTCAAACTTTTCATCTTTGGTCAATAGACGACTTTTTAGATTTATTCTTGAGATTCATCTCTAACAATTCAGACACAAATTTTAAAAATTCAACTGTTTGTGAAACTATCTGTTTTCCCCTTGAATACTTTTGCTTCATGTATTTTGAAGCCCTGTTATAAGACACATATACTTTTAGTACTTGTATGTTTTCCTGATGAAATAACCTTCTTATTATTATGAAATATTCCCTTTAGCTCTGATACTACTCATGTCATAAACCCTCTTCTTTTGATATTTGTATGACTACTCTTTTCTTCTTACTTCATGAATTAATTTTTATTCTTAAAATTTTTCTTCACTTCCTATTTACTTTAAATATCAGGTACTATGTTCTCATTTGCTTCTCTGCTCCTTTTCATTTTGCTCCATTTCTGAAATAATTTATTCTCTGCACTTCAGTGAATTAAATAATTTCTAGACTTTTCAATTTCCATTCATTTATGGTATTATTTCCCACATTTATGGTATTTAACGCTTCTTAGCTCACTTTTGAAATAGGTACTATAGGTAAATAGGTTAAAAAAATAGGTAAATATCCTTTGGCAATTTATTTTCTACAAAGATGTTGTACATTTTTATTGTTTGCTTTGACCCTGTATTTTCTGTAATATTGAACAGAATTTTATCTTGATTCACTAATAGCTCAGTTTTATGTGGAAATATATTTGTCTGGACTATAGAATAGGGCATGACTTTCTAACTTAATAGAGAATAATCTTCAAAACCATGATGGCTTAGTCTTAAAAACAATCTTTTAAGTTTGTCTCACTTCTTATATTTTTATTAGTCCCTTATCTTTCCTCCTACCATATTGTGCTGATCCAATTTAAGTTGATTGCTTGCAATTCTGGTGATTGGATTCAGGTAATTGGACATGCTTTCCTAGGATCTTTCTACTCTCAGCAGTTTTTCCAGTGTGACTTGTCATTTTTTTACTTGGAAGGTGCTACACCTGCTCCCAACACTTTACCATTTCTTACTAAAGGTCTCTGACACCTAGTTTCTCAGAGAGTACACTTCCCAATTTCATCTAGTGCTCTTATACTGGCCTATCATCATTTCCTGTGAGTTCTTATTGATTCTTTTGGTGTGTCCTTCTTTCAATGCAATACTTCCTTCTTCTCCCTTCCAGTCAAGTGCCAATTCCATATAGATCTGATATTGATGGTTTATGTCACTTGCTTGAAAATTGTTCTTATGGAGAACTTGTCTCTAGCTGTGTTGTAAATAATCCTTGTGTTTCTGGCTTTGACGTCTGGGGAGACTTGAAGTCATTCAAAAGCTATGCTGCTGCCCCAAGTATCACCTTCCCAACACTCTTGGGTTTTTTGATTAAACACTTTCCAAATCTCTCAGATGTGGAAGAGACCACAGATGGAAGTTGCCCGCAAATGAGGGCAAACTAGAAAACACACATAAATAATAAATTACAGTACTGACTAATGAAGGAGTTGAGATTCACCGGATGAATCATCCGCTTCCGACTTTGCTAAGCAGTGCTGAGTGGAAACTGGAAAACATTGCACAGAACATGTTCCAGGGGAAGTTGACAGAAATACATCTATTCTGATATTCCAGTGAGCATAACTTAAATAGTGGACTGATGCAAAGCAACCCATAGACCTCTTCCTTTTAAAACACTACACAATCAGGAAGTGTGGTAAGATCGGTACGGAGTCACTAAAGAAAGCAGGAACTATGAGGAGTAAAAAAAAATTCTCAGCAAATAAATAATTGTTTTTAAAAAATGAAATGTGTTCTAATTTTCTTACCTTATACCAAGTGAAGGCTGGCTTGACACTGGGAGGAAAATATCCATCGACATTTGGACAAGAAATCTTCTGAATGCCATTTTCTAGATAGAGCCGCTGTACTGGGAGCTTCATGGGGGACTTGTAACAACTGTCTTTCTGAACAACTTCCAGGGGAAATGCAACTTTGCTGCAATATGTGGTATTCCTGAATAGAGAAATATGCAATGACCAGGCAGTGTCATCGGCATTCAGTTTAACAAGGCAAAGTTGTACAAATTGCCATTTAACAAAACAGTTCATAAATGTGATCTATCTTGATCAATATCACCCCTTTCAACATTCAAGCATCCCTCCTCTATCTTCCCTTTCCCTCCCTCTTCTTAATTTTGTTGGATATACATTGGATTCTTATCTGTACTTCCCCTGTATAAAGTAAATGATTTACCTATTGAGACATTCCGTATACCAACTGGCAAGGAAGAATGAAGAAGAAAACACAATCATCTACTATTAATGGACTAAAATATTTATATATGGCACTAAATGTATGTATATGTGTGTGTTTATTTTAAGTTGTCACTTAGCACAATCTCAGTGATAGTGATGGTAAGGCAATGGCAAGGGCGATGTATTTAAGCAAAACTGATCATGCTAAACATACCTTTTAAAAAGAAATGTTTCTGGAGTCGGCACTGGTGGCTCACATGTGTTACCCTAGCTACTATGAGGCTGAGATCTGAGGATTGAGATTCAAAGCCAGCTCCAGCAGCCAAATCCAAGAATCTCTTATCACTAGCAAAAAGCTGGAAATAGAAGTATGATTCAAGTGATGGCGCGCCAGCCTTGAGAGAAATAGCCAACAGAGAGTGTGAGGCTATTAAGTCCAAGTCCCACTACTGGCAAGAAGAAAAAAGTTCCCAGGACAATTTTTAAAGCTTTAGCCTAGTAATATTTTGTCTGAAAACTTTTCTCCACAGATCAAAATATATAAAAAAGGAAAAATATAGCATGTTACTAAAAGATGTCTATCCATTACCCTTTCAGTCAGTAAAATATTGAAATCAGTAGAAAACTCAGAGAAGAAGGTTAAAAAGAAAAGTGTAGTACAGTATTCAAATCTGAAGAAACACTTCATTTAGAGTTCTTTCTAATGTAAAGAGTTTTAATTTAAACTAAGTTCTATTAGGACCTAATAATGGAGCATGAATATTCCTGTCTCTTTGGGGTCCCCAGATTAGTCTAGCTAGATTCTCCTCCAAAAAACTGAGGATATCTGTTCAAGGCCTCAGAAGGGCCTTTTGAGGACATAAGGACCATTTTTTTCTCTGTGCTAATAAAGCAAAACATTTATGTAAGAATTAATGTAAACTATAAACTATATTAATTATAACATAAACATAATCATTTATCAAAACAGAAGTTGGACTCTGGTGGCTCATGCTTGTAATTCTAGCTATTCAAGAAGCTAAGATCTCAGGAGTCTGGTTCAAATACAGCTTGGACAGGAGAATTTGTGTCTTTTAAAGATGTAATTAAGGTAAATAAGAAATTTTAAAATGTGTAGAGAAGAAAGAAATTAAAACACAGACACAAAGACCTGGAAAACCTTACAGAAGTGAAAAGATGATGCCATATGAAGCCAAGGAAAGAGCTGCTAGGAAAGCTATTTTACAGACTCTGATTTTAGACTTCTGGAGGCCAGAAATCTAAGAAATTAAAAATTTTAAATGTCTTTTAGATGTACTTTGCACAGCTCTTAGAAATCAATATACCTATTAAGTAATAGGGAATTCTGTTAAAAGAAAAAATCCAGATAAGAGTTTAGATGACAAAATACAGTGTGGTAGCTACTGAGCAACCATGAGTAAAACATAAGCAAGAAAAAAGAAAATGAAACAAAAAAAAACACAACAGTTTTTAGCTCAGTGCTGATGGCTCACATCTTAAATCTTAGTTAGGAGGCTAATATCTGAGGATAATGGTTTGAAACAAGCTGGGGGAGGAAAGTCCATGAGACAGTTCTAAATCACACACACACACACAAACACACACACACACACACACACACACACACACACGTGCACAAAACAAATCAGAAATGGAACCATGATTCAACTGGTGGAGTTAGCCTTAATCAAGAAAGTTCCCATTCCCTGCGTTCAAGCCCTAAGACCAAAAGAAAGAAAAATAAAAACCCAAGCACCTTAGTTTTAAAAATGATTTGAAGAATCCATGTTGCAATCATGGTTGACTGCTTTAGATTATATTCTTAGATTCCTAAGGATATGGTGTTCACTTGCTTCTTGGGATAATTTTGGTAGAGTTGTCTTGAAGCATAGTCTTAAATATATCAATGCCTCCAAAGAGTTGATGTTATGCCAATCATTTCAAGAGATGCCAAGAAAAACAGAGTGGACTCTACTCTCTTCCCTGTGTATTTATTGCAGAAATGGATGCCTCTAGTTAAGATATTTAGGTAAGCATGCCCCAGTGTTATAGGAATAGGACAAACAAACACAGCTCCCTCTTGAGGCAGGAGAGATAGAATCCTACCTAAAAGTTTCCTTCCTTTACACAACTTGATGGCGCATTCATTATGTGCATGAAAGTCTAGGAACCAAAGTGGCAAAACCATCATCATGGAGAGACAAGCTACCTTAGCATGCAGGTATAGTTGCCAGTGTCGTTGAGAAGTGTAGGCCGGAACCAGAGCACGTCTTTCTCCTTACTGATGCGGTTCTCAGGGAGGCGGAAGTTAATGGGTTCCTCCAAATCTCGGTCTTGTCTAGTCCAATACCAGATCAGAGTAAGCCCAGCAGAGTGGGCAGTGCTGTAGTTAAACTTCAAGAAGTGTTCAAAGAGGGGACACTTAATGCGAGCGGGCTCATCTTCAAATACTTGGATTTGCCTCATGGTGTCTAGTCCCCAGTCATCGCAGCGTTCTGGAATAAACAGAGAAAAAAAGGGAAAATGAGTTGTTTTACAATGTCAAGGTCCCTGGAGAACACATTCCCTTTGTCCCCTAGGACACCCAGTATTTCCAGGAATCTCCTTCTCTAGTCATCTTCAATAAACCTCGTTTCCTAAATGCCTATGGTAAGTGACCACAACGTGAATAACCTACTTCCTTCAATTTCTCCATTAACTTTTGAGCATCTCCTGATGTGGTAGATTGATCTTGAGGAATTCCTGTCAGGAATGGAGGAAAATGTCACCCCAAACAGAAACGGTGTGCTTTTTCACTTCATGGAGAAGGAGTTTAAGAGGAAAGTGTAATTGAAAAGACAAGACTCCATTTAGACTGGCGTTCTCCCCAGTTCTGCTTCTTTGGGGCCAGACCTGTACTATCCTATAGAAATGTAATGCAATCATAAATATCATTTTAGATTCCCAGTTGCTACATTAAAGAATTTTGAAAAGGTACATAAAAGTATATTGGTATTATACTGTGTTAAAATATCCTCCCAAGATTAATGATTTTTTGCTCCCAAGAAGAATGACTTTTTACATTATCTTTTGTGGTAAGTCTTTAGAATTTATTTATCTTTACAGTCTCAATCTGAGTTAGCCATATGTGTGTATGGGAGGTACCTTCTTATAATCTCAGCTACTACAGAAGCAAAGATTGGGAGGACAGTGGTTTTAGGCTAGCCTGGGCAAAAAAAAAATTTAGTGATACTCCATCTCAACAAAAAATCCATATGGTTGAGTTTTACTGTGACCACATAATCAATGTTTTCAATTTTATAGGTAGTTATTATCTAAAATATAAATTTTAATTTAAGTAATGTTTTGGTAATCTGGATGAGCTGGTTTATTATGAATGAGAGAAGTTAGGAATTAATGGAAAATTGATCATTTGTATGTATACACTTGGGAAATTTATTATATCCAGGAATAAAATGTGATTCAATTCATTAACTGCTTTCAGCAATATGCCAAGTTTATGTACTGCATTGAACATTTGATAACTGTAGAATATAATGTACACACACACACACACACACACACGACCTTCATTATTATTCTTCCCTATCCTCACCACTCTGTAGGCTGAAACCATGAGTCTTCTATTCAAGGATAATGTCTTTTCCTTTCCTTCAACTAGGCTGCCTTTGTTCTTACATTGGCCACAATAAGGCAATGTTAGTACTATGTAGCAATAACCAGGACTTGAAAGGTTTTGCCTTCCTCTGGTACTGATGTGAAAAAAAGCCTAGGAAAGCTACCTAAAAATGAAAGCAGAGACAGTATAGTTGAGCAATCCTGCTTCAGCATAACCTTCAGCTCTCTACAAATAACCAAAGATGCAAGAACAAGCCCAACCTGGAGCTACTATAAACTAAGCAACCTACTGATGCATGAGCAAAAAACATGTATGTACAACAAATGAAATTAATTCTTTCCATGCAGTTTGTGATGGATAAGCAAGAGTTTGTAGCAGTCGACTACATGTAAAACAAGCAACTAAACTATTACATCACTTTTGATAAAAACCAATGAATTTGAATTGAATTTGAAATTTTTCTGACTTGAAAATAGAATTGTCATCTAAGTAACTAGTACATCTCTGGAAAATTAAACAATGATTCTTAGGACTCAACAAATGATTGATCCTTGCTCTCCTCACATATGAATTAAAATCCAAAATACAGAGAGATTTAGATAGATCAAAAGGCTGTTTACATCAAAGCACATTAGTGATGTCTGTGCCATCTTAAAAAAATTAAGTATGTATCTAATTATATGTATTATCTAAATTTTCATGAATACTACAAACTTTCTTCATTCAGAGAAGATGATAATCAGAGTTGTACCAATAAACCTAATATATTTAATATATGCAAATGATTTCATTCTTTTCTGAAGTTCTACTGAAAAGAAAATAATTTTCCAGATGTAATCACAAGTAACAGCAAAGGCAGGAAAGATGACACTGGTGCCAGCATTATGGACAAGTGGGAGCCAGTTTAGCAGGCTTAGAAAACACCAACACTAAACCAGCAGGGAAAAACTGGAGGACAATTAAGACCACAATTCAGAATGTGGAAAGGACCCAAAACTATTAGCATCAAAGCAAGGATTCCTTGTTGCTATTCAACTTAGATTTCTGGCTTCTCCCTAGGTATATTCAAAGATTTTCCTCTATGTCTGAAGTAAGGAAGGGGCATGTGACTTTCTTTAGCCATTATGATATAAACGTCACCTGTGGTGGGTGTTTTATTATCTAGACTATAGTTTATCAAGTTGCCTTTTCTTCTACCTTGGTAAATATAAAAGGACAGAGATTAAGAAATTCTTAACTCTAGTCCCTTGATATACCAAAGCAGATCTTTGTGCTTAAGTACTAAACGGGAACGGCTTGTTACCAATAGTCATACTGTATTCTAAGCAGGGAAATCCAGTCATGTAGCTAAAAAGTGAATATGTGGAGGCAGTGGCAAATACGGAGGACTGGATGAACGCTGTACCACCAGGTTATATTCTCTGTTTCAATCTCATGCTCCTAATACTGAACAACTTTTCCCACTCAGCTTCAAGGAAGAGAGAAGCCAGACCTGCTCCCTCTATGCACGAGAATGAAAGGATCCTCTGTGGGAAATTTCACCAGCTTAAGTAGAAGGAAGCTCTTTAAATACTTTGTACAGCTACATCATCCAAAAGAAAAGGGCAACAGGCTTCACATTCATATTTAGAATTTTCAATCAGCTTCTCAATTGCTTCTTGAATAGGAACTTATAGCACTGAAAGACACATGAAAAAAAAAAACTGCCTAACAGAAAATATAGTATCTGACTAAATAAAATTAAAAAAAAAGAAATTTGGGAAAAACTGAATTTTTTTCCCAAGGGAAAGAGCATACTTGTAAAATTCAGTATAAGCCCAGTGCTGGTGGCTCATGCCCATATTCCTAGCTGTAGTAGTACTAGCCTGTATATTCAGTGCCTGGTCTCAGAAGCATCTTCCTCAAAATTCAGCCCTGTTTTTGCAAAATTGGATGATTATAGAGCAAAACTGCTAGACTGAAATTACCATCCTTTGTCATCTTCAGGAGTTTGAGATCTGAAGATCAAGTTTTGAAGCCAGCCTAGGCAGGAAAGTCAGTGAGATCCTTAATCTCCAATTTACCCCCAGAAAACCAGAAGTGGCACTATGACTCAAAGTAGAAGAGTACTAGCCTTGAGCAGAAGAGCTCAGGGACAGTGCCCAGGCTCCAAGTTCAAACCCCATGACTGACAAAAAATATATAAAATACATAAATAAATCCACTGTAATTATTATCTTTAGCGATAAAAACAACCTATTATATTCATGAAGCAAGAACAGGTCACAATAATGAAGGAATATTCAAAAAACAGAGAGCTGATTAAAAATAAAAACATAATTTAAAGTATAAAATCTTACTAGATAGTTTGGAAGTTAAATTTTAGGATTTCTTAAAAAGGAGAGCACATTGAAAAGGAAATAGAAAACAGACAAGTCCATGAAGGCAGGAAAGCAGGCAGGTAGGCAGGCAGGCAGGAAGGAAGGAAGGAAGGAAGAAAGAAAGGAAGGAGGGAGGGAGAGAAGAAAGGAAGGAAGCAAGCAAGCAAGCAAGCAAGCAAATGTATACTGCATAATAAAATTGTCACTACCAGCCCCTTTCAGTGTTAAACCATTCCAATCAGACATACATCCTTTTAGGGAAAACATTTTTGTCTTATTTTGTAATTCTGATAATTTTGCTGATAAGCATTGGTATGATGTTCCCTTTAATGAATTGGTCTGATGCTCACTTCAGGCTTTTTGAATTAGAAAGTACATATTTTTAAAGAAAGAGACAGACAGGCAGGTGGACAGCAGATGGAAGCTAAACTTCGCCATATTATGTTTGTTGATTGGATGGAACTAGATGTCATAGACATCTCTGCCTTCTGTGTTTTAGAAAGATATTCTCAATGCTTATTCTCAGAAGCCTCTTCCTCAAATGCTGCCCTATTTTCGCAAAAGTGTATGGTTAAAGAGCAAAATTGACAAACTATAATTGCCATCCTGTCATCCCCTAAATGTAATAGATCTCAGTGCATATCCACTGAACGTGGGTCACAGATCATGGTTCTAATGTTGTGATTCATTCTCACAGGAACATTGGGAAACTGGAAAGAGAAGTTCTGCTAGGAGTTGATGTTGCCTTTATTAGTGGAGGTCTTCTGACATCAGTGCCACAGCATTGTGGCCTCTTAAAGTTTTCATAGCTCATAGCCATGATTAATAATAGTAACACAGGGGAAGAGAGATGTGTCACTTTTCCTTTTCAAAGCATAATAATTTGAATAATTTGATTGTGAAATGGCTAAAAAGAGGTAGCAAAGCATATAAACCAGTAACAGGGTAGTCAGCCAACCAACTTAAGAAGAATAAAATGGATATTTGGTGGTCACAAGGTGCTAATGCTAGAAACTCACTAGTTGTTTGTCGATCCTATTTTCTCTTCCTCAGCACATGCAAAAGCTATGCGTCTTTAGTAATTAGGTTGAGCGCACATGGTTTTTATTGTGTCCAATGACTGTAGCTAGTAATGTTGTAAACTAGGAACTCCTCAGATGATCTCTCTTTACCTTATGTGATGATTTTGAAGATCTTTTTTTTTTTTTAAGCAGTAGCCTCCAGGATGGCAGAATGCTTGGATCATAGCTGCTTAGGGACAGTGATGTGAGGGGAAAACAACCCCAATCAATTGCATTACAAAAACTAACATTTGTAGTTTAGCAACTAACAGTGCCTATTGTGACTAGTAAGTGTATTAAATTCCTTTCATGAAGTAAATGGATAAATCACAAGTGGACATTTCAAAATAGTATTACACTTTTTAAATTACATACTGAAATTTTAAGTACATTAGAATCACCAAGATTTGAGGACTGATTCCATTGACTAATATTTTGTTGTTGTAGTTGTTTTGTTCTCTTTTTCTTCATTTTGCTTATTTTGAAGATATAATCTTGCTTTGTAGCCCACACTGCCAAGCTGGCCTCAAACTCTTGATCTTCCTGTCTTAACATCCTGAGTAATAGGTCTACAGGTTGAGTACTGCCATGGCTTACTCTTTAATATGTTTCTAATTAAGTTAAATGCAATACATTTGTAAAGAAAAATGAATACTTATTCTTGCCACAGGTCTCTTTTACATTATATTTCATGGGTCAAATGAGCATGTTTATAATTTAAATAAGTCTCTGGTAGAGCAGGGACCAAAAACATACACATTAGTAATTAACAACAGCAACAGTGCTCTTATTACTGAGCACTTTTAGGTTATTTGCCCATTTGAATTTAAAGTTTCTTAGCCAGCTACCTAAGGGTATTTTGTAAGAGCTTTTTAAATTATTCAATGAACAAATAAAAGTAAAAATCTATGGCAACGGGCTGAATGTCATGTAATACCAAATTAATTATATGATTCACTGCAGGCACTGGCCTCAGAAAAGACAGCAAAAAGCTGTTATGCAAATAGATTTGTCTCTAATAGCAGGGAAAGGAATATAGCAAATTACTGGCACAGTGAATTACTTTTTTAATTTAAAATGCCCATTCTTATCCAGTTGACTCTTCAGTGGAAGTCCGTTCTAAATTGGCCCTTCAACATCTAGGAAGCACAAAGTCATCATTTCTCTCAGCCAAAGGCTTTCTTAAGGCTGAACCTTGGAGGCACAGAGGACGGATGGAACTGTGCTCAGCCTTGCAAAGCCAAGTCACTGGAAAATCCAACCCACGCTCCTGACAGCAATTAGCATTTATATAGCAGGGTATACATTTTAACTAATTAATCTCACAACACCCTCTCCAGCTTTCGTGCCCATTCCCACATTACATGCCAGGAAATGGAGACAGAGAGATTAATTGACTTACTTTTGCCTGAGTGGTAGCACAAATAAAAGCTGTCTGAACACACATCTAGGATACTTGTCCCCAATTCTATGCTCACTCGTACAAAGCAGGACATTTCCCACAGGAAAGCTGCTCACATATTTGTATTTATTAAATATTTATTGAGAACTTGCTATGAAGCATAGAGTTGTGCAAAGAGCTGGTACAGAGAGATACAGAAGTAGAAAAACTCAAAAGCTTTGGTATAGAAAAGCAAGAGCAAATACTGCCATCATGAAAGACCTAAGGTCAACTTAGCTCCCAGATGTAATGGTGTGCCAAATGCAACTTACTTGTAATGTGGACAAGGATAAAATGCTTGTCCTCTTAAACTCAGTATCATCAGGTATAATTTATCCATCCTTTAGTGGTGTATGAGAATGACAGACCCAACAATATGAAAGAAACTCAGTGTGTATGTATTAGTAGGCTTCTTTTGTTGTAAGAAATACCTAAGAGACAACAACCCAGAAAGGGGAATGTTTACTTTGACCCTTGGTGTTAGAGGTTTCAGTATATGGTCACATGCTGTCTTTGTTTCGGGCCTATGATGGTACATATATCATGATCGGAGCATGTGATGGAGCCTTGTACATCTATCTCATAGAAGCCAAGAAGCAAAGAAAGAGAAAGAGCAATGATGTAGATTATCAACAATTCCTTTATGCTGTCAGTGACGTAACTTCCTCTCCATAAACCTCAGAATTTAAAGGGTCCACTACCTCTCAATAGTGCCATAGGTTGGTGACCAAGACTTTGGACATTTGGAGGGCATTCAAAACCCAAACTATAGCAACATATTAACTATCAGAGAAGTCTGAATGGATTTTAGCCCATCAGAAGATTAATCTATATTAATTAAGAAGATGAGCTAAGGTGACAGGACTTACTTCTGCTAAAAATCATTGGCTCTTCCCTTTCACCTGCAGTTGTCCAAAACTTAACCAAAAGCAAGGTAAAACTTTGGGATCTCTCTTCATTTTGTATCTGTCTCCTGTCTCTCTTAGAATATACATCTGGTATTGTTTAATTCTGCTGCATGGACAGGGTAATTCTTTAAGGAGTCAGTCTAAATACTGGTAATAAATACAATGTTTACTAGTCATAAATTTACCTAACTGCTCTCATCCTTTTGCAAGACTAAAAATACCAAGAGAAGAATAAATAATAACAAAAAAAGTAAACAAGACATGTGATGCTCTCAACCCTGTGATCCTAACTATTTGGGAGGCTTGGGGCATACACATAGACTTCTTCTCACACAAAAGTTTGGGAATGCAAGCACCCATTGTGCCTCTTTCCCCTCAGATGTGTCCAATGCAGTGATCAAGAAGATCATGGTTCAAAACCAGACTGAAAGACAAGTTTATGAGACATCATCTCAATGGAAACATCTTGGCCCAAATGGCACATGCCTCTCACACCAGTTACAATGAGAAGCCTAACATGTTTGGATTGTGGTTCAGGAACACAGAAAGGAAGGAAATTAGACCCTATGTCAAAATGGCAAGTACAAAAAAGAGCTTAAGGTGTGGCTCAGGAGTAGAATGCCTGACTAGCAAGCAAGAGGCCCTGAATTTGAAGACCAGTATACCCTTCCCCTCAAAAAATGAAGGAGGAACTAAGATATTTTCAAGAGTCCAGGAACAGTGCTCCCTCCTAAATGGAGCTCTAAGAGAAATCTGAATGGATTTTAGCCCAAGTCACCTGTAGTGACTTGAACTGAGGCTATATCCCTTAGCAGGAGTAATCATTATAGGATGAGAACTGAATTTCTTTATCAAGCAATAATGACTTCTTTAGGATCTCCTGGAACCAGACATGAAATAATGATGAACCAAATCACAGTTTATCCAAGACTACCTAAGTATTCATCCTTGTTGATCCTGCCCCAATTGTTCCCCTACTTAAACCTAAAGTTCATGGGAGCACTTCCAAAGTCAGGGTTGAGGACAGTTACCCTCCTGTCTTGCCAGAAATACCATGCTGAGCATTAAATTCTCTTTCTTTTCACTGTTTGGGGGAGTGAATGGCAAGAACTGTCTTACTGGGACTCCCTAAACTCAAGCCCACTCTGTCCTAGAACTCCTGAATACTAAATGAATAATAGCTTCTAGATAAAAGCACAGTAAGATTATATCCCATCCCATTAATTACATCATATCATATCATATGGAATGTCATATCGTATCATATCCTACTGTAAACAGAGGGAAGGGCAGAGGTAGTAGTCCTTAGGCTATGTGAAGATCAGAACCAATCTCATTTCAAATTCTTAACCTAGAATCCATTGTAAATGTGTTCACTTGAAAAGTTCTCCCTTCCCTATGTTTTATTCATTCTGGATAAGCCGAATGGAGAGACAAACAGAAGAAACTAGTTTTGCATTCATTCTGATACTTTCACTAAGTTTTGTTGGTCTATTGGAATGGATAGCTCCTCAGCAAATATTAACGTTGGACTGAGATCCTCAGAAAAATCCAAATTATAAGCAAGCGGGTTAGGTGGCTATACCTGCATTTATTAAGCATCATGAAGAAAAACAATCAGCAACAAGTGTGAACAAATTTCTGTAGCTATTGGAGGAGTTTCAGAACTTCTCTTATTTTGAGCCAAAGCCCTGCTGGAGGAAGTGTATGGCAGATCAAAAGAGTTGGTGATTACAGTTAGGCTATATAACTGTTGGCCTTAAAAACTGTCCTGACCATCACACCATGTGTCCACTCCTACATCAAGTTCATAGGATGCATTAATGAGTAAAGCAACAGTCTCAAGGAATTCACCTTTATCATAGCAAAAGACTGTTGATAAAGAACATGCTAAACAAGGAAGGTGTATGTAGTAGTAAGTTGAAAGTCACAAGTAAATGAGACAAAGAGAAACAGAACCTGCTAAGAGATATCATGGATGGGATAGAGAAAGGAGAAAGGCAGGAATAAACAGCATTAAAAGAATAGTGGGGGTAGGCATCATGACCAATGAAGTTCTTCAATCACTTTGAACCTCTGTTGTCACGCCCAAGAAATAAAACTTCTTAATAATACAGAATGGTTAAGAGAAAGGAATGACCCTGCAAGGCAAAATCCTATATAACCTGGGAACTTTTATACATGTACTAGTCATAATTAATTTGAGAACTGTAATCTTCTGCATTACCTTTGGAAAACCATTTCCTATAGCAGACCGCCAGGTGTGGAGCAGGTGTGGAGCCCTAATCATGCCTTTACAGAATTCTGTCCTCCTTTTAGAATGTGGGAGTTTTCATTTGCACACTTGGCCATTGAGAAGAATGACACCACTTCCCACTTGTCTCTAACCTAGAGGTGTTGGAGTAATTAAGTTCTTGTTAATGAAATATGACTAAATTGTTTGAAAGTAATTCAAACAATCTTCTTTGAGAGATATTGACTTGTTCCTATGCTTCTTGGACTTCTTAGATCCCACTGCTTGGAACACAGATGCAATGGCTGGAGCTATGTCATGGAACTATAAGAAAAAAGACACACCCTTTTGATGGAGAAATCTGAATGTGCTTCAAGGAGGTGGGATTGTGAATAACTAATGAACCTGCCTAATCAATCCTGATCAGATTTTACATGAACAATAAAAAATTTAAAAAAATATATCCATGTTACTCAAAAGTTACAATGGACACCATTATAACTGCAGAGTTTTAGACTCCATTCATGTCTAGTGCACCAGAATCTTCATTTTAAAACTCTAAAGTAATCATTAGGTGATATTTACCCTCATAAAAGTTGGGAAAGCTTTTATATATTTATTTATAACAGATCATCACTCTCTGAGATCAGTGTCCTATCTCACAAAAGTCAGTAGGAAGTCAATTTCTAAGGCTTGAACGATTCTATAAATCTCTTCCTTTAGTATCTCACATTTAAAATAAGCAATTGTATCCCAATGGAAAACTATACATAAACTATCTGGCTATTTCTCCAGCACTGTCTTATAAGAAACAACTGGTCTAAAAATCTGCAAAACACTATTCGTACAGAGTATGTTATACAGTAGAAAATCTCATTAAAACTTAGAACAAAACCAAGCCTTCAAACAAAGGTATAGAAAGTGTTTCTGAAATTCCTTATTTGTCAACTAAGAAGGAAAGAGACAGAAGTTAGGAGCAGGAGGAAGTGCTGGAGGGGCTCTAAACATCCATCACACATCTGCCTGCTGCCTGCACTGTTCAATAATACTGGGCTAATAACTCGGCAGATGGCTTTCCTGGATCAGATAATTAGAAATATCTTACTCCCACCCCCAAAAAGGGAGTTTTCTTGATTGAGTAATTTGAAGAAAATAGGAAATGGCCCTGGGCAGATGAAAACAGATGATGAGATTTGCCAATTTCAGGAAAAGACTGCTAGAGCTTAGGGACGCAGATACACTAGGCCTAGCCTCTGAATGCAGTGCTTGTTAGAGATTGTTCTAGAACAAGTTTCCCCTCTGATAGTGCAGTACTCCTCCTAGTGATATGGGATATTCATCTTTCTTGTTGTCCGACGAAATCATTCTCTGTCAAGTGAAAGTGGCAGAACTGGCAAATTAAAAAAGAAAAAGAAAATTAATGCTGAAAGAAGGTATCCCACTCCTGTAATCATAGCTCTTCAGGAAGGTGTGATCTGAGAATCGCAGTTTGAAGACAGCTAGGCAGAAAAGCCCATGAGATGCGTATCTCCAATTAATCACCAAAATGCCAGAGGTAGATCTGTGACTCAAGTAGATATATGATTCAAGTGGTAGAGCACTGGCCTTGATCACAAAAGCTCAGGGACAATGCCCAAGCCCTGTATTCAAGCCCTAGGACCTGGACACAAAGGAAGGAAGGAAGGAAGGAAGGAAGGAAGGAAGGAAGGAAGGAAGGAAGGAAGGAAGGAAGGAAGGAAGGAAGGAAGGAAGGAAGGAAGCAAGCAAGCAAGCAAGGAAGGAAGGAAGGAAGGAACGAAGGAAGGAACGAAGGAAGACAGGCAGGCAGGGAGGGAGGGAGGGAAGGAGGGAGGGGAGGGAGGTCATTACCAAGCAAGCATAAGAACAAGGAGAAATGTGGAAGGATTGCAATCAGATACTGATAGGACCAATAAAGGCACAAGATCCTGAAATACAAACTGAAACAGAGAGGGCAAAAGTGTGTCTTGCAGTCACAAGGCCATGATTTCAAATCCTACTACTGAAAATAAGTGAAAAAGATCTAATCACATTTCCAATGAAAACAGCTGAGTCTACTAAGTTAAATTTAGAATTATACTACCTAATACTCAAAATAATAAAATGAAATTATGCAAGGACAGCTAATCACTGGGATCTTTTAGAGTCTAACTACATTGGATCAGGAGTCTAGGATCTAAGAATATTTGATTTTTGTTCAATACCTAACATGCTGAGATTTTCCATCTTCATTTGTGAATGAAAGTGTCACTTTGTAGAAAGTATTCCTCGTGGCAAAGGATCTAGGTAAACAACCTCTGTCTGCCCCTGGGTTTTCTAGAGAATTGTAGAGCTTACAGTCTAGACGGATTACTAAAGGACTTCAGGCTGCTTCTTGGTCTCCACCAAATAATTTTACAACTTCCATAAAAAGCCCAACCAAAAAGCCCTAAATCATTACACCCTAATGTCCAAGAAGGATTCAGCTGTCACACTTCCTGCCGCTGTGCATAATAAGGAAGACTAGAGAATAACATCATCTAATAGCCACCTAGAACAGGCCCTGTGTCTCTCATCAAAATGGCAGCAGGGGTGAGTGGGCTAAAGAATGGACTCTGGGGAGCTGTCTCTGTATCATGGTTCCATTATTTTCTTTACCAAAAAGTACAGTAATGAGTATCCTTGTGTGGCTGAAGGAATGGCTTTCTTTGCAGTACTGTTGAGACCATAAATTGGCTTATGTCAAGTGTGGCACAGTATCCTGGGGAAACTCGAAGCAGTCATTAACTGGGTTTAGTGGGTCTTTTGATTTCTCTATCCTTAGCAATCTTTTCTAAGCCCTGATTAAGATGCAAAAATCCAATGACAATACTCACATAATAATCAAGCACTTTATTTTCATTATTATATGATGGAGCTTATGAATGATAAGAGATATAAAAAATCTACCCAAAAGATGATAGTTTCTACCTCCAGATTTCCATTCCAAGAATACAGTGTCTGCATTGGAAGTTGTTTCACATAATTACTGTAGATCCCCAAAACATAAGACTCTTAGATCTAGTTCCAGACTCTAGTTTCAGCAAGACACTTTACCCACAGGTAAAGTGAATATTGCTGAAGGTATGTCTGAGAGATTGGACATCATATGCTAGTGATAGGGAAGGACCAGGCCAAGCCTCCTACATCGCCAACCCACATTCCCTATGGAGTACACAACAGTAAGGTTGGGACAACCCCATTTCTTTTTTTCACTTATATGAGGGAAGGCAGTAATGGGGTTGAACTCAGGGCCTCACTCTCGCTTGGTACATGTTCAACCACTGGAGCCACATCCCCAATCCTTCCTATTATTTACTCTTTATTTTGCATAGGAATAGCCTCAGACCAAGGTCCTTCTACCTATGATTGCTATGTAGCCAGATTCATAGACACGTGCCACCATGCCCTCCCTGCTTGTTTGTTGAGATGAATATTTTGCAACCTTTTCTGCCAGGGCTGGCCTGGAGCCGTGATCTTCCCAGTCTGCATTCTTAACTAGCTGGGATTACAGTCTAGCACCAAATATACCACTTGTAATGCTGCTCTATTACTTCCTAATCATTTGACTATGTGCGAGTACATTAAATAGCCCCATGTGTAAAAGAAGTGTAGTTTGAAGATGAAATGAGAAGACACTTGTAAAGTATTTAACAGAACCACACAAGCCTGCTACAAGTAATGTTTTGTTCCTTTTTCAATTCCAAATGGAGTAAGGCAGATTTCAAACTGAACCTTGCTCTACAAATACGGTTGATGTTTAACTTATGGGCACTGATCTCTAGCAATACATTTGAGAATACTGGATTATGAAGGAGTTTTTAAAACGTTTATTAAAAAATCCTCTTGTTTTACCAATGGGATAACTAAGTAAGCCCAGATAGCTGAATTGATAAATAACAGAGATCTCCACTGGTGGTAGAGTTGGAATCTTTTCTCTCCAATCTAAATGCTATGTTTTTTCTACTGCATCATCAGAACAAAATACATATTTAAGTATACAATTCCATAAATATTCTCAGTGGGTATTGAAAAATAGTATAATAGTACATTCTTCTTCAACACATTAAACTCATAATCCTTCCCAGAAAGATTACACAGAAGATGACTTTGTATGTGTTCTAGTTAATCAAGTCACAAACTTACAATGATTATCTTCAAGCCTCTCATTTTATAGATGAAGAATGGTAACTTCAGACTTGACAGAAAGTTCTACCAATGCTTCCCATAAATGTGGCAATTGCAAAAAAATTATCCCTCATTTTCTTTTTTCAATTTAATTTTATTGTCAAGGTGATGTACAGAAGGATTACAATTAGAGTGCATTTCTTGTCCAACTTGTTACGCACTCCCTTCCCCCTATTCACCCCTCCCCAAGGTGTAAAGTTCATTTCCAACATATTGTCTTGTGAGTATTTCTTCATGTAAGAGGGCATAAAACTAAAGACCACGCTATAAAATCACTTATCCTAAAGAGTTGTTGTGAAGGGATCAATAAAAATAAACCACACAAGACAAAGGACAATGGAACAGTGACATATACAAGACAATATGTTGGAAACAATCTGTACAATTTGGGGGGGGGGTGCTGGAGGACAGGGAAAGTAGGAGAAAACTGAGGGAAGGAGTAACAAGGCTGACAAGAAATGTACACATTACTTATGTAACTGAAACCCCTCTGTACATCACCTTGACAATAAAAAAAAGAAAATGTCATAGGAGCTCTGGGCCAAACTACTCACTTAAGATTTAGGCAGAGCCGGGTCCTGGTGGCTCACGCCTGTAATCCTAGCTACTCAGGAGGCTGAGATCTGAGGATCTCCGTTCAAAGCCAGCCCGGGCAGGAAAGTCTGTGAAAATCTTATCTCCAATAAACCACCAGAAAACCAGAAGTGGCACTGTAGTTCAAGTGGGAGAGAGCTAGCCTTGAGCTGAAGAGTTGAGGGACAGTGTTCAGGTGTTCAGGCCCAGAGTTCAAGCCCCACGACCGACAAAAAAATATTAGGCAGAATTATTATGTTAATTTTAACTTAATGTAGGATGAGTATATAAAGACACAGAAAGAAGGTCAGAGGAAACATGAATTATTTGCATTTGTTTGTAAGGTTTCACAGAGTCTTAGTCAAAAATACCCAAATGAAGCTTTAAATTCTAAAATGTAGAAAACAAGCTAAATATGGACTTGGCTTTTCTTTCTTTCTTTTTTTTCTTTTTTCCTTCCTTCCTTCATTCCTTCCTTCTCTCCTTCCTTCCTTGCCTTCATTTTTCGTAGGAATAATATTGGAACTTAGAGCTCTGTCCCTGCTAGTCATGGCCACAGCCATTTTTACTTTAGTTATTTTTCAAATAAAAGTTATGACCAGTTATCCTAGACCATAATCTTCCTACTCATGCTACCTTCTAACTTGGATGATAGGCACAGATACTAGCTATTGTTTGAGATGGGATCTGGTCAACTCTTTCTGCTAGTTTGGCCTCAAACTTTGATCCTTTTGATCTTTATTTCCTGAGTAGCTGGGATTATAGGCAAGAGCCATTGTACCTGGCTTGGACTCATTTTTTAATTACCTCACTGATCACTTTAGGCTCAACAGCAAGATGGAAATTCAAAAGTTCTTCAGGTGATCAGTGGTCACTAGAACCTCTAATGCTAAGACTTACTTTCCAACTGGAGGATGAGAGGTTCTTTTAAGTAAAGGCATAGTATGGTAGAGGCTCCGTGAGTGAAAACCTAATTTCTAGTTTTCAGTCAGCAGCTCTCGGGTTCCCCTGCCTTGGGATTTGCAGCCATATTCTGTGCAAAAGCACAAAAATCAAAGGAAAACGCATCTTGTGAGCCTTGCCAGCATCCTCCCCAGCAATTCTAGAGAAATTGCCTGGAGTAAAATGGAGCTGATAGACTTCATCACCTGCCAAAGGGAGAAACACAGGCTACAGGCTGCCACTGTGTTTAACAGAGGCATCACCTGTGAAATGCCAGAGCAGTCCCATTCAATTTTAATAATGTGTCAAGCATGCAGATTTTTCTTGAAGCCTGGTAGTGACAAGCAGAAAACAAAAGATTCCCTGAAAATCAGGGAACATGAGAAATGGGGCTTGGAAGAATGTCTGGCAGGTGTGTGATGACAGAGTTGCAGGAAGAATTCAAGAAGAGTTTTGTTGTTGTTTTGTTTTGTTTTGATTTATTTTTTTTCTGAGTGGCAGGGTTTTCAGTGCTAACTCACCTGGAGAGTGGTAACAGGGTTATTTCCCAAGGAAAGGAGCAGAGTTTGGGGAGAAGATATACTAGAAGCGATGGGGGAGAATGGTGATTGATCAGGCTGCATTGTACTAACAAATGGATATATTGAATTATAAACCTTTTATACAACTACTTAATAAAAATAAATAAGTAAATAAGTGGAAGTATTCTTTTTTAAAGTATATATTTATCTAAGTACCTAGAACCCAATGTATCCTGGAAAAAGATGGTGCATATTAGAGCCTGTAGAGGAACTTAGAAGTCATCTAGTCCTAAGACATAGTACACAGATTAGGCTTTGAAACTAACTCCAGCAAATGGCTGGGCAAGCAAAAGCATCTTGATGAAAATCTCCCAAATTCCTAGCTGTTTACTCCATGCCATGAACACTATTTCTGCCCATAAAACCAGATAGGAAAGAGAGTTTAAATTACATTTCCACCAGCCTCTGTTTCCCTATTTATCTGATATGTCAAAATTCAAAGCTTTAAACATGTTTTCTGGCTCATTATAATCTGGAGGTTGAAAAATCTTTGCCTCTTACACATTTTTTGCTGAAGTGGAAGCAGAAATTATAAACCAATTTCTTTGAAGTCCAGATCCCATAAAACAAAGGAAGCTAGACATGTAGATGGATTTTTCTTAACTGAAGCAAAAACAAACAATCTAAAAAGATCAAATTTTCAGCCTCTTACATGTTTCTTAGTGTTTCTGGCTTCTGTTTCACAACGTCTACCTATTCCTTTCCACCTACATTCAACGTTCTGTCACTGAGGAAAGCAAGATACTACCAGAGAATAAAAAAAAATTACAGGTGGTAGGTAAGGAAAGAGCTGCAGTCATATAAAGAAGATATTTAAGAGTCACAGCATAACTGTAACAGTCTGTATGTAAGTGTGTGTGTGTGTGTGTGTGTGTGTGTGTGTGTGTGTGTGTGTGTGTGTCTGTGTCTGTGTCTGTGTCTGTGTCTGTGTGTGTCTGTTTGTCTGTGTCTGTGTCTGTGTCTGTGTATGTAAGTAGAGGACACTTCCTTTTGGGGACTTTCCATTTCCCAATGTTATGCCCAGGAAATGCTATGTCTTATGGAAAGCTTGATAGTAAAGAAGATTGGTCAGTAAGATGTAACATACCAGCCTGGCACAGTAGCTCACCTCTGTAATCCCAAAAAAGAGCAGGGGGATCATGCTTTAAGACCAATTTAGACAAAATGTTAGGAAGCCTCCATCTCAGAAATACCCCTTTCAGCCTTTTTAAAATCTCTAAGTAGTAATATTATGTAATATTCTCTATGAGAAAAAGTTCCACAAGCACCTTTAGTCCTTGTGCAGACTCAATCTGCCATTGAGATACCAAGATAACTCCACCACAACTCAGGTACTAAAATGGTTTCCATCTGGTGATTATATACCTTTTCCTTCAATCCTCATAACAGCTCATTAAGTTTGCCTCATTATGGTTTCCTTTTAAGCATGACCTAAGATAAGTTAAGAGACCACTCCATAATTACACAGCAATGTAAGTGGGAGGCAAGAATAATCAACCCAGACCTACCTCATTCTGGAGGCTAAGCTGTAATGCGGACTTGTGGCCAGGTTGCTTTCCTCCCCCTGAGACTCATCTGGATACTATCAAATGTTGAGACACACCATCTCTAAACCCTTCCATCTCTGGGGTATGATGAGTTTATTATCGATGCTAATGCCAACATTATTTTCCACCCCAAGTCCTAATATTGGCAAATCAAGCCAGTCTGTCAGGGCACTAGCTAACAGAAACAGGGACAGAGTGAAGGAGTCAAATCCTTGATTTGTGTTTCCATGAATCAGGTGGTGTGTGTCACAGCCCAGAGCTGGAGAAGCTGGGCACATCTGTGGGAATTAGAGAGTGGCATTCTTCAGGCCTGTTTCCCAGGGAGACTCCAGTGCTGTCTGCACCCTCCATTTGCCCTCACATACTCACTTTTCCAAAGCAGGGGAGTCAGAAATGTCAGCCTGTCCTCAGAGACAGCTTGCTGGGGCGTGAGCTGCCTCTGTCTTATTAAGTATAGTCGGGCATGACTCAGCACCTCCATCAACTGTCTGCAAAGGAGAACATTTCATGCGAGTAGAAAATCACCTTAAGCAGAACAATGGGAGGCATTTAAGGTAGACAATTAGAGTTAGGTGGCTTATTACTCAAAATCAAATCACCCTTTGCCTATTCTAGACAGGAGAGCATAATCACAGCCAATAGGCAAGCAGGACCGTTTCTGCTTAGAACACATCAGAGCACCCTGTCACCTCTGGTTACAACCAGCAGCCACTCAGACACCTCTTCTGTCTGGGTCACAAAGCAAGGTGAACTGTGGGTTATGTCGTGTCTTTCAAAGCAGAGAGCCCTCAGTGAGAACTTACTACAGGTGACAATTCAGAGTGGAAAATAAAGATACAAGGACAGTGCCTGCTCACAAAAGTCTCACAACATAATGGGAATGGAAAGCTCACGGGGGAAAGCAAGACAAAGCAAATGCTGAAAAGAGAAAGGATTCAACCTACCACAAGAGAGCAGGGGCAGCTCTGCATTGTGACTCAGTGGGGTGAAGCTCAATAGTGCTTTCCCACAAGAGACAGAATGCATACTGGCAGATCAAGGAAAGGAGTTAAGAACTATGGGAGCCATGACTCACCAGGCCATCAGTCAGCAAGGGCTGGGCGCCAGCTTTGGATAACTTAGTAGAGCATGTGCATGGTTGCAAGTGTCCTACAGGGAAGCTACTGAGAGACTCTATTGGTTCTCAAAGAAGGCAAGGAGCCATATTAATGGCCAAGAGTAGAGGTAAAGGATGGGTTAAGAGACATGTTTGTGCTTTGTGTTTATCTGATGGGTCATCCACATGTGCTTCTCTACATGTGGGAAGTAGGGAATGTCTTTATGTATGTGTCACGATTGCTTTTGCGTATGTAAACCACAAAGCATGTCAATATAAACTATGAGAACAACTTGAGTTGAGGAGAGTTATATAAAGGAAGGCAGCTAGCTTCTGAGGTAATCCTTTAGATCTACAATGGTTACAGTAGAAATTGGTTCATTAAGATGAAGAAGACTGTATGGCCAGCCAGGCACATCACCGACAGTGATAACTCACTGGTTGTTGGGGGACAATCACATTGTTCTAGTTTGTGAGACTTAACTGGCTACTCTTTGCTGTCCCTTTCCAATGATCTCAAGGTATTCTAAACCATAAATCTCAATGAACAACAATGTTTGGCTGTGAAGCACACTGTTTATACATTCATAAGACATTCAAAACATGATCCTTGAAGGTTAGAAGTATCTGAATATCCAGATTCTCTTTCCAAATGCCTAAGGGACTCTCCGTACCAGTACAATGCTTCTTTCATGTTTAGGCCCATCTATCCCTAGCTGTGTAAAACTGCAAAGATGCAGAACATTAAGTGAATGGTGATGAAAAAAAGTTGTATATATCAAATCATCTACCTGAGAAAGGATTTATAATGTATGATTCATATTCAAATTTCCAGATGAATGCAAACAACTGAAAAATGGCAAAATGACTTCAATCGAAACTTCATTGAAGAAGATATACATAGGCGAATAAACATGAAAAGATCCTCTCAGGCATTATTTCTTAGACAAATGTAAACTAAAAAGTCAGTCTTGCCAAATATTACTAAATTGCTATTAGAATGGCTAATTTATTGAATAGAAAATTCCATGTGTTAGTGAAATAGGTAGCAGAGCTTTCATTCACTGAAGAGCAGGGTACAAAATGGAAAAAAGTCACAGCAAAATACTATGGGAGCTTTCATTAAGTTAGTTATATTTAAGTGAGCTGGCAATATCACTAACAAGTATTCACCACAGAGAAGTTGTACACAGGTGCTTAAAAGAACCTTAACCTAATTGTAATGGCCAATGGTGAAGCATTCGCCTGTCCTCCAAGGACAGAATGAATAAACAAGCTGCAAGAAAACCACAGAGTAAATTATGACTCGGAAACAGTGTATCCAATGCATAAAACAATGTGGCTGTATATTAAACCCATTATGCTAAGTGGAAGAAGTCAGTCCTGATTCTGTCTCTATCTGATATTCTGGAAAAGGCAAAATCATGGTACAGCACATGAATCAGTGATTGCTAGGGGCTGGCTTTAGAAGGGGATTGATTGCATAGCAGCAGTGTGAAACCAATTTTGGAGGGAGGGAGACAGGCTAATGGAATTTTCTATGTCTTAATTAGAGAGATACAGTTGTGCAAATTTGCCCAAATCTATATGTACCACACACCCTAAAAAAACTGACAAGAGTAAACAAAAAATAAAAATTTAAAGGTATGATCCATGCCTTTTGAAGAGAGACTTAGCTTTACTTGTAACAACTGGGAAGAAGAGATCATTTGGTCATGGATTCTGTCTTCAGTGCTTCTTCTCAACTATCTCTAAGTAATCAAATAACACCAACCATTTAAAGCCTCAATTGGACACTGAACCCACAGATCTAACTGCATGCTCTCAGTGGGAAACAATTTCTCTTGCTTCGAATCCATGAAAGCAGTTTCTCTGGAAGTGTCTTTTTATCTTCTGTAAATGTCATCTGAGGTTTTGTCTGGTCCAAACTGTGATCTCAAAGACAGGCCCTGAGTCCTACTCACCCCCCCAAGATGGGCAACACCGTCTGGGAACCAATAGTTGTTTCTAAATGTGGTGGGGTAAGGAAGTTCACAGTAACTGTTAAAAAGGAAGTGGGAAAAAGAAGAAGGGTAAGAAGGAATAGAGGGGGTGAAGTTGATCAAGGTGCATTATATGCAAGTCATGTGTATCACAATGCAACCCTTTTGTCAAACTATAGTAATTTTAGAAATTAATAGAACATGTTCGTTCATCATTGCCTTTGATGACAGATTTATCATAAATTCCTTCCATCTCAATTTGAAAATATATTTGCATATGTTTGTTTCTAGTACTTAGGGTTTATTTTTTCACATTTCAATGTTTTAATTCAACTGAGATTTGTTTGGGGGTAAACTGTAAAGTTGGAATTTAATTTTAGGTTTAAGGAAATTATGCAAATTTTCTAGTACACAAATACATCGTTTGCCACTGACTCTGACTGTTACCCTGGGCAGCTGCCAGCTACAGAGCTGGCTCCTTTCTTTTCTGGATCTTTTTGTTTTCTCTTCAATTTTGGTCTCTGAGGATTTCTTACTAAGTTTGCAATTAATTTTAAAACATGGTTATTTTTAAATGTATCATCTCTCTCTGCTTTATAGAAAGTGTTGCTTAGTGGTACTTATCCACCACACTGAAAGACACTGGAAACCTATTCCTGATGTAGCAGCTACCATGAAGAATTAACATTTTCTCTGGATAATCCCAGTGACATGATCTAGTCTTTCCAATGACTTTTTATTGCAATGAATGTAAATGGCCTTCCTCTTCCTCTTTGACTCATTTTTTCTTTCAGCAAGTTCTTGTAGCTCAAGCAAGTGGAAGACTGTTCTGTGGCCCCAGGGTCTCCTAGCCTATGAACCATCCCATTATCTTTCTCCTTGCTTTCTCTATAGGGATATTAGGTGGCTCTTTTTCATCCATCAATGATGAATGGTGTCTTGCTTTGCTGTTGTTGTTATTGTTTTAGTGCTAGAGCTTGTTTTGTTTGTTTGTTTGTTTTTTGGCATCACATTTCAAATGTTCTGCCACATGAGCCACATCACCACTCTTTGTATTTTAGTTTCTATTTCAGTTAGGGTCTCAAAGAAACTTTTCCTAGACGGGCACCAAACCATAATTCTTTGACCTTATCTTCCTGATTAGCTAGGATTACAGGTGTTCATCACCACACCTGACTTTAGAATAGCAGCTTCATAAATAGGTCTTTCCTACAGCCAGATAAAGGACAATTGCCTCATTTTTTGGTATCAATATGATCTACAATTATCCTAGAATTTTATTTAAAAATATGGTCATTTACTTCTTTTCTTCAGCTTCAGTCCATCACCAAGATAATAAAAACCATGAGGGAAGAATCAATTTCTGCCTGTTTACCAGAATAAGTAAGTATAGTGTCTAGGATATGTGCTACATACCCACTCACTGTGAGTGAATAACTGAATTGGATAAATGAATGAATGAAATGCTAGCTGCTATTTACATTCCATATTATACAAAGCTGTGTCCTTAACTTGACCTTTAAAAATATACTAAGTTGTGTTTTACATGGAATCATGAAGTCCCTGCCTCCCTAAACATGTAGTTTAAATAGATATTCCACCTGTTTCTATGAAATCAAAGATATTGTCTCAAAATTAGTGATAAGTCTTACCTTCGGTGACAAAAATATTGCATGGTTTTGTATGGATAACTAGCCTCTAAACAAAACCAATTTCCCTGGGACTGAAGAGGATTTGTGTATTCACATGCTGGCATTTCAACTTGGAGAGTTTACCTAAGAATGGATTGTTGCTAATCTCTCCAGCCCAATCTTCTGTGCATACTTCCTGAGTGTAGGAGACAGTTATTCTAGATGTGTTGCCATACATACAAAACAGGGAGTCTCCGAAAAGAATAAAACATTCCAACTCCATCAGAAATAATGAAAGAGAACTTGGAGTGCAAATACAATCAAATTTCAAAATTCACACCCAGTCACTGCCAAAGTCTAGCAAAAAGAAAAGGATAAAGCAAAAGCGTGTTTTAGAATGGAAAGAAATAATTTTCTAAAGCTACACACTGATGGGCACCATTAAATTTCTAAGCCACGTATAAACATCATCTACTGAGCCCCTTCATGTCTAAGAGGCAGGACAGAGCTGCAAGAGTTGCAGAAGAAAAGCCAGAGAGTTACACTGAGAATCTCTGAGCTAGCCACAGGGAAAGCAAATGGACAACACCAAAGCAACCTTGGTGGGAGCTGGCAGCTTCCCACTCTATGACAACCCAGAACGCCTGCCCTGAGTCACCTTTCTTCCATCCATCTGCAAACTGGTTCTTGTTTCTAATTGCTTTCCACAAGGGAAATGCGTATAGATTTGGGAAAATGTTTACACTATGAATAGACATAGTTGCCTATATTGTGTAAGCTTCAAGAAACCTGGAACAAATCAATTTGAAAATATATCTGCATGGCCCAAAAACACCGTCTTCTGTTCTCATTGTGTTAATTGGGTATTTCTTTCCAAATATGTGTTGTCTGTGTTCTTTCATTGTTAACAGACAGCTTTGGCTAGAATGTTTTGAAAATAATGAGTATTAATTATAAAGAGTTCAGTGTCAGAATGATATGGTTAAAATGACACAAATCTTAAGATGAAATAGGAATATAAGTTGGACCTTTTGTTAGCTATCGTGAGCTAAGGCAAGTGGATTCACTTTCTTTTATTCTTTTTTTTTCTTCTTGTTTTTGGTGGTACTGGAGTTTGAACTCTACTTGCTTGGCTTTCTTGTTCATGGCTAATGCTCTACCACTTGACTCATGTCTCCAGTACAATATTTTTTCTGATTTATTGGAGATAGAGTCTCTCAGACTTTTCTACCCTGCCTGGGTTTGAATCTCAATTTTCAGGTCTCAATTGCGTGAGCTAGAATTATAGGCATTGAGCCACCAGCACCTAGATGATAATTCCCTTTTCTAAACCTGGAGTTCCTCATTGATAAGGGGAGAAGAAAATAACCTTTTTTTCCTTTGGTACTATTTAGTAACTTATACAATGTTATATTAATACACTTACTCATCCAAACAATGATATTTCTCTTACATTCCTATTTCAATTACATACACATGCATACCCATATGCACACATATGTACAAACGTATACATAAACATCATAAAATTATATCCACTCATAGAGAGTTAAAATAAAGCATTTACAGCCATGTTAAGCTTAACACGATCTAGTTCTAGTGATTTAAAAATCAATATTATATAATATTGCATGCTATTATTGCAGTCATCATCCCTGAATTGTAGATGGCAGGATATTTGGAGTAATAAAAATGATATAACTAACACTTTGCTTTCATAAAGCAATCATAATAATGACTTTGTCTTCACATTTTCCCAAAACACCCTAAAATTGCTAGAGTGATTGGGCAGGGAGATTCCTCCAACACTGCCATTAACAGTTCACAATTTCCAGGGCTTCAATTATTCTCCAAACAAAACTCCATCCCCTGTTGAAATTTGAATCTAAGCTGGGTTTATACTGAGCCTCAAGCAATGCATTTATATCAACAAGGATGTTGCAAAAGGAGAGCCATAGACTGTAAAACAGCTTCTGTATGAGGGGGGTTAGTAGTGTGAATCGAGAAGACAACCAGAAAGGGTGAATGTGTTCAAAATACCTGATGTTCATTGGTGAAAATGGAAAAATGGAGCTTGTTGAGACTGATTTGGGGAAAGAAGTGGGAGAGATGAAGGACACAATCAAGGTATATATATATATATATATATATATATATATATATATATATATATATATGTAGACATGTCAGATCTGAACGCCCCTAATTGATGGAAATAAAGCAAAATGAAAAATCATGGCAGTAGATGCTTTAAAAGTATGAGAAGATCCAGTCTTCTACCTCATCTGCGGTCTTCCCTTTTTCCATTATTTTGAGGAGCATGCAAAGATCTAATTCCCCAGATTCACTGTGTACCTCATTCCAAATCCTGGTATCTTGATTGACAAAGCACTCTCCCTAGAGATGATGACAGCTCTCCTAACTGAAGGTACACTGGATGCAAAGAAACCACTCTAATAATTAAAGTTCAGAGTTCCTTTCAGCGTTTTAATATAGCAAGGAGGAGACAAATGACAAGAATTTAAACTTGAGAATATTCATTAATTCAGGTGTGGCAACCAATACTTGTGCTCCCAGCTACTTGGGAGGCAGAGATCTGGAGGATCACCGTTCTATGCCAGCTTGGACAAAAAGTTAGCAAAGCCCATTTCAACAAACAAGGCAGGCATGGTGGTACACATAAGTAATTCCAGTGATGCAGGAGGCGTAGATAAAAGGATCAAAGCTTGAGGCCAGCTTAGTTTTAAAAAGAATGAGAGACTATCTGAATAATAGCTAGCATAGAAAAAGCTAGGGATATGTCTCAAGTGGTGAAGCACCTGGCTAAAACACACAAAGTCCATAGTTCAAACATCAGTACCACCAGAAAGCAAGCAGAAGAGAAAGCTGGGGTTGGGATGGAGAGGAGAAAAGAAGGTAGGAAGGAGGGAAGGAAGGAAGGTAGGAAGGAAGGCAGGCAGGCAGGAAGGAAGGCAGGCAGGCAGGCAGGCAGGCAGGCAGGAAGGAAGGAAGGAAGGAAGGAAGGAAGGAAGGAAGGAAGGAAGGAAGGAAGGAAGGAAGGAAGGAAGGAAGAGAGGGAGGGAGGGAGGGAGGGAGAGAGGGAGGGCAAAGGAGGGAGAGGAGAGGGAGAGAGAAAAGAAAGAAGAAAACATTCAACAGCACAAAGCTGCAAATGTTACAAAACTGTTCTTTTTATAATCTGAAAAAGCATATTGCTAGGTTTATAGCAAATATCTCTAGAGAGATTGTTACTGTATTTCTAGTGCTCTCTCTCTCTCTCTCTCTCTCTCTCTCTCTCTCTCTCTCTCTCTCTCTCTCTCTCTCTCTCTCTCTCTCTCTCTCATTGTTATTTCTCCATTTCCATGAGTTAAAAGCAATAAAAGCTGAGGAGACAGTTAAAAATCAAGCCATGGACATCAAAACATCTTGTATAAGAGAAATCCAATTGTTCTAGGAGACCATATAAATCAAAAGAGTCCAAAGAATATTTGAAAATGAATGTTTTCTCTCTTGAAAAGCAAAAACCACTTCATTAATCAACTTCTGACCTAAATTCCCAGAGATCCAGAGAAGGAGGGATCTTTCAGGTTAACTCTGGATAATCAATTTTAATCTAGTAAGTTATTGCATCTGAGCATCAAACACATCTATTTCTTTTCCAAGTAAAACAAAACAAACAAAGCCAAATAATGACCAAAAGTCGCTGAGCTCTAATGAGAAATGATCATTTGCATATCTGTGTTTGCTTTAGAACATAACAACATTCCATCTGTCAACGAAAGCAGCACATATTATGCAATTAGTGATTTGAAAGCCCATTACAATAAATTAATAAAGAGCAATATTTACATGCAAACATTATTAGTGACTGATCAATATACTAGTTTCTGCTTTTCCCCTTTAGTGTTTCTGAACTTAAGGAGTATACCCTGAGGGTCCCACTGAGGAAGAGGAGATGGCAAACCTTAAAGGGACCACAGTTCCTGTCAATAAACTTAAGAAAATAATGCAAACCAGTACCTTAGGGTATCCGCAGAAATGCTCACTCCTGTCTATCTCAAAGAACATTTCAAACTCCTGAAAGCATTTCAGAAGGAAAATGCAATGGGCTCATGGGAAGACTGTAGAACATGCCTTGCACTTCCCAATAGTTTGCCTTTACACCAAACGTCTTGGTGACTGTGATAAGGAGGAGAATGGAAATTCATGAAAGCAATAGAATACAGTCAAGTCCAGATAGTGCAAGGTGTGATTCTATTATCTCTCTTCTCTTCTGTCACTTTTTTTAGCCATCTTGTATTTTCTATCTTCCTATTACGTCTAAAGCAGGAAAAATCTGAACAAGGCAATTTTGAACATCAGCTTTTATAGGTTTGGATAGGCAGTTATTTGAAGGTATTGACCAAGGTCCCCAGATTTTTTTTATATAAATACAACAAATTTCTCCGTCACTCAAATATAAATGAGTGACGGCAGCACCGAATGGGTTTCAAGAGAAAACATCATGTTATTTTCTTCAGTGGGAGTATAATTTCTTAAGAGAAATTTATTGGCTACACAGAGAAGAATATTTTAAAAGAATACTTGAAAGAGAAGGATAAAAATGGGTGAGAAATGGTCTACTAGAGTTCCGGCTGACACAGACTTGGTTCTACAAGGCAGAAACACTTGGTCTTGACCAGGTGTGGGGCAGGAGCAGGAGAAGCAGAAACAAGCTTATCTCTAAAGACAGAAGATACTTGATACAAGAAGCTGCTTATGTGCAAAGTCAGCATTGCACCAACCAATTGTGATGCCCAAGTCAATTTTTAACCAACACATGTCTGGATTAAAAGTCTGGGATTTAAATATATATGTGTGTGTGTGTGTGTGTGTGTGTGTGTGTGTGTGTGTGTGTGTGTGTGAGTGTGTGTGTGTGTGTGTGTGTGTGTGTGTGCAGTTTAGAAACAAACATCAGTGTGTTTCAAACTACAAATGCAGCTGACTATGAATAAAACACAATGAAAGGAAAAGGCATGTCAAAATCTGCTCCTGAGAAGCAACATGTGAAGGACAACAGGGTGAGATTCTGTGATTCCAATGACCTTTAGGCCTAAGAATAAAATGAAATGGTATTTTTCATACCTTCAGCAAATGTTTGGACTCAATTGCATAGAAATGAGAAGTGTTCAGTATGACCAGCCATGGGCAAAAGAGACAGGACTGAATGTCACAAGTCCATCTGAGTGGGGAGTGTTTCAAAAGAAAGCACATCCTGATAAAATGAGGCCATTGAAGCTGGCAACAAAATGAATTCTTACCAAAAGCTGAAGAGACCTATTGCATTCCATTAAAAATATCATATGTCCTTTCAGAAATAAGAATTTTTAAAGCACACTAGCCAATTATATTAGAATCCCCTTGACACAAACACTCTGTTTTCCTGAAGGATTCATCCCCTCAGTTGTCTGTTTCCAACTTGATCTCTCCAACTAGGCTTATAAATACCTTCATACTTTGCTTTCTATTGCCCTGATCTCTGCTGTTCATAAAGAAGAGTCCACCTATTCTTTGATTGAGATGTCCTTTCCCCAAACCTCCCAAATGAATTAGGACCTTCCTTGATGTTTTCTTTCAGATTTTCCCGTATGACTTGAAATAAGCAATACACACTTTCCCCTTTCCTCCTGGATTGAACAATGTCAAACTTATAATCTTCAGAAAGAAGTGAAATCATTGTTTCTGTTGTCTTTAGAAGTCATTTCACTAAATAATAGGGAGAATTTACCCTATATATGTGTGTCTGTGATATATAATGTTTCTTAATTTAAAAAAGAGAATGATAAAGAAAACAACCACATTTGTTGGAGGTTAGTTGTGTGGGTTGACCTGGCATACAAATAAGAATATAAAGATGATTGAGATGAGATAATGTCTTTAATGTCAGTATAGAATTCATAGAGTGAAATCAGTCAGAACACAAACTAATCGCTCTCAATCACTAGCAAGACACAGTATTTGTGCTTGTTTATTTTTCATTGTGTAATGCATGTTCAATAAATCAATAGATTATTTCATCCTCTGCAAATTTCATGAAAACATAATGTGAAGGAAATCTGAAAATGTTACTTCCTTTCATGGAAAAGAATTCTAGGAAAGAAAGCATGACATAAAGGAAAGAACACAAAATCTAGCCATGTTATCAAGCCTTTCCATTCTCTCCCAGGCTTTTCATTTCCTGAACACATAACAGGTACAAATAATATCTAGCTCCAACTCCAATGAGACATCCATAACATCTAGCCCTACAGCTGGTTAATTGTTTGTTGACTTGGATATAAATGATAATATTCAAAGATTTTGTGTGGCCACATATTTTGGGGAGATAAAGTGTCGTCCATATTGTGTGAGCTGTGTGATAAATATTTTTAATCTAGAAATATTTTTGAATTTTTTCTTCTTGAATATGATGCCAGGTTCAGTATTTCTCCAACTTGGAATCATGAGTTCCACCTATTAATTTCTACATTGAAGTCAGCTTTAACCATTTGACTTATATGTATCCAATCCCCCAAAGAGAAAAGTGTCATCACTGAAAGTTTTCCTCTTACATTCTTTTTTAAAAATTATTTATTTTTAAATTTTTATTTTTTATTGTGTTTTATCTATTTGTTTGTTTGTTTGTTTGTTTGTTTTTGTCAGTCGTGGGGCTTGAACTCTGGGCTTGGGCGCTGTCCCTGCACTCTTCAGCTCAAGGTGGGCGCTCTACCGCTTGAGTCACAGCACCACTTCCGGTTTTCAAGTGGTTTACTGGAGATAAGAGTCTCATAGACTTTCCTGCCCAGGCTGGCTTTGAACCACCACAATCCGCAGATCTCAGCCTCCTGAGTAGCTAGGATTACAGGAGTGAGCCATGGGCCCCTGGCTTTATTTATTTTTAATTGTGAAAATACAATTACATGAGCAAGATAATTAGTACATTTCTTATCAAGCATTGTAGCCTCCTTCTTACCATCCATTCCCATCTCCCCACCCCCAACCCCACCCCCACGCCAAAGTTGTAAAGTTCGTTTTTCGACATAACGTCTTGTACATCTCATTGTTGCAGTGGGTACACCTGTATTCCTACTTAAACAATTTGTTTTTTCCCTTCCCCTCCACAAATTATACCATTTTCATAAATGTAAACTTCTTTGAGTTTAATAGTTGGATCTCTGAAAACTTTAACAAGCAAGACTTGAAATTAGGAGTACAGTGATTTTCATCCTGGTGAAAATGCTTGTAAAAGGCAAGAGGAGGTATGTAAAAATAGTTTTATTTCACAGTACAGAAACCTATTATTAAGTAGAGGTATAGATAGTAAGATCATCTTATACAATTCCTTGGACCACAGGCTTTTTGAAAATTATTTACATTCTAGTTGAAATCAAGCATATCTTAACTAATGAAAAATATCTAGTATATTAAAAATAACAGGTGTCTTTGAAAATGAGAAACAAACAAGTAATAGTTACACTAAATATTAGCTGTATGGCTTTTGAGTAATTCATTTAACCAATATGATCTGAGGTTACTGTATTCAAAATAAGCAACAGCTCTAAGATATGATTTTCATATGAAAATCAAATGAAATCAAATATGGAAAGTGGAGATGACTTTTTAAGGAAAAAAAAGGGCTTAAATCTGGGCACTTGTGGCTCATACCTATAATCCAAGAACGCAGAAGGTTGAGTTCTAAGATATCTATGTTCAAAGTCAGCCAGAGCAGAAAAGTTCATGAAAAATCTGTGAAACTTCATCTCTAATTGACTATCAAAGTACTGGGTTGAAGTCATAACCCAAGTGGTAGAGCACTGGCCATAAGCAAGCAAACCAAGGGAGAACATGTGGTTGTAAAAGTAAGCCTTCGAATCAGAGGAAGGAAGGAAGGAAGGAAGGAAGGAAGGAAGGAAGGAAGGAAGGAAGGAAGGAGAGAGGGAGGGAGGGTGTGAGAGAGGAAGGAAGGAAGGAAGGAAGGAAAGAAAGAAGGAAGGAAGGAAGGAAGGAAGGAAAGTGAAGGCTTTATTATTACTATAAGTACCACACTGTAGTTTTATTATCACAAGTTTCTAAATTATCCAAGGTTTGATTCTTTAAGAGGAAAAAATATTGCCTTTACATTATGTTGTTACTTGCTTTTCTTGCCACTGGGGTCAAGGGTCAAGTAAAACACAATTCATCAACCAGAGGACCATGTTCTGAAGTCAGAAGTTCATGCCTGGAAGGCCAGTTCTCTGCATGACACAATACCTTTAGTTTGCTATGGCTCTAAAAATAATTGAAGATTCTCTTTAAAGAGAAGTAGTTCCATGTATTGACATAAAAACACAGATCTCTTACTAATGCCAAAGCATTAGTAAGGTGTGTAAGGTGCTCAGGCCATTTCTCCTTTGTCCCCCACATGAACCTGTGTTTCTATTGCCACAAGAACCTAAAAGCTAGAGAGAGTCTCCTGAAAGACCAAGTCTGCTGGCTTCTCCATCATCGTAAAGGACATACCTTCATGCACAGAGAAGTTAGTCGATCACTAAGATATGCAATGATTCCTTTTATCCCCAGAGCCAGTTGCTCCTTTTAATTTTTGTCAACAACGCTTCCTTTTTAATGCCCTCCCTCCAATGAGGAAGTTTAGCCTGACACAGACACAATATACCTCTTCATAAGGAAGGCAAGTGAGTATGTGCCAGATGGGCCAAGAGGATTACAACATGTTTCCTGCTCCCGCGGTGACTCAATGAGGCTGGTATGAGAATTTATCTCATTCAAAAAGTCAGTTTCCCCTGGCAGAATTATGAGTCACAGTTCCTGGGTAGAAAGCTCACTTACCAAAGGCAGTTAGGGAAAAGGGGATCTTTGGGTAAATACAGTAAAGGTCATTCAGAGAGATGGTTCTGCCAGGACTACTGAGGGGAAACTAGCTCTCATCAACTTCTGGAAATCCTTGATAACTTCACAAACATGGAACCTCTCCTTTTCCCTTCCAGGTGTGGTAGGACATGAAACCCCAATGATGAAATGTAAATATGGACTTAAACACTTCCATTATGTAACTGGATAGCTTGAACAAAAGAACATAAGGAAGAGACATTCATTCATCCATTCAACATGTATTTATTGGTACCAAATATGTCTCTGGATTTTGATCATTAGTTCAAGTGCTTGAAGTACAAACAAAATAAATGAATCTATGCCTTTAGGTAACTTAAAATTACCCTCCAAAATGAAGAAGGAAAAGAAGAGGAGAGAAGAGAGGAAAGGGGAGTAGAAGGGGAAGCCTAAAGGAGGAAGGAAGGGAGGGAGGGAGGGCGGGAGGGAGGGAGGGAGGGAGGGAGGGAGGGAGGGAGAAAGCAGGAAGGGAGAAGGCAGGAAAGAGAGAGGGAAGGAGGGAGGGAGAAGGTAGGAAAGAGGGAGGGAGGAAGAAAGCAGGAAGGAGAGAGGGAGGGAGGAAAGGAGGA
This sequence comes from Dipodomys merriami, assembly GCF_024711535.1. Classification (NCBI taxonomy): domain Eukaryota; kingdom Metazoa; phylum Chordata; class Mammalia; order Rodentia; family Heteromyidae; genus Dipodomys; species Dipodomys merriami. The sequence continues at coordinate 64,076,978 of NW_027203381.1, read as the reverse complement.
AGGAAGGAAGGAAGGAAGGAAGGAAGGAAGGAAGGAAGGAAGGAAGGAAGGAAGGAAGGAAGGGAGGGAGGGAGGGAGGGAGGGAAGGAGAGAAGAAGGAAGGAAGGAAAGAATAAAAAAGGAAGGAGGAAAGGAAGGGTAAAGAGGGAAAATAGGGAGTTGGGAGGGAAAGACTGGGGAAAAAGAAGAGAAGGAAGAGAAAGAGACAACAACAACAACAACAAAAAGAGTTTTGCAATGTCAGGAAATGACACAGTATGTAGTATAAAGTAAACCAAAGCAAAGTGGAGGAATGGAGGGTCAGTCATAGGACTAGTGTAGTTAAAATGGCCAAGGAAAGCCTCTATGAGCAGGTAGTAGTCCAACAGTACAAAATAAAAAAAACTCAAAATTAGGATTTGTATTCAGCATATATTTTTTTAAGAAAAATTAGGACAGGAAGTCACTCCAAATCAAGTGAGACAAAAGCCCATCAAGCAGGAGAGATGCTGGTATACTCCTGTGTCCTAGGTGAATATCAGCCCTGGTTAGAATAGGTTAGAATATATCCTTTCCTCTGTGATGTCCCAAAGGGCCAGCAAGTTTAGATATCATCTCTACTTTCAGCTGTACTCTGTCCTAGTTATATCCCTTCTTTAGAGCTATTTTTAGTTTCTAATACAATGCTCTGAGTGGCACAGAAAAACTGAAATTCACCCAGCAAAGATAATCAGGATATCAGAGGGGCTCAAATCTATGCCATGTGAAGAATAGTTGAAGGCTGAACCCTGGTGTCACAGTTATGTAATAACTGAATTTACATTTCTGAAGGTCTCTCCCGCAGAACAGGAATGAAAGCAATGATATTCAAAGTATGGTTCATGGTGCTCAGAGGAATCATCTATGAGGATCTTTTTAAAATGAGGATCCTAAGGCTGCCTGTATTAAAATTAAGGAATCTTTCCTTGCATTGGGCATTTTCAGTCACACAGGGCACCAAAGAAAGGTATGAACATGACAAAGAGAGAAATGCCAGTTTTGTGTACAAAAAATTACATATTTGGATCAGTTCAGAAACTCAATACACTTCAATTAGGTAATTATGAGAGACGTATTGGAGGGGTGACTGAACTGCAAGCTAGAGATGAAAGGAGACCTAGAATAAAATGGAAGTCTGGTGTCCAGTCCCTTCCAGTTTTAATTTCATAGGATCAGAGGATCATGATATCTAAGTCCGGTTATTCAAACTTTATGGATGTCTTAGCCACATGCAAAGGAAGGATGAGTCTATGGACAAATCCATTGTTTCCTATTTAAAAGCAGCATGAGAGCAACCCATGATTGTCCTTTTGTTTCATCTCTTGTTTTCAAAGTCTCAGTGGACTACCAAGAGCTTCTCTACGGCTAGTTCAAGCTCAGTGTTACATCGCTGCCATTTCTTTTTCCAGAAGACTGGCTGCAAAGTGAAAAACTATATCCTACTTGGCTTGGGTGAGAGAATACTGTACTTCTCAGTTGATCCCTTGCGCTAACGCATTCCACGATGACGAGAAATGTCAGCAGTCCTTTCTATTACGAATATTCTATAATTCTTTCAGATCTACAGTTGTGTATTGCCACAGAAGACGTTGCAAATAAACAACATTATGCTCTTTTAAATTCATTTTCAAAAAGGTTGGACACTCTACCTTATGCATGACTTTAATGTTAATTGAATGTTAAAGCAGTTCACTCACCCCAGGCATTGATTGACTGGATCCAATAGAAGTAGAGGCCCATTACACACCACAGAAGTCCCATCCTGCGAACACAAATACAAAGTTGAGGGAAAGTACTTGATACCCTCAAGAGCTTAAAAAATAAAAACATGTGTGAATGCATACTGACTGTAGCCTAATTACCAATGCAAGAGTTGTAACAGGTTTAGAAGCAAGTAAGGCAAATGTTTATTTAATATATTTTTATTGTTATTGTAAAGGTGATGGACAGAAGGGTTACAGTTACATAAGTCAGGTAATGAGGGTATTTCTTTTTGACCAACGTCACCTCTTTCCTGGTTTTCTTCCAGGTTTTCCCTCCCAACCCCTCGCCCCCACAGTTGTATAATTCATTTTCAACATAGTATTTAGTGAGTGTCACTCCTGATCTGTGCACCCTTTAACTTGCACATAATACAAAAGATATGGAAATCAAAAAGGAAAAAGCAAACAAACAAAAACAAAAGTAAAATAACAACAAAAAATGTTTTCATTTCTTGTTGTTTACTTCAAGAATCATTGTTTTATATTATCATATGCACATAGATATTGAGCCTTTGTAATCCTCTCTTAAGAATATCCCCTTTTGTGTGAATGTTTAGAGTCCTGTTAAATTTATCATGTCATGGGGCTGGGAAGGTGGCTCAGTGGTAGAGCACTTGCCTTGCATGCCTGAGGCCCTGGGTTTGATTCCTCAGCACCACATAAGCAAAAAGAAAAAAAGCGGGAAGTGGTGCTGTGGCTCAAGTGGTAAAGCACTATCCTTGAGCTGAAGAGCTGAGGGACAGCGCCCAGGCCCAGAGTTCAGGCCCCATGACCAGACCCCCCCAAAAAATTATCATGTCCAAGTATAATGTTCTTGTCTTCCCATCCATTGTGTTTACTTGTAGATTTATAGGCATATTCTAGTTCCCACAAATTAAGGAAACTATGAAGCATGCTTCTTTGGGTTTGGCTTCATCACTTAATATAATGTTTTCCAAGTGTTCCTATTTCTTTATAAATGGGGAGATATAGTTGTTTCTGATGGAAGCACACAATTCCATTGTGTATGTGTGTGTGTGTCACATTTTCTTGATCTGTTCATCCACTGAGGGGCATCTGGGTTGATTCCATAACTTAGCTATGTTAAACAATTCTGCAATGAATATGGTTGTGCTGATAGCTTTAGTATGGCTTTTTGTTTATGGTCAATAGGATAAATGCCCATGAGTGGAAGTGCTGGATCGTAGGTGAGCTCTATGTTTAATCTTTTGAGGTACCTTTATATTTCTTTCCAGAGTAGTGGAATAAGCTTACATCCCCACCAACAGTGTAGTAGCATTCCCTCTTGGCCACATCCCTGCCAGCATCTCTTATTGTTAACTTTCTTGATAATGGACATTCTAACTGGGGTGAGATGGATTCTCAAGTTGTTTGATTTGCATTTCCTTTATAGCCAGAGATGTTGAACATTTCTTCATGTGTCTCTTGGTCATTCTTACTTCTTCTGAGAAGTCTCTCTTTTAAGTCATTAGCCTATTTATTAATTGGGCTGTTTCCTTGAAGGTTTATTTTTATGCTGTTTTATTTTTTTAGCTCAAGTGCTTAAAAAATAAAAACTAGTGTGAATGCACACTGACTATAGCCTAAGTACCATTGCAAGAGTTACAGTTTATTAACAAATTTGGTTGTCAGAAACAAGTAAGGCAGGTTTTGTTTGTTTTTCTCATCCATTCAGTTCTGAACTTTCAAATTACATATAAGGAAACTCAGACAAGCTTAAATAGTATAAGCAAGATTCTTTGTCTAGAAAGTAGAAGAGATATGACTAAATTCCAACTGCCAGGTCCAGAACTCACTCTTAGTCACAGAACTATAACTGTCTATATAAAAAAAAGTAGTCATCTTATAATTGTAACCCCTCTGTATGGAATTTTCACAATAAAAATATAATCATTTGGAGTTTCTGACCAGAAGTCATATTTCTGGGCAAATATTTGATCTTCTTTCCCTTCTTCAAGTTCTCTTGGTCTAATCTGAGTAAGAAATATGTTAATATCTAAGTACTTTTCCTTCTTAGTGATAAATGAAAAGTCTAGAAATCCCAGATTCAGACTTAGTCTCAAGTCTACTGTACTCTGAATTTATATGAAGGAAAATATATAAACCTCATGTCCTGCCATTCTTTCTTTTCTCACTGGAAGAGACAAATGACAAGGCATTAGCCCAACTGCTATCATCTTTGGCCTCCATATTGATAACCAGATGGATCTGCCAACTGGAAAGAGCCATAGCCTTATATTAGGCTGTATGATCTTTTATGCAAATGATGTTGAGATTTAACATCTGAGTGTTCCTTTTCCTTCATCCCTAGACATGTCTTCCCAATGATCAAACCTCCATGTGATTATAAATGCTGAAACCTGGCATGACTCAGAAATTTCAAGATCAAGGACTCAGCTTTCTGCTTTGAAGGCAACATTCATGCAAAGTACTTACAGCAGCCTTGGTAACTTCTCCAGATCATATTTCTAGGAAGTGACAGTGATGAGATTTATACTCACATTGGGCTGACAAGAGTTTGGGAAACAGACTATGCCACAAATTCTGCAACCACAGAGACCCATCTTCCTAATATAGCCAATGAATTATTTTATCAATTCATTATTAGATGATATCAATTTAAATGTACCACTTTTAAGCATGAATAAAAGGTGTAAAATGCTACTGCTAAAGCAGACGGGCTGTGTGATTACCTGCAAATACAATGCAAGTTTCCAACTTTTGTCCCCTCTCTTATCTGTTTACCATGAAAAATTTCACATTTGTATCATATTTACTTCTTTAACTTTACCCTACACAAGTTTGAAGTGACTTTACTATATCAAAAGCAGCCATTTTATCTCCAAGATTAAATGTTTCTGCCTTTCCATGGTCATACTTTTTTTTAAGCTTTATACCATTACCTTAGGGACATCCAGGTTTCTCCAGTTACTCATTCATTAAATAAAATGTTATAACTCAGTGGTAGAGCCTTTGCTTAGCATGTATAATACCCTGGGTATTATACAAGAGCACTTTGTGAATACAAGTTACTATAAAATAACTGCAGGAGCCTCTAATAAACAAGATGTAGGCTCTTTTATAAAGGCATTCACTGTCGTAGATACACCCCATGCAACCCACTTCAATATCATCAGCTGTGCATGAAATACCCGCATGTAGAGGTACTTGGGAAATACTGAGATTTACCAAACAGACATGTCAGCAGTAGGCAGAGTCTAGCAGGGACTTAGAACATGTACAAAAAAAGTGATTGCAATACAAAGTTTAAAAAATGAATAAAAATGGGAAGGTCACATTGCTTTAGTTTATTCCAGCTAAAGCAATCAAAGACAAAAACACAAAAGGTCCTGTCAAACTGTTTTGTTTATTGAGAATCGAGGCAGAGGGAATATATGAGGAAAAATAAACTCTTGGTAGAGAATAATGTATAAAGGTAATGCAAATATGGAACGTAGATAGGAAATAGACTATTAATAATTGAGTTTGGCTCAAGTGCAAGGCATTAGGGAAAAGAAAACATATGGAAGATTTTACTGGAAAGCAGAGAGTGTCTGGATCAAAGCTATGAAGAGCAGGCTAAAAACCAGATTAACTTAAAAAGCTGCATAGGGAATCATGGAAAGTTTCTTATTAGAAGAGTGATACAGTCATCAAGTAATGCCTTGCATAAGTCACTGCACCAGGCATAATAAATTGCCACGAAATTTTGTCTTCAAAAAGGTTTGAATCTCAAGTCTGGCTTAACAATAATTGTTATTCTTTCACCTTTGTGTCATCTACAAACTTAATCAGCATGCTACTATGTCCACACTCAAGTCATTAATAAAAGTAATTAATAATTCTGCATTAATCTTTGTCAGCTAGAGCAAGTAGATATTTCACTGCAGATTCAGGCACTATAATTTCAGCTTTTTCTCCTGCCCAAACTCACCTCTGTGAAAGCATTCTGGCCTCCCAAATTGCTTTTTGACTATTTAAAAAATACACACACACACACACACACACACACACACACACACATACACACACACACACACACACACACACACACACACACACACACACACACACACACACGATTTTCCCCAGTTTGTCTGTATGCTGCTGAACTTCTAAAGCAACACTTAGAGGACATTCTAATTAATGTGATGGAGGGCCTTTATTGATATTCCCAAGAGTAACTGGATTATGCCAACGGCAGCAGTCAGGTCACCAAGATAAAGCAAATCTAAAGATGACCTATGTGCAAACACAAGTCCAGGGGCAGTCCTGCTTGGTGATAAATTAAAATCAAGCAGACTGAAAAGAAATGTGATTGTACAGGCTAGTTTTAAAGAGAGGAAAGTTAGTGGGAAGTCATTGGCAAGTCTGAAGTCCCTCACAGTATGCAGATTCTTTTTTTATAATATTGTCTTGTGTTCAGTGTTAATAATTTTATTATTGAAAAGAGTAATAGATGTGTGTTCCTGTTTCTTATGGAGAGAATGGGGGTTGGGGTTAGGCTAGCTGCATGCAAGTAGAGGAACTAACGGAAAGCAAAGGAACCTGTCCTATAACAAACACATAGGCTCACAATGTCTAGATTACAGCTTAGCTTTAGATTACTGTGATGGGTCTAATAAACCTTTGGCTTTCTTTGGTTGACTAGAACCTATACATAGTAAGTTACTAGCCAGCCTTTTTTGTCTCATTCACTTTCATACTCCCCTTCCTATTTTCTATACTTGCCTTTTATTTGATGTCATTGTCTCCCAATTTATCGACCTGAATATGTGTGCCATCTAGCAACAAGTTTCATCCTATGTCATCCACAAAGACAAAACAATCCGCAAAGTGAGGATTGTTACATTTACTCAGCACTATCCATGCCTATGGAACTTTCTATTATCTTAGTTGTAAGCTGTAGAATGGGCTTCATCTGGGTCACCCTGACTACTGGGCTCTCTTACCAGGCTAGCAGCCTAGATTTGTTATGTCACAGCTGTTATTCACTCTGGGTCATCATTTTTCCAATTTCCTTTTTGCATATGACATTCTTACCAGGTCTACTTCCCTGATTCCACATATAGCCCCTACTCATATAACAGGCATTTTGTGAAGTTCATAAAGATTGTAGGGCTTGGACCTTCAGCCTGGTACATTTTCCTCACTAAATTAAGTTAGTCTCCTGTAACCATGGGGCTGCTATCACTTGCTTCATCTGTGTCATGTTGACAGATGCCCTTTGTTATGATCTGCCCATAGACAACTGGACTAGTAATCCTACTACTGAGCCTAGGAGGACCTCTCCACAGAAGGCTAATCTAACATCAAACCATTTCCTTTAGTCCTTATCTACCATGATCCATTCCATAGATTTCCCATGTACAAATTGCTGATGTGGTTCAAGTAGGTTTTGCATTGGTACCCAACTAATATAAGACAAACAACCTTTTAAAGAACAGAGGAGAAACCGTTAGTTATCCCATTTTACAGACAAGGAGTTAATGGTCCTTAAAGAATCGGAATCATTTCCATCATCAGTCTTACAGTTTACCCTTTTTTGAACCATGATAAGATCCTGTTGCAGCCTATTTCAGAATCCAGTACAACGCAGCAAATACTTTAGTAAATTGACAGAATGGTTCTTTTGGGCAAGATGAAAGAAACACATACTACTTAGCCTCCTAGTGAATGCAACTTTAAGCTATGAACCAAATCAAAGAACAACTTTTTAAAGACTTTACCAAACAAATAATTTCACACTTTTTAAATACACAGAGAACATTCACCAAGATAGGTCATATTACGTGCCATAAATCAAATCATAATAAAATAAAAGCAATGAAAGAATAAAACTGGGCATCAATACCAGAAAGATAAGAGGAAAATCTCCAGACACTTCAAAATTAATATATGCTTCTATGTGATCCCTAGGTCAAAAACAAAGTCCTAAGAGAAAATAGAAAATATTTTGAGAAGTAAGGTATGGTGATGCATGCCTGTAATCTTAGCACCTGGACAGTACAGGCAGGAGGATTGAGAATTTGAGCCCAGTCTGGAATACATAGTGAGTTTTGAGCCAACAGTGATATCATGCCTCAGAAAACCAAACAAATTATGTATATATACATATATGTATATATAAATGCTTATATGTATGAGGGCAAAAGTGAAAATGTGACACAGCAAATGAGTGTTTAGAAGATAATTTGTTGTTTTAAAGGAGATTATGAAAAAGAAAGATTTAAAGTACCTAATCAAATAATATGAAAAAGAAAGATTTAAAGTACCTAATCAAACTAAAAGGCAAGCAAAGTGAAGAAAAACTAATAAATGGAAATTAAAGACATTTAAAATATAAAAGAGAAAAAGCCACAGTGCCCTGCACCTTGTATATATACTTCCCTAGCTTGGGAGTGGAAAGGAAAAAAAAACAAAATGCTTAAATAGGGATTGACCCATTGTAACAATGAGATGTACAAGACTATGTTGAAAAACAAACTTTACAATTTAGGTGGGGGGGGGGGAAGGGGAGATGGGAAGGAAGGGAGGGTAAGGGAAAAACAAAGGAGGAGGAAACAATGATAGGAAATGTACTCATTACCTTGTTCCTGTAACTGCAAACGCTCTGCACAGTATTTTTTACAATATAAAACATATTTTAAAAATGGGTTATTTGAAGAGTACATTTCACTACTAACAGGAATGACATTGGAGACATGACTATGGATCATAGAGACATTAATATTATATATATGCAGAGAGAGAGAGAGAGAGAGAGAGAGAGAGAGACCCTACTAAGCCACACTGATATTGACATCTGATTCACAGGCACTGCAATAATGTATGTGTTTTTGGTTTTGTTTATTTGTTGGTTTACTTGTTTGTTCATTGAGCCTAGATATTCATATGTAGCCCAAATGGCCTTCAATGCTCCATCATTCTGTCTTAGCTTCTTAAGAGCTGAAAACAACCATTCCAGGATTTATGTTTTTATATTTTTAAGAAACTTGTTGCTCTTCTGTTGCAGTTGTGATAGAAAGTGATATTAAAAGCTGGGTGGCCTGTATTCATACCTACTCAGAAGGATGAGATCTAAGGACTGCAGTTCAAATCCAGCCCTGGCAGGAAAGTTTGTGAGACTCTTATCTTCAATAAATGATTCAGCAAAAGCCAGAAATAGTGCTGTAGCTCAGAGAGGCTCACAGAGTACAGGCCTTGAGTTCAAGCCCCAGGACCAGCAAAAAAAAATCATATGAGACATGCCACATTCATAAATTCAAAGACTCAATATTAAAATGTCAGTTTTCTCCAAAATGAGCCATAGGTTTAGTTCATTTCAATCAAGATTCCATTAAGGTATGCATTTTTATGTTCAGATAAGGTAATTATAGTATTCTATGGAGGGAGAAAAGCCATAAAATATTGGAAATAATTTTTAAACAAGAATAAAGTTGAAGGAATCATACTATACACAATCCAATTCTGAAATGTTAGTAATCAAGAGATACATTACCAAAAAGAATTTGCAGTAAGCAAATTAACACATGAAAAGATACTTAAAATCAGTACAGTACTCTTAGAAAATGTAAATTAAAAGCATAATGAAGTACTACTGCATCTTTCAGAATAACTAAAACAAACAAAAATAAACATGGAAAATACCAAAAGTTGAAGAGGATAAGTTTTCTATGTATAGAATATATGATATTATAGTTTCTCTAGTATCAGGGTGAAAGTTGGTCATACAATTAAATGATAGTTTGGTCATACAATACTACCTGCAATCTCATGTCTAAGTATTTTCCCCAAGAGAAAGAAAGACTATGCTCCCACAAAAAAGGGGTACAAGCATATTTATAGCCACTCTTTTTTTTTTCTAGGATTTTTTTTTGGTCGTGGGGCCTTAACTCTAGGCCTGGGCACTGTTCCTCAGCTCTTCAGCTCAAGACTAGCACTCTACCACTTGAATCACAGTGCCACTTTTGGCTTTTTCTGCTTATGTGATGCTGAGGAATCGAACCCAGGGCCTCATGCATGCAAGGCAAACACTCTACCACTGAGCCACCTTCCCAGCCCTTTATAGCCACTCTTGTATCAGCTTCCCCAAATTAGACATAACTCCAATGTCATTCCATAAGTGAACGGGTTGACATGCCTTAGTACATACAAAAAGCAGAGAAGGATTCAGCATTTCTAAGTAATGAGCTTTATTTATTGTATGCTGTGAAACAATTTGGATAAACCTCAGAGACATTTTGTTAGATGAAAGAAGCTAATCTAAGTAGGTTATCCACTGTATGATTCCATTTAAATGATATTCTTAAAAAGACAAAGTGGTGTTCAAAAGAAGACCCCTGAGGGTTGGGGTAAGGGAAGAGTATAATGCTAAAGAAAGACTCAGAGGAGCTGTTCAGGGACATAAACCAGCTGAATCCTAATTGTGACATGATGCAATACATAAAGTTCACAGACCTACACTCAGTAATAATAATAATAATAATAATAATAATATAAGTAGTTGCTTGTAAAATTTTTGCAAATATTATTAGGTAATAATGCATATTTTTACATGATACGGTTTTGCTTTAACAAAAGCTGAACAAATGATTTGTGATGCCGTTTTAGGAATTTAAACCCTAAATATAGTTTGTATTTTCTACTTTCACTTGTAAGCAACAGTCTCAGTCTCATCATTGAGTATTGAACGTTCCAGAGAAGGCTAGCAGTCCATGCAGAAAGAGATATCAAGGAACTGTACCAACTTTAGTTTACCAAGTAGTACTGCTCACCTTACTGATAGAATAACAGAGTCAAAGTTTATCCCAGGAAACATTGTTCTCTCAAATACTGCCTTCCCCCATAGCTTCAGAGTGTAGGAACTGTGAGCGGACAGATATAACATAATATGCCACCTGCCATCTTCAGAAGCTAGGAATAGAATGTGAGCAGACTGCTTTCTTTTTGTTCTTTCATTCTTTTTTTTTCAAATAAGAACATGCTCTGAGGGGTGAGGGCAGAAATATCATCATGAAGGCTCCTCTCTCACAGAGGAGAACAAAACCTGGGGCTTAAAGATAGAAAGGTGAAGAGCAATATAAATGGAGTACTGAACTTGGAGTTCTACAGGGTTACATGATTTTGGACTGTTACAGATTCACTGACCACTTAAGAGTTGTATGCTGTTCATGATCAACTTGATTGATGTGACGGGGGTTCATGTGATACTTTCAAACCAAGTCAGGAGTAGTATATCCCACTGTGCCCTCTCTGAAGGAGGTAGGAATTCATGTGATAAAATATTCTCTAATTAAGTAATACTGAAGCTGAGGGTTGATAGAAGTTAATAACTACCTACCATTGATTAAGAGGGGTGTTCATGAAAATTTCTATAGAGAACTTAGCATTGTCCATGAACATACATAAATCAGCAAAGCCTAGTTATCATGAGCTCTTATTAAGTAACATGTTTGCAACTCTGCAATGGTGGACAAAAGCTACCTCAAATATTATTTATGAAGAACAGCCTAAGTAACATGGACTACATTCACAAGTGACTATTGGGTAAAACTTCCTATGTCATACTTCTGGGTAAACTGGGTCCCAGTTTACTGTTTGGTTTACCAACTATTTCAAAGGAGATAATCCAAGTTACGTTTGGACCCTACATTGCAGAACAGCCAAGAACATTATGATGGACTAGATAACAAAATTTGAACTTGGAAAAAAAATTGTCAGAGATTTCCTTCCATTATAGATGTTTCAAATCCTCAAGTTTAAAACTCAAGTAAAGGCCAGGCAATGGTTGGCTCATGCCTGTAATCCTAGCTACACAGGAGGCTGAGATCTGAGGAATTGTGGTTCTAAGCCAGCCCAGGCAGTAAAGTCCATGAGACTCTTACCTTCAATAAACCATCAGAAAACTAGAAGTAGTGCTGTAGCTCAAGTGGTAGAGTGCTAGCCTTGAGCTGAAGAGCTAAGGGACAGTGCCCAAAGCCCAGAGTTCAGGCCCTAAAACCAACAAAAAACAAGCAAACAAACAAAAAAACACAAGTAAAATCTTTTTTTAACCATCTTTAAGGTTTGTTAGAGAGGACTGTGCTGTAGAAATTGGATTTAAAAAAAAATAAGCTTGTTTTAGTTTGGCTAAATTTTCAAGGACCTAATGGGTTCATCTGAAGATCTTGAAGTAAAAAAGCAAACATTGTTATAACTTGCTTAACGCAAATCAGAAAATGTTTCACCGTTGCCTATACTGTTGGGGGAATAGAGGACAAGCCTGAGGCTTCTGGAGTCTGAGAAGCATTCTGCTTCTCCAATTGTGGCTACATAACGAGCCATTTTTTTTTAAATGAATCAATGAGTTGTACAATTCACATTCATGTAGGTTGTTGTAAATGTGATGCTTCTGTAAGACTACAAAATAAGTTTTGCTTGATTGAAGTTAAAAGGTATATAAAATAACAGGTAAAAAAACAATGGGAAGGAGGAGAGAAACTATAGCTATATACGCACATGCATGCTTTAAACCAAAAGAGACCATTGAAAACAACACATACTGGGTGACAGGAACTCATCTTAGGACTGTAGAAAGGAAAATTTATGAGGGTATAGTTTTACAATTCCCCTAATTCACTCAGCAAATATTTGCCAAGCTCTGGACACAGTCAGAAGGAGAGGGCAGAAGCTGCTCTCTCCATGCTTTTGAAGTTATAATTCTGCACTGTAATCCTACAGCTTAGAAAATGGTGTAATAGTGGGGGCATTCCAAAGCACAAGAGGACATAGAGGAGGCACTTTCTGGGTCATGTGATGCCATTTGAAGTTCAAGTGGAGAATTAGGTGAAATGATAACCACCAACAACATAAAATGAGTCATGTCACCTTGGTAACTAACATTCAGTCACCTCCAGGTTAGAAATTAATTACTTTTCCGAAGCATAGCAAAGCTTCTTGGCCATCTGAGATTTCCACTCTTTAAATTTCATGTAGTGACATGGCCACTAATAACCTCTCTAATTTAAAGGGATGGTCTGAAGATCACGATCCTGCCTGGGAAACTCTCAAGGGAAAGGCACATTCTGCAAACTGTTAGAAAGGGCACAAGTGATACAACTGTGGCCATGTTTTCATAGATTAAGCCATGAAGACTTCACACTCTAGCGTTTGAGACTATAGCATCGAGTTCCATTCAAATCAAGGAACAGTTATTGAGCCTCTATTTCATATACTTTAATACAAGTTGTACCATATATGGAAATAAATGAACCGTTTTGGTAGTCATCAATCTCACTGTTTGGGAGCAGAGTCAAAGATAGACACAAAACAAGAAGGAAAGAAAAAATATAGGGAATACAAGAAAATACATGGCCAAGTTCAATACAACCCAGTAACTTTTTGCAGAAGGACCACATAGCCAAAAAAATAATAAAGAGAATTTTAAAGATAACATACCATACATTTCCTGAAGATTCATATGGTATATTGGCATTATATAAACTTCAGATCATTTTATAAGTAAGTATTCTGGTTAACTTGATTTAACAAAAGATTAACCAAAATTATTTGATCATAACTCCTTTTCCCCCAATACACTATGTAGGGTCTCATTGGAAATAGTAACACTGACAGTGAAAGCCTTAATTGGGAATGGGAGATCTAAGACATAATTCCAGACCAAACTTCAATCCATAAAATGCTCTCTTTCCACTTGGGACTGACCTAACTGCCAGTGGAAATAATCTAGATTTCCTTCCTCCTCATGTCTATTTCTTCACCCCTCTGCAAACTTTCCTGTGTATATATCTGGAGATAAACCATCCTTTCTCTAAACCCCCTGGGTCTCTATACCTCCCTTAGGTCCCTGAGAAAGTCTTTGATCTGTTTTGCTAATGACTTGTTTTCACCATCCCCCATTATAAATTGGGACTCCATGTTTATGTCCAAAGAAAATATTATTCACTGCTGTTATAAAATAAACATGTATAAATACATGGAAGTTTCTGAGTTGTACAGAGAATATGTTCCCAGTACACAGTCAATGGTCACTTTTTAACAAGAAAACTTGATCCCTTTATTAAGGATGGGGAAATTTTTGCTGCTAAGAGCCATTTAGATAGTTATAACATCATTCAAGGACCATATAGCATCATCAATATAAGCCTAAGACCGCAGGCACATAGCCAATAAGAAACATAGGACAAGCATACATGTCTGTCTCATGTCTCAGTAAAAAACAGTTTCAAGGGTTTTATTAGGCCAATGAGCCACAGGTTCCCCATTCTTGGTCCCTGATATCCTTTTTAATAAGGATAATAAATCCTTACTTCAAAGGATGGTATAGGATCACATTAGACAATGTTTATATGAAAAAGCTTCTGCCATGGTTGAAGTGTGGGACAAATATGAGGTTTTGATACTCTTACTTTGCATACCTCACTGTGAGGAGGCAGCTTCCTAGAGAAGATGGACGTCACTGAGTTTTAAATCTTCTGAAGAACTTCTATCGATGTCATGAACCCTATCTTTGGCAATTAGATTTGAATAGACTAAGCCATCCTTGTAAATCAGATGTCCCTGAAGATCATAACCTTGTATCACCACCACCCCACTTTGATTTGGTCAGAAAAAACAGCTCTATGCTGTTCTTCTTTAATTGGTCAGACCCCACAGCACCCCAAAGGTTCCCCATTCTCAATCACAAAAGAAAAAATATAATGAGTCTAAGGTCTACAACCTAATGCTGGCAGTAATTTACTTTGTAGCTTGGGGCTATGTACTTTCATGTCTTTGTGCCTTGGTTTCCAAAATCATTCTTATTAGGAAGAGTGAGTCCACACAGAAATTAGAGTCTGCATGAGGAATTAGTGGATTCTACTGCCACCTTTGAGAATACTCCACAACCTCTGCCTTCACATTCTCAGGCCACTGGAGAAAATGGCCTGTTCAGCATCTGCTCTGTCGTCATCCCCAGTTGTAGCTCTGAAACACAAAGATAATATTCCTAGCCATCTTAAGAACTTGCATAAGCCAAAATAGAAAAAAAAAAGATACTCCAAAGAAAATTCCGTGTCTGTATCTAAAGTGTTAAAGAAAATCCCCTTATGAACTAACACTGAGGAGGTCTGTGTGAGTCTGTGTCCCTGTTGAGAAAATTCTATGGCTTCTTTCACTAGTTTTTGGGCACCAGGATCATCCTGACAGATGGCAATGTGTGCCCACCAGTCCCGTAGTCTGGGCTGTGACCTCAGTCTAAGAGATCACCCTGGTTGAAGGGAAAGGGGTGGGGGTGGGGGTGGCAGACTCTGACCACATTTTTTTTTCAAATACACATTTGACATTTGGTGACTTTATTGCAAATAAAGTAAGACCATGCAATCCACTTACAGAAGATAGAAAATGAGCTGGGACTTTATAGTGTTATTACCTACTGATCCATAAACCACTAAAGACTCAAGTGACCCTAATTTCAACAAGTATGCCTTATCTCCACTCTACAGATCCTTACAAAAAAAAACTCTGGCCTCCTTCACAGAGAGGTGTTCAAGCAGTGCTTAATATGAGGTTTTAAAATGTTTTGACAGGCAAATTGAGCAGGAGGGAGAACATGTTCTAAAAAAATATTGGCAGAGTACAGAAGGGTATTTTGTGACTGCACCATAAGTTTTACAGAGGCTTTCTTCCAATGCAAAAGTGAGTAATAGTAACTGAGAATGAATGATATGCAGCCCCTGTGCCAAAGGCTAAAGGATGGCACAGATTTTGTCAAGTCTCAGGCATCTAGGAATGCATAGGAACCTAGGAGGGTTCTTCAACTGGAATATGGTTCGTTGTAACCTTATGCGTTAACAAGCCAATTCTTTGAGTTGAGCATGTGATTCCTCCCTTTGCTTCAAGATACCCCTAAATTAAAGGACCTGTTACTCTGTCTCTTTGCTTGCTCCTTCTTTTCCCCAACTGCAAAATGGGGAGAATGATAGTTTCTATTTCATACATTCAATGCCTAAAAGGATTTGCCATTTTTTTTACCTACAGAGAAGTTTACCTGTGTTTGTTCATGCTATTATTAAATACCCCAAAACAGTGCAAGCAACAGGTAGACTAGTTGTGAGGATGGAATTACTTGCATTTTATAGGGTCTGGGAAGTGGGAATGAGTTGTAGGATGATAGAAAGAGATTTTAACCAAAGGGTGAAGGTGCAGAAAGAATCTGAGCTGTCATTACAGCTACACTCTGAAATCAGGTAGTATTCTGAAATACAACCATGCAAAGGAAGGAAAGCATTTCAGGCAAAATGAAATGCAAAAGAAGCAATATTTTTTCTCTTCTTGTTTTTTTAAACCACTGATGCTAAACAGGAAGGAAAATGTATTGAAAATGATAATTAGATGAATATTATCTTTCAGGTACTGAACTCCCTAAAACCAT
Organism: Dipodomys merriami; assembly: GCF_024711535.1. Lineage (NCBI taxonomy): Eukaryota > Metazoa > Chordata > Mammalia > Rodentia > Heteromyidae > Dipodomys > Dipodomys merriami. The sequence goes on along the minus strand of NW_027203381.1, from coordinate 64,060,784 downwards.
AGTCAAGAATTTTATTCAGTGCATCATTTCAAGGACATATACTCCTTTAAGCTACTAATCATATTGCTGTGTTCTGCACTACATAGCAGTATTAGTTTTTATTGGAGTTGATAGGACATTACCCAAGCAATGGGACCATAAAAGAAAAGTTCTGTTATGACAACATTGAGGGTTTAGCAATCTATTTCCATTAAGACAAACGGTATTTTTGAGCTGTTTTGTCATCCACAAAGTTTTCTTCCCATACATATCTCTATATCATAAGCTTCTGAACATTGCTAGGAGTTTGTCCTTTAATATCAACCCCATTTTACAGAAGTAGTGATTTCCCCAAAGTTTCACAGATAATAAACTTGATGTCTGCATTCACAGTCCAATACCTAGATACCACATCTCGTGATTTGTCTTTCCACTGATTGTCTCTTCTTGGCTCTTGTGGTTAGTACTTGAAAAGTAGCGTTAAAGACAACAAACCACAGAGACACTATTTTCTACAAGAATTCAAATTTCTATGTTCTTCTTAGCACACCGTCTTCATTCATCATGTATTAAGGAAAGTCCCATGTTGCTTCATGCCATTGATCTGTAGCTGTCTCTAACAAAAGGACCTGAATGCTTGCTGTTGCCCTCCCTGGGAATTTTAAATAAGAAGTCAATGAGAGATGCTGGTAAGTGGTTCTGTAATCGTCTAGGGGCAGATAAAACCTTGGTGGAATAATAATCATATCAATATGCTGGCTATATGAGTGATCCTGCAGTGAATTACAACAGGGTACTTCAACTCCAAAGCCTAGGGTGACAGATCTGCATAATTAATCTCACTCTGTAATAACCCTGCAGGGTCAGCAACATTGGCATTCTGCAGCTGAAATTAATGTCTCCTTATTTCAGTCCCTTTGGTGTTTCTTCAGATGCAGGAAAATAACATCCAATAGAGAATCTCTGTTGACACAGATAGAGTTTTAAAGGGTTAGCTAGTTGCAAATTAATAAAAAAAAAAAAAAACAGAAACAAATAAAACCCGCATGTAAATCCTGACACATAAGCAGAGGATAGATTCGCTACATCATCTTAATAAACACACCTACTCGATGCAAGCCTCTTGATACATTCAAAATTCATTCACAGATGAACTTAAGACACTCTGGATGCTACATGTTGTACATCTTTAATTTCTCCAGGTAATTTTGATAAGTTATGTTTTGCTACTTTGTGCACATTTTAAAGAAATCTGGGTTATAAATATTATGTGAGCCATTAAGATAAAGGCTTAGCTTTTACTACAGGGCTTACAAAGGACTTCCAAATTTGGTTTCACATTCTGAAACCAAATTATTTAGGAAGAATTCACAGTGTTCCTCAAGCCTAACAGACTATAGGAATTCTTTAGACATATCTCCAAGCCTTAGACTGCTTGGCACAGTTTAGACATGCTCACTGAAGTTCTTTCAGAAAACAGGTTTTAGCTGTGTAAGATATTGCTTTGTGTGTCCCTCCCCGACAGTATAACCCCTGCTTTCACTGTATTTCATGTTGATATAATTAATGGAGGGGAAGGACAAAAACAAATCGTTTAACTAGGGATACAGGTGGACCCATTGCAACAATGAGATATACAAGTCGTTATGTCGAAAATCGAACTTTACAACTTTGGCTGGGGAGTAAGGGAAGGATTGGGAGGGGAGAGGTGGGAGGAGTATAGGAAGGGATGGGAATGGGAAACAAAGAGGCTACAATGCTTGATAAGAAATGTACTTGGTATCTTGCTCATGTAATTGTAACTCCTCTGTACGGTATTCTCACAATAAAAAAAAGAAACAGAAAAAAAAGATATCCTAGCAATAGACCAAATTTTTAAAAATTTACTCATTGTTATTGTAAAGGTGATATACAGTGGGGTTGCAATTACATAAGTCAGATAAGGAGTACATTTCTTTTTCAAGAAGTAAGAATGACCAAGGGAGAAACGAAGAGATGTTTCACATCTGGCCATAAAATAAATGCAAATCAAAAAAACACTGAGATTCCACCTCACCCCAGTTAGAATACTCATTATCAGGAAAACTAACAATAACAGATGCTGGTGGGGATGTGGCCCGAAGGGAAACAGTTACATTGTTCATGGGAATGTAAACTTATTCATCCACTATGGAAAGCAGTGTGGAGTAGCCTTTATAGTTTTCAGGTATTCCTATGAATCTTCTCTTAGAGCTACCACTCACAGTTGAAGCAGTTGTATAGTAAGGACCATGAATTTGTCATGGGAAAGAGGTGAGAAATGCAAATTAATTTTTTAATTTGCCAGTTGTTGAGGTCGATTGGCCAAAATTTTGTTGAGAAGTTTTGCATTGATGTTCCTTAAAGAAATGGGTCTATTTTTCTCTTTCTTTGATGAGTCAACATTGAGATTCCACTTCACCCCAGTTAGAATTGCTATAATCAAGAAATCGAATAACAACAGATGCTGGAGGGGATGTGGCCAGAAGGAGGGGATGTGCATTGTTGGTGGGAGTGTAAACTTGTTCAACCACTTTGGAAAGCAGTATGGAAGTTCCTCAAAAGACACATAGAGCTCCCCTATGACCCAACAATCCCACTTTTGGGTATTTACCCGAATGATCACAAACAAGGCCATACTAAAGCTACCAGCATAACTATGTTTATTGCAGCATTATTTACCATAGCAAAGATATGGAACCAACCCAGATGCCCCTCAGTAGATGCATGGATCAAGACAATGTGGTATATATATACAATGAAATTCTATGCCTCCATCAGAAAGAATGACATTGCCCCATTTGTTAGGAAATGGAAAGACTTGGAGAAAATTATATTAAGTGAAGTAAGCCAGGCCCAAAGAAACATAGGTCCTATGGTTTCCCTTATTTGCAATAACTAGTATATGTCTGGGACAAGCAGAAAAGGTCAAAAGCTATGTATATATGACAAGATAAGATGATGTTAAGCGAAATGAACCCCAAGATAGGGACACAAGTGTTTTTTTCTTTCTTGCTTGCTATTGTTCCTAAGGTATTTATAATGTACCATGTGAATTTTTTGATTCTTTGTATGTTCCTCCCCCACGGTATAACCCCTGTTTTCACCAGTGCCCTGCATCTTGTATATACACTTCTCTAGCTTGGGGAGGGGAAGGGAAAAAAACCAAATGCTTAAATAAGGGTACAGGTTGACCCATTGTAACAATGAGATGTACAAGACACTATGTTGAAAAACAAACTTTACAATTTAGGCAGGGAGGAAGGGAGGGGAGACTGGGGGAGTGTAGTTGTGGAGGTGGGAGGGAAAGGAGGGTAGGGGAAAAACAAGGGAGGAGGTAACAATGCTCAATAGGAAATGTACTCATGACCTTGCTCATGTAACTGTAACCCCTCTGTACAGTATTTTTACAATAAAAATTTATGTTTTTTAAAAAAGGTACTCCATCACTCACTAGAGAATAAATTTTTTAAACTTTGAAAAAAGAATTTCTAATTTGCCAAACCATTTGTATTCAAGGTTATGGGAGACAAAGTGTAATCGCCAGCCACAATAATCCATAAGAGACTAGTGGATTTCAGTATGACAGTGTTTTTTCTGTCAGTATAGCTAATAGGAGATTAATTTCACCTTAAAAATCATTGCCAAATCTCAAAATAAAACAACAGAAAAACTGTCTGAAACTAGAGGGGAGATGGGAGACTTTATGCCTCCAATGATGAAAGGAATAAGCACATATGGGAATATCCAGCAAATAACCACTTTAATTGTATGACCTAATATGTGCTATTTCTGCAATTTCTGCAAAAGAGAAAGATGAAAACTGTATGTGTTTGTTAGGATGACCTACAAATCCAATATTTTGTATGCAAATATTCTTTCCATTCACTCATGCGGGAGAAGAGATTGAAATCCTGTTTTCTACATCCAAAGGAAGTGATGTTTACCACATGCCAGATATAAAACTAAGTCTTAGGTAAGTGTTAGGGCCAGGAGGAGAGTTGTAAAGGCTGACTGATGACAAGGACCAAAACAATTTCCCACACATCACATCTTAGTGCTATTTCCCTGATGTCCTCCAAATGACATTCTGGAGCCTCCAGGATCAGGTGGTGAACTCCTCTTTTCAGTCCTTTTCTGTACCACACGCCATAAAGCCCAGACTTCTGCTACAGGTACACATACAGATGGTGTCATAAATCACCCCCGTGCCTTCCTTCCCCTCTAATCATCCCTTGTGTCTGGAATGTCCTTCATCCCACTCTCCCCATGTATAAATACTGCCTGTCCTTCAAGAACTATTTCCAAAACCAGTTTGTTCATGAAACCTCCCTGCTTCCATTTATCAGAAGCCATTGCTCCCTTCCTCCTACAAGTTGCAGTGTGTATCCTTTTTAGTCCTTAAAATATAACTGTCTACCTTATACTATGCTTGAGCATGCATGTCTTCTTCTGAGACCCTTCTAGGCAATGCCTATCTCTATTTCAGTTTTGTCTCCCAGGGCCTGGCACAAAGTCTGGCATACAGAAACCACTCTGGATAATGAATGATTACAATCTTCTGAATAGAAGGATTCTACAGACTGTTCCTCATTCCAGGAAAATACTATAACTTGTCCATTGTTTTCTATACCTTGAGTCTCTGAATACTCATTTCTTTCCCCAGGCCATCTTCAGGGAGGTGCTTCCTCAGTAAAATTGGTCAATTTATTCTCGACAGAATACCCAGGGACTGTCCTGCACCTTGTCAGTACAAGCCTTGGTTATGTTTTATAAATCAGACGTTTGTTTTATTGTGTGTACAATGATATAGCACAAGAGAGTCACTGCATGAGCTCCTGTCCAAGTGTAGTAGTTCTTTGCAAGGAACTGTTAAGATTAATAACTACTAGGACTACCACCCCAACTATTGCTTAAGTAAGATTCAATATGATGAAAGCTTATTATCTTTCAGCCTAAGTGAAATATCTTCAGCTGGTGTTGTTTAAAAAAATGGAATCCCTGTGGTATTAGCTGTACATGCCCTGGGTGGTGACTCAGTTTCCATTCCTCTTGTTTCCTCCCCCACCGCCTCCAAAGCAGAGGAGGAAGCTAGATTTAGAAACAAAGAAGGTGGAACAGAAACTCCCTCCCAGGTTCCTTTACATCATTCCAAAATTCTGAATTCAGGAGTTCTTAAACTGGAAAGTATAATTTGAGTAAAACAGAGGAGAGTATGATCAGGAACAAGAGGGGAAAAAAAGAGTAGAGAGATTGTAAGACAAATCAGTAGTACACACAGAGAAGAGAGATTCCAGGGCTAATAGCACTTGGAGAACAATATCATCTCATCCAACAAATGATTTCTACATTCTTACTCTATACTAGGTACTGGATGGAAATAATTTGTGCTTTGACAGAATACAAAGTGCTTCTTCTCATGCTTTATTTTGATATGCACACAATTTATTCAGAAGCAAGTATAATTTTCCTGTTTTAGAGAGGATGGAATTAGACACAGAAAGGTGAAATGTCTAATTCGATTTCACCACAATCCACCCATAGAACAAAAGTTTAAATGAGGTTCTCTGCCTGTAGCAGATCAAAGGTCCTGATTCTCCAATATCACCCTCCCCAGTATCCAAAGCAAGCCAGAAAACAAAACACACAAAAGAACTATTCAATATTTAGTTTACCATGTTTTGCAAAACTATCCAAAAAGATCCATTAAGAAAGACAAAATTTTCCAAAGCAAAGGTCATGAAAAATGCCAAGTATACATCAGTAAAATGAGCAAATTATAAGGAAAAAATATTTCACTACGAAAGCTTTTTTTTTTATTACTTTAAAAGTAATGGAGTGGCACAAATGAGATGTTTCTGAGGAAATGCACTGACTTAGATTATTTGTAATTGGTGTGGCAGCACTTGCATAAATGGAGGCCCGTGGTCAAAGCTTTAACGTTGCTTTTCTCAGCCAGCTTTTCAAGAAAACGCCTTGGCCTCTCAAGCCCTATGGAAAAACATCCCTGGACTCTCAGCCGAAAGGTAGGATACTGACATTTCATGAGCAGATATTAATTAGGTGGTGAAAATGCTCATGAGGGGGGTTGTCCAGAATTGAGTAAAGAAGACATGAGATCTAAGTGAAACTGTTTCCAGTCTATTGGGGAAGATGATGAAGGTCCGCAGATGGATGATGAGTATATTTGCAGAAGGTGGTGAACATAACTCATGCCACAGAACAGGCTTATCATGGTTAAATTGGTAAGTATTACCTATATCACATATACACACACAATGTTATAATTACAGTTAAAATAAAATATGACAAGGTGAGACCTGGTGGCTCACACCTGTAATTCTAGATACTAGGAAGTTGAGGTATGAGGATCTCAGTTCAAACCAGCCTGGAAAGAAAGTCCCTGAGACTCTAATCTCCAATTAACTAACAAAACAGCCTAAGTGGAAGCTTGTTTCAAGTGGCAGAGCACAAGCCTTGAGTATAAAAGCCCATCAAGAGCACAAGACCCTGAGTTCAGCTCTAGTAATGGCACAAGCATGTGAGTGCACACTCATACACAAACACACACACAGCACCAGTGGTTCACATCTATAATCCTAGCCTAAGGAAGCTGAAGTCTGAGAATCTCTGTTTGAAGCCAACCTGGGCAAGAAAGTCCATGAGACTCATATCTCTAGTTAACCACACACATAAATGCACACACAGACACACAGACACACACACACACTCACACACACACATACGAACACACACACAGATCCAAAAATGGAGCTGCAGCTCAAATAGTAGAGCCCCAGCCATGACAGCAAAACAGGTCAGAGATAGCACTCAGATCCTGAGTTCATGTCCCAGAACCTGGATTTTAAAATCAAATTCAATCATAGAGGTATGTAATTTGTTATATATGTAAACATATATATATATACATATATATCATACATATCATAGTTATATATATAGCAGGGCTCTAGTGGCTTACGTCTGTCATTCTAGGTACTCAGGAGGCTGAGATATGAAAATGGCACTTCAAAGCCGGCCTGTTGAGATTCTCATCTCCAATTAACCACCAAAAAGCTAGAAGTAGAGCTGGGACTTTGGTGATAGATCATTCACCTAAAGCAAAAAAGCTCAGGGACAGTACCTAGGCACTGACTTTAAGCTCCAGTACCATCTCACGCACACACACACACACACACACACACACACACACACACACATACACTAAACCTTAGTTGTATCTCCAGTCAGCCTGAAACTCAGAAAAAAATGAGATTTATTTTGTTTATATATGTTTACTCTCATTATAATCTTATTAATTGCACTCAGCATTAAATGCACTCAGCACTCTGATATCACTAGAATTTTTAAATAATGATGCACTGACTGCCCAAATACAAGTGTACTAACGAGGCAAGTTGTAAAACAAATATGTAGAGACTTGAAGAGAAGGTAGAAATGATGAACAATGTGAGGAAAAGCATGTGGAAATGACAGAGATATGGGGCATCACTGATTTGTGAATTCTGATCTCTCGTTTTCTCTCTGTCTCTGTCTCTCTGTCTCTATCTCTCTCTCACACACACATACACGCCACAAAACCTGTCTTGGAACTATAAAGCTTCTCTTTCTCTTTTTTTTCTGTCTTTTTTTTAAGCAACCATAATCAACAAAAGCAATGTGATTTTCCTGAGATCAAATACACCAAAATTTGATTCTGGAACTTACACTGACCTCGTGACTAGGCATCTGATTTCTGGAACAAAACCCAATTGTGCTCGCTACACAGATACAATCAAACTAAGAATCTTAATACAAAAAATTTCCCTCCATTTCACAGACAATCCCCTAGACAGTGAATCCATCTAGCCTGAAAGCTCTAATCCTTCACATTATGTAGTCAGTTGTGGCTTTTCTCAACAAAGTCAGAGGAGCAAACAGATTGATAATGGGGTAAGACCCTTTGTATGCTCCTCCTTGATAATACAGGCTCTCTTTCAACAGCAGAATCTTATGGCTCCTCTGTGGGCAAAGAAGGCCATTCTGCCTTGCAGAGGACAGCTAGATACAGCTTCTGATCACCAGACAATGCTTTTCAGAACTCGCTGACACAAAAGCAACCAAGTGAAAGGAGAAGCTGGATATCTGCACTGAGAAGTGCTTCTCCAGCAGCAATGTGCATGAGGCTGATCTAAAGATCTGTGTAGAATAGATATTTGCATTCACTAGGTCTAGGGCAAGACTCAAGATTCTGCATCTGTAGTCAATTCCCAGAGGCTGCTATTGCTGCTCCACAGACCATACATTGAGAAGCAGCAGTGTGACAGGGTAAATAAAGGCCTGTAAAACGCTAAGGTAGAAGCCATTCCTTCTAGCTGGTAGGTGTAGAAAGGTTTCAGATAGGAGAAGGTATGAAGGCAAGGAGAGAGATCCAGGTGAAAGGTATGTGAGTTTGTGTAGGTGAGGATCTGAAAGGGCTGGGTGTGAAGAAGAAAGGAGGAAATGGAAAATGAAAGATTTCCAAGAGGAGGAGGAAGAGAAGAAGGAGGAGGAGGAGGAGGAAGAGGAGGAGGAAGAGGAGGAGGAGGAGGAGGAGGAATAGAATTTGAACAAAGTTCTAAAAGTAAAAATGTGAATGCAGTATTTAGAGGACAGCATGGGTGTAATCTGCAGAGAAGTAGGCAAATGATTAAAGCAGATCGAGGATGAAGTGCCAGGGAATGGATGCAGCCCACATGTGGATTTGACTCTCGGGGTATGTGCTGGGGGTGAGGTCGGAATATCGTCTGGTCACAGACAAAATAGGTAAATTCCAATGGTTCACATAATCAGCCTGTCCCAAAGTTCTTTGCAGTATCTACCACTCCATCTTCTAAAATCAAACTGTGGTTCCATAAAACCACAAATTGTTTGTATGTATTCTCAACCTGAACCTTTCTGAGAATGTTTCATAGTATAATATGCTAAAAATGCCAGATGAGGCTATAGGAGTGTGTAAGTTTTTGCCCAGCTGCCTATGTGACAGCATCAAGCAGAGTCAAAATCCTGGAGTGTCCAGGAACAGAAAGGAATATCAGGATGCTTAGGAAACTCTAGTAAATGCCTCCCTTGCCAACATTAATAATAATGATAAATAAAGGAGGAAAATGTATCTAAAGTGAAAGAATCTAATAAATCACACATCAGTGCAGGCTTCTGTGTCTTTCCAAATCACTAAAATCTCTAAATATGATAGATTTGGGCTAGATGACCAGTCTCACTTAGGAAGAGGCTATAAATTAACTGATCAAATAAGTAAACAAGTCTTAAAAATGCAACAAGACTCCAGACAGAGAAAGGAGAGAGAGACAGAAACAAAGACACAGAGAAAGAGAACCCACAGATATTGTAATATTAGCTATTTGGTGACACAAATATTACATGAGATTAATAGTAAAATCTAGGTGTGAGATAAATATGTTTGCTATAACATATTTCAATTTTGCTATATGTCTTAAAACATGATCGTAATAATGCTGGGGAAAATTATACCCCTTTGAAATATTATGTTAAGTAAACATACTTGTTCCTAACATAATCACATGTAACTACTCAATTTCAGTTTTACCATTTTCATGTATCATTTTTCTTTTGCTATTTATAAAAAGTGGATCATGCATGGATCTACACTAGCTGTTTTTACTCAATGATGTGTCATTCACATTTTCCCAGGTCATTATAATCATATTTTACATGTTTTAATAACAATATTATATTGTCTAGCTGTACCATAGTGTTTTTAACCATTTTTGTTATTTACAAAATTTTGTCATTTGTATACTATAATGATGCTTATTGTAATTTTTCTTTAGAATAAAAAAATAACATCCAAGATCTCAGTAAACCTAAAATGAGTTCTTTATTCAAGGAGTTTAATATCCAAATATGTAGCAAAGTAAGAGCCACAGAATTAAAGGCATAAATCATATATTGATATCTGGTAACAATTACTACAGTGTCAGTCTTCAAGTAAATACTCAAGACCCAACAACAAGGCAAGCAGTTCTAAATGATGATTAGGATACATAAACTTATAGCAAAACAAACAAACCCACAAAAACATAGTCAACATGTCGTATAGAACCTTTTACTTGTGGTAACAATTTTGCTACTTGTATCCTAATATCAAAGTAATGAAGTAGCAAACTTTGATGAACAATAAACATCTTTTATAAACAGGTATATTGATAGCAGAAAGCAACATTAAAAACAAAGACAAGCCAGGTGTTGGTGGTTCATTCCTATAATTCTAGCTACTCAGTAGGCGGAGATCTAAGGATACAGGTTCAAAGCCAGCCCAGGAAGGAAAGTCTGTGAGACTCTTACCTCTACCAAAAAAGCTGGACGTGGAGCTGTGGCTCAAGTGGAAGAGCACCAACCTTGAGCAAAAGACGCTAAGGAACAGTAGTAAAGCCCTGAGAACTGGCACGAAGGAGGAGGAGGAGGAGGAGGTGGAGGCGATATGTGAGGACCTAGATCCATTTAATTCTGGAATCTTACTTATTTCAGTGTATCCTAAGGATTTTATGAAGCAAAAAATAATGTTCAAAATTATGTCCTTCGACTATGAATGAAAGTATAATTCCTCAGCATACCTGCTATCACAGTACAGTATGGTGGAATATACTTTAGAAAGACATCTTATCAAAATAGTTAAAACAAAACCCTTCATTTCAGGAAACTTGAGCAAGACTTGGTGCCCACCACTACACCGAACAGACAGAAAAGCAAAAGCATAACAAAAGAAGTGTTGTTCTAAATGAACAGAGCTATAACACAGGATATGTAAATTTGATGCCTCTGTGTTTTGTGGTCACACTTGATTTGTAAAATTGATAAATAAGATGGAAACTAATTTCATAACATAGGTTACTACCTAGACAGAGGAGGGGAAATGTCTGGCCTGCAGGCTATATGAGGCTCTCAAAATCCTTTGGTACATGATAAGACAGATACGTACTCTTCTCATTGGCTGTCTGCAGGTATCTGTCTGTATTTACAACTTCCTATAGTCCTTGAATGATGTTATATATTATATTCACTATATTACATAATATATTTATTTTATTATATAACAAATATTATATATAATAAATATTACATATATAATTTCTTTTTTTTTGTCAGTCATGGGGCATGAACTCTGGGCCTGGGAGCTGTCCCTTAGCTCTTCAGTTCAAGGCTAGTACTCTACCACTTGAGCTACAGTGCCACTTCCAGTTTTCTGGTGGTTTATTGGAGATAAGAGTCTCACAGACTTTCTTGCCCGGGCTGGCTTTGAGCCTCAACCCTCAGATCTCAGCCTCCTGAGTAGCTAGGATTTACAGATATAAGCCACCAGGGCCCACTACATATATAATTTCCAGACGGCTCCTGGCAGAAAAAAACCTCCCCAGTCCTGATGTCTGAAAGCAAGCTTAAATTTGTTTTTTTTTTTTCATTTATTTTTATACTTTTTTTATTGTAAAAATACTGTACAGAGGAGTTACAGTTACATAAGTAAGGTAATGACTACATTTCCTATGGAGCATTGTTGCCACCTCCTTTTTTTTCCCCCCTACTATCCCTTCCTTCCCCACCTCCCCAACTGCTCCATCCCCACCCCACCCCCACATACCGAAGTTGTAAAGTTCATTTTCAACATAGTGTCTTATACATTTCATTGTTACAATGGGTCAACTTGTATCCCTATTTTAGCATTCTGTTTTTATACTTCGATCAGAATGTGACTATAAAGGGCTCTGGTGAGGAGCTGAGAATGAGTTATAAGACATTCTTTTCCTGGAGAAGGAAGACCCAAACAACAGAAAGTAAAATTAGTTCCCTTAAGATTATAGCAGTACAAAAGAGAAATTATGTACAAAACATTTGTGCTAGGAAAGCTAAGTCTATATATGCACAACAAGAAATCTCTTTGCTAGCATAAACAGAAGAATGTAGGCATCCTATTATATTGTTTAGAGTCGATCAACTTTGCAAATAATTCCTTTCCTAGATTATGGTCATTGCTAACAAACTGAAGAGGCAAATGTACTTGAAAGGTCATGGCTCATGGAAACAGGAGACGAGTTTAAGGTTCTGTGTAACTCTGGAAAAGAATATCAGGACTGTTCTTTGAATGAGTGAATTGAGTCCTCTTTCAGTTTCCCATGATTATAATTCTTGTTTCTAATCAGCTCACAGCAAATAGCAATGAGACCAAGAAGAGATATGCACATATCTTGTAAGGTGCAACACAACCCAAGTTTCCTATAGGTATAAGGACCTTTGTTTCATCAAAGACTTATTGAGAAGTATTTAAAACAGTGAACTCATTTTCCTTAGCAATGTCCTATCATTTGTTTTTTTTTAATTGATTCATCCTTTATCTGACTTCTTATCAAGATAACCTCTAGAAAACCACAAAGAATCTCTGAAGTCAATAATGTCATCTGGGACATTAGTTAGGAAATAGATGGCCAGGAAGGAGAGGTGACTTTCATGAGGCTGGTAACTTGCAAGTATAAATATGAGAAGTTATCCTTTGAGTCCCAGTGCAGACTTTTCTCTGATGAAAATCCACACTATACTTCCCAACTTTGTCCAATAGCACATCATTTAGTTCCAGGGAAAGAATCATGTCTAAACAGGCTAAGGGGTCCTGCTGCAAAAGAAGTCAGCTACATGGATCCAGGAGCAATAAGGAAGCTGGTAAAAGCAGCAGAATTATTGTTCTCCTCACATGACATTGTGAAGATTTATGGTGCTCATGGGAAATATTGGCCAAGCTTCCTGCAGGCAATGTTGGATGAGCTCCCTATGGAGTTCTTATAGCTACACAGTTTGGAACATCTTTATTTCCTGGGGCTATTTGGACTGACCTTACAGAAACTATCTATGGTTTTCTGAAGCTTCCCTACAGGGAATAAAAGTTCATAGTTTGAGATATCCCAAGCATGATAAATGTGAACAATGCAAACTGAGCTATAACATGTCATTTGAGGGAAAATTATTAACAGAGTTGTGGTGTCTCTGTATGATTTTAGGAGAAAGAGTATCTGTAAGATGTTTTTGATTAAATAATAATTGAACAGCATAACCCAGCCTTAGTTGCAGGAGCGATCAGAAGAACACACTGGCGTTCTTTTTATTATTACTCATTCAAATTCAAACTGTTCACCAGCTGCTGAACAACTCCTATCCTTGTAATATTCCTTCCTTCAGGAGCCATTAAACTGACTGAATTCTGACATTAAATCAAAGCATTCTCATTTTTGAACAACAGAGATTTCAGATTAGTAATAAATCAATTTGAAAGTGAAAAATAAAAAAAGAAGAAAATAGGAGGGATACGCAGTCAGAAATGTATTCCTGACATCCCGGTCTGCAATCAGCTTCACTTTGAAACAAGACACTGCTCTCACACAAACATGCTCCCGCCTACTGTCAACTGCAGAGGGAATGTTTTTCAGGGTATGCTTGTCTGGTCTGACTTGAACTTGTCTCAGGGTGTGTTGTCATTCCTTCAAGTGATTTGTTCTGAGCAAGGCTGAATTTATTATGAATTAAAAAAATGAATTCCAGAGCTAGCAGCTCGTGGGAGGGTTTTCTATATAGATATGGCCTGGGCACCTCCCACAGGCTCTGATCTCAGACACCACCAGGCTGGTAAGAGGGCCCGATGGAACCTTGCCAAGGCCCAGACACAATCTTCCATTCTGACTCGCAGTGCTGCCAAGTGGGACGAAACCACACCCTTCCTCATCCTAAGTCCCCTTCTTAAAGCCAGTAGTTGTTCCCAAGGGGAACGCATGAGGGGGAAGGAGGGGGTAACCGCATTACTTGGTATTAATTATAGCAAGGGGAAATCTTTATTTCCAGTGTAAAGTTTCTGAGTGAATTCAAGATAGACTCTCAAGGCCGGAAAGACTCTTAAATGTCATTTTGACTCAAATGCCTTTTTCCAATATTCAAATCTCCCTGTAACAACCTTGCCAAGTGGATGTCTGGGCCTTCTTTAAATATCTCCAGTGAGGGCAAACTCATGACCAATCCAGCTTTCATATGGCCCTAGTTGTATTGAATATACTCATATGTCGAAGTGAGCTCCAATCCGGCATTTAATCCAAGGATTTCAGTGTCTAAAAGAAGAATGTCCATACCTCAATAGTTGCACTTTGAAAATTTGGAAACTAGGACTTTGAATAATTAATATATTAGCATATGTTAATTAAAGAAAGGAGTTTGGGTTGCATTTACATATATGCATATATTTTGACAAAATTCAACCTATTACTCTCTCTTCCCCCGTTTTTTAAACTGTGTGTGTGTGTGTGTGTGTGTGTGTGTGTGTGTGTGTGTGTGTGTGTGTGTGTGTGTGTGTGTATACGTATGCCTGTTCTGGAGCTGGAACTCAAGGCCTGAGACGTGGTCCTGAGCTCTTTTTCTCAAGGATAGAGCTCCACCACTTGAGCCACAGCTCCACTTCTGGCTTTTCAGTGTTTAATTGGAGATGAGTCTCTCTGGTTATTCTATCCAGGTTGGCTCTGAGCTGTGATCTTTAGACCTCAGTCTCCTGAGTAACTAGGGTTACATGCATGTACCATAGGTGCCTGTCTTTTTTTTCAATTTTTTGTGAAGTTTTGAAGTTAAGGTTTTTGAAACCTTTGTAGAAGCCAAGGATGGCAGCACATGTACCTCATCCCAGCTACTCTAAAGGAGGAGATCAAGAAAGTGGGGGTTTGAGGCCAGCCCAGGCAAAACATTTGCAAAGCCTCCTCTCAATCAATAAGCCAGATGTGGCGATATGTGACTAAAATCACAGTTAAATAAGAAATATGGGTAGGATATTCATGTTCCAAGGTTAATAATAGGCAAAACGAATTGAGTTGTGGCTCAAGTGATAGAGCACAGGCCTTACAATTATGAGAGGGGAGTTCAAGCCTTAGTAATGCACACACACACACACACACACACACACACACACACACACACACACACACACACACACACACACACACACCACTTGTTCCCTTAGTTCCCTCTTTATCCCTCCAACTAAGAAAATCACACTAAGGAAATAAAAATAGCATGAATATAGGAATAACTGTTATCAATAGATTAAAGTTTCTCCTGTGATGTATGAGACTAAAAGGAAATTTTGAAAGCAGAAAAGAAAGCAGCAAGAGGACAGAATCTCAGTCCAAGAGGAATTTCCAGGGAATTGACTGATGGATAAAGCAGGGCAGTAACTAAATAGCTGGGACAAGCTGCTCATCTACACATGTAAGGAAATTGACTAGGACCAGAGCCACAGAGCCAACCTTGGAACACTGAAGCAGGCCATAGCTGTCACGATGAGGTCTAGAGTCAGCTGTGGGTTCCAATCCTCTTCTGCAGCTGGAGAATCTACCTAACCATGCAAAATCTCAGGTTCCTTCTGCTGAACAGGGTCAGGAAAGAGTTTCATTAATCTGAAGATGGTATAAAATAATTTCCTACGAAATCTGGCACTTCATAAACATAGTTGTTGGCTATTATTTCTTTCTGGTTATTAGCAATTGAGGCCTTAATTCTCCTAAACTTTTCTCTACATGCTACAGTGAAGAAAAAGAAGTAGAAAATCTTCCTTGGGTCTGTTGGGAAGGATCCAGAAAGGCCAGTTCTCATGTGTAAGAACAAGACAAGAAAGAAGGGCATCCCAATGGAAGGGACACTATGAAATGACCTGCCATATGTACTAGAGGTGACCTTGGCTGAATGTAAGCCTGATACATTGCTGACTGTAAGCATGACAAAAGTCAAGTTGCAAAGCCAGTTAGTTTGTTTAACCTTTGGACTCAAGCAATTTAGTATTCCTCCAAACCATCATACATACTCCACTTACTGGCGGTGGCAATCCTCTCTTCTGATTTCTGTTCCCTTAAATTCCTGGATTGATATCATTAGCTACAAAACCCCTCACCACCCTGAGTAGATATCTCGATTTTAGATATCCTGGGGATCCTTCTCAGAGGACAAAACTCTATGTGTTGTGTTAAACAGAGGTTAAAAGATGTTAGAATCATTTGCTGTTGGCCGGTGAGATCTAGGTGATGTGCTTTGGGTGCTAAATATGTGTTTTAAATAAGTCAAGACAAGAGAGTGAGTTCAGCTGTTTCTTGACAAGTAAGAAGCCAGAAAATATGGTTTTTAAATATTCAGGAGTATGTGCTGAGAAGTGCTGACTGGGAAGACTTGAGAAATGACCTAATTCAAAGATGTGTGTATCTTGTAGTGATGCGAAGGTACTTATTCAGGTAAGCTTTGATAAAGGACACTTTCTTCTTTACCTTGTATTTGATAGGAGGCTGTAAAAATACTGCAGGATAGCAAAGTGCTCAGTGACTCGTGCCTACTATCCCAGCTACTGAAAAAGTGGAGATGGGAAGAAAAAACAATTCAAGGCCCGATAGAGAAAAAGGTTTTGAGATCCTCATCTCAGTCAATAAAAGCTGTATAATCTCAGCTATTTGGGGAGCATAAATAGGATTTTAATCCAGAATAATTTGGGTGTAAGTGCAAGATTCTGTCCCCCAAATAACTAAAGCAAAACATGGCTAGGGATATGACTCCAGTGGTATGGTGCATGACTAGCAAGCATCAGGTTCTGCATTCAACTACACACACACACACACACACACACACACACAATATGGATGGATAGATAGAGAGAAATAAGAGATGATAAATAAATAGACAGAGATGATAATTTAGATGATAGACAAACAGATAGAGTTGGACAGGCAGATAGAGAGATAGATAGATAGATAGATAGATAGATAGATAGATAGATAGATAGATAGATAGATAGATAGATAGATAGATAGATAGATAAATGTATTTATAAGGGTGGGTGTGAAAATTGCAACACCTAGCTTACTAGCAGCCTGTGGGTTAGGTGGAGAAAGGTCTTAAGAGCTATAAAGCCCACAAACTATGAAACACATTTAGAAGTGGGATACAGAATGTCCAAGATGCACTTCTAAAAGTTTGTCAGGCAATGGTGTACAGAGTAGAGTGGAAGGCTGAGCAAGGGGAAATGTCTACTGAACACACAGAGCTGCAGTGGGCTCTCTTGAATCATTAAAGGCTAAGTGGCCACTTGATAGTCCTCTCAATGTCAGTACTCAGTGTCTTTCCTTTTAATGCAGAACAAACTGACCTTACCAAGCTGCTTTCAAATCAAAGAACATCACAGACAGGTGAGTAGTTGGTAAGTTGTTTGGCACTTGAATACACATAAGGAAAGGCTCTTATTTGCCCTCAGTAAAGCCAATAAGATTTAGTTTGTTAAGGTAAAAGAGTAATGGTTTATCTTTATAGGATAACTCTTCTCAAAATATTAATGTGGTTGCACACACAAAGTTCGGGTAAGTCAATGTTCCAATTCCATGAATGCAATTTTTTTTTCTCTTCTCAAACTAGAGGCGGAATTATCTGAGAATTTAAAAGAAGACTTATCTTGCAAGGGTCTTACAGTGGATAATTTTATCCATAGGTTAAAATGCCATGGCTTGCGATGGACATTAGATTTTTCATTCCCAGGAAATGTCTTAAACAACCTTTGTGGTGATTCAGAATCACCACCCTGGGTAAGAATAGAAGAGAGCTCTGGCAGTGAAAATTTCCCCAGTATTGTTATAATAGGAAAATTGTCATTAATTGCCTCAACTATTACTATTCTAATTACACAGTGATTCTACACTCAGTCCTAGAGCTTTCTAAATAATAGATTTCATAATTTTCCACCTTTTGCTTAGTAATATTCTGTGCTTATCTTTGCCTTTATGATGATGCACAAATTTAACACCAGGATATTTAAGGTCCTCACAACACAGCTGGGGCTCACATTTCGGAAGTCTGATCTTCTTCCAGTCAGACTGGATTCTCCTTAAGGAAGGAACTTAGTTTCCTCCTTCCCTTTATGTTTCTGGTCTTTTTTTCTTTTTTAGTCAGTTGTGGGGCTTGAACTCAGGGCCTGGGCACTCTCCCTGAGCTCTTCAGCTCAAGGCTATTGCTCTACCACTTTGAGCCCAGCACCACTTAGGTTTATGGTCTTTTTAACCCCTTTTTATCTGGAGTTTCACTTAGAGCTTTTACCTGTGTCAACCTGATTAATCAAGAATTATATTTCCTATAATTTCCCACTCCCTATGGCTTTGAGTTAGGGGCTGGGCACGGGCTAATTCATTCCAAGAGTCTGTCCATTCCCCTATGTAGTACTATAGATAATGCCTGTCATTATCATTTGCTAGTTCACTTCCTGGTTGGGAAAGACATCCAGGTTCTCCATTCCTTCAATGCCTGCCATATCTACCTGTGTACCTTCCATATGTCTAAGCCCATGCAGATGTGAAGCTCCATGGCCCTGGGTACCAGTCCCTTTTGCAGGCCACCCACCTCATCAGCATTAAAGACAGTGAGAGATGCTGTAATTTGTCTCTGTGGGTTCCAGACCACTTGGTTCTACTCCATGTCCAGCTAGTCTTCCTAACTGTTGCTCTCCACAGGCAGATCAATTCCTATTTCACTTGCTCTTTCTCAAGGTCATGGGCTCATAAGTTGTCTCTGATAATCCAACTATGTTCTTCTAGGTATTTAATCACCCACCTTCTCCCACAACCATAGCTCTCTTTGATAAATCTTATATTCGCATAATTTATGTCCCCTTTCCATCCATTTCTGCTCTCCCTGGTTAGACCCTAATTCCCATAACCCTTCCTTCTCACCAATTTCTTCATCTTCAAAATCCATCCATCAGTTCGAGACTCACTTCCTCACATAAACCCTTCCTGTAGCTACACAGTGTATTTTTATATCTTTTTGAAAGTACATTTCATAATCTTGCATGATTTCAAATAATAAGTTGTACTATAAACTCCTCTGTGTCCCTTACTTTTTATGACAATCTGTAACATTCTCAGGGCCTGTGTGTGTGCACTCCTTTAGACTTCTTTATTTCACCAGTACCTTGGCTACATAACATTGTCAGAAAGTGCTTTTGAATTCTCCCTGCCATTATTGCATTTTTACCAACAGCAGTAACTGCAGACTACTTGCTACTGTGTCAGACCTCCTCTCGATTTATGAAGACTGTGTTTAGAGTATACACATTTCCTTTCCCTTTGTTCACAGAATCTTCCAGTCCACTTTCAACACCATTAATTTGTATCATAAACATAGTTCTAACAAACATGTTACTTAGCTTTCTAGTCTTACAAACCATTCTTTGTCTGAGAACTAGAGGAAAAAAAACTGCTAGAGAAATATGAGCTGAAAATAAGAACTAACAGCTAGTAACAGAAGAAAAAGAAAATTGATGAAAACCAGATTATAAATTTGTAAGAAGCCATTTCTGTACAGGAAAATGATCTTACCTCTATAAATTCTAAAGGAACTGCAATTGAATCCAAAATACTGTCCAGAATAATAAAAAATTAAATAGTGCCACTTATTTTGGAATAATCTCCTTCTGAAACAATTTTAAAACAAAAATTATAAAAGAATATATATTAAAATTTTACCATTTTTAACTGTTCCTCAGTAGCTCTCATTCCCCCAAAAAACAAAAAATAAAAATAATATTTTCCCATGTATTCATTCAAAAAACATGTATGATTCCCAATTCAGGTGCATTGTCAAGCGTGTGTATGTGTGTGTATGTGTGTGTGCATGTGTATGTGCGTGTGTACAGGCACACAAACACACTTGTGCACATGTACATATATAGACATTTCTTCAAGGGAAATTGTCAAACGTTGTCAGATACATCAAAGCACCTGAGTTTTATCTGGGAGATGTACATAAAACATTTCTCATCACAACAAGAAAGTATTGAAATGCTATGGGTTTTGTATTTTCCCAAATTCAATGTGCTGAATACTTACTCCTCAAAGGAGCAGTGTTGAGAGGCAGAAATGAAGAGGAGGTTAGGTCATGAGGGCTTAGTGAATGGATTAATGTCATTGGAGTAGTGAGGATTTGTTATTGGAGGAAGTAGGTTCCTGATCAAAGAGTAAGCTACAGATCTTTTTCTCTTGAGCTTGTCTTTCAACCTTCTCTTTGGGACTGATGGAATAAGATAAGCTACCCAGATGTGTGTTGCTTCACCTTGGACTTCCCCTCACAGAACAGGAAGAAATAGATTTCTGCTTTTTATCAATTACCAAATCTCAGGTATACTGTTACAGTAGCACAAAATAAACTAAGGCAGTAAGAAGCAACATATATGTTTCTTTCCTTCTGTTTGCCCGTCTTTCTGTCTGTCTTTTTCTCATGCTAGTACAGGACTGAATTCAGGGCCTTAAGTTCCTGTAGGGCTTTTCTACTCAAGACCAACAGTCTGCCACTTGAGCCACATTTCCAGTTATGACTTTATGGTGGTTAATTGGAGATAAGTGTCTCTCAGATTTGTCTTCCCAGGCTGTTTTGAACCATGATTCTCAGATCTCAACCTCCTGAGTAGCTACGATTACAGGCGTGAGCAAACACTTGGCTCATATTAGCTTTTTACAAAGTAGCAAACACACACAATGAACTAAATGGGACTCAGATCATTGTCACTAGCTTCTTCTAGAAGACAACTGTCAAGCAGAATGAAACTTCTTGCCTTTCCACAAAGACCCTTTGCCTCATTTCTCTGCCAAGGATATCATCAGTTTAGGGGTAGCCCCTTCAATTTCCAGAGGTACTGAAACCCTGTAACTATTTTTAAGAGAAATGTAGTGAAACAGAAGAAATCTTTGATTTAAGCATCACAGTTTCCAATGAACCCATAGATGTAACTGTGCCACTTTTCATTTATTTACTAATTTATATAGTTGTGAATCCAGTTTACCACTAAAATTAAAAATTTGCATAGGCTTGCAGTAATAAATGTATAGGACAATGAAAATAAATCATGCTGCACAGAGCCTGGCACCCAAGAAACTCTGTATTGATAGTAGGTCTTAAACTTTCAATAAGTTCTGTGAATAAGTATTATCTGGGGCCAAATGTTGGTCTTTTGCTGCTTTCCCATGATTGCCAAGGATGATGTGGGTCCACCATTAGAATAACAGGGAGGAAGGTTCAGCATGGTTGAGAGTGAGGTCTGCAGGTTTGTCAAATGTCTGGTGGGGAGAGACAGGGCAGTCTTTCAGCACCTTTGGCTCCCATGTGGTTCTCCAGGGCTGACTGTTCTTCCTACAAGAAGGCCTTTTAGAATCTGCAGTACATGTCTTTGCTGTGGGCAAAATGCCAGGATGGGTACTGGAACAAAATTAACGCCACTGATTATGATTGAATCTTTTGGCTTTGATTCTTAAAGGGGAGTTATTAAAACAAACATAACCAAAAAAAAAGAGGGGGAAATCTAGTCAATGTATATAAGCATGAGCATGTTTGTGAAAGCTATTTTAGTTCAAAAAAGTAATAAAAACTGCACAAATGGACTGAGTCCTAATTAGGCTCCAGGCACTTTGCTAAGTACTTTATATGCATATTTTATTTAATCCTCCCAACAGCCCTCTCTTAGAGCCAAAAACTCAGCAGAAGGAACAGGTTTAGAGGTATTAAGTGATTTGGCAATATCCTAGAGGCAGTGGGTGGTATCTGCTTGCCCAGGGGTATCTCAGTCTAAAATCCATTTAGTGGCAAGTCCAGTAAATACTAATGAAATAAATACAATCTGAAAACATAGGTTACATTTCACTCATTGGTTAAATAGATTTATTGAAATACTCCTTCATATGAAGCACTGTGAAGGAAGTTAGACAAACAGGAATAAATGTGTACTGAGAATCAAAGTGCACAATGCTACTATCATTGAACTTGCACAAGTTCAAACTCAGGTCCTTACTATTGACTAGTTCTGCAACTCTGGGCCTCAGTTCCTATTCCTATAAAATGTTGATTATAACCATACTTTCCTCATGCTGTTAGCTAGTATTTATTGCTTTTTATTTATTTATTCATTGACTCACTGATTTATTTACTCACTTATTTTGTGCTGGAACTGGAGCTTGAATTCGAGGCTTGGCACTGTCCCTTTGCTTTTTCACTCATGGCTGATGCTCCACCATTTGAGTCAAACTTCCACTTCTGCTTTTTGAGCATTAATTGACGAGAAGAATCTCTCAGGTGTGTCTCTCTTGTCTGGCATTGAACCTTGATCCTCAGATCTCAGCTACCTGAGTAGCTAGGATTACGAGTGTGAGTCAGCAGCGTCTAGCTAAAAGCTAATATTTGCAAGGCCCTTAGAATCATGCAAGGCATATTTTGTCAAGATATTTTTAACTCATGTTAAGAGGTATTTATAAGACTAGATCTGCATGGGCCATTAAAGGCAGCATGGAAGGAATGGCCTGTAATCTACTTCTTGAAGAGTTAGATACCATTTAATCTTGTAGAACCAGAATAAAGAAATTGATTTTGTATGGAATGAAATTTGTTCACTCTTAAACACAACAGATTTCAGAAAGTGGTGGCTAACGCTAAAGTTTTATAAGGAAGTAATTCTAGGTCCAATGTTTTAGGAGATACAGATTCCATAAAACACCTACACAAGAACTGTACATTTTCCAGCTGAATTGTACAGAACAACACTGCATACACTTTCTCCTATTATCTAATACATATGGAAGTAAGCATAGCTTCATTTGAGAAAACCCAAAGAAATCTGGCTTTTGCCTACTTTACCAATTTTTTTTCTCTTCCAAATATTCTAATGGAACAAGAGACTATGAATGACACATCAATAAAATTAGATTGTCTTTCTTATCTGTTCATAGCAGCTTCTATGAGATTAGAGAGGGTTATCACGTCATCTTGGGTATAAGTTCCTCCATTTTCTCCATCTCATGTCTGTGCTTTCTGTGACATACTGCCACACTTCACATAAAATCCAGACTCGTTTTCATGGTCTAATTTTCCCTGGCCTACTGTAGGTCTGGATTGCCAGCCCCATATCTACCCCCACACCTTAGCCATCAGCTCAGTCTATCTTGGATCCTTTGCAAGACATTTCCTCCATTCAAATGTCACCTTCTGAAAGATAGCCTTCTTTGACTGCTTCATTTAAAATTGTCCCTCATCTATAGTCTTCCAACCTTAGCCCCTTACTTAATAATCCTGTAATTAGTTGGCTTGCCTCTTTTCTACTGAGAGAATGTCTTTCTTCTTTTCAGACTTTTTCCTAAACTATCATTACAGTATCCAAATAACAAGGCTGTAACTTCAAATTTCAGTTCCTCTTCTTCCCATGGCAGTATTGGGGGACACAAAAACAGATAGATAGATAGATAGATAGATAGATAGATAGATAGATAGATAGATAGATAGATAGAGATAGATATTTACTCACTTGGACACACATATACATGCAATATATGAATCATCATCCAAATGCTTTCAATTTATTAATGTTCAACATATATGCCTATATGTATGTACACATAAACCTATATGCAACTGTGTATATTAGATGTGTTTGTAAGTATATGTGTATATGTATTTGTACACAAAAATATACATAAATACATATTACTTGCTTATGTACATTCACATATACATAAACAATTAACTTTTGCAGTTACATAGATTTCTTTCTACTTCTTGGGAACTAAATTCATACTGATATCTACCCATGCATTGATTTACTGATCACTGAATCATGACTATACACTTATGAATTCTTTTGTTCTATTCTAAAAACCCAGAATATAGAACTAGACAAAAGAAATGTCCTTGACCTGACCCTGAGGAGTTTAGCTTCTAGCAGGGGTGAAATAAAAGACAAACAATAGACTAAATGCAAGGAGGAAATTGGTATGGAAGCTCTATCTATCCACTTATTGATCTGTCTAGGTGATAAATTGCACATGACCATAATCATTTTAAACCATGAAGGAATGAAGTCTGGACAGCCTAAGGAAGCAGTATCTAGAGTTCAAATCGAGTCCCAAGTCCAAAGCCAGCCAGTTTCACAGTCCCTACTATTCCCATCCTTACTCTTGCCCTCATCAATCTCATGCTGCAATTAGAAAACTGAAGTCAAATCTTCCAGAAAAATACTATCTAGTATATATTGCCACACTTAAACCTCTATCATTTCTATAAATTGAAAGAACTTCTATATTTCAATAGACAGCAAGCTTCATCCATGGGCACTAAAAGCTCAAAAAAAGCAAAACATGCCCACTTATAATAGCTAAACCAAATGAAAGGCAAAGTTTATACCTTTTTACTTCTTTGTAGAAGATTATAGTGATTAATTGTGATATTGTTGTACTATGTCTTTTTGAAAAATACCTCTGTTTTCATTTCTAAACAATAAGCATGTGCATGCCAATTTCCTATTCCCATTTCCCACCTGGATTCCAGACAGGAAAAGCATCTACAGGTCAGAGTAATGTGGCAGAATAAAATCCCTAAGGACATAGAAATGTTTTGGTGAATCTGACTCTTAATGCAGTGCTCAGCTGTGATTTTCATTGTGGCCAATGAAGCTGCCAGGTGTCAGGAAGATGCTGCACATGCCAGAATGGGTGGATGCTTAAGTGGAAAGAGTGACATTGCTCTTCAGCTCTCATGGTATCTTACAGCTCATTGTTCTGTTGCCATAGTGTCACAGCAACTAGCTTAGGGAGCATCCTGCCCACTCTCTCATTGCAGAGAGGTTAAGCAAAAAGGCCTAAAGAAATAGAGCAACTAGGGCTAGGAATGTGGCTTAATGGTAAATGGCTTGCCCATTTCATGAAACCCTGAGTTCAATTCCTCAGTACAGAAAAAGCTGGAAGTGGCACTGTGGCTCAAGTGGTAGAGTACTAGCCCTGAGCAAAAGAAGCTTAGGGACAGCACCCAAGCCCTGAGCCCAAGCCTCAGGACTGGCAAAAAAAGAAAAGAAATAGAGAAGCAACTAATCATTACCAGGTCTGCTGGACAGAATGGCTGAGGGAAAAAGCATGGTCTTGATCCATGAAATCTTGGAATTGGTAAGCTATCTAAAAATTGGCTCCATTGTTTACTGTAAGCACTGATTTAGCAAATATGGAGTCTTTAGACTCGGGTTGAAAAATGTTAGCAAAATCTGACCTGATTACTTCAGAATTATTGTAAAAAAAAGTGATATATATTTACATGTATACATAAAGTAACAAGCATTTTGAAATTATTTGAACACAGGACACCATTTCTATTCTAATCCAACTTCCATTTGGATATGCAGTGGAATCATTTCATTGCTACTAATCACAATAAAGGTTCAAATCCCTATGTACAAGAATCTTATATGGTATGGCTTATGATTGACACCTACTAAAATGTGATAATATGGGTTTGCTATCCCAATGTTATTGCATATGTAAATAAAGCACCAATGAACCAAATCACATATTCAAAGTCAATTGTAGAAAGTTCAGTCCAATGTTAAACCCACAGCCACAAAAATGCAACCAGAATTTGTAATCTTCAGAGCATCTAAATGAAACTGGCATAAGGAAGTATATCATCCATGGAAAGAATATTTTCACCTAACAGAATTCATAAAATGACTAAGTTCTATTTTCTGTTGCCTTTAGAACTGATTGGGAGGGGAGAGTGCCACTGTAATCATAAGGATTTATGTGCAAGAAAGGTAAAAAACCACAGGCATCGACTGGATAGAACTTGGATATAAAAGACTACCTGTCTTTATGTTCAACTGATCCCAATTATTTCAATAATAGCTAGACTAGAGTGTATTCTTCTCAGCTTTTAGAAATCTTAGTATCAAGGCTCATTGTAGCTGCCTACTTCCATGGAAACTTCTTACTTTCCTTCAGGTGATGTATATGTGCCACTTGACCCTGGCCTTGATGTCAATGTATGGAGGCATATATATTCAGTGTCATCATTCATAGCATTGGCTGAAAAACGTCCTTTCTTTTTGTTGTATTGTGAAAATACCATACAGAGGGGTTACAATTATAAGGACAGAATTGTGTTTTCCCAGGACAGAATCAGAGTCCAATATTTTTAGTCTGTGACTCCTTATCATTTGTCTGATATTATAACCACAAAATTAAACAATATCAGAATTTTCATACTTGTCTATAGAGGTAGTATTTAAGACAATAAATGTAGTGAGATAATGTAAGAGGAAATTGGAAAGCTATTTTGGGGGCCTTCCTGACCTAGTATAAATCTATTGTCCATTCAATGTAGTTGTTTTCTTTTGATTGTTGTTTGATTGTTTGTTGTGCTGAGCACAAGGCCTGTTCCTTAGCACTGAAGAGGGAATGCTCCATCACTTGAATTACGCCTCCACTCCTGTTTTTGTTTGTTTGTTTGCTTTGTTGCTGGTCCTAGGGCTTAAGCTCAGTGCCTGGGCACTGACCCAGAGCTTCTTTGTGCTCAAGGCTAGCACTCTACCATTTGAACCACAGCACTACTTCCAGCCTTTCCTGAGTAACTTAATTGGAGATAAGAGTTTCACAGACTTTCTTGCCTGAGCTGGCTTAGAACTACAATCCTGTGATCTCAGTGTCTTGAGTAGCTAAGATTCCAGGTGTGAGCGACTGGCATCCAGCTCCACTTCTGTTTGTTTTACTGGTTAATTGGAAATAAGAATCTCACAAACTATTAGCCAAGGTGGCCTCAAATCATGATCCTCAGATCTCAGCTTCAGGTGTAGTTAGTCTTACAGGAGTAAGCCACTGGCATCTGGCACAATTTAGTTCTCTGTATATATAAGGTACTGTGCTAGGAATAGGGCGAGAGCAGTCAATTCCTTCTTTGCTTAGGTACTAATCAAGAACATGAACAGAAGCACAAATTATTGATCAGCAGTAAAAAAATTGCACCCATCAAAATAAAGAGAAGATGTTGTATAAGCATTTAAGTGGGTTCAAGGAACTGGACAGAATAAAGAAAAGATTGGAGCAACACATTTAGAAGAAAAGGAAACAGCAACTGAGATGGTATGGTGCAGAGACACAGTACATATATTAATCTAGTTATAAAAGTGTTTCGATTCTGTGCTATGGTCTCCAACAATTGTGGTATAGTGAACCAAAATGCTTTGCAGTACAACACACATGGCTTGTAATCTTTACTAACCAAATAACCTTGGGAAAGTCTGTAATATTCTCTATCATCAGTTTTTTTCATCTGGGAAAGGAAAACAATAATATATATTTGAGTTATTTTTATGCTTAAATGAAATGACAAGAGTGCATGTACCAATGAATGCTGATTTCTTTTGCTCTCCTCTGTTTGGCTGGAAAATTCGTTCCTGGACATAAAGAACAAGGATAGTTTCCCTTTCTTCATATTAGCCTTGACTTTTGCAAAGAGATGTGATTACAGAATTTCGGAGCTCAAAGAAATCAGTAAGAAAAATATACAGTGCACTTTAGACGAAGAACTTTAAAGGGCCATCTAGTTCAGCTTTCTCACATTTTCAGCTCTAAAATGAGACACTTCTCAGTCATAGGCAAAGCAATGCTAGGATTAGAATGTCAGGATGTAGAATGGATGGGCCCTAGGTCCTAACCCAATTCCACAGTTCTACTCCAGGGGCAAGACAATTGAAGGGTCTTACTACTTCTAAAATGAATTGCCTATATGACTCTCAATATCAAATTACCTTTGTGTCATGGTCTTGTGACTTAACTTTGATGAGCTTAAGTTTCCTCGAAAGAAAAAAAAAAGGATTATTTAGAGGATTATTAGAAAAATAGTATAAAATGTTCAGCATAAGACGAGGTAGAATTTAATTAAAACTCTTAAATTTTGAATACCAGACTGTATCAGACTAATAATGTGCAGGAATTGTTGACAAAAGAATCAGCATATATTGAGCACTTCTCTCATAGGAGATATGGGGAATCCTGCTTCTAAGCAGACATCACCATCCCTACCCAAAGCTCATCCTGAAGAATTGTTTCCCTCAGGTGCCCACCAAATTCCAGATCTCACATTGCAACAGCAGATATAGATCAAATACAGTCAGATAGAGTCAGCTGGTCTACGAAGCATTCCATCAGAATAAATTATGTGCTCTACATTTTTTAAAAAATGAGCAAATGAATAGCTAACCTGAATTTATTCCTCACAATATCAGATACCAAATGTTCTGTAATGTGCTTGTTCTTTGAGTTTATTTTGCTGTACCCACAGAATAATTTCCAAAGTGGGTAAAGAGCACAGTAGGTGGTTCTCTTTAATATTTCACGGGCGAGGCAACAATGACTCACCAGATCCTACATCTGTGTCACCAGCAAAAGCCTGATGAAGTTGAGCAACAAATGAAATTATGTGTATGCTAGAGAGAGCCATTTTCTCCCCATCTGCATCCATCTGTAATCAGAGATTGGAAAGACACATTCTGTTTCCTATCTACAATGGGTAAGATAATGCTAAATCTTACCTTTTAGAAAAAGCAAACATAATGTTCCCAAACACCAAAACCAAGGAGCAAAACATTTCTTCCAGAAGTGCACTTGCAAACCTGTCTGCTAGATACCAAAGAAAGAAGAAATCTGATGGACTGGGAAGTCTCAGTGGATAAATGGCAGCACTGCGTTAGCCAGAGACAGAGTTAGTTGCTTCAGGAAAGACTCAAATTCCATATCAATAATATCACTAATGGCAATCAGTCATTTTATTTTATTTTCCCAAATATTGCCTTGGCATTCTATCTCTCTGTTTTATTCTTTCTCCATAGAACTGGCTAAAAGTTGAATGTTAAAGATCTGCCATAGAACTGGCTAAAAG